>NC_064433.1:167404688-168773974 GCF_023343835.1 Lagopus muta
AGCCCTCCAAAAAAATGGAAAGGTAGAAAAGTTAGTTGTTTTAAAGGTCGGATTTGAAGCAGAAACAAAGCTAGCAGAAAAAGAGGTAATATCCCATCACTTGGAGGTGATGTTAAGAACTACAGGAAGAGAAGCCCAGATGCCCATGAGGGCATTTCTAAGTCAATTTCCAAAGCTAAAAAAAGCAAAGCAGTTACTCTCTGGAATTTTAAGAAAGACTAGAGCCTGAACTCATTGCACCTAAGTGAAGTGTCTAAATTAAGAGCACAGTAAGCCCACTCTCCCAGTTTATATTCTACTCTGTGAACTAAACGACCTTTTGAATGGGGCTCTCATCTGATTTAGTAGAAAGAGGTTAGAGCAATAGGCTCTAAATCTAAGCAACTTATTTATGTTCTGAGGTTAGATGGTCTGAAGTTTTTGAAGGCTTTGCAGGCAGAGTTTGTGCCCAGTGTCTCATGGTGAGCAAAAAGGAGTTAGCAGCCCAGCTCGCTGAGATTTAAGGAAGCTTATGAGAAGGAGATGGGAATGGCTTAATGCAGCGTACCCAAATGGAGATCTGTGAGCTAGCTTCCTCTCTCTGACAGCTTAACTGAAAGAAACCTCATCTGCTATTTAAGTAAAGGCATTTGCACTTTACTTTCAAACAGATAGCTGTTCAAAATTTCCAGCTATTAAGAAAGCTAAATAATACTGAAGGTGTGAGAAGGACCTGTCCCACAGACTGATTCCACCCATCTCCAGAGATCAAGCAACATGTACCTACTGCTCTCCTGACGCAGCCTGCTGCTGCCTTCACGCGCTGCTGCCACAGGGACAGCAGTATGTGCTGCAGTGGAGCCAACATCACAGCAGAATCAGTGAGAGATGGAGCTTCACCAGTTTCCTGTCCCACAGCCCTGGTGGTGATGAGAGCAGCAGCCACCAGAGGTGCTCACAGGACTGCCTGCTGATCTACCTGCCTCACTGACTCATCACCACAGGTAGTTTTGCTGCTCCAGTACTGGGAGGCTGGGACCACGCTGGTACCTCCAACCAGCACCTGATTCTTGGGATGAGAAAGATGGGTACCCTTACTGAGATCAGTCAAAACCTGGCACCACGTAGCCTCACATCTAATTTAAGAAGCTCCCACAAAATCATTCCTTGCAAATAGCTTTCAAATTTGCCAGAAAACAAAACAAAGCAAAGCCAACCAAAGCCTATAGGTCAGAAGTATTTTTGGTTTTGCTATGACTCTCCATTTTGGTTTGTCCAAATTATGAACTGTAAAGTCACCATGTGCTGTCTCCCACTCACATTACACTGGGATAACCCTGGCAAAATCCCAAATTAAACTGTTTGCAAATATTTGTGGAATGACTACACCATTAAAAGAGCAGCAGAAACACGCTTCATCGAAGAGGAAGCCTAAGGAAATGCCTTAGGTTATCTAAGGCCTTAGGTTATCTAAGGCACTTCCACCAACCTTACGCCCTATCCCCAGACCCACCAAGGTGTTCAATTTCTGCTTCCTTACATTGTGGTGCTACTACAGGGAGCAACAATTCCAGACATTACAAAGTCCTGATATGAAGAAGAGCTGAAAAGCAGCTCAGTATCCCTTACGTGTACTGATCTTGGTTCCTGAAGCCACAATAAAAGACCTCAGGAGGTAAGACCACTCTCTAGGACTTTGAAAATGTATGCAAAAACCATGGCTCAGGAGCATAAATATTTAAATACCTTTAATAGTTAAATATTAATATATTTAAATACATCTTCCTATGCGATTTCCTTAGTCAAACAGGTTGCAAATTCAGGCATCCAAGAGGTTACAGAAGTTAGATTTAACCATATGATCACAGTATTTGACTGGACTGATAAACAGAATCATACATTCCAAACCAGAGAATTATTAAATAGCCTGAGTTGGAAGAGACCCACAAGGATCAGAAAGACCAGATTCTCACCATACAAAGGACTAACCAAAATTCAAACCTTATTATTTACGCAAAGTAACAAGTTGAGGCAAAATGAAAGTAAATTAAATTAAGGCCAAGAGTTTATCTCAAAATTCCAAACTTCTAGAGCACAACTCTCTAAAACAGGATTTTTGAAAAATGTAGTTTCTAGTGTAAAAATAAGACTTTTAGAAAGTATATTTCAGAAATGGTGCTCGCACTTCCTTTTTCCTGCTCTGAATGATCACAATTACATTAGTTTTAGTACTTAATTGTACATTTACTCAACTATATGTAAGTTAACAAACAAAATCAAGTTTGCCTCAAATACAATCTCAAAGTATTTCCTCTTTAAACAACACAGAAAAGCAAAATATCTAAAACTTCAGAAATTACTTACGTTTATATCTGTATGGTAAATGAGAACACACAATGCTGGCAAAATCTGAAAAGAAGTTCATCAGTCATTACAACAGAATAAAATTTGCTGTGCAAACATGAATCCAAATAGTGTCAACATAAAGCTTAGCTTGAGGTTGAATTAGCATATTACACTCATGTACTTCTCAGCAACTGCTCATTCCCCTAAAGTATGTATGAAAATATGTACCTTATTTAAAATTTGTAAAAACACAAAAAAAGACAGTAATATGTTTCAAAGACACAAAGTGTAGACTATATTTTGGAGGAAAACAAGCAAACATCATAGACATCTCCCCGATCATCAGTGTAAAGGGATTTTCAGGTGCTTCTCAAGTGGGGACTTGACAACTGTATGTTCACAGCTAGTCAAAACACAAACTAAACTATATTCACTAGTCTATATTTATTTCCTCTTACTGAAAATAACTGTATTCCAATGATTCTGTTTATAGAATATAGACAGAATCATGTTTATAGTCTTTTTAGATAAAAAGTACGTTAACACCATGCAGATGTCAATTTTTCTTGTGTCCTTTTTAATATATAAGTAAGCAGTGTTATCTTCCAGCTTCAGATGAGTAGCTTTGCTGCTATCTCAGTCAAGTTACTTAACAACTAGTAAGTGGCAGAAGACAGTGGCAAAAGACATGCATAAATTCACAGTGTGACAGTGTGAAATATCTGGCCTCTAGTGCAGAGTATAAAATAGCATCTGTCTCATAATGCTGTATTTACCTCCTGAACTGTCTCCATAGGCGGTGGGGGGTCCTTATTCCTGCAGAGATTTACAATGACCCATGTGACGTTCCGAAGGAAGGTGATGGGAATGGAGGGATTGATGAAGGACAGAAGAGGTTTGACAACTCCCAGTGATATGACATAATCTCTACACTGAGGACCATCACCTACAGAAATGAAAATTGTTGTAAAAGAAATTACATTAAAAATGGAAAATCTTGAAATGTATGCAATGGCATGTTGGGATTCTGAAATTCTATGTTTCCTCACCAACAGTTTACTACTAAAAGTTCGTGTTCAATTAAATATACATTCATATGGATATGTATGTATATTTTAAGAGACACAAAATTTATCCTGCTAACATTTTGTGCAGCAAGTGACACTATTCTTTAGAAAACAACAGTATGTACGTACGTAATTCTGGCCACATGAAAAAATATATTAAGCCACAGAACTTAGAGGAAACATAGTCTCATATGATAATGTCAATGTTCAAAAGTCAAATTCTAAAAGGAAACACTCCCTGAATGCAAATCATCGTAAGAACAAGAGTTACCGATAATATTTCCCAGCGCCCAGACAGCCTGCTCACAAACGTTCTGGTGTGGAGAATGGAGTAGTCTCAAAAAGAGGGGTACTGCATCTATGGAATGCAAAGATTGGATTTGTGTTCAGTGGAACTCAAACACTGCAATAACCTTCTGAAATAATGAAAAACGGAATAACTGACATAATTAAAAATACTTCCATTGATTCAGATTCAACACCTTCTCTACCGTGCTTTACACTAACGTACATAGAATCATAGAATCATAGAATCACTAAGGTTGGAAAAGACCTAAAAGATCATGCTTCTGTTATGAAGGGCATACAAATCCTGTTAAACATTTCTATAAAAATCTCTAGAGGCAGAAAATACAAACCTGAGAACAAGCGAATTAAACAACAATGCTGTCCACATTTCAACATCTCCCCGTATTTTTCCAAGTGCTACCTAAGAGCCACAAGTACGTAGGCGCTAGGTTTAATTTCCTGGTAATTCAGATGTTAGTTATCCAAGATAGCAATACATACCTAGCAGAATGACATGCCTACTCATGCAAACGTGTTTCAAATCTTGATTTTAAGAAAACAGCTTCCTCCCAAGAAGCGGCTATAGTTAGCTTCCACGTGTAGTGAAGATTTACATCCATCTGCCATACAGTGCTAAGACAAGTTTGTATTTCTTCTTATATAACAGAAGCAACACAGCAGATTAAGGAAGTGGTACTGATTTTTTGTTTCAATCTCTGCTGCATTAAATACACTTAAGAGCTAAGAAACCATCCCTCTGCTGTTGCTGTGAGCCATCTTCCCTCAGACAACTCATATTCTTTTTCACATGGGAATTCTTATAGCAGTTTTTAAACTCAACATATTATCATACTCATCCTATAGTCTTTCATGTAAAATAGATCAATTTATGTAGAAGGAAAAACTTTTTCTTGTAGAGACGGTAAGAACCAAAATGGCTTTGGAATTTTAAAAAACTACAACACGGTTTGTGAGCAACTGTGAATTGATACCCTGGTGATAATTTCACATGTGAGAACAAGCCAAAAAAAATCCCTGATATGTTTTCATGAAAAAAAAAGCAGAGGGATGAAGAATGAAGAGAACGTCAAATTCTTTCCCTGCCATGGATGAGTAATGGAGTAGATTTCTACTACGAGCTGGGAGGGACAGCAACACAATACTGTTTAGAACACTCTCTTTTCTTGTCACAACCATCCCACTTCCATTAGCTCAAGGGGAATATTCATGCTTCCTTTTCTCTCTGACTACTGAAATTACACTGCAGCTCTACATGTATTCAACATATTTCAGAGGGGAGGGTCAGGTATGTAGTTTACACTTGACTGCAATCCTGCTTTTAAAGCAGAAATGAAAATACTTCATATCGGTACCTGAGCAGGAGAAAAGTCTGAGAAAGTGGGATCTGCAGGCTATCTGATCCACTGCTCTCACAAAAATTAATTACTTCTGCTCCAAATTCGTTCCTGCCAAGATCTATTCTGTGTGTACAGTACCTTCCCTCTCTTGCTCAGTCCTCCAACTGCCATCTGTCCCTGACTGCTGAGGCCTTCTTTTGTGTTTAGGCTGCAGCAGCTTCCTCTGTAGCTGCAAGGGTCTATCGCTTCATTCCTGCAAACCAGCCTTTATCTAAACACAGTTCAGAGTCCCTTGGTCACCTGCCAGAAAGAGGCAGCTAGGCTTTCCAACTAAACTTCCATATTCTCTTCAGAAGCAAAACTAAGGAAATATTTTTGCTTTTCTACAGTCATTTTATCACACTTGCTTCTTTTCAAGTGTTACCTGAACAGATTGTGGAGGGACGTATCCACCCTGAACTCCTAGCCTTTGTGCACCCAACAGCAATGCTTTCAACTCTGCTGTGCTGTGCATACACACTTTTTGATTTTAATTTTCACTTTACAAAAAAAAAAAATCAAATAACTAAGTCATCATTTTCCCATATAACAGCACTGAATATCAATATGTCTAGACAATTTGCTCTCTAACTGCTCAGCCATAGCTTCCCATTTAATGACAAAACATTGCGTTTAGCATCAAAGTGATTGCTTAAAGATAACCGTGTCAATGCACAAAAGCTACATATATAAACAACAAAAAAAATAAGAACAGTTTGATTCAACTCAGCAAACATAATTTATCTTCAACTAACTTTAATTTCCTGTCTCTTGGTAATGGAAATCTCACTGGCTGGTTAGGAGCCAAAGCCAGCACAACAAACAGTGCATACAGGAGAGACGAATCACACAGTCAAGGAAAGGAAGGTAATTCTAACTCTGTATTTAGATGGGCAATTTTACATAACTACGTGTATTTAACAACTTTGCTAAGATTTATGAACACACCATTGAAGTAGAAAGAATTACTTTCTAATGTAAGTTTTAGGTGTAGGGGAACTAACAGTACATGAACTCAAAAATCAACACTAGAAAGGACTAACATTTTTGTCACACTCACTGTATCACCTGTCATTCTCTATCTTCTTTGAGGGAAATTCAGGTCTGGGATCCTTAATATTAATCATTACTGACAAACAGATTAACCATTAAGAGCAAAAGCAGAAAGTTCTGAGAAAGAGGACAGGCACATATTTTTATTGTTTTACTAGTTTTGATAGTGTTTGTTATCCAAAAATCCCTTTTCCTTTAACCCCAAACGCCCACCCCCCCAATAAACATATTGTAATACTTACTAGACTGTACAACAGCTTGAGTTTGTGCAGAAGTGCCTGATGCTATGTTAGTCAATGCCCATGCAGCTTCAAATTGTAATGAAGGACTGTAATGAAATAATTTTACAGTAGTGACTTGACATGATCTTCAGATTATTTTATGGTTCACTTCAGCACTATTCACTGTATGCACTCCATGATGCCAAATTTAAGCAGTGCCACTTGCCTATAAGATTTTTTTAGAAAAACTCTAAGCTTGGACAATTCAGAAGAACAGAGAGGAAAGAAAAACACAAATTTTACATTTACGAGCTCTTTAAACTGCTTATCATTCCAACCTCATGTTAGTGAAAAATAAAAAGAAAAATCAGTAACACTTGTTGAAATATCCACCAACTAGTGAAGCTGACTGCTACTCAAATCAGCAGATTGCCTTCAGTATGAAAGACTTCTGGTACACAACGTCAACAAATTGGATTATGCCCCTCTAACAAGTAACAGACACCTCTTCACACCCAACCCACCCAAAGGCCATGAGTGTTTAATGAAGAAAGTGCAACTGTCTTACTGCCAGTAGTTCTTAGCAAATTAATCATGGCTGACCACAACCAACAAAACCTTGTAGCCTTTCTAACATCACATCCAAGATCAAATGCAAGCAGATACACAGGGAGAAAGGCTTTTGTCTGCTCTATCACAGACAGGGTACAGGTACACCAATCAGTACCAAAGGACAGCATCATACCAGTACTGATCCTAGCTTACTTATCCATCAATTGTTGTTTGTGCCAACAGCAGCCCAATAAAACAAAGCACAAAAACTTGTGCATGCAAATTTTAGAGGCTAAGAGTTGTAAAATCTATAAAAGAGTTTCAGGCTTACAGGACTGCAGTAATAGCAAGGTGTCCAAGACCCAGAAGTAGCACAGAATATTTACTATGAGGTGACTACTTTTCATTTTTGACATCTTCCTCTATGTTTTACATACAGCCATATCACCTGCTTCCCTTAAGCTTTTATCATGCATTGGTTTCCAAAGCATTTTCAGGAGTTATTGGGGATAGGATTGGAAAAGAAATAGAGATGGAGGTACAAGATGTGGAAATAAAAATTTGTAAAAACAAACAGCACGTGTAAGCAGCTATCTATAAACCTTACATTCTAGGATCAAATGCTTTGAAATTCTGAACTGGTCCTCATGCACACAATTAATTTTTCTTCCCCCTGTGATCTGAGTGCCCTTGGGATAAACTTCCAGTTAACACAAACAACAGCTTTAATTACCTGCTTCACAAACTCTTAGCAAAATTTACCTTTACTGAACATTACATAGCAATCACAATCAAAAGGATTGCCTAAGAAAGTGCTGAGCTCACTTTCAAAAGGCCTTTTAAACGTTTACAAAGATAAATCATACAAACAACCTAAATAAAATTCACCTTAAACTTTCACAGCACTGAACCATCTAATTCTAGAGCAGACAGGCATTTGTCTGCTTTCAAAACACTATCTGCTTTGGACATTACTGCCTGCTCTTTTCTTAGTAACTCCTCTGCTAAACAAACTAGAAACAAAGCTAGTCACACTTCATATTTTTTTGCAGCCATCCAATTCCACCCAAAATGTCAGTCTGCACTTTTTGAAGCTCCTAGCCCCTGTGGCTGCAGAAATGACTTTGAAAATGGAAATCCTGCAAATACATTTATGGCTCACTGAGACCAAAGATAGCCCAAAACATTTACCTCAAACATGTTAATCCCCATCTGTCTCAATAAGAGGCTCACAGATTGTGGAATACAGCACTTTTCATTACATGACATGAAAGTCGTGCAACAACATGCACAACATTCTCTATCTCCTCTACTGAAGCTCTCGTTTTCCATCAAAGAATCAGAACACAAAGCGTGCTTACTGTGGTGTTGTATCACATGAGGGAGCAGCACACAGTCAGAAAGCCCACCATGCAATAGGAGTGAAAGGAGCCACAAACTTGAGCTAATAACCCCAATGAAACAGATGACAACTGTATTCTTGCATACAGAACAGCCTTGTTTACAACCATACATACACTCTGCTCTCTCAAATGCCCACACGAAGTCTGAGGCAGGTTTCTTAAAAGTAGTTAACAGGAGAGTCTGCAGTATTCAGAACCAATGAGAAATGTAGTAAGGTATACTCCATTAATTAGATATACTCAAGAAAGCACTAAAAAAGAAAATGACATCTCAGCAGCAGAGTAAACAATATTCCTGGAGAATTTATATTCTGCTGTCATGGAATCTGATCCATTGTGTTAGACTGTAACATGCTATGGATCCTCAGCTACTTTTGAACAGTCATCTGGATAGAATTTTTCAGTGAAAATGAACATTTGTAAAGGTATACTTACTTATCATCCCTTTCTAAGCATTTTACCAGAATTGGCAAAATTCCAGATTTTATTAAGTCATCAATAGGTGGATTTCTGTCACTGGATAGGAGTTTTCTGTGAAATTCAATGTAGAAGTAAAATAAGTAACGTTCATCATGAAAAATGTGCAGAGAGTTCATTTCTGTGCCTCCGTTCATTCATTTTTACCTTGCAGCTTGAACAGCACTCAGCTGGATCACTGGGTTGTCACTTGTGGCGTTCTGAAATAATAACAACAACAACTAAAAATGCACAGAACAAGCACTGCTAATTATAAACAAATACATGAAGAAATGAAAGTAACGTACCTGCAGTATAGCTTCTAGTGTTACATTTTGCTTGAAAAGAAAAACAAAATGTTTCAGTCATTCTGTTGCTTTTGTTTCCTTCTTTTTCAACATATTATGCAATCACACTAATTTAAACAGTGCATCAGTTCACAATTTTGCTTTCAAGTAACTATAAGGTTTCCACTGTTAAAGTAAAAACAGAATACTTTGTTTTGAGATACCAAAGCTACAGAAGTAATTCCCAGAATCGAGGGACTTACTGCTTTGAAGTCAGCATCAACATCAGAATCTTCTAAACTTTCTTCTTGGGGAACGTTTCGTTTTTTCAAAAGATGTTCATCTCTTTTGTTCTGGAAAGGAATGGCAAAAAATACATACATTCAATGCTAATTAGTAGGGTGATGATATCATAGCCCCTTTCAAAATAAGACTTCAAATAGAATCGCTTTTATAAAGCCATTTGTAACTGCAAACAGAATTCACAGTATTTCACACAGAGCTATAGTAGTCCATGAAATCTGAATGGAAAAAAAAACTTGCAGTTAACAATTTTCTAACAAAATTACTGTACACGTAGATCTGGATGACATTTGTGTTCAGCCACATGTAACAGAAACTATTTTCCAGTGTAAGATCTTCAGCTAAACGTACTTTGAAGCTCCTTTGTTGCATTAGTTTTAACCCTGTGTTAGCCCTGTGTGTAAAGCAGCACTGACACCTGTGGCATTGCAGTCAGCCTGCTCCAACAAAGCAGCCTCCAGCCACAGCTCCTTTAAGGAATTAGACAAAGCACTGCCATTTCAGTGATAAGGTAATGATTCAATATTTATACCTTTAATTAGAACGCCTTGAGCCCTAATTAAAAAAGAAGGGAATCAAATCGGTGCTTGCAACTGTATCCAGACACTTCTGCAATCTACAATGTCTTAAAAGTATTATTATTCCAAAGTATAAAGTGGCATTTTCCAAATGTTAGACTAGATTTTTTGCTTGCTGTGTCTAGAGATACAATTACAGAACACGATGATGCAGCATGTATATCTGAATACTTCTTTTTTTTTTATATTTTAATAAGCACATTAAGATTTCAATCAAAGCAAAGCAAAACACTGGGAAAGTGTATTAAACAGCTATTAAAAGTGTATTAAACCTCGACCATATATATTATCCCAGCACTGAACAGCAGGCTTTGTGGTTTCCAAACAATTATCTGCTGCACAATCAGTGATGACTACGGAGATCGTATCATATTATGCCTTGCTTCTAATGTACCCCAAGCCCTTTAAACTGAATTATGTTCAATGGACCCCCCCACACAGCGTTTCTTTTGGAGTGAAGGAAGACAAAAATGAGCAGGCAGTTCAATGCTGAGAAGACACCGTCACACAGACAAGCTGTACTGGGTGGCTAACAGATGGATTCACCATGAAGACCTGTGTCACATTCCTGTTATTCTCCCACACCAAATACTTGGTGCTGCCATTCTAAGCAAAGAGCAAACACCATTCTACCTGAGTCAATCTGGCTTTGCTCAAGCACATTTTGCCACTGTTTGTCTAACTCACAGTCAATGCTTTGGCGACTGCAGGGAACAGATCTGATTTCCAGAGGCCCCTCCCAGGTGCAGGTCTGCATTATTCCCCTGTGAGGAAGCGGTTCCTTCCTGTCTCAAGATGGATGGCTCTTACATGAGCACTTGTGCTGTGACTCTAAAACACACCAAAACTGGGAGAAGGGACTGATGCTGGAGGAATCTCCTGATACCTTCAGTACTACCGTCCTTCTCCTTCCACCCAGAGATACCACTTCAGTTCACACTGGCCACACTGGAGTCCACACATGCATGAATGTACAGGGAGAAAAACAGTTATTAGGGTGCGCACGCTGATTCAGCATTCATTTCTTGTCTACAGAAAAGATGCAGGCTGAATTAGCTGGGGTCTTAGTGCAGAAGGGCCACTAGCTCTCTGCTGGAGCAAGTTAAACAATTCACTGCAAATCACCAACTGGGAAGGACTGAGTTTCTTTGTCATTAGCAGCAAACTACAGTGATAAAAGGTAGTTTTCAGTCTGAGTTCCCCTTAAAACATTTGACTGGATCATAAAATTCAGGGAGAGAGCCTTACAGGGTTTTTGTAAAGTATGTTTATTTTAAGAATTGCTCTCCATGGCCATTCAGCTGTAATATTTACTTGTTTTCAAACAGTGATTCGTTATCAGAGGTGCTCAGCCATGCGCTGCAACATCCTGCAATAAAAACAGGTGATCTTTACTCTTATATTTTTTAGAAATACTTTTAGATGTAGGACTCATGCAGATCCCCTGACTGCAATGATGAAATAACCGGAATAGTCAAGAATTACAGCAAATGTGAACTATCTTTTCATGGAAATAAAAAAAATTCCAGTTAGGAAATGTCACAGAATCACAATGGCCTGGGTTGAAAAGGACCACAATGCTCATCCAGTTTCAATGTGCAGGGTCACCAACCAGCAGACCAGGCTGCCCAGAGCCACATCCAGCCTGGCCTTGAATGCCTCCAGGGATGGGGCATCCACAGCCTCCTTGGGCAACCTGTTCCAGTGCTTCACTGCCCTCTGAGCAAAAAGCTTCCTCCTGATATCTAACCTAAACCTCCTCTGTCTCAGTTTAAAACCATTCCCCATTGTCCTATCACTATTTGTTCTTTCTAGTTTCTTGCTTATAGAAGCCTCCCATCACTAAAAAATAAAACAAAGCTTCTCTAACTGCAAATTCTCCTGTTTAGGTGTTGCTTTTTTTTTCACACCTCTGTTTTAGTGGATTCCCCCACCACTGAATCCACTGATGTTAAGGAACTACCTTCATATTCACAGAGGGAAAGGAGGTACCCTGCTTACTCCACACAAAATCACCTGTGCTGGGGCAGAACAGGAGAGAACAGGCACACTTTAGACATCCCCCACTGAGATCCCTCCAAAATGTGGAAGGGATGAAAGAATCATTTCAAGTCAGTCTTCCTCTGTGGAAATTCGAAAGTAAAGTCCAAACCCTGTCAACTGTGTGTATGTTAAATAGATGCCATCCATTTGTAACAAAAACCACACTATTAAAAGGGACAGGAACATTAAGATATTCACACACATGTGGACTGCATTTGTATCTAATACACATTTCATCGACCCTCCTTTTTCTTTTCCTCCGAAATGACAGTAGCTAGAAACAGATGAAACTGTATGATTCACTTGCTAGCTTGAAACATCTAGGAGTTTTTGGATGCAAGAAGCAAAGTCACACTGTAACTGTGGTACTGAATACAGATGTATATCTCACTATAGATGTGTGCCTCCCTTCAAAATAAACATTATTTTGAGCTATCAGTGTTCTTCAGGGCTGTATCTCTATGACAGTGTAACATACAGGCTGTGGTATCCAGTTACTCTAGAAAACAAGAAGGAAGATGCATCTTGATAACCTCTCTCAAACATCCTGAAATACAAGGATGGTAAGAGCTGGAATATAGCTGAGAGTACAGAAATCACAGATGGAACAAAGCATGAATCCCTTTGTGGGTGGCTGAACAGCATCTGCACAGAATGGAAGGAATAGCCCTCATCTGCCAAGCAACTGGAAAATCACTCCCCACAAACACCAGGTGGTAACCCCAGAGCATACCAGTAGACAAAGCACTTCAGAAACACCACCTGGCTGAAGGTGTTATTCTTCAAGATGCACACTTCACGTTTATTCATAGTGAGTGAGCTTCTATACAAATACTGTAAGCTGACATAGTTTGCTTGGGTAATATCTAGAAAGGTGTGCACAAGTTCTCTCTGCTTGTGGCCAGAAAATGGGTGGTGAACATATATATTTTTAATTAATTAATAAACTAATTTGAAGTCCCTCCAATTCCCTATACATCTTTCAGGGATTTGGACAAAGAGGGCATTGCTTGGCAATGGACACAGGAAGATCAGGAACAGAGAAATAAATGTTTCTTCTTCAAGAAACTGTCTGTATGCACACCGATGCAGTGGGTATCTCCAAACAGTACTCCCCACAAAAGTCCTATTTACCTGGAAGGAGGTTTCATGAATCCCTAGATGAAAAGACACGGAACTGTTCTAATGATAGAAAACAGCTTCCACGAGCAACTCTACAGATAGCAGGAATGAAATCATTCCACTGCAAAGCCACCAATAAGTGAGAACTGCAAAGCAACAATATTTCAAATTCTGATCCATAAAACATACATAATCTAGGTTTAAAAATTTACTATGAATGTGGTGAGGTACTGAAATAGGAGCTCACAGATAAGTTGTGGATCCTCAAGATGTTCAAGGCCAGTCTGGATGTGGCCCCTGGTCACCCTGATCTAGTAGGTGGCAGCCCTGCCCATGGCAAGAGGGTTGGAAATTGATAGTCTTTAAGGTCTCTTCCAACCCAAGCCATTCTAATGCTTCTGTGAAATCCTACTGAGGGACAGGGTCTCCTGACTAAAGAAGAACAGCAGCAGACTACTAAGAAATCTTAACATGGTGAGACTGCATAACGCTGAGAAGTCTTCCATTTCTAGATGCATGTTAAAAATGGCCACAAAATACACCATAACTGAACTAATCAAAAACCTGGTTCTCCCCAGTTTCAGTAAGTAGCTCCCTGAAGAGCCCCTTACACCTGCAAACACAATAGCCAATTCCTTTGGAAGTATGAGTGTGCCCGAGAGAGTAACTCCTAATGTTGGTGTTAACCAAAATAAGCTGGAACAACCATGTAAGATATACTGCCCTCGTTTACCTGCAGGAGATAACTGAATTTCCCAGGACACAACTGACCATAGCTAGAATTTCTGTGAATGCAGGCAACATCTTCAGGCTGTCAGTCATACAGTGCAACAAGCTCAGAAAGTATGATCTGAGCCAGGAAAAGTGAGATTGAACAAGAAAGTTCCTGGAGCTGCTCATTGTTTGCAGATGGTTGGACTGAAAAACTGGCAAGAACATACAGAAGAGGAGTGGAACTTCCGCATGGGCCTGAGGCAGACAGGTCAGCACTTACTGAAAAGCACTGAAAATTTCTTACTGAGAATATCTGGGGATGGAAGGCACCTCTGGAGATCATCTAAGTGAAAAAAAGAAAGAAAAAAAAATAAAAAAAAAAGAAGCTGTTCTTATTAGCATGTCTTATAAATTCAAAACATTCATGGAACCTTCTAGTCTTAAAAAGCAGCTCTACGGCTATTTGAAACAGCAGTGTATATAGTGCTTCCATAAAATGATTGCTTCCCTGCATAAGATAAAATAAAACAGAATTTGAACCTTGGCATGATTTTAAAGCACTTGCATTTTGTCATACGGTGAAAAAAAACCTTATTTTTTTTTGTTTTATGACAGCACCAGCTTCTGTGGGCATCTAAGGTGAAGGTGAAGACAAATAAACCTGCCTGGATACAGCCACCCTGCTCAAAGACCAGTGGGAAATCTTTCAAGAGGAGACTGGAATTCCTGCTGAAGGGCAGGGCCTTGTCACCAAGGAAACAATGCAGGTCTTCTGCTTCAAAAGGGAAAGACCTCAACCACTGCTTGAACCACGCCTGTTACCTATAATGAAGTCTGCGAGTTTATTAGCAGTAGCTGACTGCGGGTTATGAGCTTGTCAGTGCTCTGGTAAAGACCACACTACAATAGTCTACAGATGTTTCCATACGAACAAAAGGTTTGTGGACATACATGACTGGCAAGAATGCCAAATAGGAACAATAACAATACCATGAGAGCACTGTGATGATCCATTCACATCCTTTGATGATAGATACCCACCCTGCTTGCTTCACTGACAGTGGGGAGGTTAAATTTAACTACCACTAAGCATGCAAATTCTTGTTTACCTTCTTGGGTGATGGCCACAGGATTAAAAAAAATGCCTATCAATGCAAACAAGATGGAAGAATTCTTCTGGTCAAAAATGATATCCATTAAGCTATGTGCTGAGTTCAGCTTACTACCTCAGACCATGGCAATGGGACATGCTAGTGAAGTTGTGAAAGGTGTTAACAAATACATAATCATATATTCTTCTCAACTTTTCTTCAATTGAGAAGCTTCAAGTGAAAAGAAACAAGTAAGTGTTTGCCTTCAGGTGAAAGAAACTATATCAAACACTTCTTCACATCAGGGAAAGGTCCACAAACACAGTGTCCAGTAAGGAGATCTGAGCAGTCCGGACATCTCTTCTAAGGTGCCACTGCTAAAAGAGAACAAACTGTGCTAACTCCTAGGGTTTTCACTTAAATATAATGTCAAAATCTTTTAGATTTACTTTTGATTGGAGTGGGGCACCTGAGAGCACTGGCTGCAGTCCATCATGAAAGGAATAAAATGCCTGCAGATCCAACATCAGAGTGGCAAAGGGATGTTCTGAAAACCTCTGCTGAACAACTTCTTAATGAAAGCTTGAATGGATTTCTAGAAACAGCTCTGGGATATGAACCCGGGGAAAGATTTAATTTCTTTAATTGTTGGGAAAGGACCATTAGTTGGCTCTACTTACTGTCTTATTATTACCATCTTACAGAACTTATTAACACCTACAGAGATTTAAGGGCATGACAAAGGGAAAAAAAAACAGTCAGAAAGCCTTGAGGTGATACCATAAGAACATGTTCTCCAGCCATCTGTTAAGCATACAAGGATGCTATCCAGAAAAAAAATAGCAGTGATCTTGGGAAGTGAAGAAAACTAAATCTACATCATACAAGTTAGGAAAGTGAAGGCTCTAACAGAAATGAATCTGGCCCAGGATGTTAAGGGCAACAAGATGAGTTTCTGTAAGCGTATCTGTAAAAAAAGCAAGACAGGGAAAACAGGGGCCCACTGTTGAATGAAACAAGAGACCTGGTTATAGAAAACAGGGAAAAGGTCAAGGTACTTCTTTTGCTTCAGCTGTTATCAGCAGGACGGGTCTTCGGAAATGCCTGGATTCAGAGATCAAGGGTGAAGGAAAATGTACCTTTGATGGAAGAGGTTCAGGTCAGGGCATTTAAACAAATCAGACATAAAAAAAAATCCAGAGGTCCTGATGAAATGTATCCAAAAGTGCTGAGGGAGCTTGCAGACATCACTGTGAAGCCACTCTGTAATTCCTTATTGATCACAGCAACTGGGAGAAGTGTTCAAAGACTGCAGGAAAGCAAACATGATGCCTCCATTCTCCAAGAATGGCTAATGGCTAAAAATGACATACAAAGCCCTGCACCCTGGAACAAACAGCCCCAGGCACCAGGACATGCTGGTGTCCACTCAGCTAGAAAGCAGCTCTGTGGAAAAGCACATGGCAGTTTTGGCAGGCATCAAGCTGGACACAAGCCAGCAATGTGCCCCCATCAAAAGAAGGCTAATGGATCCTGGGCTACACTGAGAAGATCTAGGAAGGTGATACTTCCCCTCTACTCAACAATGGTGGCACACCTGGACAGCTATGTCCAGTTCTAGGCTCCCCAGCAGAAAGATGTGGAGATACTTAAGAGAGCATAGCAAAGAAAGACAGAGACAGTGAAGGGGCCAGTCCCATGAAGAAAGGCTATGGGAGCTGAGACTGTTCAATCTGGAGAGCAGGGGATCTCATCAGTAAATCCCTGAAGGTAGGGTGCCAGAGGTCAAAGCCAGGCTCTGTCAGTGATGCCTGGTGCCAGGACCAGAGGTCATGGGCACAAACTGGAGCACAGGAGGTTCCTCCTGAACACCAGGAGCCCTTCTGTGCTGTGCAGTGATGGAGCACTGGCACAGGCTCACAGAGGCTGTGGGGTCTCCTCCTTGGGGATCTCCCAGAGCTGCCTGGATGTGGCCCTGGGCACCTCTGCTAGGCCCTGCAACCTCAGCCATTCTGTGAAACAACACATACAAACAAAGGAGGTTCTGCTACCTAACCTGAACACATCTCTGGAGACGTTCAAGAAATGCTTAGATGTTACACTAAACAGCATGGTTTAGTGGGGAAATATTGATGGTAAGTGGACGGTTGGACTGGATGATCTTGATATCTTTTCCAACTTTGGTGATTCTAGGAAGATTTGTTTTTCCTTTTGCACTCTCATCTTCCCCACCACAGTCCTTCCAGTAAGATGAAGACAGATCTTTCTCTTCAAGGCTCGTGACTGTAGCTGGCAGGTACTGCACACATAAGAAATCTTATTTAAGAAGGATCAGAGTAGAGAAAAGTACTGTATGCCAGAGAAGCAGGTAAATGGACGTATGCCCACGGCTCCTTAATCCACACACTGGTTAGAAAATAACTGCTGCGTATTGCATCAAAGTTAATTGTCAATTAGAGCTTTGATGAGCTCATGTCTGTGAGCTCTCAGACAGCTGAGTTTGCCAAAGTCAAAAATAAATACCTTGTGAGGGACCTGGAAGTTTTTAGGGTTCTAGTTAGCGCATGATAAAGGAGGACAGCATCCTCTGTTTCTGCTGAAATTTGGAGTATAACGCTTCAAATGAAGGGTAGCATGTGACCTAATGGCTGTACTAGCACTAATAAGGCTAAGTACTATACTTCTTAGAGCAAATAAATACTCCAAGTTGAGAGCTTTATCCTCCCTTAAAAAAAAAAAAATTATAAAAACTGCCTAAAAGCAAAGGATCCCTAAGAGCAATATAGTTACAGGTTCCATTCAAGTACAGAACTTTAAACTGAATCCTAATCCTCCTCCATCACTACACATTGAGAAGTTTAAAACTGGCACCATTATTTTATTTCTCTGGCAAGAGAGGTGGCTACTTTTTAACCTCTTAGGACCCACTGTTGCACTCATAGTGTAGCCACAATCCAAGACCCTCTTTTCACACTGAAACAGGCTGCCCAAGGAGGTTGTGGAGTCTCTTTCTCTGGATATATTCAAGACCCAGCTGGATGCCTTCCTGTGCAGCCTGCTGTAGGGAGCCTGCTTTGCAGGAGGGTTGGATTTGATGCTTTCCAGAGGTCCCTTCCAACCCCTACAATTCCGTGATTCTGTGAATCAAAGAAGCATAGCAGGTCCACTCTCAAAGTGTTAAACACTAAATTGAAGTGTTTAGCAAGGCCAATATGGAATCAGAGAAGGACATCTGACTAGTAGGAGTGTCATCTGACTGTCATCTGACAGTGCCAACCCAGGACTGGGCCAGCGTTCTGATGGACAACTGCTATGTCAGAAACAACTTCACTTGCTCAGCTGATACACAAATATGTGGTTGGGAAAAAGAAATGTAAAAAAAAGCTGAAGTTGCCTTCTAAATAAGAGCTGCAGCATGCTACAAAGACAGCATAAGGTTAATATATTTTTGAAACACTGTGTTGCAACTTGATATCTGGAATTTCAAGAGAATAAGCACCTTACATTAATGCACACAAATTGCTTATTGCTGTTCAAAGCTGTGATTTATTTATTCCATCTTACAAAAGAGACATGTAAGCAACTTCACCAGTTCCATTGATTTAATAGTTATAAGTTGATTTAAAAGACAGATCTGTACCTATCCAGTCCTTCAATTGTAGGAATCAAGAATATGTATTATATGTATATATTTGCTTGTTTTCTTCAAAAGCCAGGTGCACACTTAGCATCTGGATAGCTGGGATTGAGAAGAGATATCCATGAAGGGACACAGATGGATCACTGAACTCATGCCAACAGAGGCATTTCCTGAATTTGACACACTTGTGCTAGAGTAGCAGTGTTAGCTGTAAAGCTGAAAACTGAAACAACAATATTACATCTGATCCACTCTACTGCTGGAACTTACTTAAATTATTTACTCTCTATATTTCAGTCCCAAGTCTATATCAAAAACAGTGGCCTCACATCTGCCACAGAGTTCTTGCAGAAAACCAGGTGGCCACCAGCAGCAGTAGTTCAGTTGCTGCAAATCAACAACTTGGATGCACGTTGAATCTCTTGTAACGCAGATGACTTTGGGTGTCTGCAATGGAAGACACTCAGCAAACACTCCAAGAGAACACAACTTCCTGTGTTCAAGTGTTCTGCAGCTGCTGTTCACTCATGATTTACAGCACGACCTACATCCAGTGCTTACATGTCTTTAAGTGCGTAACAGACCTGTTCATGTGATGGAGTACTTGTAAGCAGTCTCACAACTGAAGCAGCTGTATGAGGATATGCTGCATTAGAGAAGCCATCTTTTACAGCACTGCTTTGCTAATGGGTGTAGGCCTGCCCAAGTGCTAGGAATGGCTCTCCACAGCATAGCTCAGTTACGCAGCAAGTTTTACACTGAGTCAACATGCTGGCTCTGAAAAACAGAGAGCCTCTGCCATAATAGCAGCTGAATTTCATGATGATAATTCAAATATCAAATTAATTACCTGAATCTCATTTTAGTAAAAGCTTGCTTATTTAATTTTCCACTTGCTAGCTGTTTGTACATACACAGACAGGTTTCTCCACAGCTCAGTTTCTCTGTCAGGATTGATGAGGCCATAGTCAAGTTAAGCTACACAAAACTTTCAGACACGTTCAGCTAGTTTCTTTGATTAGGAAAATATGAAAGCATTAAACAACTTTTCGATGATGCATCACACTCATGTAAGTACTTAAGATTTTTTTTTCCAGTCATCTGGGTCCACTTAGGTTTCTCTAATGATCCCTTGTATTCTAAGGATAAATCTCACAAGCATTTTTTTGTAATATCATAATGGAAGACAGGAGTTTCTATAAAAACTCAAAAAAGAAAAAAATTTTTTGTTAGAAGAACAGAAGGATCCCAAAAAGTATTAGCATAAGATTCTTGGTATTATCCTACAAAAATCAAGTAAAAGATTTATCAAAAAAAGTCAATACAGCTCCATCTCACCTTGATGTTAACAAGGCTTCTGACTTCTCTCGGTGTGCAAACAATGCACAAAACAAGTTTCCATGAACGTGGGGGGAAGATGCACTTTTAAGAATGCCCTATGCACATGATCAAGTGAATCAAATGGCAGAATGGAGAAATGCATCAAAGGGAGACCCAAAGGAGCTTGGCCCGAATCTGGAATATGCAAAGCATTCACCTCCATCAAGTCACTCAGGGAATACCAAGCTGAGGAGGCTTTGAAGAATACTGGAAATCAGAATGGAAATTCAAGTCAAGGAAGTCTGGAAAAAGCATATGGAATTAACAAGAAGCCATGTCTAAAACTGCATCTACTGAACTATGCAAGTAGAGCACCAACAACTACCCTTGTTTTGCAGTACTAAAGGCAGTGTCCAAAGGATATTATGGATCACAGGATGAATTTTACTTAACAACATACTCAATATAAATAGGAACACTGTAAAGAATTGCCCTTCACTGTCCTCAGCACGATTTAAACCTCAGTTGAGGCTCTACATTTCCAGAAAAATGCTGGCAATCTGAAACTGATGAGTAGCAATGAGTTAAATTTAGGTATTTGCACATAAAGAGGGAAGAACTGCATTTGCCTCAACAAGATAAGCCTAAAAGGAACAAGATCTATCCTGAAGTACACTGAAGGTACCCTTCTCTTTACATATATGGCCCAGATGTAGTTCAGCTTGCAGACACATCCTCCAGCAGCAAGCCTCTGAGATGCCTAGAAAGGCTGCTGCAAATATTTTACAAATGACAAAGGTGCAACAAGTCCTGTATTTAGGCAGAGAACTGAACCAGATCCACTTCTCATGGTTATTATCTTCCCAGCTATGCTGGCATTTAACCTATATAACCAAAACCTGACCCTAAAAATCAACTTCCTCCACAGTACAGAAATAGTATTTTCCAGAAAATAAAACATGCTAACTATGGTGGTTTCACACCACTGTTGGGCAACTCACCTCTACCGCACTGCTTTTACTCTTCCTCCTCAAAGCAAGGGAGAAAATACAATGAAAAGGGGCTCAAAGGTTGAGATAAGGACAGGGAGATCACTCACAGGGAAAACAAACTCACCATAGGGAGATCGATGTAATTTAGTGCTTACTGCTAACAGACTGGAGCAGTGAGAAATTAAAAGCAAAAAACACCTCCTTCCTCCTACTGTGAGCAGCACGGGGGAACAGGTTGTGGTCAGTCCACAACACTTTGTCTCTGCTGCTCCTTTATGGTCACCTTCTGTCTCTGCTGCCCCATGGGCTCCTCCATAGGATGCACAAGGATATCTGCTCCACACAGTACTCCAAGGGCTAAAGGGGAACAGCCTGCTCTCTCCATGGGCCTCTCATCGGGCTGCAGGGGAACCTCCTGCCCTCCTTCTGCATTGATGTTGGGGGCTGCAGAGCTGTTTCTCTCCCACTTCTCTTTCCCCTTTCAGCTACTGTTGCACAGAGGTTTTTCCTTTTCTTAGGTCTGCTCTCTCAGAGCACAACCATCACTCACAGCTCAGCTCCAGCCAGCAGCAGGTCTCTGCTGGAGCAGCTGGAGCTGCCTGTGATCTGACACAGGGCAGCTGCTGGGAGCTGCTCACAGAGGCCAGCCCTGCAGCCCTGGCTACCAAAATCTTGCCACATAAACCTAATACAGTAACTTTCATATGTTCTAAGTGCTAAAACTCTTTTTCCCCATTCAGAGACTTCAAACATTCAAACAGCTGACAGCTTCGCACTAATATGAGAACTGGTACAGAAAGCATTCACTTCCAAGGCATAAATCTGAGTAAATCAGTACTCAGTTCTGCTCTACAGAGCCTATGGACCAGCACAGTAAAACTAACATTAGAAACCACAGTTCATAACCTACAAATACACAACTTCTCTATACAAGTCTGAGGTCAAACAGCAAAGATTATGGGAAAACGTTCAGCAAAGATACCAAGGCATTATAAGAAAATCAACACTGATAAACAGAAGCACTCACCTTCCGCAATTCAATTGTAACTTCGTTTCTGTGTCTTCTCATAGTCTGGAAGAAAAAAAAAAGATAAGAGTTTATATATGAGTGAAGTGTTGTGTATGTTTTGGAATCCATTGTTTCTAGGTCAAAAGTACACTCATTCATTCAAAGATAGGGAAAACAGTGTGCATAATGTAGAACTCAATCTCTCCTAGTAAGATGCATGAGTTGTTCTGTTCTTGTTTTCTATAAAGAGATTACACACCTTACAGAAAGCTTTGCTATAAACCACAATGAGTATCCTGAAGACAGAAAATATTTACTTCTCCACAGAGTTTCACTGGAATGACTCTTCTGGTGTTTGTGTACATGCATGAAAAGCAGCAGCAAATACAGGTTCAGACAGTCTCAAGATTCCTATGACCACACTCATGACCCAAACACATAACCTATGCCTATCATCTGGCCAGAATAGGCCATGAGTGACAGCAGACAACTGAGTTCAATGCAAAGACAGGTTAGGCTCGTGGCAAAAGGAAACCAAGTGGTACAATGGCATGGAATCTACTTCAAATCTACAGCCTAAACACTGTAAGGGAAAATGAGCCCATACAAGTCTTAATTCCAGGAAGATACCAGGCACTCGATATGCATTCTCTACAATACAGTTATCCCTGTATTGTAAGAGGGATTAAAAGAGTCAGTAAGAACAGTTTATCTTCGTGAAAGCACTCTCCCTAGGCTCATTTTACAGTGGAGAAGGTGTACCATCAGAACGTAACCAGAAGAAAATCAGGACTGAATGACTGCTGGCGGCCTAGAAAGATCAGCCACACTAAAACTTACCTGTTAAAATACTTCCTGTGTTCCATCCTTGCTACTGACCTTCACTGCTACTTTCGCTCCTTTTGAGTTAGAGCAAATAACTTCTGTCAAAATGAGCAGTACACAAAAACCAACATTACTGCCCACTGGCCATCTAGGGTAACACTGAACATCCTAAAGCTCACACACGGGTAAATGAAATGAGAGCTCTTCACATGAGCCTACATGGGATGCAGATTCAACATTACCCCTGGCTTTACTGCTCTCAATCCGTTTGCACTGCAGTATCCATTTAATTATCTTAGGCTGACTTAAGCATAAGGAAAACTTGTCTTCCTGTTCAGTGCTTGATTAACCAACTCAGGTCAACACAAGTCTCATTTCACATCTACAAGCATGAAACGTGCTGCCTCAAACAAGACAAGTCCTCACTGCACTAAGAGGACACTCGCACCACAGCATCTACCAGAACCACACTTTTCCCCTCCCTCACCATTTTGTTATACCACTTGATCCCTGCGACCACCTACACCCGATTGCTGAGGTATGGGAAGGAACTGGAGAGCTAGGGAATGGGTGAAAAACGCAAAAAGATGAAGAACTTGTCAAGTCACTGCATGCAGCTAGCTTGGTCAGTCATTCAAGCTGCTAGCCAACTAGAATTTTATACTTACTTTAATAACTAAGTCAAATCTAAGGCCACTAAATAGTCTAAAAATGCTTTTCAATATTTCCCGTCATGACTCTGCTCTGTTAGACAAATCTGTCTTAATTTTCTACTACAAAACTTTTTTTTGGATTGTTCTGAACATGCTGGACACCAAATCTTCTACATTTAAGCCATACCCCAGCACGACCCATCAGTTAAGCTCAGCGCCCTTTAGCATCTCCCCTCACACCAAATCCAGTACTGTAAGCACCAGATTATGGAATTTCAGACGTCTAATAGATGCAAGGCAGAACATAGCTTCCAGTTTGATCCCAAATTATGATTTCCACCTGCATTTTCTCAGTTATCTGTGACAGTACTCGAGAATATTTTCCATTGAACACACAAAAAAATCAGACCACATTTGAAACTCCTTAGGGGATAACCATAGCATTTGTCACCTACCATTCAACAAACAAGGCAGATTTAAGAAAAATACGCCATTTCAACTGTTTAGTAGCTGATTGCTGTAGTAAAGAGAAAAACAGTGTAGCACCAAGCAAGCATTACTATTCATTTCATCAATTTATCTCTAGCAATACTTTAACTGAAGATGGTTACTCAGAGTGAACTCTTCACAAAAGCTCTACTGGGAAGACTCTAAGCTTCTTCCTAATGACAAGTCGTTCACTCAGCTCTTCAATTGGGTTTTACCTTTGCTTCACGCTTCCATTATTTCAGCCCCAATGATCCTATCCTATTACAATCCCGTCTCAATATTGTTCTTCACTAGTTGTTTGCTTTTAACAAATTGCTTTTCAAAACATTTGACTACTGCATTATGGTTTTACACTTGACGTGCAAGAAATCTCCCATCTCTTCCTCATTTAGAGAGCTATCACTCTTCAGAAACATTCTTCAGAGAGCTTATCAACTTCGTGGACGTTTTTCTGAGTAGCTGAATACATTTTCTGAGCTTCCATACGTGTCTTAAGGCAATCTCCACATCACCTGAGTTTTACCTTTTTAGGCATTCTCCTGCATTTCCTTTTAAGCTTTTTGTACACAGTTTGACATTTGAAGCAGCGCCGGCAGGTTTTCTTCCTTTCCTCCTTTAAAAGACACAACGCAGGCAGTATGCACCACTAAGTGCTGAGCTGCTCCTCCGTTAGCAGAGCAAGCAGGAGATGTCACCTAGACACAACTTCACTAAGCACTAAGGACTCCCAGGGGGAATCCAGCTCCATGTCATCACCATGCCTTTAAAAATCCAGTGTGTCAGGGGACCCAGGGCCATGCAAAACTCAGCAGTGCAGCATTAGGGCTATGGTCTCTCCCACACATACATGGAACAGAAGAGCCTATGAGGGTTACACCTGGCTGCCATGCTCTGACCGTGACCAGATGCACACTGATGATGCAAGCATTTGTGCCTCTGGCCACTAGATACTGATATATGATCACAGATTCCACACCAAACACGTCAGTTGTTGGAATTACAGAGTGTATGTGAAAAATACACGTATGCATACGGGTATGCACCAGCCACATTTCTTAGCTTTACGCCTTCTGTTTAATTAAGATTTGTTTACACTGCTCCCCCTTCTTGACTATCTCTTCTCTCCCACAGGAGCAGACAATGATCCAGTAGTGAAGGAACTGCTCCATGACAGATCTCAATGCAGTTAGGCTATCTGTGCCTTGACAGACCTTGCTTCTAAACCCAGAAACATGCTTCACTCATCTGATGACAAGGAAGCCAGGTGCCATACAGCACCATGCTATGTACTGGACCTATCTGCTGAGCTTTTGTAAGCTTTCAAGTGTGCAGATTGATAAGCACAACCTGTTTTTATTTTATGCAACAGGCTTAGTGAATTAATTAGAATTTCTTAAAAAGTAGGTATAGAAAGTTCATGCTTCAGATGAATTATTTTAGAAATACAGCAGTTATCAGCATCTTCTTACAGCTCCAGAAGCAAACACAACATAACCCAACAGCTATAAACGAAGCTTCCCTTTAAGGAAGCATTACCACTTAAGAACAAGCTTTCATACGACCTACAAGCCCCAACATGTACAGAGTCAGTATGTATTATTTACAAGAGATTTACACCAATGGAAAGCTTAAACATTTTCCCCAGCTAAAACAGAAAACGATTTCCCAACCTAAGCCCATGGATTCCTTGCCAGCTTTTAGGCTGGGAGGACAACCATCTGCTAAAACCTCCATACACAGTATTAGCTGCAGCCTAGCAAGATGTTAGCAATGGAGGCAATACCATGTTTGACATCCACAGCATCTGACTGCAGTCATTTCTCAGCTTAACGTACTCAAACGCGTAACTTCAAGCCAAGCTGAAACGGCATCTTTCAAAGCTTTCAAGACAAAGCTGAACCATTTCACTGCATGAAACCAGACCCCAAATCTCAGAGGGAAAACTCAGCAAAGGCAGAATCCTTAAAAACCACAAACTGACTCAAGTTTATTCCCACAGAACGTAAACCTAAGCACAAAGGTACTAAAGCATCATATTCAAGGTGCAAAATGGTAGAACAAATAAACAGTAGTAACTATTGGTTAGCACATACTGCTAAGAAGCAAGAACATATAACAGTTAACAAGTTGTGCTACAACTTTACACATCACTGAACAGACTAGGAGGAACAATCCTTGAGAGCAGCCCAGCAGAGAAGGACCTGGGGGTCCTGGTGGATGCAAAACTCAACATGAGCCAGCAGTGTGCTCTTGCAGCTCGGAAAGCAAACGGTATCCTAGGCTCCATCAGAAGGTGGCCAGCAGGGACAGGGAGGCAATCGTCCCTCTCTACTCTGCTCTCATGAGGCCCCATCTGGAATACTGTGTCTAAGAGTAGGCTCCCAATGCAAGAAAGACAGGGAGTAGTTGGAGAGGGTCCAGAGGACAACCACAAAGATGATCGGGGGGCTGGAGCACCTTCCCTATGAAGACAGGTTGAGGGAACTGGGCTTGTTCAGCCTGCAGAAAAGAAGGCCACAGGGTGACCTCACTGCAGCCTTTCAATAACTAAAGGGAGCCTATGAACAGGAGGGGAATCAACTCCTGACGAGGGCAGGTAACAGCAGAATAAGGGGAAATGGTTTTAAGTTGAGGGAGGGAAGATTGAGGTTGGATGTCAGGGGGAAGTTCTTTACAGAGAGAGTGGTGAGGTGCTGGGGGTTGGAGATTCATGATCCTTGAGGTCTCTTCTAATCCAAGCCAGTCTATGATTCTATCATCGCTCAAGTCATAATTAAGTTAATGAAGTTTCGCAATGTGATCTTTCTCTTCCAGTTTGTAGTCTTGTAGTGGAACAGTTAGTTAGTGGTGAAGCTGTCATGCCCCAAGAACACTAAGCCTGCTTACAAGTCAAAACCAGACATCTAGCAAAAATTTTAATGTCAGGTTCCTTGGTTTATTTTTCATTACCTTATGAAACAAATCAGAAAAAAAATCTACCAGATGCTGCTAGATAAATCAGTATTCTCACTTCTGTTCTTTCTGAATACTCTCACAAAGCCAGATGCAAAGCGTTACATGTCAAGAGCAGCACTGACATCTTCCACTTAAAAGAGATATAATCTCCACTTTCCAAGCACCAAAACAGACGCTGACGTTTATATGTCAGCAAAGAAAGTCACAGTGCATATCTGAGCTGCTGTGTTATGGACTGCAACACTTACTAATATAATCCAATTATTTCATTGCTCCTTTGTAGGCTCTTCCACCCTTATGACAAAGGTCAGGAAGAGCTAGAAACTCAAACCTAACAAATGGAGGAACCTTATTCCAGGGCAATACAAAACACAACGATGCTAAGCTGACACAAGATAAAAATTTATTAAAAGAGACTAAGCCTTGAAAATAAAGCAAGCTTCTTCAAATCAACGTCCCAAAACAAGGCTTCAAAGAATGCTACAGCTCCTGCAAAACAGCCTTTGATTCTGTCAATGGGCAGAAGCTATTCTCATCAGATCAGCATTCCAACTGTGCTATTCCTCCCCTGACAAGATATGTCAAAGCTCAATTTCAGTCAGAAAAGGAAAATTTCTTTCCCATTTTTCAGTCAATAGATATGGAGACAAAACTGAGCATAAAACTCTCGATATCAAGCAGTGACTGAAGATAACCCTGCTAATTTCTGAATTGTCACTGTAATGTAACCCTTGTTACTAGTGTATTTAAAGACACATCTTTAAGTCACTGAACATTTGGGATCTCCTGGCTTAAGCATATAAGAGAAGTGCGACCAGCAGGTCGAGGGAGGTGATTCTGCCCTTCTAGTCTGCTCTCATGAGACCCCACCTGGAGTACTGCATCCAGTTCTGGGGCCCCCAACACAAGAAGGACATGGAGCTGTTGGAGCAGGGCCAGAGGAGGGTCAGGAAGGTGATCAGAGGGCTGGAGCACCTCTCCTACAAGGACAGGCTGAGAGAGCTGGGGCTGTTCAGCATGGAGAAGTGAAGGCTCCTGGGGAACTTTATAGCAGCCTTCCAGTATCTGAGGGGGGCTACAGGAAAGCTGGGGAGGGACTTTTTAATAAGGGCATGGAGCAACAGAACAAGGGGAAGTGGCTTTAAATTGAAAGAGGTAGAATTAGACTAGATATTAGGATGAAATTCTTTACTGTGAGGGTGGCGAGACACTGGAATAGGTTTGCCTGGTGAGGTCGTGGATGCCCCTTCCCTGGAAGCATTCAAGGCCAGGCTGGATGGGGCTGTGAGCAACCTGGTCTAGAGGTGTGCTATAGCAGGGGGCTGGAACTAGACGACCTTAAAGGTCCCTTCCAATCTCCACCACTCTATGATACCTCACCAGTAACATCTGTGAAACCCTGTAAGTGGTGCTCACAATATGTTAAAGAGCTAAGGGTCTGTCAGAGCTCTGCCACTCCTTGCCTTTCAGAAAGCCACCCACACCTTTGTGGCCAAGAAAAACAAACGAGTACTTTGAAGTTCTGGATAGCACTTAGATTAAGTTTGTAAGGAGAGCATTAAGTCTGGTAAACAAGCTTCTTTGGCTGCTTGAGCCTTTAACTGAACAATATGTCACATCACACTACTTGAAAAGGCAACTCGAAGGGCTCCCATAAACAAACAGAAACAGAACAAAGAAATAAAAGCAATCCAGCAATCAATCTAGTTATTTTAGCCTAAGGTATACCAGAACAAATGAATGCATTTTCCAAAAACTATCCTAGCAAATTCACGGTGTAGTACATTTCTCCTGAAAAACAAGAAGAAAATTCAGGCCAATTCAAAAGGACAAAACTACACATGAGATACAGCAGTTTCTCAGTTGAAAGACAACCCCTGAAGGCAGTAACAGATTTCCAACACCGGTACTCCTTTATGGCAAGTTAATTTTAATCCACAACTGAAACTAGTCCTAGGGTTTCTATTAATCTGTAATGTCTACATTTTATCTAAAACTCAATCTTAATCGATTAGTAGCAATTTAAAATCCCTGAGATAAATTGGTTTTAGAGACAAGGAACTGTGGGCGCCTGGTAAGATTACTTCATCTCCAGATATAGCACAAACTAGAAAAGCAAAACCAATTCAAATGTGTGAATGATACAACTAGTTAGAAATCTAGAGTCACTGCTTTCTCTGTTACTCCCGGATAAAGATTTTATGTTTAAATTACAAATGAAATTTCACAAAAATCTGTTTTAATAACACACATCATTTCTACATTTAAAAAATATGTATATCAAATGTCACCAGAGTACAGAATCTCAGAAAGGCCTGGGTTGAAAAGGACCATAGTGATCATCCAGCTTCATCCCCCTGCTATGTGCAGGGTCACCAACCAGCAGACCAGGCTGCCCAGAGCCACATCCAGCCTGGCCTTGAATGCCTGCAGGGATGGGGCATCCACAGCCTCCTTGGGCAACCTGTTCCAGTGCGTCACCACCCTCTGTGTGAAAAACTTCCTCCTGATATCTAACCTAAACCTCCCAAAGTGCTATGAATTTTAAACATTTTAACCATTTTCAGCTATACTGTTGGGTTGAGGGAAGATGAAAGCACAGCCACCATTTAATGGCTCAATCTACTCACCACGGTAACAAGCAGATCTGGAGCTCAGTGTGGTGCTCACCCAGACCTGCCACCTCATTATGCAGAATACCTAAGGAGTGGTAGCTTTTAATCAAAACATTTACACCGTTTCCATCAGTGCTGGAAGAGGAAAGATTTGGAGAAAAGAAGGCTCAAAGGTGACCTGATAGCCGCCTTTCAGTATCTAAAGGGAGGCAACAGGAAAGAAGGGACAGACTCTTCAGCAGGGTCCGTAGTGACAGAACAAGGGGAAATGGTTTCAAGCTCAAAGTGGGTAGATATAGGTGGGATAGGAACAGGTTACCTAGTAAAGTGGTGGATGCCCTGTTCCTGGAGACTTTCAGGGCAAGGCTGGATCATGTCCTGGTCAACCTGATGTAGCTGTGGTGCCCCTGTTCATTGCAGGGAGTTGGACTAGATGGCCTTTACAGGACCCTTCCAACTCTAAGAATTTTGAGATTCTCTGATTCTATGACTCGGATGCTTTTAAGCAAGCCAGCAGAAGAGTTCTGGTGATTCTCTGGACACAAAGTGTGTTTTCAGGAGCCTGGCTAAGACATGCATTTAGCTGCTTTTGGTCTTTTGACTATTAAAAAGGAAAGAAGGGAATAAATTGATTCTAATTTCTTAGAGTCTACAAACTTCATTAAAAGATAACTGGTCACTGAAATTCTTTATTTCTGCTCTTACCTTTCACCATTTTGGGAACCAGACTCAGAAAACCAGGAGATGAATGCCGACAGGAAAGAGCTACCCTGAATACACACCTGGAATAGTATGTAGCTTGATTAGAGTACAGGGACCAGGAAAGCTTAGCATTTGCAAGTCAATTCCAATCTGCTTCCACCTGCCTAACTGAAGAGAAACTGGCCCAGTTCCAACAGCTGGATTGCATTGAACTAATAGCTCCCCCCCCCTGCACATAAGCATACCCTGGAGCAGTTTTAAATAGTTTACAGTGTGGCTGTGGGTGCAGTACAGTGAGAGAAGGCGTTTCCACTGATGAAGTAAACACTGTTCGTCCCCTGAAATCTTTTTACTAGCTTTTCTTCTTTATTCCTTCTGACACCTTTGAACAAGCATGAAACAGCACAACCTATGTGAAAATGCAAAAGCCTCAGAAGCTGGGCTGGCTCTGGTCAGAAGGCAAAAAATCCAAGCGCTCCTTTGTATACAGTATTCCAGATGACTAAGGTTAGCAGCTGCCTATCTTCAGTTAACATTAGAAGTTAGATGTTCGCTATTTGCATAGGAATATAATTTGTTTGTCTGTTCAAAGTTGAGGCTTAGACTGATGATACTGTTGTACTTGTTCTGGTAGAGCTGGCTTCAGCCAGAAACAAAGCTTCAGACAAAGAGACACTGATAGAAGCTGATGCTGCTGTTCCACTAGTTCACATCTTCAAAGCACACAGAGCCTGCTCCAACAACAGCAAGCAAAACCAGTGCATGAATCCAAAATTCTGGGATTATTAACACAAAATTCTGGAACAGCATCTCAGTGGTGTGAATGTGAGTACTTAAAACTGGAAGTACTTAGAATGCAAGTACTTAGAACTGAAACCAATGACAATACAGACATGGATCCCTTCTATTTCTTCCCAGAAAGATCTGACATCCTTGCCAAACTCAATCAAACTGTTGTCAGAATTAACCCTTCCTACTCTGTTTGCTTCCTTAGGTATGAGCACCAAGGGATATCAGCCAACGTTTTTTTCCCCTCAGTGTACAATGAACACAGATTCTTCTTCCCTTTGTCCAACTTTGAGACTTATCTCATTACAAAGTAGTTCTATAAACTTTCAAACTGTCCTCTGAAGAGCAATGATTTTTATTTTTTGAAGGCCACCAAAAAGTTCTTTTTCAGTTACATCTGCCATGTTTACTTGTTTGGGTTTTTTTTTGTTTGTTTGTTTGTGGCCTCTAAAATGATTACCTGCTGCTTGTTTCTCAGTCTGTTCTGGCATATCTGAACCCAGAGAGCCTCAGCAGAGTGGGTGCATCAGGTACCCACTGAGTTTTTTACTCAATGACGGGCAATGACTCACTGCAGTCAGACATGCAAGCCAACACAAAAAGCCACAAGCCAATTATTGTTGCTCATGGTGCTGAGTCACCTGAAAGCCCTAAGGATGCAAAGCTGCCCATCCACGTTATCCTCCTCTGCTACTCCAAGTGACCTCCACAGAAAAGCAGCTGCTGAGTTTTCTTCTAACACACTCTTTTGTAAGCCTACTCTTTGAGATCCTGACACCCCCTCTTTGCACTTCTTTAACCTACATACCGAGCTACCACCAAAGATGTGAGTTGTGAGCACTGCTGTTTTAATTTCCATACACTAATTATCCAGTTTAAAGGTAGAGGTATATCAACCAGCCCTCAGGAGACTGGACTCAAAGCAATTTAGCTGTTTGTATTCAACACGAATTGCACTGAAGCTGAAGGACACGAAGCAATCCAGAATACAACTGTTATCTGCTGTTTTAATATAGAATGGAAGAAGGGCTGAATTCTCTGCTTAACATCAAAACACAAGTGTAGTCCATTCATCACACCTTGACTGAGAGCAGACAGCTTTCAGTACAGCCGCATGGGCTCCACCAAAGGCCAAGCTTCCAGTTAACCCCAGCTAACTCATCACCATACAACGTTTGTCTGCTCAGGCCGACAGGCAGCCAAGCCATGATCACCAACTCCTTCCAAGCAGTAGTTTTGTCCTGCACTCCCACCAGAAAGAACAAGCAATCTGTCTTCTCCTAGGAGGGGAAGCCAGCGTTCCTCCTACTCCCTGACTGAGGAGGGGAAGTACACCCACTGTCTGCTTGAGGAGCACAGCCAGCTGCTGCTGCAGAAGGGGAGCCCTGCATAGGGCATGTAGCATAGAAGAATCCAGTTCAGAGGTAGCCCAGTTTCTTTCCCCACTAACAGACTTTAAAAGAAACCAAACCCACCACTTCTAATGCAGCACTTCACAGCCAATATATCGTCTTTATTCATGTACTGGGGGTGAGACAACAGAAAATAAAGTAAAATTAAAATGGCTCTTCATGGTAAGCGGGTGCAACTATCAGATTTCTTTAAATCTTAAATCAATGTAAAAGCTTACTTTTAAATATAAGAGCTTCTTCTAAAATTGCAGATGACTACTTTCCATAATCTAATTACAGAATGAAGTGTTTGGTCAGAATGGCCTCACAGACTCCTGCCACAGAAGATGAGACATTCTTAAGCTTGCCAAATATTTATCCTAGCTTCCCCTTCCCCCCCTTTCACATGAAGAAACCGAGCAAACAAACTCTCCCCACCTCCCCTTTAAGCCAGAAAGTGGCAGACCCCCTTGCTGGGACTTGCTGGATTTCCATAACCTGGGCACTGAATTTGCAACTCATTTTCCTTATGCTCCCTCCAAAAATGCCAGCTCAGGCTAATGACAAAACCTAGATCTCTCCCCTCAAACAGACAAAACACTCAGCTAAGGACATGCCAGATACCTTCTTGAGCAATCTGTGTTTCAACAAAGACACTCTGTTTCCAGATACTTAAACAGTCCTCTGCTGTAATATTAAAGTACCTCCCACATTATACTTATAAACATCCTCCCTGTTAAGTGGGGAAAGTTATTCCCATCTATAAAATGGGAAAGAATAAATGCAATTTGCACACGTTCATTGGGTGCCATGAAGGAAAACAAAACAAAGACCTTACAGAGATACTCTATATTCTTCTATAGGAAGCTTTTTTGGTCTAAAAATTACCTAGCTCAAATAAAATGATTGTTGTTGTTGTTTTCTTCTGTTTTTGAAAGATAAAATCAAAATGAAAAAAAAAAAAAAAATTAAGTATAACATGTGCAAGCTGCCTAATTAAATCTACGAAGAGATCGTTCTCCTCAAGATGCAAGAGAACAGACTCAGCTGACAGGCCAAGGAGAAAACAGAGCATTAGGAGCTGCAAAATACACTGATTTCCAGCATCAGCAATCTTTCTGAATTTAATCACTGCAACGTCATGAGCTCTGTGTGCTTCCACCTCATCTTTCAGTGCGATAAGAGCCCCGATGCCATACTTACACCACCTCTCTTCGGCGTGCCTTCAGTTTCTTAAACGTCCCATTTGCACACCATTCCATGGAAGGGTGTCAGCTGTTGCTAAGAAGCTGCCACCACCAGCAGCAGAGTGGTTCTGACGGCCAAGTACCACAGCTCCTCTGGAACTCCCAGCTACAGGACCCATCGGAAAAGACTGCCAGAGAACAAAGTGAACCCAGGGACAAAGTGGGCCATCCCCCAACCTGGGACAGGAGTGGATCAGGGTGACATGGGCTCACCTGGGAGAGAGCTCCAGAGTCTCTGTGTAATTCCAGTTTTGTGACTTAGACTGCAGTTCCTTAGGAGAAGTTAAGGACTGGGTTATTCTGAGACCTGCAAGCCTGAGATATCAAGTCATGCCTGGCCAGGAATCCCTTCCTGCATCTTTGGAAAGCAGGCAATGAGGTGCCCCACACGTATCTGACCACCTTAACCTCACACAAATGAGGTTTGACTATCTTCTGTACAGCAAGTTTACAATAGGATTTGATCATTCATTAAAATGCACTTCCATCAAAGGCTAACAACTCAAACTGTGAGGAAGCTATTTCTCCAAGCTGATTTTGCACAGTCACCTATTCCATCACTGCCTCCAAAATCCATCTGTTATTGAACTTGACAATAACCACGGTTTAAAACATACAAGGAGAGATCCTCAGCTGAACACAGACATTAAAAAATGAGGGAAATGACCAATGCAGCAACGCAGGTGTTTGAATGGGGAAGATACTCATTTCATCTCTGGTCCTGAAGCCATCCCTGCAGCATGCACTCCTGTGTTTCACTAAACACACACAAAATCAACCTGAAAACGGACTGCAGCTTTGTTTAATCCAGGAAAGGATACAAGCGTTAGCTGACCCTGAAGAATGAGCATGGAACTTCCTCAGCAAATTTACTGGTGTCAACCTGACTGTAAAGGGCTAACAGTCATAGAATCATAGAATGGCTTGGGTTGGAAAGCACCTTTAAGATCATCGAGTTCCAGCCCCCTGCTATAGGCAGGGACATCCCCCTCTAGACCAAGGTCTACACTCTCCTCTTCATGCCAATCTCCCTGAGCAACCGTTCATCTCCAGATGTGACTGAACAGCTCAGGGAGCAGAAGATGAAAAGAATGAAGCACAAAGAGCTTAGCCACTAGCTGACTCCACAGACAGCTAGTTCTGGTGCAGGACAAGCTTCTGGAGGAAACAAGCTCTTTGATTACCAACATCAAATTCAGTGGAATGGAATGCAAAGCCCACAGCCCCAGCTCTTACGGAAGGATCCAGGAATACCAACTCAGCATCAGTTTCACAGTCCTAGGTATTTTCTAAACAATGAGCAGGCTGCATTCTTGGAAAAATACATAGGTTTAATATTTTGTGGCAGTTTGTCTCTATTCCTTTAATGACATCAGCTTCAGGCAGCTTGTTGCCTCTTTAGGACTTAGATATTAGATGTCCAATTCCATTTCTAACCCCACAGTACATGCAAATCTAACCAGTTGGTGGTAGCTGTTACATCCTCCTAATCATCACCTCTTCAGGTAACACAGTTTGAGAGGAAAAGAATCATCCTTGGTTTTGTGCTGGTACTGCACAAGCATTATGAAAACCTCAAACAACTCACATAAAAATAGTGAAGGAGCCCCTAAAATTAGCGTGATAGTTATGCTGCTACCAACTTACCAACATGGACTACAGGTTAAAAATTGACGCCGTGATAGAAGAGGTGTTAGGAATACCAGGGCAAGAGCTGTAGTTGCTGAACACACAATAGAATGAAGAAAACCAAATCGTGTAATTACAGGAAGAGAAGCCTTGGGATATCACAAGAACAAATAATAATTGGGTATCAATACAGCAAGCACAGATTCCAGTCAGCTTACAGAGATTATGTTCATCATCAGATGCCATCTCCAAATTGTCTTCTCCACAGGTATTTCTGAAACAAACAATGCCTCCCCAAAGTACACGTTTTTAAACATTTCCAAATGCAGTGCATTCAGTTGATTGAGTTTCACAAGAAAAAAGTAAACCAAAGTGAACTAAGGAGGTGTCTGTTTGCTGCCAATGGTGACAAACATTTGACAGTACTGCACTTTTTACTTGCAGAGTAACTGAAGTTTAGAAAGCTATGTAGCAACAGCAAGGAGGCAACAAGCTTCCCATATCTGCATCTTATTTCCTACCCAAGCAGTTCTTCTTGTGGTGCAGGCGTGCACATCTGCATTCTCCTGAGAGCACAGTGGCCTGAAAGGCTAATAAAGGAGCTGTAGATCTGCAGGTTAGAAGCTCTGCCTGAGCATATTTGATGTTACATTAAAAGCAGTTCCCAGCAGGAAGCTACCTGACACCTGTGCTTTCACTTTGACTCCCGAGCTGCACAGAGGCCGTTAAGGCAACAGGACCACAGATGCTTAAACCAACCTAAACCAGCCCTCCAGCCCTACTCCCTCCCAACCCTTGCTTTGTCAGTATTAGATCCTGTGCCAGCAAAGCGAGAGGCAGAAGGCTGATCAACCTGCAAAAGCATGCCCTGGAAAGAAGGCGGGTTACTGCAAAATAGCTGGAAACAACTGGCTTTCTGGGATTGCTACAAGCCTTATTTGTTTCAGCTGGTGTTGGAGGGAATTACAGGGAGGCCACAAAAGCACCAATCAGTGCACAAACAGCACCATGAGATGAGCCAGTAGCGTCACATCCCCTCATCTGTTAACACTGCACAGCTATGGTACCTCCACTGCAATACGCCTTGGACGTCTGACAGGAGCAAGGCTCTCAGTCAGCCCACACCCTTCTCAGATGCCCAGTGATCACATGGATTTGGCCTCCCCACAACAATATTCCTCTGCTTGCAAAAAAAAAAAACAAAAAAATTCATGGCAGCGTGACAAAAAAACGTGAATAAATCCCAGCATTTTCAAGAGCTAGATCCACACTGCTAGCAGAGCGGGAACAGCAAACACACAGAAGATGCCAGAGCTGCTGATGGAGATCTGGGCTAAGCCCAGTGCCTTGCTCTGCCTCATTCAGAATCAGGTTGCTGATGGTAAGGAATAAGAATGGATGCCACAAAGTCCCTGGGCCCACAGATGACACAGACCAAAAGGTGACACAGCGGGCTCAAAAAATGTAACTGGAGGAGGCAGTGGTGGCTGTGACATCTCAATTTATCAAGAATTTTTAAATTTTATTTAGCCAACGATGCTGACTGATCCCAATAATGAGAAACTGGCTGAATGGTTTCATCTTTCAAGGCCAGGCTGGATGTGGCTCTGGGCAGCCTGGTCTGCTGGTTGGCGACCCTGCACACAGCAGGGGGTTGAAACTGGATGAGCATTGTGGTCCTTTTCAGCCCAGGCCATTCTATGATTCTGTGATCTACCATCTCCATCCTCAAGACGGTGCCTGCTACTGCAATAGAGAGTAAGTAACATATTTCTGCTCCAAGAAGTGGCAGGAGGAAAAAGCTCTCAGAACGACATTATGAGGTAAAGAATGAAGCTGGAAAACCACAAGCAGAAAAATCAGAAGGTTCAAAATGTCACCATAAACAAATAAGCCCAGCAGTTATAAGGAGTATCACAAATTAAGCAATTGCAACTCTTTTAACCTTTTTTAGTAAAGCCTCAATTGTGTCGGAATAATCAGTGCTGTACCTTTACAAAATCACCCATTGAGCCTTAAGACCACACGCTGGCGATGAACAGGAAGGCACTCTCCTTGTACATGGGACGATTTTAAAAGCCCTTTCACAATTCTGGAGAATATAAAATAGAGAAGGCTGTGCTGGCACTTGTTCATCCAAATGAAGACACTGGTGTTTTGGCTTCTATCACCCAGCTGTGCAGGTTCAGGTTAGTTCTGACTACTGCTAATCATATTTCAGTGCCTATAAAAATAGAAGTCTCCTCACTCATAAAAGCAAGAACACAAGCTAACATTAAGTGAGTAGCACTTTATTTCTGGCATTTGATTTTGCCATTACTCTTTCTTTGGGGATAACAAGTATGAATTCTTCAAAGTCAGAATTCCAGCCCTACGCACACAACCATACCTCCTTAATGCAGGAAGGCAACAGCAATGTTGGAGTACTGTGTCCAGGTTTGAAGACCCCAGTACAATAAAGACAGGGAGCTGTTGGAGAGGGTGCAGAGGAGAGCCACAAAGATGATCAGGGGACTGGAGCACCTTCCCTATGAAGACAGGCTGAGGGAACTGGGCTTGTTCAGCCTGCAGAAAAGAAGGCCGCAGGGTGACCTCACTGCAGCCTTTCAGTACATAAAGGGAGCCTATGAACAGGAGGGGAATCAACTCTTGACAAGGGTAGATAACAGCAGGACAAGGGGAAATGGTTTTAAGTTGAGGGAGGGAAGATTGAGGTTGGATGTCAGGAGGAAGTTCTTTACAGAGAGAGTGGTGAGGTGCTGGAACAGGCTGCCCAGAGAGGTTGTGGATGCCCCGTCCCTGGAGGTGTTCAAGGCCAGGTTGGATGGGGCCCTGGGCAGCCTGGTCTGGTATTAAATGGGGAGGTTGGTGGTTGGAGTGGTGTGTCTCCGCCCAGGGGGTTGGAGATCCACGATCCTTGAGGTCCCTTCCAACCCAGGCCATTCTGTGATTCTGTGACTCAGTGTAAGAAACCTCCAACCCAATCTAAGACTTAAGAAGTGCACAGGCCAAATAGTGCAACAGACTACTATAACCTGCCCAGTTCCCTGATCCTGATCCTCGGGCTTAGGAGAGGACCACAGGGCACAAAGGTCTGTCCTAGAGTCAGACAGAAGTACTTACTCATCTTTTGTTTCCCTCTTAAAGTTGTATTAACAAACAGCAAAGATGATCGTGGCCTAGCAAACCCAGTAATAAAATATGAGTTAACTACAAATTAAAGGAGTAAGTGTTCTGGTCTGCCATAATAGCCTGTACCCAGAGGGGATCAATAAGAACTCTTCAGTATTTATTAGAAGCCAAGGGAAGGCTGCTAAGGTATTCTTAAAATGCTTTTGAGCCTGATGAGTTCAAAGGCAGGGACTGTCTCCAGGCAGAAGGTGACTCAAACAATGCTGCTTTCAAACCCAACCTGGGAACGTACGGTATGGAATAGGTTAGGTTTTCCAAAGGATATAATGGAGATACCAGACCATGATTTATTGCTCCATCATTCTAACCACTTATTTTCCCTATGGTGGAATCTAAGAGAAAGTGCAGATGCAGATCAGTGACAGCACTTCTCAGTCTGGTTTTAAAAGACACGTACAAAAACTGGAGGCAGCATCTCTATGTAACACTCCTTGTTGCAGCACGCACCAAAACAAGTGCATTTAATTGCTGACAGTAGGGAATTACGTGCAGCACTTGATTTAGGCAAGAACTGTTTTGTGGAGAACTGATAATCTCACTGAATACAGACACTGTCAGAACGTACAGTGGTATCTGAGGAGAAGCACAGCAAGTAATAGCAATTATACAGCACTGCTGCACTTCTTTCTTTCTCTGCTATAAATTTAGCTTACATGCTAGACACCCAAGTTACATAAAGTTTACTTATAGAAGCACTCTGAACTTCAGCTTTTAAATAAGGATCATGATCAGGGAAAAAAAAGTCAAAAAAGAGCTACAGTAGAAAATTTCAGACACTTGATATGAATTAAGTTGTCCTCAAAGACACGACAGACACTGGCATTTCTAATAGTCCTTTAAATGAATCGAAATTTCATTCTAGCAAGTATCCACGAGCATGCTGCTTTTACTTATTCCTGTGTTTCATCTGCTCGGTGCCCACAAAAGAAAGATTCCTCTGAGAGCCTGACCCATCCCAAAAGCACGGATGACAGCTTCAGGTCCAGCAGGGTTAATGTGGTTATCCACCACAGTCTTGGGCTCAGCCACAAAAGGAGCCAGTCAGCAGACTGGGAGATAACCCCGGAGGATAGACTTCTCTGTAACTGCAAATACCCTATTCCAAAATAATTACTCCACTTCAGGAGCAAACGTTCTCCTGAGAGCAGAGGTACCTCAGCAGGGCTGCTTTAACTAATCCCAGTAAAGCTCAGGCTGTCAATTCTCCTCTCCCCCCCACAGAGGCGGATATTTAATTCCCCTCCGTCTTGGGCACGCTGTAACATAAGCAAGGATGGATGACAGTTCAGTTTGCACCGGGCACCAACATACCTAACCTTTCCCTGTTTGGAGCTCCGATGGATTCAGGCCAGAGGCTGAGGAAGCAGCAACAAAGCCAGCAACGAGCACAGGCTAAATGAATGAGGAGCCGCAGGAAGAGCCTCGCTGGAGGAGAAGGGAAGAAGGAACCCCACCACGCCTCCTCTTGCCCTGAGAAGCAACTGCTTAAAGAAAGGATGGGAATTTTTAGCTACTTGCTAACGCTTCCCAGCGTTACCCAGAAGTATCAAAGTCAATGAGCTCCTCACATGTGATATCTGTGTGAGGAAGCTCCACCGTCATAAGTTCAGCAAAAAAATCAAGGTAAAGATTAGCTCGCATCGGGAATGTCAGCTTAACGGCACCGCCGCCACCCCACCCAGACAATAGGTGGGAATCCTGCATAGACACCACACGTTCTCCAAAGGGCCGACTGCACGAGTCCATCTCGGCGACAGCGCTGGAGGCATGGAGAAGTCGGCGCACACTGACACACATCGACGCTTTCATTCCCGTCAACCCTCATCCGATTCCAGCCCCGGTGCGGTTCCAGCACGGCTCCCACCCCTTTCCCTTCCCGTTACAGAACCTCAAACACAAGCGGGGTGGGACGAGCTCCCAGCCCGGCCCCGGCGCCGTGCTTGCGGAGGGATGCCGGCGGGGGGCAGACGGGCCTTCAGCCCCACATCGCCCCGGTGGAGCTCCCGACTCAACCGGACACCAAATCCGCGCCCACCGACATTTAAACACGGAACGGAAGGCCGACTTGGCGCGGAGAGAGACGGGAAGCCCCGCGGGCGGCGGGGAGCGGCCCCGGGATGGGCGCAACGGCCCCGGGATGGGCGCAACGGCCCCGGGATGGGCGCAACGGCCCCGGCCACAAAAGGCGGCGGCACCATTGTCCGCCCCGGGCCCCGGGGGCGGCGGTGCCGGGGCCGCACCCCGCCGTGGGGCCCCGCCGCCTCCCCGTCCCACCCCCCGCTCCCCGCCGGCCGCGCCCGACTGACGGAGGCGAGACGGCCCCGCGGCGCTTTCCCCCACCGGCCGCCTCCTTCCCGCCGGCGGCGCCGCGAGCGCGGCCAGGCCCCGGCCCCTCCTCTCGCCGCCCGCCCGCCCGCCGCGGGAGGAGGAGGAGGAGGAGGAGGAGGAGGAGGAGGCGGAGGCCGGGCCCAGCCGCGGCCCCACCGGCCCCTCGCCTACCTCCACGTCGCGGCCCTTGTTCTTGAAGCTCTTGATGCGGTGGTTCTCCAGGCCGGCGGCGGCGGCGGCGTTCTCGGCCATGGCGGCGGCGGCTCCCGGCGGCTGAGGCGGCTCCGGCGGCAGCGGCTCGCGCGAGGGGCGGGGGGGAGGAGAGGGGGGCGGGAGACGCGCCGTGACGAGCGCGCGCCACAGGGGGCGGGAAGAGAACGGCGGGGGGGGGAGGGGGCGCGCCCGCCGTTGCCGAGCGACTGGGAGAGCGGCGGGCGGCGCTCGGCCAATCGCCGCGCGGCTCCGCCCGCTTCGCCCCGCCCTCTCTCCGCCGCGCTCGCCGTCCCCAGGCTGGAGGAGAGACCGCGCTTCCCGGCGCACGCCGCGGCGGCGCGGGGCGTGCTGGGAACTGTAGTCCCCGGCGGCCGGTGGCCTCGCACGTGGAGCGGGCGGAGCCGGTGGCGCCGCGCAAGGGTCTGAGGCGGCCGGCGGGCGCGGTGAGTGCGCCGCTTCTGTGCCAGACTCTGAACGCGGAGGGAAACCGGCCGGGCCTCCCGAAGCCATCGAAAGCAGCACAGCAGCGTGCTGCCAGTGGGTCTGAGGTACTTCAGTCACACGTAGCATTGCCAGGCTGGACACGGGGGTGTGTGAGGTGAGGTGACATCGGGTACGGAGTGCCGAGGTGATGTGGTGGACAGTGAGTGCCTGTCGTGAAGAAGAGTGTGTTTCTTGTGGATAGCATCCGAGAAAACCCAAAACCCACTCCCCTCAAAAACCCCGAGCCATGTCATGCTCACACCCAGTTCATGTTATGCCACAGCCCCACAGAGACAGGTCTCAGTGCTCCCTCACCGCCTCCCCCAGCCCCGTTCTGTCCCTCAGCTCCCAACTCACAGCTCTGCAAACCGAGGCCTGCAGCCTACTGGGGGATGGATGCAATCTGGAGAAGCTTGTCTGCTTTTCAGCCGCGTGCCAAATGCTTGTATCCCAGGGCTCAATGTAGCATATCCATCCCTCTTGTATGATAGTAGCTGCCAACAGATGCTCCTCTGAGCATCTATCTGCCACACTGGGAGCAATGGACAGCATGACCACATTTGTCAAGATGGCCATGTCAGGGGTGGCTCCTAGGTCTGACGCTCGCTGCTGTGAAGGAGAATTGGATCCAGCTGCCCAGCTGTCTTCAGGAGAGCTGCCGAAGCAGATTCAGTAGCTGAGAACTTTGCTTTGCCCGCCAAGGAAGGTGGTGCAGCCGCCAGCTGTGGTTGCTCAGAGCCACTCGGACATCAGAGCGGTGCTGGCAACAAAGGAGCTTTGTTCAGATCCATTCAACTTAACCTATGAGGTAAAGTGGAAAACTTGTGAATAAAAAATGGGAAACCTACAGGCTGAGGCAACTCAATTTACCAGTCCGTAAACCTACACCCACCAAATAGGTCGTACTTTTATAGATGTTGGTAGTGATCATAGTATCATAGAATTGCAGGGAGGGATTGGAAGGGATCTCAAGATATCATCAAGTCTGGCTGCCAACTGCTACCACTGACTCCAAATCAGAATCACAGAATAATAGAATAACCCAAGTTGGAAGGCACCCTTAAGGATCATTGAGCCCCATTTCTTCCTACTCATCGTATAAGCCTGTCAGTTGCTGTGGTGCATTGGGCAAGTCTTAGTAGACGCTCAGGAATTGGATTCCTCTTAGAGCTACATGGCAGTTTGATTAGTTTTACTGCCTGAATAAAGCTTCTTGGTGGAGCTGTTGACTAGATAATTAAACTTGCATGTACTCAGAGAGAAAACATTCTGATGTAGTTAAGCAAATACTGCTTTTTGGCACTATAATTAGCAGACACTACTAAAATGTGAGGAGTGAGTACTTTGCTGCTTTGGAAACTGAACAAATTATATGGCTCAGGGTGGCTGTTCTTCCCCACCACATGAGCTTCGTACTGATGTATTCCTAGTCAACACAATCTTCAAGATACTTACTAGGGCCAAGAGCAGGTTGTTAAGATATATTGGCCCTGAGCAGCCCCCCAGTACTCCATTTCAGCCCCCTCTGGGGGCATCAGTCCCTGCCCCAGCAATGCTGCATCAGGGCTGGTCTCCAGTTCCACTACAGCCCTGCCTGGCCACAGATCTGAATGCAACCTGCTGTCCTGTCTGGACTGAAATAAGGAAAGGTGAAGGGAAAGAAGGAAGGCTGGTTGTGGCCAGTGAAATCTGTGAGTGCCTTCAGTGCCCCAACAACGTACGTTTTGTCACTTACGAGTCATAGGGAGGAAAGATTTTTCGTAACAACTCAGAGATGAAGGATTGCAACATCTTTTCAGGTGTCCCACTCTACTACATGGAGCTGAGTGCTGCTTTTTTTTTTCTGGGATGACCTATTGGCTTCAGCAGAACAAGCTGACCCAGATGTGGGCAAGACGTGGGAGATGTGCGTGCCTCCTGCAGCTCACCGCAAGAGAGCGGGGCAGCTGGTGAGGTGGTATGATTTAAAACCCCTGATTTAAAACAGACCACTGTCAAAAATAATCTGTATAGTCATACAACTTCTAATCATACTGTTAATTAATCCTCAAAATTCACCTAACCCATTTGTCAGTCTCATGTCTCGCTGGCACATCACAAAATGGGACAACTTGAGTTGCAAGACCTCTGGGACAGTGTAGGACTGCTGACACAGCAGAGCAGGATGGACCTTTCTCTACTGAATTTGCATGTGCTCTCTAATTCCCAGCAGATTCTAACTTATAGGGCTTGCTTTCTGTAGTCTGTTAGAGGGAGGTTATTAATGTTTCTATCACTGATGTCAAAATTTGTCTTGATAGGATAAGTTATGTTCTTAACTCATGATGACTAGGACTTAGTAGTGACCACAGAGTAAGTCCTGGTGAAGACCCAAGCTTTGTCAAATGCCATCATCAAAGATAAGATAACATGCACTGAAGGAGAGGTAAGATAGATCCACCAAAAGAGAAATAAATTGAAAGTTGCTGTGCACGAAGATACACACCCAGGTAGGAAAACTCCTCGTCTGAAAATGAACCTGGGTAAGTGTTGGGGGAATTATTGCTTTTTTCCTGTTCTTATGCTTTTCTTAAGACATCCATTTACTGCTGTCTGTTGGACTGGCTATGATGACCTTTTATTCTGAACCAGCATAATCCTTACATTTATATCAGCAAGGTAGTGCTCAATGAGCCATACCACTATGAATTTGATACCCAAATACAATTCTTGTTGCCACTTTGTCTCTCTCACATCAGGGTCCAGGTTCTTCAGTAATCCACCCTGGAGGCATCCTACCTAGTGACAGGCTCCAGTCTGGGGTGAAAAATGCAGCTCTTTGGGCTGAAAACTCAGCTACAGGCTAGGATGGCTTACACAAGGATACTAGCTATATGAGGAGTATGTACTTCATCAAATTTGGCTCTCCGGTGTCTTTCTGTGTCCTCCAATGGTATCTCAATGGGTCTGACTGTCTTGAATAGTTCTCTATAGCAAGACAACATCTACTGCTTCCCACAGGCAGCATGGCCAATGGCTCTCTGCAAGACCAGTCATCCCCCCTTTAGGACTGTTACAGCAACATAGGGTGACCTGGAGCTCAGGGAAAACAGGCCCCTCCTGGGGCCACCTGTGCCGGACAGTCCCAGAGGATTGGCTTCACTTCTGGGGGAAGTTGTTTCTGGGGTGACTTGAAGAGCTGGTGGAGGAGTTGACATGAGGCTTGCTTTTGAGGGACCAGTGTTTATGCAGGCATAAAAGCATGAGTTTATTCATGCCTTGGTATCTGCAGTCAAGGAACAGGTGCACTGATGGAGCAGCTGGCTTTTACACTAGCATTTCCAGAACCTGGGTGACATTTCTAATGAAGGAGGAACCATAAAATCTCTGGCTATTCACAGCTCCCTTGTGCTGTCTATGAGGCAAGTTGCTGCTTTCAGCAACTTTGCCCATACTTTGACTGTGAGAACAGTTAGGGGAATCTCCCCAGGGACAGGGTATCACTTTTCTCCTCTGCTGTTCTTGTAAGAAACCCCAGATCTTCCTCATTTTATGCTATTTCCCACTTCCAGCAAGCAGCAAGAGCTGCTCAGTGAGAGGTGAACGAAGACCAAGGGTGATGGCGAGATGGATGTGGGGTGTCGTCTTTTAGAACAGCGGCTCCTTGCCATGGAGCCCAAACAAGATGAGCTTGTTGGGTAACAGTATCCAGGGCCAGCCAAAAGCCCAGATCACCAGACAAGACCACAGTGATCAGTCAGATCCCAGGTCAAGTCAGGGTCCATACTGGTGACTTATAGGGCCAGGTATGGGCATAACTTCATCATAGCTCAGCAGAGACTAAGGACAAGAGCCCTGCTTAACAGCAGCTCCCAAGAAGGGCAGCAAGTCCCTGCCAGTGCTTCTCACATCTCAATCCTTTTGTTGATCCAAGGCCAGCCAGCTGCGCTGTCAGAGCTGGCCCTGGGCCCAGCCAACCTCAGGAGGAGGAGGAGGATGTCCTTGGTGCCAGAACACACACCTGGAGCTGCAGATATCCCCTGACATCTGAGCTCCAGGCCACTGCAGATTCAGAGGGGTCACTGGGACGTAAGCCAGGGCCTCAGGCCAGCCCTCACAAATTTAAGGCAGATAACAATTAGCAGCCCGTGTCGTCTTACCCACAGCTTTGATGCAAGAAAATCTTCTGAGATATAGTTTGCAGAGCTACGGGTCCTCCAGTTTCCTGGTGTTTGGCATTAGGATGCAAATACTGGAAAGATGCGCTAGGCTGGGCTGTGAGCAGTAAAAATTGATGGGCTGGCTGATTTTCCTGGCATAAACAGCTCTGTGTGGTCTGCTCCATGGCCCACACCCTCTGGTACAGGCAGTCTGGGGATGCTCAGCCCCAAAAAGGAGCAGGAAATTCTTGACACAGATAAAGCTGCATCTGAAGAAAACAGCAAAGGGATGTTTACAGGGAGGGTCCCTGAGGACCTGGGGAAGGCTGTCTGCAGGATAGCTCTCTTAATTTATATTTCAAAGTGGATAATTTATTGGTATAATTGGGAGTTTGCTTTCTTCTCTTCATTACAGATGCGCAGAATACCGCAGTAGAAGCAGTGAGATGGAAGTGTGTCTGGAAGGGAGATAACTGCAGAAGTGCTCTACAGCAGGGAAAATAACGTCATTGGATTTGGGAAACTCTGCAGGGATAATGAAAACCTACTTTAAACATAGTGGTCACAGAGTATGGGTTGCCACATTCCTCACCCTCTGCATCAGGAGAGGTTTGGTTCTGTTTCATGGCAAAGAGGAAGCATGTCTGTCTATGGAGATCTTGGACCCAGCCAGCCAGCATGGGGAGACCCGCAGCTTGCTCCCACCAGTGAGTACTGCTTCCCTTGACCTAAAATTGTCACTTGGTTACAAGGGGACCTGAATTGATGGAGGAGCATGGGTAGAGGTTAACATTTTCCCCTTGTATGCCCCATCATGAAGAAGATCCACTATTTAGAAACCAGACATCTTTGCACTGAAGATTGTAATAAAACTGAGGCAATCTGCCATGGCTGGACCTCACTGGTGTCATTTGCACCAGCTCTGCATGGCTACAAGAAGGCAGGGTGACAGTGCAACACAGTGTTGTGGTTGGAACATGTGCATGGAGTAGGAGTGACCTTTAACGCCTCCTAATCATAATGCAAACCAATGCTGAATGCCTCATGGACTGCCAGTTTCCTAAAGACTATGGTGCCATGACCCTGCTGTTTTGATCAGGTACTAAGTGATATACATTAACTAGCACATGTTAATGTCCTGGGATGGATGGGGAAATTTTGGTTTGATCTACTACAGCCAGAAACATTTAGCTAGCCCAGATTTTATTAACCAGCACATGTTTACCATCACAAGGCGTGATGCCCAGTTTCAGACTTTGGCATGTGTCAGTGATACATGTTTTCTCCTACACACTATGAGAGCTACAGGGCTTACTACCTGTGCTGTAGGAAATGGGCATTTTTTATCACAAGCATCTCAATTTAGAATTGCAGTGCCACCAAAGCAGTTTTTAGTGCTCATGTCATCAAAGGTTATCAAGAGCCTTCGAGTGGACTTGATGTGATTTCACTAGCTCAGACTGAGAACTTCTCTTGTGAGCAAAGGCAATTTTAGGTGAATAATTACTGCAGCAAAGGTGAAGATTTACTGGGCTGGCTCAGGATGCTTCTACTCCCCCTGATGCCAGCAAGCAGCACGCATCACCATGCTGTGTCGTACAGCCACTGCCTCCTGCACTCTCCCACAGATTGGGCTGTCCCTGCCCCTCGTTAATGCAGCTCTGATTACAGCATCCTAAGTGTGGCGGATTTGCTTTCGTGTTCTTGCATCACAGTATTAACCTGCCCTGACATTGCTTCCTTCCGGAGACCTGAGGTCAGTTTGCTGTGGAGGTTGCACCCCAGTGTACAACAGAAATAGAGGCATATCTCAGTAGCTTCTGTTCTGTATAACAAGCTTTAGTTTCTACTTCTATGTATGTTGTATGTGTGTGTGTGTATATCACATGTAGAATATCACAGATGCAGTGTGTAAGTGGAATAAGCCCCCCTTCCCCTTGTATGCCTTAATGGGAGAAAATTCAAGTGTAGTTATGTTTCTGGCATCGAGTCATACCCGTCACAGCTGGCTATATTGCTACCACATCCCATTCGTTGGAGGAGACATTCTACACATTTAAAGCCTGCAAATAATTGCACATTTGGTACTGTGTTGTTAAGAAAAACATATAATGTTCTTGTTGTCTCAGTAACTTCCATGTGTAAGAAGTCAGCAAAGCAGCTAGTCCCCAGGCTCACTCATCAAAGCATTTGGCTGCTTTCACATGATTATTGGCAGAAATGGCAATTTTATTTTAAAACCTCCCGTGATCTGATCTCAGGATCTATTTGGATCTTCTGTCCCCATGGTAATAGCATCCTAAATCCTGAAAATAACAATGTGCACAGCTATTTTGACTGGATAAACCAGACGACACGCGCATAAGGCTAAGCATATGGGTACATGTTTGCAGTGAGAGGGTTTCGTTTCAGCCATGAAAGTAAATAGCTATTTTCTGAGCACACAGAGAGATCTGCTCGACTGGGTCAGACGTGTCAAGTGTGAGAGTGCTATTTTTACACCACCACTTTTTAAAGTAGGCCGGCATTCATCCTTCTGAACGGCTTCCTAACGATATCAGATGTATTCCGTGTACTGTGAACCCATTTGGCTTTAATCTTCTCAGCAAAAATACCACTGAAATGGTGACATGGGAGAGGAGAGGTAGCAAAATGGATCCTGGCCTCACTTTGTATTTTTAGGTGTCTCCCCTTCAAACTGAAGCATTTAATCACAATAGGAAGCCTGCCGGGGTGTTTCTGTTAAGGATGGGAGTCTGTTTTCATTTTTGATGCTGCCTCAAGTGTTTGAAGATAGCATATGACAATGCAAGAATCATCCATTCAGGCAGTTTCTTTGCTCACAGCTCTGCCTTTCTGATGAACCTCGACTTTGTCCTGGCTATGTGTGGATGGACCTTATCCACGGGCCACTGGGTACCACATGGAGCTCATCTCCCTGTCACCTGGAGCCTATCTCAGCAACATGATCTCCATTATAGGAGATATAGGTGAGCACAGTGTCCCTCTTTTGTGCAGTAGTGGCTCCAAACCCAACAAATTTCCCATAACTATCTATTTTTTGCATATATATGTCTTGATCTGCTTAGACTCCCTATAAATTGTTCCTTCTCGTAAAGCCGCTGATGCTTCTTGGAAGCATGTTGATGGGGGCCTATTACTTATCAAGCTTGGTTGTGTGTATTTTGGGGAGTCCCCTCGTGGAAGCCAAGAGATGCAGCCAATGTGTAGGAAAACAGGAAAGGAGGAGAGGAGAGGAGAGGAGAGGAGAGGAGAGGAGAGGAGAGGAGAGGAGAGGAGAGGAGAGGAGAGGAGAGGAGAGGAGAGGAGAGGAGGGGAGGGGAGGGGAGGGGAGGGGAGGGGAGGGGAGGGGAGGGGAGGGGAGGGGAGAGGAGAGGAGAGGAGAGGAGAGGAGAGGAGAGGAGAGGAGAGGAGAGGAGAGGAGAGGAGAGGAGAGGAGAGGAGAGGAGAGGAGAGGAGAGGAGAGGAGAGGAGAGGAGAGGAGAGGAGAGGAGAGGAGAGGAGAGGAGAGGAGAGGAGAGGAGAGGAGAGGAGAGGAGAGGAGAGAGAGCCACAATTCCTACTTCTCCGCTTGTCTCAAGCTGCAGGGGATTTAAAGTGCAATCTCTAACAGCAGGACTGTTGACAATGCTACATCTAGACTGAAGCACAGCAACGGTAGCATAACACAAATAAAAATGTGGATGTGGAGTAATTGAGAGGGGAGGGAGCTTTCTGTAAGCATTTGTTTGCAGATAGTTTTGTGATGATTCAACATAGTCAATGTAAAACCTGTCTGAATTGACCTGGGTGTGAGCCAGCCAACTGTGGGTACAGAAATATAGCTCACATTGGTATTTAATACCAATTTATTTAGTCAGGAGGGGTAAGAAGAGCAGGGAGGAATGGGTTCAGAGCAGCAAAGTTTGTTCACCTTCTGCATCCAGCAGCATATGAGAAAGCTGCAGGCAGGGCTCCATGCCCACCCTTTTTAGCATTGCTACAAAATGGTGGTGAAACTGGTCAGGGAACTGACCTGGGATAAAAAGAGAAAGAGATAGCATCTAGATCTAGTTCTATAGATTAGTAGCTATAGGTATATATAGGTAGCTGGTCCATCCATCTGCACGTCTTCATCGGAGCTCAGTGAGATGGTGCTAGCACAAGAGGGAGGCCAGGCATATGGGAAACCCTCCTGGCTGCAAAGGAAGTTGGCACTGCTTTTGCCAAGATTCCCAAGGATTTCTTCTTGATTCAGATGACAAGCAAGAGTTTGGAAATTAAAGTGGGTGTACCATATTAAATATATCATATATATATTTGGATCTGAGGTTGAATAGAGGTGAATCCTTGGCATTGCTCCATTCATGTAAAAGGAGTAGGGCGTCCCTGTGTTTGGAGAGATAACAAGTGCTCCAGGCTACAAAAGATAGCTGTGCTTTTTAATTTAAGCTTACAGCTGTGACAGCAGTACAGGGGGTCTCTCAGCTCTGAGTACACCCAAGCTGCATCAACTGATGGCTGTTATACCCAAAACCTCCCAGGCTGCTAGGGGAAAGTGCTTGAATAAACATCTCTATAACTCCAGAAATCCAAAAAACTGAGAAGCAATTTAGATGTAAATACCTGTTTTGATAGCTAACGTGTCTGGGTTTTTGTTCAGGCTCTTGCTGGATGCTGCTAGAGGTTTGATAATAATTATGACTACATCTTTGCACAGCGTCGAGCACTGCGAACATACGTGGGGATGTGGAAACTGTAGGGGAAATCCTTGCAGATCATGAGGGTAAGAAGCCACCCTCTGTTCACCTTCCCTTCACATTTAACTTCTACTTATAACAGTTAAGCCAGAAATGACACTATTTCTATGCAGATCATTAGAAACCCATACTGGTAGAGAGGGAGTGAAATATGAGCACATTTTGTAAGTCTAGTAGAAATGCAATTCAGGAAGACAAATGGAGTTATTAAAACTTCATATCTTAGATATATCTGACCAATATACACATGTTATTGGGAGCTGTAGTTTTTGGGAGTTACGTATAAAATTAAAATAGCAATAAATCCTTCATAGTGAGCATTATTTAGCACCTACGTTTTGGTTTATTCCTCAAAAGGACACCGGGAAGAGAAACAATGAATTAGAGGGCAGATGCCTTTCATAAGCTCTCCTTAATTGCTACCCAGGTTGCATTTCTGGTAGGTCAGTAAGAGAGTTCTGCAAAGGCCATTCAGAGCTATGGGAGTACCATAGAGATGGGCATGTGAAACACCAGCAGCAGCCTCAACAATTGTCACAAACATTGGTCCAAAGCAGTCTGTCACAGCAGTGTCTTCCCTCAATGTCAACCTTGTTCACAGCACAAGGAATGGGTTTTCTAAACCCCCTCTGAGAAGCCAGAGAACAGGGAAGAGATCTGAAATAGATGTCTAGTGCTAATAAAGCACAGACCAAGTTGGCTTCGGATGCAGACCAGCTGCCTATCAGGTGCCACCAGCCCTTCCCTCTTACCCCAATAGACCCCAGGAGCTCTCCAGTCTCCCATGAACATTCAGTAGAACTTATGCTCTGGTCATACAGATTTCTTCTGCGGCAGCAGAAGACCAACAGAGGAGAGAATCAGCTGAATTAAGAACCTAATAAGAGCTCAGATGATTTGTTTTCCAAGCATCGTCTTCTGTGTTTAGGTACAAAGTCCTCTTGATTTTCTCCGTGGCTGGTTGAGCTTCCTGACTTTTGGATATTTGGATGGGCTCTGATAGCAGATTTCATCAGGAAATGTGGGATTGGGCTGCACTCCTGTTTTGGGGTCTCTACAGGCATAGCATGGGCTATCGCTGATGCCAACAACACAATCATTTCTCCTTTCATACAGCTTGTGCCTGCTCCATGTGACGGTCCAGATCTGTGTGGCAGTGGCCAGCAACCCCTAGTGAGAAAGTAGGAAGATTAAGGATTAGATTATCTCCGTTAGCCATCGCCCACCAGCCTGCTAGAGCAATGAGCGTGGGTGGGATGCACTGTGCCTTCGGCCTCTCAGCACGGGTGCACATAATCCGGGGATAATGGCTTTTTCCTTATCCTAGACCCAACAGAGGAGCACACCTAAGCCATGAAATTACTGGCCATGAATCACAGATTCATTGTTTTAAAGAGGTTACCGTGTCCTTGAAAAGTGCTGAGGGATGCTAGTCACCCTCTTAAATTTGTTTGTGGACCTCGGTGCAATGCAGAAAAAAGGTGAAATTGCATGCCAACAAACAGTGCATGTCAAGGTGTTCAGTTGTATCCCAAAGCAGTTTCACAACACCGTGGCGTTTTGGTGCAGTGGGTGTCTCCTGGTGATTGACATGGGAATATGCTGACAGCATTGGAGATCAGGTGAGTTTTCAAGGAGTAAACTGAATGATGATGATTTCCGGTGCACAGCAAATACCAGTGAGTCTGGGAAAGAAAGCAGGGGGAAAATACTACATTTTTGTGCCTCTTCTGGGTGAAAAAAATGACAGTTCTGCTATATTCTGAGTTTTATCCTCCCAAGCAAAGAATGAAACTACATGCAAGGTATGATCTCTACCACTTCCTGAGGAGTGGAAGCGAAAAGGGAGATGGCAGGCTCTGCTCCTTGGGAACTGATGAAACATGTAGGAATGGCACAAAACTGTAATTTAAGACGTTACAAGCTGAAAGCCCATGGCTTGGACAGGTACAGTCTTTGCTATGTAAAGAACTGTCTGGCATGGTGGTGAATGGAGTTAAATCCAGTTGGTGACCAGTCATGAGAGGTGCTCCCCAGGGGTCAGTACTGGGGCCCATCCTGTTTAATATCTTTGTTGATGACCTGGACGAGTGGATTGAGTGCACGCTCAGAAAGTTTGCAGATAACACCAAGCAGGGAGGAAGAGTTGATCTGCCTGAGGGTAGGAAAGCTCTACAGAGCAATCAGCACTGGCTGGATCTATAGGCTGAGGCCAATGGGATGAAGATCAACGAGACCAAGTGCCAGGTCTTGCACTTTGATCACAATGATGCCATGCATCACTACAAGTTTGGAAGACTGTGCAGAGGAAAAGGATCTGGGGGTGCTAGCTGACAGCTGGCTGAACATGAGCCAGCAGTGTGCCCAGGTGACCAAGAAAGTCAATGGCTTCCTGATTTGTATCACAAAAGTGTCGCCAGCAGGAGCAGGGAGGTGATCATCCTTCTGTAGTCAGCACTGGTGATGACACACCTTGAGAACTGTGCTCAGTTTTGGGCTCCTCAGTACAAGAAAGATATTGAGGACCTGGAGTTTGTCCAGAGAAGAGCAACAAAGAGTCTGGAGCACAAATCCTATGGGGAGTGGCTGAGGAAACTGGGATTGTTCAGTCTGGACAAGAGGAGGCTCAGGGGAAACCTTATAACTCTCTACAACTGTCTGAAAGCGGGTTGTAGTGAGGTGAGAGTGGGCTTCTTCTCCCAGGTGATAGGATGTGGAATGACAGGGAATGGCCTTAAGTTGCACCAGTGGAGGTTCAGGTTGGATATTAGGAAATATTTCTTCTCAGAAAGACTGGTGAAGTATTGTAACAGGCTGTCCAGGGAGGCGTTGGAGTCACCATCCCTGGAGGTGTTTGAGGACCGTGTAGATGTGGCACAGAGGGACATGGTTAGTAGGCATGGTGGGGGTGGGTTTGTGGTTGGATTAGATGATCTTAGTGGTCTTTTCCAGCATTAATGATCTTGTGATTCTATGAAAGCTGCACCAGGGGAGGCTCAGACTCATTTACTGTAAGGGTGGTCAAACACTGGAAAAGGCTTCCTAGAGAGGTAGTTAATGTCCCATGCCTGTCAGTGTTCAAGGGGCATTTGGATGAAATGAAATGGAACCCAGTGGAATAGCTCACTTGGAAGGAACCTTCAAAGATCATCTGGTCCAACTGTGTGACCATTTCAGGGCTAATCAAAAGTTAAAGTGTGTTACTGAAGGCACTGTCCAAATGCCTCTTCAACAGTCATGGTGCACCGCCCACCTCCCTGTCCCATGCTGAGATCAAAACTCAGCTGCCACTTCCAGGGTGGAGGCTTCAGGGAAGCTTTGGGGTTTTTAAGCTTGCTCCTGATAGCCCCAAGTCATGGCATGAGCAGCTACCAGCCTACCAGGGATGTGGGATCGTTCACCTCTGAGGTGGCCAGCTGCAGGCCAATGTGATGGCCTGTGGTTTTGGGAAGTCTCCTGATGGCCAAAGGGCACTGCAGTGGCCCACTGTAGAGAGAGATGATGTGCAGAGCCAGAGTCCAACAGAAATATGTGGATCACTTGTGCCAAAGAAATCATGATTTGCTCCTGCTTCTGCAGGTGTGCTCATTTCATCTCAGGAAAAACTAGCTGCCAAGACTGGGTAAGCTAACATCCATCAGCACCAGTGATTTAATGCCTATTTTCTATTTGACTCTAAATGTTTTTAAAAGAACCAGTGAGGAAGTCATTTATCCCTTCCTTACATCCTAATTGCAGGAACACAATACTTTTGCACTGATGGATGTGTAATTTAATCTGTTAGCTAATTCTTCCTAAATATTGACATTCCGCGCAGCGAAACGAGCGTCAAGACAAAAAGCAAAATGGCTGAGTGACGAATATTTACACTGCCATTTGCCATATGTTACTCTTTGCACAGCCATCGCCATCACTATCATTATGCATGTTGTTATTAATCACTAGCCATGCAGTGCCCACCTTCAGGAATGCCCTGTGCTTGTCTCTCTGACTTTTCTGGCTCTTGCACTACACCCAGTGCTGTATGAGCAGCATTATCCGTGGGGCTGTATGGGGTGAAGGGGTTGAGGTGAGACCCAACCATTGTTACAGGCCGTGGTTTTCTTTCCACCACTGATGAGTACTGGGGAGTTAATTGCTACGAAATTCAGCTGCAGGTGATACACAGAAATTACAGAAAACATGGGACTGAATTTAAAAATTCACAAGTAATGGAATTACAGAATCATAGAATGGCCAGGGTTGGAAGGGACCTCAAGAATCATTGAACTCTAACCCCCCTGCCACATGCAGGGCCACCAACCTCCACATTTAATACCAGACCAGGCTGCCCAGGGCCCCATCCAACCTGGCCTTGAACACCTCCAGGGACGGGGCATCCACAACCTCTCTGGGCAGCTGTTCCAGCACCTCACCACTCTCTCTGTAAAGAACTTCCCCCTGACATCCAACCTAAATCTTCCTTCCTTCAATTTCAAACTATTTTCCCTTAAAGTAATAGAGATGAGAAATTACAAGCAGGCAAATCTACATTTGATGAAGATAAGACACTTCTGCCAGCATTTCATTATGGCTTTCCTCTTTTGGAGGGAATACAGATCTAAGATACTCTTGTTAGTATATCTGCATGCTTTAGAAAACAGAAATGGCAAAACACAGCTATTTTGGTTTTTACATTTTCTTCTGTCACTCTCTATTTAGTCTGTATTAACACTAGCAGCTTTAGTACTGGGTTGGCACAGCTGCTGCCCTCTCAAGGCTCAGACTGAAGGTAAAAACTCTTCCTAGACTTCTCAGCTTATTCTGGGGACTCACAACTCAGCATTTTTGCTGATTTAGAACAGGTCCACAGGTGAATGCCCATGGCTGGCTGCCACACTGCACACCAGCCCAGTCCTGTAGGGCTCCTGTAGCACCAGGCAGGCTTCTCAGTGGAAGGCAGCCTTTGGGATGCACTGCACCAAGGTCCTGCTCCAGAGGAGGATTTAGAGACTGTGCTCATAGCATCCCAAGTTGGAAGGGACCGACAAGGATCATCAAGTCTAACCCCTGGCTCCACACAGGACCACCCAAAATCAAATCCTATTTGTGAGAGCGTTGTCCAAATGCTCCTTGATCTCTGGCAGCTTGGGGCCAAGACCACTACCCTGCGAGCCTGTTCCAGTGCCTGTCCACCCTCTGAAGTTCTTTTTCCTTGGTAAAGGTCTCCCCACTCATCATGTCAGACCTCCTCCAACCTTCCTATCCCCACTCGTGGCACAAGAATGACAGACATCCACATCTGGGTGCAGGCTTCTCTTCTCTGTCCTGGAAGAAAAGGCTGGGCTGAAAAATATCTTAACAAGCCATAAACAACGCCTGAAATACATTGCATAACTATTGTATCTTCATAAATATATGAACATAGTATAGAAATACAGTATTCATTTTTGTATCTCAATACATGGTGAATATACAAACTCTTTACAGTCATGTATTTATGCTGAGGTTGAGGAAGGGGCATCTGGAGGTTGTCTCCATACTCAAGTAGGGCTACCTAAAGCAGGTTGCCCAGGATCATGTCTTTTACATTACATTTTATATTTTTTACACCCATCAGCTCTGAAGCTCCATAAGGATCACACATTTCCACGCTGTGCATTCCTCTCTTCATGCAGGAAAGGTTCAGCCATGTGAGGAGCACACCTGTGTGCTGCAGCACACACAGTTTAACCTGAGCCAGGGGAAGCTCAGAGTTCCTCCTGAGCTTCCGCTGAGGTTTCAATGGGAGAGGTGCAAAGGTGTTGTGGAGGATGGTGGGGGCAGCCAGAGGAGGACACCCAGGAAGTGATTTTAGCAGCCTGGGGCAAGGAAGGACATTGAGGGAGATTTCAGCAGTCTGGGGCCCATTGGGATTCCCAATGGATGCAACTCACTGGTGGGAGGATGTTGCAAGCAGGAGGTACCATGGGAAGAATGGAGGACGTGCAAGGTTTGGAGGCTGCCTTTCATTCTCAGAGATGAAGATGCTCCTTGTGACATTTGGGAAACCAGTTGAAGGTGGCAGAAGCACCTGGGTTTGTTTGTTCATAAGTTATTTCTTACCTGACTCTAAAGCCAGACGATGCTCTCAGAACAGGGGATGACTGTGTCAAAGTCCTCATGTCCAACGTTTGATTCATGAGCTTCATCAGTTCAGCTCTGCTGGGTTGAGGATGTTGCCGCCCTCTCAGCTCAGGCCAGTAAACGTCAGTGTCTCACAGTGCTAAATCTGGTGGGGGATGGAGGGAGAGATCCACTGTGCTGGTCCCACTCCTGTGGGGCTCTTGTCCATCCCATGGAAATGTGTCAGTGTGGAGCTGCTGAGCAGGGCTTTGCCATGCTTGGAGGGAGTGAGCAGACACGTCTCCTGCCAGGGAGTTCTCAGATGTCTCAGTGCCTTCTCTTCAAACAAGCTGTTGCAAAGCTGGAGATGTTGTGCAATTAATGGAGAAGGATTCTGTCTTTTAGCTAGCCCCAGAAAAGAGTCAAATGAAATCATGCATCGCTAACGCTCTCTGGCTTAGTCACTGGGAGGGTAACGAACACAGCAGACTTCACTGGAATAAAAAAAGCCTTGGGTACAGCGAAATTATGAAACAATGGGGACTGATGGAGAGCAGCACGCAGCCAGTGCAGAGCAGGAGCCTCCCTGGATGCGCAACTGAATGTGCCCTAATGATAATCACGGGCTGCACAGCAGCAGCAGGACACCCCAACAGCCAGCCTCATGCAGGGGATCCATATGTGTTAACTGCACCAATAAATGGAGCACTCCCATCCACGCAGCAGTATTTGCTATTACTTTTTGTCTGTTTACTCTGCCCTTCTTCAGACCTTGCACTGCTTATAGAGGCAGTTGCTATCAGAGCTTTGCATTTGTACCTTTGGCTGAAGCCATCCCCAATCCCGACCCCTTGTTTTCCGCTGGCTCTGCCCTGCTTCTTTCTCACAGAAAGCCTTTCCCTAGGGGCGATTCAGTCATTATTGCTACAAGTTTTTTCATGTCCTTGATGGCCAAAAAGGAGCAGGGAATTCAATCCCAGCTGCTTTTGTGCAGGGTGGCTGCTCAGTGTGAATTAGCATCTGCAGGGCTGTGCCTCCTCCAATACGGCCTTTGTTGTCTGACTGCGTCTGTCCTCTGCCCTGCCCTCCTACATAGGCAGGTTTTATTTGCAGAGGGCTTCAGAGAAGTTTTTTTTTTTTAATGGGAAGGTCACTGTCTGCTTAAACAATATGTTCTCCAAAACACCTGATGCCCATGTTATTGTTTAATGTGTGTATTCCACTTCAACCAAAGCACATCAACTGCAGTTCCAACCCCCCACTGCGGGATGTCTACAAAGCTGTTACCACTGTTAGAAAAATTCATTAGGACATAGTGGAAAAAAACAGGAATGCTTCTTGCAAATGCAAACAGCATTGCTAGCAGCTATTTTCCATGGTCCTGTGACCTACCTGAAAGCAGAAAGAACTGCTTTTTGTTTCTTGCAAACTTACTGCTAAGAGGAACTCCCTCTGGAGTGATGCATCCTTGCAAGGGGACTGGAAATCATAGAATGATAGAACCATAGCATGGCCTGGGTTGAAAAGGACTACAATGATCATCTGGCTTCAACCCCCCTGCTGTGTGCAGGGTCACCAATCAGCAGACCAGGCTGCCCAGAGCCACATCCAGCCTGGCCTTGAATGCCTCCAGGGATGCTCTACAGAGCTGGATTCTCTCTTATCCCAAGCAGCCTCAGCAGTCACTCTGTACTGAAAACAAAATTTTCAATCAGTTTTGCTTGCAATTTTGACCAGCTTTCTGCTAGAACTAGCGAATGTCTTTAAAAAGATGCAGTTATAGTCACATAAGTTCTGCTATTTTGAATTGGGTTTGTTTTTGCTCGTGCATTAACAAAAAAAAAAAAGGCAGGCTATTTATCAGGGAAAGAGAGACGTTTCTGCATGGCATAAAGACAGATGCATTCGGTGTCCTGCTGCCATCGCCGTGCCATTCTGTGAGGATGGCGGCCCTGCTCCTTCTAGCAGTGATGGATGTGGTGGTGTTGCTGCACTGCTTGGAGCTGGAGTCTGAACACTGCACTTTCTCCAAAGATTGAAATGGAAAAAAAGATTTCAGTCGTAGGACCTTGCTCAATCAAGATGCATTAGAAGAGGAATTATCAGAAATTACTAAGGCTCTCTCTGACACGGTCTGACAGCCTAGAATTAGCCTGCACTGTGCAGCTCAGCACGGTGGCTCCGGTTGTAGTGCTCCTCCTCTCCATCCCACCACAGGGTTTGGATGTGGATTTGTCAGTTCTCCCAGGCTTTACCATCCCCAGCCTCTTTTTCCCCTCCCTGAAGAAGCAGATCTTCCAGCCAAAAGGCACTGATGGTGTAATTTATGCCCATCAAGAAGGAGGAAATACAGAATCAGGCCAATGTACCAGTGCAAAGCACCCTGAATGTACCATGGTAAGAATTTTGCAAACACTCTTCCAAACCTTTTTCAAAACCCACAGAACAGCTGTGTGCAGGCAGGCCCTTTGGCTTCCAGCAGCCTTCCTCATTCCTGTCCAAAGGACAGGAGGAACACTTGAACACCTCCAGGAACGGTGACTCCACCATCTCTCTGGGCAGCCTGTTCCAGCACATCACTACTCATTTGAAAAATAATTTTTTCCTAATATCCAACCTGGTGCAATTAAAGGCCATTACTTCTTGTTCTAAAACATGGCGGTGATGCCTCTTCTGCATTGCTTGCACTGTTTATTTATTTGTACTCTTGCTCTGCATTCCTCCTCAGCTAGCAAAGATCAAAGCTTTCAACCTCTAGGCAACCTGCTGACCACCGGGCTCCTGGCTGCTCTTGGGTGGAAGCACTGTCTGTCCTCAATTTCTATTGCACCAGTTTTGAAGCTCCCAAATTCATAGATAAACAGGTGCATGGCTCCGTGCTCCTAAGATCGCCGTCCTTGTCTGGCTGAGGGGTGACTTTGTCTCCGTTCCCATGCTGAGAATTGTTTTGTGATTTACACTACACAAGTGCTGCTTAATTGCAGGGTGTTCTGTAGGGTAGAGCATGCTGAGCTAAGCAAACTTCTGGCTTCACCCAATGTGTACTTTTAATTTAAAAGAAGAGTCTCCTTGAGGGTATTTAAAAGAACATGGGACAGCTACTGTTAGTTAAAAGAAGGTTTAAAGCAGTTCCAGCTGCGCTGAGCTCCCTTCAGGCATCACATCCAGGTAAGAACCACCAGTGGTGCTCTGGGTGAGAAGAGTAGTGACTTGGGCAAGCAGATGCTGAATCCTTCCCCACTGGCAAACTGGTGTAAGGGTTCAGTTCTGCATGATTTATCTACTGCCATCAAGGGAAACAAGCCAGGGAGCACGTTTGAGCATTTGCATGCCACTCAGTGCCCCAGGCCAGGAGCAGCGGCTTGGGAAAGGCATCCTCACTGCAAGGTGTTCACTGCCAACTGCACCTAGCAGCAGTCAGCCTGCACCCCACGGCCAGTGTGGCACAGGGAAGGGAAGGAAGAGGCTGCCTGGCTTGGGAAGCTCACACCTGATTTTGTTTCCAGCCTTCCTGCAGGCCAACTTTGACTCTTCCAGCTTGTTCTTCTCCAGACGACATCTTGCTTGCAGCTTCTACTGCTACGGTTGCACCTCTGTGTGTGGTGGAAGCAGATGGGCTGGGAAAACAGGGCTTGTGCTTATGCCTCTCCTCAGAGGATACAGAAAGCAGGACTGGGTGAAGGCGGTGTGACCAGAGCACTGAGCTATCTAGACATATGTACGCACGTCGCTCTGAAAGTAATGCCTCCTATTTATTGCCATGGAAACTACAACTGATACAAAGAGCACAATAACACTATTTGGTAGAGGAAGTTCTCAGCTACAAAGCACTATTTTGCAGTCACCACCATTAACTGCATTATTGCCTGCATGCTGCATTTATAAAAATTTGCAGCAGCAGGGGTAATCACTGTGCAACAAGGCTCCAGGCTCTCAGGAGCCAATGCCAGCCAGCAATTCACTGGTCAGGAAAACACCAGCAGCTTCCACATTAACACAACACACTGGTATAAATCATTCACGTTGCTAGGTCCAAGGGCAGGAAGGTAAGGAAGGAAGAGGAACAAAGAGCAGAAGCAGAGATGGCCCTAAAAGGGAACTTACTTTCTTGCAGAGCAGTTCCTAAAGCAACAACAAGGCACTAACAATATCGCATGGCATTTCATTGCTGCATGAGGTCACGGTCTGCCTTCTATCGCAGCCAAATCGGGAGGGTCCGGCCATTCCACAGCATGGATCTGACACCCCCACTTCTTTGGATGAAGGAATAAGGTGAGAGGAGTATCACAATTCCCACCCTACAGAGAACAGACAGCAGCGGCATTAAGGCGATCTTCATAACAGCACAGCATTATCAGTACGGGAATAGCAGCGCGTTATCCTGCAAAGCTTGTTTGGTGAGGACAGAGCTATTTCTGTAAAACTGGATTTATTTTATAGCAGAGTAACACCCTCCTGAAAGCAGTGAGCAGTGATGCAGCCATAAGCTGAGCTCCTGACACCTTAATGCTCACTAGCCTGGAGCTTCTTCCCACCCACATGGCTGTGGTAGCCAGGGAGGTCAGCCTGTCTCTCTACTTGCTGGCAGAGCTGGCTGACTTCTCCCAGTCCAGGGTTTCCATATGACCTGGGACAAAGTATTTAGGATGCAGATTTGCCAGCAGTCCCAGCCATCAGCTCATCCCACCTCACAATGGCGGCAGCAAATGCAGAGGATTTTGTTTTTGGTATAGTTCTGATTCCTCTCCCAAGGGCTCTGACTTTCAACATGCCCGTGCTGCTGAGACGCCTCCAGGATGCTCAGTTTGCTTCCCTATCATGTAACATCAGCACAACCCTCTTGCTGCATGGTCATGCATCTCCTGCAGGGGCTTCAGCTGATGGGATTGTATCAACCATCTCCTTTTGAGTAGGGACAAAGTTTCCCAGAATTGCAACACACAACAAGCAAAAGGCTGGCCTACTACTTGTGGGAAAATGGGCCCTCAGAGCAGGTAAAGACTTCAATGAGAAACCAGGAAATGGGCTCTAAGCAGCCCAATCCTCCCCTAAAGAAATCTGTGGCAAAATACAGACTCCAGGATAATGGCCCTCCCTGTACTGTCACATCAGAAGGTGTGTTCACACCCCCTACTCTGCAAGCCCAATTTAGGAGTTATAACTATTACACTCAAATTAGTCATAAGTGATTCAGACTGCCCAGACTTGATCTTGAAGACAATGGAGAGATGGAGTTGTGACAGGCATCAGCACAGAAGCAGCCTGAACATGACCTCAGCTGCCTCACACTCTGCAGATGCGTTCTCCCCATGTCCTGCTGAAGGGAAAGGACTATTTCCATCCTACAGAAAGGAAAAGATGACTTGATGGGGAGCGTGCTGCCAGCTAGCATTGAAGCAAGCACTTCCACCAGCTTATCTTATTCTGCCAGAGTTTACTTTGGCCCAGGGCTCCACTGCTCCCACAAAAAAAATCCTCCTCACCGAAGTCCTGACATTATGATCGATATCATCCCTTCTCACTTATCCTCAGTACATCTTATCCTAAGTACAGATACTTTAAGGCAGAAGGAAATTCAGATTTTTCAACAATAGGGATTGTAGCATGTGCAGCTCGCCAATATAATGAGCGCATCCAAGAGCCGTGACTCAAGCCTTCGTGTTCCTCAGAGCTAGGAATCGTCTCGTCTCTTAAATGTGCCAGCGCTCTCCACAGATGCGACTTGGCTTCTATTTTTGCTCTCCTGGTATTAAATACATACACACGACGACACAATTCTTTTTTTTCTTGGCAGGTTCTGGAATAAGGGAAAAATGGCATTAGGTTTATTTCTGCACTTCTCGTCACATGGAATTTCTGGCATTTTAGCAGGCGATTCCCCATGAGAACCTTCTTCTGATCTCATTTAATCCCCAGCCCACCTCTCCACTGCAGCAAAGGAAATTCCAGTGTCTGAGCAACTATTCCTCTTCCCTGGAAGTGTCAGACACTCGGACCATGTGGGAGATAAGCAGCTCTTCTGCTGACTCATGTGGGCAGTCAGACCAGCAGGCTTTTCCTGGTCCAACACAGGCTACAGATGCTAAAGTGTCTGTATGGAGAGAAAGAAAACAAAGCACTCTGCTCATGAAGGAACTGGTCTTACCGTCTGTTTATTCTTGCACATATCCAGCTGGTAAACATTCACCATTCAAGCAACCAAGACTTGCTGCAGTGCAGAGGTCTGCCACAGTTCTCCCCCCAGCCCTCTCAGCTTCTGTGTAGAAATCCACCTCCATGGCACTAATAAACTGCAAAACACTTTGTGGAATTAGGGAAGGAACAGTGAACATGATCACGTAGCACTTAGTTTAGGGTTTTCTGGTACAGGGCTCCTGCAAACCTTGAAGCTGTGTGGTTTTGGACTCCACAAGCAGGTCCATCATCAGCACGAGGCAAGAGTTAACTCAGTTTCTAGAACATTCCAAAGTTTTGCTATCTTTAGGCAGCAATCACAGAATGGCCCCAAGATCATGAAGCTCCAAACCCCTGCCACACGCAGGGCCACCAGCCTTCCCATTTAATACTGGACCAGGCTGCCCAGGGCCCCATCCAACCTGGCCTTGAACACCTCCAGGGACGGGGCATCCACAACCTCTCTGGGCAGCCTGTGCCAGCACCTCACCACTCTCATAGTAAAGAACTTCCCCCTGACATCCAACCTCAATCTTCCTTCCCTCAACTTAAAACCATTTCCCCTTGTCCTGCTGTTATCTACCCTTTCAAAGAGTTGACTCCCCTCCCTTTATGTACTGAAAGGCTGCAATGAGGTCACCCCACAGCCTTCTCCTCTCCAGACTGAACAAGCTCCAGCCTGTCTTTGTAGGGAAGGTGCTCCAGTCCCTGATCATCTTTGTGGCTCTCCTCTGCATCTTCTCCAACTGCTCCCTGTCTTTCTTGCATTGGAAGCCCGCACCTGTACTACAGATGGGGCCTCACAAGAGCAGAGTAGAGAGGGAAATTCACCTCCCTGTCCCTGCTGGCCACCCTTCTTCTGATGGAGCCCAGGACACCATTTGCTTTCCGAGCTGCAAGAGCACACTGCTGGCTCACATTCAGTTTTTCATCCACCAGGACCCCCAGGTCCTTCTTTGCAGGGCTGCTCTCAAGGAATTCTCCTTCTAGATCCCTGTGCCTTCAATACTGGACTCAATGGCACACAGGAATCTGTTTCACTGATTCACTTCATGAAACCAAGCCACGAGCTTGATAGGTTCTCAGTACGCAAAGCAACATCAACACAACCCCAATTGGTAACAGAGCTGAATGAGTGCTACAAAAATACTTTAAGAACTCACTCATAGATAGCTAGATATTCAAATCAATGACCAGGAGTCTTTTATATGCTTTTGTTTGTTTGTTTGTTTATGGTTTTGGGTTTTTTTTTGCACGTGGCTGCATGTGTGTGCAAAAAAGCCCAGAGAAAGGAAGAAAACCATAGCATGCACCCTCCTGCAAGTGTGTATTCAGATCCATGTGTGCACCTGAAGGCATGACAGCTTCCAAGTGCTCATTGTGGCCTGGGGGCAGAAATGCTCTCAATGAGCATTAAGAGACCCCAGTGAACATCATAGTGCTGCTTGAGCAGTGGTTGTTGCAGTATCCTGACAGGACTCTTTTGTCCAAGAGTACATAAGCTTGGTAGAAACACCCCCCACACCTCATTTACACTTATTTACTGCAGACTTAGGACTTATATTAACCCAAGGAATTGCTCATTATAAAGAGCTTTTTTTTTTTAGGTCTAAGTCATTACCCACCATTACCCAATGCAATCTGCTTTCTGGTTTCTGAATCCCTCATCTTTTCAGGCAACTGCTGAAAGGTATTTGTAGCTTTATAGTATCTCCTCAGGACTTTGAGCTCCTTGGGATAGCACTACCAGACTACATCTATCCTCAAAGCACCATAAGCATTTCCAATATTGTAAGAATAACAGCTCTACTGATCTACATGCAACCCGTATTATGTACCCTGTCAGTTCTATTTATTTATGGATGTGCATACAGGAATTTTATGGTATGGATTATTTATGGATGGTTCAGACTTTCTATCTTGCTGCCACAGTAAATCTCAAAAGGAGCCTGAAAATACACAGTATTACTCAATACAACATTTTGCACTCGGAGATAGGGTGTCCAAATTGTAGCATTCAAAGATTAAGAAAACATTCCAGTACAATTAGTGGAAATACCTTGCCAGTTTCACTGGGAAACATGATTCATATTTAATAAACTGAATTAGCTCCTAGTAAATGTATTGCTACATCTTTAACTGAAAATGCTTGCTAGTGAAGCTTTTAGAAATAAGCTCTGACTCTTTCCCCTAGGCAAAGCTGGGGCTGGGAACACAGCAGGCTGGTTTTACTGCCTGAGGTTGAAATGGAACCCTCAGACACAGGTTATTCACTTGCTGTTCCTGTGGGTCAGTAAGTTACCTGCGCAATGGTGTTATCTGTACCCTCGATTCTTTTATGAATTGTCTCCATACAGCTCACTTTCAGGTGAAAACTGTCTCCTCCCATTTCAAAAAATGGATGGTAATCTTCTGTTCATCCTCCTTACTTCAGTTTCCCTGTCTAACCAATTATAGAACAAGAAGTTTCCTATTTTCAGACTAGAGGTGTCATTACACCGCGGTTTTACAAACACATCTTACTGCTAAAGATGCAAAATGAGCAAGTTTCAGCTGTAAAAGCAAACCCTCCTGAATTTTTTATGAGCTTAGCAACTGTTTTGAACATTTTTATTCTTCACAGAATCTCAGAATGGCCTGGGTTGAAAAGGACCACAATGATCAACCGGTTTCAACCCCCTGCTATGTGCAGGGTCACCAACCAGCAGACCAGGCTGCCCAGAGCCACATCCAGCCTGGCCTTGAATGCCTCCAGGGATGGGGCATCCACAGCCTCCTTGGGCAACCTGTTCCAGTGCATCACCACCCTCTGTGTGAAAAACTTCCTCCTACTCATCAAAATGTTTTCCATTTCAAACTTTCAACTTTGAAGATGGCCTTCTCTCTATCTCCAAGGAGAAGCCAAATTCTCTCGCCAAGTCTACATTAAGCTCAAGATAGCAGCTTTTACTGCTAAATATTCTTCAATATAGCAGACAAAAAGTTGTTTGTGGGATTCACTTAGACGAAGTGGTAAGAATTCCTTTAAATATTTCCTCTTTTCCCCAGGAACATAAATTTAATTCCACAAGAAGCACTTTATTCTCTGTAGTCTTTGTTGGCAAAGAACCATTGCTGAAGGCATCGTTCAAAGATACCAAAAGGAAAAAGGGCATACACCCTCCCTCTTCTTTTATATTTCAACACAACAGCATATATACTCATTTCAAGTTTGAAAAGCTGAGACTTGATTACAGAAACATTATGGTACGTGTCAAATAGAGCCAAACCAACTCAAGGATGAGCATTTTGTATCATCTTCAAATATATGATGCACAACAAAGCAGAACAGATTTGAAGGGGAAAAAGGACTGCAATCCAAATCTCCCCAGTTTATACCATCATGCTGAAAAGGGCACCAGTCCTATCAGGTTCTATAGCAAAGAATCAAATCATAGAATCACAGAAGCACAAGGTTGGAAAGGACCTGCATGATCATTTAGTCCAGCCATCCTCCCATCACCTCTGCTACCACAAGCACTAAACCAAATCTCACAGCTCCTCATCCAGGCGCCTCTTGAACACTGCCAGGGACGGCGCCTCCACCACCTCCCTGGGCAGCCATTGCAGTGCCTGACCACTCTCTGGGAGCAGTTTCATACTTCCAGCAAGGCGAAACAGAAGGAAAATGGACTTCCCAGAATGAAAAGACAAGATGCAGAAAACCGTAAGGTGAGAGGAATTGAGAAAGCTGTATTTGTAAATTTCAGAATCAGATCATTTCTAAAAAATACTTAAATAAATAATTCCCGTATGCAAATGCCTCAACCCAGGAAAAGCCAAAACCAAGAAACAAACATCCAGTATGAAGATTTTCTTTACAGTTCTTCTAGGAAGTATATTAAATACATGACAGTGAGGGGGGGATGGAGGGGAAGCATCTCAGTTTATATTTACGGGCATCACATTTTAAAACAATGTCTTCGCCACTCGTCATTTATAAATCATTCACAAGAAATTAAATAAGATATCCCATAAAAGAATAATGTATACAAGTAAGGCTTCACCAGAACATCTCATATCCTTCACACACTCAAGCTGAGCAATCGCTTCTTACTTTGCTATCAGAGTAACACGGCGCCGCGGTCTTCAAAACAAAAAATAAATACAGGTGGTGTTCAGGTTTACTTTGTTAAGGTTCAACAGAACAGTATTTGAAGCATTACTCAAAAGTATCCTATTACCTGCCATAGTTAAAAGCAGTTGAAAAGCTAGGAGAAATACCTATTTGCCATTCTAAGAGTGAGGGAATGGATTAAATTACACCTTGCAAAGGAAAAAATACCTCGCCGCTGGTTATGCCATCGTGTATCAGTCATTGTGCACAACCAGGACACCACAATTCCAGAGTACAGACTAGAAACACAGTACTTCCTTTTAACAAGGTAAGTAACTTCTGTATGGAAGAAGTTGGGAAAAAAATCATGAGAACTATCAATCTGCAAAGCTATCATATGCATAAGAACTACAGGCTTTTATCAGAGCTCCAGTTCGTCCAGAATACTGAAGTCTGGTGTCAATTACATCCCTTAGCCTCCTTATGCATCAAGTATCAATCAGAAAAAAACCTGGTCCAAAACACTGGGTTCTGCAACAACAAAACACTGCCAGAAATCTAGTCTTTGCAACACAATTAAGGTGTTAACTGCAGCATCAAATAACTCTGCAGACAACGGTCACAAGTACTTACTAAAAATACAGATATGTTTCCTAAAGGTAACATGTGAAGCTTTATTTAAGGTGGAAAAGCTTTTGGGTTTGCTTTTAAAACAGTGCAGGGTGCAAATGTTCACCACGTTGACATTCAGAAGATTTGCTGCTCGAAGAGGATCTTTTCAAACCCTGGTGGAGGAGTATGATAAAATTCACTGAACTGACAATCCAGAATGGCACTGTCATCCACTGCAGAAAAGAATCAAACAGAAGGAATTAGAGAAGGAACTCTTACAGTTTCGTCTCCTATTAGCCCCCTTACTGTCCTCAAAACAGGAGGAATATTTATGTACACGTAACACAGGTGAAATAATTCTCTTCAACAAGTTCACCTTTACACACACACAATGAGATCAAATTGTCTCTTTTCTCCCATTTACTCTTCTTGACAGCAATCCTTGCTGAAGCAAGGAGAATGCTACCTCTGATTTCACTGGAAGCTAGCAGAGCTTCAGGCAGTTCCATTCAAATTTTCTACTCTATTTCTCTGTAAATCTGTTGAGTAACAACACTACTAAATACCACAGGGTAGTCAGCTCCCAGCTGCATATTTTTTCTGTTCACTTATTCATTTTGCTGGAGGTTTATAGGCTTTCAGCAGTCTACAGTGATTCTTCTGGAGGTTTAAAAGATTTCAGATGTCTGCAGTGGCTGGTGTCAGACTGCTGCTCTAGGATGTGATACACATACAGCTTCCTTGGCTGCATCTTTAAGTTGGAAGTTAATGCTTATTAAAATACCTCTCCAAGTTTTCGACCTCCCATATACACAAGTGTTGCTTTTTGTATGTAAAACCAAAAGAAAATTGCTAAGGATTTTCACAACAAAACTTTCACATATTGCTTTAGCAAATAGGAATGCCCAACTGGACAAAAAAGCAAGCTCTCTTTCAAATACAATTTCTTCTAAGACAAACCTGGTAAATAATATTAGATCAAAATAGAAGAGCTTCATCTCTAAAGTTGGGTTTGAAATTTAGATATCTCAGAGCTACAACAGGAATTTTCCCCTCTAAGGTTCAGTTCTGCATCTCACTTACGCATAAATGCCTGAAGGTTGCAGGGAGCAGCCTTTGAGTTCACTTTTCTGTTTTACACTGTCAGACATGATGCTGTGTTCACCTGCTCCACTGCGTTTCTTTTAGAAAGACACAGAATCATAGAATGGCCTGGGTTGAAAAGGACCACAATGCTCATCCAGTTTCAACCCCCTGCTATGTGCAGGGTCGCCAACCAGCAGACCAGGCTGCCCAGAGCCACATCCAGCCTGGCCTTGAATGCCTCCAGGGATGGGGCATCCACAACCTCCTTGGGCAACCTGTTCCAGTGCATCACCACCCTCTGTGTGAAAAACTTCCTCCTAATATCTAACCTAAACTTCTGCTGCCTTAGTTTAAAACCATTCGCTCCTGTCCTATCATTATAGTTGCACTCTGAATTATGGATGGGGCAAATGCTTAAGAAACTCTCTTCTGTGCTCAAATCCTTCCCCTGACATAAAGTTCACATTAAAAGGATGTTTGCATTTAGAATTTATAGCAATTAAGAGCCATGCAAAATCAATTTGCAGGTTTCAGTTGTTATAGCAATACATAGGAAACATGATGATTATTATAAAATCATGCCCACTTGTAGAAGATGATAACAAGAGTCTGGCAAAACAAAAGGCCACTGCATAAAACTGTAAAAAAAAAAAAAAAACACTGTATAAAAAAGTGAGAAAAAAAGATTTACAATAGGATGACATGTCACCAAATGTTTACTGAAAGCAACCAGCATTCTCTAACACTGCTTCTAGACTAAAAGGAAGAAGGAAGAATCAGCTATTACACAGCAACTATTCTGCTGCTGGCCCAGCCTGTCAGGAGCAGTGCTGCAGGGCAGCTATTGTCTGCCACAGCATTTTAGCAGCGCCATCATGTGGCTTAAGCACACATGGTAAAATAACAGTGTGAAAACAATTTCCATTCTTAATAGCTTGGAAAGGTGTAAGTCTGGATTTACAGACTTTGAAGGCTCTGTGGCATATCTAACAGTATCTGCTTCCTGCTCATAAAACGTAGCATCAAGAATGTGTCAAGATATTAGTGGGAATCGACCATGAAATGACCTAATTATCCACATCATATAGCTAATGGTATCTCAAGAGGTAAGTGAGCTCAGATGGGGGATATTACTCAGACTAAGTTCTCACACAGGAACAAAAATAAACTGGAGATGCCTGCAGATGTAGTAAAGGGAATCCGATGAGCAGTTATCGTTTGCTGTAAACTATAAGGCAACCCAGAGTACAGCATAGATTATACACTGAGCAAGGGGAAGTGCTGCCTTTCAGACGAGATGTTAAACAGAATTCTGACTACTTGGGAACTACAAAAACACCGCCAAGTTCTAGAAGAGTAAATTGTTAACACATGTCTTGGCCAAATTCCAGCTTCCATAATTCAAAAATTCTTTCTTAAACTGCCTGTGCAGGGATTAATTGGACATGGTATTTATTCCTCGCTCAAAACTGCTCTGCTGCATTGACGGCTGCTGGCAAAGCAGCTACCACAACTGCAACAGCTGCTGGATTTCAGAACTGGGTTTCATTTTGGTAACGTAGGAAAGAAGCTGTCCCACTAGACAGCAAGCAGCTGCACTGGTACTGCATGACAGTTATTACTTCTGTATGAGAATACAGATGGCAATTCAGTATCTATTTGTATTTCACACTGAAAGCACTTATCAAGTATGTAGAATTAACAGGCATAAACATCAAGCTTCAGAGATAAACTAGATTAGCTCACGTAGCTAGGCTATGCTGAATTTATTCTTTTTCTTTCTTCCATCTCTTTATAGTTCCTTTTAACTGGCTGCTTATAGACCAGCTGCAGTAACATCCCTGCCTGTTGAAGGTGGATACTTTGCTAGGAAGCAATGTTCTTTGTTTTCTGGCTATTAACAGCATTGCAAATGAAGTGAAAATATACTTCTTTATCTCCCTAGTTTTGTATTTCCATGTAGGTAATTGCTTTCATTGTCAAAATAAATGACAGACGTGTGACTGGAAAGATATGTGTTCCATCTGGGTGAGGAGAAGAGTTCACAAATTAGACCTGGTGCAAAAACAACATCCAAAATATAAAACAGTCTGAAAATCTCTGGCTTACCATAGACAACTGGATAGACAGTCCCTCGGATACCTGAAGCTGGACAGTGCATGTTCTTCCCATTTAAATATACATTTAATTCTACGTGGTCATATGTGATGCCCTGCAAAACACAAGAGATTGACAAAACCAAATACCATCAACAAGTTTATACATAAAAGAACACTACTCAACTTTTCAGCCACGGGCAGATTTTAACACTGTTACACAAACCATTACAGCATCCTAGAAAACTTCACCTGAAATACTCCTGCAAAGGACTTGAAGTCAGTAAGTGATGAGGAACAGCAGGATCCCTTAGTGCACATTGAAAACAGTATCACACGCTGTATCTTAATGAGGCTGGCTCACAGCACAGATTTCCTGACTATTCCACAACAAGGTAAAGAATCACAACATTTCTAACAATTGAGAATAACAAGCAGCCTGCAGTCTTCTTGTTTGTATCTTTCCATGGGAATAATTGTAATAAATAAGGATGCTATTTGTATATTTGTCCATACCCATGCATGGAAGCCACTCTCAGCTCATTTTCTCTGCCAGCAGTAACAGGCCATGGTTTCATACACAATGCTATAAATATGCTCACCACAGAGCAGAAAGCAAGCGCTAGTGAGGTAATAAATTACTTCTTTGTCAGCTAAGCAGTTGTTTTGGTACGTCTGAGTGTGACAATTTGTGTTGTCAGGCACTGCTTCAGAATCGATTCCCATGACAGAACACAATAAATTGAAATTTACGACAAGTGGGGAGTTACCAAACGATGCATCACCTTCAGTTCTGTGATCAACTGTTTGAAGCTGTTCCTGACTGCAAAGGTTAACCAAACCCTGACACAGTCTGCAGCCCTCCAAGAAAATGATGTCAGAAGGGGATTAAAAGAATAACATAGAGTCTGCAGGTAAAGGGGGGAGGAGGCAGCTTTAGCTGTTCAGGGCTTCCATAGATAATATTTCTAATCAGTGCTTTTCAGAAGCAAGAAGAACTAGCAGTGATACGCTCCCAAGTATTTTCAAAAGTACATCTCCAAAGGGACACTGAGAACACGTCAGCAATAAAACAGAACACAAAGTCACACAGATATTTTGGGAAACCTGGCACAGCAAAGTAGAAAAACTTTTGGATTCTCAATTTGCTCTTGCTTTTCAGTCATCTTCCCAGTGAATGTGACCCTTTTTCCATTCAATCCCCACATAACACCTCACTCCTTCTTTGCAAATTTGGCTAGAAAAAAATCAATCCCTCTGTCACCCAGGATCAATCACTGCTCAGTTCAATCATTCTAATCATTAACCAGTCAGTTAAGGGACCCTGAGTTGAACAGGGCATGGAACATGACTATGCAATGCATTCTAGCACACTGTTTGTTCATCACCCCTGTGATGGGACTCACCAGCCAGCTAGACACCAGACCACAGCAGAGCATTAATGGCTGCTGCTCAAACGCTGGTAAAGTTGGCTCTCCACTCAGAAACACAGTCTGATTGAGCTGTAGGTGTCCCCATCCATTGTGGGGCAGCTGCACTAGATGACCTTTTAGGTCCCTTCCAACCCAATAATGATTCTCTAATGCTCAGAACAAAGCCCACTTACGTCCAGGCTGCTGATCTAGTCAAACACAACAGTAGTTTACATCTAGGCTCTCCAAACTGTGAGACAAGAGCCAAACAATAACATGACCAAAACAGTCAGTCTGACCACACAGCTGTAAATAAGAGAAATGTGGGAACAGCAAGAGAAGACAACAAAGCACAAAGAAACTCACCACCACATCGCCCTCCTGTGGCAAGCTGTTGGCTGGTAATCTGTTTTTCTCCTCGTTGTTGTAGTACAGAGCTCCATCATTCCTCATCACCAGGCTATGGACATCTCGGCCAAGTGGAATTTGATTCAAGTTTGCTTTCTGGGTTGCAACTCCGATACCCCAAATGCCTAGGATGTGACATTAACATGGTAAGAAAATAAATATGCATGATTTAGAGTGTCTGACTGAAGTAGGACAGCATAAAGAGGATTTCATAACAAGTGCCAAAGAAGTACTACCAGTAGGCTTACACTGGAGGTATCAGCAGTCACAAAACATTGAAGAAAAATAGTATCTATCTTGAAAAATAAGGATCCAGACACTTCCAACCACTAAGCTCAACTTCTACTCCCAAAACACACTGGAAATCTAGAAGGATGTGAAAAACAAATCTAGCTAGGATGGATTTGTGAACAACTTGAATTTGAAACAACTTGACTTAAATACCACCACAATGTGCTTATTAAACGCACCGCCCATATCAGCCTGCCAGGAGTGCAAGCCACTCCATTTTGAAATGAACCTGACACATTGGTCTGAAGCATGGCAAGTGGGTTTCCTTGTTCTGAATTACAGAGATGAGCAGTTAGATAGGAATAATCAGTAGCACAGATACAACAGTGGCTTGGCAACCAGCTAACATAATTTGAGGGTTATCACAGAGCACCTGTTGACTGTGAGTCATAGAATCACAGAATGGCCTGGGTTGAAAAGGACCACAATGCTCATCCAGTTTCAACCCCCTGCTGTGTGCAGGGTCACCAACCAGCAGACCAGGCTGCCCAGAGCCACATCCAGCCTGGCCTTGAATGCCTCCAGGGATGGGGCATCCACAGCCTCCTTGGGCAACCTGTTCCAGTTCATCACTACCCTCTGGGTGAAAAACTTCCTCCTAGTATCTAACCTAAACCTCCCCTGTCTCAGTTTAAAGTTATGAACAAATTCTGGTTGTAAGACATGTATAAAGGAAATATATGCAAAGGATGTGAAGGATGCCCACTGCAGGTGGAGCACAGCAGCCATTTTAAGCATCGTACACTATGATGAATTAGGTCAGTTAGAGAAATTCTACAAGAAACATGAAAACCAATTAAAAAAAAAAGGAAAAATACAAACTACTAAGTAGTTGATGAAAAGACTAAGTCTGCTTAATCTACACAAGACTAAAATGAAGCAAAAATATGTCAGTTTCAAAAGTAAAAAATGCTGAACAATTTATTCTAATACTTACAAGTCCAGAGTGAAAAGGACATAAATCTGAACAGGAGCCAGATTAGACTTTGAAAATCTTTCTAATAGCCAGGCTAGCTGACCCCTGGTAGACTGCAAATCTACGTTTTAGGCTGAGTAGTCTACAATTCTCCTGCCTTGGGTCACAGGAATAGATGAGACAGGATTCAGAGGGACAAGAAAAGTTTATTTTCAGTGTTTCTAAAGAATAGGAGCATGGATACTGCACTTGTGTGAGGAACAGCCATATGTGAACAGCAGCTGCAGTTGATTCTCCCCCTCTGACAGGAAGGACAGTAAAATTGCTTGAACTGGGGTTTATACGTAGTTTAAAACTAAACAACTCTTTTGAACATGAGGTGCTTTAGACTGATCTTTGCTCACACTGCCTGCCCTTCAAGCTGGATGCAAATAATCCTTACCCAGAAAGAGTCAGGTTCAAGCTCTGGTTAGTATACTAAGGCCTGTCTCCAGAGTAACAGTTCCCTTCTTCTTTTGTTTTCCTACACTCTGAGAAAGGACAGTTTCATTCTGATACTGTGTAATGTTTTTAAAAATAATGATCCTTTCTAATACTGGAATACAGGCAAGTCTGGAGTGCCCTCTGCACTAGCAGACCTGACTGCATTAGCAGAAGCATAATGCTTGCAAATTCCATTCATTTCTGCTATCTTATATTGCAAATTTGTGCAGAAGAAGTAAACATACTAAAAGGTTCCTTTCAATAAAAGTAGTGCTGGAACAAAAGCTGCACATTGTTTGAAGAGCACAGTAGAGCACAAGGAATGTTACCATTGCTCAGACAAACACAGTACACATTAATCACAAATCAAGGTTAACAAATAGGTACAGACACTGCTGGATAAATCTCACTGTTAAAAACTAAGACTTCATAGCGAATGGTTTATGTGATCATACATACAATCATAATCATAGAATTGCTCAGGTTGGAAAAGACCTTAAAGATCATCAAGTCCAACCACAACCTGACCATACTACCCTAACTCTAACAACCCTCTGCTAAATCACGTCCCTGAGCACCACATCCAAACGGATTTTAAACACACGCAGGGATGCAGACACAACCACCTCCCTGGGCAGCCTATTCCAGTGCTTAACAACCGTTTCTGTAAAGAAGTGTTTCCTGATATCCAACCTAAAATTACCCTAGCACAGCTTGAGGCCACTTCCCCTCGTCCTGTCACCTGTCACCAGTGAGAAGAGACCAGCCCCGCTCTCGCTGTGAGCACCTTTCATATATTGGAAGAGAGCAAGAAGGTTTTCCCCTCAGCCTCCTCTTCCCCAGATTAAAGTGCCCCAGTTCCTTCAGTCTCTCCTCATAGGCCATGTTCTCCAAGCCCTTCACAAGCCTTGTTGCCCTTTTTTGGACCTGCTCCAGCACCCCAGTGTTCTTTCTGTACTGAGGTGCCCAAAACTGAACACAGTACTCGAGGTGAGGCCACACCAATGCTAAGTACAGGGGCAGGATTACTTCCCTAGTTTGTTTCTATAATATGTCAACCAAAAACCATGCATGTGACAGTATACACACACCATCTTAGTGTTGGTACTCTTCTAGTTAATAAGTTTACTTACCGTTCTTTTCAATATTGCAGAGTCTCAATTAAAAACCAAACAAACCTCCTTTTCTAAATGCCCATTTATAAGAGTCTCCGATGTTCACAAAGTTCAAGGATACAACTGGAAAGATGCGCACGCTCGGTATCTGAGACACGACCACTCAGTAACCTGCTACGCCTTCCAAGTTAGAAGTTTTTGCTGACTAACCTGTGGACTGGATTTTAAACTCAAAATAGCTCTTGTTCTGATGTAGGGGCGCGTTGGCGAGGCAGCCTCCAGTGCCACATATCCTTCTGCCATTTTTAACAATGACGACATCTGTTCCTGCAAGAAGAAAGAAAAGCAAAACTTCAAAACTCTTTCAGGAGTCTGGAAGAGCCCTTAAAAGCCCTCAACACGGCGATGTTTGTTCTTTCAGCCCCAGGCAGAGCTTCATTAGTCTGCGAGAACTACAACGACGGGCCACACTTCTGACAGTGAAACAGAGGGAAGTTTATGGGCTGGCTCATCTTTCAGTTGGGCTTTATTTATTTAAAACCCGTATGCCGCTCTCACTTCAGCCGGGGAGTTTGGGGCAGCACGCCGGCCCACAGCAGAGGCAGAACGCACAATTTAACCGAGAGGTTCCCTGTGAGGACGCACCGAGCCCACACTCCGTCTGAAAATAAAACAACACGAGGTTCTCTTCCACGGCAGGAGCGTTCGCCTGCTGGTGCCCAGAGCACAGCACGGGCCCTACAGCAGCCCCGCGGTGCCCCACCTCGCCTCCCGCTCTCCCCAGCCCCGCCGCCCCTCACAGCCACGGAGGCCGCTCCGCTCACCCATACGCTGCGTGTCCAGCTGCACGGCCGGCATCTCCTTCAGCGGGATGTGACCGGCACCGCCATCCCGGCACCAGCGGAGGCAGCAAAACACGGAGGCGGCCATAGCTGGCCGGGCGCCGCCAGCCGAGCCGAGCCGAGCCGAGCCGGGCCGAAGCGCGCAGCCGCGGGCTAACAGGGCAGCGGCGGCGGCGGGCGGGGCGGTGAGAGCAGCGCCCCCTGGCGGGCGGGAGGTGCCGGCGGGCGGGCTGTGCGCTGCGACATGGCGGGCGTCCTCCCGCCCCATCCAGCATCCGGCGCGGCTCGTTGCCGCCCTGTAGGGGTGTCCCAGCAGCCCTGTTCTTGATTTGTAGGGAAGCTTACAACACGCGTAGTGAGCTGCCGATCTGCAACAACCTGCGGACAACGGATGACTGCAATACCTCTCTTTAGAGGCATATTCATCTCCAAATCAATTTGGGCCACGCTTGGCGTCCCTGTTGATTTTCAGCCACTCTCTCTCTGCCTGGCATTTCACCTAGAACGCTCCCTGGAGGCTTGGTACAGAAAATGATGCAACTGATGCAATGCGTGTGCACAGCGTGAGCGGGCGCAGTGGGTGGAAAGTGGGTGTTGGAAAGGCGATGTGGAAGGAAATGCTCGCAGCAAGAAGTGCCTTTTTGGTCGGGACGGGCTGTGTCAGTCACACTCAGCCCTCCACGTGAAGCACGAGGTGCAAAGCAGCCTTACACAAAGCAGCGCCTAAAACCAATCTGATTTTAAGAGCGGCTTTCAAATATGCTTCCTTTCTTTTATTGGGTTTACTGTTACAGCCCATAAACATCTGGGGTCAAGAGCTCGCTTCCTTAAAATATGCCAAATGGGATTATTCCTGAACTTCTGAGAAGTCAATATGAGGTGGAAACTGATGTTTATTCATTTCATATGTAGGGCATCGCCGTTCTCGTTGGTAGCTCGGTGTTGCCATAATTAGTCCCATTTAAGGCACTGTGGGATTTTTATTGTGCACTGTGGGTTTGTTACAGTAAATGCTGAATGGCAAATGTTAATATATTAAAAATAAAATAATTTTTAGAAAGCAAAACAAAACAAGCTTAGGAAGAGACCCAACGTACAAATGACTTCCATCCTATTTTTTTCTACTGTTTTTTCCCCCCATATGACCACTGGGGAAATGAGCAGGTCTTGCTGCACCAAGGCAGCATCACCATGCCTGCTGGGTCACAGGGCAGCAGGGCTTTTGGGGGTGCTTTCCTGCTCCATTGCTTCCTTAGCTGGAAACCTGGTTCCACCGGTGTCCCCCAGTGCTGGTGACAGCTCGGTGTCACAGTGGGGTATGTGGGTAAAGCCACACAGCTGAGAAAACCAACAGCATACAGCCTGGGTCAGGCCAGAGCAAGGAAAGCAGCTGGTAATGCGTGGAGCTTTTTCATATGCCTTTTGTGGGGGAGGAGATGAAAAATTCCAGCAGGATGGTACCAGACCTGAATATTTTTCTCCTTCAGCCTGTTTAGAACAGCGGGGCTGCACAAAATGTTTATGCTGTGCAAAAGGCTGCCCCAAGGAAATAGGGATCTGGGCTCCAACTGGGGATGGTAATGAAGGGTTAATTCAGCATCTGCCTTTCCTGAGTGTGTGTTTCTTTCACTGGGGAGGCCAAGTATTTTGGGTCCTCCCACACTGGAAGCAAAATTATGCTCCGCACGCCTAAACAAGTTTGTTGCTCATAGGGTTTTATCTTCTTTTCCTTGAACGGTAGCAGGAGAGACAATTTGTCTGGGAACCATCTTAGAAGAATAGGAGAAAGAACAGAAAATTAGAACGGGTCCCATCCATTCCACAAATGTGGGAGTATCTGGAGGTCATGCTGAAAGAAGAGGGCAGTCACTGACTCGTGTTCTTCTGCTCTGAGCCTCATTCACAAAACACAATTATCTCTCGTGAGCCCTGCAAGCTAGGTGCACAGGCTGCAGATGAATACGTTTCAGCAAGGTTCCCTGATGTCATCGAATCTGCAGGAGAGAAGGGAACTATGTAATGCATCACCGGTTGTTACAGCATGTAATACAACATGACTAATAAGTCTCAGCAAAATGATTCCTCTTAATCCACATTGCCTCTAGAGCCCTGCTAGGAAAAAAACACTGGTAGTCACTGCTGTGCTGCCACGAGCTTGGGGGAGGCATTTCCACCTGTAAAAACCAGTGAAAAAAAAGGTTATTACATATGCTGGAATGGGTGTAGTAACTTCCTCACACAGCTTGCACAGAAGTAAATGATAGCGCAGGACTGGAAAATCAAGGTCTGTTTACTGCAAGCACTCGCAGGGTCAGGCCTGTGGTTTGGAAGATGATACAGACAAGGTCTCAGATGAAAAACAGGTTGTGCTTGTGCGCGTCAGATCTTCATCATAATGTGTTCTTGGGAGGATTTACGTTCTGTAGGAAGTCTCCTGCTTTACACAGTTAATCTGACACTTGCCAAGGCACAGCAGAAATGGTGTATGAAAATTAACTTCGTTCCTCGTTGTTCTATTTACTTTGGAGGTCACTTCTCCTTTCATTTTTATGCAATATAAGCAAAACGCACCGGGGCAGAGCTTTGATCTATAGGCAGTCACAAACCTCATTAAAACTGACAGGCATGCTGGCCAGGCTTCATTCAGGAAGGAGCAATTAAGTTCTTTAACGGCACAAGAGAGTGAAAAACTAGAAACCGTTGCCCACAGCACAGGGCTGCACAGCCAGGCACTAAGATGAGCTAATTCCTATGAGCAAGCACTAATTTGGGGAAAGTCAGATTTCTCTGGGGACGGTTTGCGAACGCGGCAGCAAGAGCCCAGATTGGTTGCAGCTGTGTTTGCCTGCGTGCATGTCAGGGAGCGGAAACACCAGGCGAGAGCCAGCAGACAGTGGGAGAAGCAGTGGTGCATGGCCCTGAGAAAAAGCCAAGGGACAGCTTCTTCTGGGCAAGCATCCTGGCTAGAGCAGCAAACTTGGACTGCTGCAGCACGCTCCCTCCCATTTGCTTCCTCTGCGTGCAAGGAAATGGGACGTGGCTGTACATTCTTTGTAAATAAATAGGATTACACTGAGGAGATAACTGAATTCATCACCAAGTTTTCGTCCTCATGGGGAAATCTGACAAAGTGCTGAGTATTAGTTAGGGTCAAAGCTCTGCCTGTAGAACGATGGGACTTTTCAGTGCTGCCGAATCGGGAATTGGAGACCTTGCAGAATACCAAGGCAGTCTCTGAAATTCAGACCTCTAAAGTACAGTCGAACATTTCAGCTGCTGCTGATCCTTCATGGATTCTTAATGCCTGGTATTTTTACAATGCATATTAAAAGTAGTTTTTATGGAACAGTGATAAGAAATGGCTTTCTCTGATCCTTCTTTTGGAGTGTTTAATGTAGTCCAGATGTATCTGTCAAAAAAAAAGTACAGTCAGATGCAGCGTAGTTGTGCAACGTTCATACATGGTTAAGGTGTTTGATACACAGAGCTGCTTTGACTAGTTTATTTATGCTGTCTTACAGTGTCTTCTTACTGAGCTGTACTGGCACCGCTTGCAGGTTGATTTCCAATTAGGTCCCGACAGCAGCTTCATGGCACATCTCAGGTTGCCTCTCTCCAACTGAGGTATGCTCATACGAATAAAGCAGCGTGCTTCAACAAGCCCGAAGCTGGAACGTGCTCTGGGTGTGCTCTGACACCTCTGCAACGGGACGCGAAGCCTGAACCTCCTCCAGGGAAAAGAAAACTAGACCTAGAGTCAAGGGTAAGTCTGGCAAATGTCCTCAACCCTTCATTCTCTGTGTTTCACCGTGGGAGACAATTGCAGCCTGACACGTCTTCAGTAGCATGGCTTTTGAGAAGCCTTACTGACAGGGAAGGCAAACCTGGAAATAAAAGGAGCTACTTTGACCTCCAGCTACTTTTATCCATCAGTTTTGTGATAGATATCTTCTCCAGCACAACACAGAGGGTGGCTGGGGCCCACGATGAGGAGCTGATGTGGCCAAAGGGCAAGATTGTGTTACTTTTGGCAGCGACTTTGGCAAGAGCTGGCTAGAAGCATTTGGGAAATTATGGCTGAGGGGGGCACTCCGGCTTTATGTTGACACGTGTGCAGGCTGCCACTGAGACAGGGCCCTCTCTGGCTCCCTTCTGCTGGCATCAGTGTCTGTTAGGCTGTGGGATCAGCTGGGTGAGGAAATTGATCCCGCTGAAAACTTTTTTTTTAAACTGGATTAGCTTTCGGCTCTGTTGGCAAGAAGGTCTAAGCTAACATGTGGCTACGTGGATGTCACAGCCAGCAGAGAGCAGGCATCAGGAAAGCATGACTAAGGGAAGGGAAAAGGATGGAGCTTGTTCCTTTGCCAGCAGCACAGTTGGCTTAACTCCCCACGAATCCACCTCTCAGGATGGAAGTACCTGTTCCATACAGCTTGTGTCAGTTTAATGGCTTGCTTCCACGGTTAGGAGAAAACCTCATCCCTCTTTTCCTCCCTCTTCTTACTTTAGGTCTGGTGGTTGTCTAATCTTGCACTGAAATGGTTTAGCTTGTTGAATCAGCAGAAAACTAACCAAGGCACAGAAAAGGGAATGGCATTCTGCAGGTAAAGTGGGGCAGTTCAGCTTGGAAGGGCATCCGTGAAGCGTAGCAGAATCTGTACAAGAGAGATGAGAAGCAGCAGAGCTCCATCGGGTCGTTGGCTGAATCACAATGTACAGTTTCCCCTCGCTGTGCTTAATACAGGAACCATGGTTTAGGTCCTATCTGTAGTTCAAAGATGGCAATAGGCACTGCTGCCTCCCTTCTCTTGTAACAAATAAGGGTGCTTGTCTGGTAAAGCTGGTAGTTGCCACTGTTTTTCTAACTCCTCCCAAACTAGACCAGATATAAGGAAGAAATTCTTCACAACATGGGTGGTGAGACACTGGAACAAGTTCTTAGAGAAGCTCTGGATGCCCCGTCACTGTAAGTGTTCAGAGTCATACTGGACTCTGAACAACCTGATCTAGTGAAAGATGGGTTGGACTTCTGTAATGGGCCCAACTCAAAGCATCCCATGACTCTATGATTTTGAGCCCTCCCAAGGGTAAGTGACATTCATCCTTCCCTTCAAACTTCCCTTTAGGCTTAGATTTCTTTGGTTCTGTTTTCAGTTAGGGAAATATTGCCACAGATCTACTAATGCTCTTTTTCACCTGCCAGAACTTTTCTCTGAAACTTCAACAAATGGCCTATGATGGTGCTTTCCAGGAAAACTCTCTGCACTCTGAGATGTGGGAATGCAACCTCATTAGCAGTGTGCCATTGAAAAACCTGTATTAGCAGCAAAGTGTTTACAAAGAGTTAAACATGATGATGGTTGTGGATCCCTCCCAACTCAGGTCATTCTATGATTTTATTCTATGATTCTGTACTGATTAAAGATGGACTACATTTGTGCAAAACAGTTGGTTGTGCACAGCCCTATCACATGTTTTGTTTGTGTAATAATCACTCAAGTGGAAATAGTAAAAAAATATATTTGGTTGTGTTGGTGATTATAACGGTATGATTAAATTAAATGCAGAAATCCTATCTGATTGCATAGGAATAGAAACTGTGTTTGCTGTGTTTGTCTTGAGATGTAAGCTTTCTGATCTGATGGAAGTTGAAGCAAGGTGGGACAAGAAAATTATTGGATGGTCCAGATAAAAGAGGAGATATGCTGGTCTACACACAAGTCCAAGCAGCTCCCTCTTTGTTTATAAGAAAAAAAGATTAGGACAGGAAAATGTGCTCATTTCAATCAAAAGAATTAATGGACAATGAGCTATACTCAAGAAGTACATGAGGAAAAGAAGTTGTATGAGAAACATGTAATTTACAATGAGAGGGGAATCTAGAATGCCAAGAACGCCATCTTGTTGTCAATATCCTTAACCAAAATATTCAAGAGAAGTTCAGTAAAATTCAGTAAAATTCTTAATATAAAGATGGCTGTTGGGAAAGCATAGACCTTGGGAAACACAGAATCATAGAATCTTTTGAGTTGGAAGAGACCCTTAAAGGCCATGTGGTCCAACTCGCCTGCAATGAACAGGGACACCTACAGCTCCATCAGGTGCTCAGAGCCCCTCCAGCCTGACCTTGGGTGCCTCCAGGGATGGGGCATCCATCACCCCTTTGGGCAACCTGTGCCACTGCCTCGCCACCCTTACTGTAGAAAACTTCTTCCTCATTACCAGGCTAAACCTCTTCTGTTCTAGTTTGAAACTGTGTCCCCGATCTGTCACAGAAGATCTCATTAAAGAGTCTGTCCCCTTCCTTCTTACAGCCCCCTTTAGATACTGAAAGGCTGCTCTCAGGTCACCTCACAGCCTTCTCTTCTCCGTGCTCAACAGCCCCAGCTCTCTCAGCCTGTCCTTGTAGGAGAGGTGTTCCATCCCTTGGATCATTTTGGTGGCCCTCCTTTGGATGTGCTCCAACAGGTCTGCGTCTCTCCTGCACTGAGGACTCCACATCTGGATGCAGTACTGCAGGTGGTCTCACAGTGCAGAGCAGAGGCTGGGATCACTCCCTCACCATGCTGTCTATGCTGCTTTGGATGCAGCCCAGAATAGGGTTGGCTTTCTGGGCTGTGAGGGCACACTGCTGGCTCTGCTGGCTCACGTCCAGCTTGTCACTGCCGGTACCCTCAGGTCGTTTCCAGCAGGGCTGCACTCCATCCTTACACCCCCAACTCGCGCTGATAGCAGGGACTGCAGTAACCCGGGTGCAAGGCTTGGCTTTGTTCAACCTCAAGAGGTTGCCCTGAGCCCGCCGCTGGAACCTGTGCCAGGTCTCTCTGAATGGCATCCCGAGACATAACCGCCCAAGTGCTGGGCTATCTCGAGCACACTTTGCGTATCCGAGAAACGGATTAAAGTACCACAGCTACGTCGGCAGGCTGTGAGGCGAGCGGGCGGCTCTCATCCCGCCGCGCTCCTCCAGCGCTGCCCGCCGAGCACCCGCCGTGCCCGCGGCCCGCCCGCCCCGAGCGGCGGAGCGAGGAGGAGGGGCGTGCGGCGGCGCGGCCAGGAATGGCGGCCCTCGGTGCCGTCCGCCGCCGCGCTGAGGTGAGAGCGACCGGGACGGGGCGAGGCCCGCTCCGAGCAGCCCGCGGGCGGGGGCCGCGCTGTTGGGCGGTCGCGGCCGCCCGCTCCCCGCCTCCCCCGGTCCGCCGGCGGCTGCCGCCCCCTCTCCCGCCCGGGCGGCTCGGGTAGCGCCGGCCCCGCCGCGCCCGAACCGCGACCATTTTCTGCGGCGTCGCTGCCATTTCGCGCAGGGGGGGCGCGGCGCCTGGCGGCCCGGGAGGGTGAGTAGCGGCGGGGGGCAGCCTTTGTGTGCGGCGCGGGGCGGCCGTCGGCGCTGCTCTGAGCCCGGTGGTTCGGGAAGGGGCGATCCTCTTTAGCTTGTTTCTCTCCTCCCCCGTAAGCCTCGTTCTGTGCTTGTTTTCTTTTTCCAGGCCTTTCCAGCTTTCTGGAAGCTGTGCGTTTTGGATCTTTCTGATGCTCCTCAGAAGTAAAACCACCTTTGGCGGTGAAACAATCAGTTCCAAGCGTGGCCGCTTTCCCCAGCTGCCTGAACAGCCGCTGGATCCGGAGGGCAGTTGTGCGGTGTGGTTTGTGTTGGTGCTTGGTTGGGTTGTGCTTCCCCCCAGTTGAGGTGCTGGAAGGAGAAGCTCCCATCTCCCATCTCCTGCCTTTATCTCCAGGCCTTGTGTTTTGAGTGGCGTGAGCACAGTGACCCGAGGAAGATCAGGGAGGTCAGTCACAGGAGGAGATGAGGAGTAGGGGGCCATGTAGAGGGAGAAGGATGAGAGCCCTCCTGACTATTTCAGCTCCTTGGGGAAGCACAGCCTGTTAAGTTTCATTTACAGTGCTTGGATGTCATTGTGGGAAATTCACAACTCAAGAGCTCTCTTTCTGTTTTGCTTGAAGCTTGGTAATTCTCTTTTGCTTTCTGCTAGCTGACAGACCAGAGTTCTGTGCTGAGGCACATGCCAGGTGAATTTGTCTTTGGAGTGCAGTAAAAAGCTACAGTGTAGCTTGTTTTTACCTCTGTGGTTTGATGTGCTTTGCAGTTCTGAATGTTGAAACTCTGCAGGTTGGTCTTTCTAGTGGAGGACATCTTCAGTGGCCGTACCCAGAGAGTTTGTGTAGTCCAGGTGAAGGAGTAAACCTCAGTGCCTTTTGGTCTGTACACTACAAATGGTGAATTTGGGGCCATTCACACCCAAATCAGAAGTTACACGGAGTACATCCCAGTGGGGAAGTGGAGGAGTTAGAATATCCCAAGTTGGAAAGAATCTGTAAGGGTTACTGAGTCCCATCAAGTTGCTAGGTTTTAACCTATAGTCACACAAATACTGAGCTGGTAGTGCAAAGGGATATTTAAGGGGGATGTTTTAGTCCACGGGCAGCTTCCTCTAAAATAAACCTCCTGAAGAAGGCAGGAATTCAGCTGTCCAAACCAGTCTTTCAGGTTTTCAATATATTTGGTTTGGTGTGACTACTGTTGTAGAAAGAGAAGGGGAAAACTGAAAGCTTATAGATTTGCCCGTTTCTTTTTTTTTAAACCCTAAACTTGTAATGCAGTGGTTTTGAAATTAGGTTGCGTTTATAAAGCATATGTTTTTTTCATTGGATAAGTGGTCCTGGAATGCACCAAGATGATTTTATTTGGATCACAAAACGTTTTTGCATATACTGGTTTTTAGGAGCATGAAAGTCTTCAGTGTTTGCCCTAAAGTTTTGATAGAATGTGTAGTGTTTTCTGCAGTGCTTTGCATTACTTGTTGCCAGCTGTACAAAAGCTTCTTTTCAAGTTCCCTAACTAAGAAAAGAAATCCTTCCTGGTAAAGGAAGTGGACCAGAACAAATATTTTCTGCATGGTGAATTTCCAGTTATTAAAGGTGTACAACTGTCATTTTAACTGCAAAATTGATCTGTGTGCTGCCACTATGGCTTAAAGCTATGAATGGAGGCTGGAAAGAGAATCATTCCTAAGGAGGAGTACTTGGGAGGTTAGGAGCAAGATCACCCTCTTCCCTTCATCCCATTCTTTCTACCATTACAAAGAGAATGCAAGAGAGAAACTTTGCTTGTACCAGCACTGAGAGGTGTTTCAAAATTGCTTTCTTTTTACAGAAAATGAAGTTTCTGAATGAGATCTGTGGCCTTAAAGGAAACCTTAGGTGGCAAATGAAGTAATTAGACCATTTCTCCAGCATTTGTCCCTACCTCTAACAGGTGCCTTCTGCCTGATGACCTTAGTCCTCAGGGTGAGTAGAAAAGTTGGCAATTCTTTCAAACTCCTTTATCCAGGCAAACGTGGGGAATTCCCCTCTTCCTTGGTGCTGGAGAAGCATGGGAACTGTGAGGTCTCGCTGTGACTGCATCTGTCTAGTTGTGAAAGAAACTCAGGACTGGCCTTGCCATTCTTCCCTGTGCTTTCCTAGGATCAGTGGTGTTTTATTAGTCTTGTCCTATGCAGCATGTATCTTTCCTTGTAGCTCTTCTCTTGGTTCTCTTTCTTTGCCATTTTGTGTTTCCTAGAGGAACCATAGCAATAACATCAGAACTAGATAAAGGAGCTCATTCATTCATGCTTTGCTTGTTATAGAACTACTTTGATGCTCTTCTTGTGATACATCTTTTAATTTATAAAAGGCATTTTATTACATACTTTAAAACATAATATGGATTGAGTTTATACAAGAGAAGCATCCTTTTAATTATAGCTCAAAACTAAGTGTGTAAGAGTTTTGGCTAATACAAGCTGGTGCCCTGTTTGGTGTTTATTAGTGACTTGTGTTCTCAGAGCCTGCTCTAATGACAGAGTGTCTGAGAACTTGGCTTAGAGGCATTGGGAAGATGGAGTAATGCATCCCTCCACTGAGACTTTACAGCACTGAGGAGTGTGGTAAATCCTTTTCCTGCAGGTCTTGTCCACAAGAAGAAACTACTGAGGCATTAGTGCTGTGAGAATTGGAAATAGAGGTGGTGGATGAGTAAAAGTAGTTAACAGTTTTATTTTGCTCTGAGTTATCAAAAATTATGGGCAGCTGTTCTTTGAACTATGCTGGTTGTGTGCTGAACAGCTCAACAATAACACATTCACTTGGTTATTTATAAATATGGTGGGAGCAGGAAAAGCTCCTTAAGTTTTTATCTGTTATGTTTCTGCATATTGCATCAGTGCAGGAAGATGCAAGCCTTGAATTACTAGTACATGACCTATTTTCGTTTGACATGGAAAGCCTTGCTTGGCAAGCCCTTTTCCAGTATTTCTATTTGAGAGTGAGAAAATGGTTCTGACTGGACCCCAGGCCGTTCCTGTGCCTGCCATCTGGTGGCCAGATTCCACAGCTAACTTGATCCCTTTGGGGAAGATCTGATTCTGGGCTGGGTTGTCACAGCCCATCTGGGGCTCTGCCTTTGGGATCCTTGAGAAAAAAATATCTCCTCAGATGGAGATCAGCTTTTGTGTGTTTCCCGGAGAGGAGAAGCACATTCTGTAAGTTCTGTTACCATCTTTGTTCTCTTTCCCAGGACGTGATGGAGCTCCTAGAAGAAGATCTCACCTGTCCCATTTGCTGTAGCCTGTTTGATGATCCTCGTGTCCTGCCCTGCTCACACAACTTCTGCAGAAAGTGTCTGGAGGGAATATTGGATGGAAACGTGCGGAACGTGCTGTGGAGGCCATCCCCTTTCAAATGTCCCACGTGCAGGAAGGAAACTCCTGTTACTGGAGTCAACAGCTTACAGGTCAATTATTCCCTGAAGGGTATCGTGGAGAAGTACAACAAAATCAAAATAACTCCAAAAATGCCTGTGTGCAAAGTGCACAGCGGGCAACCCCTGAACATTTTTTGCCGGACAGACATGCAGCTCATCTGTGGGGTTTGTGCCACCCGTGGTGACCATACAAAGCACATGTTCTGTTCCATCGAGGAAGCTTATTCCCAGGAGAAGCGGGCTTTTGAAACCCTGTTTCAGGGCTTTGAAACGTGGCGTTGTGGAGATGCGCTCTCTCGGCTGGATACCTTGGAAACCAGTAAGAGGAAAGCTCTGCAGATGCTGACCAAGGATTCTGACAAGGTGAAAGAATTCTTTGATAAGCTGCAGCACACGCTGGAGCAGAAGCGAAATGAGATTCTCTCTGACTTTGAGACCATGAAGCTTGCAGTGATGCAGGCCTACGATCCGGAGATCAATAAACTGAACTCGATTCTGCAGGAGCAGCGGATGGCTTTTAACATTGCAGAGGCCTTCAAAGACGTGTCGGAACCCATTGTATTTCTGCAACAGATGCAGGAGTTCAGGGAAAAAATCAAGGTGCTCAGAGAAACCCCTTTACCTTGTTCCAGTGTGGACATCACCCCTACAATGAAGAGCTTTGATACCAGCCAGTGGAATGGAATCAAATTGGTTGACGTGGACAAACTTTCTTTACCTCAGGAAAACAACAGTCTGAAATTGAAGATTCCCTCAGTCTTTTCACGCAGATTTATAGTAGCCTCTCTCATTTGCTTGTTTATTCTTGCTGTCACCAGAATGTCTTTTGTGGAGTCTGTGGTTGACAACTTCCAGTGCTGGAAATCTCAGTTCTTTACCATTAGCTTGTCCTACCTGGCAGATACGGTGGAGATAGCTGATCATGCAGTCTTTTATTGGGAACAGATGACTGATGGAGCCTCACTTCTGAGTGAGAAATGTAAAAACTACACGTTGGTTGTACTGGATAATGTTGCACAGTTTGTGTGCAAGTATAAACTGTTGTGAAGTCCTTACTGAAACGTAAGAAGTAAAAGAGATTTGATGGGGAAAAAGAGCATAGAACGTTGTAAAATTAATTTTTTTTTTTTTTAAAGACTGTCATTGTAAGCAATCAGAGATTTGAAATGCTTTCAGATTGTCTGTAATGTTCGTGTAGTTGGAGCACTACTAAACTGAAGGTGAAACAGAGCTCTGAAAAACATGTTCCTGGACTTCTGTTGTGGTGGTGATTATGGAATATTCATTTAAAATCATTTTCCTTACTGAAATTTAGGGCCTTTGTACTTACTATAATGACAAAATGCTTGTGGATTAAGAAATTGTATATTCTTTGATAAAAAGCACTCCTATAGGGCATAGTTGATTTTTTTTTTTCTTTCTTAATTTGAAAGTCATTTGGAAACAAAAAGAAGAGCTGTGATTGAGAAGAGTGTACAGTAATCTGAGGGGTTTAAGATTGCCCTTCTACTGCAAAACACAGTGTAGAGTTCAGTCTGGAATCCCTTTCTACCTGAGGGTGGTTTTACCTGTATTCCCTGAAAAATAAATGTATGTGTGTACGTAGGTGAATATATCTACATGTATGTATGTGTGTTTTTATATATTTTTGTAAAACCACGAGTTGAATTTTTCCTGTGTGTTCTGATTACTTAGATACTGTTTATTGTTTACATGTTCTATACTACAAAAACAAATTCAGGGTAAACACCTCGAATAAATTCTAGAGGTAAAAAGAAATCAACTGATACTGATAAGAGAACAAGCTGCAAGGTACTCTATACTTTGCAGTTTACTTCTCTAGCCTGGGTTGTCTTGTTTCATCCGTGTCTCTTTGAAGCCATGCTTCCTTAAGATGTGGCTTTGATGCTGACAGTCAGTGTGGTGAGAAGGCAGCTTGTGTTGTAGGCCTGCAACGATGGCAGGAGGAACAGTTTCTCTCCATCTGTGTCGATCCAGATTGTAATTCTGAGAGCCAGGAAAAAAGATGGGATGATTTGCTTGGAATGGTGTGTAGGGCCTTGGGAATAAGGATGTTGTTGGTGTTTTAACATCGAAGACATAGGTATGATCTTTTAATGTACTGGGAATTGAGTTTTATGGGTGTTATTGGCTTGCTTGTGGGATAACAATGGCTTTAAGTGAACTGTAAGCTTGAGTTTGCTGAAGTGCCCTTCTTTAAGAGCATATGATCCTGAAATATGTGGCCTGAAGTACATCTCCCTTTTTCTTACGGTAGTCCTATGAACAGCAATATATAGAATAAAAGCATTCTGTCCACGTTTCCAGGAAAGAAAAGAAATGGGTGCCATACTTCGGGGATGTTCCTTGGCCTCTATCCTGATTTAATATATTGTGATGATCAGTTTGCTGTCTTCCAGTAGTCCTTGCAAGCTTCAATTCCAAGAAACAAAGTTTCCAAGCAACCAAGCCCTGCAAACAAAAGGGTTGTATTTGCATCTTTGTTACCTGGGAGTGCTGCTGCTGCTGCTGCCCCACACTGTCGCTCCAGATGGCCTGTGGGGTAGCAGAGATCAAGTCACAGACATACGGAGCGGAGCTGAGGTAGCGATGAGCGGTCGAGAGGTGGTTGCTGTGAGTGTGGGAGGTGTGAGGTTTGTCACCCGGCCCTGCACCTTGCTGCGGTTCCCCGAGTCCAGGTTAGCACGCATGTTGGGTGGTGACGACCCGGAGTTTAAACTGGTGAACGGAGAGTTTTTTGTGGACAGAGATGCCGCTTTGTTCAGTTACATCATGGACTTCTTGAGGACTCTTCAGGTCTCTCTGCCTGCTGATTTTTCAGACTTGCAGAGGCTGCGCAGAGAAGCGGAATTCTATGAGCTGTACCCTCTGGCTGAGCTCCTGGGCCAGGAACACCTCCTGAAGCCGAGGCTGGAGATCTTGGAGGTGCGTTTTTTCCTCCAGGAGATGCAGGCCTTTTTCCGGATCTTCGGTTCCTGCAGTAGCACTGTGGAGACGCTGGCTGAGCAGATCACTGTGCTTACGGGGCAGCTGCCAGGGCAGGGCTGGAGCAGTCCTTTTCCTTCTCAGAAACCACTAATTCCACTTCCTTTGGAAAGACCTTCTCATCACGACATGGTTTTTCAGTGTGGAACCGACTGCTCTGCTGGTGACCGCTTTGTGGCCAGGTACTCTCCAGAATGTGACTTCTCATGATAGAAACAGCTTCCTGGCTTCTCCTTCATGGAATACGCTCTGCACACTCTGCAAGCTCATTGTGAAAAAGCTGTTGGACAATTGTCAGAGGAAAAAAATGTTTCCTTCTTTCTGCTAGCTTAATGTTATGTTTTCCAGCTCTGAAGTACCCTGTTTGATTTCTGTCATGTTGTTCTTAAAAATGTTCCTGACTGTCTGAAACACTGTTCTTGATGTTCGTTTTTGTGTTTGGTTGGGTTTCTCTTCTGTGCTCTCTCTGCAAGGCTTTAGAATTTCATAGCATCAGTGACCTCGTAGAAAACTCGACAAATGGCATGAAATGAGGCAAAGAAAGCAAAATAAATAAGCAGTGAGGTACAGGAGGAGGCTAAAATCCACTAGCTTACGGGCCTGTAGACTTTCATGTTGAGAAGAGGAAATAAAGGGTGGCTAAACAGGTCAAAAACACCAGAGGAACTGAGATGGCAGTTCAGGGACTGGAGAGCTTTTGTACAGCCTTTTTATTCCAGGAAGAAGGGGTATATTATTAACTATGGGTTACACAGTGGGTTTTCTCAGAGCGAAGTTTGTTTAATTGAGATCACTATAAATCAATGATTTTTGTGATAGCAGCATCATATTCCAATAGCAACCCATATTTTTTAAAACAAGCTCTTGCTGGATGTCTCTATTGTATGGGGACACATTCTTACCGTATAAGAAAATGTAACCTCATTTGTCCTCTGTGGCAGCTAGAACATCTGGAACTTCATGGAAATTTCATTGAAACAGTTCCAAAAGGGTTATTCTCTCTGAATATTTGAATTAACACAGCAGTCCTTTGATTGTGTCTTAAAAAAAAAATCAATAGAGCCTATCTTCCTTTTAGCTCTCTTCAGCTAAGCAAGCACAGGGGAGAGAGAACTACTTTGCATTTGTGAAGGGACATCTATTTATATGGCAAACCTCAATTTTATCTATTTTTAATTATCTTACTGGACTGACAGTTGGCTGAGCACGTTATGGCTACTATTCCACTGCTTAAGTGGAATATTCCTGATTCTTTCCTTTTTTAATTCTGACTTTGTAGGACTTTTCCTTTGCATATCAGTAGAAGAGCATCCCCTGATGCTGAACCCCCCTGAAACAAGCCAGCTTTGGCACTGTAGCCTGCTGAATTTCTCTTGACTCAGTCTTTGTGCTGGCATCTTTTCTGTGTGCTTTCCGTAAATGTTTGGTGTATTTCCCTGTGAACTGTGGAACAATTTCACTCCTCAGCTTATGTATTTTGTAACAGTACTTTTATCTGACTTCTGTTCCTTCAACTGGGTAGATTCTTACACTGTACTTGATACCAAGTAAAATCCTGAAGTGATGTGAAAATGATTTTCTTATTTGTTACCACCAGAGCTGCTGTATGGGGTGACTGCAATAAATGTCACTGTTCCTAGAGAGATCCTGTGTAGTGGGAAGTGGTGCTGTTGGGATGTACATTGCCTTGCTGTCCTTTCCATCATCTCTTACCCGGGAAGTTGGCACATATTACACAGAGGATGCCATCCACCTCTCTTGCACTGAATGAAATTAATTCAGGGTTCTCTCTGCTGGTTTAAGTAAATTTCGTTGTGGGGGTGAAGGAAAAGGGCTTATTCCTCAGTCTGTAAAATGCAAGCTGAGGAATGCTGCTCTTACAAAGAGGGAAGGAGTGAAGTTGTCCTCAAAGCAGGCAAGAGATCCAGCATGTTGGCTGTAGGTGGGTGCAGGTGTGTGTACAACTGCTGGCATGCTCCATCTGAGCACTTGATTTTGTTCTATTATTTTTGTTGTTTGATTACATCCTTCGAGAAAAGTATTAGAAGTGTTCTGTAACTGCTTTTTTTCTTCTTTCAGGTACGTCTCCATAAAACCTGACAACAGAATGCTGATAAATGGTACTAACGTGCTAGGCCTGCTGATTGACACGTTGCTCAAAGATGGATTTCGCCTCATAAGCACCAGGACAGTTTCTAGCGATGAAAAAGTGGAGTGCTACAGTTTTGAAAGAACACAGAGGCCTGTAAGCCTTAGCATTGCTGCAAACCAACACCCAGAGAGCTCCGGGACAGTGCAGGCAAGGAGAAGCCGAGTGCAGAAGGGGAAATAATGCATTTTCCTATACTCCTGTGAAGGTGGAAGAGGTGGTGTGTGTCAGCACCAGCAGCCTTTTTTTTGTTTGTTTGTTTGCTCATTGGAAACTGCGGCTATTGAGGGAAGTAACAAACAAACAACTTGTTAAAAAAGGAGGCGGAAAAAAAAATGCTTTCCTGCCTTTCCCTGCTCCACCCTCTTTAATTCTAAATAAAAGAACCACAGATTCAATGCTGTTTTTGTGGACCAGATTGCAGTACTTTCAAGGGCAGTTTTTGTTTTTCTCTGTGGCTAAAACTTCTGTGACTCACAGAAGATCAGTCACTCCTTCTAGAAAATTATTCCTATGTTCTGTGCTCTTCAAATGTGATCACATGCAAAGGAGTTTTGCATGCATGCAAAAAGGACTGAAGCAGTGTGGAGAAGTGTCTGGAGGAGGAATGTCAACCTGAAAGACTGGAGGTTGTTTCTGCTTTGGAAACACCAATTCCTGTAATGGCAAGGTCACAAGTTGTGTTGCTGTGGGACTGGAGACACGAGAGCATGGCTTTGTGAAGCCACTGCTGGCGTTCATGAAATAATAATGTGCCACTGTCTCTTGCAAAATACTCCTCTGTCCTCTCCCCACACTCTGAAGACACTGAGCTGCTCATTAGTGCTGAGAATTAAATGATAAAGATCCTCAGAAAATACTTGTGATGCAAACAAAGAGTCAGTCAGTTCTTAGAGCCTTAACTGTAAGAACAAAAGTGTGATGAACAGTCCTTCAGATGGAAGAATTGGTGAAATTTTAAACAAGATAGCACGAGGTATCTCTTAGTGCTTGTTAAATGAAAAGGTATTCAGGAAGGAGGCTTGGCAGAGGTCGCTTTGGGAATTTTAACCCTGTCCAATGGTTTGTAAAAGTGCCAGGATTATTTCAGGTATGGGAGAGTTATTGAGGCTTTATAGATTTATAGACCTTTTGTCCTACCTAACAGGAAGATCATGGCAGTGTCAAGGATTCATTATTTGAATCTGATTTTGTTTCTTGTTGAGAAAACGTGCTACATCAGCCTGTCTGATTAATTAGGTCTGGCTTTCCTTTAGCTTTAAAGTGTGAATTTCTTTACAGCACTTAGGAATGATGATGGGTGGTGGGGATCAGTCTTCTGTTTCATGTTTGTAGCGTTTGCAATGGAATGGATCATTTCAGACTTCTGGTGCTGCTATCAGATGTTTATTTTCTCTATGCTACCATCAAGCATTTTAGCTTGACACAGGTGTTTGGAGCTTTCCAGGGGTAAAATAATGTGATTATGGGACGACATCTCCTAAGCTGCTTACAGGCTACATACGTGTAGTAAATATTATGGAACACACTTTCACTTCAAACTGGATTTTTTTGTCAATAATGTCAACCAATATGTTAATGCTTTGAGCACAGGCCTTTCATTAGACTTTTTACCAACAAAATTAGGCTATTTCACCTACTGCAGAAGCAGTGAGTTTATTTTCACTGCTGAACTCTTTTAAAATAAGGAAAAAGAAATATATATGTTTTAACCTACATCATTACTCGTGCTTTGTGGTTTTGGCAAAAGGAAAATTTGATACAACCATTTCACAGATTGTGGCACAGCTGAGGCTGTCTGGGCTCCCTGAGTCCCTCTGCTCCATGCCCTGTCCCAGCAGGGACATCCAAAGCAGGGTGCCCAGGGCCACGTCCAGGCAGCTCTGGGAGATCCCCAAGGAGGAGACCCCACAGCCTGTGGGCAGCCTGTGGCAGTGCTCCATCACTGCACAGCACAGAAGGGCTCCTGGTGTTCAGAGGGAACCTCCTGTGCTCCAGTTTGTGCCCATGGCCGCTGGTCCTGGCACCAGGCACCACTGACAGAGCCTGGCTTTGGCCTCTGGCACCCTCCCTCAGGTATGTATGGACATTGATGGGATCCCTGAGCCCCCTGCAGCTGAACAGTCCCAACTCTCCCAGCTACTCCTCATAGAAGTTTCTGTGGCCTTTCATCAACTTTGTGCCCCTCTGTTGGACTCTCTCTTCCAGGTTGTCTTGTACTGGGGGATTGCAGAGCTGAACCCCGTGCTCCAGGTGTGGGCCTCAGCAGTGCTGAGTAGAGGGGAAAGATCACCCTCATGGGTTAATTTACCCAGCACAAACACCATCCTATGTACCTAATATTTTGGCTGTGGAAGAATACCCCAGTGAAAGCTCCTGTCCTGTAAAGAATCATAAATACTTTATCTTGACCTGTTAGGGCCATGTACCAAGAACCTGTACATATGAAAATTACTAAATCGGGATTCCAAAGCTTTTCTGTAATTTATTCTTAGCAATTAACTGAGATGTGTCATTTTTGCACCTGTTTCTCCCCCCCTTCTTTTTCTCTTCATAGTTGCTTTAGGAAGTATAAGAGCACATGTGTGTATGGCAATTATTCAACAAGTGTATCAGCAGCAGAGCTTTTCACACTGGTGCATTTCCCCACCAGGCAGCAGTTGCAGAGGGAGAAGTGAATTTGGCTGATCAGAGCACAAATTAACCACAAGTCTGGGTGATTTTCAAGCCTTTTGGTCAAAACCAGATGACGTGTTAAACTGACTAATTTCACACACATCTTGGCAGGTCCACAAGCTATGGCATCTCCCCATACAATCTGTGCTGGACTAGAAGCGTGGTGGAGGAGATCTGGTCATGTTTTTTCATTCAGGAGAACAAGGAGCTCTGATTGCTCACAGCTACCTCTATTTTTGATTAAATAGAAGTTTTTGAAACCTTGGATTGTTTTTCCGGTTAACTTGGAATTTGTGATCACTGATATTCTACTTCTTCAACTCATTGCCCACTTTCTCAAGAGAATTCCTTTGTCCAGAAGGTAGAAAATTTGCTAATTTCAGTCCATTTACGGTTGCCTTTTATACTTCATTGCATTCAGCAAAAAATTTGCAGACTGTCCCAGAAATCCAACCTACTTCTGGATGTGCAGTGAATTCTCCTCTGCTTTGTAACATACAAGCAGAATCCCAGAGCAGTAGGGCTGCTAGAGGGAAAGGAAATGAAGCTGTAAGACAATGCTGCCATTCTGTCCGGCAGGTGCTCAAATTTACATCGCAGAAGTAGACTTTTTAGAAAGGGATGATAGTGGCTTGATGCTTCATTTGCTTTCATTCACTTGATGCTTTGGAACAGGTTGCCCAAGGAGGCTGTGGATGCCCCATCCCTGGAGGCATTCAAGGCCAGGCTGGATGTGGCTCTGGGCAGCCTGGTCTAGCATTGACAACCTTGTACATAGCAGGGGGATTGAAACTCAGTGATCATTGTGGTCCTTTTCAACACAGGTCAATCTGTGCTTCTATGATTCACTTGTAGAAAATCGATAATTCGGAAAGAATCAGAATCGTTGAGGTTGGAAAAGACCTTCAAGATCCCCAGGTCCAACCATCAGCCTGACCCACCAAGTCCCATCACTACACTGTCTCTCTCAGTGCCACGTCCATGTGTCTTGGACATCTTCATGACTGGGGACTCCACTGCCTCACTGGGGAAGCTGTACCAGTGCTTGAACGCTCTTTTGTGAAGAAATCTTTCCTGATATCCGACTTAAGCCTCCCCTGCTGCAATTTGAGACCACTTGTCATCACCTGAGATCATCTTGTATTTCTTTCTTACGTTAATATTTTCCCCCTCTTTTATAGTTAGATTTTACCCTATGTTTATTTTTTCATTGGAAGGTCTATTATCTTCCCAGTTTTTACCTTGTTTGGCTCATTTTCAATTGCAGTGCTCAGAAATAACCAGTGAATCTGAGCTTTGCAAGGCTTAAGTGTCTTTGTTTTGGGAAGGGATAAAGCTAAGGTATATCCAACCCATAGTCTGGGTGGGATGCAGTTCTGATCCACAGCTGAATTCAGTGCCAGAAAGCAGCCAAAGTGGATAAGAAGTCAGTCCTGTTTGAGATCACAGCAATTCAAGTGCATAACTATGAATAATTAGGAAAAAAATAAAAGTCTGTTCCCAGATTGCTGGAAAGTGTTATTGAATATTCACTGGGAAACAAGCTGGGAACTATCCAAGAGGAGGAGGGAGACTCACTGCCTCTTATTCCTTCCCTGTGATTTGCGCTGAACCCTTGCCAGGCTTTAACTTTACAAGGTTTATTTTTATTGATTTTCAACAATAAACAGTGGGAGTATCTACAATAAAAGATTTACAGTGCATCACGAGGAAATACAACTCCCTACCAAATATTATATTGATCTATTCCCAGATGCTACTGAAACAGCATGTAAAAGCCCAAAGCAAGCCCAGCGATGGAGAACTTCCTCTCTACTGACAGATGCGTTTGCCTGTTATGTCTTCAGAAAACAATAAAAGGGAAGGGAGTGACTCCGCTGCTTTGACCATATCTTCAACGGCCCAGTTAAATCTGTCAGCTCAATGTAAGCCACATAAATAAAGAACTGGGAACCAAGGGAGCTGCTAGCGCATCTGAAGATTCCCACTCTTTGAAGCTGCATCTCCTGCTGCAGTCAGGCCATAATTAGTCACAGAAGGCCTTGTTGTGACTAGCGAATGGATGGACCAACCGTGATGTGAATAGTCTGGAAATGGCTGGAGATGTGCCTGGAGCTCAGAGTACTCTCAGATGGGTGGGCGGGATGTAAATCACCAGTCATCATGTCAAATCAAAATAAATCTGACTTCTGTTAAAAAAGAGGGAACGTCGGCGTTCTAGACCATGATGTCGTTGCTGCTGAAATAACCCCCCAAAGTTTTATCTCTAAGAGTGATCTGACGTGTAAATTTCCCCAGGAATTCTTACTCCACTTCCATTCTCACGCAGTGGCTCAGTAATTGGTGGCTTCTTTCTGGTTAGAAAGATGATGAATGTTGCCCTAAAGGTTGGAAACAGTAATGTCTACAAATCTGCTTTGCAGAATGAATTTAGTGCTTTGCTTTCTAAGCAAGTTACTGCCACAACAGCCAGCTGAGTGCTTGCAGAAATTGAGAATTAAATGTTGCAGCATTGTTCCATCCTCATTCTAGGCTGGAAAAAAGGCAATGGATTGGAAACATCAACTCCGGGGTTTTACTCATACTTTGGTGTTAGGAACTCAATTTTCTTTGAATTTCAAAGGCAGTCTGCAGCACTCATTGAAGGCCTTCTGAAATGACTGCTCTGTGCTTTCCACCCGTGATAAATGTGTGATAAAAGTAATTGACAAGCGTGCCATTGGGTTAGACTAGATGATCTCCAGAGCTCCTTCCCAATCCCTACAATTCAGTGATTCAGCAACAGACATTACACAGCACGTGCTGATCCTTCTTCAGTCCTTGCATGCCATTATAAGCCCTCCAGCTTGCTCCTAGGACTGATCACTGGCAGAGCAGAGGAAGAGAGTGAGTGGATAGAGACCAAAGAAGAGAGCAAACCCAACTTACTTTTCCTTTTGTAGAGGAGATAAAAGATAAACATAGGGCTGGAGGGACTCAGTACCTTTGTGGAATCCACTTTCTGGCGGTGCTTAGGAAGCGTACGCACTGTACTAAGTTAATGGTAGGACTTAATGACTTTAGAGCCCTTTTCTAAACAAAATTCTATGATTCTACTGCACTGAAAGGAGAATTAGCCGAGCTGCCAGAAGTTCCAACATTGTCAGACAAGGAAAAGCAGAAGATCTGATAGACTGAATGAATGGGTGGGTGACAGCTGCTACAGGAACTTGGAAAAGGCACAGAAGACGTAGGGTGAGACACAGACATATAAAAGACTATAGGGACTTAGAATTTGCTAGATAAGTGGCTCTGCAGAACAGCTTGCACTGATGCTTTGCATATCTGAACAACAAATTCTCTCTTGAGGTCAGTTCTGTACCTGCACTGGAAGTGAGCCATTGCAGGATCCAGACACTGAATCAGTCATCATGATACCCCACATCTGGAAACAGTGACTGGGCTTTTGGTGGCTGCGCACACAAGCACTGAAGGTCTGGATACCAGCACTGCCTTGGCTGCACTGGGGTGATACTTCCGCTAACTTGGACACTCCCTTCTGGTGGTTTTTGCTTCCAATCCAGTTGCACAGTGGAAAGCAGTCACCCTACTAGCAAATTCCTAAACTTTGCTATGGTTTTGATAACCTCAATTCTGTGGATGGTTCAAAACCCAACTTCTTGTCTACTCACAGCAACATGACACAGCCACGATGAGCAAAGGGCACGACAACATTTTTCACAGGTTCATATCCAACACATTCAGGATATAAAGACAGGGATTCCTGTTCTTCTGAATTTCTTCTTAGATGTCTTCATGGTTGGACTTGATGATCTTTAAGGTCTTTTCCAACCTGAGTGATTTTATGTCTGTAGCCACTTTTACCACTTCAAATTATTATTCACAAAAATTAATTATCAGTACCCTATTTAGCTTGGATCTCTCCCTCCCAGAAGAGTAGCAGCAGATAGAAAAGTTCATCTGCTTCCCCCATCACTCTAAGTTCCAATTGTTGCTGTGTTTGGAGACTGTTTTCCAGTGAGCGCTGGCCTGAGACAACACTGAGTCTGCTCACACTCAGCAATGTCTCTAGTATCTGGTAAATCTTTCTCCCAATTGAAGACTTTGTACTGAGTAGGTGCAGGTAACAAGTCAGGAGCTGCCATGGTGAGAGTAAGAATGAATGGCGTGGACAGAGACAATTCAATCTGTGACATGGCAAAAACAGGCTTTCTTTGAAGACTGAAGTCAAATATCTGGATGGCATCTCAAGAACCCTTGTCATTTAATAAATACCAAGCAGAATGTGGAGATGCTGAAAAATGCAGGGTTTCCACCTCTATAAGCATCCTACTTTGAACTGCAGCTAGTGCCTCTACCTAACGTAGAACATCCAGCTGAAGAGAACTTCACAGGAGGATCCTTCTGTCCTTTTCTGATTCTGAGCACAGGACTATTTCCCATGGAACTGGTCTTACTGGGACCTGGTGACTTTCAGAAAAGTATCTCAGTACCAGCAGAACAGAAAACAATTCAATCATCACAGAAGTATGAGTGCCCATAGAGATTTCTAAGGGTCTGAGCCAGATTTGATAATGGAGCGCTGGACTGATTAGTTTGGTTTTAGCTGAACAATCCAAAAGTGACTCAACCTCATTCAAATTAATTCCAGTATCATCACCACTGATGATTTCTGCTCTGACAACACAGCTGTTAATGGATTCACAGACTGCAGACCACATCCCATGAAACGTCAAGGTAGCTCCAAACCTGCATCATAAAACTTCCTAGTGTTCCTAGGTACGAGCTGTACTTACCTTCCAAACAAATTACATGCAAGGAGAAAATTAGGATGGATTTTGCAGAAGTTCTGTTCCTTGTCACCCTCTAATCAGGGCCAAGGCATACTAGGAGACTTGCTGACAGCCTAGAGCACAAAATGGAAAGAACAAGTAGGTTCTGCTATTTTTCAGTGTTTCTGCTCAGGCAAACCAGAACGGGAGACAAGGTGCCTGTATCACTTGTCACATCTTGAGGCAAGATGTTTTGGCCTTCACTGAAGATCCAGATAATGCTCTTCAAACCAAGTAAGCTGTATCTTACATAGACAGTCCTTAATAACAGTGCCACATTATGCAGTATGCCTCTGAACATTAAGCATTAAGTTGTACCCATTCATGAGGTATGTACTGATATGAAATTCTTCCCAGGCTAAAGCAGTTCATCCAGCAGGAAAATAACAAATGCTACTATTTCTGAAACCAATCTTAGCAGCTCTTTAAGTGCTGACTTAAGTACAAGTTAGTGAATAATAAACAACCACCTGCTAAATCACAGGCTAATGAAGAGCTCTGTTCAGTCACTGTCAGTCTGGAGAACAAGGGGCTGGACAGATTAACACTGCCCATGCACTGATTTACAGCTTTTGCTTCCTCATGTGATGCAGAACAATACCCATGTACAAGAACATCAGATGCGCAGGTACCAATAGTTGAATATGGAGCCTGGATACAAGTGTACAGAGAGAAGAATAAGTAGAAGTATTCTTATATAGTAGAATTCAGGGTTGGTTGGTTGTTTCGTTTTGTTTTGTCTATGTAGTGCCAAAATGAGGAAGGAACAGGCAAATTTAAAAGGAGTTCAAGACACATGATTTGCTTTTAATACAGAGGGTGACAAATTCCTGTCTTGAGAGCATGCTCTATGAGCAATCAGAGGAGTTTCACTTAGGCCTAGAAGTCTCAAAGGAAGACCCTATTGGCAGCCTGGGAAACAAACACCACAAATCATCAGGAACAGACACTATTTTTATAAGGACTCTGAAATAAAAGTGAAAAAGTAGAGATACAGGCAAGAATTTGTCAATTACCTTTAGAAATATCCACTGCCCTACACTGGCCGGCTGCTCATAGTTCAACACTCAGAGAAAGGTGCAGTTTTGGAAGAAACAGATGGAGGATACCTTCATAGAGTAAGGCAGTATCTTTCAAAAGCTACTTACTTTATGCCTGAATAAGCATAAAATAACAGGATCATGCTATCACAGCTTTGCCAAGTAAACTTTATTTTAAGCTACTAGAATTGCTTGAATGAAGTATAAATTACACACAAGCCTTGAGGCTGTCTTATAGTCTAATCACAGTTTGGAAATTAAGTAACCACTCCCAAAAAGAGGAGTTGTAGCTTCTCTGTTCACAGCAAGTTGCTTAAATCTCTTACCCAGAGCAGACTCTCGTCAATCACACTAATTGGGGAGGGAGAGTGTAAAACCTTCTTGTCAAAAACAAAAGAAAAGCAATCCAGACTAGTGAAGAGGTGAATCACTGCTGATTGCTGAGCAACCTTTCTTTAATTCTGTTACCTCCCCTCCTCAGCAGCTGTAGAAAACCCAAGAGTATAAAGCAGTTTAAGGACATCTTTACTGGTGCTCTCTCCAGCAACTTAAAACAGAACTTTGGCATAACAGAGATCTGTGATCTAGTTCACAAATATTCAACTATCTCAGTGTTCATCTACTGGAAACATAAGGTATTCCTTTAGCATGTTTTAATGGGCACTTGTATTTACTATATGATCTTTTTTACTATTACTTAGGAAACATCTTAAGAAAAGAATATGGAACTTGCAAAGAACTGCAGTTAGTCCAAGAAAAACAAATTCCAGTACCCTTTGAAATCCTACCTGCAGCTTGCTTTCATCTGGTAATGCTAACAGTTATCACTGCCAACAACCATTGAACAAAACCGTTTTGTGACTTCTATGCTTTTCTGCACATATCATTGATTTAACAAGAAAGATGAGGAACATCTGTGGGCAACTTTCCCCAAGTACTATTTTTCAGAAGCAGGAGACGTGAACTTGAATCCCCCCCGATTTCTGAAGGACCTGAAACCTGGGTTCTCTGTTTCCCAGGTGAGCCTCCTGGTCCTGCTTCAGCCAATATCTTACACTGATCTGAAGGATTTTAGGTGGTCATGCCAACATTTAAGCAGCTCACCAGGCTTAGTGACTTTGGGTCTGTTATCTTTCCCATTCTTCCTCTTCAAGCACAGCGTATATCCTTGCCCTCTCTTGTTACTGTCAACTGTTATACCAGATTATAATTCATCTGAAAAGGAGAAAGAAAGAGTCCTTAAGCATTTCAATTTTCAATTTATCATGTTGTAGCCTTCTGTCCTAGAAGGCTATTAACACACTGGTGTCTCTACAAGCATTATAGCTCCAGATTTTCAGCCAAAAATCCAGTTCTTCAAATGAAGATGAACTTTCATACCCTCATCCACATCCGATGAAGAAAAAAATATATATGTGTTGCTTAACGCAGGGCAGAAGTGCCTTTGAATTATTCTTGACAAAATTTTGAGTCACCCGTTGTCCTGAGAATTCTCCACAGGTCACCCACTTCCACCATGAACAGTGCCTTTTGAGCAAGGATACACCATACAGTTCTAGACACTAACTGCTTCCATATAGCATCTATACATACAGCATCCATTATCCCATTGCTACATGGATATACAGTGACAATTACAAGACTGGTTTTTGGTTTCCTTTATTAACTGTTAATACTTAATACATGTCCTTTAATTTTCCAGTATTTTAGGGTTGTTTTTTTGTTTGGGTAAAAAAAGGGCTTTTGATGTCCTTATAGACAGGAAAACACCAACTGGAAGTAACCAGCTTGTTGCACATGTAGCAACTTAAGAAAAGAATGAAGAAAAGCAGAAATGAATAACTAAAAAGCAAGCCTCTTGGTAAAATTACACTTGGCTAAATAGCAGAAGATGTTGTAGATAGGCCTTCAAGAATCCCAATCATTAAATAAGGCTGGAATCTATACCTTGGTAGTTCACAGATAGTCGGCAAACGTGAGTTTTAAAATCTATTACCTGCATTCTTAAGAGAAGTTAATCTAAACACTAGGCATTATCACATCTGTCTGCCTAGTCTTAGATTTTGATCATAAGGACAAAGTCCCAACTATATTTTCCTCTCATCTCTCTAAAATTTGGCTTCTATAAAGCCATTAATAAACTGGACGTGGATGCACTGTTTAACTGAGCTCTGACATTTACCTTATTCAGATGGAATAAAACTTGATTCACAAGTAACTGTTTCACACCTTTCCCCCCCCTATTTTTGCTATTTGAGATAGGGCACTCAAAAAACAGCTCGAGTGCAACGAGCTGTTGGATTTGAGCACAATTTGTTCCTGGAGCCTCCACAACAATACAGCCAACAGGGGGCTGTCTGGCTACACGATGTTACATTTTCAGCCTAGAAAACCTTTTCCAACCATACAACCTACGGTCAGACAAGCAAACTTCCTAAATAACCTGCAGGTAACAACATGGTAGCTCTTTTTTGTTTTTATCTTTGCCTGACACAACCATTCTTATTCTGATGTCTTAAGATTCACTTCATATGCATATATAGAAAGTCAGCACTTTTATTCATGTCTGAAAATAACATGTTGCTTATTGCAAGAGTGACGGACTTCCACATAAGCTTGATGGTAGGAAAGGTGTCACAGCCATTTCCATACACTAGGAATCCACGTGTATGTGAGCATTTTCGTGTTATTTTTATGTAAAGATATTCTTCTTCCAAAGGAAAAGTAGAAAAGGATGCTGTCAGCCCCTTCAGCACTGAATAGTTGTCTTCTCTTTGTTCAGAGACTCCTCCCAATTATCACCAAAGCACGCAGTGAATACTGACAGCTATGCTAACTTCTGAGCGGGCAAGAGGCAAACATCTTTTTTTCTTGAAGCCTACAAACTCCTGGCCTTTCCCATAATTATGAAAGCAGTTATTGCTGCTTTTTTTTTTCCCCCTACTGCCTCTATTCATGTTTCTCTCATGCTGCACCTACAGGTCCTGGGCTACATTTTCCTGTAAACTCCTTTGAAGGATTTAGGGAACAGATAGGTGAAGTCAGTAGGAGTGTCAAGAAAGGAAGGCTTAGGCCCAGAATATTCCTGACACTGGTTTAAGTAATGAAACAAACTTAACTTCTGGATGATTCTAGACTGCCATTCTCAAGAGGGTGGAGGGAACTTTTCCTTGGTGCCAGCACTGCCGCTCTCACAACAAACACATTCAGCCAGCTGAGCTTACCAAAAATCAAACCCAGTCACCAGTGAAACCACCATGGAAACATCAGAGCCAGGCTAATACTGAGGGGAACAGGAAGACTCTGTCAGCTCCAAATTTGTCTTGCTTGAGAATCACAGAACTGTAAGTACCACACTCATTTGTTTCTGTCTACTATTATATTACTGGACCAGCTAGAATCTCTGAAGCATTTTCTTCACCTTTATTTCAACAAACTATTAGAAGTGTGTGCATATGAGACTGTGTTCTATGATTTATGCCTTACATGTTATAAGATCAGAACTACGTAAGATTTCAGAGTATTTTATGGTAGATTTTAAAATACTATGCCTTTTAAACTACTTCAAAGCACTGAAGCTTCCAATAAAAGATCCCTTTATGCAGAGCCACATGCTTACCCCGCAGAACCCATGGTTCATTTATGGCATCTCCTGCAGTTACAAGCAACAGAAAAAAAAACCCACAACAGTACGGCTACAATATGATTCCTATCTCTCATCAGAAGCTAAGTTGGTCAGCACTATCTACCTAAGATTGAAGATTCTGTCTGGATACATGTTACTATAATTAATATTTATTTCAGAAATTTTGAAGGCAGGGATCAAATTTTACAGTAAGAAAAGGGAGCAATATTAGATATGTTACATTTTGTTTATTAACACAGCATTATTACAAGCAAGGCAGATTCTGAAAAATAGAGATGTACCTGAGAGCTGTTAAATAACTGCCAATGGAAATAAACTGCTTAGGGTGCTAACCAAGTGATTCTACTTGAACTGCTAACAAGGTAACAGACAACACTCACCTCTTCCTCTGTGATCTGAAGTCATAAATGCCATAGAAAATCCCATGAGGAAACACATCCCTGTAGCACAACTAACAGACAAAGCTTGAAATAAGCAAAAATAGATAAACATCCCCTCAAGTGACTATCATCCCTACTTTAAACGTGACACAAAGATATAGAAACTACAGTAGTACCCAACGGTTGGAGGTATCCCACTTGAAATATGTAGGAGACTACAGGCAGACATAACATTACACAAAGTTTAAATTCATGTTTGCAATTCTTAAGCAGATCAGCTGCAAACGTGGACATCCAGTGTTTCTATTGGACTTGATGGCTCAAAGCCACTTGTGAAGTGAGGAACATAACACTGCAAAAATCAATGGTAATTTGTACACCGTACGAAAATAAAAACAGAAGATCAAATATAACATCCAATTCCTAGGATTTCTCACGTCACGTAAACATAAAGACAGTTTCTTCTGCTTGTAGGCTTTGGTCCATTCCCTACAGAATTTTCAACCTATTTCTGTAGCAGAGTTGAACTTCTTCCTTGTACAGCCTTACAAACACCTTCCCTGACTCAGCAGCACACCACACTGGTCCTATCATTGAATATTCCATACGATCATGAAGATTGCTTCATAGTAGACTAACACAAGGGGGCAAATTAAGATCAGATACACCCCTGAGAGGCCTGTTCTGCCTGATTCTGCTTCGGCTAGATGATCTCCAGTAGCACATCAACTACTTTGTAATTTTTGAATTTCAGGATGAAATTTCATGAAGTAGCTGACTGTAGTAATAAAGACACCCTTTTCTCTGTGGATGTGGATGAGAAATGAAAGTGACAGTGATTTCATAGCAAAAACTGCTATGTCGCAGCCTGATTCAAGTGCTAAACATTCTAATAAACATTAACGTTGACCTGCTTTCCCCTGCTTTCTTTTTACAGTATCAGGCAGGGTTCCTTCTGCTAAGCTGCTGCTTCTTCCATCTTCAAGAAACAAATGAATCCCTAAATCATTACCCAACCTGTACCAGTCTTTCCAACTTTCCAATTTCACATCTCTTTCCCCTACCAGTTTGCAGCTCCAATCTTTCAAACACTGGAGTTTCAGACATGCTCCTCTCACCAGCTGTCTTCACTCTTGAATAGCAACTAATCTCAAGATATTTTCAAGCAGGCCTTTCTTTTATTTCCCTTATTTATAATTAAGCATCTGCTTCCCCTCACAGTTCCTAAACTAGCAGCATCTGGACTGAATATAATACACCTTTCTTTCTTCAATCAGGCAAAATCCATAGGACCTCAGAGCTGCAAATGTAGGAGAGTTCCATTCCACCACTGGAGACAGTGCATCCTTGCAGGTTTATCTCTGGAAAACATAACAGCTAATATGTAAGGCAACTATGAACCATGCAAAAAAGGTGACATTCTTCTCAAAGGTTTAGAAACCAAGTAACATGGATAGGTCTTCACAAGCACTTGAAATCATACTGTTGACAATCAAACTAAACTGGAACTTTCATTCCTTGTTTGAATCTTGTTTCTGCAAATGCTGAAGTTGTATTTTCATCCCCATTAGCCTTTATGGCTAAACAAAGAAAGGCAAGCTCATGTTGCTGCTGCTTCCCACTCTCTGCCTTGTGCCAGTACAGGGGCTTGTGTGAAGAACCAGAAAAAGTCTGTTTCACCATTCACACAGCAATGCCATGCAAACAGATCTGTTCGTTGCATGCTCTCAGATCTTTCCGATTGGCTTTTTAGATTTGCATCTATGCTCTCTGAAATCTCAGAGATACAGCCCAGAGATATTAAATATTGGATCCATGGCAGTGACAGCATGGATGGCCCTTTGCAAACACCACAGTTTGCAGCAGTGCACGGTTACAGATAAATTATCCAACTTTGAGCCAGATAACCATTTTTGAGTAGTCAACCTCATTTTGGCTATGCATCTCAAGAGACAAGTAGTAGGTAAATGGCACACAGAAGCATGGATACTTTTAGTACTATTTAGTACTGTAGCTACTTAGTACTGGATAGCTTTACTATTGAGAAGTGCTCAGGTTGAACTAAATTAGAAAGTTTTAGTCAAAAGTAGTTTTATTATTTCAAATCCATAGCAGGAGCAGGAAAAAAGTGATTTTTCACCAGTATGTATACTGGGCTGAACATCCAAGTAGTAAAGCAATGCAAATTTATTAATTGTAACAACTTGCATTCATATTCATCTACATCATGTTTGTACCTGTGCAGCTGCACCAGTAGCAGATCTCTGGAGTCAAAAATCCCCAGTGCAGAAAACCTTTTTTCCCCTCCCTCCCTCCATTTAAAACATCTATACGATGTATAAACTTGAAGTTGTAAAAACACATGCAGTCTTCAAATAAGTGTTTTAATGGCAATATATAACAGGGCTAATAAAACAAGATTAGCAAGTGATACTGAGTCATGACAGTGAAGAAAATAAAATTCTGAAAGGAAACACTTTCAGATCTTGCCTGTATCTAAAATTAGTGTCATTTACATAACCATTAGTCCAAGTTTGACTCACCACACAGTTCTTGCATACAGCTTTTAAAAGGAAAGGATCCCAAGTAATTTCCATTCTCACTGCAGCAATTTCAATTGTCTCAATGAAAGATTCCCCTGCAAAAGAAACGTGTCAGTGGAAGATGAGAAAAGAATTAGTAATTCACAGTCACTTACATAGTTAACAGTTTTAGGGTTAGAATTTTCAGCTGTTTGTAGTTTAAGAAATGAATTAAGAATGTTTGATTTAATCTGAGATCTGAATAAGTTTCATTAGTAATTTTGGAAGGTATTTCTGCTGTATGTGCTTGCTTCGCTAAAAATATCACTAAACATTTCCCAATTTCCATCCATTAAGAAAATGCTGTAAAAATTAACATAGTTACAGGAGTCTTAATAAAGATACACTAGCATTTAAAGTGATGTCACTGTTATAATTATATACATAAATATACATAAAAGCACACTTACCAAAGCACTGTTAGACAGGTATAGGCTGAGATCACTCCTTTAATAAATTCAGCTTTCATGTAAACCAAAGCAGTCAAGACTACATATGCACCTACTCCACATTTGCCATCAGATAATCTCAATTCCTATATATTGTTACCGACTAGATGAAAACACAAACCAAGCCAAGAAAATGTTCATAAACAATCGACATATAAGCAACAACAAAGCAGCTTCAGGAAATACAAACGTTTTCTCTCATGACTCACATGCAGAAGTGGCTAGCCTTACTTCAGCAGCACAGTTAATACTGGAGATATTTACAGTTTTAACACCAATATTTACGTGCTGCTAGAGTATGACAGACATCAGCATCACAAGATTGACTAATGCCTAAATGACATTTCTCTTCAGGATGATGAAATCCTTGTATTTTTGAGGCAGCACAATATGGCCTGCACCTTTTCAAAACCCACAAACCATTATGTGCTGCTACGTTATGCCAAGGTGTCTACTGCACTTTGAGGATGTAGAAAACCTATGCTGAGAGCTAAATGCAGAACTGTGTTGAACAACAGTTTTTTGTGTATTGACGTGAACTGTATTAACTACAAAATCCTTATAAAACATTGCCAAGCTGCTTGTTTAGTTACACAAAGCTTTAGACTTTATTGAAATCTGTACATGAGACTTTAATGGGCCACAAACCAGAAAGTAGACAATGGCATCTGATTTGAGGGACGAAAGATTATGTGGATATTTACTGAGGAGAAAAAAAGTTAGCAAGTAGCTTGTAGCAGCTTATCTGCCTCCAGCCCAAACCATCACACTGCTTTTATTTGAAGATGTAGGTGAAAAACCTCAGTTCACATCCTCACCAAATACCTTTTTCTCTCGTGCTCAAGTACATCAGTGTTTTAAACGTATACGGTACTTTCACAGTTCCCTACATAAAAAAAAGATTTATTTTTTTTTTAAATACCAAATTATTTTAAGAAAAGCTACTTACACAGATTCAACCCGAGTACTTCTTTCCACTGTGAAGAATCTTAGAGCCAGTGCAGGATGAAATCACCCTCTTAAATTAACAGGACTGTGTAAGCACAAAGCAGTTTTGCAGGCCACAGGTGGGAAAGTTTGGTAAGTTTTCCTTCCCTTCTTTCCAGTGTTTGCTCCTATAGTAATACAACAGGACAGCCTCTGCTAAAAGGGTCTGTTGGTAGAGATGTGTCAATTAAAAATGAGGTTTGCTGGAATATAGTTAAATGCAGCAACACAAGACTTTATATGACCATCAAGGTACTAATGCTACTTTAGAGATTGTATAAGAGAGCCATTTCCAGTATATTTTGTATGTGCACAACTATTTATACATTTATTTTTTTCCCCTCTTAATATCTTGTTTTGCTTTCGTTAATATGCAAGCTAGATTACAGAGGCCCAACTTACCCAGCACCATGGTGATGCAGAATCTGAATGTAAAGGCAAAAGGAACCTAGCTGCAACAGTATGTTGTAACAGCTGATCATCCCTTCAAAGAAACTACGCTGAACATAATGCACTGCACGTATGTGCATCTGTGTGTGCATAAAGCAATGGGAGAGAAGGTAAGAATGTTTGCAAAGATACTACCCAGAAAGCAGAAAAAAAGATTCACTTAAACATTTCTGGGAAAAGACAAGAAAATTTCTCACAAGAACAAACGCTGCCTTTTACTTGCAAGTTTTACCTTAAGATATCAGAATTTAATGATTTTTTGAAAAAACAGCTGCAACATTTACTACCTTTGGAAGTACATTTCTCATTTATACATCCAGACCAAATTCTTAAATTGTAAGCTGTGTTAAATTAGATACTGTTGTTTCAGTTGCCTAATTGCCTGGTTGTTTTTAGCTTTCTAGCTTAAGAATGAGTGGGCTTTTTTTTTTTTTTTTTTTTTTTTTTTTTTTAAAATTAACCCCCCCCTCCTCTCCTACATAAGTAAATCCCTCTAAAATTAAACTACACGCCCCACACGAGATGGAGACTTGGCAGAACTATTACGCTATTTTCCCCAGTGAGTACTTTAAGAGAACTGGCAGGTAATTTCCCCCCTTCCCCAAACACGAATACAAAACTTCACATGCATTATAGGATTACTTTTTAAAAATCTCTACCAAACAAGAAATAAAATTAAAAACAAAAAACCGCGAGTGTACATTTTCTACTTTGCTATTAAAAATGCATTTTAATGACTAGAAACAAGTTACAATTGAAGATGACATATTAGAGAGAAAGGGTTGAAAAACAGGAAAAGGATGAAAGGAGGAAGACCAAGATAAAAAGCATACAGATAATTAAGCAAGATGTTTACTGATATCCAGGAGCATTTGCACAAAGCCTTGTACCTCTGTGCTGTAGTCACAAAGCTGACACAGTCATGCTAACAAGTGCTTTTCCTACCTCTATCCTTATGTCTTCAGCTGTTGTTGGGGGACAAATTACTGAGGAGGCCTCAGTAAAAGCAGGGGATTGTGTGTACAGATAACTTCACCAGGTCTCTCCACTAGGCCCCCTCCAAACAAGAGCTCTGCTGAGAAAGATAGAAGAGTTTTGAAGGGCTGGAATTTAAATACCAACGAAGGAGGCTCTTAACACGTACAGAGAAGTAAGGAAGAAAAAAATTAGAAAATGAAATTAGAAAAGCAGGGAAACTGCTTATAAAAAACAAAAATTAAAAAAAAAAAAAAAAAAAAAAAAGAGGTGGTCAGAAAGCCTTTTCTTGATTTCAGTGTTTCAGTTGATGTATCAAGAACAGCCTAATGTAAAATACTGCCATCAGTTTTTTATTGGTTTATGGTTAAGATTTTATGATAACACCAATTCATTTTCTTTCTGAATCCCAAGAAAATCAATTCCAAGTGAATCTGTGGCTACTATAGCTACTCATAAGTTTAATTTAAATAACAAGTTATATTCAAAGAGTTGCTACCAGCCAGCAATCTGACAGCCCGGTGATTTGGAATAAACCAAACCAACGCCTTCCTATTAAATATAGTACATCGTGTCAGATGCCCAGGAATGTGCCATAAGCTTAAACATTTACTTGGCACATTGTCCTCAGACACCAACAGCTCTCTCCTGATACTTCTTGGCCAACGCACCTTCCACGTTGATAGTCAGACACCATTCACACACAGCCATATTTCTTTGTTTGGGTTACTTGTTCATCACTGCAAAGCTACGCAGATGCACGACGAAAGCACAGCTTCACTGTTCACCGTCACCCTTTCCAACCTCACTGCAGTTTAAAACTAGAGAACGAAGGGTGAAAGACTGGAAGGCTCTCAGAGTTTCAAGTCTGAAGCACGGCACTGCTTCCCACCAGTGCTATGTAGCACCCATAACACAGTCATCAGAAAGTACTTCCCCACGTGCAAGCTCTCCCAGTTTAACCCCTTTAAGCCGACGTGAGATGGGGTTGTGTGCAGACAGCAGTTCTGACACGTGTTCTGTTGTGTGCATTCCTAGAAGAGCATAACTTAATCATATGACTGACATTTTGCAGTGAGAATTTTTTTTTTACACTGCAGGTAAACTTGCAAAGCTGCCCCTTCAGACCACAAGTCAGCGCCACCCAAACACTGTTCAGCACAAACATGCATATTAACAGTTAATGCTTGCTTCAAATACAAACTTTCTATCAAATTAATCTGGGATACCAGCACTCCTTACCTCTGTGAAAAAGACAGAATTGAAGAGACACTGTCACCGCAGAATGAAGAAAAACAAACTTTTCTATTCTTAAGCATCCACGTTTTGATATCTAAAAGTGTATGTAGCTGACTCTTGATAATGCACTGTTTACTTTTTTCCCCACCAGTTTAAACAATAGTAGTTTCACTTCTTGTCTTATGCTTGCTCAACACTGTAATATTTATACTGCAAACATGCAGGAATTTATAGCCCTTGCTCATTTTTAAAACTTACATTTTAAAATAGATGCGAGTCAAATATTCTGCCGTCCCTCTCTGCTGGCTGCTTTAGTTGACATGAATATTTAGGAATAAAGGGCTTCTTCACAGTCTTTGCTTTCAGTGACACGCAGACAACAAGAAAAGGAGGAAAGATTCAATTGAAATATCAATTCTAAGCATTATTTTAAAGATATTGGTGCACTTTTGGCAATGACTGCACTGTTACTCGGTTCGGGTATAGCCTATGACATCAATTAATGCTCTCAACTTAATTGAGGCTACTGTGTGGTCCAGAGAGCAAAAAGAATGGAGAGAAATATATACCTTAATTACCTTTATCTGGAAGTAACAGTAAGACTCTGAACTCACAGTTGGGACTGCAGTTCTAAAAAGCAATTTTTTTTGACCTAACAATTCTGTGGGTTTTCTTTTAAGCATTATTTATTATTATTAAATGACTGTAATGCAGCAATAAATTAGCATCACTTCACCACAGAAAGGTGCAGTCGTTCAGGATCAAGCTTATGCACTCTCACCATAAATCTTCCCCTATCTTCTACCAAGCAGCTAAATATTTTTAAGACTAGCATCAATGTGCATTAAAAAGACACAGTGCTTTGGATAATTTTCTGAACACAAGGAAGATTATTTGAACAGAGATAGCTAGAGCTGCTCTGCAGTTTTGGTTGTAAATTGTGGGTAAGGTCAAGCACACAAGCTTTGAGGAAAAAAAAGGGTGTTATCTGTTAACTGTTTCACAACAGTGTCAACAATTTTTCCCCTGTAATCACAGTGAGAGACTGAGACAATGACAGAAGTTCTGTGCAATGTAAAATATTACTAATGAAATTTAAGCAGATAACTGCTGATTACAGAAATTTACTGTTGCTAAATTTGGAGAATCTATAACATGTGTCCAGCCATTCCTCCAAGGATCATAAACAAACATATTTAGACTATCTGGAGAGCTACTGCAAAAGATAAACATAAAGAAACAAAGTCAGCTAAAAAAAAAAAAAGCCAGTAACTAAAACGTTAAGAAAGTCTGCAGTTTAAAAATATATATGAAGCCTGAAAATGCAGTTATGGTCCATCACTATTAAATTCAGCTCTAAATCTTTTTAAATTCATCTCAGTACTCCAACCTGGCTTACACTGACCTGACTTGCATGTTCTGTTGTAGGAGGTGCACCAGTCCTTCACTGCAGTCATATCAACAAACAAAGAGTCATTTGGAATGGCAATACTGAGGCTTCCGAGGAAGTGATGGACAGCAATTGAAATGTTCTGTGGAAGGAAAGAAACTAAAAGGTACTCAGATCTGAAGTGAGAAATCAAGCACAAGACTTGAAACAAATTTTTTCTCTTGCTAGAGCTTAAAAAAAAAAAAAAAAAAAGCCCTAAGGGAAGCTGACAGACGGCAGACAAATATTATCAATGTATATTTCAGTTTTGACTCCAGCTTAAAAATAAAATTGAATAAGACCAACTCCTCACACCTCTTTTCCCAGCTTCTCAAAAGTGTTTTGTCAGATGTTGATGCATTAACTATATTTCTATATGAGGTATTTTAATGTGAACTCATGAAGTGTAACAAAGCTTTGCGTCCCAACAGCGTTTGGAAAAGTTGTATTTCAGAATAGCTTCCCACATCCCTCCTTCTTTGCACTGCTGCAGCATGCATACAACTTTTAAAAATCTGCCTTCCCTGCACCTTTGGCATACACACAAGAGGAAAACTGTGCGAACACTTTCAATCTGTACTCTTTCTGCTTGAGAGGACACATACAAAATTAGAAAAAGAAATACACTATTTTCTGTGTTCTAGGTAGATATGTTTTATATGTTACTACAGTAGTTATTAAAATGTCTCTTCCTTCCTCCCCCCCCACCCCCGAATTTTCATCACAAAAAGATCAATACCTGGTCTGTAGAATCTACCAAAAAGAAAGCCAGGATCACCTTGAAACACAACTTCAATTTCTAAATGTCTTTTTTTTTTTTTTAAATTGAAAGTTTTTTACAACATCCTTTAAGATTAAAAAAAAATCTTTTTATTCCAATTCTCCAATAAATGTGCATTTTTAGATATTTACACTGTTACCCCCAGAAAAGATTGTCCTATTTTTACAGTTTAAGTTGTTGAAACCTCACATGTAGAACCTCCGTGGTAAAGGAGAAAACAGAAGAATTGCCAAAATAACAAAATCCCCACAATGTATATTGAAGAGCTATTAAGACAGAGGAACAGGTTCTCCTCTTAAATATATCACATTTTTCCTAGCTTGCCCTATAAAAGAATAAAGGTAAATGATAAAGATTCAGAATATCTCAGCAAGCTTTTAGGTTTTTGTCCTTTCCATTCTTTTCTAGCTTTCTTAAATTAAAAAAAGGAAGTTCCCTTTTTCCCCACCCAAATTCTCACCAGGCTTTTTCTTTTAGCCCAAGCAGCAGACACAGGCCTGGTGTAAAACACTGTGCTCTTCTAAGCTGGCACCCACTCTTTTGTGAAAGAAAGGCAAGCAGGTACTGCTGTTTAAGTATTTTAACTCTAGCATCTACACCAAAGCTCTTCCTATCCTCTACAGGAGGATCAGTTACCCAGCCTTACTGCTGGGAAAGGGGAAAATAATTAGCTTTAGTCAGGCTGCCCTCCCAGTTGCCATCTTATCTGAAATTGATAAATCATAAGGACTCATAGGATGGCAGTAAAGCAAAATGTACAGAAGTGAATATATTTTTCAACATGACCCTGCTATGCAATCCTACTCGCTCTGGACAACAGCACCCATCTTTAATTTTCAATTGCTGCCTCTCTGAATTGTGAAGAACTACAATGCCTGAAGACAGAGAACCAAGCCCGTAGCTCAGAATGCAACCCCACTTGTAGAGGGCTACATTTGCTGCCCGCCTGCTTCTAAAAGATTTAGGGTCAGAGTGACAACGCTGTAAAATAAGGGTCAAAGCACAGAAAGACCAAGGCCACAGAACAAAGAGCTTTTCGTGTCCTGAAAGAAGTTGCCTCTTGTGAGCCTGCCTTCTGGCCCAGACAGTAAATTTGTCTTTATCTTCTGTCTCTTGACATCATCACTACACGACTTCTATGAAATGCCAGACAATGTATGACTTATGAAAGGTAAAACTGCTGTTAGAAGAGATTGACTCAACTGTTAATGGAATCCTCTAGTTAACATCAGGGGAACACCTACCGGCAACTGCTGTAATTCTCCCAGCCCTTGCCTCCATCTCTGCAGCTTCACGATTTAAGCAGTCACTTGAGCACAAGCTTCGGGTGCCTTTAACACCTTTGGGGTACCAGGTTTCTGGTCATACTACCTACTTATTTTTCCTTCAGTCAACAGTAGCTGAAGAAATACACAGGAGCAGCAGCAGCCCTGATGGAAGGCTGATCATTTCCCTCCCCCCCTTATTCATACAAAAGATATCTATTTGCACACACACAAGCACACACACATGAATACTCCCATTCAAAAACATTTATGGGTTTGTTACCCACTCCCCCATCAGCGAGACCCATGACTCACAGACTGAGCTAGTGCACAGGAATACAGTGCTTTCTAAGGCTGACTGCTAAACAGTGAAGTTCATTTCTGCAGCTAGAAAACAAGCTGTGTTTGGGATATGCCCTAAACAAGAGTTTTGCTAAATGAAAGGAACTTCATCCACTTGAGAGAAAAGAAAAAAAAAAAAAAAAAGAAAAAAAAGATGAGGATGCTGGGTACCTCCTAAGGCTTTATATTAAGCTAGATTTTCAATATTTCACTAACGAGCTTAAAGTAAAACCATACTGAATTAACCAGAAGTTAATATATTAAGAAAAAATGTAAAATCCAACGCCTAAAACCACAGTAGCAGTTGAGAAATTGAGTGGTACAATCAGTCCTATCAAATGCTTAATAAATAGCCACAAAACAAAAAGATATCAATATCTTAACAATCAGCACTCAGCTTTTAACAAAAAAATATTATTTTTGAAATAAATAGCCAGTTAGCAGTACACCCTTTGAGCAAACCTCAGTACTGGGAGAACTCGCTCCCCCATATCCCAAACCTTAGTGGTAATTCAGATTCTTTCATATAAGCTACTGCCTTTTTTTTTTTTTTCCCCCTCCTCCTGCAGGTCTACAGCATGACGTTGTAGAAAATTAGAGCTTCCTTACTTCATATTAAATGCTTTCCCAACAAAGCAGATACCTTTAGCTCTCAAATTCACTGTATTTAATTTTCTCCCCCCAGTCCTACTGATTTAATTTAAGGCTGGAACTGGAGACTGAGATATATAGGATTAGGTTAAAAACAAAGCAAATAACTTACCTTTCAGCTATGGAGATCTACAGGGCTATTTTTTGAGTTACAATTCCAGCAGAAGAAAAGCTCAGCATTTTCAAAAGGAAGCAGGTTTCTCTGCTTTTACTCTGCATTAAGTTATAAGATGCATGATCCCATGCATTTCAAGCATTAAAAGCAGCATTTAGGAACATGCTTTGTTTTCTCTACTTCCTAAATATTTAATATACTTGAAAGATATCTTGTAGGAAAAGCCTAGTGTAACATATGAAGGGCCTACTCCAACCATCCTACACTTTCTGAAGGAAATGATTACTCCTCATCTCTCAAGAAGCACTGGTGCGAATATACCAATTTTCCTTGTGGTGAAAAGCAACCCACAAGTTGAGGAACTGATGCAAACTGGCAGATTTCCCCTTCTAATTCTGAGACATATGCGTCATCTTTTTGTCAAAAGCTGGGAAGAAAAAGAATCTCTCTTCCAGCCTGCCACAAGAAACCACCTGCTTAAAGGCAGAACAGAACAATATCGCAGCACTGCTCTGCACGCTGCTGATACTCACACATTTGTTCTTGCTTTCTTCAAATAATAAAATTCTGAAGACAGCCTGAAATGTTAACAACTGAACTTCTCTTGCTGATTTAAGGCCAAAAATCAAACCAGTAAAAGAAAAAAAAAAAAGATAAAATATGCACGTTGGCAAAAATTGATAGTGTTTTACCTACAGAGCACTAAGAATTCAATTTCTTAGCAGCTTATATGCATGCTGGTTTAAGCACTTGAATATTCAGCTTGATTTTATATTAAACATTCATGTTCTCAAGAATGAGTATAATGTGCAGTTAGGATTTCTTCTAGCTAATAACCATGGTCAGTGATAATTCCTTGCCCACTCTCCACATCCCCCCCCAAATAAAACAAAAGCCTCCTCTAGGATCCAGAGACTTTCATCACTGAAGCATTCTATTATCCTTCCCCCCCCCCCCCCCCCCCCCCCCCACTTCCTATTATTTTTTTCCTTTTGTCAATTTTATCCAGGTCAGGACTACACACTGTAGGATGAAACAATCTCCCTTCCACAAATTCTGAATAACTTTGGGCACATCGTTGCCAGCAGATTACGTTTTCAAGCTGCACTGAAGTTGCAGACCAGACCTGCAGAGATAGGTGTGAATATTTACTGCAACAATGCATGGCAATATTTCTATCCATATCCCTTATTAAAAAAAGAAAAGAAAAGAAAAAAGCTGGTAAAGAAAGAATAAATTTTAAACCTCTAAGAATGTGAAAGCAATACTACTTGAAAAGCTGGTACATAAGGTAGGAACGAGCACACCACTTGAACCTCAGATTAGCCTTTTGATATCAAAGTACATATAAAACACAATGTGCAACTCTATAGATAGATATGAACACACATCTATAAAATACCCCGTGTTGAAATCTGTACCACGGCACTTAGGAACATTTACACTGCTGGATGCATACGTTTCGGTACAATGAGAGAATTTGCATTTCTAAAATAAGAATCCTTGAGTGCATTTCAAGAACCATGACATCACCCTACCAGCACTACAGGTTGCTGTTTACAAGCGATGGGGATGTCCAGTAGACCACAATTAACAGTGCAACCTGTGAAAACTATCGTTTATTATGTAATGCACTGTTATGTAAATTGTTTAAATCCTGCACAATACACACAGATGAGCAATCAAGTGCTGTATTTAACTGTGGGGGAGTGATCATCTCACTTCAACTCCGTTTTTACATTTCATATACTGGTTTGGTAAAATTACAGGCATCATCTGCCCGTCTGATCTCTTATAAATTTATTTCATTAAAAATTAAATATATTTCCTTGTTAATCTAGATAATTTAGCAGTATTTCCCTGGCTATTAGTATTGCTGTAAATTTGTTACAATTGGTTCCACAAAACCTGACTTCTCAGCTGTCAATACAGCAAATTCAGACTATTTTTCACTCACCATTTTATTTTCTTTGAAATAAAAGGCGTTTCAGTACAATGTTACCTCACCTCCCCAAACTCAGCATCTTTCGCATCACTTCCAGAGGGCTCAGTGCAGCACGTTATGATCAAATTAATACCCAACAAACAAAACAAAAGAAAGCCACTGACTGCATTATGCCTTTCTGACAGCAGCAAGAGTGAAGGAAAGGAGATTGGAAGAAGGGGTTTGTTAACTGATAATGCAGCAAAACACAGGACCTGGCTCAAGTTCCTTCTCATTCAGCAGAGCACTCGAACATACCCTCAAGTTAGGTACTGGATGCAAAAAGAGAGTTAAATAGAAGACTGAGGAGTGTGACCACAGAGGCTGGCTGTGGCCTGGGGGACACAGGGACAGCCCCCACAAGCTCCCTGTTTTTCAAGAGGGACCGTAAGAGCTCCGGGGCAGGCAGACTTTTGCTTCGAATTGCCCTCTAGTGTTAGCCTTCACAAATTCCTGCCTCAATGACAAATTCTGTTCAGGTTTTTACATAATGGAAAAGTGGGTCAACAACTTAAGTTTTATTAAGCTAAAAATAAAACTTTGAGGAAAAAAAACAACAACCGAGCAGCGTTTTTGAAGGATCATTTTCATGTCAGAAGACTGAGAGATTGACAAACTGAGGATTACAGACCAAAAATGCAAGAGGAAATCTGCACTTCTAAATAGGGAGATAAAAATCAAGGACAGCAAGTTTAAGAGGGAACTTAGGAACATTCTTGTATTTTACACTTCCATCAGTTTCTTATGCAGTTTCACAAAAACATCATTTCCTGAAACAAACAGCAGACACTGACAGCCAGATCCACTGTAATTACAGTGACAGAGCTGGAATCAAAACTTTAATGAAAACTGAGGAGCTGGTGGTGTAAAAACAGAGCCCAGCCTACGAGCACTAACACTCTAGAAGGAATTATTCTCTCCCTGCTGATTCGAGGATCTTGTAGTTGCACTCCAAACCTGGATGCAAGCAGGCACTGTGCAAACAACAGCCCTTATTTTAAACCTGCTAATTCCAGAAAGAAAAGCCCAAGCATTTTCTTCTGATCTTATTTCAAACCACGTTTTCCTCTACTCTCGAACTGATCAGAGGTAATGAATTTAGGACCTGGTAACCCTTCTATTTCAGATGGGTTACTGATAGCCACACACACAGCATTAAAATCAACATAGGAAACATTTTTGTTTTTATTTTTTAAAGAATGAAACAAAGAAATGACTGTCAGACAGCACTACAGCCCCTAAAGTAACAGCCACACTGCCTGAGAACTGAAACAGATTCAGGTTATAAAACAGATGAAGAAAAATACACATTTCCCTGCTGCTTGTGTAACTACTGTGCCTGTCGCTGACAGCATCAATCTGCCTTCTCCTGAGAGCCTGGAGAAATCTTCTGGGGAGCATCAGGAGGAGTACATTAGCAGAAGACCACTCCTTTTGCTAAGGGGTTTGTCTGCCTGTGCAAGGTACTGCTGGTACTGTCAGACTTGTGTCAGAGAACTCTGCTCTGCAATAGACTTTTGCATATATTTATAGTCAGGCTTTCTCATAAGAGCTGTTACAACGTTTCACAACAGATGGAGCATCCTCCTTTTCTAATTCCTGATCTGTAGTAAGACGTGTAATAGTTTGTAACAAGGGGGAAGCAAAGTGTTTGCAGGATAACTTGAGTGTTAACTCCCTTCAGACCACAGTATCTGCCTATTCAACCAGAGAAAACATTGCTCTGACAATACAGAAATTCTAAATCAAGTGTTTTTTGTTTCTCAGATGCACTGGAATTCCTGGCTTCCCCAGAATCTTCAATAAGTCCAAGTGAATTATAATATACTACAGCTATTTTGATGTAGAAAATTGTCATTTCAGGTTGGGAAGACTCTGATCATGTTGAAAATGACAATATTTCCAAAATATTTATGTTAACTTTCATATTAGTGCTTAAAACCATATTCTTCTAGGGAAAAAAAATAATAAAAAATTTAAAAAAATTCCTCTTCATAACAACTAAGAAATGGATGGATAAAATCATGACAATTTTTGGTTTGAAGTCATAGAAAAATCCAGAAATACACTCACAAGAAATAAGCAGCAAGCTCTTCATACTGACTTGAATAAGGGAAAGGTGTAATTACTTTGGAGGTATTTGCACACTGCTAGGATTTTTAAGCACTGTACAAATTAAAAATATAGATACCGCCGATCCTTTGCTTTAAATTATCTTAGCTAATTGAATTAAATTGATGATCATATTTTACTGAAAAGCAGTAATTTTCCTCAAAATATTGCATTCAAAAATTTTTACAGCAACAGAATATAACATGTTCTGAAAAAAAAAAAAAATAATAAAAAAATAAAAAAAATAACAAGAAAAAACCCCCAAACCTAAAACCCCTCCAACAGACTCAGAACTAAAAAGCTACCATGGATATCCATGTATTTAAAATAAACTCAAACTTGACAAAGCCAGAAACAGGGCCTCACTACTGAATTAGCACTCACATCTTCATACAGGCTCTTTTTCCTGCTGGTGTGAGCAGCAGTCCCAGACGAGGTAGGTGAACAAGCTATCAATAAAATAGCTGAACATTTACGATAACTGGAATTATATTTTTCTCTTCCCATACCCACAGCTTAAATGTCTGGGTTTGCAGACATTTCTGCACTGCTTTTTTTGTTGTTGTTGCTGAAATAAATAAATAAATACAAGCAAGAGCCTATTTTCATGCATTTGGCTTTGAGGGGGAAGCATAAGCATTTAAATATGGCAATTAGCATTTTTTAACTATTTTTCCCGAAGACTTTGTGGGTCGTTTGTTCTTCTTCTGCAAGTGTTTTGCAGGATCACTTCATCAACAGAGAAGAAAAAATTGAAGTGTAAGTACACCAGCCTCAAATCCTTGCCATAGAGATGTTTCACTAGATCTCTAGCCTAGTAACAAAAGTTAAGGTTTATTTAAATTTAACAGTACACAAAACTCCATTTTAAAATAATATTAGGGCTGGATCTAGTTAAAATGAACAAAATCCAGAAAATTCACTTCTTTCAGATTTCTAAATTTAAATCAGCCACGTCTGAGCTACCAGAGGGCTTTCAAAGGAGGGCTGCTGATGTTACATGTGCTGTAATAACCAGGCACGGGGTGCCTTCATAGCCACATCTCCCTTTCAGGAAAATTATTTAAGTTGCTTTTGAAAAAAGCAGCAGAAGTCCTTAAAGAAAACACTGATGAGCTGACAAAGATGTCTGCAGCAGCTCCTTCAGACGAGCAGAGCAGCAAGCTTGCAATGTCAGCTATCAGACTGTGATTTAGGCAACAAGATCTGTAGAGGCTCAAGCATGTACCTATTCTGTGAGTGGTAAAAGTGGCCATGGAAAGTTGCACACGGGAAGCACTTCAGCAAAGAAGCCTGCACATTTTTATCTCTTCAGCTCATTACAACTAGATATTGCAAAACAGCCCACGAAGTCGAGCACACTATTTGCAATAGCCACACCAACAGTTTTTAAGGGGCCAGCACCGCAGCCCTTATTGCAGGGTTAATTTCCAACAAAAGCAGTGGTAGTTTGTCTAAATAAGAACTGCAACAGCAGAAACAGGGAGTTAGAAACTAAAACACACCCCAGAGCTCTCTGCAAAGCTTCACTGCTCTTTGGGGCACAAAACAGCCACGCTGAGCACTTCTACAGCAAACGTGCTGACCAGCTCTACAACAAAATTAATGTAGGCCAAATTTCAGCTAAAAAACTGTTCTAGAGCCAATTGACACTTGAAAAATGGATTCTAATGGTAACTGACAACTACAGCACTCCTGAGAGACAGCTCAGCTTGTACACGAGTCACACTCTGTAACTGCACTACTGCAAAACTCTCCTCTTTGGGCTCCTGAAAAAAATTATTTAACTTGTCCCAAAGTTCAAATTACTTTGATATCTTTTGTTCATTAAAAAAAAAAAAATAAATAAAAGTTTGGATCTACTGACATGATTCTGCAAATCTTTATTTGTGGAAGTGAGCTATTAGGACTACTTGTGTATTTAGAACTCAGCAGGCTCAGGCCCTAAACTTAAAAATCCTTTGATTTACAGTTGTGAACCAGACATTATATCTTTTTTTTTGCTGAATAGGAATCTATAAGAAATACTCTGAACTCGTGTCAGCCCAAGGAACACTCCATCAAACTTTCACCTTTTAAATATGTCACAAGGGAGCCTTAGATACTTTTGCCTTGCAATATAATCCTGATTTTCATTAACAAGAATGTAATTGCTTTTGTACAGGGACAAAAAAAAAAAAAAGTAAAAATATAGAAAAAAAAGAAGAGAGAATGAACAAATTCAAAGAGGTGTTCTGTGAAATCTTTATGTTCTTAAGAGAAGCAGGATTAAAAAAAAAAAAAAAAAACATCACCCAAACCCATATGCATTACACTCAGTGCAGAGCTTCTGGACAAACTGTAAAATATGTATTTGGGATCATATTAGACATGTCACCCGAACACTAACTGCATTAATAAAGAAAACTTTTACTACAACTGTTAATCACAAAGAGGAAAAAAAAAAAATAATCACCAATTCACTAATCACAAATTGCTAAGTCCATAGAAACCTCTGTTTCCCTCCTTTTCCTCTGGATCCCTGCACTTTCTGTATTCAGGATTTTCTTTCTCAACTGATAACTGCCTGTAGGTGGTCTACGCAACCCCTAAAAATCACTGTACAGTTTTCATTATATGAAAAACACCTTCAGAATGTGTCTGCCTCAAACAGATCTGTGCCAGAAGGTGTTCTAGTGGCAAAAGCAGCTGCTCCTCGGGTGTAGTGGACATTAGTTACAACACTGAGGAAAGCTGCAATTTACACTTTGCTGGATTTGGTTAGTACAAATTAGCAGTTACCAGAATAATCTACAATTTTTTTTTCCCAAATTTCTCTTATTTTATGATACAATTACTTCCTGCAAAATAAAAAAAAAAAAAAATGCCTTCTTGAAGACAGACAGATTTGATTAAGGATAAAAAGTGGATTCCAGCTGAAAGCTGGAATTGCTAAAGTCACGACATGTTCATAAAATTTGTTGCACTGTAATATATTTCGCTCAAGATAAAGTTTTACAGTTTTTACTGCTCCATTTAGTATTTAAACAAATTTACTCAATCCAAGAACAGTTACTATTTTAATTTCAGTTGTTTTTAGAAATGGTTAGTTAAGATTATTCACATGCAAGTAGGTAGGTTATGATTACTCTGAATGGATTTCTCAGTTTCAGCCAAATTAGTACTTCTGGTGCAAAGCAGGACTCGCAGTATGAGTGTAGCCAGTCCCTATTTATTATTTTTTAAATATTAGCTGTTTTGCTATAGAAAAATCTATTTACTGACAAATACAGAAATTAAATTAAATTTCTGCCTGTTTTGCTACAGGTACAAATTAGTTTAGTACCTCTGAAGCCCATTTTGTCTTGTTTCCTGCTTCTCAGCTCGTCAAGCAGCAAGTTTGTTAACACATTTAAAAATAAGTTTTGCACACTACATTGAAGTGCACTCAGCTCTCTGTTCATTTCTTTAACAAACCCTCCCAACAACAACAAAATAACGTTACTTAAAAATAAACACTACCTCCTCTATACCTTGTTTTTGGATTAGCAACATTTCACTTGGACTAATTCCCAATACATGAACACGAGAACAATACTATATAGAGAATTTATATAACTTCTATGACCAAGGCTGCTGCAAACTCAGCTTTTTGTACGAATTTTGGCCACTTCATTTCCTTCTGAAGACAGCTCGTGTGAATGCTTCACTTTTACTCAGCCTCTTAGAATTTTACAGAGAGAGTGTAAAGAAGAATTATTTTACCAAACAGAAAAAACTCAGGCAAACCCAGCCCAACTTGCCTATTTTGAATAGTCCAAAGAAGTTACACCATATACATTTTTTTTTTTTAAATTAAGAACACGTGTAATAGAGAAATGTTAATATAATATATACCATGCTCCTGCTCCATCAACCTTCCAGAAAGAGTTTTTCAATCACAGGACTAAGCCGTTCTCCAAAATCAGCTCTCTATTGAAAGGTCGAAACCTGCAATAAAAACGTCATGTATTATAACATATTTCCAACACCCACAGTTTCATGGTTGATCCCCAAACATAGACAGAGGTCATCGGGCTGACCCTCGCATTGTCTATATTACAGGAAATCCTAATTTTAAAGAGGGAGAGAGATATATTTTAAACCAAACCGGGTTGATTGGGAACACCTGTGATATGCCTCTTTATTATCAGAAGCCTCTCGAAACAAATCAGATTAGCATGCCCTGCTTTCATTCTTCCTGCAGCATTTTAACATGAAAGCAAGAGGAAGAAAAAAAAAAGGGGGGGGGGGAAGGGAGGAGGTGCGGGGGGGGGGGAGGGAGGGGGAGAACCTCTCCCAGTCTCTCCCTCCACCCTGAAAGCAGCAAACAGGTTGAGTACAAACTGCTTAATGGGTGTGTGATGACTGCTGCCACACTCCCCAGACGGTGCTGCTGACTGAGCAGGGTTGAACTTCGCACGTTTTTCCTGAAGGAGCTTCAGCTGCTTCTCTTCAAGGGCAGTCACCACTGCTACGTTCGTTAAAATGTAGCTGCGCAAATATTAGCTGCTTTAGAAGGTGTAAGAGAAGCTGGAGAGTCATCTAATGCTCTCCCAGCAAAAATTTAAAAGCATACTGGGAAGAGGAAAAAATAAAAAAAATAAAAAAAAAAAAAAAAAAAAGAAAGAAAAAAAAAAAGAAAGAAATTGGCCACGACAATATTCAGGTAAGAACAAAACATAACCTGAGAGAGGGAATAACTGTATCAGGTATCTACTGCAGGAAGCAGTGCATCCACACAGCCACATCCTTCCACTTATTGGAGCTTTTCTCACTGCAGATAGCAGGACATGACACAGGCAGTGCCTAACAAACGTGGCAGCAGCTGCCTCGCTCAGCTCACCTGCTCACAAACGTGCCCCATCATTTTGCCCTTTATTCCTTCATCGTAGTCCAGAAAAATCCTAAAAAAAATCCCCATAGTTGTAGAGCTCTGATAAGCACTCTGCTTTAATCAGAACAGAAAATTTGCCTTATTTAAAAAAAAAAAAAAAAAAATTATGGGAAGGAATATAAGTGAAAATAAAAGTTTCTGCTCTTCAACCAATAACACAAAAATGCTTCTCAAAATTCCCTCCCCAAGCTTATATTAAGATTTAATATCCTTCAAGCTAATACTGAAAGCAAGCTCACAGAAAAGCACCTTCTACGAAAACAGAGGCTGGAGCCCTCAGCCGAGTGTAATTATCTCCTTCTCAGCTGAGACCTTCCTGTGAATTTCAGCTCACACTAAATAAAATAATTAGTTGCAGCTAGATCAGACGTTGAAAAGTTTATTAATAATCCATTTACTGTGGATACACTCATTACAGTTTCTGAAAACAAACCAAAAAGTCACTTTTTATCCCCTTCTTCTAACAGTGGTTTCCTCCAGACATTAACAACCATCCCTGCGAGTCACAGCTATTTTTCAGCTGTAAGCATAGTATCATCTCAGAGCAACACATTGGGAAAGTTTTTACAAAATAGGAGCTCAATGTACAGAATTGACATTTTTCTCCTGTTCTGTCTATGTGGCAATGAATGTGTGTGTGCCTACGAGGAGGCCATCCTCACACACTGGCAACTGCATTGCCGAGATAGGAAGAAGTGCTTAGAATTACACAAAGTCATTAATATTCGCTGTAAAGATAACTTTTTTTTTTTTTATTTAAGAGATGATGTGCTAAAATATGATTAGATGCTAATATTAAAGTAAAAAACTGCCAGGTGTTGGCTGCTCTCCCTGCTGCCCCTGCGCACAGCAGCAGCACAGGGGCTGAGCTGAGAGCTGCCCCCCAGCCCCGCTCCCACTCTCTGCCCCAGGAACAGGCACAGCTCCTCACACTGCAGCTGGACTGCTTTTAGGATTTGCAGCAAAGGGTTAAAAAAGAACTTCAGCACAGACACTGCCTCACACCCCATTAAACAATAGGCAGGGATTATTCTACCTAGCTCATTGTAACCATTTCTGATACTGCCCAGCATCCAAATTTAGGGTAATTTCAAAAATACTATTTCCCCCGCTAAGCTTAACTTCTCCTGTTTGTTGTGCATTAACACACAGTTACCTAAAAAAGAAAAAAAAAAAAAAAAAAAGTAAAAAAAATCCTACCTAGCTCCTGCCAATAATTTGCAAAATAAATAAATAAAATGGCAAAGCAGCATTTTGACTGAGGGAAATGAAGCATCGGGAATCCATGCCACACACCTCCCCTCTGCATCACGTCCCCCCTCACATCTGTGGGACACATCTTCAGTCCTCCTGCCTTAGAGTACATCACCAGTTCTATTAAATAACAAAAAAAAAAAAAAAAAAAAAAAAAAGCTGTGTGAAGAGTCAGAGTATATACACGAGAAATGTGGGCAAGCAACACTTCCCCAGTGTTAGTGGTGATAGAAAAAAAAAAAAATCATCATTTTGGTATCAGGTTCCAGTGTTAAATGTTAAGTGTTCAGAATATGTATATATGTGTACATTTATTTTTATATAAATAAGTACAAACAGCACATCTGTGGAAGGAGACTTAAGAGTACACAAAGCTATTTTTATTTAAAAAAAAAATATATATGTATATATATCAAAAAATATTTCCTTGCTGGTATAGAGAACGGCACAGTGTAATCCCCCATTTCCTCCCCACGCAGGACAAGGCCAAGCTGCACTGTACTTTTGACAACTTTAATAAATGTAAATTGCTGGGATGAGAGCTAAGGGGCCTCTGGGCACAGACAGATGATGGAGCTATCAAACGAAATATCTACAGAATATTGGTAGGACACGGAGGTGCTCAGTAGGTAACTGTTTCCCAATGCAACTGAAAAGCAGCAGGCTGCTGTAGCAGCAGTGCTCGCTGTTAGGTGAGAGCTCTGGGTGCAGCTCACTCAAATAGATAGCAGTGCCATACACCTGTTGGGCAGCTGTGCCCTTTGGGAGGGATGGGCTGTGCACCTTCCCCTGTTGCTCACACTGACAGGCAGTGCCTGCAGCCCCGGCTGCACTCTGCTCACATCCTGATTCATTAGCACTGGGAGAATTAAGGAAACGCAGCCCACAGCTCAGGAGCAAAATCCCTCCTGTGACGCTGTGCTTTGGATGGAGCAGGAACAAGCCCAGAATTCCAAAAGCCAAGCAAAAAAAAAAAAAAAAAAAGGAAAAAAAAAAAAACACACAAAACCCCAATCGATGACCAAGCAGCAAAAGCACCTCGCACACCTTGTGACCATACACACAGCCTAACTGTGCCCCACACTGCAACACGCTGCCCACAGCCCCACACCTTCCCATTGCTGCTGCTCCTCAGCATTACAAAAAGCACAGTTGCTCCAAGCTGCACAAGGTTTCTCTCTCTGAAAAGAGAATGCACCTCTTGGAAACTTTCAGTGCAACTTGGTTGGGTTTTTCTCGGCACCAGGCTATTGAAAAAATAGCAAAAAAAAATGTTAAAAAATTACCAAAAAATTACCAAAAAATTAAGAGGGCAAGAGAAGCTTATTTGGATGCTTTTCTGACAGCTGAGATTAAAAAAAAAAAGTCTGAAAAAAAAATAAAAAAAATAAGAAAGTATGTGTACGCAGTGCACGGCACAGCGAAGAAACACCACTAAGCACAGAAGTTCAGCTTTCAGTTATCGCCATCGTGTAAATACACAGGTTTCGATCTTGAAGCACATTTGATATTTCCTCCAAATGTGCCTTCTGCAGGGCCAAACCATCCAGTTAATGTTTGACGTTTTAACTGAGGTGAAAAATGCAAGCAGTTCCTCAAGGGTCCATTGAAGCTACACGGTTCCCCCCCACCCCCCTCCCCAAGTGTCTCAAAATGAGGAGCATGTCAAATATAAGGAAGGAAAACCTAATTTCCACAGCCCGCGTATCGATATTAGATCGCTTACTGCTTTCATTTTAGCCACACCCACCTTTATGTAATTATAAAATATGGAAACGGTGCAGCTCGAGAAATAAGAAAGCCAAAAGGAACGATGGTGCGACAGAGCCCAGCGGGCGCAGGGCACGGGCTTTCATTTCAATGAGAAACGGGAACGAACCGCGGGCTGCGGACCGACGCCGGGCGAGCGGTGTGGAAGAACGCCCCGCACCTGTGCGGCACCGAGCGGGGCAGGACGCCGAGCTCCTGAAAGCGAAAGTCGGTGCCGGTGGGCGGACGGCTGCCGGGTGCCGCCGCTCCTCGAGCCCTCATCCCTGCGGAGAGCGCGGCCCGACGAGGCGGCCCGGCACGCATTCCCATGCTCGCCGCTAAAAACGCTCCCCGAGCCGCGACGCGAATGTACTGTAACGAGTGGCCGCGTCGCGGCGGAGACTCCGAGATTGCGATGCTAGCGAGAGCCCGCCGCGTTTCGCGGCCATCGGGGCAGCGAGGGACAACCGGCGGAGCGGAGCGGCTCTCCACGGGAAAAAGCGGCGCTGGGAAAGTGCGGTGCGCGCCCCGCGCTCGGGGGAGCCGAGCGAAGCGGCGGGGATCCCTGCGTGACACGCGAAATACCTTCAGCCCCGCGAAGGAGGGAGGGACGGAGGGAAAAGGGAGAGGCGAACTTTTGCGTTTCGCTTTAAGGCGCCGCCGCCGCGCTCCGCTCCCGCAGCGCTGCCCGCCCCCGGCGCGGGGCGATGCGATGCGCGGGGCCGAGCCCGGCCGCATCCCAGCGGCTCCGAACCGCGGATTGAGAAAGGGTGCGGAGCGGGGGGGGAGGCGGCGAGATGCGCGGCGGTGTCACGGAGCGCCGTTCGCAGCCGCTCATCGCCTATCGCGATCCGCCGAGGGGTGACATGGAAACAGGCACCAAAAAATAGCAGAGCCAATGACGAACGGCGGCCGGGTGACAGAGCGGAGCGCTCCGGAGGCGGAGAGGAGGAGGTGAATGGGCAGCGTCGGGCCGGGCCCAGGGGTCCGGAGGGGGGGGGTAGGGGGGAGGGAAAGGGGGACACCGCCGGGGAAGAGGAGCGGCCATCCACGGCTCGGGGTAACGGAGCGGCGGGGGGGGGGAATGGGGGAGGGGGGGGGCGGCAGCGGGCGGGGAGCGGGGAGAAGTTAATGTGCTGCTGACACGGGAGGGGGAGGGATGCGGGGGGGGGGGGGGGAATGGAGGGAAGGGGGCTGAAAGCGAAGGTTATGCTTTTTTTCTGGGGGGGAAGGGAGGGGGGGTGGAGGTAGGGGAAGAAAAAGCGCGAGGGGCATTAATCCGGGTTACGAAAACACAGCAGGGAGCGGAGAAAGAGAGCAGCGGGGGCGATGCGCGGCGCGGGGGGGGGAAGGAGGGGGGGGGGGGTTGGGGGGGGGAGCCGCGTCCCGAGCGCCGCACCCCGCGGTACGGGCAGGAGATGGGGCTGTCACAGCGGGCACCGCGCCGTACCCCATTCCCCATCCCCCCCCCTCCTCCCCCGGCCGCTCCCCGCGCTGAGCGCCGCCTGACACAGCCGCCCCCCGCCCGCTCCCCCCGGCTCTTACCGCCCGTGGCACCGCTCCGGAGCGCGGCGGGGAGGGGGAGAGAGGAACGCGAGGGCCGGCGGTGGAGCGAAGCGGCTTTCAGCAGCGGCCGCGCTCTCCGCGGCTCCCCCGCGGCAGCGATGCGATCGGGCATCACTCGAAAATGGCGCCGAAAGAGCAGGGCTCTTCATTCAAATTCGTTAGGGCCGGCCCCGCGCCCTGGGGCATGCCGGGAATGGAGGGGGGGGGGTGGGGGGGGCGCGCGGCCCGGGCTGAGCGAGCGGCGCTTACGGACGCGGCGAGGGCTGACAGCGCGCCCCTCCCCCTCCTTCCCCCCCCTCCCGCCCGCGCGCGCTCCACGCCCGCCTCGCTCAGCGCGCGCTCCCGCGCTGCCGACCCAACCGCCACCGATGGGGGGGGGGGGGGGGGAGGAAAGGGAGGGGGGAGGGAAATGTCACCCGGCGGGCGCGGTGCTGAGGGACGGAGCGAGGGGACGGAGGGACGGGGAGCGCCGCCGGCTGTCAAGGTAAAGGGGCCGCGGGGAAGGGGGTTGCTCCACGCGGCGGTGCTTTTCCCCCCGCTACCCCCATCCCTCCCCGCGGGACCCCGCGCTCAGGTCCCCCCCGCCGCCCCGCCCGGAGACGCTGCGGGCCGAGCCGTGCGGGCCGGGCCCCGCGCAGAGCCGGTTTGAAAAAAAATAGCGCTGCGGGGACGCGGGGCGGGGAGGATGGGGGTGGGGGGGGGGAAGAGGCGAACTTTCATTTTCACGCCGCCCCCCCGGAGCCGTGCCGAGCCGTCAGGTAGCGGACGGAGCTCGGCCCGCGCTCGCAGCCCCATTTGGCGGAGGGGGGAAGCGAGATGGAGGCGCTCCGGACCTCTGCACTTGACGTGAGGCTGCGACGGGTCCGCCTCAGCCCCGGCGCCGGGCTTCCCTCTGCGGGAGGGAGAGAGCAGCGGACGCCGCGCACCGCCGCTCCCAGGCCCGCGCTCTCACTCTCTTCTCGCTCGTTGCCTTTTTTTTTTCTTTTTTCTTTTTTTTTCTTTCCTTAACCGACCGACGCACGGAGCTCCGAGCTGCCGGGCTCGCTCAGACCGTCATGGCTACGAGAAGTGCGCTGCCGGTCAGAAACACGCGATCCCGGGGCTGCCGGCTGAGCGCCGAGCGGTGCGTGAGACACCGCACGCTGATAGCGCGCCCGTGTGCGGCTGCTTGCGCCTCAGCTCCGAAGCTCGGGATCACTATAGAGCCAACTCTTTTTTTTTTTTTTTTTTTTTTCAAAGCAAGTTCTCAGCAAAAAAAGAAAAAAAAAAAAAAAAAAAGGAACTGGTCTTTCCTCACGGCTTTTTCTTTTTTTTTTTTTTCTTTTTTTTTTTGAGTATAAATGATTGGCCGTATATTTACACTTTCAGGCTTAGCTGATTAAAACTGCCCCGAGTGAAGTTTTCAATAAGCACTGAAAGGAACGGCAGCCAACGGCTTGGATTTTTTTTTTTTTTTTTTTTTTTTTTTTTTGTGCCCACAAAAGCAGGATTTGGTGGTAGAAATAGCAATTAGAGCACTGAAAAAATATATAAAAAATACAGTGCTGCCGATACCATTCATCTGTATTTAGATTGCATATAGTTTTGCCCGAAAGTGATTCTAGTTGCTATTTGCACCCATTTTTTTCCCAGCCATGATGCAGAAATAAGATGTAGCAGATAGGATGTGGTATTCTCTTATACGGATCACACTATTGTCCTCTCAAATGGCTTTTCTGAGGTTTCATTAGGATTTCTAGTGGCAGTGAAGTTTCTGCACTGCTGCTATCCCATACGTGCTCGCAGACACACACAGGCCCAATCCTGTGTGTGGTTCTGTGCTTCGTTATGCCCCTGTTCCAAACTTAAGCTGGAAGTCGTATTACACAATCACTGCTCTCAGTATGACTTAGAGCTGCACGAAGCGTAAACCCAGTGCAATAGTCTCGGTTTGCATCATTTGCCCGTATCTCCGGGATTGTAGCTAAATAATGCACAATATCATAATTTTAGGATCAGGATGGTTAAATATTTAACAGAGAGGAAGGGCAGTCACTGTTGTCTAACAGCCCCTGCAATACGAGGTGGGTATTGCACTCTCTGGCTGCAGCATCTGGGAGAGGATTGTCAGCTCGTTTTCTCAGTGACTGGCAAAGCCAAGGAGTCACAGCAGGGGCACAGCTGAGGACAGAAGGCAGGGGAGAGGGATTTTGAACCTCAACAAAAGCGATGTCAGCTCTTTAGATCAGATTTCCATTCCAGATAACGTGGGCTCATCAGAACGGTGGAAGTCCTGTCTGCTGTGGCAGCTAATAGAGGGCAGAGCTGCAGTTTCTGTGCTGCAATCCCTTCCTCACACATTCCTCACTGAAGCACAACCTGCACACCTCCTGGCAGAGCCAATCCCCCACTGTAGGCACTTCTACTCAGAGAGTGTCATTACGTTCTCAGAGAGTCTTTCACTGCTGTAACATGACATGGCCAGCATTTGTCATGTTATCTGCTCTCCTGTTGCCAGGGGGAGGAGCATGTGCAGTTGAATGTTTTGAGTTTATCTGTCTTTTTTTTTCAATATATGTATTGTGTGTTTACAGTAGTGAGGCAAGGTCAAAGTCATGTATTTTGTTCTCCAAGCACTATGTGGTTGGTTGGGCTCCTGATGGCCCTTAGCTCTTGGGTGTATTCATCCCACTGACTTGCTCCAGCTCTTGAGAAAGTGCATCTCTATAAATGTTAGCTTTTTCCCCTAGTTGTGTAAATTCTCTTGTGTCAGGTAAGAGAAACAGCTGACACGAGGCTGTATCTGGAGACCCAGGCATTTCTTTGGGAAACCTGGATTTAGGCCTTGGAGGATCTGGAGACCCTAAATCTGTCATTTAAAGTTCTATAGAAAATCAGTATTAGGTGGAAGAGAGGGACTTTCGGGGGGAATTCACCCCCGAATTCACATACACCACTGAGATGACATTCCCTCTGGCTTCCTATACTTGGGAGTTCCCTATATGGAACAAGCATCACGCTTGGATATACCAAACTGCCAGGATCTGTCTGTGAGGTCACACAACCAAAGCAAGGTACTGATCTCCCTGAATGGCACAGGAGCTCCCAGCTCGTCAGGGGTGGTTAGAAAGCTGGAGGCCGTCTTTTGACCCAGGCACGCATTACTTTGCAAATTACCTTGCTATGTGTTTTTAAGATTTATTTTACAACCGTGAGGATTAGAGGAATTTGTTGTAATGAAAACTGGCATTGTGTCATTACTGTGTAACTGTGTAGCTGGATTCTTTGGTCTGCCTGGGTACTTGCATATTATTCCATTCTCTTCTGGTCCAGCTGCTAAGTGAGTTGCACCAAATGGAGGCCACCAAAGTACATCCAACATGGAGCAGTTATAATAACATTTTCAAGTAATTGCACATCAACTTATTATTTGGGTTCCCTGTTTTGGTATGGCATATGTGTGCATAGCCAGGGGAAATTCCAACTTTTTTTTTTTTTTAATTTTTCTAATTTAAGCCCTGCCTTGCTTTTGGTGCTTATCCAGCCTTCTTTGCTGGATCCCTGTTAGAGATTTACCAAGGCCTCCCCTCAAACCTCTTCTGAAAGTTTGGTACTAAATTATTAAGTTTCTGCTTGATAATCTAATAATCAACTGTAGTTGAACATCTCCTTTCATTTTTGACTTTTCTGCTTCTTTCTGTGGTCATTAAGTCTCTGATGTATCCAGACAAACATAGGATTTAGAATTCATTGCTTATGCCATTTCGGGTTGTCATGTAGCAAGGACTGAAGTGTGCACCATTTGTTATTGTACAGACATTAGACTGCAATGGCAGTGAAAACAAAGTTCTGAATTTGCCATTTGAGAGCTGATCTAGGGATCCTTCTCTTGGTATTAAGGACTGTAGGAAGTATGTGCTAGATTAGGACGTACATCTGCTTTATTAAATTCCCTATATATTTTTTTTTCCCCCAGTGTCTAAGATGCTTCACACAGCATAAAGGCAGCTGATATAATGCAAAGTTTGGGCTTACGATACTTTCCCTAAGACCTGACAGTACTGACTCTAACGCAGCCATAGGCCTGACCCATAAAGAACAGATCCTTGAGGCCTCGGGAAACATTTGCTATTAAACTTAGGCTCTGTGGTGAAGTTTTGCTAAATCGGCCTCGCTGTAACTTCTAAACATTGTAAAAATTCTTCTGCATGTTAGTGGTTGTGAAATGTGCTGGTTCGTTATCTGTGAAAACTGAAGCCCATTCTTTATGGATTAATTACAGCAGAGCAGTTGCCAAGTGATCTTCTCCACAGCACCCACGAACTTTGGCCTTACATGAAGAGGACTCATCAAATGGTGAGAAAATAAGTGTGGTTCTCAGGGCTATAAATTATTGAGGGGATGCTCTATTATTTTTTTTTTTTTCTTGGTATCAATTCTGTTATTTAACTGGTATTAAAGTTAGATTGGTTTTGGTAGGGTAATTGCTGGGGCCAGAACCTGATTTCTCACCTTCCCACCCGCTATTTCGCTTGTTACTTTCTCAAGCTTTATCATCTTCTTATCCATCCTGGACTTTTCCAAATAATTGTTAGAGATACACTGAATTTATGAGCTATTATTTTATTACTTGATTTAGCCTTAGTCCTGTGCATGTGCTCAGCTGTGTCCATAGGAGAATTTCTATCAGCACCACCAATCAGTGCAGCACAGCTCGGATATGCAGAATTGTTGGAAAGACTGAAACTCAGACTTTGCAAATATGTATTCCTGCATTTAATTGAAAAGCTACTGAAATTAATACAGGAGTGAGAAGTCTGGAAATGCTTTAGCTAGCACTAATTTGTTTGCTTTTATGCTGTTCAATTCATTTCTTTTAAGACAGCGTGATGTAAATTGTTCATTTGCTTCTCTAGTTTCCCAATTTCTGGGAAATTTTGAAATCTGAGCTTCAAAACGTTTATAAAATTTTAGTAATGCTCATGATTCTCATAAAAGGAACAAAACGTTATTGTGTTTAACCATTTTGTGAGAAGGGAACTGAATCTAGAGAGGAACTAATTCTATCAATAACTCACTGCCTTAGTCAGGTCTTCAACCCTTGCTCTAGCTCCATACCAACACTAAGTAATGATTTTTACACATGGGATTATTAAGCATGCATTTTAAAAAGAGAGAATTTCCTTTTTTATAGCTGTATGTGAAGGGTGGAATATTAGTAGCAGGAGAGGACATGAGAATGTGACTGTTAAGCACTGGTACTGGCTTCCTGGTAGTTTAGAGAGGTGACAGCTTAAAATAACGGTGTATACAATGATCTGCAGTTTAGGAGGCAGATCACAATGACCAGAAGTTCACAGGATGCCGAGAGATGTCCCTGAACTTTGTTGGTTCGCTGTTTTGATTTCAGTGGCTCAATTTATGTTTTCCTCTAGTAACTGTATTGTAGAGTAAGGAGTAAAAGGGGCAGAACCCTACTAGCAGCTTACGATCTCCACATTTCCTCCTCCCTTTATGATTGCTACCACAGAGATTGGAATATTGGCTATTAACCCTCACCCTGCTCTCTACCAAAGCAGGACTGGAAGCTCAGGTGTGTTTACAAGGCAGAAGAAATGGTGAGCCCTTTATACCAATAACCGAATGACTTCTTAACTCTGTGTTAAGAATTACTGCAGTACTGTCATCAAACACTGAACTAATTCAACCTTTGTCAAAGTTAGTTACCATTTTGCATATTAAAAAATGAGATTTAATACTTAAGCCAAAAAGAAGCAGCAGTTTTCAGGCAGAGTGCACTGAGATATAACCCAGAGGTCATTTATTTTTAATCCTGATTTAATTTTCAGTTTCTTTTTTCTTTCTCGGGCACTTTCTTTAGTTTTCTTTTTAAAATCCATTTCCAGAATTAACTTTAAGCATTTAATTATTAGCGCTCTGCTTCACCAAACAATTAATCACGTACCTAAGTCATCATACTTGCACGAGGCCAGCTTGTAAGAGAGAAGTCTGAATGCACTTTAGTCCCTCACGTTTTGTACTTGGGTTTGCCTATCTGAGAACCAATAGGCTGGATTCAGCCCAAGTGTGAGTCAGCATGTAAGCAGGGTAAGGAGTTGGGGCTCGGATCTGTATGCAAGCTTGGTATTACAAACGGAGTGAATGGTTTCAAGATGATTTACATTTGTTTTTTAAATTTAAGCACTTCAGTTGTTTAGCTGAGCAGAGTTTAGATACTCCATATGCTTAAAGTTAAATGCTTAAAGATAAGTGGCTTAAAGGTTTTCTAAAAGCATATTTGGAATTGATGTAATTCTTTTACTTCAATAGAAGTTGGATGGTTCTGAAAATCCCATTTTTATTACTCTGCTAAGAAAGTAACGTTGTTTCTTTTATTCCATCCCTTTTTGTTAAGTCGTTTTCACTTCTGGTCCTGTTCACATTGTTTCCTTCTAACCTGTCCTGTAATGTCCGATTTTCTATTAACTTTGCTATGCTGACTATTTGTCTCTAGAGCAATAGAAAGGGTATGAAGAGCACAGTGGGTGGCATTTTTCAAAAAGGGAACTGAGACTTGCTTGTTATTACAAATTATTCTCTAAATTGAGATAATTAGGAAGCCAGGTAGCAGTAGTAGGATTTTAAGGTGATTCTTTAATAACCATTATGCTTACTCGTTGAAAAACAAAGCAGAAAAACCCACTGAATAGATTGATTCTTTAAAGTTAATATCAGTGTTCTGTTACTAAGCTGTGTGTCACTGAACTTTTCTTAAGCCTTGGGAGATACAACACAGAATTGGAAGAGAAGCATGGATCTCCACGGAGGGCAGTCCGCTGCATTCTTGGTAAGTTCAAAACATATGTATAAAATTGTGTTTCTGTTAAAATTTCACCTTTATGAATTGACATATATTTAGGGTGCTTTGCACAGGGACAAAACAAAGGCAGTTTTATGGAAACGGTCTCTGTTCTGTGGATTCTTTCATACTGTCACCCTGTAAAAATCTGTGTTGTGTTATAGCTGAGTTTGTGGTGTGACTCCTGAATGAAAACAGTAAATAACATAAAATTCATAGCTATTTTCACAATGGTTATACAACTGTGTTTTCATTCCCACTTTCTGAATAAAACAAGATATATAGGAATGAGTTTTTTCCCAGTAACTTTTCAATCCACTGCTTCATTTGAGCTGTATTTGATACAGAGATAGAGGTCACAAGGTCAAGTTTCTACAGTTTCAATGAAACTTAGTGGATGAGATTAGAAAAATGACTCAAATTTGTGCCCCCAGGACAGAAAAAGCTTCAGCGTGGATATTTTCTATTCCATTCAACCTGCTGCCTTGCAAATTAGCATCACTGGTTGGTCTGACAGTCACAGTGTGAGTTGCTCCCAATAGTGAGAAGTTGGTGTTTTGTGAAGAAATTTAGGGAAATTATTTAGGAAGGAGTGGGAATCCAGCCAGGGTAATGTCAGTTTGGGATTGCTCCACGAGTATTTTGGGGCATGTGCAAGCACATTAGGAAGTAACTAGACTTTGTTACTTTGCTGGTCATGAAAGAAACCCTTGTTTTTGCAGTCTCTTCCAGTCTCCCAAACCAATCGTGTATCCTTCAACTTCATGGTGGTCTGTACCTAGGTTAGATGTGTGTTTTTCCTATCCTTGTCAGAGAAGGGAATTGTTGAGGCATTTTCAGTATTTCGTTTCTTTGATGGTTTGAATGTCAGCTCTGAGATATGTGTCAAATTTGTAATAGTGTTTTCAGCTCTTCTCAGAAACTGACTGTCATTTGGACTGCAGCTATGTGTCCCTGACCTCTCCTACAATCTGCACTCTAGGAGCAGTGCATTGTATTCCAGTTAACTTCCTTATTGGAGAAAGATGTGGAGCTAGGCAGCGGGGCAGAAAGCAGTATTAGGATCTGGCTGCATAAATTACCACATTGCACTGCATCTTGGAGAATGCCAATGTTTCCCAAACTTCGTAGTCATGGGCTCCTAGAGAACTGACTGTCCCCAAAAGTATAGTCTGCTCATTCTCAGTCAGTAAGAAATGGTCCATTACACTTGCCAGGTGTACCAGTTCATTCAGGTAGGCTCAGGTGTTGGTTCACACTTGCAGGCTCAAGCAGGCTAACGTGATGGATGTCTGGTATTTGTAATTTTTTTCTGTGTAACATTAGATGGGAGAAGCATTCAAGGCCAGGCTGGATGGGGCTTTGAGCAACCTGGTCTAGAGGGAGGTGTCCCTGCCTATGGCAGAGGGTTGGAACTACATGATCTTCAAGGTCCCTTCCAACCCAAACCATTCTATGATTCTGTGATTCTATATCTTAAGACACTTTTTGAACAGAGTTTAGAGCTGGAGCACTGATCTTTAAAAAGAGTTGAATTTTTCATTTTAAGTCATGCCTATAAACCAAAAGTTTTAAAGAGAATAAAAGGAGAAGAAACATTTCAAATTCAGTAACTTCTAAGACAACTGCCTTGAAACTTGTTGTAATGCCTGTATGTTGAAATGTGGATTTCAAATTTTTGCTTGTCTTCCTGCCCAGTTAAAAGCTTTAAGCCTGGCAAGGAACAAAAAACTGTGATACTCTTCTCCATTTTCTGTTTGTTTACAAGTCTGCTGTTTGACAAAATCACAGCCAGTAAGAGAACAACTGATTGCTAAAAAAAAAAAAAACAAAACAAAAGTAGAGAAGAAAAAAAGACTGCATTCCATCTTTATGGAACTCCTGATTCTTCTGTTAGAGTGTCAGATCCTTTAATGTGTTCTTAGCTTTAAATATTGTTGTTTCTTTAATGGTATCTAAATTAAAGGAATGAAGAAGTGTCTTCAGCATGTTTCTAGGATCTAGTTCTCATATCCTTTATCATCAGTGCTCTTGCACAGTGTCAGCAGTTAAATATTATTTCTTGGAAACCATGGTTAATGTGTTTGTAAATGTTTTATGATATAGAAAAGCACTGCAACTGAAAATAAAATGCCTTTTAAAGATCAACATAGATGTATTTTTAATAAGAACAGTGAGGTCAAATCATAAATGTTAAGTTTTGTGTGAATGGCAAAGAGGTGGTATGTATTTGTTTAACATTACATTTGTATTTCCTGCATTTTAAATAGTTTTCTGTAGGAACTTCTTAAATTTAGGAAATGATTGCAGTTGATTTTTGTAGGGATTTTTTCTTTAAAAAAGATCACTTTTAGTCTGCTAAAATTGACTGCTGTTTATCATGTGTTTTCAAATAGTGTAGTCTTCAATGCTGCTATATGTGGCCAGATGTTTTCATAGAATCACAGAATCACAGAATGGCCTGGGTTGAAAAGGACCACAGTGCTCATCCAGTTTCAACCCCCTGCTATGTGCAGGGTCACCAACCAGCAGACCAGGCTGCCCAGAGCCACATCCAGCCTGGCCTTGAATGCCTGCAGGGATGGGGCATCCACAGCCTCCTTGGGCAACCTGTTCCAGTGCATCACCACCCTCTGTGTGAAAAACTTCCTCCTAATATGTAACCTAAACCTCCCCTGTCTCAGTTTAAAACCATTCCCCCTTGTCCTATTACAATCCACCCTCATAAACAGCCGTTCCCTCTCCTGTTTACATGCTCCCTTCAAGTACTATGAGGCCACAATGAGGTCTCCCCAGAGCCTTCTCTTCTCCAAGCTAAACAAGCCCAGTTCCCTCAACCTTTCTTCACAGGAGAGGTGCTCCAGCCCTCTCCTCATCTCAGTGGCTCTCCCCTGGACCTGATCCAAGAGCTCCACATCCCTCCTATGCTGGGGGATCATGATCATGAAGACCTCAGAAATTCACTGACCTATGCTGTCTCCCCTGTATGCTGATTTTAAGCAGACTTAAACACTAAGAAGCAACTATGACAATGGCTTTTTATAAAGTAATAATCAAAAATACATCTAAATTTCTCCTTCAAATGCATATCAGTAAAAGTTCCCATAATGTGCTGCTGCTACATGTAAGGCCTGTAAGCAATTTTAAGTCAACATTCTGTAAAAAAAAAGGAACTAAAAATTCCTATAAATAACGTACAACTTAAAGATGTATGGAACTCCTTTATTATGTGCTAAATGCTGTAATAAAACAGGCTATCAGAAGGTTTTGCTGCGTGTTACTAATTTGAATTTCTTTTTTTTTTTATCCCAATATTTTTGCAGGTGTGTGGAGGAACGGGTCCTGTGCTCACTGTTGTTACTCCCACATAGGCGGACTCTGTAACTGATTATATGTGGGTAGGGCCCTATTGAAATTAAGGAGATTCTGCAGTAGTGCGGGGTTCTGTTTGTGTGACCCCACTGTGCCTTCTTACTGTGAATTCTGTCAGTGTATCATGGGTTGTGCTGGAACCTGCCTTTTGGGATAATGTAAGTTCTGCTTTTCCCCCAACTGTACTTTAGATGTGAAATAATCATTAAAAAAAAAAAAGAAAAAAGTGTTGAATTAGAAAATAAATATAATTTACATGCGTTCTTTTAATTATGTTTTTTTGGCAGTACCAAATAATATATTCCTCAAAACTTCTTAATGGCACTGAGGCTTTGTGGATAGTTGGTCACATGATGAGAAAATTCAGCTGTAAGTACACTGCAATGATTGAATTTTTCAATAGTTAGTCTTTGCTGATGTTGACAAGCTTAATAATGATAAAAGGGTTAATCAAGAGGTGTGATTTATGTGCGACCCTGGTTCTTTTTAGAGCATACAGACAATATATATCCATTAGGGATATGATTATTCTTGGGTAATTTACCACGTGAACCTGGAGTCCTTGAGCACTGCTGTTAGGTAGGGAGTTTAAATTTCTTTATTTCCTTTGCTTTCAGAACAATGTGCTTCTGACCTGCTCTCTATCTTCACCCATAAAATTTTCCAAATTTATAGATCTATAAAAACTGTTTATACCACCAGTATTTGGGTAGCTACTGCAAGCAGATTTACTAACATAATTGTCTTGCTGAGTTGAACGTTGAAATGTTAATAAATACATACTTATGTTCATGTCAAAGTAACTTGCTTAAATTAAACTAAACTGATCTGACGTTATGAGTGGCAATTTGATCACACATGCTGATTAATTATAGTCTTCTTAGGCAAGAACTATATATTTTATTTTAACTAAGCATCCCGTGCTTAATCAGTAATAATTATCCATACCCTCTGTCAGTGGATTCACCCAAAATAACTATAAATATACTTGTATATTGAAGAGGAAGTTTTTTTCTTGTATCTATGGGTACAGGCATTGCTATGATTCCTGTTTTTATATCCAGTGAGCAAAAATTATGTGTAGGTGTTTTACCTGTGTAACGCTAATGGCTTTATAAACTCCATGCCCTTTTTTATGATGGTGTATTTCCTTTCTGGTGTTCAAGTACAAAAATGTTCTGAAGGCATTCTTATATCTGGAAAATGGAAGAACTAGAATTGCTATTGAATTTGTGAATAATTATTAATGAAGTGTAAAGCTCTAGAGGTTTTGTAGGCATGGCCAATTAGAGATTCCTCAATGTAGAATAAAGATGCAAATAGTGATTGGGTAGTAAAGATAAAGGGATTGTAGAATTATTTTTTTGCTTGGCACAAAAGTAACATGCAGTGAATTTGAAGACAGAGCAAGACCAAAGAAGAAATCATTAACAGATCAAAAACAAATTGAGAGTCCAATTAACAAAGAAACGAACAAACAAAACACAAAAAAGAAACAAGGAACTGAACAGAAGAATATGTGGCAGAAGGAGAACTGAAATGTGTAGCTACTGGTACTTTTCATTTCATCAAGTATCTGGTTGATTTACCTATCTATTTAATTTAAAACTTTCAGCAGATGTCTTTCTCTACAGTTCTCTGCAATTTTTTGGAGAGGTTGTGTGGGCTTTGGAGAGTTAGTGATTGTGAATTACCTGTATAAAAAGAGTATTTGAGATGACAACTGCAACTAAGAACAGAGGTCAATGGTCTACATATGCTAAAATGTGGCTAGTGCTAAGCAGAAGACAGAGTTTCTTGTTCAAACTGATAACCATTTTAAGTTTTAACATCTGGAAGAGAGCTCAAAACACAATGTGATTGTTTTTGTTACGGGATGTTTGGTGCTTCTTTTATAATTTCTGAACACAAAATGGAGTTATTTTTCAATATGAGATGAAACCATTATTTGAGAACATTGAATGTTTCTTTTGATTAATGAGAACACTGAATATTTCACTTTGCATCTAAAATCTTGAATTATTTTTTTTTTAATGCATAGTTCTAATAGTTAACTGTTCTCATCTTTTAGTTCTATGTGCCATATTTATTCTTACTTCCCCTAAGTTGTGCAAGGGAAGGAAAAGGAGAGAGAGATCAGGTGATTGCACAACAACCAAAACCAGTCTCCTATGTTCACAGAATCACAGAATGACCCAGGTTGGAAGGGACCTCAAGGATCATGAATCTCCAAACCCCTGCCACATGCAGGGCCACCAACCTCCCCATTTAATACTGGACCAGGCTGCCCAGGGCCCCATCCAACCTGGCCTTCAACACCTCCAGGGACGGGGCATCCACAGCCTCTCTGGGCAGCCTGTGCCAGCACCTCACCACTCTTACAGTAAAGAACTTCCCCCTGACATCCAACCTAAATCTTCCCTCCTTCAACTGAAAACCATTTCCCCTTGTTCTGCTTTTATTTACTCTTTCAAAGAGTTCCCTCTCCACAGCAGACAAAAAAAAAAAAGTACCTCAGAAAAGATCTAGTTTCAGAAGAGGAAAAGAAGCAAGGTGATATATTAGTCAGTGGGGTATGAGGAGTCCCCTGGATGTTTCATGTGTCCAAGTTTTTCAGTCATCTCCATGGAGGGCAGCTCGTACACATCTGACTGCATCTCCTGCCTGAGAAAGCAACTCCCTGTGCTTTGAGAGAAAGAATGCAGGAGCTTGGCTCTGTTCTGCTTAAGGTAATGCTGCTACAGAATACTGTTTGGAAGAAAAGGAACTCTGAATTGTCTCCTGCTGTAGGTCGCAGTACTCATGGCTGCTAACCCCTGTGGTTGAGCACCTGATCTGCTTGTTCCTTTGGTTCAACCCATTCTGTGCTGTTGTAAATAACTAAAACTAGGAAACAGCAAGAAAGCAGACATGAAGAGATTCTGTTGATGTTGGTGGAATATAGGGTGTGGGCATTTGCTACATGGGCACACTTTGTGTAGGTTTGGGAATACTTCAGGAGCTGGAAATACCAAACTAGAGCAAAGGAGAGTAATTTTCCTTTGATGGCAAGCTGAAATGATAGCGTTGGTTCTATACAATAACAAGGAAGAGGAAAGGAATGTGCCTGAATGTTCACCATGTTAGTTGTTTTAACTTTACGCCGCAAGATCTTTTTCTCCACTGCTGTTTGTGCTTGGCTTGTATCACCACTGTCCTGTCTTTGAGCTGGATGTAGCATGTTTTTGTTTGCTGAATGAGGCACCCATCAAATTACAATGTCATGAACATTATTCTTCTTCAGCCCTTGAAAGTCAAAACATGGTAGCTCAGGTAGCTGTAATAGCCTAGTAATAAACGTGGCGTGAAAGAATCTTCTCATTTCATAGTACAGGAAGAACAGTGTTTTCTGTGTCACTTCATATACCTCCTCTCATCTTCTTTTCTACTCCTAAGCAGATCTAATGCATGAAAATTTTCTTCAGTGTTGTCCTCAGTTCTTTATTTCCAGTTACAACTTTTGTTAGTAATTTTTTTGTATTTAGGTTGGAGTCCTCACGAAACTCTCTGCATCCTCAGTAAATGACACCATCATGCTGTTGTTTGCTTTAAGTCATCAAATCAAGGCTAAATCTTAGATTTCAAAATCTTTTTCCAACCCTTCAGGGATGCTCTTTCTTCTCTGTTAGTTGCTTGTATTTTTCATCCAGGTTTTCAGTGGATCATATCTTCATTAGAAAATCTTCTTTTGCCTTGACAAATGTAGTCTTGTCATTACGTGTTCCAAGTGCTGCTGTAAATATCAGTTTCCAAATTTATTCCTTTGCTTTTTAAACTTCCTCCTTCAATTTAAAGCAGTAAAGATAAGCTGTCTTTGTTTTCAAGGCCCATCAAGACTACTTCTACCTGATACTTTTCCTTCAATATCAAGAGGTTGACTAATTTTGATCAACATATGATGCCAGCTTCCATCATTCAGTTGTTAAATTTTCACACTGGATACTTTCTCCTCAGCTGCCTCTCATGTACTGATTGACTCCTCCATGAACAGAACTGTTTGCTGTCTTCCTTTAATATCTTCTTAGAAGCTTTATGTACTATGAAATTTATGACAATCCAACTAGAAAATAAGTGTGTTGTACAAGTATACTAATATCAATGCTTGTCACAGTAATACTTTGCCTTTGTACTCTGCAGTAATCTCTGTTGTCTCTACGTAGAATTCAAGCATGTAGACTTTTTGTTGTATGCTTATTCAGCATAACGAGAAGTGATCCAGGCTGTAGCCTTCTAGGATTTGTTGTAATACAAATAAATAATAATGAATACTCAGTAGATACTGCAGTGTAGCCATTGGATTCTGCTGAGCCTTGAGTCACATCATATTTGATGCAGAGATAAGGTGCTCCAAATAGAGGCCTCACAAAAGGGAGAGAAGTGAGTTTCAGCCAACACAGAAAATGCTAGCACCCCAGAGGTCTTCTCAGCTGTCAAACCCAAGTCAGTATCTACTGGCATTGTGTCCAGAAAGCATCCCTCTTTATCTTCTCCACAGCAGTAACAGCAGACTCTCCCTCCTCAGAGGAAGTTAATGTGAGTATTACAAAATTCTCCAGTGTATACAAGAGATTAAAGGACTTCATGTACTTCCATAGTGTCCTTCTGCTCCTTAGTGCATTCCCTTCCTGACACAGCTTCTCTTGGCACAGAAATCTTGAATAACCACAGGCCATTCTGTTGGTCAGTCCTTGTCAAATGCCACTTGGTTCTCTGTTGAGAAGGAGCCCACACTAGTTTTGATTCAGTATCTAGGTACATTTTTGCCTCATATTGCTCTGTTTCCCTGGTACCTTGAAGATAATGATTATTCAGAAGTGTGGTAAGTGTGAATTGCAACAGGAATTCTTCAGGTATGTCAGTGTTTCTGGAAGTGGGCCTGCATGTGTCCCTTTTCCTTCTTTCAAAGTGACACCAAAATGGCAGCGTACAGATGATAACAGAGATGATGAAATGTTAGTGCCTTGCTGATAGAGAGACGATAGATTGGTCTATTGGGCTCTATATGCTAACTAGTCAAATAAGTTAAATTTATCAGGCTAAACCATAAAATGTAATTACAAATGGTTCCATATCTGAATAGGAGAAGCCTGGCAAGAGCTCTGAACGAGCTGACAAGTGGACACAGTACTGCAGTACTGAAGTGTACTGTAGTGGCTATACAGCTGAGAAGCTCGATAGTAACAAGAGTTTTCAGTTTTCAGAGTATGGTCTGGATAAGCTTAACATTAGGCCATCATGCATAAGCTGTGTTTTTAACTTCCATCAAGAGCTAACTTTTTAGCAAACTATCTAGAGAATCCAGTAGAACGGGGACTGCTCTTGATTTTGTTTAGATTAGTAACAGGACTTAGTTGACAAAGTAACTATAGGAAAGACAATTGGTAGTGGCAGATATCAAACTGAAGTTTGTCACATTTGTGTGAGAGAAAATGATGAAAATAAATAAACAATCCAGTATTGTTTAACTGTAAAAAGGAATTGCATACCAATGAAGAAATCGTTCAAGTAAAAATTATAAGAGGCCATGAGAGACACAGAGTGTTTGTTTTCTAATTCTGATCCAAGTGAATAAGAATTCATGACAACTGAGAAGTAAGGGAAGTTACTAGGAATAAATAGACGTTTTTCAAAGAGTGAAATTCAAACAAGCAAAGAGAAGATCTTCCCATTCTGGGAAGCTAAGTGTAGATCTGTTGTAAGGAGGGACAAAAAGATTTTGAGGAGAAACAGGCTAAAAGCAAAAAGTAAAATCTATAAGCGTTAATTTTTCAGTTAATTCTGTTAGCAGGACACTGAGTTCAAGAGATACAATATTTAAAGGCAAAGCCATTGCAGAAAGAAACATATGGACAAACCCTTGCATTGGCAGTTCATTCCAGGGAGATTAGGAACAGTCCCATATAAAAGTTGTTCTTTATAAGAAATATTTCAATTTTTAAATACCAATAAAAGATTCTTGAACAACTTGATTAAATAGGCACTAGCAGATTGCCAGATAGCACGTTGTTCCTTCAGTAGTTCTAGAGAAATTCAGAAATGAAACTGGTTATCTGTGAACTGTGTTGTATAATCCATCATTTAAATTGGTGTTGCTGACAAAGGAATGGAAAGCAGCAAATGTGACACCATTTAAAAAGGTCTCTAGGGATGATTGTGGACTAATGTACTAATAAGTCTGACTTCCATGGCAGGCAAAATGCCAGCAAATGTGATGAAGAATATAATTACTAGGAACATGGATACCTTTTTGTACAAGGTAGTTTTGTCTTATGGCTTTGCTTATTACTTGAAGCAGTAAACAGATACATGGGAGTAGGTCACCCAAATTTTTTTTTAAAAGGTCTGTCACCAAAGAATGTTAACACAGTGAAGTGTTGAGATGTGTAAGATTCCTTGTGGATTAATAAATGGTTACAAGATAAAGACTATAGCAACTAATGGGTGGTTTTAATGACACCACCTCCCAGCAGTTTGTACTGGCACATTTTCTGGTCCACCTGTCCCTAAATGGTATGAAAAAGTGCAGTGATAATGCATAGAGATGATAAAAGGCTACTGTGCATTTGGAGTCAGAGCTGACGTTGGCCCTGAAGAGTTGCAGAAGGATCTCACAGCACGGGCTGTGGTGCTGCAGGAGCCACAGCCATCCCAGAGGCCAGGTATGGCTGACGCACTGTTAAACCAGACCTGTCAGCAGAGAGGGTCATCACCTCCTCATCTGCCAGCTCCGCAGGCTGCAGCCAGCCCTGCTGTTCAGGAGGCAGGGACTTACAGCTGTTCTAACAGGGACTGCAGCGTGGAAGTTCTACTTCCCTATTTCTTAGGGTTTCACAGCCGTAGGTGAGCTTGAAATTCAGACTTTGATCTTGGAATTCCTGCCTGTCACAGAGGTGAAGTTTAATTGTTAAGCTGATGGGTGCTGTCCGGGTGCTGTGAAAAGCCTGGTTTCTCAAGCCCCTTCCTAATGTTTGTGTGGATTTTTAGCAGCTCCTGCTGATTTCCTGAAGTCATTCTGGATGGAGTTGAGGCAAAATGGTACTTGAAACAAAGGAGTCATGCTGGCATACTAGTCAGTTTTGAGCACTGATGAGAATTATGAACAATATAGACATGAATGATGAAGATGTGGCATAGCTATTGTGCAGTAACTGAATCAGGATTCTTCTTTTTGGAGAAACATTGGCTGAGGAGTAATAACGTAAGGAAGATCTCTGAAACCATGAATATGGGGAAGTATTTAATAGCAGACTCTAACTATTTCTTAGAACAGAATAACAAGGAGCCCTTGGTCACTGTTTTCTGTATCTTAGGTGTCCTTTAAGACAGCACAAGGTACCAGTTTCATCTGCCGTAGCTTTGTGGCACAAAACTGCACATCTCTGTTTGCCCTGGATCAGCCGTGACCAAAATGCAACCCATGCAGAATTACAGCTTTTCTGTAAATAAAAGTTTGTAGGCCTTATTGTCTGATGATAAATTTTTAAATATGAATCAAATGTAAATTGGTCCCTTTTTCCTAAACCTGAATATATATATATATACATATATTTATAGATATTTAAACTATGCTTCTGTCTAATCCTGTGTCTGTAATGTTATGGTCATATTGGCCTTGCTTCTGTTTACAAATGTATGGCCAAACGCGAATGTCAGTTTGCTGCTACTTCAGAAAGCCAGAAGCAAATAGCAGGTCCTAAAATCAATCTCAGGGGAAATCAGATAGAAGAGCAGAAATGTTTAAAACAGCAACCAGAAGGTCTGGAGGGAGGGAGTAGGGAACATCATCGTATTTCTGAAATAGCAGGAATGGTTTCCAAGCTGTGGTCTGCTAACCCCTGATGGGCTACAAGGCTTTGATAAGTTGAACAGCAATTGGGCTAAACCATATCTAATGGTGTTTTAAACAGCCCCTTCAATTAAAAGTTTTATCAGATGGGCGTGTGCTGTTTTGTGAAAAATGTTAAGGGCTGACAGCAATCACTTGCTCCAGAAATTTGGGCTCTGCTCTTCTGGTGTGTATGAAAAGGTAGAGAGCGCTGCCTGCTTTTTCAACATCACATAGGCCACGTGCCTCTGCAGGAGAAGCAGCAGCAAGAGGTTCCCGGAGGGAGCCAGGAGGATCAAGCTGGTAGCAGTAACCTTCTGTTCCACCACGTCCTTCCCAGGAACTAGTAAAAGAACTGCTGCTTTTTTAACTGTTGCCTTCTCCTGAGTATCACTAACAGTTTTTGCTCCTCTTCCTTTGCATCTGTGCTCGTGAATAGTGGATTTAGTGGCTTGAGAAGTGAGGATTGGATCCCCATCGCACAAAGATTAGACTTCTCAATGAAATGAAAAAACATATACAGCTTTGAATGCTTATCTGATTTGCTATCAACATTAGCAGATGCAAACTTTTCTTATGAGTATTAGCTCGTCTTATTACAAGATCAGTTTATTACTCTAAAAAAATCCACTTCTGTTTGACTGCGCTCTTTAATTTACATAAGCTGCCTGCATGGTAATTGTAAAAACCTTCCTCTTCCTCCTATCAAGCCTCCTATTCTTAATATTATCCACACTGACAATTTTCCAGAATCGTAATGTATTTATATTAGCTATGCTTTCAGTTGCCCCAATGTAGGTTACTTTCTGTTGTCATGAATACCATACAAGCACATCAATAAATAATTTGCAGAGATTATATCTTTTCCAACATATTGTGCATCTTTTTAGCAACCACAGTGGTGTTGAAGTGGAGAAATTATAATATTATTATAAATCATAAATTCAAATTATAAATCTTATTCAAATGGTATAAATGTGTTTATCCTGAAGAAGTCTGTTGTCTAATCTAAAATTAGATTGTAGCATATGTATTATATGAAATGTAAACAAAATAGTACTGGAAACAAAAGTTACAGTAATAATGTTCTAAGGGAATTAAAGTAGTTTGTCAGGCTAGCGTGCTCTGTGTAACCCTTTTTTGTTGCATCTTTCCTATTCCTGCTTTTTTGATACATATGTAGGAAGTGAGTTTTGTGAATGCTTCTATATGGTTGTTATTAATATTATATTATTATTACTAAATGTCTTTTGCTAACTGATATGATTCTGCAGTTACCTTTCAGTGTTCTAATATGCAATGTGCACATGGTTGGTTTGCCCTGTTCACGTGCACAGGGCTAAGCTGGGTATAAGGTCAGAAGGAAATCTTTGCCTTGTGTCAGAAAGAAACAAGAGAGGAGAGTGTTTTTCTACCACTTTAGCATGGAAAAAAGTTATTTACCAGTGTTGTCTGGGGGTGATTGGAGAGGATAAATACGCCTATAAGCAAGGCATATGGGTACAGAAGCAGTGATGGGGTATACGGGTAGGGCTGAAGATCAGTGTATAGGAGTAAAGATTTAGTGGCAGGGATCAGGAAAGGATTCCTGTAGGAGCTGGAGAGGTCACAGCTGGATAAAGGCGTTGGGGTCAGCTGGAAGTCAGTACCCCAAAAATGGCTATGGCTCTCCACCACAGGCTCACTGCACACTTTCCCTACCTGTTCTCTCCCACGTCTTCTGGAATCCCAGCTTCTTGTCTGATTGTGAACTGGAAACCTTACTTTCCTGCTTACTCCAGAAACAAGGACACACACTAGTACAAAAGGCCCCTCAAACCCCTCCTGGGAGCACAATAATGCCTCTGCTTCACCAGATAGTTTGCATCTTCTCCAAGTGGGATGTAACCCATCATTTGAAATCTGCTCATCAAAGAGGAGTTCGTTCATTCTTCTTCCCCCTATTCGTTAGAACGTGATAATTTTTTTTTCCTTTGTGCTGAAATACAGCTTTTTTGATAATGTTTAACTTACCAAGAAGCAGAACAGTTCAGGATTTCTAGAGCCTAATCTAATTCACAATTCCTTGTGATCTAGGACCTTCTTAAAAAAAATAAAAAAATCCAGTGGATGATTGCACCTACTGCTGATACGTTGAAGCTTTCTGACAATATGCTTCATTTTTTTAATTACTATTTTGCAGCCCACTTGAAAATTGTTCATGAAACCGCAAGACTCTGCAGAGAGATTGAGAGCCACTTTCTAAGGGGATATCTTTAAATGCAAGTTACTGTGTTGGTGGTTTTTTGAAATTCAGGTGTTGGGTTTTTTTCTTTTATCCCATCTGTGAAACACCAAAGTGTTGATAACCATCTGTGAAACAACATTTGATGTAATGGCTATGACACTGCTTTAGAAATCTTGTGAAATAGATTGTGTGGTTAGAAGAGCTGACATCTAAAAATGTATGTCATGGATGTAGGTAATAAATGTTGCTTGGGAACTGTTGCAGGGGAAAAAGAACTTGATTTGTGTACAATATACTGGTCTTAACTTTTTAGCTCTTTAAAATCTCTTTCTTAGTATTTTCCTGTATGTTCGTTGTAAAGTATTTAAAGATACGAGTCATTGCATTTGCCAAAGTATTCAGTGCATCATTTAAAATTACTACCAAAGGAGAGAGGTGGATTCACTTCACATAACAGCTAAGCATAAAAATAATGATTTGGAAATAATCGTGTGGTTCCAAAGCAGTAAAAATCATTTTGTTTTTCTATATGAGCAGAGCTCTGCGCAGAACGGTGATCTCATTCTACCTTACCAGATTACAGTTACCTACGTAGATTGTCAGTACTAAACTTTATCCTGGTGATTTTGTAACTTTATTCAGAAAAAGGGAGAAATGCAAACACTTAAATTTTAAGTAATCGCTCTTTGTCCGTGGTAAAAGATTGCAAGCACAAGCTTAGTATTTCCCTCCAGGATTGGATTCATAGTCCTTCAAGTTTTGCAATTAACAGGGAATGTGCAGGTGAATAGGGAAAAGCAAATGTGAAAGGAAAAAAATCAGATGGAGTGGAGAAAATTTCCCTTCCTTTATTTTACTTCCTTTACTTTTCCTGGAGAAAAGAAGACTGCGTGGTGACCTCCAACCTTTCAATACCTAAGGGGAAGGAGGAGAACCAACTCTTTGAAAGGGTAGATAATAGCAGGACAAGGGGAAATGGTTTTAAGTTGGGGGAGGGAAGATTTAATTTGGATGTCAGGGGGAAGTTCTTTACTATGAGAGTGGTGAGGTGCTGGCACAGGCTGCCCAGAGAGGTTGTGGATGCCCCATCCATGGAGATGTTCATGGCCAGGTTGGATGGGACCCTGGGCAGCTTGGTTGGTGGCCCTGCATGTGGTGGGGGGTTGAAGATTCACACACAGAATCACACACACAGTGATCCTCGAGGTCCCTTCCAACCCTGGCCATTCTGTGATTCTGTGACTTACAGAAGGAAGGGCAAGATGAAAGTGTGTAATGAGCACAGGAGAAATAACAGGGTGAAAAGGGAGGAATAATGTTCAGTGCTCAGACTTGTAATGCTTTGCGCGTGTGTGGAAGATAGATTGAGATTTCTGCTTTCTGACTAACTGCTGTACTGAGACGTACTTTATTCCATGTCCTTTTTTGCCTTCCTGTGGTTGCTTCTAAAAAAGGGTTGAAATTATCTTTCTGAGGCAACCTCAATCACAAAGTGCACTATCTCCCTCATTGTTCTGTCTTCCTAACCTAGCCATCTAAAAACACTGCTGGAAACACAAATAATAAAAAAGCCAGTTTTATATATATATATATATATATATATATATATTTGCTATTGTTAATTCCACTCACTGGCATTTGGGACAGAGGACAGCATACAGAAAGGCTGTAACACTGAACGGTGGCAAAAATTCTGTGCAAAACCTTGTTGTAATAACAATGGAAGTGAAAATTAGCCTCGTTTTTCAAGTTGTTTTTTTTGTCAAGTTCTTGTCCACACCGTGTTCGAGGCTGTTCATTCTAGATGGAACACTTATAGCCAATACTTTATATACCATCCTCAAAGAGCAATGTGAAATATAAGTGACTGTCTAAATCCAGAAGAGGTTTATCCATCTCTACATCAGTTTGTCAGAATTTAAATGGAAAGTGAGACTGAACAGGAAACTGTAAATATATTAAAATATATTATAAAAATATAAATACATAAACTCTAACTGCTAATTTATCATCATTCAACCAGACTAGGCGAAGTCACTTCATAAGCAAATGTAGGTATAGATCAACAGACTACTCACATGAGCCTTTGTTACAGGTTAGACATCAGTGTATGGATTTCATCCATGATCTGTAATAAAATAACATAAATTAGGAAGATGGCAAAAAAGGTTTAATTCATTAGTTTGTTCATTTGTATGTCTACATGTTTCTGAAGAGTATATATGGCCTTAAAGCAGAGTAAATTGGGAAAGTATGGGGTTTTTTTTAACTGCACAATTAATGTTTATATAGCCAGTAGTTCTGGTCTTCATGAGTTATAATGCTAAAAACTTGTTTATTTTTAAACAAACCTCCTGTTTTCTTCCATTCACTTGGTGCTATGCATAAAACACCTTAGCTGTCCACCTGAGCACCACTACATTGTCACTGAGCCCTTAGCTGATGCACGGCAGTGTGCATCCCTACAACAGAAACAGAACAGAAATGGGTGGTGCAAGGACAGCACTTACGGTGCCAATTCACAATTAATTTTTGGGTGATAACATCTACTTCTTGGAAGGTAGAACAACTCAGTATTAATTTCTACTAATAGAAAGATACAGGCCTTTGTAAGAATTACACTACGAATTGCTGTGTTACAGGATTCATTTTCATGTGTAGTGTCTGTGCCATTGCACAGGAGAATTTGGACAGCAGTCTGTAAGGGCACCCAGTAACGGTAAGAAGACTGAAAAACTAATGTAGCTGTGCTCTGTTCATTCAAAAAGGATATTGAAATTAAAAGCAGACACAACTTTGGGAAGTTCTAGATAACAGACTTCATGCTGTATGTTAAATTTAGCTGCTATCATTATGTTGCTTTGCATTAGCGTTGTACTATTTTCCATCAAAGGTCTATCGTTCTTTAGATGATGTAAACTCTTCAGTGCAGAATTGTATTTCAAGCAGGGTAATATTTAGGTTTTAAAGACATCTTTTTAATTGCATTGACAGATCCATGTTGTCCTTACATAATAGGCAGGATTGGGGTGACTGTATCCTGAAATAGTCATTAAAAACATAGAGTAAATTGCAAGACCATTACGTCTCCAAGGTGGTATGAATTATGGTGTGGCAGTGGTGGTATGGATTATGGCTCAGACTTGCTATGCAAAAAAGTGCACACTGTGAACACTGTCCTGTTGGGATGCATTGCAAATTCCCCAGAGCAGTGCTCAGGAGGAAGCTCCCTTTCCCATCCTCTTTTCTCACTATTTATGCTTTGGTACTGCAGTTCTCTAAGACCAGTGTCTTGCTTTTGCATCAGGGCTGGCAATCTGGTGTACGTGGGATAAAAGGCTTATGCCTTTAAACTTGCTCCTGGAGCTTTTGCACACAGACAGGTCTATATATCAACATTAAAACCACTCCTTCACCCTTGACTCCTGTCTTTATAGCTCATTTAAAGTAACCATTACAATCTAAGTATCCTATTTGTAAATAATCACTGAATTTAGTGGCAAATGACTGAAATATCAGCAGTGCCATTGTAAGTATCAGATACATGTGATATTTCCTGAATCACATTCTTAATCTTGGGAATACAGAATCCCAGTCATGCCAAGCTTTGATTTTAGATTACAGGAGTTAAGCTTAAGTCCCCAGTAGTACATAGATTTGCCTAACAGAGGAGCAAACTTAATTTTGACTGGATCAGAATTCTTTTTTTGTGCTCAATATATTAATGTTTGGTAATAATAATTAAACAACAGCAACAAAAACCCATGACACAAGCATACTGCATATTCTGTGCAGATGAAAGCTGTTAGCAAATTTTGGTTGTTCAGAATAAACAAAGTTGAAAATGTGCTCTCTTTCGTATTACTTTAATCTTAGTGTCGTTACCTATAAGTATTCAGCGTATCTGTGCTCACAAAACCTAGTGAACGTCAAGAAATTAGTAACATTCCAAAGATATGGTTCAGAGTCTGAGATTTAAGCCTTAGGATGGGATGAATCGCCCTCTGGAGGTGCCCGTTTCAGTCTACTGGCTTCCCAGGAATCCTGCCTTAACTGCCTAGCTTAAACTAAAAGTGAAGTGAGTGGACTGTCACCAGAGGAGAGGAGTAACTAAGCCATGCTGGGTCTTTTCTGTAAACCTTTCTATTTGTTAAGAATAGCTACCTTATTCCTCACCTTTATTTGTCACTCTTCTTCTTGTACCATTTATAAAATAAGTACAATTGTTACTGTCACTATTTTTTGTGTATTTCCTGCTTGTTTTTTCTTTTCCTGTCCCATCTTATTATCTTTCTCTGTCTTTTTATCTTTCCCTGGCTTTTTTTAGCTACCATCTCTTCTGAAGCTTCTCATTTGCTCCCTCTCTGATCATCCTGCCTCCTGTCCTGAGAGCACTGTCCTAACTTCTGATCTGGATGACTGCTGACCATTTCCTCTGATGCTGATATCAGTATTTTCTGTGAGAGACAGTACTGTAGTGAAGAGACAGAAAGAGAAGATGGCACTCCTGTGATTTTATTTTTGTATGGTTTTGAATCATCTAGAAGTATTGCTGTGACTGCAAATTAAGTGTGCTGGTTTCCTAATGAACTTGTAATTTAAAGATGTTTGTAGAAATGTAAAATCAAATGTGAACCCACATTAAAGTAATTTAAATTTAACAAAATATAGCATTAGTCTGTTTGGTTTTTTGGTTTTTTTTTGGTAAATATGGAGACATGGCTCACTTGCAGAAAGTGGGTTATACCTTAAAGGTTGTGGACTAGCAAATTCTGACTTACTGAAGGATAAAATTATTTTCCTCCTCCATACGGTAGTACTTTCTTTATTCTGACCAATTGCTTAAAAATCTCTCCTGTTAAGTTTGTTTCCTTCTCTATCTTCTCTTTTTTTACTTCCTTTTACTAGCTTAAGTTTCCTGTTCCTTTTCGCACCGGACTTTCCAAACTCTCTTGGTTCAAAACCAGTCCATTTTTCTCTCACATATACATCCATCAGCTTAAACAACTGTCTTAAGCATGATCAGATGTGCCATTTCAGGACTTCCAGTAGATAAGAAACTCAAGCACTCAGTGACAGCAGTTTATTTTATGCCACACATGCCTCACGGGAATCCACATCAGTGGCATAATAATTATGGACAGGCATGAACATTCCCATAAAAATACAAATTTAAAGTATTGGTTCAGTATAGGATTGCTAACTTAAAAGGAGCATCTGAAAGAAAGCAAACATTCTGCCTTCATAATTGGCGTTGCAGGAGCATTTAGATTTTATTTGCAGATAGATCAAAGAGGAAATGCTAGCACAAAGAGTGCTTTGTATTGACAGTAATGGAAACAGTTAAAGTAACAAAAAAAGAAGGACAACTAGAAGATGTACATCCATAAAAGTAGTTGATCTTTTTTTATAAATCATGCTTGTTACAGCAGAAATCTGCAATAAAAGTTAATGTTTTCTGAGGGGTAGATACATACACATTTTGTAATCTTTACTAAATGTTCTTTGCACAATCTGAACTCCTTGGATTTGACATAATACAGTGAAAGGAAAGCTAAGTACATGATAAAATAGTGACATTTTGGAATTTTTCTGATACGTACAATATGGTTCTGCAGCCTCTCCTGGTACTTAGATAGCTTACAGTAATGATAGCAACTTATGACAAAATGCTTGGGTGTGGTTGAGCATATCATTTGTGATGCCCAGAAGTTTTAAACCAGTGTAATTACAAGAATTCTGCGTAATTTTGAGTCCATTAAAAAAGCTTTTTTTTTTTTTTAAATGTCAGATTCGTTTTCTGAGTATGAGGTTGACGTTCTATGCAAGAATTAGAAAGCAGAGCAATGCTGGACCCAGAAGTAGTTATATGGAGGACGGGGTTTTGGGTTGTATAGTAACACGGGTAAGTTTTTTATTAGAATGGATCTGCTGCAATTAATTTTATTGAATGAACCATACAAAAATTATCCATGGAGTGAGAAAGAAAGACTTCTAAAAACTATGTAAAGCCTATTAGTATTATCCTCATATTATATAAAATGGCATGCATACAGTTAAATTATAGCTGCTGACATTCTGTCCTTTTCATTGACTATTTAATGTAATATAATAACATCCTGAAACAGACTGTTCCTTAATACCTTTATCAGTTTTACAGTAGTTATGGAACATGGTCTTATCATGAAAAATAATATAATTTTAAGATTGGCATATTATTGTTAGAGGGAAATACATCAAACTGAATTAGCATGGGAGAATCAACTTTGTTTTTGGGAGTACTCTAATGGCATTACATAAGGTACAAAACTGTTGCTTGTTTAACCGTACTACTAACCTAAAATATAGGGCTACAGTTTGAAGACAGAAGTATTTTTACACTCAAATTTGTGTTGGGTTTTTTAATTGCAATTTCTGGGTGACAGTGTCTCAGTAAAAATAACCAGTTAAAATCTCTCTCTCTTCAACATATGAAGAATAGTGAGGAAAGCATAGCTGGAAATACTAACAAAGCAAGACAAGTTTTTCAGCAAATAAACGAATGCAGCCATAGGGAAACACTAGCAAGAACAGAATGACATTGAGTGAATACTACTACACTGAGATGTGATAATATACATAATCTAGAAACCCTTTCAGGAAATAATCATGTGAAATGAGATATTTCTGTTCATAAGCACAGCTTAGGTGCGTGTGGTCTTGAGAGGTGCAGTGCCACAACAAATTCCATGAAATGCTTTTTGATTGCATTACAAACAAGCCTGGCTAAGGCATAAATAGAATATAACTATCTGTTTCTATATAGGGAAGATCAGGTGAGGGAGCGTAATTTATAAAAACAGCCACCCTGCATGCAGCCCCTGCAGTTCGCATGGCTGGCAGGCACAGAAATAATATTACGCATGAAAATGGAAGATCCATGAAGGCTGTGATGAAGGTTTATTTCATGTGACTCTCTATAGGGCTGGGAAGAAGGACTGTGCAATTATATGAAAATATGGGTGTGGAAAAGCTTAATAGAGGATTTGGAATTATGTGCGAGAGTGTTCCCAAATAGGCTACAAGATATTGCTAAGATAGAGAATATTTTTAATGGCATATTTATTTTATCCGAGATATAGGGCATTTTTTATTAATACTACTAGAATAAGTAATGACAGCTAATTCAGTCCTGGATCTGATAGTGATCAGGAAAAAGAACTTAACAACAAACCTAAAATGAAGACCTTAAGTATGTACAGTACTTCTAGTTCAATACATGGGCCAGAAAAGCAGGAATCACTGTGAACATCACTGGCAGAAAAATGCAAGGTTTGGGAAGTAACAGCAGAAAGCTCGTTAGGGTTCCCCTAATAGGGTTCCCCTGAAAACAAACGTTCATTGAAGTAAGATACAAACTACCAAACGGCTTAAAATAAAAATGAACTGGGAATGCAGACTGTGAGTTTGCTATTGTGCAAAGATAAAACGGATTTCCCCAGTTGAAGAGACAGCAAACAAACATGGTAACCGTAAATATGGACAGGTATCCAACTGCGCCCATGGCTCAGGCTCTGTGCTGCTTCTGAGCAGGCCGAGCACCTCTGCTGTGGCCACCAGGAGCTGACTGGGGCCTCTCCATGCCAGCAGCTCTCTGATAACAGGAGCACGAGGCGATGCGCTGAGTCTCTGCCTTTATTTTCTTAGGCGTCTGTGCTAGAAAACAAAAGGGCTGTGGTGCAGCTGCAGGTGGATAGCGTGTCACAGCTCACACAACTGGCCATTCTGGGTGGCAGCTGTCCTTACTGCCTGCTGAGCACGATACCCAACCCGTGCTGCTCCTGGCTTCTCGGCCTGGCCCAGAAGCACACCAAAAAGCACGCTAACAGCTCAAAGCCATAGGTTGTCCCATGGCAGAGCCCAATGCACATCTGGGCCCCGCTCAGCCCAGTAACACAGATCAACCTTATAAACGAGGTGCCGCTGGCAGTGATAACAGCTGTACAGCCTGCTCTAAGATAAAGCTGCAACGGCTTGAAAGCCAGTCATCTATAGTTACCTTTCAGACTATGGTTTCTTCAACCGAAATGTCAATGAATGTATAAATTTTGATGTAAAGTGACTTAAAGATAACAAAGAAAAGCTGAAAATAAATCACTAAGCTAAAGTCAGAGAAGGACAGCAAAAGGTAAAGCAGTTCTCACTTGACTGTATTTTTAAATGAAATTGGAAAGCTGTGTAGGTGAACAAAGATTCTTTCTGAGGAAGCAAGGTTACAATAAAAAATCACTGAATCATAGAAATATTGAGGTTGGAAAAGACCACTAAGATCATCTAGTTCAACCGTCAACCCAAAGAAGTTAGCATATGACTGGGTAAATAGATTTAGTTCATTAATATAAAGCATTTTGAGTCCTATGTATGTGGAGTTCCTTCTGGGATGCAAGCCTGGCATATAACGTATTTGGTTATGGTGTTTTGTTCTTAGCCTTTTGAGAAGGATCTGATGCTGAATCGGGCATATTTCGGAGTAGTGATCTCATCCTGCACATGATGGAATAAGTGCTTTACTGAATATTTGTACAGATTTCTGAAAGGGATATGCAATAATATCTTGGGATTAATATAATCTCTGAATTACTTGGACAGTTTGCCAGTATGTGATGTAATTACTCTTAGGTTCCAGGTCAAAGTTTGACCTAGTGAGGTCACCCGTTGTTTTCACTGTTGCTTCTGATTTTACAGGTTGTAGAAAGCTACGTGCGGGATACACAAAAAGAGGAAATAACATTACATTCATGGACTATTTTAAGACCTGGGATTAACTGCTTAACTTTAAAAACATTTAAAAAAGAAGAGAGAGAGAGAGAGAGAAAACATGGCAAGTTGAACAATATTAGAACATGATCTGCTAACATTCAGTTGAATACTGTCATTTTAGTTACTCAGATGTAGAGAGAGAAAACAATGTGCAGATTCTGCAGGGGGTTCAGGTCCTCTGGTGAGTGCTGAGGATCTTTATACTTGGCAAAATCTGCTCTTGAAATATCAATCTAACACGAAAACTCAAGAAATGTATCAGAGTGCCATCGGGGTTATAAGAAGAATGTTGTCTCTTTGTACATTACATTTGAAAATAGATAAAATTAAGGAGCTAATATTTTTTAGAGTAGTTATGTATAGTGCTGATAGCACCACATCTATAATGTTTGAGGCATTCTGGTATGAAGTGTCAAAGGCAGTTCAAAGGAAAATACCTACATTCAGCACAGGGTCACCACATTCATGAGAACTTGCCGAATTTACCAAATTCACAAACAACTTGATTTTGCTTGATTAAAATTTCTGTATGCATGATACTGACTACATTTATTCAGTATATAAGGGACATGAATAAATAAATTGGGCAAAATTTTAGGATGCTGCAGATCAAAATAAAGTGGCCAGAAGTTGAGAAGGAAAAAAATGGGAGTAGGTGTTTGGAAACAACTTAGTAGGAAACAATTCTTAATGTAATGCTGGGAAACAAAGAGACCATCTTAACAGCTATTCAGGCATAAATTTGTCTGCAGATTAACTAGCGTAACTTATTTGGAGAAGCAGTCCTTAAGAAGTGCAGAGCAAGTCCTTCAAGTCCTTAAGACTCGAGCAGCTTTTCTGGAGGAACTAAGTGGGCTTTTCTGGCCTTACTGTTATGCTGGCATCCATATGTGCAATGTGGTGGGGAAATATGTTCAGCAAAATCACATCTACAGTGTTAATGTCTGATTCTATGCCTTTGACTTCGGTATAGTTCTGTTTTTGCAAATAATAGAAATTATGCATCCGTAAAGGCAAGAGAATATCAGGGTGAAGAAAGTAGATTTGCATTCACGTGGATGGAGGAAAAAAAAAGCCAATGTCACATGTATTACATATCTGGCTGGGAAAAAAAAAAAGTTCTTACGGTGACCTTGTAATTTTGAAATGGAAATGCATTATGTAAAATTCTGTCATTTCAGTTTCAGGAAATGGCATGAAACAAACAAAATATTTGAAGCTGTCCACTTCTCTCTGAGCCTAATGTCTGAACTGTCAGAGCTAGCAGTTCCTGTTTTGAGGGGAAAAAAAGTCACTTTAAGGCTTCTCTGAAAAGAGCTTTGGAAAAATACAGCAGATAGCACAGGTATGACTGTCCGCTGGAAAAGTGTTGGTAAACTGCTTCTCTGCTCACTCTGAATACGTTCAGTGCTCATCACTCCTGCTTGAATAGCCACGTGCTGTGGGGTTGCCTCTCTGTTCCCAGAGGAAGGGTTTTTTCCCATTGCTTTTGGGAGCTGTGCAGCAAGCTTCAACATGTCCAGGGGGTGAATGCATCAGAAATCATCACAGAAGGTGTGAAAAGGCTTTTTCTGACGTGGGAAATGGATGGCTGTGAGCAGGAGCTGCTGGGAGCCACAGAGTTCACTGTCACAGGGAGCACACCTGGGTACTTTGGGGTCTGGATGCTTCGCAAATGGCTAGGTTAGTTAGATTACAGAGAACAACTACTAAATTTCAGGAATTCATTATGAAACTACCCTAAGAATAGATGATATGAATATTAAGAAGTAAAAGCAAACAAGAAACCACTTCTTAGAAGAACTTTCATACGTGACTGTGTTATAGTGGTACAGTCTGTGCGAGTGAAGTAGAGCAAAGAGACAGAAAATCTGGGCTACATGTCGTAGACCTTTGACCAGTTTTTCACTTTTTGTCTTTCTTTTCAAGGAAATAATTTGGAGATTCCCAGGATAAATTATCTCTGGTTAAAAAAGTAAAGAGACTAGATTCTCCAAAGGCAGGCAGCTGGAAATAAATGTGAAGAAAGACAGCCACCGCAGCATTTAAAGCACTTCTTTGATCTGTTATCTTACATCCTTTGTTTTATTTTTCTTGGTCCAGAATATTTCGGCTTTATTCAGACAAAACTCATATTGAAAACAGTGCAGAATGTGACACGCGTTTACCACAAACTAGTAACTCTGTAAACATCAAAAGGGACTCCACTGAATATTTCAGCTAGCAGCATCCTTCTGCCTCTGATTCAGAAGGCACTATGATCTGTTTTGAGGCAAGGGAGAGGGATGTGGGCTTTGAGTCAAACCTTCCTTCTGTTTATGCCTGATTCTCAAAGCAAAAAAATGTTTCTCTGTCCATCTGTATGGCTGCTCATTTATTAAGAATATTATCATTCTTGTTTTAGGCATTACACCTAAAAGTTAAGTATTACTAAACAGAAGGCATACAAAATCCCTGTTTCATCCACTACTTGGAAGGAAAAAAAATGAGAACAAGCGAATCATTCAAAGAGAATTAAGTGTCATTACTGATTTCCAAAAAAGTGACTGAAAAAATGGACAGATGTGTTTTGTTTCAAGGCTCTGCGAGCCCTACTGCTCTACAACACCACAAAACTCCAGAGGATATTGATAGCATGTACTTTTACAGATGAAACAAAATCAATCAAGCAAGCCAACAAGAAACACTTGAGCAAAATGGCCAGAAAAAAAAAAAGAAAAAAGGAAATAAAATTGCATCATTGTGTTAAAATCTAAGAAAGGGAAATGATTTCAATGTCCAGGTAAAAGAGAATCTGTAGGAGAACACATGAGTGAAAAGGCTTTTGCAGAGGGAGATTTATAAGGCGCGGTTTGAAAAAGCTGTGTTTGTTTGGTCTGCAGAAGAAAGGACTGAGGGGAAAATAAAAGAATCTGACATCTAAGGATTATTGTGAAGAAGACATTCAGCAATTGTCTTTTGTAGCCTGTTGTGGAAAGACAAGAAAAGATTATCTTAATTTTGGGTTACAGCACTTTACAGCACTTCTGAGTCCAAGGATGGGTAAAGACTGGAACTGTGCTATCCAGAGATGCTGGAGCATCCTCCTCACTGGCAATTTAGAACACCTTAAACAATGAATTTCTGTCACCACAGTGCTCTTACATTTATCTTCTCTCCAAACTCCATTAGCTCCACTAAACTCAATAAATAATCTGGAATTTAATAAGTAATTTGAAAATAAATTATGAAATGCAGAAATGAAATTAGCTAGTCTGAATGCATGATAAATCATTAAAAATACAGGCCTCTTTTTATCAATAGAGGCATTTTTGTATTTTGTATGCGTTTTTGTATTTTAATTTTCACCAATTTTAACTTTGAACTTCACATGCATGTACTCTGTATTTGCAGATCATGGACAAGGATAAAAGTTCACCTATCTGTGCAAGCAGCGCTGGTACCTGACTGCACTGTGTGAGCCTCCACACAGGAGGCTGTGTGCCTTTGTTCCAGCACTAGCAATACACTCTTCCCTTGACTTCCAGCACATGCTCCTCAGGTATGTACAGCTTTGTTGATATTATGGGGAAATATATTGCATTCAAAACACATGTAGTTTCTTTTAAGTCATAAATAGATAACCAGAGTGTATTACTTTACAGAGTATCTGAAAAAGTCTGACTCCTAAGCAAAACCAGAACGTTGATGATCAATTTTACTTTCTGTGGTTAGCAGCCTATTTTTTGCTGTGATAAGTGAAGTCTGTTAGTAATAAAAATGAAACCTAGTATCTGTGCTGTCATAATGGAACCCCAAAGTGAAATTAGTTAGTGATATTAGAAAGTATCACTTGTATTCGTGCTCCAAACCTCAATTTATTTTATTTTCCTGTACTCAAAAACAACATTAAAGAACATGTATGGATCACGTTACTGACATTCATGGCCTTGATTATAATGTGAGTCATTCACATGTGTGCTTTCGGTAGAACATAAAATACGTGACACGGAAGAGCAAGGATACTGGAAGGATGAGGTTCATTTGCCTGTTCAAAATCCTGACCATGTTCAGTCTGCTCAAAATCCTGATGAGCACGTCTGATCCTTCTAAGAAACTCAATTTGAAGGAAAATGAGAAAAGCCTTTAATTGTATTTATTATTGTGATAAATAGTAAAAATGCAGATCTGTTCGCTGCTTAAGAATTTCTGTGTTCATCTCAAACAATAGTTAAAGTCTTCGAATTGAAGTGCTCATCTTGCAGTGATAGTTCTTATACTTGGTCTGTGGCAGCAAAGACTGAATATATGAAAATGGGTATTTTTTGTACCTTCATTCAAACTGTGTGAGAAACATTTCAATTATTAGGAACAGCTGTATTAAAAATGTGAATAGCATACAGAGACTCAAATGATTTCTGCTTAGTTAACCTCCCAGAGAAGAAGGCTTAAGTAAGAAAGTAAGAGAAGAAGCAATCCTTCGCTTTTGTAGACCTGTCTTGTTATCCTGCTTTAAAACCAAGGAGCTCCAGTGTAATGTTCCTCTTTTGTACAGCACGTGAGTCTTCTAGACTGGACCAGGTCTTGGCTTAAGGAGTTTTTAAAGTAGAAGACATCTATTTAAGTTATTTGAGAACTGACCTAGAAGAAGACCACTGTCGTCTCAAAGCCTTTAAAACACAAAGCAGTCCAGACAGAGATTGTAGTCAATGTGATGTATGTAATTTTAGGAGTCTTATTTACCAACAGTAATTGACTGCATTATAAATTTGTTTGCTACAGGCAAAGTTCGCTCTATGTTAAAATTCCCACAGCACTGTGGAACAAGAATATAAATTACATACTACTGCTTCTTTATATTAATATAGTTTAGAAGAAAACCAGCTTTCTTCAGAGAAGCTTTGGGAAGAACATGTCTAGCAAATAACCTCAGAACGTTTAATTCACTCTTTTTAGTTTTTCTCATGAAAATCAAAGTAGTAGCTTGTGATCCAAGACGTTTCATGAAGAGAGAATGATGTGAATTGTGGATGATGGATAGAACAAATTGAGAAAAATGTGAAACTACTGAGGCTTCTTTTACTTCAAATCAAAATCTAAGCTTGCCCACTTCTCAGAACTTGCTTTTCAAAGGGTGCATAAAGTCTCTTATTTTTTTTTTAGTATTTGAGTATTCACATTTACAGTTTGAAGTTATAAAATATCAACTATATTTTCAACATTCCCATTGAGTATTTTATCAATCAGTTAGTATTATTTTTTCAGACTAAAGAAAAGATTTTGTTAACCAGAGGTGATTTATTAGGAAGAGAAATGTAGTTTCTCCATGTGTCTTCAGGGGCCCAATGAGGTGATTAAGAAAATCAATGCCCAGCAAGGTGTCTGTAATCTACTTCAGATGATATGATACTCAAGAAAAAAACACCCCTACAACTAATAGTATAGAATGCTCTAACTGCTATTTCAAAGGTGCCAATGAATGTGTCACTTAACAACTTTGAAAACATTTCTTATGGATTAAATAAAGGTATTTAGAAGCAGTAAGAATTACCAAGGGGCAGCTGAGAAGAAAAAGAATACATGCTGTTTGACTGAGTGAGGTAAACAACCATACACAATTAAACTGGAATGATGTGATAAAGAACAGAAGATTTTTTTAATTGAAGATGGACTGATTGATACAAGGAAAGTACACCAGGAGAGTGGTGAGGTGCTGGCACAGGCTGCCCAGAGAGGACCTCCTGTCCCTGGAGGTGTTCAAGGTCAGGCTGGATGGGGCCCTGGGCAGCCTGGTCCAGTATTAGATATGGAGGCTGGTGCCTTGCATGCAGCAGAGGGGTTGGAGCTTGATGATCTTTGAGGTCTCTTCCAACCCAAGCCGTTCTTTGATTCTATGGTTCTATAGTTCTATAGAGAACGTATAGTTGGAAGGTGAGATAGAATTGGGAAAACATGGTGTGCAGTTGTTTTGAGATATTCTGTCTTAAAAGATTCAATATTATTTTAAAGAGATGGTAATCTGGTTACTTAGCATAATCAAAATTAGACTGACCAAAGTGCTATAAACTGTACTTTAGAAAGACAGTCCCTGGCCAATTTTGAGGAATAAGTTAAGAGGAGGTCAAAATTAAGAAAATATTTTCTCTGGAGTATTAGAGTTTGTAGGTAGTTCTGGGCTCTCCATACTTACACTGTGATACACAGAAACAGTAATAAAGAGAACGATGCTTTCTTAATGTAGTTTGCATGCATATTAACTTATGTAGCCAAGCTTTCCATCTAAGTTGGCCAAAGCACAGAAAATTATTTTAATTGCCCGATTTTTATGAAGCATGTGAATAACTCAGCTGGGGTGCTTTTGGCTTCTTGAGTGCTTGAGTAGATATAGCTCATTGCTGGTGTGTATGTGCCCCGTGAGTACAAGGACAGTTTGGATGAGCAGAGTCTAATTATTAGACGGTATCAGTGGATTACTTGAAGCACCCTTATGCTCTCTGTCCTCAGGGCATTAAACAGTGCTGTGAGTACAAACTTTCATGATTTCATTATTTCCTCCATACCACAAAGGTAGAAACAGTGCAATGTAAGTACTGTGTGATTCATTTAACTTTTATGTGTAGTACTGTAATTAATTTCATGCAGTAAATTAGGTCTCCTACTGACTATTAAGAAATATGGTTTAAATTAATATACCAGATATGTCTCCTTCTATACAGATAAGAGAGTCATGAGTTACTGGGGTTTAATATTTTCCCTAGCATGATTCTTCAGATCCTATTTATGACACAAGGAAACAGACAGTGGGGGAAGGAGGGAGGGGATTTCCCTAGGGGGGGAAAAAAAATCAGTTTATTTCTAAATTCCATGAATAAAGCTACAGTTATGCTTTAAGGCAGTGTCTCATACTAAGTGTCTTAAAAGCAGTGGTTCTGGGCTTCTAGGCCATACTTGTGCCCACAGCCCACCGACAGGGAAGTTGGCCGGAGGACTGCGGTTCCAAGCGCAAGCACATGCACATAGCAAGGGATGAAAGAGTCATCAGCAATATGGTGGTTCTTTGATTCATGTATTTTAAAGCCCATGGCCTGAAAAGAACTATTTTATTTTCTGGATGCTCCCTGCAGGGACCTTGATAGTGACTGGCTTTGTGTTAAGTGCCTGATGCATTTAGAGTCCTGATAGCAGCGATCACCTCCGTAGTGCCTGTGCTGTCCATAGAGCTGTCTGGCTTGCTCTTGTGCCTTCTCTATCCCTTATTCCCTGAAAAACTATCCAGCCAGTCAGAAACAACAAACACCAGAAAGAGATTTCCTTTTACAACAGATTGCAGGAGCAAATATGCCACCGCGGATTGCTAACAGAAGCTGCTGTACCTACCACTTTCCTTACAGAAAGGGTGAGTGGCTAGCCCTATGCTGTGAGCCATCAGTACTGTGACACTTGCATTTGCTATTTCAAATCTGGACTGATGTTGGATCCACGACCAATTCCTCACCAATCCTTAATTCTCAAGATCAGCCTGCAAAGTGTCCTTTATACAGGGGCTCACACAGCAGATTCCTAGTTCTACAGAGAGCAACCCTTCACAAATCCTCCTCGTGAACCAAGAGACATTTATTTTGTTCTGGTGTTCTTCCTGCCTCTCTCCCAAAAGCAATTGTCTTAGAAGATAATAAACTGAAGTGTAGTGCCACAACAGGTGATTGGCTCAAGTCACATGGGTCAAAAACCATAGAATCAATGGTTCTAGACCTAAAAAAAACCAGCCACACTGATTTTAAACACATGGTTACTGGGTTGCTGAACAGCAACAAGTCAGTTAAACTCCTTCCAAGCATCTGTTAAGCTCACTGAAAGCATTTTGGCATTTACAGTCCCTCACAAGACATACTATAGTTTGTCTACATTCTGCACAAAGTTGACCTGTTGCTCCCCAGCACCAAATCAAATGGTGTGGCACATGAAGAAGTCCTCTCCTCATTAAATTTGGGGCAAACCAATCACAGGTCCTCAGTATGGTGTCATCTTCTTACTGGATGTGACTGTAGCTTGTTCAGATACAGGGATTTGCTCCCGCTGAAAGTCTCTGTGATGCTTGGAGGATGTTCTCTGTGTATCTCTGAGGCAGGACCCAGTACCTTGAATCAGAAGTACACTAGGTTTTGTTTTTCAGAGGCTTGCTGAACAAGTGCTGATAGTCAAAGTGATAACCAATGATATGTTTTGTCAACAACCCAGTGAGAGGTAGGACTGTTCAGTAACTTTCACCTGACACACACCAGGGAACTTTTGGGGTTTGTTGTTAAGAGGTTCTGACCCTTCCTGACCTTCAGTCCATCTAACCACAATAATGGGGAGCCAACAACAGTGACAGGTCTTCCAGAGGAACCATTTTCAAATGGGAAATCCTAAACGGGCACTTATTCATGACAAGAGTAGGTGCCCCATTCTACCAGGAGCAACACTGACAGTTCCAGGAAAAATGCTCTGCTGACCTTCCTAGAAACATGAGTTGTGGATGCCTTTTCCTTTCACCTTTCTTTGTGTTGTGTGAAACTTTCAGCACTGTCTCTGTACCTGCTTAGCCAAACATATTCTTCTGAAGAAATAAACAGATCCTTCAGCCAAACCCAGGATGGCTGTAACTGGGTCTGGGTGTTGCCAGTGTGAAATTTACTGACAGAAACTGTTTCACAACAGTGCAGAATATTTTGTCTTACACAGAGTACCTTTCACTAAATCTAAATTAGAAGACTTTCTGTCCACGTATCTTAGCATCATCAGCATTTCTCCTAACCTCTGCTTTCAGTAGTACTGTGCTGTTTAAGAACTTTAACACTACCTGGAATTCTACAGAATGTCTCTGTACTGGGACACGATATATCTTACCTTGCAGTAAGGTTTCTGAATGGATTCTGTTCGTATTTTTACCTAAGAATGAAAATGGGTCCCATTATATATCTTAATATTTTCTCACCAATAGAAACTGGACCTTCCTGTCTGCTTGAGAGATATTCCTGTGCCTTGTAAAATGAGAATATGGAAAAGCAAGGAAAATGAGAATATATTCCATGAATCTCCTATGGAAATACTAGGAAATTCTCACAAGCTTCTGCTGTTTGAATTATTGTCAGCTCTGCCTGATTAGGGTCTGCTGCCAAACTCCACAAACAAAGTCTTGCTCCCTTAGAGAAAGGCTTGAACTACTTCAGGCTTTTACTTCAGCTTTCAGCTGAGGTTTACACTGATTCCTTGAGCTTTAATTCTTAGCAAGTGATATTCCTAGAATGGGGCTGATTTCTGTGGAATAGCAAATTTTCTTCTCTTTATTTCCACTCCCTACTATTCTTTTAGATTCTGCTTGCAGAAAGACCGGCAGGGCTTTAAGAGCGCAATATGCATGACTGCATCTTTTCCTCCAATGCATCATTCCTAACAGTGGGAAAGAGTGGCTCTCCCCAAGTGTGCTCGGTGGAGCTTCCAGTTCCCTGGGATCTTGGAAGGCCTTCTGTACAAGAGCAGCTCCAGCATCTGCCACAGAGAGTGGGCTGAGCGGTGGCCGAGAGCTAAGAAGAAAAAGGTTTCCAGCACAGAGACTACAGCTTCTACTTCAGTCTTTAATTGCCCCTCCGATGCTTCTTCAAAATAGCAATAAATATTTTAAAATGGCACATGAAAAGGATGGACAGGGATCAACTTTCTACCTTCACTACCAATACAGTAATGAGGGTGCATCAGATGAAGCTGGCAGTAGGCAAGTTCAGAGCAAATAGTATAAAAAATTGCATTATTTTATATGCACGAGGGTAATATACTTGTGACATTCTTTGCCTTAAGATAGTACAGATAGTACAGATAGTACAAATAGCTCACGTGGATTCAAGGAGGGGCTGCAGAAGAACGTGGAGAAGGATCTAATGAAGGTCACTGAGCAGACAGATCGCATCAAGCCAGGGATACACCCGAGCTAAAAACTGGGTACTGGCACCATGGGCAATGTCAAGTGTGCTGGTCCTGGTCCTGCTGCTCACTTGGCTAGGAACTGGCCTATGCCTCCTGTCAGAGGTGGGTTAATGGACAGCCCAATCTCTCTTCCATTCTAAGATACAGTTGATTTATGAGCCTCTCCTAGCCCAATCTTACAGCAATTAAACAATACTTTCAAGACCATTCTAAAATTCAACCAATGAGAGCCAACCCGAGTCAACAATTTTGTAATGTGTTAGTGAAACGCCTCTACCTTCTCTCTTTTTTGCTTAATCTTGGCTTTACCTAAACCAAAATTGATCTCTTTAGAAACTTGCTGTTACCACTGTAATTTTGACCAGTGATTTTTCTTCTTCCTTACACTTGCTTTCAGATTACTACAAGAAAGGAAATCTTTCAGTCCACAAAAACAAACAAACAAACAAACAAACAAAACCCCCCAAAAGCTAGAAAATTCGTGGGATAGCTTGGTTTCCAACACAGTAATCTGGGAGCAGGAATTACATTCTGATCCATATTAAGCAAATCAGTTGAATCCACAGATCTGTAATGCCGATCTGTAAGGCACAGTTCAAAACTGAGCAGGCCAGTATCCCAGTCTTTGGACCTTGTCAGTAATAATTTTCTTCCTTTCCACTTGAGAAGTGGTCCTGGTGCTAGGTTTATGCTCCAGCGTCACGCAGGAAGGAAATTCAATGGGAAGCCTCTATCTTTAGCAGAGCTTAATGCCATTGTTGCTTACATTCAGTTCCCTGGTTTGTTTCAGCTCTCTCCAACTGCCAGTCCATAGGCCTGGGTGAGTGCAGCTGGAACTCAAGGGTAAGGGGAACAAGAGGGGATGGAGGATCTGGGGCCCTTTGTGGCATCCCCCCACGCTCTGCCTCCTGGCACTGGTAAACCTGCGCTTGAACAGCCAGTGCTTTACTGAAGAAAAAAAAAGCAAAAAGCTTCTCCTGTTTGGCTTTACTTTTAACACCTCAGGTGTTGAGCAAATTAAGGCAAACCTCTCTGCCAGGGCTCTGTCTCTTTAACTTCATGCGTACACCAGCAGGCACAGTAGGAACCCGTTCTGTTCTGAACGCTCCGTAGCATAAGTGGCTGATAAATCAGAAAGGAGGGAATCCACATTTTCTATTGCTTCTGTGGCCTACTGGAATGATTAATATGAGTTTAATGAGTTATATATGTATACTTTATTTTATTTAAATTAAATGTTTCTTTTTTTAACAAGACCACTTAAAATTAAGTATGGAAGTAGGGCAGCCTGTTCTAGGGTTACATTTACTGTAGGTATTTTAAAATAACACAATAAAAGTGCTACACGACACATTTTTTGACGCCAGATTTTTGGAGCAAGTCAAACCACTGAAGGGGTGGGGAGTCACTGCCAGAGCGCTTGGAACTGTAACCCACAGAATGCTGAAGCTGCTTCCAATAGCTTTTTCTTCTTTTAATGTACTCATTTACTTTACGTTCAAAGTAGAAGGCTGCACTGAGAGATGAAAAAGCAGGCAATCTCCTAATTTTCTTTCTCATCGAGCCCATGAGTGAAGACTGCGAGAGGATGAGATGTACCAGCATTAAAGTCTTGAAGGTCGTGCTGACCAGAAACAATCACTGCAGCTCACCAGCTAGCAGTGATTAGTCCTTGCTGAATAAATCAGCTTGCAGTGCGCTATGTTCTGATCAGGGTATTCTTTTTCTTATACATTACGTACATCTGTGGTTATTTAATTAAACTGATAAAAAATGTAGTGCTCTTTTGCTACATTTTAATTGCATTCTGCTTCCATCTACACGGAGTTTACAAATTGAAATTGGAAGGCTTAATCACGTAGTAAAGAAAACCCCCTTTTCTATCATACCGTCATACCCCCATTTCTATCACACCATCATATCATCCCCCATTTTCTATTACAAAATGTGAAAATTAAGAATCAGAGGTTTGCTTTATAGGAGTTTAAGTAAAAATCGTATAGTGGGGGAATAACAAATCCGGATGACAAAAAGAAACGTGTTTTGTGAGTGGCTGTGTTTAATTGGATAAGGGCCTTGAACACTGAAATAAAATAACGCAAATACAAAACCATCCCAAAATTGACAGAATAAAGTAGGGTCCTTCTCTTTTCTGTTCGGACAGGTGGTAAAAAAGGATCATTTAACTCAGAGACACAAAGCGATGCACCCAGGCAGCTGCTGCTCGTGTTGGGGCAGCAGCATCCTTGCCTCTGCCCCTGCCTCCAGGGTGCTGCAGCCGCTTACAGAGAGTAAATGGAGGTGCTGGGACCTGGCCAGGGGGCAAGGTAGAAGGTGACCTGAGGTTAGATGGCCCTGACAGTCAAGTGTGCTGCCTTGACAAAGCGCAGCGGCTTGACAATTGCTCGAGGCTTGCAAAACATCACGTTATCGTGTTCATGCTGTATCCACTGATAGAGATTGTTTTCCTTGTATGTGCTGGGTATTTCTAACTCCGCCGAACCTACTGATGTGTGAAAACAGAGATAAGTTCCAACTGGAGGCCTCCGGCTTGAAAGTCTGAAACTTGGAGCGTCAGTGTTGTCTGAGTTATTCCTTTGGGCTAGCGGCCTCTGTCTTTAAGTGAGGAGCCGATCCATGCCCAGCATCTACACTGCTCTTTGAAATGCTTTTTTATTTTTTATTTTTTGAATGGTGCCTTTGTTAGAGCTGGAGAAGTTGCAGTGAAAGAATATCTCAGTTTTGTGCTCGATGAATGCCTTTGTATTAATTCTTTCCTCGCATAGGTTTGAGCAGTGGGGCTGGTGGGTACATTAACAACTTGCAGTGGGGCACTCCACGCTCATAGCTCAGTATTGAAGGCAAATGTAGAAGCTCAGCATTGAGTACATATTTTATACACTGGAAGAACTTAATTTTTTTTTCCTCTGTGCTGTAACAGAACTTCCTTTTGAAGCGCTGTCTGCCGTTACTGTTTCTTCCCCATTCAGCAGAAGTTTTAGTGACAATGTAAACACCAGCTTCTTTCAGCTGAAGATTTTGCTTTCCATAAAAAAAAGTATTCCTTTTGCTGCGAAGTGGCCTGAAATAATCTGATCTTCCTATATTTTTGCTTATATCTTAACATTTGCTTAAGTATCAAGGAGCTTCTCAGTGCAAGGAAAGATGCAGAAATACGTAAAAGGTAATAGGATTTTAAAAAATAGATTTGTAAAATAAACACAAGGAAGGGGGAAGCAGCATGCAACGTACAGCAGACGTGGGCTGCAGTGGCTGGGGAGGTGTGTGCCTGTGCTGAGGACAACTGCAGACTGCCTGGGTCAGGACATGGTCATGAATGACCTCAGGGGCACAGAGAGGCAGAACCTTTGATTTGCAAGAGAATTCATTTGCACAGCATTAGAAAGTAAAGAGGGTAACAGCCTTGCTGAAGACTCAGGTCATCAACTCGGCATCTTCCATTAAACTCCCCATCTTTCCCTCCATTTCTGTGCCCCCTGCTTATTTCCAGCAGCCTCTCCCTCCATATAGTTGGCTTTCATGCACCAGAAAAGGACAGTTTTGCTGTTAAATGTGTTCTCACGTGACACAACCTGTCATTATTTTAATTCCTGCTTTCAAATGAAATGTCTGCCAGTCTGTATGTTAAAATTGTGTATTTTTTACCCACCACATTAAGAATAGCTGAATTTGACATATGGCTTTTTATCTGTAGAGCTCAATGTATTTTTAAGCCTTGAACGAGATCTTGCTCCTTTTAAAACTCAGGTAGAAGAGGCTAAGGCAAGGTTAAACTGTTCATATCTTGTCACCCCATGATTATACAGCTTCTATCATCTCTGCATGCTTTTATACAGCCTGGAATCGTGGAATCAAAGTCATAGACTGGCTTGGTTTGGAAGGGACCTCAAAGAGCATCCAGTTCCATGGGCAGGGCTATCAACCACTAAGTTAGGCACTAGAATCTATTCAGTCCTTTGTGCTGGATCTCCTACTGCTCCCCACAACTTTCCCTGTTCCAACTTCCCAGGGGAAGGCTCATGGCTTCTTTCTGCAGTTCCTTTCTGCAGTTCCACGTGGCCATGGAGCATCCTGTATGCATATTTTGTCTCTTTGATCCAGTGAGGGGTAGAACAGCTTTAATTGTCCTGATCTTAAAAGTTGGGAGGCAGGGACAGAATTATGGCCCTAACCTGAACTTCCATTCGAAACCATGATCCATCTCCTACCTTGGCACAGATTTAACATCAGCTGTATGGTATAACTTCAAATTATCTGCACTCAGATGGTGGGGAGAAAGATGTAGCAATGATATTTTTCAATTTGCTAATCGATCCAGTTTATTTAAGCTTAGGAAATTAGGCAAAGGCACTCAATTTCTTTATTTCATTCATTTACAGGTCAACTTTACCTGCAGTGCTGAGCTACTGTGACAGAATGACTTTTGTGACTTGCCTCGAGCAGGAAGCTTTCAAAGCCACGTGCCAAAGGTAAGTCAGTTTAATAACTTTCTTATTTGTATACATCCCTGCAAATATTGTACGTTTGCAAGGGAACTTGGAGGGGAACTGGAGCATGGCTCTGTGGATAAGACACAGCCCTGGGAGCAGGGAGCCCTGAGAGCTATGCTCCCAGTGCTCTCACTGTACCGAGGAGATGCACATGCTGCTCCAGCTTTAAAATAGTGCAACACGATCCTTCCTCCACGGCTCAGAGCCTGGGGGTGGGGAGGGAGGTGAAAGAATAGCCCAGATCCTCCTTCCCGTTTTGGGTCTGGTTTACTATCTTGGGTGAAGAGAACATTAACTGTGCGTGTCATTACGAGGGAGGATCCTTTGCTCGCCTTTGCTCTCACCTTTCACTGTTCTTGTGGCACAGGCCAGGTTTAATCTAGTCTGCGTTAGGAGAAAATACACGTACATGGCACAATGGGCTTCCTCCTCATTTTCATTTTCCCTCACTGCTATGTAAATCATGGCTCTAAGCTTGCAAGGGGTTATGAAACCAAAGGGGTTGCACCGATGGGGAGCTCCTTCTGGTTAGTCCTGTGTGTTTGTCACGCTGCTTAGCATTGTAAAACTTCAACAAACCAAGCCTCAGATCAAAAGAGACTGCCTGATATTTCCCTAAGCAACACATGAAGAAAAAATGCTGTCAAACGAAAAGTAATTTACTAAGGAAATCTTTATAAACACGGACAGACAACGTGCAAGTCAGCAAAGCACCGTACTGGAGTTTCACTTGTGGGTAAAGATTTCAAGTTCTCCAGATAGAGTAGCTCATAGATTTGACTTGGAAAAGCGACCAACATTAATATTTAGCCAGGGGCTGTGACAGCCAATCAGTACACTGCCATACAGTGGGATCTTTGTGAAATTTATTCTTTTATAAGAAAGGATGTTCATGCACGTAGCACATTCAGCCAGAAACAAGGATATGAAGAGCCCTGAAAAAGTACAGCTGTTTTCATATCCTCTTCTGCCAGCTAATGCTGCCTGCTTTTCTGCACACCTCTTTTTTAATTCTTCGTGCATTCTGGAGTGCCTGTTTCTCACCTGATGAACTACTGCAGGTTTCCTACCCTGCTCCCATCCTTTATATGTGATATATTTGTGGCTCTGACCTGGGCTGAGAGTTTGCTTTCGGTCTGTGCTGGGTGTCTCCTTTGTACACGTTCTAAAGCAACGCCCCAGTTAACTAACAACATTTACGCATACATAGTATTTAGAATGTTAACTGCACTTCGAGAAATTACTCATCAAAGCTATCTCTTACGACTTTTTATGAAGCACGAATGCCAAGCCCGAAAACTGTTCTATAGAGATCTGTCAGTACCAGCGGAGGGTCAGGCAAGACCCGGCAGTAGGGCTCAAGAGAGGAACTGCTGAGAACGACACTTCTCGTTTCCAGAAATGAGAAGAACCGAGAGCTGCGTGCAGATTCCTCCAGGAATGCGATGAGAAGGGCTGCACCATCCCTGTCCTGCTGCGGGAAGGGAGGCACTTCTCTCTCCTTTCCCACTTTCTGTAAAACACCACTTACTATAAAAGGACAGCTGGATCCGTGCCGCTCCTTCTGTGCCTCAGGCTCCATCTTTTAAAACTTTTTTTTCCTGCCCTCACCTTCCCCATCACCAACAAGCGCCGCGTTTTTCCGCCGTTAAATATTTCGGCCGTCCGGAGGGGACACCTCGGAGCGCAGACGGGGCGGCTGCGGGCTCCCCAAAAGCGGCAGCCTGACTCGCAGCCTCGTTAATTCCTCACGGCGCTGCTCGTCGGCGCAGAGCAGGACGCGGGGGCTGCCGCGGGGCCGGGGGGGGGCAGCGCTGCCCGCAGCCGCGTTCCCGACCCGGGGCCGGCCTTAGCGGTGGGGCGGAAGGGAAGCGTTGCGAACTCGAAACGAAAGCTTTAGGAACTCGCGGCCGAGGCCTTCACGGCCACCGGGGAAAACCGCGTGTGACTAGCAGGACCTGCGAGGCGGCGTTTCTGGAAAGAGCCGGGAGCGAAGAGCTAAAATATACTTCAAGAATTGAAGTATTGGGCACGGCCGCAGGGACAGCCTTTTTCAAGCGTGAGAAGGGACGGCCGTAACGTAGCCGCGTACGCAATTGAGGCGATCGAAAAGCAAAACAGACGCGGGGAAAGGAGAAGCGAGCGGGCGACGTCTGTGCCAACCCGCGAGGGCCCGTTGCTGACCGCGCCCGGAGCGCTGCGGCACGGCGGCTGGCTCAGCCCACGGCCCTGCACGGCGCCGTCCCGCTGCCCCGAGCCGCAGCCGCAGCACGAAGAGGCTTCGACCCTCGCTGAGCCTCGCTGCCGGGACGCTTAGCGAGGGGGAGATGCGTACAGAATGTACCGAGAATTCAGCCGAGGGGCGAAACTCTCGCTCGCTAGTGCGGAGGAAACGGAGCGGAGCTACAACCTAGCAGGACAAAGGAGACACTATTGACTCATTCCAGACTGCCGACTTAGCAGCTCAACTTTGTTTCCTTTTAACTTTAGTAACAGTAGGAGCTCAGAGCTCCCCGCTCGATTTTCTGCGCAAATAGAAACACCTGGACTTCAAAACAGCAACGCTCTTTGAAGCCACCCCGAGCCATTAACACATTAAAAACTCCGTGCGCTGCCGAGCAGGGCCGGGCGGTTGCCTAAATCCCGCACTAAGCCGGTGCCCGCTCGGGGGAGAATTTTGCACTGCTGCCTTAAACTCGCAACAAGTTTCAAAAGTGTGAAAAAACACTTTTTTTGATCTTTGCTACGGGCTTTGCAGCGTGTAAGTAGGCGCTGTTATCTTTGCACGGGGTTAAAAGAAAAAGAAAGAAGAAAAAAGAAGAAAGGAAAAAAGAAGAAAGGAAAAAAAAGGAACAAGGAAAAAAGAAAAAAACCCCAACAACAACAACAAAGCATTTTTGCTGTTTTCCCGCACCCTGAGCTTAGGAGCACCAGCGTGGGGCGCGCCAATCGCGGACGCGCGCCGGCGCGCGCGGAGCGTGACAGCCGAGCACAGAGCGGGGGAGGGAGGGGGGGAGAGAGAGAGAGAGAGAGAGAGAGAGGGAGGGGAGAGAGAGAGAGAGAGAGAGAGTGGGCGGGGCCTCGGCGTCCCATTGGCCAGACGCACTGTCGCTCAGGAGACGTCACAATACGGCTGGGGCAGCACTGTAAACACTCGGCGGCGCGGGTGTGTGTGAGCGCGGGGGCGCGCCTTTCTCCGAGCCCGAGCCGGGGTGGGGGGAAACGCGCGCCTCCGAGAAGGGAGGACGCGCGCTCCCGAGGTGTCGGGTGCGCGCACGCTAAGGTAGCATCACTACAGAAAGGATGATGTAATTCTCCCTCCGCGGGGGGTTGGGGGGGCGGGGGGGTGTTTGGGACACGCGTGATCGTGACCAGCATCCCCCCACCCTCCCACTGAGCGCGGCAGGAGGAGGAAGAGAAAGGGGAAGACGCGTGAACACCCCCACCGCGCCGATAAAAGCACCCCCGAGGCGCGGGAGCTGCGCGTGGGGGCTCGGAGCCGCGCGTGGGGAGAGGGGTTCGACCCGCGGTGCGGTGCGGTGCGGCGGGCGGGGAGCGCCTCCCGCCTCCCCCCTGCCCTCCCCGCCCGGCACTTACTGTCAGCGGGGGAAGCCCGGCGCCGAGCCGCTCCGCCGCTCGCAGGACGGTGCCAGCGCAGCAGACAACGAGGAATCAAAAAATAATCGCGCACGGATCTGTAATCTTCCAGTAGCGAGAGAGCGGCGGGGGAGGGGGAAGGAGGCTTCGCTTTTGAAAGCGGTGGCAAAAAAAAATCAAATCAAAATAACGCCCCCCACCCCCCCGGTTGCCTTTTTTGTGCAGTTTCAGCAAAGCTGCGAGGAAGTTGCTCCTTTTGTTCCACTATTTATAGATTGCGTCAACATTGCGAAAAGGAGAAGGCGGAGCGGCGGCACTCGCTCCTCGCCGGGGGACGGGCCGCGGGGACGGGGACGGGGGGGGGGACGACACGGCGAACGGCCCGGCGCACACGCGCGACCTCGGGCACCCGCCGGCCCCCCCCTCCGGGCCGCGCCCCGCGGCTCCGTGTGCCGGGGCGGGCGGCACGGCGCGGCTCCGCTCGGTGCGGTGCGGCGCGGCACGGCTCGGCGCCGCCCCGCAGCCCGCAGCGGGAGGCGATGCGCGCAGAGAAACCTGTTGCGGCCTCGGGGAGGCCGGGGCCGGGGAGACCGAGCTGCGAGGAGCGGCCCGCGCCCTTCGCAGGTGCAGCCGGCCGGCAACGCGCTGCTCCCGGGCCCGGCGGGATGAGGGGAGGACGGGCAGCGCGGAGCCGCCAGGGCCGGATCGCTCTCGGCTTTCCACCGAGAAACGCGAGCGCACTTTGCTGGCCACGGGCCAATGTTTTCTAGAGTGAATGTAAACAAAGAAAACTGCAAACACGAGAGGACGGCCTTCCTCCGCGGTCGGGGCGAGGGAACGCGTTCCCGAGCGGTGCCGGCCTCCGTTCCCCGCAGCGCACCGGCCAGACCCGGCCCGGCCCCGAGGGACCTGGCGCTCCGCGGTCGCGGGGCCGCAGGCCGACGTGCCCCGGGCGGGCGGAGGCTTCGGTCCTCCCCCGGCCTCGAGGCGCTGCCCTCCCGCCGACAGCGGGGCGAGGCCGAGCGGGCTCGGGCCGGGCAGGGCGGGAGCTGGGATTCCCCCCGAGCCGCCCGCGTGAGACGTGCGGATTTCCCCTCCCGACTGACGGTGGATTTCATCGCGCTGCGGGGTTTTCGGGAGAAGAGTCCCTGCGGAACGCGCGCGGCCCACGGCGATGGGGCAGCGGAGCGCGGTGCCGCTCCCGGACGGCTCCGGAGGAATGAAATGAAAGCGGCTTCCCGTGGCTCCCGGCTCGGGCTGCGCCCTCCGAATCCCGCTCCTTCTTCGTCGTTGCGGAAAGAAATAAAACGAACGAATATCTCCCGGTTCGAAGGCGGACAGCGCGCGGTGTCACTGGAAAAACGGAGAGTTTTTTTTGTGCGGGAAGTCAAAACCGCAGCCCGAAATGAGCTCCTCGAGCTGCCCCGGGGCCGGACGGGGCTGATGGGAGAGGCCGGGACTGGAGAGCCTGCGGGGAGAGCTCGGGGCTGGGCTGAGGGCGGGCGGGCAGCGCTCTGTCCTCGCAAGTGTTGGGGAAAGGGACCGTGGGGTCGGTTTTGGTGAGAAGGGTGCTGCAGCGAGCGGGGAGCGAGCCGTGAGGGGAAGGGCTCAGTTAGGTGCAGGGTGCTTTTTTTAAAATTTCTTTTTTTCATTTTCTCTCTTTCTTTCTTTTCTCTCTTTTTCTTTCTTTTCTCTCTTTTTCTTTCTTTCTTTCTTTCTTTCTTTCTTGCTTGCTTGCTTTCTTGCTTTCTTGCTTTCTTTCTCTCTCTCTCTCTCTCTCTCTCTCTCTTTCTTTCTCTCTTTCTCTCTTTCTCTCTTTCTCTCTTTCTCTCTTTCTCTCTCTCCTTCTCTCCTTCTCCTTTCTTTTCTCTTTCCTCTTTCTTTCTCTCTTCCCCCCCCTCCCCCTCCACCTCTCCCTCCGACGTTCTCAGAGCCGCACGTCTCTTCCCGAAGGCACACCGACCGCTCCCTGCCCACTAAATGCCTCGTAGGCAAAAGTCAGCACGGGCCGCGGGCTGCTTTCCTCTGGGACAGATCAAGGAGCTGATCTGACCCTCCCCCCTCCTCCCCCGACCTCCCTCCCGCTTCTCGCTGTTCCGCCCGCTCTGTGACACAGAAGCAGCAGCGGTCGCACAGCAGGGCTGCCACCCTCGGGCCTCACGGCCGGTCCCGGCTTGGCACAGCGGGCGCATGGCCGGGCACCTCGGGGCAGCTCCCTACCGCTGAGCTTTCCTTTCCATCCATGCTGACGAAAAGGCTGAAATGACCTCAGGACTCCCTCTTTTGGGAAGAAGCCTTCAGCCTTCCTCGCTCCTCTGCCTTCCCGTGCCCATGGGACTGGGGGGGGGGGGGGGGGGGGAGGAGGGGGGAAGCTTTCACTTCTCGTCCTCTCTTTGCAAACTTTCCGTCCGTATCGGGACGCGCCGATGGGGATGGAGAGATCAAATCCCATTTCCTTCCCCATTTTTATAAAAACAAAACTTTTCCAGCCCTCTCTCTGATGCTGGTCACCAGCAGCTTCCCCAGCTCCTCCTGAAGCAGAGGGGGCTCTGGCGGCGGTGGCTGTGGGCATTTGGGGGCGATGCTCCGCTGTCCCAGTGCCGTTTTCCAGGAGCGCGCTTGGCGGCCGGGCTCGGGGACTGCTAAACGGAGCGGAACGTCAACGCCTGTACGATTTTCAAAGCGCTTTAAAAAATTATATGTTTAAAAATAAAATAAAATAAATAAAATCTTCCCTTTGATGTGATGGAAAAATCGCGGTGTAACGTGGGGAAACGCAGAGATGCGCGGGGGAGGGGTGGGGAAAGAGAGGAGAGGAGAGGAGAGGAGAGGAGAGGAGAGGAGAGGAGAGGAGAGGAGAGGAGAGGAGAGGAGAGGAGAGGAGAGGAGAGGAGAGGAGAGGAGAGGAGAGGAGAGGAGAGGAGAGGAGAGGAGAGGAGAGGAGAGGAGAGGAGGAAAAGAGAAAAAAGGAGAAGAAAAGAAAAGAAAAGAAAAGAAAAGAAAAGAAAAGAAAAGAAAAGAAAAGAAAAGAAAAGAAAAGAAAAGAAAAGAAAAGAAAAGAAAAGAAAAGAAAAGAAAAGAGAAAAAAAAAAAAGAAAAGAAGAGCTCGGCCCGAGGAAGGGCTCCGGCTCGCCGCCGCCCCGCCCCGCCCCGCGCCCTGCTGCGCTCCACCGCTGCCCCGGGGGGATCCGGCGCCGCTCCGACCCCTCCGGCCCCGCACGGTTAAAGTGACGGGATGGGCTCAAAAAGAGACGTGTTGGGAAAGCCGCAGAGGGATGAATGCGGTCCGCGCGTCGAAGCGAAGAGGCGCTTCTACCGAGAGCGTGGGGCTTTTTTTTACATTACATATATATATATATATATATATACATACACATTTTTTTTTCTTTCGGTCTGGAAACTTTTTGTGCGTCTCGAGCGGCGTCATTCCGTAATTATTATTTCAGCCCCCGTCGCGTGTAGGCGAGCAGGTTGTTGTTAGGGCCGGGCCGAGCGCCGCTCGGGATCCCCGCAGGGTCGCTCCCAGCCCTCGCATCGCAAAGCGAACCGTTGCGGGGCGGGAGGGGCGCGGGGCGGTGCGGCCCTATGAGCGCTGTGGGGGCCGCGGGAAGGGCCCGGGGCGGGGAGAGCTGAGCGACGGGGGCTGTCCTAGGGCAAAGTCGTTGTTTGGAATTGAGTCGAGGTTGGGTTTTTGTTTTTGTTTTCGTTTTTTTTTCCTATGTAGCTGGGAAGTGTCAGCCGTAGCCTTGGTTCTGTGTACGTTAGCGGCGGAGGCTTGGAAACGTGTTCGTCACGAGCGGCTGAGGGAGGTTATATATATGTGTGTATATATATATTCTGCAATTTGTGACAGCCTTTAGCGAAAAATCTCAATAACTTGCGCTGGGATAGCGCTTTCCCAGCGTTTTGCCTTTTCCTTCTTTTTCTTTCTTTCCTTCTTTTTCTTTCTTTCTGTCTTTCTTTTTATTTCTCTCTTTCCTTCTTTCTTAGTATTTCTTTCTCCCTTCCTTCCCTCCTCTTTCTTTCTTTCCTTTTCCCCCATTTCTTCCCTTTCCCTCCCTTTTGCTCCGTCCCCGAGCCGATGTTCCGAAGCCGTCCATACAACCCCGGCCGCCCGCTCCCTTTCCCCTTTTCGTTCCCCAGCTCCGAGCTCTCCCTGACGACGCGAACCAAACCCCGGTGTCACAGCTTTCCCCCTCTCCAGCCCCATTGCCCTCCTCGTCCCCTCCACGGCACCTCTCTGTCCCTCCGTTTTCTGACGCGCTTCTCCTCGCAGATGTCCCACGTCCCTCATTTCGTGCCTCCTTCCCTCCCCGGGCGCTGCGCGTTTCGCCTCCCGCCCAAACTTGGCGTAGGTTTGGTGTGAGCTGAGGTGATCGATGACCGCGTTATCTTCCCATTTTGGCACGATTAAATGCGGCGATTTTCAGTGCCGTCGTTAAAAATACGGAACGCAAATGCTGAGCGCGCTGCGTGTCCCGAGACTTCGATTTGCCCCCGGCGCACGGAGAGTTGTTTAACGGGCAAAGAAAAGCGACGGATACCTTTCAGCAGGAGCTCAAAAGCAATTAACCGAAAGAAAGAAAAGAAAAGAAAAGAAAAGAAAAGAAAAGAAAAGAAAAGAAAAGAAAAGAAAAGAAAAGAAAAGAAAAGAAAAGAAAAGAAAAGAAAAGAAAAGAAAAGAAAAGAGAGGAAAAAAAAAGACAAAAAAAAAAAAATCTTCAGACAATCAGAAAACTCTGCAATACCGCTGGGGGAAAGAAAAAAAAAAAAGAAACAACAAACAAAAACTAAAGCAACCAACAATCGTTTTCCGAGCGGCTTTGAGTCTCGGCATGGTTTCCTCGGGGCTGCGGGTGCCCCGTGCCGGTACCGGCATTGGGACATCGCGGGGACACCGCGGGAAGTGGCGGGCGGGTCCCGGCGTCCCCAGAGCTGAGCGGCTGCGGGGGGAGTGCGGGGATTTCACCGATGGAAACTTTGCGGTGCGCTGAAAATACGTAAACCGTAGCGACAACGACGCGGAAAGTAACTCCCGGCTGCCTGAAAAGCTAGGAGGAAAAGAAGGGAAGGGAAAGGAAGGGAAGGGAAAAAGGAGAGAGAAAAGAGAAGAGAAGAGAAGAGAAGAGAAGAGAAGAGAAGAGAAGAGAAGAGAAGAGAAGAGAAGAGAAGAGAAGAGAAGAAAAGAAAAGAAAAGAAAAGAAAAGAAAAGAAAAGAAAAGAAAAGAAAAGAAAAGAAAAGAAAAGAAAAGAAAAGAACTTTCAGGGGCTGTGAGTGAATTCCGTTCATTTCACCCCTCAGCATCGCACCGACAAATGCGTGTTGGGGCGATTTAGGACTTTCAGTTTTGCTCCCGCTCTGCCCGCTGTGCTCCCTCTTCCCGCTGCCACTGTCCCTGTGTCCCCAGATCTCCGTGTCCTTGTGTCCCTATATCCCCCTGCTCCATGGCCCCCCGTCCCCATGTCCATCCGTTCCTAATATCCCCATGTTCCCCTGTCCCTATATTCCCTTGTCCCTATATCCCCCTTGTCCCCATATCCTCCTCCCCCTTGTCCCCATGTCCTCCTGCCCCACGTCCCGTGCCATGTGCGCTCGCTGTCCCCCCGCCCCTCTCTGAGAGACCCGGCGGAGCTGCAGCTGCTTCCAAGCGATCCCCGCTTCTCGCTATTTCATTGTCACAGTTTCTCGGGCCCGGTCCTTATCTCTCCCCGCAGACACCCGCGCAGCGGTCGCTGCCCCCGGAGCGTTCCGTGCCCCATCCCCCCCCCCCCCCCCCCGGGCTGCGGCCGGAGCCGGGGTTCTGCCTTCACCTCCCCTCTCCCCCCGCCTATCCCGGGCCGCTCAGCGCTCACCGCCGCTGCCCTTCTTTATCTCCTGGCTTCAGCCCCGACTTTGCGGGAGGGGGAAATGCAAAACGAGTGCAAACGCAGAAAAAAAAATCGCGTTCGGCCATTTTCTGCGAAGTTGACGCCCCGAGACAGTTTGTCCGAGGCGTGGAAACTGGACGTGGAAACTGCAAACAACGCACCTGGGCTGGAAGCTGTGTGTCCCCCCCCCCTCGTTCCTCCCTCCCTCCTTCCCTCCTCCCCCGTGGTTGTTCGGGACCCTCGCAATGAGGGCACCCGGAGGGGTTCTCTCCAGGAAGACAGCGCTAGGATGGTGTGGGGCAGTCGAGACGGTGCTAGGAGTGTGTTGGGACGACCTGGGAACGAGGAGCATCGAGCAGCAGGGCCGGGCCGGGCCGTTTCGTGCAGCGCGGAGGCTACAGCCGCACCTGGGGGCCGGGCGGAGCAGCAGGGCTCCGAGCCCCTCCCGGCCCCCGGCTGCAGCTCGGCCGCACCAGCGGCTCTGGGCGGGAGCTGCGGGAAAGGGGAAGGAAAAGGAAGGGAAGAGAGCGCCGCGTTCTCTCTGCCTGAGAAGCGTCCGCGTCTTCGCGTCTCCTGGATGGAAAAAATCAGTATTTCGCCTCCAGCTGCTAAAATCGGCTCCTTCTGGTTTCTCTACACCTGCTGCTTTCCTCTCTTTTTATGTCAGTGGGTTTTGTAAGCCCTCCCCGTGCCCCGGGACATCAGCCGCCCCTCAGTGCCCGCACGCTGCGAGCCGGTGGAGCTCTTTGCGCACCTTCTCAATAGCGCTCACTAAAGACGTGCGTGGTGCTGCACGATCCCACGAGGCGATTTCAATCGCTGATGAATTTGTTTGGCTTCGCGATGAGACTGTGGGGATTTGACTCATCGAGATGTAAATCAAGAGTAAATAAAGAAAAAGTGTTTCTCTGCATCCATCTGAATTTACATTTCAGCTTTTTAATAGATAAGTTAATGCTGCTTCTCTGCCTTTAATTAATAACTGCTCTAGGGGGAATTCCGGGAAGAGAAACAGGGAGGATTTGCGTACTGAAGGGCTAATGCACAGAGAAACGTTGCTCAATATCTCTGACATCCATCCGTGCAGATACAAATGGAAGTGGTTTGAGGCACGCAGCGTGCCTATTTGCGGCTGGGGAGACACGGCTGTGTAAGCACGGTCCCCTGCTCTGCTCCTGTCTGTATGCTGCCTGCTTAGCTAAGAAGCATTCCTTTGGGAATTATCATTTCCTGGGGACCCAGAAGGCACCCTACTCCATGCAGCAGTTCTGTTAGCTTCCAGTGAGTTGCAGCACGTTCCCAATATGTGGTCATTGCATTATAGCAATGAGGTTAGAAGCAAGGCAGATAAAAATTATAAAACGTTACGTGAAAAAAGATACCTTGTTTGTTATTAAAAGTGTGTCAGTGTAAAATGATATTCAGAAAATATTTGCTCATCACTTAATCACCACCTTATTTCAGCAAATGCAGCTTGCCATTCATTATAGCTAACATCGAGTGTCTGTACTGCACACGATGATGCAAGGGCTGTAACTTAGTCAACACAATCTGCATATCTTTGCCTACTTGTAGCCTTGCTTTGTATATGTACCTACAGATTACAGGAAACAGACCAGCAATGCTTAGAGCTAGAAAACACCTCTAAGACCATCAAGTCCAACCATCAACCCATCACCACCAAGCCCAGTCAAAGAACCATAGAGATTGGGAAAAAACCTCCAAGACCATCAGTTTCAACCCGTCATCACCGTGCGCTTAAATCAGTAAGTTCAGAAACGTTGGCTGAGTTTATCATGTGAGACTGTCATGCATTGGAGAGCACCCTGAATTTCTTGGTGCTTGGTTTCTTATGTGGGACAAAGGCTCAAGTCCTTCAGTGTCACCTGGGATCGCTGGGCAACCAAATCCTGAGCAGCTGTTTCTCTTTGGGCGGTGTAAGCATGCAAGTGCATTTAGATGGTGTGGGGGTAAACCTTGACCCTCCTGAGAACAGGAGAGAATCATTGGCCATGCTGGAAAGGTACCAATAGTCTTCAAGGTTAATCCCATACAAAAAAAAAAATAATGCTATGGGATGAGGATGGGATGGGAAGGCCCAGCAAGATGAGGAAAGGATGACATGTGCCTGAGGTACTGTGGTCACATGGTCAATTCCGTGGTCCAGTCAATAACTGGACTGCTGACACAATGTTTTCAAAGCTCCTGTTGTAAATGATGTGAGATGATGCAAGGACCCTATCAGGGGGATTCCTCTGAAGTGTGTAGGTAGAAGTTCTGTACTGGGCTACAGTAGGAGCTACTCTTTCTTGCACTCAAACTGTTCTCTAAAGCAGAGTCACAGACTTGTAGGGCTTGGAAGGGACCTCTGGAGACCAACCCTTACTAAAGCAGGAAGACAGTGCCACTCAGAAGGACTCCTTAGAAAGCAATTGCTACGTCTCTATAAAAACCCTGAGGAAGAATCAATTTTCTTTGTATTCCTAATTTTATATATATATATATAAATTAAATTACATTTACTTATTTATTTCTGAGCTTGAACAACTACTGCAGGAGCAGGCACAATGTATAACATACCCCTGACTGGCCTCTCTCAGCATCCCAGGACTATCCTAGCCCACCTGCTACCAAGTCTGAGGGAATATGTGGGCCTTGTAACTGTATAGGTTACAATAGGTCAGCCCAGGGCTATGTGAGAGACAGAAGGCAATCTGCACAGCTTTCCTGTAATGACAGACATGTTTCTGTTTTATCATGCAGAAGGCAATTACGTGAAAACAATTTGAAATCTATAGATTGTTGCTATCATGGGGGTATACATGCTAATTGTATTTGCTGACCAAAGAAAGTAGGCAAGACTAATTAGCAGAATTATCATTTTTAACTCTGCGTGCTCTCCTGACAGAACTGCTTTCTAGAATACACATATGCACTTTCCATGTACAGAAAAGCTGTTCTGCATGTAGGCATGTGCAGGTTGCAATTGTCTCTACCTCAGCTTTTTGGAGCTCCTGCATGTCATGTGAACCCCCCCTGAGGTTTGTACTGGATATTTCAACCTCCCTTTGCAAGGCAACTGCTGCATTTGCACATGTGGGAATCTGGTGAGCCATACAATCTTAGGCTGAGGATTTCTATTCACCGGGGATTAGCTGAACTGTTTTCCTAAATCAGTCACCAGATCTGGATTCCAAATTAACAAAGTGGCGCTGAGCAATAATGTGGACTCTAGGTAGCAGCTTTGCAAATTTATTCAATGGAAGCATTATAAAAGCAGGCTGTCTGACTGCCTTAGCTTTAGCGCAGTGAACTCTGAGAGCTAGCAGACTTACTGAATTTCTAACAACCAAAAAGCTCAGGTTCATTCAGCTCTGAGAATGCTGAATGAGAAATGCTGGTCTTTGTACAATTCTTCTAAACGCAGCTACTTCCAGCTAATTTTTTAGAAGATGCAGAATGACTGCATCCTGGATGACAGTATCAGCTTGGAGATGATTCAGCCTCTCCCTATGCCCCCTTGACCTGCTGTCCCTTTGTTTTGCTGGACAGATGTTAGCCTGTTCCTAAAGACATCCAGGGATGGGGATTTCACACCCTTCTGTGCAATCTATGCCAGTGTTTAACCGTCATTTTCTTGGCATATTTTCTGTAGTCATCTCTAGACTAAATCATACCAGTCTTTTTTATTTCACAGAGGTCATGTCTCCTTTTTGAACTCATCCAATCTTTCTTTCGCTGTGTCTCAAACTAGACCCCAAGACTATTTCTCCAATTTGTCAAGATCATCGGAGTTTCTGTCCCATCTTCCAGTGAGCTGGCATCCTCTCTTAGCTTGGAATTATTTGCAACAACGAATAAGCATATTTTATCTTCCATCCCTTAGGTTGGTAATGGAAATATTGAGAAATCCCAGACTTACTCTTATACAGCCTTCAATTTCAACAATTCTCTGTTGATAAATGCTTCTGGTGAATGGCTTCATAACCATTTTGTACTCATCCTGTATTAGTTTCCTCTAAACTGTGTTTCTGTCTTGGATAGAAGAATAATGCATGTCAGTGTGAATAACAGTCAAGATATGACACCTCCTGCTTCTCCCATCTGTTATCCTGTTACAGAAGGAAACTAGATTAGTATGTCACCACCTAGTCTCATCCAAAAAGACTAGCTACACATAATTTAAGCTTTGATAAAGAGCATGGATCAGCAATTGCCAAGTTATGTCCCCAGGTGAATGCACTGTCTGTGAACGGAGGCATCAGCCTGGCTGAGGTTGTGCTGGAGGAGTGGGGCTCGTGAGCTGAGGAACATCTGGCAAAGTTTACAAGTTATCATGGTAAGGGCAGGTGAGTTTCTAGAGCAATCTGATGTGAGACACTGCCCTAGAGCTTTTTCTCCCTTTGTCCTTTCTGCAGCTGAATGTAGTGTCTTGAGACAATGGTGATCACAAGGAGCGACCTTCAGAGGATATTTGTAGTAAAAGAAAACAGTTGGATCTCTAGAACACACCAAAAGCAAAACATTAAAATGTTACTTTTGTTCAAATATGTTAAGAAAGTGCCCAGGGAAGTGGTGGAGTCACCAAGCCTGGAGGTGTTCAAGTGCAGTGTGGTTGTGGCACTGAGGGATGTGGTCAGTGGGCATGGTGGGATGGGCTGATACTGGACTAAGTGCTCTCAGAGGTCTCTTCCAAGTGCAGTGATTCTATGATCTGCACAGGGACGGGGGATGTAAAACATATGTACATCCAGAGATCTGAAACCTGCACTCGTTAACTCGATCATCTATAGTAGGGCATGCCGAAATGAAACAAATATTGGGCTAATGGAAAATTCAATATATATTAATGTAATTTGTCTCTAGAAGTGTACAGTGTATATTTCATGTCATATCACACCGCTTGATATACAGAGAAGAAAAATACACATTTTGAGCGTATAATCCATCTAATCTGTTCTGGAGGGGAATTGTACAGAGAAATATACTTTTGTGTACAGTGTGATCTGACAGGTCAGATGTGGACATCTGTATTTTAGATGTATATTGTCAAGCTAAGTAGTTTTGCTTCAGTTAAGAAGGTTTATTTTGGTTGTGTAAGTCATTTCTGGTTTGTATAAATTATTACGGAAAGAGGGGCAAAACCACCATATTGACAGTGCCCCATGAACTTTAGGAAAACTTGATGTCAGTAAGGCATTGTCTAAATATTTAGCACCCAAATGTCTCCTGTTATAACCCTGTATACAGAGATGAGCCTCTTGGTTGCTGACTATTAATTCTTTCATAATTGCCATCATTCTTCTTGCAGCTTAGTTAAGAATTGTGGATTTACACAGAGCCTCTCCTACACCTGAATAAATCTTGCTTGCAAGTCCCTATTAAGAAACCACCAGTGCTGGAGTTCTTGGCATCAAAAACTCATCTCTGTAAGGTAGGAGAGTTGATAGTTTTCAAATTCAGATATACTTAATAGTGTTAAAACACTGAGTAGTGTTAAACACTGAACACTCATAAATATGAAAACTTACAGAGTTTAAATCCAATACAGTTTACTCGGCTGACCCAGATTGATTTTCCAAGGCACCTTGTGTAGACAAATCCTGATCACGTTTTTGACAGAGCCAGAAGCTAACCTGTCCATGCTAACCTGTGGCTACAGATGCTGCTGCTGATGGAGCTCCAGATGACAGCGCCTGCTGTGGATCTGCTGGATTCTGTATTGCTTAAGGAAGCCAACATCAGCATGGGAATTCTACTGTAAACTGATATATCTGATAAGCTTGTTAATTTGTGGAGTCACAGATACTAAAATCCTGGTGGCACGCATGACCGCCCTTTTAGACTTAGTATATAAATGACCAATGTGCTAACCAACAGTTTTGAAGAGCATTTTCCTGAGGCTGATGGAAGAGCCACTGTATGTATTTAAGTACAGCAGTTTGCAGGGCATGAATAACACCATTTACACTAGATTTTTACCTGAAGTACTGTGATACAGATAAGAATGTCTGATGTGGAAGGGAATTGGAAAACTCAACTGAATTCTAAACCTTGGTAAAAACTCTGAAGAAACAGATATCAGTGAGATGATAATTCATTGCAGGAGGGCAGCAGGTGATTTGTTCTTCTGTTCAAATGCAAAAGAACACGTAGCTTTAAAATGTGAATTGCCACGTTTACGCTTCTGCTTTTGAACATTGCTTTGCTGGAACACTCCATAACATTGTCACAGGACCCCACAGAAATATGGGGATATGCTAGGGCCTTCTAGAACAACTTACAAGTATTTTTGACCTTCTGCCAGAGTCATTGAAATTTAATGCCAGAAAATTGCCTTAACTCAGTGCAAACAACTGGCACGATTTCTAAGAAGGTACATGGTCTTAACAGTTATGTTAGAAGATTAAGAAGCTGCAGTTTTCATGGTGATCCCCAGCCCATCTGTTTTTAAAAGATCAAAGAATGAAGTCATACTTCTGGATCTGTGCTAACATCAGTCTACAGGGAAGGCACTGAGGAAAAGGAAAGTGATCTTTACATATGGCAGAGATGCTGCTGCTTCATTTGTTCAAGTCAGAAAATGTTCTTTGGTGTTTTTGTTCCAGGGAGCTTACAAGCAGCTTAAAAAGACACAAAAACACTGCATGATATTGCACGTACTGTGTGGTAACTCTACTTACTACGGAATATGTGTGTGTTTACTATGCCAGGTAGTTCATGTGACTGGAAATGCAAATCTGATTTTTATACAGTAAGTGTTAAAATTGCTTGATTTGTACGTACATATTTAGCAATGATGTTGATGTGTAGTTACTTTTGGTTTTTTATTTTGTAACTGGTCATCTGTTTTTAAAACATGTCGGTTTAAAAGAATGTATTTGTTGTCTTAAGAACAGGTAATATTACCAGCTGGCTTTGTTTGGAAGAATGAAGTAAGTCAGAGTGTCCTAAATCTGGATACGCTACACTTGTTGAGAGAGGCAAGTCATATTTTTATTTCTGTATTTCTAAGATGTATTGTTACCACTCAGTTCTAGAATCCATCTTTTCCTTCTGTCTGAACAAGGCAGAATGATATATACCTATATTCTCCTTAACAGATATTTTACAGACTTGTTATTTAAGACTTCCAAGAATGGAGATTTCAGTAGTGTACTCCAGTGCTTAATCATTTTAGAAAACTATTTTTTGACATGTGCAAATTAAATGGACAAGCCTGCTCTATAACCTGAACCTCTTTTGCTGCAAGTCGATTGCTATCTCTTTTGTTTCTTGACCTAAAGTAGTTTGAGAATAACTTATTTTTCTTCACCTCCAGCCCCTCTTACAGCTTTTATTCCACATCTCTCTTGATGTACAGTGCCCAAAGCTTTGAGCAATGCAATTCATGCCAAATGAATGGAAAGATTCCTTAATATCCCTTGTAAGGCATACTTCCCATCATGTGTCCTACCATTATGACTGTTTTTTCTTTTCCCCATAACAATATGACATTGGTGAATCATCTTCAGATTATTCAGCTATAATCCTAGCATATTTTTTTTTGTTAACTGCTGCTTAACCTATTATCCCTCACTTTCTATGTGTTGCTTAAGTGTAGAGCCTTATTCTCATCTCAGTAGAATTGTCTACCTTTGTTTTCAGACTCTTCCTGCATTTTGTGAGATCATTTAGTTCATAGAATCATAGAATCATAGAATCACAAGGTTGGAAACAACCTAGAAGATCATCTAGTCCAACTGTCTCCTCATCACCATTGCCACCACAAGCACTAAGCTGGTCTGGAATACTCACGCATCTAGCAATGCAAGTTGTGAAGCCTCAGAAAGATTTTAGGTATTTGGGTAACCTTAGATGTTCACATGTGAGTGGGTGTCTAAGTGCCCTTTGTGATCAAGTTAGCCAATGCAATCAATGGAGTTTAGAGACATTTCAACTCACTTCATCTCATTCTTATGTATCTAATTACATCTGGTCAGATTAGCAGATTTATTTATTATACCCTTCATCATTAATTACTGCTAATTCCTTGTAAACGTATCAAATGAGATCTGTAGACCTACTCTACCTTGGAAAAATGATTGGAATAACATAATAAATGTCTCTAAGAAAGACATTACAGCAGTTTGGAACATCACAACAGTAGGAACTGGAAGTAGGAGCCTCAATCATACCTCTTTCTCATCTCTTTGTTTGCATGGAACAGTGCTGCCTCTCACCTGCCTACTCTTTGTTTTTCCTTAGACAACTATTGTGGAGTAATCTTGTTGTAAAGCACATTTTTCTCCAAGTCCATTAAAACACAGCATATCCTTTCTCAGCGCAGGACTCAATGCATGGGTGAAAAGCAGCTCCAGTTCTGCAGGTCTCTGCCCTTTGGTTCCTTGTCGAAGAAGTAGATCAGCACTGGTGTTTGCCTGGATTTATAGTGAGGGATATTTTGTTACTACTGAACTTCACAGTTGCTATATTAACATATTAACATGTTAATGAAGTATAATGCTGTGGCCATAATCAGTGTTCCACTCTTAAGAAATAGGCCAGTATCCTCCCAAATGTGCAGTTTGGCATTCACTGTGGATGCCTAGAGAAGATCTGGAAGTCAAAATAGCCAGTCTTTGTAATGTGGAGGACATGATAATATCAACTCACAAGTGCATCCACGTCACATTGCGTTCTTCTTCCAAAATGCAAGTATCTAGGGTGGAATTCTTGTACTCTAAATGTAGATGCCTGCAGTACGGGATTAGCAGTTGGACCTGATGATCAACTTAGAGGTTTTTTTTCTGACCAAAATGATTCTATGATTCTATGAATATTTGCACTGAAGTGTGTCACCTTAGGCAGTGTTTACTGTCAATGGTAAGGAGTAGATAATTCTGGGGAATTATTCATCTGATGTGTTTTTGGCATTTCTTTTATGATTCTGTATCATGCTAGAATTGTCTGTGTCTATCCAGTGACTAAAGGAATCTCACCGTTAGTGTCTTGTTAATAGGAGGGCTGATACTGAGGGCCAAAAAAGGCCACCACTGTCACCAAGGTCAGTGTTTCCAGGAGACCCATGCAGTAGCTGTAGTCAGCTGTCACTGAAACCCACGGAGGAAGGGGGGCTGCTCTCAGCTCGCCTTTCAGCCACCCTCACTGGTGCCAGCTGCACAAGGAAAGGCTGCAAAGTTTGTACAGCTGGCTCTGCAACAGTGGAGGCTGAGCTCTCACAACCAAAAGCTCATTTTTGGTTTTAGTTCTTCAGTATCTTTCCTGTTACTGGTTAAACAGTCTTCAAAGAACACAATGGCCCAATATTTTTGTCCAGTACTGTTTTAGCATCTCCTCTGCCTCTGGTGGTGCTGATGTTCTTAGATGATACCTCTGGTCTAGATTCACTTTAGAAGTGCAAAAAATGCATGGCTATTTCTAGGGAGAAAGTCCTCTCTGTGGATTTCTACTTGGCTATAGGAAGTGTTTTTCATCATAGGTTGCAGTAAGAGCTACAATCCAGACAATCCTTCTGGTGTCTTTGTTGCCAGAAGAAAAATGATCTATCAAAGCCCATTTAGTGGGAACTTCAGTCAGACACTTACGAGTGCTGATTCTTCGTTATTTTCTCATTATGTGGTTCTTAGGTTTCTAAAGGTCTTGACATACATACTCTACCAATAAGAAAAAATCCCTTCTCATGAGATTTAAGCATGTTACTTTTATCTTTAATGGAGCCACGTTTGAGCTGCTGTCATCACGTTCACTAAGTCATCTGTCAATGAAATCCACATTTTTAGTAGCCATTACCTCAGCTCACGGATAAATAAAGTCCTAGCTTTTATGTCTAATCCTCCATATTATTTTCAGGTGGATAGGGTGACTCTGAGGCAACATCTTAAATGTATTCTAAAGGTGGTTTCAGGTTTCTTATGAATCAGTATATCCACTTACCAATATTTTTTTTTCCCAAGACCCAGTTCACCGGTAAGAGGATCAAAATGTTGATCATCCTTGAATGTTAGCAGACCATTAACGTATTACTTGAGGTAGACGAAACTCTTCAGCAAATCTGTGATGCTCTTTGGTCACAAACAGCCTTTATTGTACAGGAATGAGTCTTAAAATACTTAGCCATGGCCTCAAATGCACTCAAAATGAGTTACCAGCCTGCATCAGAGCCACCTTTGATGTAAGGAGATTAGATCCACCAGCCCTTATCAAGGCATGCACAACTAGAATACAAGATGCTGCCACAGCCCATGCTGGCTGAATTCCAGCAGATGAGGGATGCAGAGATACCACACAATTGCTGATACTCACACTTGGGAAGCAGTGCTGAGGATAGTAGCACAGAGGTTTGACACTGCAGAAGGGCACTGCTTCTTCAGTTTTTGTCCTAACAAAGCTAGCTTTTACTGACGTGACTGCCCTTAATGAAACACCATTAAGGAGTTTCCCAGTCACCAGAACTTGAAGAAAGAAGAGCAATTCCTTTCGTTCCTGTAATTCTTTGCATGTTCTTTGGAATAGATCTCCCACCAGTGCCCTTCTGTTCTGCAGGCAGATGACTCATCCTCTGGATGGAGGGCTGCTGAAGAGCTGGGCGGTGATCTTGATACATGCTTGTGGGAGGAAAAGCAGAGGTGAGCAGGTTATGCACACACCTTGCTGTGGGCACATAGCAACGTTACAAACACTTGAATTCTTGTGCAGGAGAGACATATCCATTTACAGAGGGTTTTACTTGCATAGAACATTCTGAAGTGTTAGAGTTGTAAGTTTAGTAACCTTTTTATTGTTCCTACAAAACTTTGTGTGAATTACATTATTATTCCTAGTATATTACTATATTGCCAGCTATTCTCATTATTACCATTAAAGGAAAGGAACTGCTAATAATATTTAGCAGTTAGTGAAAGTCATGAGTTTTTGCATAGGAATTACAACTCATTAGGAATCAGAAGTAGGATTTGTTGTGTGCACTGCTAAATTTTCTTTATGAAACCTGTTGACCCATAGCATGGTTACATGCCAACCAGCAGAAGTCCTTCAGAGCTGTTATTTTAAAGCTGCATCAAAGAACAGTTTATTCTGAAGCCTTGAAAATGTATATGCATGTTCATTATATACTGTATATATGTACATACATATACTGTGTGTGTGTATATATATATATATATGGAGTGACAAAGCAAGTAGTTTAATCCATTTTATGGGTCCAGCCTGGAGTTCTGCATACATGAACTTGTGTGTGGTCAAGGAGGCTTGCATATTTTTGAACTCTAAGTTGGCCTAATAAAAGATATCAGACTACAGTGCTTGCTTTGTCAACCCTGTTTTCCTGGTTCAACATGACTTGCAAGATTAATTTTCAATTTTCAACATAAAAACCAAGGAAAAAAAGTGTTTACTTACTGCAAGGAGTTGATTCCACATTAATGACCCTGAAGGAGGCTTGTACACAAGGTAAGGATTGTTGCCAATTTGATGGATATTCATGTTACAGAATATGAAAATGTGAAGTTACACCATCTTGAGGATTTTGTTTTTATAAGTTGGATTGGTTAAAAAAAAAACCTTTAAGTAATCATACTGTGCGTTTGATGGTGGAAATTAGTATGAATGTTTTTGGCAGTGGAACAATGTGATGTGGTTATGCATTTCTGTTTTCGCTGCCTGCTCAATATTGGCCTTTTACAAATACAGATTACCATGTCGATGGAAGGAATTTACAGCCTTGGCCCCCTTGGCCTTCTCTGTGTTACAGCACCTTTTTTGTACTTTACGTTACATATCCTCCCAACTGTATTTTTCTGACAGAAAAAGGAAATGTCTGTGGGCTGAGAACCTGAAAATGCATGAGCTTCACTTTTTAATTGGATAAAATGTATATTATTTCCCACTTACCTTGATTTCCTGCAGGTAAAAATCTCACATCTCCGAAATCAGTAGCAAACTTTCTGCTCACTGCCACAGGATGGACAGTTCGCCCATGATCCCTTACCAGTTAGTGATGTCCCATACTGGAAGCCTAAAAAGAAATACCTTAATAATAATGACAATAGAGAAAACATTTTAACAATTGGGATTTAGAGCTGTAAGATAAAATCCACAAGTAAAACCTGACCTGAAGACAACGGCCGTATTTTTTATGTTTAATTTCATCAGTTTTTGGGTCTCATGGTCTAAATAGTTTAAACAGCAAGATCCGTTTGTGTTTTGTGGGCTGTTACACTGCATCCCTTACTTACTTCATCTTGTGGGCTGCTTGCTCTGACTTCATGGAATTGCAGCTGTATTTGCAGAGTGCTCTCGTCCTTTGGCACTCCCTCCCCTGTACCTTAATAGGCTTTGAATGCACCAGCATTTGCTCTGGAAGCAAACTTCACAATTTGTCTTTAATCCTGATGCAATGCATATTCAGAATTTTTTCTTTTCCCGGAGTTTAGTTCCAGAGGAAAGCATGCTTGCCTGGTGCTCCCACCAGCCAGCTGTGGTTCATAACAATAATTAACAGTAAGTTACTGCAGCAGAAAGAGGGAGTGGGGCAATGCAGGCCAGAAGCTTTGGTTACATGGTTCTGTTCGTGTCTACGGATTCCAAAGTGCTTAATAAACAGTATTGCAGGCAGGATGGGCAGCTCTGCCCCTGAGGAAGTTTTCCTAATGTTTTCTGCTATAAGATTCTGTTCTCAGTTTAGAACTTAGCCAAACTCACATTTGGGTCAAATATATTTATATGGGATGTCATTCTCTAGAATTTTTTTTTAAAGTATTAGCCATAGTGATAAGTGATTTAACTTCTTATAAGAAGGCTGGTAAAGAAAAAAAAAAAGACAACAACAAAAACAGCCATGTTGTTATTCTACTTAAGAAAAAAGAAATAATAATAATGCGACCCTGAGTTTTAAGAAGTTTCAGAGCAAAGACAGATCTTTCTCTTCCTTTGAATCAGGTATATGTCTTCTGCCATCTCCACAAAGCTTTTCAAATTTGGTCGACTGTTTCAAGAAGTGGAAAAAAACACAGTTACCAAATATTCCATAGAGATTTACTAAGACCTAACAGCAAATATTTCCAGAGATTTCATCTTCTCTGCCTCACACAGCTCCTTCCCATGCTCAGACTTTCCATACATCGTACTCACAGAGTGGCTGAGCAGTCACCAGCTGGGTGCACCAGTGGCTCGGCTGGAAGTGACCCCTCTGGTATTGCCTCTGGCCTTTACTTGGACCTGCAGCCTGTCCCTGTTGCCCTTAAGAGAAATGTGGAGCTCTCAAATTTTACCATTTGTGGCCAGCCTCCAGCACGGTTTCTTTGCCACTTTCCTGAATGGACATAGAGAATGGCCAAGAAGGTCTTGGGAGCCAAACGTAATGTAGACATTAGTCCTGTTATGACTGGGGCATGGACCACATGGATTCCTAAGGTCCTTCCCAGTTTCAGTTAGACCACCATTCTGTGATTCTTTGCCATCAGTCTCTCTGTCAGTCTGTGTGGGCCTGAGAACACCATCCCAGATGATGGGTCTCTGAGGGTATGATGCCACATAGTGGAAATAGTCTTAGAATCATAGAATCGTTTGAGTTGGAAGGGACCCTTAAAGGCCATCTGGTCCAGCTCCCCTGCAATGAACAGGGGCACCTACAGCTCCATCCGGTGCTCAGAGCCCCATCCAGCCTGACCTTGGGTGGATGGGGCATCCACCACCTCTCTGGGCAACTTGTTCCAGCACCTCACCACCCTGTTGCAAATAACTTCTTTCTTACATGCAGTCTAAATCTCTCCTCTTTTAGTTTGAAGCTATTTCCCCTTGTCCTATCACAACAAACCCTGCTGAAGAGTCTGTCCCCTTCTTTCTTACAGCCCCCTTTAAATACTGAAAGGCTGCTCTCGGATCACCTCAGAGCCTTCATGCTGAACAGCCTCAGCTCTCTCAGCCTGTCCTCATAGAAGAAGTGTTCCATCCCTTGGATCATTTTTGTGGCCCTCCTCTGGATGTGCTTCAACAGTTCCATGTCTCTTCTGTACTGAGTACTCCACATCTGAACGCAGAACAGGTGAGGTTCATTAGTTTGGTAACAGCAGGTATATGGAGAACGCCATGTTAAGGTAACACTGAATTTACAAGAATCAGTTTACATAAATTAAGAATAAAAGACTGATTTCTGCAGCTTCGTTTTGCTTCCAAAACGTGTTTGCATTGTAACACTGACTTGAGTTTTGTGAGTATGCTGTCTATTCTCATATGGTTTTGGCCATACATCTAGTATGTATCTGCTTTGGAGATGAATCAGCACTGAGCAGAATTGATGGATGGCAACTGCAGAACTCCAGCTCACATGTAGAGAAGCTGAATTTTCCTGAATGAATCAGGACGTGGTAGAAAAAGAAAACAAGGTCTTCCAGTTGAGGTTGAATTCTACCCTGGAAAGCTGGACAATATCCCTGCCTCTCCTACCATGCTTCTGTGTGGTAATAGGCAAACATTTCCCAAGTGGTTATTAATTGTCAAAAGGGCCTTTCTGCTTGTGCCAGTTGTGCAAGATTATTATGCAAATGTCATCCATCAATCACCACTTTTTGCATGGTAATGTCATGTATGATGTTCCATTAATAAAGCCTTCATCAAGTCAGTTCAGGTAACTGTTAGCTCCTTATATCTGCTTATCATCTAATGCTCACCTTATATTTACACATTATCCTTCTAAATATTTGCAGATGCTTATTTGGCAATGAGCTAGGCAAAGTATCTTGAAAATCTTTGTAATTCATGGAAATGTTCAGGCACCGTATAAGATTGTTTTTCAGACCTCATCAGGCTTAATTAGATCCTGCAGTTCATTCATTTGCACTGAAGTCAATTGGAGTTTTACATGTGGAAAGTCTGCAAGATCAAAAATTATGCCCAATGGGCACATAGTTGTATAGAAGAAAATGTCAGCTCCGGATGGTAGTGTTTCTGACTTCTCATCAGTTAGACTCTCATTCTCAATTAACTTTTCTTGTATTTTTATGTGAGTGGTTTTGAAAGGGTTCCTGGAAAAAAAAAAAATAAAATTGCTGTGTCTACTGTACATGTTTTCATTTACAGATCAGTGAAATGGATAGACAGATAAATAAATAGATAGGGTTTTCTGTACTCGTGAAACATGTCACATAACATGAAACCCTCTTCTAAGTCCATTTTGTCAAGTACGTCAAATGATGTTTTTGAGATTAGACTGCTGGAGTGTATTTTCAGCATTTCTTATTGCAGCTCTTGATCTATGCACCCTTGTTTGACAGTCCCTTAATCTGGTCGATAGAAACCAAATGAATAGCAGCATTTAAAAATATGGCTTCAGGGACTCCTTAGGAGGTTTCTTTGTAAGTGTACATTTACTAGTTCATCTGTAAATTTATTTTATGGGGTGTTTAAACCTCAAGAAAACTGAAAAGCATAATATTAATGCCTGGTTTACATCTACTGAAGTCAACGAGAACTTTGCAATTGACTTTAATGGTAGCCTATGTCCTCTAATTATGAAAGTGGCAAGGATGATATACAAAAAACCACAAAGAGAGTTTTCTGTTTCATCATACCCTAATTTTTTTTTTCTTTCTTTCTCTTTCTTTTTTTTTTTTTTTCCCCAGATGTATAACAAAGTACACTGTGGTTTGTTCATGGATTAAACAATTCAGCATTTTGGACGTAATCTGGAATTACATTGCTGCTTTACGTGGTGTTTTGATGCTCAGAAGATCACGGACTACTCATTCTCTGCATGGCTCACAGAGGTAAGAGGGTAGGAAACCCAGCCACATTTTCAAAAGGCTTTTGAAAATAATGCTTTTAGTTTTAGTCTTACATCTACCCGTGGTGTGAGTAATGGAAGAAGTTAATGAAGCAGTTTTCTTTCTAGTTGTCTTTTTTTTTTTTAACGTTTCATGAGATAATTTTGACAGGGTTCCTGGAAATCCACATAATATTCACAGTACATATATGTACGTGTTTTCCCTTAAGGTTCACTGAAGTGTAGTAAAAAGTTTCCATCACGCAATTGTAATCCCAAGGCATCATTTTTGTATCGTGTTAGTGAAAGTGAGTGAAAGTACACTGCAAGAAAAAAAGGACTTGCAGAGTTAAAGCTGTTTTTCTGCTGGTGTAACAAGCACAGCAGTCTGAACAGGCTCGGTCTGGTAAGCAATTTGTAGCAGTAAATAAAGCTGGACAAAAATTCCCACAAACTTTTTGTTAAGTCTTCTTCAGAGGTATTACTCATCTGGTGGCTGAACTGCTGCTCTTGCTTCACATTTTTAATGCTTGTGAAAGTTTTACATATTTTAGTGGTAACTGGAAATGCTATTGCTCTGTAGGGAAGAGCAGTGTCAAAACGTTCCCAGTGGGAAAGGGCTGGAAATGGCCACTTTAATGTTCCGAGGTATGGCAGTGAAACCCCAAAGGAGCAGATGGGGGTATTTGGGTCCCTGCTGGGCCAGCCTCTGAGATGCTCTGAGCAAAGGTGCAATGGGTTGTGACAGTGGGAGAGCTCACTTTTAGGGTGGGCTCCAACCTATTAGAACAGAACACCATTAGAAAGGAATAATTTTGCCTCAGCTCAGCCAGCTCCCTCCATATCTGTGGAGAGGGCTTGCAGCTCTCCAGCTCCCTCCTCCCAGGCTGATTGGGGCTCAAACCTACCTGGTTCTCCCCTCCAGGCCTCCCAGATTCTCAGACTTGTTACCCCTTTCAGATATCCAGCTCTGAGGCTTCCTTACTGCTGGGCAGCTGCTTTTTTTGAGATATACTAGTGTTAGGGCAGCCAGGAGTCCAGCAGCCGTAGGTTTTGTGCTATCTAATGATACATTTGCTTTGGGAGTTGAAAATTTTATATACTGGCTTTCTAAAAGAAAAAATTTGTCTCAAATTGTCCCTCAGAAAAATAAAAGAACGGACTTGCTGGCTGAACACAAAATTTGTGTTAACATTCTTTGAGAAACATTAGTTAGAACAAGTAGGGATCATTCTGGATCGATGCTGCAGCTCTCATTCCATCTTTATCATCAGGTCACAAATAGTGTAATTAGATGAATAAATACAACTGGAAATGACATATTTTGGGAAGATTTATATTTCCTAGATGTTTCTCATCTGTATCTCACACAGAGATGTAACTCTGTATTTCAAGGCCAGGCTGGATGTGGCTCTGGACAGCCTGGTCTAGAGGTTGGCTACCCTGCCCATGGCAGGGGGGTTGAAACTAGATGATCATTGTGGTCTTTTTCAACTCAGGCCTTTCTATGATTCTATGATTCATTCTGTGATCTCTAGTGAAAGACATGCAGAAAGAAGTAGGGCCTTACTTCTCAAGGTAGGGCCCATGTACCTATAGATAGAGTAGGTAACCAAATGACTTCTCAACTGAACCTATTTTAGATTTACTTTTGATGAAGACAATGAAAAAAAGAAAAGAAAAAACAACATATAAGGAACTTGGAAACAAATACTCACTAGCCTATTGCATTTGCATTAAATAGAAGACTAAATAGAAGCGGAACTGTAGTTAAGGTTCCTTATTTTGAAGATAAAAAGTTTTGATAAGCTACATGAATTAACTGTTGAAGTCATCTGCATTAAGAAGAATCAAGGAGCTGAACTGCAGAGGCTATTTCTTTTTTTCCCTCAAGTGTAAAAACTATCCAGAACTTGTATACAAAACAAAGGAAAAAATGGTAATGGTGAGAGCACCTTATTTAATTTGATGGGCAATCACCAGTGAAAATACATCTGTAGGTAGTGCAAAGACAGAAGAGGAATCGACAAAGAAAGTGATGAGTCAGAGAGCAGGATGTGTAGGAATGAAGTAAGAACCAATGGAAGGAAATAGCAAAAACTTCTTCATCTAGAAAACACTGAGGAAGAGGGGAAGGCTGCTCTGCACTGAAGGCAGGGGCAAGATGAAATAGAATCTGCATTGGACCTCCAGGCTAAAATGATGAAGAAATAGGGCAAAGTCTGGATACTCAAGTCAGTGGAGTGGGGTAGATGTTAATCCAGAATTCAGACAAAATGGGTGTATGAAACCACATGCCTGAGTGTCTTACAAGAAGGGAAGAGTCACTGCGACAAGAGCAGGTTTGTTAATCTGGGTAAAAAGATCAGGGGCACAAGTCTTTAAAACAGATCTTGGAGGAAAAAAAATGTACTTAGTAAATAGAAAGAAGTATTGAAATAATCAATTTTGGAAAAAAAAAAGTGTGAAAATGACGTGCAAATCTGGAACTTTTTGATTTGATGGAAAAAGGGCATATTGTAAATCTAACCTCTCTGGATCTCAGAGTGCAGAATTTGCTGTGGTACAGCAAAGTATTTAATATTTCTTTTTCTCTGAGAAGGGAGAGAAGTAGTGAAGTAGAAAGAGAGGAAGTGGGGAGAAGTGAAGGTGCAATTCTCTAATTGAATTTACCTGCAGCTAGTTTGGGTGAGGTTGTTATGTATTTTTCTCTCCATGAATTGATATTACATCCTGCACAGTGTGCAGTGTTTAGTGGTCCTGTGTGGATTCAGACTACAGTATGGATTACCTCTGTTTTTCTCTTAACAGAGTTTAAAATATATGATGCTTCTGCTGAAAGTATATGTTTTCAGAGGGAGAATCAATAACTGTCATTCTGGTGCTCATGGTAGGGTTATAAGATGGCAAAGAACCCAAATGAAAGAAAGTGAGAGAGAGTAGAAAGGGGAAAAAAAGGCAATAAAGAAGAGAAATACAAATATATGCAATGCTCTGGAGCATTCTTACTTCCTCTGTGCAGAGGCACTGCTGTGCAGGTTGGTGATAGGTAAGTAATGTCCAGTTATGTAGTGTTCGTCCTTCTGGGACAAATGCTTGGTAACTTGGTGACTACTGATGGTAGAAGTTCAGAATGTCCTAGGTGGAGTAAAAGGATAAGGATGTGGAAGTGGTTCTAACGGTAAGGTTATTCCATTCAGTGTGAATTCAATAGGCTGAGTTAAGAGAGCAGGAAAATTTGACCAAATTCAGAGCTCTCATCCTTTTGCAGAGGCTTATTTGAACTCTGGGCTGTTTCTATAACATGCATGTATTTCATTTGCCATGGCAAACAAGGGCTCTAAAACCAGAAGTATGTGCAACCACTGGCTGGACATGATGAATTTTACAAGGAATACGTCTGAAGAAACTCTATCTCTGAAGTATCTGTTGAAGAAAACAGCCTCATGTGTCTCCTATTATCCAGTGAGTTTACAGCAATATACCCCTTTTTTCATGTGCTTGCATTTTCCAAAATAAAAGTAATCTTTGGAAATCCGTCACATAACTATCTTCATAAATCATAAAACATAAAAATGTTATTGTCTTTTCACAGATGGAAGAACTGGAGGAGCAGAGATGTGAAGCTGTCCGCTCAAAGCTATATAGGAGGCCAGTGACAAATCCAGGAATCCAAGCCAAAGCTCCTAAGTTGCATTCTAATTCTCTAATCAGCACAGAATTTGCCTTCTGGCATTGTGATGAGGTATGCCATAACATTATCTATATTTTAATTATTTACTCAAGAGGAACACACTTGAATGTGTGTCCAGTTTTGGGGACCCCAACATAAGAAGGACATGGAGCTGTTGGAGCAGGGCCAGAGGAGGGCCAGGAAGGTGATCAGAGGGCTGGAGCACCTCTCCTACAAGGACAGGCTGAGAGAACTGGGGCTAATCAGCCTGGAGAAGAGAAGGCTGCAGGGGGATTTTATAGCAGCCTTCCAGTACCTGAAGGCTTACAGGAAAGCTGGGGAGGGACTTTTTATAGGGGCATGGAGCAACAGAACAAGTGGAAATGGCTTGAAATTGGAAGAGGTAGAATTAGGCTAGATATTAGGAAGAATTCTTTACTGTGAGGGTGGAGAGACACTGGGACAGGTTGCCCAGAGAGGCTGTGGATGCCCCCTCCCTGGAAGCATTCAAGGCCAGGCTGGATGGGGCTTTGAGCAACCTGGTCTAGAGGGAGGTGTCCCTGCCTATAGCAGGGGATTGGAACTAGATGATCTTTAATGTCCCTTCCAACCCAAACCATTCTATGATTCTACATTTGCCTTGCAAATAATTCAAAAGAATTTATTGAATTCTAGTTCTGAATTTAATTTCTGATACTGTTTTCTTTTTAGTTGGGCATTTTTTTCACAAATATTTCATCATAAGATGGGCTCAAATCATACAGGTCTCAAAATATGATTTAGTACGTGACCACAAGTTACTGTCTGCAATTATCTGAGAGTAGCTTCAATAATTCAGATTTCTAGATTTTTCGTAGTCCAATATATATGTTTTCTTCGGGGTCCTGGGCACCTCTGCTTTAGCTTGCCATCACAGGGGACTTTGGGTAGTTAGCATCTCAGAAAAAGGAGATAAAATTGTGCATCCACAGTGAGGACGTTTCGAGCATTGGAAATCACTTTTGGAAATATTGCTGTGAATGTGCTGAAAGCATGAAAAGCTCAAGTCCGGCTCCATTATAGCTGGAATCTTCTCCAGCAGCCCCAGACATTAGAGGTGCTGTGGGTACAGAAATCCATTACAGATCCTAATGCTGCCTGGCATATTGAGGAGCATTTGTCATCGTTTTGGCAAAGGTACAGCTTGCTTTCTGTCTCTCCTAGCTATGTCCTCGTATACCAGTTGAGGGACATGTGCATAATGCTTCTCTTTGAGATGCTAATCTTTTGGAGTGTTAAGCACCAATAATAGCGTTAGCAGCTGGTTTTACTCACACTGAAAGGTCTGAAGCAGCACAGCAGCTTTTTGCATAGGATAGGAAGGATTTCATTCAGGCTTTCACCTCAATTTGACATATCCATGCTGAGGGCTTCCCAAAATAGTACTAGGATATGACACTGAAACACCACTGAAGCAACGCTTTGGTGGATGGTATCTTAGTGATTTAATAAGAGCAAATATTAAATCAGATTTGAAAACTATGTTGCTTCTACAACATGCTCCTTATAGTATCTTTACATTTCCAGATCTTTATTATCAAGAGTTTACTGGACACAGGTGATGAGCACGCACAGAGAGTATGGTTAGGTTAGCTGCTATTGAATCACAGAATATCTGTAATTCATCCATGCTTCTCCCACCAGCAGGTGTCATTCTGGAAAAAGGAAAATATTGTGAATCCCAGAAGTGGAGAATTTGGCCGTGACAGGAAAAAAAAAATAAAAAGTTTGCTTTAAAATACAGCTTTTGAAGGATACGTTACTCCAAATAAAAACCAAGACAAAGTTGGCTGGTCTACGTTGAAGCAGACTGTGAGAATATTTTCTCAGAATCTTTGCACTGCATAACCCTGCCATATAACGAACAGAGGGCAGAGGGTGGTTGAAGCAAACCAATGCCTGGTTAATGATGTCTCCTGCCTTTTGCAGTTGCGTGTGTCACCTTCACCACTGTGAACTCTCCTCCCATGGTGACTATCAAATAGTGATAATCATCAGTTTTTATGATGGGCTTTGGGCTTTAGTTCCCCCAGAGGGCATACAGAATAAGGTGATGAATGCAAATCTCATTTACTTTGATAAAAGCTTGAAGTAAACTCACTGAAGCAACTGAAATCAGCAGAATTGCTGCAGATTGAGTCTGAAGTAAAGAACAGTAGAGTTTCACTTTCTACTTTATAAATAAAACTTGAGAATCACGCAATCATTTTAATGTCTATTCAAATGAGAGTTATGTCACCTCTTAAGTGTTCATCTGGTTATTAGATGCAGATTCCTTTGATATAAAGAGCATAATTTTGATAACAACACTGAGAAAGCTGTGCCAGAATTATGAAGAATCAAGACATCACTGCTTATTGCTTGAGGACTCCAGGTCTGCTGAGTCTGGTCTTCTGGCTGTTAAAACCAAACTTGCTGAAAAACCCATGCAGGAGGTGTACTGCCCACCTTGTATTCCACACGAGGTTTGTTCCAACCCATTACAGCTCTGATGATTATAAATACTTCTAAATATAAATAGTTCTGCCTTTCAGCCTAAATTTCATAGTATCACAGAATGGCTTGGGTTGGAAGGGACCTTAAAGCCCACCCAATCCCTGCCATGGGAAGTGCCAGCCAGCTGCCCAGGGCCCAATGCAACCCAGCCTTGAGTGCCTCCAGGAATGGGGCACCCACAGCTGTGGCAGTGCCTCACCACTCTCATAGTGAAGAATTTCTTCCCAGTGTCTAAACTAAATCTCCCCTCTTTTATGCCCCCTTTTTAAAGGCATTATCCATTGTCCTATCACTACAGTCTCCCTCCCCAGCTTTCCTGCAGGCTCCCTTTAGGTACTGGAAGGAATTTATCCAGGGGAAAGATGAGAACAATCTCCAAGGTTTGGCTCTGAGGAATACATTACGATGTGAATTAATTTTATGTTTTCAAAATTTGGACTTACTATGAAGTGATGGGAAATAATTGTGCCGTAGGTGTCCATATCTTTTTCAATAAATTATTTAAATACAAATGTCACAATGCTTTTCTTTTGGACGGTATAAAACACTCTGTTGCTGAATGAGAAAAAATAGCATATGTACTTAGAATTAAAAAAGTTCACTCTAGAATAGTTCAAAGCAATTATTGTTTTCAGTATTTAACTTTAAAAATGTATCAGTCTTCTAAAATATGAAGTAAAAAGAGCATCAAAGTGCAGTGAATTTAGCTATTCCATTATGCGCTTTATTTTTATGGGACCTGGATGATTTGCAGCAATTATCTACAACTGGCTTTTATACAGGTAGGTATGGGATTTATTCTGCATATCAAAGTGAAATTATATCTTTGGAGTATTATTTTCCCAGCTTTTAGTTAAGCGATCATATTAATTTTTGTTTAGTTACTTTTTTTTCTTTATTTTATACTTTATTGTGTTAATTTTGGAAGAAATGCACGTGCCTAAGCATTGCCCTCCTGTGTCGCTTTGGAGCCCCTGGGGAATCCCAGCTGGCCTCTTGCTGACAGTTCAGTGGTGCAGATCTCCTGTAGGTCCCATGCTGTCATTGTCAACCCACTACAGGTGCTGCAGAGACTCTGGGTTGCTCCAGAGGGCATTGGGTACCTTCCTGTGGGCATCTGAACTTTGATACAGCTGTAGAAGAACACCGTAAAAAAAAACAAACAGCAATACACCTTTATAAAGGCTTAACAAAATCAAAGTTGGCACAGCTGTGAAAGTAATTCCACCTAAGGTGTTTTATCCATGTTTAACAAGGAGTAGGGGCAGGAAAGTAATTCCGTATCTAGCAAGTAGAGGGTTATTGTGTTTAACAGGATGCCATCAAGGGTCTGTTTTGAATTAAGGTGTCTGAGCTGAACCTGTGTGCGGGTGGGGAGATGCTGATGCTGCAGGAGAGCACAAGAAGACAGCTGTGAGGCTCAGGGCTTGGGGCACTGAACAGTCCATCTTTCCCTTGCAGATGATGCGCGCAGGCTCTGACTGAGAAAATGGGGCTTCCCAGCAAGAGTACCGTGGTTGGAGGTTCAACAGTGTTGGGAGTCTGGAAAAAGTAAGCATAATTCCTCAGATTGGGGCATGATGCAGCAAACTAATATTGATGAAGAAAGTGGTAACTTCAGGTACCAGGCACTCAGCTACAGAGAGTTAGAGAAATACATGCAGTAATTACAAAGCTATGTTAATCAGGTTCATTTTTGATGGTCTGCTGAATAGGAGGGAAGTTAAAAACCTTGAATATATTAGTTGGTGTGGTTATATAGGCATTGTACAATGCTGAACTGAATGTTCTTCTAGAATATAACATATAAAAACAATATAGTGCATAAATCTATAACTCATAATGAAGCTAAAATTGTGAGAGGGTAGCAAACTGTGCGAAATTCACTACAGGCAATCAATGAGGATTGTATAGGCAGATAAAACTTTCCCATGAACTGTTTTTTATCGGTCAGTAGCATTATGATCGACAGGAATTTGGATTATTGTTGCAGAAGTTTAAAAGTCAAATTGTTACAGAAAATAGCATGATGTAGGGTGACCCACAAAGCAATCAGGAAATCGGGTTTAATCGTGTAAATATTAATTCTATAATTTGCAAATGAAGCAGAAAAATTATTCTTGTTCACTCTTTTTTTTTTACTGAGTCTGTATGATTCTTTTCCAGGATGAACCCCCAGGCACAGCAGCAGTGGTTGTGGGAGAGGAGAAACAAACATTCTCCTCGCATCACTCATGCCAGCAGTCTGAGCAGGAGGAAGGTAGAGGAACACTCCTACAGAGAACCAGGACTGGTTTGTCTCTTTAGAAGGGAGCAATGATATTTTGAACATTTTTACCAAATCCCAGAGTGTGCAACAGCATTTTATGGACTGGGAATTATATAACCGAAAAACTGTGAGATCGAAAGAATTATAGGAAGCCATGGAGAGCTGCAACCTAAGCATCCTGAAATCGGTGACCAAGCCCCAAGGATGCCTCTTGTTACTGCAGCCACTTTCAATGACTGCTGTTTTTTTGTGTGATTTACCAGCCCCAGTGAGCTCCCCAAGACAGAATAGGGAAAGATGGGCTTCAAGTTGAGCCAGGGGAGATTTAGGTTGGATATCAGGAAACATTTCTTTACAGCAAGGGTTGTTAAGCAATGGAATAGGCTTCCTGGGGAGGTGGTTGAGTCACCATCCCTGGATGTGTTTAAAAACTGTTTGGATGTGGTGCTCAAGGACGTGATGTAGTGGAGAGTTGTTAGGGTTAGGGTAGGATGGTCACGTCATGGTTGGACTCGATGGTTTTGAAGATCTTTTTCAACCTGAGCAATTCTATGATTCTATGATTCAGTGATTTTGGTCCAGAAGAAGATTCTGCAGTAGTGAACTGTTTGGCTTGTGGAATGAGTTACAGAATTCCTATTTAAAAAACAAAGAAGATGGTGTAAATCTGCACCTGGGAGGTAGTGTATGCTTTGAAAAAGGCAATTCAAAAAATAATGGACTGGTATCGAAACTCTGTGATCAGCAGTTTAAGGTTTTATAAGTCTTTATGCTGAGACACGAAACATGTAATTAGAATAATAACTGTAAGCAGAGGGCGATGCAACCATTATCTAGATCATGTGTTAATACTGAAGAAACTTAAAAATTTACCCTCCTCCCCCCAAATTTTTAAGACCTAATTTGACTGTTTGTTCTTTTTCTTTTTTTTTTTAAAAACATTTTCAATCGTGTTACATTTTGCTGAGGAATTATCTCGTTTTCCTGTTGTCTGAATAAGAGTCCCTGAGTCCTGGTCCCAAATGTCAGTATTTGCACTGTGCTGGCAGCTGTGTGTTTGTGGTCACCCCACGGCAATGTTTGTGAGGACTGTATACAGTGGCAGTGTCTCTTTCAGAGAACACCAGGAGGAAAATAGCGTGTGGCCAACTCACACGTAATTTGTTCTCCTTAGCGGAGGTCTCACATACGCAGTACTTAAATGGCACTTTTTGTTTCTGGGTAAGATGAAGGTAACTGATAGAAACCATTCAAAAGCCTCTCTGGCTGTTGCTTATGTTCCCTGCAAAGGACTGAAGAGAACAGCTCTTTGGAGACGTGGCTTTACATTGAACATACGCAGGGCTGTGTCATTATTAATTCTGCAAATGTGTTTACAATGGTTAGGTAAAATATTTAGTTACTATTTAAATATTTTGATGTATTATAGCTCATACCCAAATTTTAGATGTCTACTGCACTTAACATTTCCAATTTAAATAACCGGTTTCATTAGGGTTTTTAGTGATACAAATTAATAACAAAAGGCAGTTAATGCAGAGTACGGTTATGAGACCAAAATACATGTGGTTTAAATTTAAAGAATTAAATGTTAGCATTTCCCTATAGAGAAAGGTTATTTGGGCAGTGGTGTACTGACATTATCACCACCCACGGAGAAGGGGGCCTGTTGATCCTATTGGTTAAGTACAAATTCAGAAACGGAAGAAATGTTGGTCTAGAGGGTTTGCTTGGTGTGAGTGAATCACACAGGAAAAATGCTGATACCTAGGGTAGCTCAGTGACCTTCTTTGATGGTTAGAAAGAGAAATAAGCACACAAGGTTTCTGTCAAAGTCAGAAGGTTTAGGTTGCTCGCTGGGTAAAACCAGCCCAGCTTATAGTGGAAAGTTAAATGATGAGCATGGAAGTATGATAATAAGCTGTGTTGTAAGTGAGACAGAAATGATTTTCTGTGGCCAGTAAGAACGATAATCCAACGTGTTAACCATTGGGCTCGAGGGCTGCTAAGAAAATAAATGTGCAAAGTGGATAAAATAAAGGCTGAAAGTATGTTTAAGTAGGTGTTTCTTCAAAGCTTTCTTCAGGAGGGTGTTTTGGACACTCTGCCCTACTGCTTTTGGCAAGACATGTCTGTTATAATAAAGGTAAGCATGCGGCTTTCGTTCTAGCAGAAAATAGTGCTAACTGTAGCTCGGGATTTATGTGCTTTTGTAATAATTTTCGTGGACTTAGCTAGAAACAAATCTATTGAAGGTAGCAATTACTAACTTGGCACTATTTGACGTTAGTTAAATCTAACAACGCTGGGATGGCTTCACCTATTATTCCTGGAAGAAACTGCAAAATCGGGTGGTTTTAGGGAGTTTTGTGTGGATGTGGGACTGCGCAGAGAAGGCAGCTCTCAGCATCAGTGCACGTAAGGAAAACTTGGCTCTGAGCCTCAGGCCGACAGCTTGGAAACGGACTGGGCTGAAACGCAGGCTCCCAATGCTCTGCACTTTGGCTTTTGAAAATTTCTGTGTGAGACCTAATTTCAATCTGAAAAATCAAAATACAGTGCTTTGTGATCAGTTTTGCTTTGTTTCAACCTAAAACTCAAAGCAAAACTCTTGGTGTATAGAACTGTACAAAGTAAAACGTAAGAAAGTGAACCCAAGAGCTCTACAGACTGAACAAGCTAGTTTCACTTAGCTCTCAAAATAATCCCCATTTTGCAAGTTCACTTTTAAATTGCACATGTAGCAGATGTCAAAATTGAGCTGGTTTCACTATGGGTAGTGCAGCTCCAAAGCACCACACCGTCATCAAGATCTCAGTGCTTGCTCTCAGTCTCAGCTGGTACTTTGGACATCTGTCAAGAGATGAATGTTTTTCTGTCTCAGCCTGGTCACATTTAACTTTTGTTCATCTCTAAGGCGATGATCAGTATGTTTTCATATCCAGCTCTGAATTCATTTCCTAAGCCTCTGATAATGCTCTAAATGGCACCCACTCTTGAAATGGCAGGAGCCACTCACTGCACCCCTGGAAGGTCATCTTTGAAATCATGTGTGTTCAATTCAAGGCCTGATGTTGCAGAGATGCTGAACATCTGCTGTTCCTCCACGCTAGCCCACAAACTGCAGGTGCTCATGCCACTGCAAACATCAGACGCCTACTCCCCAGGCACTCTTATTCAAAATGAAGCAATGAGCAGCCCTCTGCTTTGCTTTAGCTTTTTGTGAAAACATAGTGCAGCTGGATAGAAGCAAACATACGAGCTGTGCCCATACAGTGGCACTTCTAGCCGAGCACTGTTGAGTGTTTGGGAATTCAGACTAGTCAGAGTTCCTCCCTTCATGGAATCAAAGAATCATAGATTCATTAAGGTTGGAAAATACCTCTAGGACCATTTAGTCCAACCACCAACTCATCCTCATCATACCCACTAACTATGTCCCTCAATGCCACATCTACACGATTCTTTAACGCCTCCTGGGACAGTGCCTTCCTGGGCAGCCTGTTCCAATGCTTTACCACTCTTTCTGGGAAGAAGTTCTTCCTAATATCCACCCTGAATCTCCCCTTGTGCAACTTGAGGCCATTCTCTCTCATCCTATTGCTGTTGCCTGGAAGAAGAGGCTGACCCCCACCTTGCCATGACCTCCTTTCAGGGAGTTGTGGAGAGCAATAAGGTCTCCCCTGAGCCTCGTCTTCTCCAGTCTAAACAATCCCAGTTTCCTCAGCCACTCCCCATAAGACCTGTATTCACTGAGCAGCTGATCCATTTCCTTCCCTCATTTCCAAAAAAATACTGAGAGACTGACTTGAGCTCCCAGAATGACCACTGATGGAAAAGTGAGACCCTGGCAGCAGCGGGGCTGGGTGAGTCATCATCTGAATGTAGAGCTCAGTTTCTGGCAGCTTTGTTAAGAAGTGGGGACTAGAGAGAGATGTTCAAAAGAAATATAGTATCTGATCATCAGTGATCTTATGTGCATATATTTTGTTTATTCAGGAAGCAGATGTCAAATTCTCATGACAAACCAGGACCTGGAAAAGTGCTGAGTGCCAGGGGAATGGCTGAACTTGAAAATAAAAGGCTATCTGGAAATACACAAGCTGAGTTACATAAGGATTGTATTGCAAATGGAATTTACAATGTAATGGCTCACCTCTGCACGAGAGTGAGCCTTGTCATGTGCAAGCATATGTTACAGGGAAATCCACTGGGCTGTTGATGGAAAGCAAATATTATGTGACCCTGAATCTCACTTGATATTTTAAACCATAATAGTTTCAGATTTGAGTCACAATAAGTAGGATATATATATGTTTGTATATAGAAGCTTTTAAGCTCTGAGCAAGGCTTCTGCCTTGGCAATATTTTCACCTCAAATTGCACATTTGGTCCTCTATTCTCATAATTGTAGCTTCAATTCAAAGTCAGAAATCAGATGAGAGGCTTCCGAACTTTGACAAGAAATCCAATTACAATGACAATCTGCAATTACAATTACAATCTTCTCTTTTCTACTCTGGCCACTTTGAGCTCCAGTTTCATCCACACATGTTACACCTTGCTTCTTCACAGGGCTTCCTGCATAGAGGTGACATCAGGATTGGACCAGTGCCTTATTTGCCCCTTTGGAGCTTTCAGTAGGAACAGATAAGTTCTTAGCATTGCATGGAGAACACCCTCAGCCCAGGGTCTTCTTTGGAACACTCCTCTGTCAGAGCAAGAGCTGGAGAGGATGGCACATGAGAGGCACACATGGGGAAAAATCTGTTTTCTTTTTTTAATTCAGCACTTTGACCTGAAACACTGAGGCGAGCTGTGCAAAGAGCTGCTTGCAGAGCAGAGTGCTGCAAGGTAGGAGGAGAGGCTCTACTTAAGAGAAAATCTGCCACAGTCTACAAAACAATCCCACCACAAAATAAAATTAAAAGTAATGAGATTTTCCACTGTTAACTTAATAGCAGCAAACCACATGTTCTAAACAATGTTTTTTTATTTTTTATTTTTTTTTTATTTTTATTTTTTTTGGTGTGAGGACTCATTTTTAGTAACAAACCCCAGACTGTTAGCCCTGCCATTTTTCCACTGCTGGAGGAAAACGTGGACTCTTGCTGAGTTTGTATGGTGAATATCTCAGAGATATTTGAATCTGCCACCGGTAAAAGGCCTTTAAATGTGCTCACATGGAGGAACCAGCTCAAGGTAAAGGAAATGGAAAAAATGGGAAAAAGAAGAGACCTCTCTTTGGATCTTTAGCTGTGTTATTTTTTTAGATTATATTTCTTCTGAGCTCCCAAAATCTTCAGTAACAAACAAGTTTTCTTTTAAAAAGTATTAAGTTATCAAAACATTTGCCAGGTCCTAATATTAAATCGTAGCAGTCAGCAATGTTTAAGTTCAGCTATATCATTTTGCTGAGTAAGTCATGTTAAAACTTACAGTTTTCCCCTTAAAATGATCTTTCCAAATGAGGTTGATATTGTGAGAAAAAAAGAAAAAAGAGAGGGACGCCTTCATCATAAGGAATTATGGAATTAATTTTCTTTATACACTGTGTTTGCACAGGACATTTTTGTTAACTCTTAATAAAAATACCATTCAGCTGCTACTTTCATTGTTTTTATCCTGGGACCAATACAACATTGTCATTATTGGATATAAAGTGCTGTAAAAACAAATCTAATTTGTTAAGTTTATTTTGATAAGAAATAAATATAAAGGTAGTGCATAGTTTGTATAGTGCTGCTATCATAGGACTCCTGGGTATAATTTATATAAAGAAAATAAAAAAGCATACATAACTTTCTAGTTGATTTCCTTTAACAGGGCTAATTGAAAACAGTTTCTGTTATTTAAAAGTAATTTATTTTAAATATAGTTTTTAAAACAAAGTTCTTATTGATATCCATTTTAAGTATAATATTATCTCAGTGTGGGATACAAGTAAAAGGTCAAATCTTGTAGGAGTATTTTCTGTATGACTCAGTTCTGATCATAGATAAACTTATCAGGGAAACCAAATTAGTTAACCTTTTCAGTACTGCTTGTTTTAGCAGGCCACAACTGTTTCTTTCACAAAGGCAGCGCTTCAAAGCTCGTGCTTTTGTTCTGAAAAATGAAAAAGAGTGCACTAATTTCCCTTTTCTCTATCTGATAGCAGGCAAAGGCTAGTGAGATTTTGAGCATGAAATTGGTCTTGATGAAATTCAGGAGATGGCCATATGAAGTAATACATTATTTGTTTTTAGTTGTGCTGTTATGTAACAAAGATGTGCAATTTCTTAACTCCACGATGCCTTTCATTTACAGACACTGTTAAAGTATATGCTTTCTCATGTCCAGTAGCTTAATCCTAATAGAATAACTTGAATCATAGAATGCCTTGGGTTGGAAGGGACTCAAAGATCACCTAGTTCCAACCCCAAATGTCCAGGCCTGATTACTGGAGTGCTGATACATACTTTATAAACAGAAAGGCTGCATGGGACATACCTGTAGGAACCAGCCTCTTCCCATAACACTTGATAACTTGTTCAGTTTCTGTCCAGTTAGCTGTTTTTTACATTTCTCAGAAGTTTCTTCAGCTCTGCTTCCTTTTTCTTTCCATTGTGGCACTGCCAATCAGTTGCTCTGATACGTTCAAACTCAGTACCAAAATCTTCTCTTCTCTCATAGAGCCAGAGTGACTGAAAGATTTTTATGGACTTCAGATTTTAGACTGTGCTCATATCTGAAAGAAACCCCCACAGACACCAAGGAGTCCCAACCTTCCTCATGGTGTTTGGGCTGCCTCACCTCTACCAGCAATTTGATGTCATCGCTGAGGGACACTTTGACTCACTGGGGTTTTGCCTGCAGACTCATTTCTGCCTCCTCTGCTCATTTTGCATTAGAGTTACTCTCACTGACTTGCATGAAGTACTCCAGGGGATTAAATGTGGTGGAGCCTTTCCCCACACAGTGCCTTGAGAGCTCCGTCTCAGGTGTGACCTAGAGGAGAAGTCTGGAGACACAGATATTAATGATATTTCTCCCATTCAGTGAAGTAGATGCATTGAGAATATCCAAAGGTGAAGACACGTAGAAATCTGGCTTTGAAAGTCAAAGCTTACACAGCATGAGCTGAGCTGTACAAGTACATGGGTTTTGTACAGCAAGAAATCAAGCACAAACTTGTGAGACATGTCTCCTACTGCAGTGTACTTGGGGTGGAAATTTTGTCAGTCATACTCAGCAAAATATTCATCTTGTGTTGGCAGTGGCAATGAACTTCTTTTTTCTTCCATAGAAATCTGCAAAAGATGACCAATTAGGTAGTTAAAACATTTCTACTCTTCCACCATTGGAATGATTTTACACAGTACTTTCTCAGCAGAAAAACAAGTGGTATTTGGGGAACCACCTCACAAAATGAAATTTCATCCAAGTGGGCAAAACAGTGCGATTATCTGGGCAGAGAATGCAGTGGATTCCATGTACATGGGTGGAGAAGATTTTATTCTCTGAATGAGAGATGATTGCTCTGGAAAACCTGCTGGGTCACTTTTAATTATTAAAAGAGCAAATTCATGGTTTCCTCGTGGACCAGTCAGAGAGCATAGTATTTTTTTTTTGTTCTATTTAAACTTAGACTGATTAATCAGACTTCCTGGCAGTGGTTGTAAGAGGAAGATGACTGAGAATTTAGTAGGTGAGTTAATTCTCATTTTTACTGTGTCTCAAGAGCCACCCACTTTCCCTTCACATGACTCGACACCAAGAAGCCTTTACAAGTTTTGCAGAGTGAGACCAACCTGTTGACCTGCTCTCCTCATCTTTTATCCCATTTTTGCTGCTTCTTCATTTTATTTGGCACATTTCTCATTTTTTAGCTCCTGTCACCAGCAAAACCCCATCCCCAACTCCACATTCTGGATACGAGTGACGTGGCTTAGTGGCCCTGGTTGTGATGGGTTGATGGTTGGACCGGGTGGTTATCTTTTCCAATCATAATGATTCAGTTATTCTGTGAATGTGCTCTTCATGTCAATAAGGGATTGGTGAAACATCATGTCTACTGAAATGCCATGGGCTTGTATAATGGGTGAGCACAAGCTGTTGTTGATGCCATTGTCTGTGTTGAAACATTATGGCACCTTCCCCCTGCAGTGATCTTGGTGACATAGTAACATAGGTTCACACCACAGCCCTACTTTCAATTGGGGTGCTTGTAGGCATTGTATGTGTATTCTCTCCTCTTCTGTTGATTATTTTCAAACAGATTTTAGAAAAGAATTGCTTTGAGTCTCCTTTTGCATTTAGCTTGCTTGGACAAGGTGTTAGCAGCTTTCTAAAGGAGAAGGGCACAGATGTGCATGCACAGACACTGAAACCACCTTACAGAACTGGGCCACTTGACAATATCAGAGAGAACATTTTGGTCTTCTTGCACCAGCCATTGGTGAAGGTGTATAGCAGGATTTTTGCCATAGCAGCAATGTATACATGTTTTTCTTTCTGACTGACACTGAAAGCTTATCAAATGCCATCAAGATACAGAGAGATGATAGTTTGGAGCTGGAGAAAGGTTATTATTACTTCTTTTCCCCTCAGCATATCTTGTTTGGAGGAAGATACTAGCTTCTGCTACAAACCTCACCACACTTACACCTTGCTTATTCTAGCTGCAACAACAACAAACATATTCCCATTTCTTTTCCATTTCAAACCCTCTGAGCTACATGTAGCAGGGACATCTCTCAGCAGACCAAATGCCCAAAGCCCCATCTCACCTGGCCGAGAACACCTACAGGGATGCAGCATCCACAGCTCCTCTGGGCAACCCTGAACAGTTATTACCAGTTTGTACTGGAATGATGTGCATCAATGAAATCCTTACACATGATAAGTGAGTGATAATCTCTGCCCTCTGTTCTCATCAGACTCCGCTCTGTTACAGACAGGCAGCCAGGTGTTTCTTTTACCAAATCTAATGCTGCAAAACTGGACCATCTCTCATTGACAAAGAATTCAGACTTTTTTTTAACTGAAGTGGAAAACAATTCCTTGAGGGCTTCTGCCTCCCTGGTTTCTGAGTTCAGATATCCACTTTTAGTGATTATGGACCTTAAGAATTCCCACAATTACAGTTCTGCAAATAGGAAGTGATAGTGAGATATGATCATTGAGCGTGGTCCTGTCGTGTTTGTGGGTTGTGTGGTCTTCTCTAAACATCCAGTAAACACAGTGTCCCACCACAGCTGATTTTTCCCTGCAATATATTATCTTTAATAAATCCAAAGCTGTACAACATGCCCATTGCCCTCCCACTGCATTTCTGTCTTCTGAGAACAAAAATTCAAACCTTTTTTTTTTCTTTTTTTGACTGGTGGAGACAATGTATATGCTTTTAACATTCTCTTTTATCCAGCTGCAGAAAGTCCTCCAGTGTGCAAGCACAGAAGATGTATTTATGTGTCTGGCCATCTCTGGAATGCATGGCTGTGATGCGAAAGGCTGGGAAACTCTTGTGGGACAGGATGACTGCTGGCGGTGGCCTGACAGCCCCAGCAGACACACAGAAAGAAGGAAAAATAATGTCTCTGTGGTGCTGAGGCACACTGCAGGGATGCTCTGTGCACCCCAAATTTTAAGAAGTTTGAAAGGGGAGGTCTGCAGTGCAGCATCCACACTGGTGGGACTCCTATATGCTTCCTCCATGATCTTCAACATGATGGGGGCCTGGGGTCAACGTGGCCCTGGCTGGCATCTCCTGCAGTTTGCAGGATGGGGTTTCTGCTGGCTGAAGAGAAAAAATCCCATTTGCACAGGATTTCTCTGTGTGCAGAAGGCCTGCTAGAAAACTGCCGGAGCTAAAATGATCACACATGTCTTTCAGCTTCGGAGAAGGGAGCTCTAAATGAGAGCATGTGTGCTCCGATCCCGGGCTGAGAAAATGTCAGTCTGAGGCGCTTGGGAAGTTCCTATTGATACAAGCAGGGAGGCTCCCTGCTGCCCACAGATTTCCCACATAAAAGTCCTACTGGTAGCCGTGGGAACTTCGCAGCAGCCACGCTGTGGCTAAAGTCACCACTCCGAAAATGCAGCGAAATTAGTGTTCATAAAAGTGAAAAACATGCCACAAGAATGAAGATGTCCTGATTCACAGCCATGGAAATTACACGAGTTCTGGCATAAAAAAAAGCCAAATTTTACAGCTATCCTGGTGGCAGGAAGGGATGGCTGGTGAATTTTAAAAAAGCCTCTTTGAGCAAAAACCCTTGCCTTTTCACGAATGATTTTACTGCGCTAAACCAACAACAAAACAGCTCAGCAGTGCCCATTTTGCCCCGTGGAAAAGGCAGGCCATGTGCTGCACAGTGGCCTCTAAGTGAAGCGGAGCAGTTTGCTCCAGAACCTGTGAAACAATTTCCAGCAGCTGGTTTGTTCCGAATTTCAGTTCTGCCTTTCGATCTGACCGCCACCTCCCCCAGTCTGTGCCAATCGCTTCATATATTTTCAAGGGAAATTAAAAAAGAACATAAAGCAAACATGGCAGGGTATGATGGAGCAGCAGACTTATTCCAGTGTAAATTGAACATGAAGCTGGGACCCGGAGAAGAAGGCAATGCTGGCAGTAGTGCAGCTGGTCTAGCTTATCATTTAGTACCATTTGCCATTTGAAGTTCCCTTTTTTGAGTTTTTCTGCTACAATTACTGTAAGTAGAAGGGGTGATGATTCTGGTGTTGATACTTGCTGCTCGACTTTGGGAGATCCCCAAAGAGGAGACCCCACAGTCTCTGGACAGCCTGTGCCAGTGCTCCATCACTGCACAGCACAGAAGGGCTCTTGGTGTTCAGAGGGAACCTCCTGTGCTCCAGTTTGTGCCCATGGCCTCTGGTCCTGGCTCTGGGCATCACTGGCAGAGCCTGGCTCTGGGCATCACTGGCAGAGCCTGGCTCTGGCCTTTTGCTCCTTGGGTTTCCTCCACCACACACCATCCTGCTGACCCCCTGTTGACGTGTGTCCAGGCACCTCGGCCCTGCCCCAACCCTACGCCCATGCTGGCAGCAGCTTATGACAGTGTAAAAATAAAACAGGAAATGATTTCTGTGGGGGTTGTGGTGGCAGGCAGAGAAGTAGCATGGCTCTGAAGAGCAGTCATGCCTTCATGCAAGCACTGAGGCCCTGCCAAGCATTACAGGGGGATGTTTGCTTGGTCTTTTGAGTGATGGAAAGCTTTCACTGTGGGTGCCCGGCCCTGGCCAGCATGTGCTCAAAGCACAAGGGTGAGGCTCACCTCTATAGAGTCACAGAATCAGTAAGGTTGGAGAAGGCCATTAAGGTAATCTAGTCCACCAACCATTCCCACCGTGCCCACTAACTCACATTACTCAGTGCCACATATACGTGGTTCTTGAACACCTCCAGAGATGGTGACTACACCACCTCCCTGGGGAGCCTGTGCCAGTGTGTTACCAACCTTTCTGAGAACAAGTTTTTTCAAATATACAACCTGAACCTCTCCTGGTGCAACTCACAGCCATTTCCTCTCATCCTATTGCTATTACATGGGACAAGAGGCCAACACGTCTGGGGAGGGGAAAGGGCTCTGGTGAGCACTGCCCCAGGAGTTTCTCAGAGCAAAAGATTCTTCTGGGCATTGGAAAGCTGAGTGTTTCCTTGGACCTCATGCCTTGGGCTTGGAAATGGCCTTTGAGTCTGCTTCCGCCAGCTTTGTGTTTATAGTGAACATTTATTTCTTTCCAGCTGGGTCAAGTGTTTTTTCCTGTAGCACACAAATGCTTGGAATAGAGGTTCAAATCCTTCCCTGCCTTCAAACACAAACATACCCTATCTGGGTCAGGAAGTCCCTGACCTGCAACTCACTGGAGGCTAACAGAGTATATCGTGGTAGTTTTATTGTAGGCTTGCCCTCGTCTTATGCTCTTCCCTCAGCATCTGCTATTGCCAGCATTACAGACAGGATATTGGGCTGGAGGGACTTTTGGTCCAACCTCCTGTGGATGTTTTTATGGTCTTTTGTCTTTATCCATGGCCTCTGGAGTCTAATAAAGACTTTGTAAATACAAAGAATTTGTTGAGATCTAAGATGTTGGGAGCATAGGAGGACCTTGGCACTGAGGGGAACAAAGGCCTGATAAGAGCAGTGGGTGTGTGGGGAGCGTCAGTGGAACAGCTTCCAGTGCCTGTTGGCTCTTGGATAGATGGTCCTCAATGGGCAATGAAAGTAATTCTTTCTGGACACTTCCTAGCATACTATTCTCCATAAAGCGTATGATTTCGTAGTTTCATACAATATGTGATTTATCATTCAGGTTTGCTTCTAGCACCAGACCACAGCCTCAGTAGAAAGAGCTGATCGACCTATTTTATTTTGGTTCTTAATTGGCTTCTTCCAAGGATAATGAGCTCCCTGAAGATGTCCAGTTCCCCTTGGCCAGAAGCTCTCAGATATCCTCACTGCACCAGAAAATGCCAGCGGAGTGAGATGGCTGAGAAACTGTCCCCAACACCTTCCCTGTGCCTGCCCCTCTTTGTGACTTCTGATATGGGGAGACGGAAGAAGGGCAAATTTGTTCCCACAGGTGATGTGAAAAAACAAAAATCATCAAAGATCATCACCTGCTCCCTTTTCGACATTTCTCCACATCAAGCCTAGAAAAACCCCCTTCAACATGATATTGACACTGCAAGAAATGCTGTTCTCTTTTTCATCAGATGATGCCTTAGAACTATGGTTTCCATGTCCTGCACTGAAGCTGCTTCATAGAATCCTGGAGTCACAGGGTGGTTCAGGTTGGAAGAGACCTTAATGTCCATCCAGTTTGAATGCACTGCTGAGCACAGTGCTGCTACTCAACAGGTCATGCACTAGTTCAGGTCGGGTCGCTTGACCTTCACATGCTTCACTGCAATCACTGCTCCTTGATTTGAGGTTTTGAGCTCTGGCAATGGTAATGAGGATTTGAAGATTCTGATTTTAATCAGAATGAGCAAAGTACACGGGCCCACTTAAAAACTAAATGTGATGTTTAAGCTCAGAAACAGTCTGTTTAAAGTTATTCACATGTTGACGTAAAACACAACTGAAAAGAAAACACTTCACATTGAAAAATACTGCTTTCTCACCAGGGTGATTGAAATGAAGATTCTGCTTGGAAACAGCTCAAAACCAGCCCAGAAGTGACCCCACAACAGTGTGTGGAGAACCACAGCTTCTACCAGAAATACCTAAACACAAGCAGGTATTCTCAAAATTGTTATAGATGTCTGTGCACACATCTTCCTTGCCTATATTATAGGGATCCTTACTATTCATTGAGTGAGGAAGGCAGCAGTCACTGAAAGTCAATAGGAAAAGTGACTCCATCTGCTTTTAGGTGAGATCACCTCGAATATTGCATTCAATTTTGGGTCCCTCACTACAAGAAAGATGTTGAGATCCTGGAGTGTGTCCAGAGAAGGATACTGAAGCCATGAAGGGTCTGGAAGACAAGTTGTATGGGGAGAAGCTGAGAGAACTGGGATTGCTCAGTCTGGAGAAGAAGAGGCTCAGCGGAGACCTTACCATTCTCTACAACTCCCTGAAAGGAGGTTGTAGTGAGATGGGGGTTGGCCTCTTCTCCCAGGTAACAGCAATAGAATGAGAGTGAATGGCCTTAAGTTGCACCAGCAGAGGTTCAGGTTGAATATTAGGAAATGTTTCTTGTCAGAAAGAGTACATTGGAACAGCTGCCGAGAGAGAGAGTGGATTCATCATCCCTGGAGGTATTCAGGAAATGTGCAGATGTGGTACTGAGGGACAGGGTTAGTGAGCATGGTAGGGATGGGCTGATGGTTGGACTAGATGATCTCAGTGGTCTTTTCCAACCTTATCCTGTGGTTCTATGATTCTATGACAGCTGGAATCCTTGGTGTTCATGACCACATATTACACAACCCTTAGGTCTGCTGAAATTGCAGTGAGAAGATGCAGTCCTGAAGGCTCATGTTCCTGACACTGCGCAGGTAGAAGCTGGATTCTGGCTACAGAGGTGGTTGAAAGATTCCCTCCCATGATGGGCTGATGAAACTGGAAATGAAGAGTTCTGAAATGTTTGGGACTGCTCACCTGAAGAAGAGGAAGCTCAGGGAGATCTCATCGATATCCACAAATACCTGAGGGAGGGTGCCACAGGCTGGAGCCAGGCTCTATCAGTGGTGCTCGATGCCAGTGCCAGAGGCCATGGGCACAAACTGGAGCACAGGAAATTCCCTCTGAACATCAGGAGCCCTTCTGTGCTGTGCAGTGACGGAGCACTGGCACAGGCTGCCCAGAGGCTGTGGGGTCTCCTCCTGGGGATCTCCCAGAGCTGCCTGGACGTGGCCCTGGGCGCCCTGCTTTGGATGTCCCTGCTGGGGCAGGGGATGGAGCAGAGGGACGCAGAGGTACTTTCACACCTCAACTGTGCCGTAGTTCTGCAGTTTTTGGTATCAGAACTGAAGGCTGTTTTCCTTACCCAATGCATAACAAGAAAATTTATGGAGAGATTAATAGTGTCCTTTACAAATGCTGAAATCACAAACACATATGCAGCTTTAGCACAAAAAACATCAGCAAAGTTTGTAAAGGTTTGTGCACTGATAGGAGCTGTACATCAGAGCTCCAGGGCTGGGGAAGGACAAGGGCACAACCCCCAGATGCAGCCTGCTGCTTTGCAGCCCCGCAGGAGGCGGATGGGTCCCGCAGAGCCCTGCAGAACACAACATGCCCAAGGGCGGCTCTCACCAGCAGCAGGACTGGCGCTTTCCACGGCAGCCAGGACAGCTGTGGAGTGTGCAGACAAACACCCACCCACAATGTCTGCAATGCACACAGCTGCTGCCTGGCTGCCTCACAAAGGTGCCTGCGCAGCAGCACATGGGCCGGCTGCGATGCAGGCTGTGAGCAGTGCGCGGGCTATATTTTACAAGTCAATTTTCAGCCCTGCTTGCAAGCACAGACACGCTTTTATGGCATCTAGAGCATTTCGCTGAATGGTTTTGTAGTACGCTACTGACCAGACAGTGCGCTTCCAGATTTAGATTAGCAGAAGCAAACAGCAAGTGGTGGGTTCAAGTGTGGGTCAGGGGATGCGTTGCACCCGGTGAGCACTGGAGCCTGGCTTCCCTGGGACCCGTGTTGGAAGCTGTGCTCAATAGGGATGGTCCAAGGTGTTTGCTTTTATGATTACCAGTGCCATTTGCTCGGGGAGAGTGCTGTTATCACATTGTAAACATCGTTTTAGTATCACAGGATCTGTGTGGTTGGTGTTGGGGCTTCAAAGGAGAACAGACAGTGCTTGTTCTCCCCTGCTCTCAAGCAGCATTTTAGCAGTTAGTGTTTTTTGGTTTTTGGGAAGAAGAAGTAGGTAGGAAGCTGGGAGGATATTCTGGGTCTGATGGTGGATTTGCTCTTCAATATGTGTTAATGTTAGTGAGCCCAACTTGGAGGAGGAAGTAAAGCCAGAACCAAGACTGTGAACATCATAATTGGTGCTGATGATCATTCTATGGATACAGCTGAAAACCCAAATATTGTGACATAACATCACCACAGAGAATGTACATGCAACATTTAAACACCTCATCTGTCATAAATCCTGCATTACAAACAGCAGAACCAGCTCACTGCCCCTCTCGTAGCTGCCACCTGAGGGTCAATGGGAAAGATTTCATAGAATCATGGAATTGTTTGAGTTGGAAGTGACCCCTAAATGCCATTTGGCCCAACTCCTCTGGGACACCTACTACCTCCTACAGGGACACCTACAGCTCTATCAGGTGCTCAGAGCGCAGTCCAGCCTGACCTTGGGTGTCTGCAGGGGTGGGGCATCCACCACCTCTCTGAGCAAATGATGATCTGAAAAAACAGCAGATCCTGATAATTGTCTTCAGTGATTGCAGCCTGTCTTTGAGGGCTGCAATATTTTCAGATTAAGTTCTGTTTGATTAAACTCTAGGTCACCTTTCACATGGAAATCACACAAACCAAGAGCCCCTTCTCTCCTTTCCTCAGTGCTAATTGTGATCACCAAACCAACATCACACGAGAAAGCTGCTTACCTTCTTGTAGCTGTAAGAGCTTTTTCCAGCCTTGCTGAGTACCTGCATAAGTACTGTGTTTGCTGAGTAAGATCTGGCCTGTGTAGGAGTGAGGCGTTAGTAATGCACCTATGGTTACAGTTCTGCTTTCTCAGGGCTCTCCGACATTTCTGTGTGCAGTAATACTGCTGTGCCTGTGGGGGTTGCTAAATGTGGCTTTGGGGAAGGTGGTCCCACATCTGGGGACGTCTCTGCCCAGGGGTGTTGGGAGTGATGGATGGGGATCACATCTGACTGGTGGCAGGGAAATTTCATGCGGCATCAAGGGTACTCTCCTGCCCCAAATACCAGGTAAGTATAAAACACATGGACACCAGCATAGTTGGTGCAGCAATGCTTATCTGTGGAATCTGCCTCCCTGGGGATCTTCCAGAGCCACCTGGATGTGGCCCTGGGCACTCTGCTCTGGGTGTCCCTACTGGGGCATGGGCTGGAGTAGAGGTACCCAGAGGGCCCTCCCAGCCTCAGCTGTGCTGTGGTTCTGTAATTTTATCAGTGCTGGTACTTTTTTCCCTTCATGGCAGTCCAAATCCCAGATTCCTGCCTTAGCCTTTACTCAGACAGACCTCAGACATAGATCTGTTCCTCTCTGGAACTCTCTAGGTTCCTCTCTCTCTAGTTTTTAACCCAGAATATACAAAGCAACACCAAAATAAAGGCTTCCGGAGTCACACTCCTGTCATTTAGCCTAGTTTCCATACGACACAGGCACATCTGACTGCATGGAGCAAATAGGGCAGGTGCTGCTCATTCAGAAGTCTTTTGTGCTGTGCTAATGCTGACTCCTGGCTCCGAGGACCAGGATGTGATGAGATACGAGGGTAAAAGGGGAAAATGTTTCTGTTTGCCCCTTCTGAGATCAGCTTCTGGATCCTGCCATGGTCAGACTCAGGTGTCACAGTGCTGCAGGTGCAGCTGCTTTCACAAGTGGCCTTAGTTTGAACACGAGAACTCTGAGCTGGGAGGAACAAGGTCTGGCTAAAAGGGGGAAGGAAGAGGAGGAAGGACTGTGCTAAGTATGCTCGAAGGATTGGAGCTCTTTTGCCCAAGAGTGGCCTGCAGCTGAGCACCTCCCCACCACTTTCCTGCTGCAGCACATGATATGGTGCTGTATAGATCTGAGCAGCACGAGGAGAAGTCACGCCAAAAAGCCTGCTGCCATGAATGAATGCATTCAGACAAATGCCTCCTGTACATAACCAAATAGAGCTGGGTGCATTTCTGCATAGTCTGGTCCTTGTGTGCCCCCTTTTTGCTGTCTGAGGAGCAGTGACAATCTGAAGAACACTCAGTTCCAGGAGATCTGATGGTTAAACTTATCACATGGCAATGTGTCTTCTATTCTGCAGTTTTTAAACCGTAGCTCTTAAATGAATATTTAAGATGTTAATAAATAATAAAATGTTCTGTCTCATTATTGTATTCTAATTATTTGTTGTGTTACTAAACAAAGATCAAATCCAAGCCTGACTAAGCTCCTAAATGTCTGCAGTGGCAGTGGGTGAAAGAATGACATAATATTGGCTTTGGACAACCAGGAGCATACACCTCTTCCACTTAGGGCTTTGTCTTCTTATGACTTTGTAAACTATCCTTCATCTCTGTTTTTATTTGCAGCCTTCCTTACAGTACACAGGACTTAAAGAGAGAGATCCACTGTCTTTAGGAGGGTTGTATGTCTGCAAGTAGCAAAATCAGCCATAAAATACACATTATCAGATAACTATTACTGTAGGAGATATGCAAGCAACTGTGGGAGATATGCAAGCAACTCAGATTGTGCACTTTAACCTCATTAAATACTATAATTCATTCAACTTTACTTAAATACTCCGCTGTGTTAATACATAAAAAGCAAATTGCAAATCTGATGTTTACTGCTACTTCTCATTACGACCGCTTTTATGTCTGGTTCTGCTATCAGTATGAGGTCTATTTTCAGTGAGAATTCTTCAGATGTGAAAACATGACTAAAGAGCAGTAAAAGGCAAGTCAAGCAACCACACTGAAGGAATGCAAAAAGTGCTTTGGCAAATTGTTATCTTCAGGGTGGTATCTTTGCTCTATATATTTACACAAATACACAGAAAAATATTATATATTAATTACACAGGAAAATCTTACTCATCTCTGTAGAAAAACAGGATAGAGATTTCACATGTGGCTCAGCTCCAGGACGACGTGATATTTGTGTCAGTGCTGTTTTCAAGATGCAATTTATCTAACACTGGAAAAGGGTATGGTTAGGCTGACTAAACTCTGGAGTGATGTTGAATGATAAAAGTGCAAAGGGGAATTTTTGGGGCGTCTGAAAGATAACGTATAAGACTTCGTAGGTGTAAAAAAACCAAAAAGACTTTTTTTTTCTGGTGGTTGCTTGAAAAGCTTGCTGACATTTTGTGACACCGATGACCTCTCCCCCCCCCCCCCCATACCTTCAATTCCTCTTGCAAAGTGTAGCTGCCTAACAACTAAATAGAAAATTGCTCATACTCAGGCACTGCTTTGGCTTGCCTCATCCCTCTTTAAAATTTTTGCTGTACATTCTGTGCCCTGAACTCACCCATGCTGTGGCACGCAAAGGCATGACTGACAAGAAGGGTAGGCACACAGCCCCACAGCTCAGCTGGGGTGTGCACTGCTAGTTATCTGCAAAAAAAAACATGCGGATGTTTGGGAGCTGGGGCAAACCCATAGCTGCCCAGGGAGGTTGTGGACACCCCATCCCTGGAAGTGTTCAAGGCCAGGTTGGATGGGCCCTTGAGCTTCTGAGGCTGTTGGGACTGTGGCAGGAGACTGGAACCCTTTTTCTTTAAGGTCCCTTCCACCCCAAGCTGTTCTGTGATTCCATGATTCAGCACCATTTTCAAATGCTGGGAAGGCTGCTGATCCCGTTTGTGGCACTGAGACACATGGTTAGTGAGTGTTGTGGTGGTGGGTTGATGGTTGGATTAGGTGATCTTAGTGGTCTTTTTGAACCTTAATGATTCTATGATTCTATGGTTCCATGATTCCATCATGGGTTCTATCCTGGGTGAGGGAGATCTTGGTTGCAGGAATCAGCTGAGCTGAGCAGCTTCTGAATTAAGTGGGAGCTGGTGTTCAGAAAAGTGGAAATGGAGGTCAGTGAGTTAGTAGGGATAGGGGTAGTGCTCTGCAGGACAGATTTGCATCAGCAGAAGCACATTTGACATAATGCTGATGGATTAGTCTGAGTGATGATGGATGGGCCCCAGCAGTCTTCTCCAATTGCAGGTGGGCCAGTTCCTCTCCCAGGTGTGAAAGAGAACAGAGGCCTGCACAGTAGTGAGGCTCTGGGCAAGATATGCCCTATCCAACTCATGAGCCAGCTGGTGGGGTGAAGGATTATGTCTGTGAAGGTGGATTTAGTTTTCAAGGGGCTACTGGAGTTTTTCTCTGCATGTTTTTGGCTTGGTTTTGGCTTGCCTTGAGAAGCAGCCTGGCATGAGCAGGGCTTGCTGTTCTTACCTCTCCAGTGTAACGTAGAATGAAATGCCCAATTTGACCCAAGCTGCCACTGTCTATAGATGGACATAGATGACAGTTGGCACTTTTGATCTTGGTGGAGTTAAGCACCTCCAAGTCTCCTCCTAGTATAGCTCCAGGTGGGACATCATCCCTGTCCCATCTCTACATGTCACTGTTTGAGGGTCCTGTTTGGCATGGAAAAGGGAAATCCTAGCACTCATTAGGTTGAAGAGCACAAAGGTAGCTTGTTTTCTGCGGTATGTGGCCTGGCTTCTTGTCCTCTGACCATCATTTCATGTCATCAGAGCAAGGACATGATTGCTGATGTTCTTTATGGAGATCCAGGTCTGTTTTGACAAAAATTTCCCAAAAAACTTGGCTACTTTCTTTTGCAGTCCCAGCCCTGGGCTGCAAGGCAATCCCAGCTGTGAATGTTTTTGGAAAAACAACAGGGATTCAGCATAATAAAGAAAAGTTAGAAAAATCAGTCTTCCTCTTTCCATCTTCCCTTGGCTCTTTGAAAGCACCTCAAAAACAACAACTACAATAAATCTTAAGATTTATTTAACCAAAAATACAACTTAGAGAATCTGATCCATGAATTTTGAATGACTTGAGATGACATTACTGTGTATCCAAGGCAAGTTGTCTGCATCATGAAGTCAGAGAAGATCTTCAGAGGGAGTAAGAAATAAAAGCTGAGACAGGAGAAGGAAGGCATGGAACATTCCCAGAGCTGAACTTTGGATCCTGTGGCTAGTCTTGCTCTCAACGTTTGTCCCCAGTTCAGAACAAGAGCTTTAGCACTCAACAGACTCCATCCTGGGTGCAGAGGACTGAATGTTTTTTCTCCTTTACGTTAAAACCTCACCGAGGTTGCCAGCCTGGTGTGGGTGGCAAAACTCTCAGATATTGATTTTCAGTCTGCCATTCTTTAAAGCAAAAACATTCCTTTCATGTCACCAGGCACTGTATCAGAGCCCACAGTGGCTTGCAGGGTGTTTCTGTGCATCATCGCAATGAAGACAATAGAACATCCTGTGAAGTAACAGCCTCAGCAAAACACCACAAGAGAAAATTGTGAAAAACACAGTTCTCTGTTCCCTTTTTTACCCAGGCTTCTGGTTAGAAGCACAGTCACACTGGATTTAAATCGCTTTCTCTTGTGATTTGGCTTCTTTTTAAGCCTCAAACCATGTAAAGTTCCACTCCTCTCCCTCAAACCCTATTGCAGCTTGATGTGGGAGAACGTAGGCTTTTTTCCTACTGCTTTCAGTCACTGTCTGACATGTTCTGAATGCTCCTTGATGTGCCCGCTGCTTTTAATATTGCTGGCTAACAAAAAGCACTCGATTTGTTCCTTCTAACTGACACACATAATTTGTGTTTCCGTAGAGAAATATTGCTCTATTTTTCAAAGATTTCTCTTAAGTAGGAGAGCAATGTAGCAAGCTTCATAGAGCTATTGTTTGGTGCTTAGTCACTGAGTTTTCTTATGGCTTTCTATTCCTATAGACTGGGGTGTCTTGCATGCAAAAGATTATATTAATAGAACCCTATGCTTGTGAGCGGAAGGCTTCTTCTTGCAACGGCTGCTTTGAAGTTGATGGAAACTCTTTATTTTCTTAAATTTGTTAGTGACTGTCTTCAGTGTGCTACGGGATGCTGTGCTGCTGGAAGCATGAGCTTGGGAACGGGATGTGACATTGAGGTGCTGTAACCAGTGGAAAGACAATGCTTTTGGCTGTTTTTGGTGGAGGCACTGTACCCACACCAGGCTAAGAACAGACTAGGTGCAGCTCCTCAATGTTGTCAGGCACATGCAACATCCCTTAGGCTCCTCGGCCTAAGTCCATGTCCAGCCTTGCTATATTTGGGGGCCACCTCATCTCCCTTGATGCTGATTGAACTCTGCCGGTGGGTGAAATTATTCTTTTAATGTCTCCTGAGTTTGTGGTTGCAGTAATAACATAGCATCTTTTGGGATGATCAATGCTTTATGAAGAGAATGTTCTACCAGCAGCTCAGAGTAGGCGCTGGCCAGTTACATTGCTCACTCATACAGAACTTTGCTGGGGTATCAGTATGAAAACAGGAAATGATGTAGGAAATGTTAATAAAACTTGACAACAGCTCAAAAAGGTGTTTGATCCCCTGTTTAAGTGTACATAACTATTACAGGATGAGGAAACAGGAAATATGCTGAGGGGGAGGGGGATGAGAACAGAGAACTGTAAAAAGAATAAAAAGACTGAACTCAAAAAATTCCAAGTCACCCTTTCCAAAGTCAGCTGGCACGCATGAGACATTGGTCAGAACATGCAGCTCCTCACCCAGGTGTAATGTGTGTGTACTGCAAGGAGCTGGGATTGAGATCCTTCAGTAATAAATTCAGTAAAAATAAATATGTGACCGAGGTAATGCCAAAAAGAAAAAGCCCAAATGAAAAAGAAAGAAGAGAAACACTTTCCAAGCAAAGGTTTTAGAACTTTCAAAACCAAATCAGTTTTCTGTGGTTCCAGTTTCTTCAGAATCTGTGTTTGCCCACAGCTTCAAATAGATGAGGTGCCATCATATCTCTCCTATTCAGAAGGAATATTACCATCTCATGATCACTTTTTTTTTCTGTCCTCCAATCCCCCGCACCACCCCACGCTCTTTCATAAGTGTCTGAGTCAGAAAAAAAATCCCCTTTCTTCTCGATGTGTTTTATTGCAGTAGGTTCTCTGACTTCTTCTCATTGAAGTTTGCACGATGAGTTCCCTGGTAACCTGCTCTGCTGTTACTGAATGAAGTGTAGCAAGCGTGTTAATTTCAAGGAACTGTTCAAGGGAAAAAATGCTTATTGCTCTGGATGTAAGAATAGCAAAAGCCACCTCTTACGTCACCTTCCATTAAGAGCACTCAAAGCATTTTAAACATTTGAAGTCATGAGTCACAGTTTATAGACAAAGAAACTGGTCTTCAGAGTTGAGGATGTTTGATTTTAGTAAAGTAATTGTGGGGTTCAATGAATTTGGCCTCGTTCCCTCTTTGTTGGGTGATACCGTTTCCCGTGACAAATATACTGGAAGGAATCATTGTCCAATGTGCAGAACACCCACTATTATCCTCACAGTGTCCTTTGGACCCTTGCAAGTGGGCAGTGGTAGCTACACGCACTTCCTTCCAGCCACAGGCCTGCATTAAACGATGAGGCTTTGTGTCTTCAGGAGAGAAGGCAGAAAGGAGACACTGTAGTGGGAAGGAAAGCAAAGAGGGACCATCCCAGCAGCCAAGAGCAGCTACCAGAAGCAAAAGCTGCCTCCCCTTTCCTCTAAGTGCTGGAAGCAAAGGAGGTTACAAAGTGTCTTCTGGTGTTCAGAGGCTTGTGTAGAATTGCTCTGCCCAAGCTTCATTGTTCATCTCATGGATGAAGTCTCATCTGAGATAAGTCCAATACATTAACCCATAGTGCTGTAACAGTTTCTGTACACTCACCACAAAAGGTATCGAGATAGGGTTTCATCATTTTGTTTCTGAATTTCTAAGGTTATGGGGGCTTGCCCACAAGCGCGTTTGTCCTGTGATACAATGACTTGTTCCTCACATCTTTCAAAGTTTGAAGTAATGCATTGCTTACTCTTAGTTTGCAGATACAGGTGGGCTCTGGCATAAAAGCCTTTGATCTCCTCTAATGCAGACGTGTGGGCTGTAGAAAGTAAGTGGGTGGATATTGAGTTGCTTCCTGGCAGCTCAGACAACATTTATGATCACCACAGCTTGGACACTTAAATATACTCTTCCCTTTTCCTATGATTATCATCAAGTGTGCATATGTGTGTACATACATATGTGTGCACACAGTTATACCAGTCCTTCCTTCAGTGTTGAAGATTTTACCTGTTGAAAGTATAGAAGTCTATTGATTTTAGTCTTTAAAATGTACCTTCTGTAAATCTATCCAAAATGCTTTCATGCTCTCATACGTCAGACAATTATGAATTGCCAAGTTTACTCATAAATGCTTAAATGTAGTGAAACATCACCTTCATGTTGGCCTTTAATGATAGAGACAGTGTTGCTGGTGATGAGTTCCCTTTTCTTCATCTCCCAAAGGCAAAAGAAGATAATACACAGTCAGTTTTTATGAAGCAGGCTTTTTATAGAGGATGATTTCTCTGTGATGCAGTTTTATCGTATGTGTTTAACTTTATTTGAGTCGTGATGTTGAGAGCAAAGTAATCTCTTGGTTGATGTAATGTCATGGTGTCCTTCTTCAAGACTGTAAGCATGAGGACACTCCTACTATGCTTTCTTTTCAAAGGCTAAATAAGCAACATCCAACTTGACTAGTGAGTCATTTTCTGGCTCCTTGATCCAACTCATGATCTATTACATTGGCTTCCAACATGTTCTACCGTATTTTGGCTCTTCTGTTGAGCCTTTCTCTCATTGTCGACCTAGGCAAGTAGCAGCTGGCATTTGCTATTGCCTTGGGAAGGTACAGAGAGCTGAGAAGTGTGTCTCCTTATTTGATTTTAGAGGGAAGCTTTGTATGTTGATGCAGGAAAAGACAGAAAGGCCAAATGCAAGACAGGTTACATGTCAGCAGTACGTGGCCACTGGTGCTGGCAGCAGAAGGAATAGGTTGGCATGGAGACTTTAACAAGGAGTGATGGATGGAGAGGAAAATGCTGAAGATTTTAAGGCATTGAACTTCTTGTGATCATTTAGGTGGTAAGATATGGTGGTGCATCTGGTCTCTGCGTGTGATATTTCTTGTGATATTTCTCAGTTGTCCCTCTCACCTCTGTGATCATAGGAGGGTTTGGCACATTTCAGAGGGCACAGCCCTTCTCTGCACAGGAGCATAACAGAAGATATTTGGACTTCTGTGGTTATGTGTTGTGGTGAAATGCCACAACATGACCTAACATAAGGATGTATGTGAGATGCAGAATGGCGTGATTATTTTCAATTGTTCTTGGTTGTCTTTTTTTTGTCTTGATGCTTTCTCAGCTGTAGGCTCTACTCTGAAACACTCTGGCTACTGTCCTTATAGAAAACCATGGTGGAGAGTGGCAGTGTCAGCAACACCATGTGCTACTTTACCTGTGGCTACCTTGTATTAAAAAACAAGCACAAACCCCACTAAACAAAACCATGAAAAACACTCAGTACAAATGAGATTTCTCTAAATAGGAGCAATGAAGAAAGAAGATTGTAGTGAGGTGGGGTAGGCCTCCTCTCCCAGATAACAGCAATAGGACAAGCGGTAAAGGCCCCAAGTTGCACCAGTGGAGGTTCAGGTTGGATATTAGGATTTATTATTATTTTTTTTCTCTCAGGAAGAGCAGTAAAGCATTGTAACAGGTGGCTCAGACATGTGGTGGAGTCCCTGTCCCTGGAGGTGTTCAAGAACAGTGTAGATGTGCCACTGAGGGATGTGGTTAGTGGGCATGGTGGTGATGCACTGACATTTGGGCTAGATGACTTTAGAAGTCTTTCCAACATTAATGATTCTATGATTGCATGTTTCTCTCTGTTCATCTGTTCATTACAAAACAAGATTTGCTGTGGGCCTAAGTGAATCCACTTAACTCTAGTATAGGTGGGAGGTAGGCGAGCAGAGACAGTATAAAAATCTGGAGAAGCTGGACAACCTACAAGACTTCATTTTGAGGGACACAAACTAGATTTGGGATAGCTCACGTCACAGCCTATTGCCAGTGTCAGCTCAAGAAAATGCTCAAGAAATGGCAGTGGAATACAGTTTTTAATAGTATGCAAGGACTTAAAGGTAAAAATCCAACCCCAGGGGACAGCACAAAATACGAGCTGCTGCTTAATGTAGGACTTGACCTTAACAATCACCTTTTGTGCAGAAAATCTAATTGCAATGAGCTTTCATCTGTGCTTGCACAGTGGAAACCAACAGAGACAACATGTGGTTCTAGTGAGGTGACACAAGGAGCAGACCGAAGTGATACCTCAATATTAAGGCAATCTTTCTCTGCACTGATTGCTGTTGATCCGACACAGAGCACAAGAAGGGACAAGGTGCAGGATAAGCCTATGAAAACCCCAGTTTATGTGTGGCATTAGCCAGGCCATTGAAACAACCTTCTCAGGGAGCTTACTCTTGCAGTGTTGCAGGAATAATCTGGCGTCACCTGTCAGTGTCAGTGTGCTGTCAGGCAGAATGTCACCTTATTCTAGTGGCCTGGTGTGAGATGATGACTCTGTGCCTGTGAAGAAATGGGTCACTGTGGTTAACCACTCTGCCTCCTTTAGGTGCAAACAATTCTTCCTGAGCTTATTGATCTACTCTGCGACATCAACAAGATGGTACGTAGGAGGGTGAGACGTGCTGGCTTCAGTCATTGAAACTTCTGACAAAATCCCTCACAAGGAAGCTCTGTGGTTTTAGGGGTGAGAATTTGCTGTGAGGTATTAGCCTGTAGGAATACATGGCCACTTCAGAACCAGAAACAGATGGGGCTTGAAATGTGCCCTGGTCTTTGTAGGGAACATCTTGGTGGCCATTGTAGTGATGATGGTGATGGGAGACAACTCTGAAAAAAAGAAAGAGATGTTTGACTCAGGTTTTCATTAACAAACATTTTCAGGAGCTGCAGGAAACTCTTGTGTTGCCCTATGTCATGCTGAACCACGTTTTTACCAAAAAACTATTATCAAAATGGCCCTGGGCTTTATAAGCAAAAACAAATGGTGTGAGATATTTCTGCTAACAGCTTCAGAAACTCCTGCACTCTGAGGCCACAGAAAATACTTGGCAAACAGGAGAAGAGAAGGCCCTAGGAGGTTGTGACCACCCTAAAAAAGCTCCAGACAGTCAGGTGACAGTACAGCAGGATATGGTCCCCACCATCAAGCCATCTTAAGAGGCTCTATATGTAGTTCTGCCAGTATGGATGGAAAGAAAGCCCTGATGATGACAGTTAGGAGGCTTCGTGTCACAGACAAGCACAGAAATGTCACTGAGGTGACTATCAGACTTCACTGCACTCAGAAAAAATCCCAGCTGATGACAACTCTGGAAAATGACAGATGGCTGTCAGTGCAGGATATTGGGAATAACAGCAAAGGAGGTGCCATTTCAGGGACAGGATATTGGGAATAACAGCAAAGGAGGTGCCATTTCAGGGACATAGAAGAATGGCCCCAAGTTGCACCAGGGAAGATTCAGACTAGATTTTAGGAAAAACTTCTGCAGTGAAAGAGTGGTCAGGTGTTGGAATGGACTGCCCAGGGAGTGATGAAGTAACTGTCCCTGGAGGTGTTCAAGGAACATTTGGATGTTGTACTGAGGGACATGGTTTGGTGGGAAATGGTGGTGGTAGGTGGATGGTAGGACTGGATGATCTTGGAGGTCTTTTCCAGCCTTAGTGATTCTGTGATTCTATGAGTTCTCTGAATGCTTATTCAAGGGAAGTGTTAATGTATTAATGTTGCTGCAAAGAAATTGTGGTTGACTTTTGTGAAATCATCTCTCAGAGTTCAGTCCAAGTTGGGAGTGCTGCTTCTGCACTGCAAAAATGGGAAGTAGGTTTGTTTTATGCAGGTCTTTCTCACCTTTTATATTTATCTTGCAAAAAACCATAGAGGTGAATATTCTCATTATTTACAACTGGGATAAAGGCACTTTAAAGTTTTGTTTTGATGCTTATGAACTGCAATAACTGAATTGTGAAATACTCTAAAGATTTAGGAAGCACTAAGGGAACAAGCACTGTACATTTTGTCCTTTTGTAAAAACAATTTTTTCCCTGTTTTTCCTGGAATAAAGCACTAATTTAAATTACTACAGGCACTTTGGGTGTTTCTGCGTGATGAGTGGCTCGCACCTCTGAATCAAGAGTGCATATTTCTAGGTCAAATCACTGAACATCATCAATAACTGTGTCAAAACCTGTGGATTGGTAACTGGCAATTGATGGATGAAATTCCTTACACTGGTGTCATGCCTGAGGACTCTGCTGTTACACAGCCTTTATGATGCTGGAGGCTTCCTGCAAGATAGCTGTGTTTTTAAATGCTGGCTGGAAAGAATCTGTTTGGCTTGTCTGGCTGGGCTGTGTCATGCCCTTGCCAGACATTGCATCTCTCCCAAATTAAGGACAAGACCTGCTCATTAAACTCAGTAATTTTCTGCTGAGTTGGGATATCACCATCTAACGCATTCAGGTCTGCTCCTGACCATTTTCCTGACAGAAAAGGTATCAGCCTCACCTATTCAGTGTTTCATGCATTCAGCTCTACAGAGGAACTCTGGGGAGATCAGCCCTCTAATTTTGATGTGCGAGTTAGGTTTATAAAGTGGGAACTTCTTCCTTGTAGTGGTTTCGGGACAGGAGAGCTACATGCATCCAGACCCCCTGCAGTGACATGCAGCAGCCAGCAGCCAGCTCCAGGGCTTGCAGGTGTCTGCTGCAGGATATCTGTACAATGTTAGCTTCACGGTTTATTAGCTTGGGAATAGGTAGTTTGTCCTGATATGTTCTGTATTATCTGTAGTTTTATTGTTCAGGTTCCTGTATAACACTCTCCGTAGCGATTCTGAAAGAGAAGCAGTGGTGAGATAGTCAATGGAAACGTGGGAAACTCACCTTTCTTGATGTGCAGGGGAAATGGGTGAATTCAGCACGCACCAATGATGAGCAGATGAACTACACGCACTTCCATCCGTGCTCCGCCAATGAGCAGGGTGTTGCTGTGTGACTGGAAGCCATGAAGGGACCAGAGCTTCTCAGAGAATAAAGAAAAGGCTGGGGAAAATTTGTGGCCTGAGCCTTGCCCCAGCACCAGAGCATCTTCCCATAGTTCATGCAATGGTGTAAAGAACATCTGCCTCAGATTGAATCTCACACCCTCTCCCCAAGGGGAGAAGTGTGTGCACTGGAGTGTGCTGTTTTGCTGGGGAGGAGGGTGCCTGCGGATGGTAGATGTAGTGCAAGTGTGCTTCTCTTTGAGAGGGAAAGAGCCAAGACATGATCTTTGTGGTGCAGATGGAGGTGATGTGAGCACTGATGGCACCCAGATCCTGGGAAGGCCCTGCCACAGCTGTGGGAAAGTTCGGGATCCACCCCAGACAAACTTCATCCTCCTCTTACTGCCTCTTGATTGTGCTAAGACCACTGCCTGCTTGGGACAAGGTTTGATACTACTCTCCTTGTGGAGAAGCACAATTCTCCAAGGCCAAAACATGTCTGTATAGTAGGTGCCCTTAGATAGTGTGAGTCATGGGCTATAGACATCTGAGATCTGAGTGAAGTGGTGAGTCCCACCAGAGCCTCCCTGTCTTCTCTGTATGCAACCTTACTCCTCCCAGACACTCAGTGGTTTACCTTTTTTTTTTTTTCCCTTGAAAAAGGCTGAAATAAAGTCATTTTTGGAGAACCTACAACTTAAATTCTGGTTATTTTTCAAGTTTTCTTCTTGTGATCAAAAGAGAATTTTGCTGTGTAACCATCTTCTATGAAATAGTGGCCGGGCATTTGGCTGTCATATGGCTGTGCTGTATAATTATAGAACATGTTATGGTTTGATGGATGAAGTCATTAAGAGCATAGTAATTAGTACCAGCCTGCTACTTTGAACTGCTGTGTGGTGTCACATATTCCTTGCAGTGAATTACATCTGTGCACACACTCAATACAGCTTTCTAACCATCTGATGCCTCAGGCTTACATATTGTTATGCCATATCCATCCAGTACATTTTTCATTTGCTTTTAAAAATACACACACATTAAGCCAGACAGCAGTCTAAGTCTGAGCTTCCTACCTCCTAGAAAATGCACTTTTTTTTTTTTTTTTTTTTTTTAATGAAAACTCTAAAAGGAAAGTTGAGAGGCTTATCATAATGCCTACATGGACTTTGCAATGGAAATGAAATCCTGAAGCAGAAAGGTACATCACTTTGCTACCCTATGTTGGACCCCAAGTCAGAAGTGATCCTGGGTGTCTGCTTTTTGATTCAGCAGCCTCTGAAGAACAGCACACTGCATACAGTCCCTTTGACATCTTGGCAGCCCTACGCTGGACATTCTCCAGTATGTCCAGGTCTCTCTTGTCCTGAGGAGACAGAGCTGGCTGCATCAAATCCAGGTGCAGCCTCACCTGTGCAGAGAAGAGGGGGGTGGTAGAGATTTTCATTGTGAGAACTGGATGCATGCAGAGTGGAGAGAAGAGGAGAAGAAGATAAAAAACAGTCCTGCAGTGGAGAGAAGGCTGATGGCTCGTATGGCTGTGCTGTATAATTATAGAACATGTTATGGTTTGATGGATGAAGTCATTGCTGTGTAAGGGATCCCAATGCCTCTCTCAAATAAGCACCCACTTCTTACCCATTTCCCACCCCAATCCCCTAGAGGTTATTTAAGATGATCTCTCATGAGCAGATGATTTTCTCTTCCCTCTTCTGCCCCACCATCATTTACCTTAGGTGAGCCAGTGCTGCTGCATACCCGTGGTAGGACAAATTTAACAAATGTATTAAATGGGGCAGATATGTCCTTTGACATGGCAGGTAAAGGGTAGATTTTTTTCCCCATCGACCTGCACCACATTCTCCTCTGGAAAATCTCCCTAGGAAATGTGACTAACTTCAGCTGCAAATGATAATTCTGGTTTCCAGCATAGGATATTGGTGCCTCCTGGGAATTACAGCGATGTTAAAGATACAGTGCTGGGGTGATGGTATCTCACATTTCTGCAAGGGTCAGACATCCCACTTATGCCACAGCTCCCAGGGTGCCTTGGTGTCTCCTTACATACAGCATCAGCCTGCATGGGGGAAGAAGTAATTTGAAATGGAGAAAGCCAGATCAGAGAGGATAATATTGAAGCTCTACTGAATTTGAACTGGATTTGGACCAAAAGTACTAAAATGCTTTGGGCTAAAGGATATTTTTAAATGAAAATTTGAAATCTTGTCCACAAAACCATCACTTTAAGAGGAAAAATAGAACTGAATAATCACAACTAAAAATTCCATTTCCTGCTGAAAAAGTATCTGGCAAGAATTGCACTTAATCCTGCAAATAAGAAGTCTTTGCTGGCAAAAAAAAAAAAAAAAAAAAAAAAAGGAAAAGGAAAAGGAAGAGGAAAAGGAAGAGGAAAAGGAAAAGGAAGAGGAAAAAGAAAAATAAAAATAAGTGTTTTGCAAAAAGTACACTGGGGACTATTGGTTTGATGATTTTAAGTAATGGCTGCGTCTCAGGCTTCCATTCTCCGAGCCATTTTTACAAGAGGCAAAATGGCTTGCTTTAGAAATCATTACTATTGCTTGCATCCATTTTATGGTGCACCCATGGGGGTGGCAGGGGAGAAATGACCTTAGTGGGCACTCATTTTGTTTGTCACCCCCTTTCTCAGTTCAGTAAGCTATTTCTTCAGTTTCTTCATTCCTTTCCAAGGTGGTATCACTCTGCAGATAGCACTGAACTGTGCTGTACATATAACAGTGCCCTCGAGTCCTATCTGCCCCGTGTACATTTTGTTATCATCTGCCAAACTATCTGGCTGCTAGTTGCCACAGGAAGTTTTTAGAGGATAAATGACTTGCTTACAATCACCTTTCCCATGGGTGAAAATGGGCACAAACAAAATGTCTCCTGTTCATCTTCTTTGTGCTTTCTTGACAAACACATTAGGATATCTGATGGTATCTGCCCAAGTTGTGCTCACCTCCAGCATTACTGCCAAGCTGCAGGTGACCCTTTGCCAAAGGCCTGTCCAAGCTGACCAGACAGAATAGTCCTAGCAGATCAGGCTGAATTTTTGAAGACACTTCTCCAATTCTGATTCAATTCTGTAGGCTGAAGGATGATACTATGGATCTGTTCTGCAATCTCAGTGCAAGATGAAGGAGAGATGATTCATGTGAAACACACAGGGCTATGCTGCTGATACCTCTCCATGCCACAGGAGGAGCAGTTGGGACAGAGCTCCTCAGTGATGACATGGGACTGACCTTGAGCAGATGTAGAGTCCACAGCTGAGCTTCCTTTGAAGTCAGTGGAGAGAAACTGGCATTTCTGGGTCGGTACCTCTCATCCTGCTGTAGCTAAGGTGGGATTTTCATAGCACCTCAGCTCCTCAGCTAGTGTAAAAAAAAAAAATGCTTTCTCCTTTTAAGAAGCTGACCTCTCTATCCTGTGACTTTGTTGTAAATTCTAGGATCCCTCTCACCAACAGGCTGGAAGATTGGCATGCTGGAACTAATTAAGGCATCTGACTTAAAGGAAGACAATTCACCTGATTTCCCCCAGGTGCAGGTTAAGACACAACTTCATTTCTCCAAAGTGACTGATGGCATCATCCATTCTAGATGCTTCTGCTATGGACTGCCCTAATACCCACTTCAGTTTCTGTGGGTGTTTTCCACTCCTCCAAAAGACACCATGGTGTGCACCATGGTTGGCTGCCCAACACCAGGTATCTGTGAGAAGGAGCACTTCCTACACATCTCCTTGCAGCACGCATCAGGACAGCAGGCTGCTTTGAGGCCCCTGCACAAAAGATTAAAGGGAAGAGCAAAGATCTTCATTTGCTTTTTGAGATACAGTTGTTGCCCATTAAATTCTGTCCCAGTCTATGCATTACTTAATACTGAATGGGAGAGGAATGTTATATTATATAGGAATATTCTCTCAGGAGAATTTACCCATGAGCTTTTGTCTTTATCTGCTTGTAATGTTGCTTTAGATGCCACCAAACTGGCCTTAAGAAGGTTGCAAAAAGAGAAGGAAAAAGTCTAAGTGATATTTTTTTCCTTCTCCTCACTGCAGCTAGTGAACTGATGTTATTGCAAATATAGGCTGTAGGACATCATCTGCAGATTGGCAAAGCAATTCTGGGGCTGGCTGGGAAAAGGCAGAGCTACCTCTAGGTTAACTCTGGCTGCTTTTGTGCTCAATGGAGCTTCTGAGTCCATATTTATTCTTCATGCTTGACCCTCCAGTGGGACTGCCTTGGTGGAGCTTCTGGCCCTACGCACCTACTTGGCTGGATCTGTTATCAGACCCAACTTTATAGCTGTGACTTATAGAGCTTGTGGCTTAAACCATATGGTCATTCTTTTATGTAGTATTTCTGCTTGCTTATTTTTCATTTTCCCACACCCACTCCATTTATTGTTGGCTGCTTTCCCAGCACCTTTCCTCCAGAGAGGGAGTTACATAAATAGATCTCTGTAGGCTTTAGGAGACAGATGCTGATGGATAGATCTTCCCAGATAGACTGCAGAGCAGTGTGAAAAGCACATCACCTACCTACCTGTACACACGACAATCTCAAACCACAGTCCCCTGTGGCTGAGGATCTTGCTCGAGGCGACAGTGCCCCCATGTTGACACTGCCAACACAGGACCGGGGACAAGCACTGTATTTCAGCTGCTGTGTCTTATTAAATGATGTCCTGCTTTGAGTGATTATTCTGTCTGCAATCACTGGGAATGAATGTAAGGCTCAGGGGGAATTAGGACTAATTGAGGAAATTAAAATCTGCATAATGTTTGCATTTTCCTCTTCATATGCCTTTTGTAATAATTTAATATTTATGTACCCAGTATCTAAAAACATGTGGTTGATTTGTTTTCTTCACTTAATTAGCTACTGAAATATTTAATTACATTTAAGACCAAACACACTAATATATTTGCTTTGTACAGTTCAGCAAAACTTGCTAGTTGCACAACAGGAGTCCTGTCCTGATTTCTTGCACAGGACTCCCATTTGTTTTGGGACAGATTTAGTAGGAACAGTGGCAGTACCACTTTCTCAGCAGGGTTAGAAGCTTGGTTTTAGTGAATAGTTAAAATGTGTTTTAATCAGAGTTAATAAAACTAAAATCAGGGTAAGGGTCCCTCTAGAGGAAAAATAGGAAAAAATTATCAGACAGCTCTTGGGGAAACAAGGCATTTTTTCTGGAAACAACAGGAGGGGACACCGCATTTCGTAGGGTTTGGTAGGGCAAGTAGCAGGAGGAAGAATCCCCATAATGGGTCTCTGCTGCAGCAGCTTGTGGGATGCATGAGCCAGACTGCCTGGGAAACATGGTGGTGGGACTGATCACTACTACCAGCACTGCTTCAGAAGTGGGGATGGCTTGAGGTGTGCAGAAATAAGCAGGTTAATCTTAGGAGCTGGTGGCTTTGGCTCCAGTTCTCATGCATCAGCTGATGGCTTCTTCTACTGCTTTTGGTCCCTGAGGGACAAGCTCCATGCCAGCATCCACAGAAACCACTGCTAAGGCACTTTGGTGCCCTATGAGCTGTGCCCATAGCCCTGGGGTCTGTCGGGGTAACCTGTTCACCTTCCTGTGCCCACAGCCCTGAGCCTTCTGGAGCAGCCTGCTCATCTCCTGGCAGGAATCGGTACAGCCATGTTTAGCTGATAGCAAGAAATGGCCCTTAATCAAATCCCAGATGTGGATATTTGTAAACTGGAAGAAGTGTGTGTCTGGACTGAACGCTCCAGCTTACACTGCTTTCTACAAAACACTGAATGCTGGCTTCCCAGGTGGGGCTACAAGGCCTGTTCTTCTTTGGTGATGGGGAAAGAGCCATGAGTGAATGGAGACCAGATCACATTCTTGAGTCTTTACAGGCATAAGGAACCTGTGGAAAGGGGGTTAGCATCTCTGAAGAGTGGGGAAAACCACCCTAAGTTTGTATCACCTCCTGGCTTTTTCTTCCTGGAGACTGGGAACTCATCCTTCATGCTTCTGGTACTGTGGCCAAAGGGTCATTAACACTACCCACCACAGGAACAGACCTGAGGGTCTGAAGATAACAGAATGCTGCTGCTTGGGGAGAAAAACCCTGGACCTCAGCTATGAAGCACCCCAAGTCACATTTGAGACTGTGAAATGGAAAAAAGCCCAACTATCCACATGATGTTCTTGCTGAGAGACTGGAGTATTTCACCCAGTTGGGAGTATTGTTGCATCAGAGGCAAATCTTCTCTATGAGCTTCAAAGCAGTTCTCTGAGTGTGTGAGAAGCCTGCCTGGGTGTGCATCCTTCCTGCCTGCCCTTATGGTGCAGCTTGGAAATGTGCCATATTCATTATTAGCTTTTGGCCAAGGGAACGTCTCCATGTACGAAGAGAAAAATTCCCCAGGGAATCCACCGCATAAACCACTGTCTGGGAGATAAGACTGGACCTCAAAGAAGAAATTGATCTTCTCAGACCATATTATGTCTACACGTCTGAGAGCAGACGAGCACTGAGACCAGGAAAAGCCATGCAGGAGGTTTTCATCAGACAGAGAATTCCGTGGGCAGATAGAGCAAGTTGGCTAATGAGATAAAGGCATAAGAGCGCAAGGAGCTGGAGAAGCGCAGCTCCTTGGATGGGAGGCATGCAGCTAGAGCAGGATGCTGGGGCAGGGGATTTCTGGTGCTGTGTCCATGGCTCCAGGCTTCCTGAGAGAATACCCCCAGACAGCACAGAATCCATGGAAAAAAATGTGGGATGGGTGTTAGTGTGCCACACACAAAATGTGTTATGCTCCAGAAAAATGTGCTCTCCAAGGGACTGGTCAGAGCTTTGACCTCTCACATTCACAGTTCTTTTCAAAAACGATAAAATCAGTTAGATCCATTGTGGACATCCCCTTTAAAGTTTACTCCATTGGATGGTGAAGTGTAATGCATTTCATTTGGTAAGGAGAAAGCACGTGTGCCTCTAGCCTTTAAGCTGTTAATCTTGGGGAGAGGTTTATTGGTTTATTGTTTTATTGCAACTTATTAAATGTCCGTCCTTGCGATTCATCCTTCCAACACTTTCCGAGTGTAAAAACTGTTCTGCTTAATTCACTGTGGGATCACATTTTCAGTTTCTCAAAATCCCACTCTGTTGCATTCTGCTGTAAAAACACTAATCCTCTCTATACCTCACTTGCCACAAACATATACACTTTTCAAAATGAATGGCCCATGAAACCCATCCTGAAACTGTAAAAAATTGTTTACCTTTGTCTTCTTTTACTCTAGCTGCTGTATTGAGCTGGATCAGTTTTATACTGACAGAACGGAGCTGAGCACAGGCTGTGACCCCACTGACACTCCTAACTGCATGACTGTGTATATGAGAATGCAAAGTTTTATCAGCATGTTTGAATCAGCTTCAGCCTCTTTTTGTTTTGCCTTCACAGGACTGAGGTTTTAAAAAGCAAGCCACCTTCCAACAGTAACCTGAAGTGGTTCCAAGGACAGCTGCGAAGAAGACCTGCTGGCTGAGAAAGCGCTGCGAAGCTGAGAAGAGTCTCATCTACTGCCTCTTGACCTGCTTTGTTTTCTAACTACAGAAAATGGTTGCTCCAAACCCCGTTAAATAGCACAACCTTTCCAGTTATGAGAGAAACCTGGACCTAGGTTAGCAAAAGGGAAAAGCGTGGGTGGGAAGAAAAATCTTTGGATCGCATGCAGACTGATACTCCACTTTCTTACTATTTCTCATTTTCTTTTGAGCCTTGTCACCATCAGTCATCAGGAAGCTGCTTTCAGGATTTGAATCTTGCCACTGGTTTTTGGGGCATGAGATGAAGGGGAAAGGAGATCTCTCTCTATTTTTTTTCTTTTTTTTTTTTCTTTCTGCCCTTTCATAGCACACCTGACATTCAGAGAGGAGCAAATCGAGGAGCAAGCTCAGTTTTCATGGGGCTGGACATAACTCCACGTCAGTGGAAAGAACTGCACTATCTTATAGCAGGAGAGGAGCCCTTGGGAGCCCTCACGGTAATGGGGCCTGGAAGGAAAGCTTGAGTCACTCAGCCCCGTCTCCTCCCGCTGTCGTCACCACATCACACAGGCCTTTCACACACTGATCACCTTCCATCATAAAAGTAGATAGTGCTTTTGCCTGTTACTTGTATTATGGAGCTCTTTGTGACCTTCAGTTCTAAGGATAGGGAGAATACAAGCTCCCCTGTGTTAATCCTGGAGAGGTTTTTGTAAAAGAAAATGCCCATGAGGTGAAACTCTCTTAACTGGATGTAACACCCCTAGGATTTATGATCCATTCTACAACACTGCACACGTAAGTGGGGTAGGTGATGTGTGTGCAACTGCATTAACTAAGGAGATCAAGAGAACAGGGTTAAATTACGTCCTGAGGATGGCAGGGACAGAGCTGTGCCCTTCAAACCACTTTCAGCCTTGAAGATGTGGAATCTGAGTTAAGTTATTGAGGCATGACTAAATTTTGGTCACGCTAGAAATATTCCACTCTTTGGTAACCACATCAGAGATAAATGGAGCTCTGAAGTCCCTGGTGGATGGGGTCTCAAATGCAAATGCAACCACCTAACAGCTTGAATGCAGCCAGTTAAACCATTTTTTAAATGTTACTCCAAGCACTAGTGTGAATGAGACCCTAATTGCAACACTCCAATTCCAGACATATTTTGTTGTTCCTGAAGGCTCTATTTTTATACAAATACGTAAATGAAAATTTGAAAGCAAACTGCTCTGCTTCACTCTGCTGATGTGTTTGCAGTTGGGTGGGTATGATGTGTGATGTGGATGTTGTTTCTGTCTTTGTTCTTGAGCTAAAAAGTGCAATTACATCTATTTAAGTAATTGTTTTTAAGGCAGATGTGTTTGATGAGGAAATTTGCAAAGCAGCAAAAAGCATACAGCTGAAGATGAGAATTAAGTCAATGCCCCTGAAGAACCTTGGAAGGCAATCCTGGATTGGTTCCCACCAATGCAAATCGTATGTTACCATTACTCAAGGGAGTTGCTGCAGTGCATTTTACAACAAAGAGGCACTACTTTCTGTGATAGAAGTTACACTGGAACCGATATTAAAAATTTGGACTTGAGAGGGCTAAGATAGACTGAGATAAAGGTAGTAGCATGATTTCCTTTGCTGGCAGCAAGTCAACCACAAACTCAAGATTTGTTCTGAGTAACAGCCACTACTAGCTTACCCCAGAAATAACGTGAGAATTTCTCCATAACCAGAAAATAGCCACAGTGCATTGTTAAACTTGATGTCAGCCAAAATCCCAAGCACAGTTTTACTGCCTAATATTCAGAGCAAATGGGTGACAGATTGAAACTCCCAGTATGCCTGTCAAAAAGAGGAAATTATTTACTCCTTAGGTAGCTGTAAAATGTAAGTAGATAATGCAATATGAATTTAGAAAGAAAATATAGCGCACCGTATTTAGATCTGAGGCCAAACTAACAACTGGTATAGCATGGTAATGCACCCACTTATCAGAGTATGCCTCAGCCTTGAGACAAATGCTCTGTTTAAAGCTTCCACTGTTCTTTCTCTCTCTTGGTTTCTCTTCTCCCTGCTTGTTTCGTTTTTGTCACCCTTTCTCTAGATGTGGAAGCTCCCTCAGTGATGACAGAGAGGCAAGGCTTATGTCATATGTCTTGCAGAACCAGGTAACCTATGGGGATTTATTTTCCACTGCATGTGAGTATTTGAATAAGCAGGGCTCTAAATGAGGATTGCCTTTGACTTGAGTGTTTTGGGAGTGGTGGGAAGGCTGCTTATTTCCCCAGTAATGGAGGAATGCTTAGGAAGAACCTTTTCTGCTCCTTGCCCATGCAAGTATAATATTTCACTGAGGTTCTCAAGGTCTTCAAGGTCTTCAAGGTCTCTGTGTCTCTGCTGTACATGCTGTGTTTGCCCTTTGCAATGGGTTGCTTCCAAAGAGTTACCTGCTGGCTCTTGCTGCAGTAGGGCACCTTGAGCAGAATTACTCCTCTTTCCCAGAGAGAGTAGAGTTGTGCACACACACACACAGCTCATGAAACAATAATTTGTGCATATTTTCCTTACTCTCCCCTCCTCTCCCCCATAAACAATTATTCTAGCTCTTACCCCTTCTCTACCATCCCTGCTTTGCTCTGCACACCTCCTCCAAGCCACTTCTGTCTTTTATCATCTCTAAATGTTGGAGAAAGTTACCACCTCTCAGAGGCTTCAGCAGGTCCTTGCCTTCAGATGGTGTAGTTGTGGCATGTTGCCTGTGAATGCAGAGTTGTGCTGGTCAGACCTTTTCTCCAGCAGGGATAGATAAGATATAGTGTAGGCACAAGATGATGAAGTTTATTTTCTCAGTGTACAAACAGTGATAAATAGGGCAGAGAAAAGGCTACTTCACAGGTTACTTCATGTCTGTCTTCAAACTCTGTAGCATTAAGAAAAAGAAAATCTTAAAAAAGAAATAAGAAAAGATTTACCACAGAGAAGTAACAGGAGTGGGTAAACACTTTTTGTGTTGAAAAATATAGACAAAAGACTTTTACATGAGAAGGGTTGGGACTTACCCACACCTCAGAGCCTGCACCTTTTGAATAAAAGGCAGTTTTCCACCCTTCTGAAAGACAGACCTGTGGAGAGGTTTCACATTTGGACATGCAAATTGAGTGATGTAGAAATGGTAGTTGCAGCAGTCTGTGTTGGTTAACTTCCCTCCGCCCTCCAGTTCTGCAGAATTTCTATTTTGGAAAGTTGTTGCTATACATACATATTCGTCACTTGCTCATTGGCAAGCAATTGTCACAGTTTTCTCCAGAAGAAATTTGTTTATATAATTTCTGGAGAGGAGAAGACACCCCCTTGTGTAGCTGAGCTGATCCCTGGTTCTAGGTCCACACCTGTTTGTGTAAGTTAATGGGAGGGGAACATGGCAAAGATGAGTGTCTTTTCTCTCCCCAAAGCTACACAGGGAGAAGGAACTTGTTCCTGCAACTTCCCCCCTTAAACCTTTTCCTTGTATCTATTATTATTGTTTTTTTGGTAGGACTACCAAAAATGAAATCATCACACCAACTTGCTTCAGAAACTCTTCTTCATTGTCCTTATTTTCCAACAGATCACTCATCCCTTTAAATGACACAACTCCCACCTTCCCTGCCTAGGATACCAAGTGTGTGCTATGTTACATCCCTGAATCCAACCAGAGGCACTTGAGACCAGTCTCAGCATTGCACTGATACATTTCTAGGAGCTTTTCTTCACTTCTTTCCATCCATGTGGTCTCTTGAGGTGCCCCAGCAAAGAGACTGGGACATAATGCTCATTTGATGCTGCAGTGCTCTGAGTTCAACTCTTGTAATGCTTGTAATCCTTTGATGCCTGAGACAAATTAATCCTCTGTATCTTGTCTTTCCCTTACAGTTTACTTTTTTGATTCTTTCATTTTATTTCATTAATAGGAGCTGTAGAAGGTGAGGATCACTCAAGAGAAAATATGCTAGAGCTGAGTACCCTGATCTCTCATCACCTGGTATCAACATTTGGCATCCCGTCACCAGTGAGTGAATCAGGCTGAATCAGTCATAGCACTCGCATGCAACCCTAAAAATGTCTACAAGACACTACAAGAGCGAACATTTGAACAAACAAAGCGCTCATCCCTCTCCAAACCAAGAAGTGAATGCCAGATGCAGCACTGCTCCTAGTATATTCCTTATAGAGCAGGTGCACATCTGTTTCTTGGCTCAGTTTGTCGGGGTCAGAAATCTCCTTGCTGACAGTGGATGACCTGCTCACATACCTCTGCATTTTAAAATGAGATTTTATTTTAATCTCAGAATTTGTAAGTATTTAATGTTTTCAATCTCCTCTAAGAGTTCAGATATTTTTTGATTGTTTCATAAATCTGCCATAACTGTTGCTAAAAGTCATAAACTAGCATTCTTCATATACCTAAGTACTCTTGGCTAAATGTGAAGAGCCCGATTACTTTGAAGTGGTTTTGGTGGGAGAAGATTGCGTCTTTTATTGTGGTTTCCTTTAATGTAGTCCCACTGCGCATTATAATGGTGCGGAACAACAAGCGTGACCTTTCCAGCAGTCGCTGCAGAGTGGAGCAGCCGAGAGACATTGTACACACATGGACAGTGAGGGGTGACTTACTTTTCTTTATCAAAGAGACCCGTTGATTATATTTAACAAAAGTACTGAATCAAAGAGTGACAAGAGATAAAATAAGAACCTTGTGTCGCTTTCTTTGAAACAGCTTGATGTCTCTGGGCGCTGGCTGGAAGCAAAGCTGAGTCAAGGGAGTTGAGCCAGTGTAGGAGGGAGTGCTGACTCTGCTTTCGAAAGGTGGAGGAGTTGCTGTTTTTAGCATTTGTGGAGGCCTGAGACATTTTTGTTTTTTTGGCTTAGTTAGTCAGAATTGTTCCATTCTCAACCCCCCCCCCCCATCTCAGCAAGCACAGATGCTTATGCACAGGGCCGTCAAGGGGGATGTGCTTCCAAGCCTAGGTCAGGTCCCTTGCCTGCTCCTCATGTATTTTTGGAGAGAGAAGGGATTTGTTGACAGGACTGATCTAATACCAGGGAGATTTTTTCTGCCAACATTTCAGCGTCACCAAAAGAAAGGCTCTTTGCCGAGCGCAGGAATCCCTGCAGAGCATCATGTGGCTGTGCCATGAGTGCAGCCTCCTCTGGAGACAAAAGTTCATTTGTGGTGTGTGGGGTCACCAGCAAAATGAACGTGGAGACCTTCTGCTACTTCCCAGTCCACACAGAGGCCCATGCCACTTGTCATGACTGCCAGGGATTGCTCAGCAGAGGTCCAAAAGTTAAACAGCAGAGGTATCACACATCAGGGCTGAGACGTGCCGGCAGAAGTATAAACGCTTGCAAAACCATTACCTGAAATTTGACTGGCTTTCTCCCATGCGCTTAAGTCTCCAAGTTTCAGGAGTAGTAAAACTGATCAAATTAAAAAACAAAGCAAAAAAAGTTAAAAGTTTTTAATGGAAAGACTGGCAAAGCCAGGGCTAAACTATTTTCACTGGGAGACCATTTGAGCTTTTCAATCTTCTCTGCCAAAGTTTGTTAAACTATTTTGCTTATTAACCCTTTTGCAATCCCTGCCTTAACTATGCCTGAAATTTTAATGTTAAACCACTAAATCCACTTTACAACCAGAGATTATAATGTCAAAGAGGATGGATTTGTGAGTTTAAGCACTGACCCTTGAAAGATGAGACATGAAACATATTTGTTTCCTTTGAGATTTTTCTCTTGTCCTGCGGGAATTGGTCTGTGCAGGACCGAGCTGATGTTGGGAAGTGCAAAGCCCACCAGAGCATGGACGAACAACTGACATGCTGGTTGACCCCAACACAAAGTGCTGCTACTCTGCAGCAGCACCCGTGAGTGTTTCACTGCTGTGTTCCTGATCTTCCATCCTTAACAGTGGAAGGGGGGATCTTGCAAAGGAGGAGAGGGCACCGTGTGTGATTTCTATGTATCTAATATGTTCATGTATTTAAGGTGTTCAAGTAAGAGACTATGGCAGGACTAAGAGCAGGAAACCAGCACACACACATGCAATTTAAAGTTGAAAGAGGAGGGTTCTGAGGATTCAGAAAGGATTCAGGGCAAGCTACCAGCTTGCAGCTGGAGATGAAGAATGAGCTAGTTAGAGCAAGCATGGGCTACAGAAAAAAATTAAGCAATCACCGTTAGTCATTTAGGAGTATAGGAGAAAACCAGAGGCACCCTGTGGGAAGTGGGCTACAGCTGCTACATGGGCTAGGTGATTTGATTCACTTAAAAGCTTTCAGTTTTGGCTAAAAATGAATAATTCCAGTAATTGGCAAGCATTATGCCATAGTATTCGTATGACTTTAGAATAGCAATCAAGTTAATTTTAATCTCGACTGCTTACATCTACTCTGTGCATTTCTAAATGTAGCAGCCACTGGCACCTCCTCTTCCTTGCTCCCTCAAACAGAGAAAGTGAGAAATGGAGGAAGATTTGAGCACTGCAAGCAGTGATTCATTCTTGGGCTGCACAACCTGCCAAATGATCTCTAGAGTGGCACTGCTGTTTGGACTGGAAACAGTTTTCCTCCCTCCCTGCCCTGCAAGCTGTAGGGAATGAAACTGATACTTATGGCAGGTAACCAGGATGGCTCTGGCGAGCAGTGGAGAAGTGAAGGAAACTAAATATGGGACCCAGGGTCTGGAAAAACACACCAGGACAAAAAGGATAAAAGTACAGTAATAACAAAGGGAAGGAAATAAAAAATAACCAAAAGAGATTCCGTTACCAAAAATCAATCCCTGGGATGAAGTGCTCATTAAAGGCCTAATCTTACCTTACCGATGCAGAAACTGGGTTTGTAAGGGATTGCTAGAGGCTGAGCAGCCGTTTTTCTGAGGGAATCAAATAAATCAGTTTGGAGTGTTAGTTTTTGTTTGCTTTGTTTTGCATTTGAATAAAGGTTTCAAAATCTCAAGGAACAGCAAGAAAAAGATTAAGTTTCGTATTAGGCCAACCTGGCTATGGAAATTAATTTCCAGGAGTCAGGGGAGCATGTCATCCTAACTCCACTTCAAAGTCAGCAAGAATTCATTTTAGACTGTCATCAAATCATATAAGCAATTACACTCTACTAATTTGTGCAATACCTTAAAGTCTTAGGGCCAAATGGTGCAGCTGAGGGTTCTCAGATCCTGGCTGTTCCACCAAGATGCTGTCAAAGAGCTACACCCTTTGGATGTTCTTCTGGAAACATGAGTAGATACTAGGGCTATCACTTTTTGTGTCTTCCTAGTTGCTAGTAGTAGAATACCACAGTAATGCTTTGTCTGTAACAGAATTTTTCTGGGCGACTGTGCTTTTGGTATATTCTGATTTTATTGATCATCTGACTCACTAGAAAAATGAAAACTTTTCATTCCGTTTTCCTGTAATGAATGTCTTTGTAGTATTTCAACGATGACAAGGTGGCATTGATTTGAGGGACCTGGTCCCTCTGTCTCCACAAGGAGCTCCAATGCTCATTGATGTTTAATGAACTACTTTTTTGGGGCATCTAAAATTGCATTTTCCATACCTATCTTAATATTCTTTTAAAAAATGAGCTTTTATGTATTGCTTCCCGATCCTGGTTATGGCAGAAAAGTTTCAGCATTGCTGTTGTATGCCCAAGAAGATCAGACTTGCCTCAGCATGTCATGGAGATGTTGTTTGGTTTTAATTCATTGGTGGCTTTCTTGATTAAGATAAAGGCCTCGATTAGGCACTGGCAAAGATCTGAGGGCTGTGGAGGCTCAGGAGCTTCAGGGTAAACCACTCTAAAGATCTGAATCACTTGGGAATCTGACTTTTTTCCATGCCAGCATGAGCTATTACAGCTGGTAGACAACTGTTGCCATATTGATTAAATGCTGGGCCTTTATGCATAGTAGCCCCTCCTCTGTGGAAGGCCACAAATGCCCTTTCTAACAGCTTGGAGTTAATTTTCTGATGACTGAGCAAATCATGGGAAGAATGGAGTTAAAAAAATAAAAGGAACTTGATTTCAGTCTTTAGGAAGGGGGATTTTCAGTTTTGTGTAGCTAGTATTTGGTACAAATGTGAGGGCCATCTAGGAGAGCAAATTTTCAATACAGAACAGCATATAACTTCTACAGCAATCAATTTCTATAATTTCTTCAGTTTTGCCAGAGAGAGAGAAGATTCTGCTGGCAGAGTCAAAGGGATGGAGGTCATGGTGTATTAAAAGAAGCATAATAAGAGGTCTTCTCAGCTCTTGCAAAATCAATTATTCCTATAAAGAGGTGCCAGAATGTGGGTCACTCTGGGTAGTGATCCTCCTTGGTTTAGATGATAGACTTTTCCTTTCAACCACCTTCCTTGAGGAACTGGTACTCTGGAGCCAGTACTTTCATCCATCCTTAGTTGAAGTGTGACCTTGAGTCTTCTGCACTGTATGTTGTTGCTAAAGACAGGCTTTTTCCTGTGCTTTTCTGTAGGGTGCATTCCCCGCCAAAAATTACCTTCACATTGGAAAAACTAAAGTCTTCCTGATGTCCTTTATTTTATATAAAGAGTGCTGGCCCATTACAAATTTAAGTTCAAGTCCATCTACTAATTGACCAAGCCACCCTTGAAACTCCTCGGGAAGGGTTCAACTCCCTGGCCGAGATATCCATCAGCGGGGCTGTCTGCACTTGAGCTCCCTGTCTTGAAATTCTGCTCTGCCACTCCTGTCTGTAGGTGTCTCATGCATGCCAAGGAATTGTGAGACAGACGTGGTGAGACAGACACATAACTGTTCCTTTTCCACTGATTATAGGTAGAGTGTAAGTAGCATTACACAGCACAGATATATTCAGGCATGTTTAAGCTGGCTTCATTTGCATTTGTGTGTGCTTAACATTTTGGACCTCTGATTACTAAGCTGAGCATGCAGGAAAAGAAAAAGGCACAAGTGATTAATTAACTGGAGTGACAAGTTTGGTTTCATTAAGTTGATGTTGCATGGAAAATCTGCTGCAGCAGCAAGAGTAGATTCAGTTCTTTAAAGCAGCACTCAACAGCCTGAACTATGAGACCAGCTTTTCTCTTCCTGCTGCCTGGCAGTGCAAAGGGTTTAACGTACATTTCATAGCAAAACAGGGCCAGCCATTGAAGCTGTACACCAGCCTCCAGCCTGTGTCTGGTGTACTGTTTCTGATCACTGTTAATAAAATGCAGAAATTAATGCAGACAGGAGGGGTGAATCTTCAGGTGTTGACTGGGAGACCGTCCGTGCAGAGGTGGGGTGTGCAGTTCTGGTTGGGCATGCATACCTCACAGCATGAACTTCAGCTTGGAGAAACCAGGACTTACCTCAGTGGGAACTCAGTTAAAATGAAGCAAGGACTTACTTAGAGATACAGTTAACTTAGGCAGACAACTGGAAATACTCCATGCTTCTGAAAGTCTAAACGTAAGAGTGTGGCTGCTGTGTTTCTTGTATTTTCCGTTGGTCGCTGGGTGCTTGCAGATAGCTCCTAATGCACTGGGACTTCAGTTCAATTATTATGTTTGAATGCAGCAAATGGGATGCACACAGATCTGAAAATGCACTCTGCACTGCATACATATTTTATGTGTATGTGAGGTGTATATTAGATGCCAAAGCAATACATAATCATACATGAATTTAATTATTACCAGTGAGAACCAAAGTGTGTCAATGAGCAGAGGTATAAAACAAGGTAATTATGAGAAAAGCCAGAATCCATTACAACATAAGTTCTCAGGGAACATATTTTAACGTACAAAGTGGAAGCAGAAATGAGGGAAACAGAATCATTACCTACGTGGATTCGGGAGATAAATCATCAGTAAATATTATTTTAAGCAACACCACAGTTAACACAGAACAATTTCACATTTGTAGATAATTTACAACTCAGCAACGTTCTGTCAACATTTCCTCATATGCATGGTTTGATTCAACTTAGTGAAAGACACCTCCCATCAGAGCTGAAACGTCTCTGAGGTTTTAATGATTTTCCACATGGAAAGGGCACGCTTGGTAGCGAATGTATTCTGTTTTTCCAGTATGCCCAAATTAAGTAACTCATGAATATAGTGTCAATTAATATAATTACTGCAAGGCAGGAATGCAGATCTAGAAAGAAAACAAAGTCCAGTGATGCTTTGCTTCTTCAACAGACGGATTTTTAAACACCCTTAGAGCAGACAGCATATACTAGAACAAAATGTTAGACTCTTGTTTTTGTTGGCTGTGAATAAATTCATCTTGGGATACATGGTTTAAATATGACCTGATGTAATTCCCATTCTCCTACTACTAGCTGCTATCTTCTGAGCCAATTTCAACTCAGCTCAGTTTCTTCTGAGAAAAGATAGCAGGCAGATTTTTGTCTTCATTTGTTCTGTCCAATTCAGGATGCAAAGCACTCCTGGACACAGAATACAGGGTGTTTTTCATTTTTGTAGAGTGTGACCACGTTTCAGCTTATTAAGCCTGTCTGCTAATCCATTGTGTTAGAACTGATTCATCCATATTGGAGGTGCAAAGACCTTGAGTACTTTACCCATTGCTTTGGATTTTAGAAAATGCACATCATGCCTTTTTTTTTTTTTTTGGCTTAAATTTGTCTTGGAGGTTCTGTTCTCATTAATAAATCATATACACAGACAAGTGAATCTGGCAGTTTTGATGTAAATAAGTCACTGGAAAAAAATACAGCAGCTTTCAAAGTTCAGCAGCCAAGGAAATCCTTAACATTAGTCTGTTTGTTACCCACAGTTTAAACCTGTGGGTAATTATAAAACACTCAACAATTACACAGCATTAAGAGGCAGATTTTTCTATAGGACTCAGAGCCCACAATCAATTTCAGGTTTTCAGAGTTGCCCAGATCTTGTAAAAACGTCTGAGTGAGTAGGCGAATCTGCATGCTGATTCCTGAGCAATTCCTAACACATGGATACCCTTTTTCTTTACCCCTACCTGGGCACTCTGCCCTTGAAAACCTGCCTGTCCGCTAGGCAGGAGAAGACAAAATCCAGGATAAGCTCCATATTATTGACTTGTCTATACATGACCCCACGAAGGAGCTCTGATTTCCAAGTTAGAGATACCCAACGGAGATACAAATCCCTGAGATTTCCCAATAGGTTACCTCCTTTTAACATGGTAAGCTTTGCGAAGTAGTACACAGAAATCAGTATCTTTTTCCCTTTGGAGAGGATGTGAGGTTAGAGTTCAGGCCTACTGACAGCTGTTGGGCATCCCAGAGTCCAGCCCTGTCCCCTTGTCACCTGTGAAGGGACTACTTGAGTCATCCCAGCTCTCTCGTGGATTTACAGCAAATCAGTGTTTCAGAAACAAGTTGATAACCTTTGCACCAGCATGGAAGGCTAAACTTTTATTACAGGACTGTTAAGATAACATCAGTTCTGAATGTATCTTGTAGCTGTGCGAGGATCCAAATAGAAACAAATCTCCGCCTGCTTGCTCTGCTACCTGCATCTTGGTAGTGGCCAAGAGTGGGAAACTCTTGCACAGCTCTTTGGTTGTTTCCCTGCTTGGAGGCAGAAGAAACACAGCAGCTTTGCTGCTGCTGCCTTATCTAAGGAATCTACATACGACTTAACCCCAATAAAAAGCCAAAACCAAAACACAACTGTGTCACGCGAGCTCTGCAGGGACCATCAGCATTCCAGATCAGGAGTCATAAGGCCTGTGAGCAGATTGTGGGGCGCAGAAAAAACAACGTTTTTAAAGCATCCATTTTTCTTGGAGTTTCTAGCTGTATGATATTACGGGAGACTTTTCACTGGTGTGCTGACAGCCCTAAAAGGAGATGGGGCTTCTGCCTACCATTCCATGTATGCCTAATAATCACCCTTTTTTGAATAAATCCCAAAGAGCAATTGCCTTTATCTAATAAAGTCCTCCTGAGATAAAAACCTGAACAGAAAAGTGAACAGCAAATATGCATTTTTTCCTATGTACATGAGCCAGATGCTGTGCAAATACCACCTGAAACTGATATTCAGAAGCCTTTGGTTTTTTCCTCTAAATGACTTGAGCAAGGCAAAATATGATAACAATACACACTGGAATGTTTATTTTAAAACAGATAACAGCTCTGAAAACCCCTTGCCTAGTTTGGTGTGCTGGAACATCCCTGAGGCTTAACCTCCTGTCAGTGTGAGCCTGAGCAGGGTGAGGAATTTCTCCTGCCTTTCCCAGGTGAACTCCTTGGAGGAAATTTAGAGCACACAGTTTGCTCAGATTTCTTTTTTCCTCTTTAGACTTATTAATTATTTCAAGTTGATGCACGAGCTCAGAACTGGGCTGGATTCTTTTCTGGACATCTGTCTTAAATGAGTGCTGTGCATCTCGTAGTTCCCAACAGATTGTATATCGCTGAATGTTCTCCTCATGTCCTGTGTACCCCCAAATCACTCCCAACAACAGGTATTTCCACCCTGTGGAAAATGCAGAGATTTGGAATGAAAGCAGGAGTGGAAAGGAAAAGGCTGAAGCACATATGCTGGGCTTTTCTCTGCCTCTCTCACTCAGGTTTTAATCAGCCAAAACCCCTACCGAGTCAGCAAGATTTTCACTTCCAAAAGAGCTGTGTGAAAATGGAGGAAGGACTTCAGGCATATTCAATACAATAGCTGAAAAACAAAAGCCACAGTAAAAAGAAAGGCGATGAGCAGAGCACATAGCCTAAGAAAAGCATTTTCCCTAGACGGTGTGCAATACCAAGGTGCTACTCTGAAGAGGGGGAGTAATGGGTAACAGTGTGATGTGGCTTGAGGCATCTAATAAAAGTATCCTAGGGCTTCCGTTTTATGTTTTGGAGGTGGTAGAGGATTTTGAATTACAGGTAAGGGATGACATGTGTTGGTGTTTATCCTCCACTATTTACATCTGGACTTAAGGCCCAGTTTATCTGCTCTCTTTTTGTCTCCTGAACAGTAGCCACCTTTTTTCATGAAGCCCTTTTGTTAGTATTCCATGTTTTGTTTGTACACAATACTATCAGTAACATCAGGATATGTTTAAATAAAAGACCTATTAAACAGACTGGTTTGAGGATTTGGGAAGTTCATCTCAACAGATGATTCTCCAGTAGATTTTTCTAGTGACTCTCATTAGTTGGCTTTGTCTTATCTAATCAGGCTCTGAAGCCAATCAATACACAAACTTGCCAATCAGTTCTGAAGTATTTCTTGTGGTTAAGGGAAAGGCTCTTAAAAGAACTTTTTGTTTTGTTCTGGTCAAATGTTGTTCTGAACAAATGGTTGCTGGATCCCTTCTAGCTTTTCTGGCACTGGGCTGTAAATGTTTCTATTTCTCCTGAGGTGAGATTTTCGTCTACTTTTCAGAGGAGCCTTCAGAACTGTTGCAATGCATTTACTCAGCCTGCCTTACTTGAGCTTGCTACCCATGGTTCTTCTTGCCAAGAGTCTTGGACTGGTGGTGTTTAATAGGCAGTCAGTAACACCAAGCCTTTGCTTTTTCAATGGTGTAGTTTGCAAGCAGCTGAAATGAAAGGATTTTAAAACAATCAACCATATATATGACCATCAACATATATATCAAATTGAAGGGAACTTCCTTCCTTGGTGTTGAGGAAGCAGACATAAACTCTCCGCATGCTCTTGTCTCTGCTGGCTTTATCTGCACTACTTGATGAAAGACAGCCCTCAGCTGTTTTCCACTGCTGGTTTTTGACCCTGATGCTCAGCATCGCTTCTAGGAGCATCCCAGAGGTTAGATAGAGAACATTCAGGGAAAAAAAAAAGTGACCGTTGTCTCTTCTTAACAAATCCAAAATGAATAGAAGAGTTCGTGGAAGTTCATCTTGAACCATTATTCTTGCTTTTTCTCTTGGCCATTATACACCACAGCAGTGTGTGCGTGTGGAAAGTATCTCAGGTGATCAGGCAGATGTAATACAGAGCTGTAGGGCTGCTTTTATCGCTGGTACTGGTTGGTAATAATTTTTGTTTCCATAACGATGCCAGGCATGGAGACCAACATCAGCCAGATCTCTTTCAGGGAGTCAGAATGACATAAGCTCTGGTGAATCATCTGGAGGGTGTCAAATCATGGAGGAAGTACTCATGATCTGATGTTTTTCATGCATTTTCCCAGCCTATCATGAATGAAGTTAGCTCTTCCAAGGATGTTGACTCTTGTCTGATCCTACAAGGTGCTAAGTTTGGTCATCTGGCTAGAGCAGCTCTTATCCATACTCTTGATGGGATGTGAAGCCACAAAGTGTGAAGTGCTCAGATGCACCCTGGAGTATGTTATTATGTGTAATGCTGTGTGTTTATCCACTCTGTTTGCTTGGCATGCATCTAGATTTTGGAAATTCCAGCATCCTGAAATCACTTTTGCTTCTCAGAGCACACCTATCTTTTCATAAATGAAAGCAAAAGCCATCTGTGTTGCTCGGTGCTGCAGGTGTCCACTATGCTATAATTATAGCTATGTTATAATCTCAATCCTTTTTATTTTTATTTTTGTTGATGTGAAAGATAAAAGTGGAGTGTAAAATAATCCATGAGGTATTCCAAGTATTTTCAAGCGTGGCAAATGAAAAAGTGGCAAAACTTAAAGGCATGTGAGATAACTTGACTGTTTTAGCAGGGCAGGACAGTGGCAGCAGGTTCAGAAGGGAAATTGATACTGAAATGATATACATCTGGTCCTGATTGGGTGCTATGACTGAAGCATACAAGAAAACTCTCATTACTCCTAGAAGTATGTGAGCTGTGGTTGGTAAGTCTCTGACCATATCAGTTATAAGAGCTGCTCTGAAAGTAATGCACTCTATTTTATTATGTTGGCCCACAACATCAGAGGCAGATATTGGTGCTGTGTACCATGTGAATCAACAGATTGCAACCAAGGAGCTGTGTGTGGAGCTGAATTTATATTGAAAACAATGGTGTCAATGTTAGAATATTACAAAGTTTGCACCAGATGGGTCCCATGAATGCTCGTATAGAAACAGAAAGAATATGGTATGCAAGCATGACAGGACCTATTGAACAAATATTAGGCTTAGGGAGACGAGTTTCTTGGATCACATCATTACTGGTGATGAGAAATGATGTCACCACTTGAGTTGGAGACAAAATGGCAGTCCATGTAGTGGTGACATATCAGTTCTCAACTGAAGAAAGATTTCAAGACACAGCCCACAGCAGGTAGAATGGTGTGCACTGTCTTTTGGGATAGGGAAGGGTTGATCCTTCTGGATTTCCTGGAACTTGGACAAACCATCAACTCTGACTGCTACATCAAAATGTAACCATGCATCAAAAGCTAAAGGCTCAAACTTCCAGAGTCAGGCCAGAGAAGAAGACAACTTTTCTCTTGTAACATGGTAACACCAAATATGAATATGATATGCAAGTTTGTCAGGACCTGTTGAACAAATATTAGGCTTAGGGAGACAGTTTCTTGGATCACATCATTACTGGTGATGAGAAATGGTGTCTCCCCAAAAGGCCCACCTGCGTGGCGATTTGCTGGAAGTGCTGCTCCATGGGGAGCCGTGGCCAGCCCTCCTCCTGCCACAGGCTCTGAGGCCAGTAGAAGAAGGGATACACCATCATCATGGAGTCCACCGAGGAGAGGGCCTGCATAAATATATATATATATATATATATATAAAAAACATTCATCATATAGTTTGGATTTGGTGCCTTCCATCTGTTTGGACTGATAAAAGACGGACTGTGTGGGCAGCGTTTTTTTTAGTAACAATGCTGTTACAACAACTGCTAAACAGTTCTCAGCTCTGCGGGTGCAGATTTTTATGAGCACAGCATGCAGGCTCTTGTTCATCATTGGTGAAAATACATAGCTAATGCAACTGACTGTGTTAAAAAACAGTGCTTTATAGCTGAGAGTTTGTTCTGTCAAATAGTGTTATTGTGCTCTTTGTACCTGTTTTGGTTTTCATGGAAATAAATAGGAGGCATTAGTTTCAGAGCAGCTCTCATACAACTTAATGTTAAGCTACAAACTTAATGGATGCGTGCTAGAAAATGAAGTCTCATATGTAAATGGTTACTGTATTTGTTTTCCTAGTTTATTACAGCTGCAAGAGTGAGCCATAATGATTTTTATAGTACATGATAGTATTTGTCAGCTACAGGACAGAATGAACTCATACAATAACAACTGGCTCAGCCTCTATGTGATAAACATGTCAAGATAATGGCAATCATTTTTTTTCCTAAACATGAGAGTACAATACAAATTAAACCTCTTTTTTTTTTTTTTTTCTTCTTCTTCTGCTTTTATTTTTCTTCTTTCCCCCCCTCTACATTTTAATATTCCTATAATCAATCACTGACCATAACTTCTTTATTATGACTATGGACACAAAGGATCAAATTTTTACAGCCTGGTCTTAGTTTTCCATTTGTAATCTGCCAGCATAAATAATTGCACAGTTCAGGTCATTTGAATACCTGATTACCCACAAATCAGGTAATTAGACATCTACATTGCTTGCTGACATAACCGAAAGAATAAACCAGTTCACAGAACTTGGCACATGTAAAGATGAAAGTCGTACTTTTATGCCAGAGTGAAAATTTTTCCTTACTGGTTTATTGTTATGATATCCCCAGGGATTATACAAAGTAAAAAAAGCTGAAAACGTTTGCTTGAAACATGCAGTTTCTTTCAAGACTCTGTCTACAAGCTAAGCTAAAAATTAGGCATTCTTGTCCACAAGCAGGCTGTGGGTAAATCTTGTCTGGGTAATAAATAGTGCATAGGATTTTGCAGAAAGTTTCATCAAAAACTCTCAAAATTAGCTGTTATGAAATCAGATGGGAGATCCAGAGTAATATTAGATTCAAAGATATAGGAAAAGAGGGCAAGTAAGAAGTTGTTAACTTACACAGTGGAGAAAGGCTGCCTGAGGTGCACCTACATTGGTTAGTATCCTCATGAATGGCCTAGTAGAAAGATTGGTACCAAGGTAGCAGTGTTGATAGGTAATTAAAAATTATGTTAGGTAGTAAAGCAAAAGATAACTGAAATAAGTTGCAATGAGTTGCATAAGTTGTGCCAGAGAAGTTCATGCAGGAAAAATTTCTTCTTAGAAGGAGCAGTGAGGCAGTGGCACAGGCTGCCCAGGGAGGTGGTGGAGTCACTGTCCCTGGAGGTGTTCAAGAACCGTGTGGATGTGGCATGAGGGTTAATGGGCACAGTGGATGGGTTGATGATTGGACAAGATGATCTTCCTGGTCTTTTCTGTCTTTAATGATCCTGTGATTTTATTTATTATACAGAGTGATTGGGTCATGAAAAAGGGGTGATGCTTGTATGAGAGCAGACCAGCAAGGACTAGGAATTCTCTGTCAAAATATGCAAGGTGAAACATAAGAGGAAAAATAAGACCTGCTATGCATATACGCTGATCATAATATCTCTAGCTTACTTTTACCTCAGGAAAGAGTTAACATTTGCTCACAGCTTTGTCGAAAGGACAAAACCAACATTGGGAGTTATTACAAAAGTAGTGGAGAATGAAAGAGGAAACGCTATCATTCCCCTTCACAAATCCTTGTTGCTCTCGCATCTTGAGTTGTGGGTGCTGACTTGGACACCTATGTGTGACAGGGGCCTTTTCAGATAGTACCCATGGCAAGGAGCAGCATTGCAGGATGTGGGGCTCAGCATCCTGGTGAATGCTTGTGGTTATGTGTCCCATGGATGTGTACTCCTGGAGTTGTCACCATCTGGAGCTGGTGGTGTCCTCCCTCCTTGCTACTGTCTTCATCCTCACCCAGGCTGGGGGAATCAGAGAGGATGGCAGGTGCTGCCCAGTGTTGGGGACACCCATCCTGCTTGGGAGACAGAGAGTGGGGAGAAGGTGCTGGGGGTGGGGTTTGCTGCCCTTGCTGTGCCCTGGGTGCAGGTGGCACTGTGGCAGAACAAGTATGATGCAGCTGCCTCTCAAGCAGAGGAGGCACACAGGCGAGGCAGACGTAGGCATGCTGGCAGCAAGGACTGCAGGCACACACATGAGGAAAAAAATTGAGCAGGCTTGCTGATTGCTTATTTTCTGCTTCATACACTATCTTACAGTGTTACTGCAAAATTAACACGGAAAGATATCGGCCAAGCTACAGCACTGCCCTTTGCCATGATAATGAAAACACCGATGATATTTCCAATTTAGTAAATAATACCCCCGGGAGGTAAGATTCTGCCAGGCTGTTTTAAACTTTCCTTCTTGTCCAACAATATGTACGTGACTCAGCTACTAAAGAGGCATCTAAATAAAGAGGCTTCTCTTGTGCTTTATGTTCACAAAACTCTCATTCTAGCGAGCAAAGAAACACTCCACAGCTTTTCTACATGTTCTTTCTTTCATCTGTAGAGTGCTAACAATAAAACATGTTTGTGTGAATCATAAATGGAGAGTTATTTCAGAGTTTGATTTATTTCAGGAAGCCTAGTCATAGTTTAATATGACACAACTATCTTATTGAATTATAAGTGTATATAACTGTCTACATTATTTTTTTTTTCATTTATTCCTTAAAAGTACTTAGCAGCAGTACAACAGTCTTGAGACATTTTCATGTTAGCAGAGCTCGAAAGGCCTAATACTATTGTGTAACATGGGAGAGAGTTTTAAATTTACTGTGTCTAATGTGAATACATGCTGTCATGCAGAGCCTTCCCAAAGGTATTTCAGTCCATTATCTGAATGGTAGATGCTTTAAAAAAAGTGCATACAAATTCATTTCCAAAGTACAGCATATTCTGACACAGTGCAACTTGCACATTACTTTCAACTTTGCTGTGCATGTTCTCTTCCTGTCTCCATACGGTGCTTGCATAGTGGGGTCCTGCTACATTCCTGGAGTTCTTAGAAATCATCACAGCACAAACAATTAATAAGAATCATACAAAATAAGAGTAGTACAAAGAGACATAAACAACATCGCATAAGGTTGTTACTTCAGACAAGGCCCACTCTGAGTGCTGTTAGAAGTTGTTTCCAAACTCGAGAGAGTTTTGCAGTTCACTGCAACTCATTTTTAGTAAAACCGGCTGAATGGTTTGCCATGAGTCAATGATGTTAACATGGCCCTTTGTCTACTTGCAAATATATTGGGAGTTCACTCTCATTTTCAGTAGAGCGAATGTCTGCCAAATGTTTTGGATACTGATTTTGGTGCATGCAGTGCTCATTTTATTCTGTCACATTTTAATGTTCTTTATTTGTATGGTGCAGATGACTACTGTTTTCACACATTATTATTCCTGTCCTCTGATTTGGCAATTAAAATTTTAAACAGACAAAGAAACTAGGTTGAAAACGATAAGCTGTGGATAGCAAGGGGCAGGTAGGAGCACTAGCCTGAACAGTAAAAATGAAGTGAGCGCCTTTGTGTCAGTGATGCTGATGAGCAAATTGGTACAGTAATGTGTGCTGCTCTAGAAATAAACTCCTTTTATGTAATACCTTACTGCTTCCCGGACTCAGCTTAGGAAAACTTTTAAGCATGTCATCAGTATGTGAGCTTATGTGTTAATACTTGCCTTGTTCAGAAGGAATTTGTTCTTAGATCAGAGCTCTGGTTTCTTCAAATAGCAGGCATGATGGCAGTAGATCAGGGACTGATTTTGAAATGGTATTAGATCTACGGATTTGAACAGAGAATGTTGCCAGCTCCCAGTGGTGTCACATCCTGTAAAATATCTTCCTGTAAGTGGAGATGGGGTTCTTTCTTTTATTTTCTTCGTTATTTTCATTTTATAATAGAAATCGGATATGCCACACTGTATTTCAAAGAGATCAGTGTTATCCTTGAGTAACTCCATTTATCCATTGGCTTCATGCCTTTTGAAATATCCACACACCCAAGTGGCCAGATCCTTTAATGCTTATAGTACTGTAAATCAGGAGTAACTCTGCTATGGTAAGCTAGCTTCATAAAACTATCGTGTTTTATGATAAAACCATCATAATACCAATGAGAAGATAACCAGAACAACCCAAAAAATCATATGTAAGCATGTCATTTTTATTCTAAAGGTGAGACAGTGATTTTGTTAAAGTTTCGCATTTTCAGATAAAGAGAGCAGTAAGTCAGGAATACAATGTCATAGAATCATAGACCCATAGAATGGCTTGGGTTGGAAAAGACCTTAAAGATCTCATAATTCCAACCCACATCCATGGGCAGGGCTGCCATCCACTAGATCAGGTTGTTCAGGGCTCCCTCCACCCAATAACCTGGCCTTGAATGCCTCCAGGGATGGGGCATTCTCTGGGCAGCCTGTTTCAGTGCCTTACCATGCTCTGAGTAAGAATTTCTTTCTAACATCTAACCTAAATCTCCCCTCTCATAGTTTAAAGACATCCTCCCTTGTTTTATCTCTATCAGACTGTAAAGTCAGTCCCCATCCTGCCTGTGTGCTCCCTTCAGGTACTGAAATGCTGCGATGAGGTCTCCCCAAAATTTTCTCCAAGCTGGACAAGCCCAACTTCCTCAACCTTTCTTCACAGGAGAGGTGCTCCAGCCCTTTGATCATCTTTGTGGCCCTCCTCTGGACCTGCTCCAACAGCTCTGTACCCTCCCTGTACTGAGCCCCCCAGGCCTGGACACAGTACCCCAGATGGGGCCTCGTGAGGACAGAGTTGAGAGGGCAGTCATTTCCCTTGCTCTGCTGGCCACCCCTCTGTCGATGCATCCCATTGTCCTAGAATATCACACTTGCTTTATTGGTTTCTCCAAAGATAATTGGCAGACTAAATTTTCCACTAGCAGGTGAGAAACAACTGTCTTTACATCCTTCACCTACAGAATCACCTGTTCCCTAACTATCATAATTTGAAAGAACCTCAGAAAAAGTCACGTGCTTAAACCCCACCCAGTGGTAAACATCCTTTTGATGTTCTGTCCAGCTTTGATCTCAGCTTAAATGGGAATGCAATCCTCTTGTGAGATCAGCTTTGTGGTACCCTCACACAAGTGACTTCTTAAGCTGTGGATCATGGACTCATTTGCTCTGTGAACAGTTTAGACTTAAAAGTTTACCTTGAGAACTATGCCAGTTGTGATCTGGCTTGCCTTACTAGAATATTTAGAGTAGCAGAGGAGCAATGTAAAGTCAGGTTACACCTGAAAAAAGATGTACTTCTGGAAAGGCTTGTAATGCAGTTTAACTTTATTCACACAAAGATAAGGTTTATATAGCAACTGCTAGAAATCTTTTCCATTGCTTTAGTATGTTCTTTTCACACCCGTTATCAAGTTTTTAGCCAGAGTATTTAGCCTAGTCTTTCTGTAGCATTTACTGGCTGTATCTGCATTAGCTAGCAGGTGATTCAGGTGGACAGAAAGCAGTTTTAAAGCAAAACAGTTGTGGCTAAGAATCAAGCATCCATCCATACCATTAATGTTTCAGTGTGGTTTACTTTGCATTGGCTCTATCTGGCCCATGGATAGCATGCCCATTATCTGGTGAAGCAGGTTGACTCCACGGCCATACCTTTACCAATGACTTCTTTTGGAAGGAATCCATTTGTGTGCTCTGAGCTCGCACTGTGATGTTAACCAACACACATCACATGGGGACAACCTAGAAATCTGCTTCAATGCCTATTCCTGATCCAGAGTTTTCTGAATTAAATGCACCCATTCAGTTGAAAGAACTAAAAACTTGCATCCATCTGGACCATGAAAATGGAAGAAATATCCCCACAGCCCTTTAACACTTGGATATTGATATGGAATAAATTTTGGGAAGCAGCCATTACCTCAGCACTGAGAAAGGAACTGAAATACATGTTTCCAAGTGGAGGGGAAATGTTGAGACTGTGAATGCTGAATGTGTGACAGAGAATGGTACAACAGTCTACAATACAACATGGCAACTGGAGAAAAAAAACCAAACACCAACATTATTTGGAAATGCCTATAAGAAGATACAGTGTCTTGCTCAGCCATTCTCTTTTGCCCTTAGTTTCTGGTGAAAGTATACCTGGACACTGTGTTTGGTTCCTGATGCTTAATACATCCCCAGACCCCAGAGAGGCAAAGCAATTCCAAAGAGTCCAAAGTTAAAGCACAACCAGCAAGGAGCTGATTGGTGAGGAAAGACTTCATCTTGATTTACACGATTGGTATCTTTGCTAATTTTGGAAAGTGTCAGCCAGATTAAATTGTTGCTTATGGAGCCATATACAACTACTTGTGCCACCTGCTAGTTCTTAATTTCCTCTTTCACTCATTTAGAACTCATGTAGTTGGTTCTCTTTAATGGATCAGTAGCATTTTTTCTTTTTTTTAAATTTGAAACCAAATCATTCTCAGGCTCTGAAAAAGCTGAAGCAGCCAGAGCACTTATTTCTATTCACTAGCTTGAATTGGCTACACAGTGTGACAGGGAGCTGAAAACCAACAGATCTCCTCAAAATTACAAAAGCAGGTTTAGGAGTGGGAGAATGACTAAAAATCCCAAAACAGAAAAACTATAGTTACTTTGCTATCACATTTCAGATAACCATGGTTCCTTACTCAGCTAATGTACTCTTTGGTGTTATCAGCCTTTGAAGGCTATGTAACCAGGAGAGAACCTGGCACAGGTAATGCATCCAGAATGTTGACAGCTCTTCCTCTCAGGCCTCAGAATGCTTTTTTTTTTTTTTTTTTAGTAAAACACTTTTAACTTATTCCTCTCAAGACACATACTGCTTCTTTGTCTTTGTGGTCACATTTCTCCTCTGAAAAAGCAAAAAAGCGCTGAGGCACTGCCCAGGGAAATGGTGGAGTCACTGTCCCTGGAGGTGTTTAGGAACACTGAAGATATGGCACTGAGGGACATGGTGAGTGGGCATGGTGGGGATGTGTTGGACTAGATGATCTTAGGGGTCTTTTCTATCTTTAATGATTCTATGATTCTATAAATAAAGATGAATAAAGCAGAAACGGTTGCACTGCCTGCAGCTCTCCAACAAACACGCTGATCCAAAAGATGAAATTTTGGTTTAATGCTCATTTTTCATGTGATGAGCATAATGAGGAAGTGTGGATGCAGGAATATGTTATGGAATAGAGGAAAGCATGGCTGTGCTCACAGCCATTATGCAATTATTTGAAGATCATGGGTTGAGGTGATATAAAATATTAAAAATATCACCAAGTCTTCTATTGAGACAAACTATAGACAGAAAAAGAGTTGGTGGTGGATGTCAGTAGCCCTTTGCTGTCCTGGTTTCTGTCCTCTTTGTTTCCCCTGCCCCAGATGTGCCCCTCCCGATGTGTCTCATCCTCCCAGCTGGTTAGCAGGAAACCCGCCTCAACTGCAAGCTGCTGGATGGTGGCCATATGAGAGTTTATGATGGTCCTAGTGCCTCTGGAAGTAGGCCAGGTGGCATCATCTTCACAGCTGTGAATTCATTTTCTGGCTCTGCAGGTGAAGGGCTTTCTCAGGCCTGAAATCCCTGTGTCTGCTGGGCACACTGTGAAGACTCAAAATGTGACTGTGACGTATTTCTCTCCACTTTAAATTTAAAAGAAACTTCTCAAGGATCCTCTTTGCAGTGAAGAGAGATAGCAAAACACTTAGAAGTGTTCATCTGCTGTTGATGCTATGGACAAGTTAAATTCACCTATATTCAGACATCTAGTCTCAGCCAGTTTGTGGAGCTCTTTGAAAGCCTCTGTAGAAAGAGGTACTCCAGGATGTGATCCCTTTGATCTTTGAACTAAAATAGATGAAGGGGATGTATTGATCCTGGGAACAGCCTCTCTCAGCTCAGTGACTCCAGGGGGTCTGTGGTTGTGGTTCAATGAGGCAAGTTCCTGCCCTACTGAAGTGCTTATGAAACCAAGTGAGAACAGCTTATTCCTATGTACACAGCAGCATCCATGTGATATGACTTCACAGGCTTTGCTAAAAACATAGCCTTGAAATATCTGCTGACCTGCTGACAATAAAATCTGAACCTCCAGTTTTGGGCCTCACACCAATCATCTCCTACACAAGCTGCATGACCCATGTCACGTTGGTTAGGAAGAGCAAATTGGTTTTTTTCTTCCCCTTTCCCAGTGTGAAAGCACTTAAAGAAAGTGGATTGAGCGAGCAGAAACTCAGTGCTCAGCATAAGGCACTGTCTGAAAGAAAGCAGATGTCTTTCCATCCATTCTCAGGTGGTAAGATGTCTGGCACAATTACTGGTGCAACGTATGGGACTGACAAGACTATTTTAATTCTGGCTTTGCATGTTCGGGCTACTCGTCTAGGAGATGTCTTTTGCAAACTTTTTTTGCCTGTCTTTAACAGAAGTGAGCGTTATGTTCTGACATAAATTTGAAAATCAAAGTCAAATCACTCTTCTGTATTCTTATAGAAAGTATAAAAAGTTTGCAATATTAATGGGACTTGCTGGTGTGATTTGTGTAAAGCAGCGTGACATCCTGATCAAGGGTAGTGAGAAGTCACTCACTGTCACAGAGTACTCCATTATTTTTAAAAAGCAAGGCAGATTTATTGTTTAAATAAATCTTTTGAAGGTGTTGGTGGTAGGAAACAGAGAATTTCATTTTGCTCTACCACGGGTGTCAAAACATCTGCATCAAACATTCAGTACATAGTGACATAGCAAAACAAATGTGGAGCAGACATTACAGATGGATGGCTTGTTGACAGATTAGCAGAGGAGTTTCCCTTATGTTTTTGAAAAGCATAGCTCCCTTGTCGTAATGTACAAAGGAGAAAGCTGGGATTAAAAATGAGATAACAAATAGTAAGGTTTTCTTTTCAGTGTTTACTATTCGAATTCCCTAGTACCACAAAATATACTGAGAATAAGTAAAGAAAATATGCTGCCTCCAACGTGAAGACTAAAGCTGCAATTACTGCTAGGTGAAATGTTTGATTTTTCAGTTTATGTGCAGAAAAAATACAGATTTGAGTTACTGGAGCTGCTGGCAAAATTTGTATTCAGGCAACCAAATTATTTTGGCTGAAAATATTAAGGGTTGTTTTAAAAAACTATATATATATATATTTTATATTTGTGTTGTTAGTTCCAAAGTGGCATTTTGTTTATAAATGTACCCAACCTTAAGTACAGAAATTAATGTGTGTTTTAAAATGAATTGTGTTTGATCCAAAATAAAATGATTTTGTTCTTTTTGTTGTTTCTTGCTTGTCAAGGAATTGAAGAACAGTTTATCTGTGCAAATCTTGATACAGTATGACTTGTGGGTCATTTTTAAGTAGCTCTGTTAATCCAAGCGCTTTTTAGTAAAACCATTAAAAATTCTTTTCCTGAGTCATAAAGTAGGTATGTAACCAGGTTAACACTCCTATCCTCTCCAGTTCACTAAAATCACACCTGAAATGCAACCAGTGAAAAAAAGAAGCTCTGTTGACACACTTCACTATTTTGGTGCTGTCTCCTCCTGCAGACGTGTGACTGATTTTACTTGCTATGTGAAAATTGGCTCCTGCATGATGCAGAGAATGAAAATGAGATGATTGCAGTGGGGAACAAGGACATGCCTTGTACTGAATGATGTTTGATGTGTGCACCTCATCCCCTTGGGCTCATTATTGGTGAAGTACTGGAACAGGCTGCTCAGGGAGGTAGTGGAGTCACCATCCCTGGAGGTGTTCAAGAAAAAGGTAGATGTCACACTAACTTATGGTCTAGAGCAGTCACAGGCATGGTTTAGTGGTTGGACTAGATGATCCTAATGGTCTTTCCAACCCTAATGATTCTATGATTCTGTGATTACAGTCCAGTGTTGCTGAATACATGTGTGGGTTGTTTGCTTGGGGAAGACTGAGTAGTGGCAGCTATCTGTATCTTAAATAACGTGACATGGTGGATAGCAAGCTCTTGAGAAGGAAATTGCAAAGGCATTTAGGATAGACATTTATAGTTCTGCTTTGCAGTTTGAGCTTCATGGAAAGAGGAAAAGGAAGGTGAAGGCATCCCTACTGCAATTTTCTGGTGTTTCTCTAGCTAACCTAAGCAGCATAACGTAAGGAAAGTCTTCTGATAAACTCTGGGAGAGAGCACAGAGTAAGCTTCTCCTGCCAGTTACGCTAGATCTGGGTATATAAAGTGGGCAAAATCTAGAGCTGATCCTTTATAATGTGTGAGCACAGCTAGTAGCAGGAAATCCCCAGACCTCTCTGGTAGCATAAAAATGAAATTAATGGTCGGCCCTTGTATAGCTCAGTGAGGACTGAAGACCTCTTCCTTTTCATTCAGTTATCCATACATGGCCAGCCCCATTCTAGCTGGTGGGTTTTACAAAACCTAATATGAATGGAATTATTTTCATGTATTGCTTTGTTGTTTTTTTTTTTAAACTTTCCTTTTATTACATGCTGACAGAAAAATCCAATATATAATCCACTGACAGCCAGCAAGCGCCAGAGCCCAAGAAGTCATCTTACAAAGAAGGATATGTAATTTTGTATTTCTATCAAGCGTGCTAGAATAATAAGTCAGCTGCCACAAGCCTCGGAGAACTGGCTGGGATTGGACCTCCTACAGCAAATTGTAATTAAGATTGTAGAAACTTCCCTTTTCAGGACTTGGTTTGCAGGATATAAGGTCTCAGTACTTTTTATAAGCCTTCAGCCTAGGCCAATACGTAAGTCACACTAGGATAATGAGAGGGGTAGAATTACCTCCTCTCCTACATTTGTTGGAGAAGGTGGTCTCATCAGAGGCCTGTATTCAAAGGAATGATTCAGAATGTTTCTCAAGGAACTGGATGCCACAATCCATGTCCAAGTTTGAAAGAACAGAGAATGTGCTGGCTGCTTTCACATAGCATGAAAAGCTTATCACCATCCGCTGAACTTTAAGAGCACACATACATGTGACAGTTGTGAGGTGTCTGGTCTCCCCCAGGTCCCTCTTTGATCAGTGGAAGGAGGCAGGAACTTTTAGAGGTAAAGGCAGCCTATCTGTGATCCAAAATGAGCTCTGAGGAAACTTCATCATAGAATCATAGAAATGGTTTGGGTTGGAAGGGACATTTAAGATCATCTAGTTCCAACCCCATGCTATTGGCAGGGACACCTCCCATTAGACCAGTCTGCTCAAAGCCCCATCCAGCCTGGCCTTGAATATCTCGAGGGAAGGGGCATCCACAGCCTCTCTGAGCAACCTCTTCCAGTTTCTCACCACCCTTACAATAAAGAATTTCTTTCTAACATCTCTGTAAACGGGGATTTGGGTTACTGCACTTTTGTCTGGGGCCTCCTGCATTCTCCTCCAAAGTCAGAGGAGCCTGTGCTGAAGAATTTGGGGGCTTTTTTTTTTCACTTAACTTTGTGGTGTTTTGATGAGGCCCCTAAACAGAGATGTGCAGAGGAGACATTAAACTGTGCCAGTTCAGAAAGCCCTACAGAGACACTGTTCTTCATGCTAGGGTCAGGCTGGTTTTGGGATGAAGGCAAGGTAGTTCTCACTCTTTACAGATCACAGAAATATTCTTGGCCTTAATTTGCTGGTTTGGTTTTGTAAACATGTCATTGGGTTGAGAAGGTACTTCTTGGCTAAAGGTTTCAGAAGATACTGACTGTTTTGCACTCCCCTCAGTGCTAGCAGGAATGGTAGATTCATTGTCCTGGTAAGAAGCCAGAACAAGACATCCAAATAGAAAATGCAGAAACTGAGCTACTCCCCAAACCACAAGCTCTTCATTTCTTCAAAACTGCCATGAATACCTGTGTGAAAATTGTCCTTTATTCCAGCACACGACTGTGATGATCTCACACTCACTTAATCCATACTTAGCATAGAGAGATTGCTTTACAGGTGAGCTGCCTGTGAGGAGGCTGCAGAGGAAGAGTGAAGGAAGAAGAATAGTATGCTTGCTTGCAGTATGCTTCTGAGCCACTTAGATATTACTCTGTCTGGTGTGGTATGGCTCCTTTGAAACAAAGGGGACAAGCTAGCCCTGGAACAGCATGGAGTCCTTTCATTTGCAGCTGTAGCTTCTTTATTCAACAAATACCTCCTGCTCAGGAGAACATGCTGTTAAACATACAGCAATTTGTAATTATAGAATAGATTAATTTCTAAAAAAATGCATATGATTTCATTTTGATGTCCAAAAAGGCTGCAGTTTCGTTTGGGATCCACTTTCCCTTGTGAATGACAGTGACATGGCCATAGGGCTGGCAGCATAAGACAGGCAACTGTTCCACCTCTCTGTGGCAACACCAGATTTGGACACTGGGTGGGCACAGGAGACATCTTGTTGTGTCTGCAGCCTGAATAGCCATCCTTCATCTCCTTGGTGGAGAAGATGGTGGTTTAATGAACATAGCAATGTCTGGCCTATGGGCTGCCAGGCTGGAAAGGTCGTAACTTAAGTTCTTTTAGGATAGATAAGTCCTTGTTGGCTAGAATTGTACATCTCCATGTTTATAATTCAAACAGTGTGTACTGGAGACTTTCAAGGTGAGGCTGCATAAGGCCCTGGGCAACCTGATGGTAGCTGTGGTGTCCTTGTTCATTACAGGGGAGTCAGACTAGATGGCCTTTGGAGGTCCCTTCCAACTCTAAGGATTCTATGATTCTATGATACTGATAGAGGGGCTTTCAAAATTTACCTTTTCAATCCAAAACATAGTATTTTGAAAGACTACAGAAGTGATCAGTTTTTTTTTTCTTTCAAGCTTCAAAAGTGAAATATTTGCAAGAGTGGAATGGAGTAAAAGGGGGTTAAATCACATAGTTGGCTTTGCAACATGAAAAACAATAAGATGACAGAGGGCCAAACTAATCTTATCTGCATCAGAGCAGAGTAGAACATGCTGCAGCAGTGCTGGTGCACACTTGGGTGCTATGGCTGCACGTGGAGCTGTACCACACAGATGTGCATCTGTGATCATGACCATCTCTTGGTTTCTTCTCAGGCATCAGACTCATTATTTGGGGTAATTTTTGCTTTATCCAAGCTTCTAGGCAGCACCAGGGAGTGGCACCACCAGCACTGTTCATCGAATGATCCCTGAAGCGGTCTTGTCACACCTCAATGCTCACATGCCGAAAATAGCCCAATCTCACACCACTCCCACGTAGGCATGCATTACACAGTCCAACAAAAATATCTGTACTTTCCAGGATGACTCTGATGATTTTTAATGCCACTGACTCTAAATCATGTGCTTTTCTATTACCTCAGGAAGACACCCAACTCGTGTCATGCTGGCACCACTACCCATTACGGCTTAGCATCAGCCACATCACTTGCGGTTATGGCTAGCTTGGTTTCTTATGCATTAAAAACCTTGCTGTGGTTACTGTGGGACACATCTCTTTTCTACATCTTCCTCTGCTATGAATGTGAAGCTGGTCTCAAGTCCCTTTGCAGGGTCCTGCTGTGTTGGTGACCTCAGTGAGCAGGGACTACTCCCACCCGTTAGTACCGCAGGAACTTGACCATACATTACAAAATTATTCCTGCAGCTTGCTGTCAATTTTTTCTGTCCTGAAGCTCAACTTCAAGACTTACAGCTTTAAAATCTCCCAACAGAGATCATGAGCAGCAGTGTAGGAAGGATATTTCATTCCCTGTCCCCATTAGTCAACTGTGAGCTTTCCTGTGTTAAATTGCGCTCAGGAAATACTGTGAACAAAAGAAGTAAATAGTTCTCAGCATTCCTCATTGCTTGCAAGGAGTTAAGTTCTACACAGATCGAGTTCTTCTGGCATTATCCCATTAGCTTAAGTCATTGCTGATGACTTCACCCTCATGGTGACATCAGCCTCTAATCTCGTGAAGGTGAATTCATGTAAGATTGTTTCAAAACAATTACTCCCTGAATTGCAGGGCATTTCAATTGATATATGGATGCAACATTCATTTTTGCAGATTGTAACCTCTCCTGTGCAGTGTATGTACACATTTTCCATATTGTATTTCAGCATGTGTGCTGTGTCACACACTGGCACTGCCTGAGATCAGCAGGAGAATGTGCTTGTTTTAAATGCAAGAGTAAATAAAGGAAACAACAACCCACCAATATTGCTATTTTTATATGTGTGGTTAAGACCTCTACACTTTTATGGGTGGTTTTTCTTGAGGATGCTGCCTCTTTTCTCCGTCTCTGCTGAAATAATCTCACTTCTTTGGCTAGGCTGTCTTTGCTTAAGAGTGCTCTATCATTTCAGATGCTCTTGTCTTTTCCCATACATGGGGATAAACATAGGCGGATAAACACCCAGGATGGCTACTTAATAAATCACCATTTTTAATAACATTAGATATTTTTTTTTTCACTCCAAACCAGATTAAATGTAGGCATAAGCGCATAAAGATGATAGATTGGGTCTTAAAATATTTTCTCTTTCTCTCTTTTCTCTGGTGAAGTGACTCAGAGGAACACGTAGACACAGTCGGCATTTGTAAGAAGTATTTTTAATAAGAAGAGGAGACAAGTCATCGTCCCAGCTGTGCAATCCTTGCTGAAGTCAAAGAGGCCGAGAAGAAAGGCACCGTTTGTCCTAAAGAGCAGCACACACATGTATACTGAAGGAGGACGGCTATGTATTTAGACTAGAAGTTCCCCAGACCTAGACGAGACATTCCTCTGTTTGCTTAACTTCATTGTTCTTCCCTTCTCTCATCACTTGTCCTCAGCTGACTGCAGCAGTCTCTGCGGAGCGCCGCAGAAAGTCGGGTATGGCGTTCACCTTAAAAACAGGGGAAAAAAAGATCCTTCTTCCCCCAAATATTTTGTGCTTCCAAACATGGGTAGCAGCCCCCTGTTGCTGCCCACTGTGCAAGCCTGGCCTCATTCTGGAAGGGGAACAGAGTGCAGAGCATGCTGCAATGGGGAGGATTCAGACACTCTCTTCTCTATGCGCCGTATTGTGAATAGACTTCTTAATGTGACTAATAGCTCTTGGCATTGAACTGCAGCTCCTGAAGTGCAGAGCTGGCATGTCCATGCGCTAATGTTTAAAGTAATGTGTCAGAAAAGTTTTATAGTAGTAGCACAGTATTGTTGGGGGAGAAGAAGCCTGTTTAAATAAAGCCAATAAAATTCTACTATCATCACTTTTCTCTCTTTATTGTTGAGAGGGTGGAAATGACTAAAGTTTTTATTTGGTGTTAGCAGTGTAATGCTAGAATTTTTTCCACATTTGGAAGTGGCAAGGTAGTGATAAAAATCATTAAAAAGGGAATGAGTTGTCCTCAGCTCCTGGATGCTCCAAAGGGGCTGAGCCAAAGAGACAGCAAACCTACTGTAGGCACCCAGAAAAGGATTTTTTTCTCCTTACAAAATAGATCTTGTTGTGCTATTCCTTTAGGAAGGAAATTGAGTCTCTGGATGACTTGCAAATGTTTTGCTCATTGTAGTGGCCTGTACATTTCCTAACTATCCAGATCTGCTTTAGATTAGGGACTTTTCTGAGGGGGCTAAATAAGAAGAAATTTGTATGGTCTTAGTTCACAGTCTGATCACTGTTACCAATTACATGTGTGTAAGCTGTGAGAGAGGGGCTGCATCTTAGCTACAGTTAGAAGTTCAGTGCTTCATCCCTCTTCTCTGCCCTTTAATCTCCTTTCAGAGGGAAAGGAAGCAAGGAAAACTAACAGAGAAGCATTGCCCTAAAACCTTTTCTGATTTTGAAATGTTCATCATGGTTAGGTGAAGTGTCCAGAGGTTAGTTCTAATAGTAGAATAGGCAAAAAAAACCAGCAGCAGGCATTGCTTAAAGTGCTGTTATTATGCCTGTCTTCATGAGGGCATTCACTGAGACAGAAAACCCAGAAAAGTTGAAGGTAGAAGTAGAGAAAGTTTTCCTCTGTAAATATACAGCAGAAATGGCAGTATCCTCTCTCTGCCAAGCTCTTGGTAGCTGCTTCAAAGCCTGATGCCTCAAGTAAACCCGCAAGATGACACAAGTCTTCAGACTCACCAGCAGGCCAAAATGCTGCAAAGTTTGGGTCAAAATATGGTGGGGCTGCCCTCTTGGAGCTGATAATCTCTTTGGGAATATCTCACAGACTGTGTGAGGGTGTCAGGATGGTGTGCAGGTCTGAGTGTCAGCCATTTACAGGCCATAGCCTCCTCCCTGGGCAAGACAGAGCAGCTACTCCGCCAGAACGAGGGCAGTGAGCTGGTGGATCTGCTGGAGGTTGTGCTGGTGGGCCAGTCATACCTAGATGCTCTGCCCCTGCAATCTCTCCTTTTTCTTCTCACATCCAGTTCATTCCCTGCCTTCCATATTAGGGGGCTAATGAGAAGAAAGTTGGTAAAGGATGTAGCTGTTGTAGTGGCCACCAATTTTCAAGAGTGTGTCCTGTGTGATTTTCTTTTGAGTTGACCATGTGGCTACCAGATCATGTTCCCTGTTTTCCTATTACAGAGAGAAGCTCCACTGTTTTCACTTAAAACAAACAAACAAACAAACAACAACAAAAACCTGTGGTTTGTTCTTTATGTTTGTTAGTTGGGCAAAAATCATTTGCCTTTCTATATCCATCTCTTTTCCCCACTGTGTACTATGTCTACAGAAACCTCCTTCTACTGGGCACGCTGAGATTTTGCATTGATATAGGAACCCTGAGTTTTCGAAGATATGTTCAAAACCAACAGAAACATTCTCTCAAATGACAATGAAGTGACTCATCTTTAAATACCTTTGCAGTATGAATGGCTGTTCTGCCACAGAATTCTCATTTAAATATGGAATCAGATCTTTCCTCAGCAAATAGCTGCTTCAAGTCTGGGTCCACAGACATCACAGAATAAAAGTAGTCTAGAAACTATGGCACTATCTTCAAGGGAGGCCTGATAGACAATCACCTTGCTTGGAACTGCCAGTGTCAGCAAAAGGTGCACTGTAAAATTTTGATTTTAAGTTTATGCCTACTTCTTCCTGGACTGTATTCTTGCACATCAGTAAATATTTCTACCCATCCCAAGGCTGCCAAATGGACCCCAAGTATTCTCAAATTCCATCAAAGCTTTTTTTCAATATTTCAGGTAACATTTTTTTATGCTTGCGTGAAGACTTCTTGCTCACTGAAGTGTGAGGAGTTGCTGCAGTTTGGTTAATAACAAGTAACTATGTGTTTGCATGAGGTGCTATACGTATGATGTATTTATGATTGATGTAAAAAGGATATCGAGGAAATCCCTTGGTCATGAGAGTAAAGACTTATGAGATCTCAGTGCAGTACATACTGTGGTATAGAAAACACATATATGGGAGCATGGGATGTTTTTATAGACCTTTTCTCCTTCTGTTGCCAGCATTTACTTTCTGGTGTACAGTGTGGCTTGTAAGACTGCACATGGTAACACATAGCAGGTCACCACTCTGTCACTGGATCTAGACCTGATTTGCCAAGGTATCAGATGCATGTACACAAGAACAGGTGGATGCTTTCTGGATTTGGTACTGCTGGTTGAGTTCACTGCATGCTGCAGAGATCTCCCCTTGTATATCTTTTATGTCATCTTTAACATGGTTTTGCTGGAGGCTTAAAGACTCAGGTGGGCACTATATATTGAAGTGTAAGATGTGGCAGTTGCTGTCTGTGGGAAGACGTGGGTTTGGTGGAATGAGTTCTTGTTTTCAGGTAATACTGGAGATTTGTGCAGTTGGGTAGCTACATACCAGCTAAGATAATTATGGTCCAGTCCAAAGCCCTTCAATATCTATGACTGTTGAACGGTTTTAGAGTATCACAGGATCATAGAATCGTTGCTCAAAGCCTCATCCAGCCTGGCCTTGAGCATCTCCAGTGTGGGAGCATCCACAACCTCACTGCACAACCTGTTGCAGTTTCTCACCACCTTCACAGTAAATTTTTTTTTCCACATATCTAGTCTAAATCTACCGTTTTCCAGTTTAAAGCCATTTCCCATCATCCTGTTGCTCCACGCCCTCATAAAAAGTCCCTCCCAAGTTTTCTGTTGGCCCCCTTCAGGTACTGGAAGGTTGCTATGAGGTCCCCCTGGAGCCTTCTCTTCTCCAGGCTGAAGATCCCCAGCTCTCTCAGCCTGTCCTTGCAGGGAAGGTGCTCCAGCTCTCCGATCGTTTTTGTGGCCCTCCTCTGGACCTGCTCCAATAGCTCCATGTCCTTCTTGTGTTGAGGGCCCCAGAACTGGATGCAGTACTGCAGATGGGGTCTCACAAGAGCAGAGTAGAGGGGAAGAATCACGTCCCTTGAGGTGATGGTCATGACTTGCTAGTCATGCTTCTCTTGATGCAACCCAGGATACCATTGGCCTACTGGGCTACAAGCATAGATTGCCAGATCACAGAAAAAAAAATTCTATGATCCTGTGATGCTCTAAAACCATTCAAGAGTCATAGATATTGAAGGGCTTTGGACTGAATCATAGTTATCTTAGCTGGTACCCAACTGCACAAATCTCCAGTATTACCTGAAAACAAGAGCTTCAGTCCACCAAACCCACGTCTTCCCACAGACAGCAACTGCCACATCTTACACTTCAATGTATAGTGCCTACCGGAGTCTTTAGGCATCCAACAAAACCATGTTAAAGAATCATGTCCCTTGAGGTGAAGGTCATGACTTGCTGGTCACGCTTCTCTTGATGCAACCCAGGATACCATTGGCCTACTGGGCTACAAGCACATATTGCCATATCACATTGAATTGTTCATCAATTGACACCTCCAAATCTTTCTCCTCACAGTTGCTCTCAAGCCATTCTCTGCCCAACCTGTATCCCTGCTTGGAACTGGCCTGACTCAAGTGCAGAACCTTACACTTGGCCTTGTTCATGAGATTTGCATGGGCCCATCTCTCAAGCCTGTCCAGGTCCCTCTAGATGGCATCCTTTCCCGCTAGTGTGTCAAATGCAAAACTCACCTTGGTGTTGTCTGCAAACTTGCTGAGGGTTCACTCCATCCCACTGTCCATGTCACCTAAAAAAATGTTAAATAACACTGGTCCCAGCACTGATCCCCAAGGAATGGCACTCATCACTGGTCTCTGCCTGGACATTGAGCCACTGACCTCAATTCTTTGAGTGCAACCATACATCCAAGCCCTTATCCAGCAAGTGATCCATTCACCAAAACCATTTTCCTCCAATTTGGCGACTGGGATGTTATATGGGATAGCACCAGATGCTTTGCACAAGTCCAGATAGATGATGTCAGTTGCTGTTCCTTTATGCACTGGAGCTGTAGCTCCATCATAAAAGGCCACCAAGTTTGTCAGGTATGACTTGTCCTTAGTGAAGCCATGCCACGAATCACCTCATCTTTATTTTTCACGTGCTTTAGTAGAGGCTCCAGAAGGATTTGCTTCATGATCTTGCCAGGCACAGAAATGAGACTGACAGGCCTGTTTTTCCCTGGATCTTCTTTTTCCCTTCTTGTAAATGAAGGATGTGTTTTCCCTTTTCCAGGCAGTGGGAACTTCACCAGATTGCTATGATCTTTCAAATATGATGGATAACAACTTGGCAACTTCATTCACCAGTTCCCTCAGAATCTGTGGAAGAATCTCGTCATGCCCCATGGGCTTGTGCACCTTCAGGTTCTTCAGATGGTCTCGAACCCGATCTTCACTTACAGCAGGCAGCTCTTCCTTCTCCAAGAGCTTACCTTTGCTTTCTGCAGCTTGGGCGTAGAGTAGACTGCTGAAATGCAGGATAGATAAAATTTAGATAAAATATGATATATTTTTGAAGAAGTATGGTTTTGATCCTGTGCATGAGCTCACTATTGACTAAGGGAGTATATGGAAAAGCAATCAATTTCCTTTGATTTTCTAATAGAAAAATACTTTGTGAACAGTATCTTCTGGTTGTCTGCTACAATGTTCAGTGAAACTGGGGACTGTGGGCAGAAACACAGCCAAGAAAATGTATTAACTTATTTTGTAGAGCACACTTTCTCCAGGAAGAAATAAATTGAGCAGGACAGCTGCGCTGGTAAAAATGAGACTTACCACTAAGTATTTTTCATATGAGATTTTGAAAATGCTTTCTAAAGGACAGAACCTCTTAATTCCACTTTGCAAGCAAAGTGTCTTAGATACAGAGGATTTTAAGAAATTGCACAAACCCACATAGCAAATCTGCAGATACAAGAAAGAGTTCTCTCCAGTTTTCTTTTTCCCTTTTTCTTTTCTTTCTTTCTTTTTTTTTTTTTTTTTTTTTTTTTTGACTTTGTTAACTTTGGTAGGCAACTCCATGATTCAAAAGGTAGCAGTGATGGAGATATTGGGCTCGGCTGCTTTCTTTTTTTTTTTTTTGCCTTTCTTCCCAACTCTCTTTCATTCATTGGGACAGAAATGAGGAGCTCTTCCTCCTTCCCATCTGCCCGCATTTCCTGGCTCAAATAAAACAGGAAGAAATGCACAGCAGCAGAAGACAGCCCACAGCTGAAAAAATGAATGAGTGTTCAGATATGGCACTGGAGCTTTCCCTATCCAAGCTACTTCTGTTTTAGTATTTTTACTTACTGTAGACATGCATAGCCACAGTGAACAACTTTTTGGTTTCCACGCAAGATGCCAGTTTGGTAGCCACACTACTTCACAAGCACCAGATGTTCTTTCCTCTTCTGTGTCAGGGCTGGGCTTAGCTCTGCTTGTGATTAAGCAACAGTTTTTCTCCAGGTGACATTATCTTGCTGTTGTTTTCGTAACAAGCCCAACTTGTGCCTTTCACATGGTGCCTTGGCAATAGCAAATTAAAAGCCTTGATGTTTTCTCCTAGCACACATATAACTGGCTAGCAGGAACATTCTTCATTTCTATGTTATGTTGGCTTAAGCTTTGTTAGGGCAAGAACTAAAGACATATTGCAGAGAGATCATTGTAGAGATTATAGGGATAGTACATGAATCTACTGCTTACCAAAAAAATACTGCTAGTGATGGGAAAGGATTTACTGTGTGGATTTCACTCTTCTGTCAGGAATGACACGAGGAACTTCCAATCTTCTTCTTATAAAGACCATAGATAAGATATTAAATGGCTTTTCTCTGTCATTTATGAGAGATCTGAGTAGGAGGAAAGGGAAGGGAAGAAAGGTGATTAACTGAAGTCCTGAAAGTGGAAGGCTGGCTGAGAACCTCAGCTGAGTCCTGTATCCACTTCAACCCAGTGCAGGGGAAATCTGGAAAGGACTGTCAAGCTGTTAAGAAACAGCCTTCCCACAGAGCAGAAGAGACAGAAATGGAGCAGGGTCTGAAAATCTTACCAAATATGTCCAAATATTTGAAATAAACTCAAACATTCAGTGGCTGCTTAGCCATACCTTTTACATTCAACCCACAACAATTAGTGTAAATTAAACTCTGATTTATACAGTGGAAGAAAATAAATTTGGAGAAGTCAAGCTTGATACATTTTAGGGCTGCTGCATTTTCCTTATTTCTTTATAAGGTTTGATTAATTGCTTTTCATTGTACAGTGTCAATGAACACTGAACTTGTGCTAAGCACACCACCATGCATACCACTGAAATGACGAAGAACAGAATACACACATATATTTTTCAGCTGAATTGGATGCCTTCTCCAAAGTTTTACTGAACTCCTTAAAAGCTTTCCCATACTTAGACATTTACACTTTTCTATGTATTATTTCTATAAAATAACTGTAAAGATTGAAAGAGTTCTAAGGAATCCTTCATGACCTTGGTCTTGTATCTTACCAATTGCTTTGTGTACTTGCATGTAAAAACATTTGCTAAAATACTAACACACAGTGCGGCAACTCAGGCATCATAGACTTTTCTAGAGCCAAAAAATACCTACTGAGACCATTGACTTAACTGGGAGCACTCAAAACTCATTACAATCATACCATTATCTATAGCTGTCTCAGGAAGCATTGAATTGGTCATGTTTGACTGTTGGAAGCCAGAAATTGACAGCTCATGTGTAAACTGAAGCAGCTTTATTAATCCAAGGAGAGAACTAATTAATTAACTGGGACACTACATAAAAGTAAGGAACGTGGAAAAGAGAAAGATGAATTAAACCTAAATTAAGGTTACAGTTTTCTACAGCTGAAGTGCTTCTTTGCAGAGATGCCATTGCCACTGCGCCTTTCTCTCTGCAGAGTTAATGACAATTCCTGACCATGTTGCTACCTACACCACAGATATGGTATGGAGCTGCACTTGCCATTTACTTGTTTTATGTGAAGTGTGAAATGTGACACATAACTTCCACAGGCTACTCTTGTACCTGTTGCAGAGCAACCCCAAGTTTCCCGATCCAGTTGTTCCTCTGGTAATTTGTGTAACTGATCCTTTCCAAATGACATCATCTACAAGTAAGTGTAGTAGGAGTCGATTGTCACATTCGTTTGCACTGTTAATTACATTAGCTATTGGTGACTTAGAAGGTAGTAAACCAGACTCTCCAAAGAATGAGTAAATGTGCTCAGATTCTGGAGCCAAGTCACATTTCATAGATTTCACAGAGATTATGTCTGATCTCCTGTTCATCGCTGTCACCTTTTGCTCAGATCCCAGGGGAGTGGAAGTATTGCACTTGTCAAAACGTGAGTGCTGGTGGTGCAGAACAGGAAGCCTCTTGTGCTGCTGTGACTGTATGGATGGAGACGATGCATGATGCATTACCCCGCAAGAACCAGAGAAAGCAAATTTCTTCCAGCCTGCCCAAGGGAAAACCCTTTGCAGACCTCAAAGCCAGTGATCCCAAGCATGCAAAAGCATCTGGTATGTACAAATGAAGCTTAGACATGGGATTTAATAGTGACTGTTATCCTAATGTGGAACTGCAAGTACCATGAGTGTGCTCAGAAGGCACAGAGGAGGGAGAAAAGCTCATATCTACAGGTTCAGAATAGGCTGTCACAGCCATCACAGTATCCACACATATAAATTAGAGAGTTTTTACATAAAGCTGCAACAGTGTCTGCATGTTCCCTAAAAAAGATATCCAGTCTCTCTAAATTGCAAGGAGTTCATGACCTTTGAGGATTAAGCTACAGCATGTTACATTAAAACATTTAGCACTGAATTATTGAACTAGGAACAGGTTTCTGAGATGCCTATCATAAATATTTGTTCATTTCTGTAGAAGACGTAAGTATATTTAGAATAACAGAAGTGAGCACCCCTTTCTGGAGGCAAAGGTTAACAGTAAATCTTGAAAGAGATTTGTGATTCCTAGTAATGGAACAGCTGAATGCATGATTTATCTGGAACACAGATTTATTATTTTGAACTGTGGTAAACTGGATCAGATACCTGAGTCACAAATGTCCTTGTTAGTCCTATTTGCACAAGATCCTCAGAAAGGGAAGGCTTGGCAGGGCTATGGCACTATGATGTAGAAGTGACACAAATATGGAATTACTTAGCAGGAAAAGGGATTTCAAGGTGATGAAAATTTGAATGTAGATGAGAGTTTTAGAAGCTAAAGGGAATAGAAAATTAAAAAAGGATCTATTTCTGCAAGAGTCATTTGCTTCTTGCAAAGACACTGAGATTTTGAGTATGCAAACATGTTGGAGTTTCAATGCTTTTTGATTTTACTAATAAAGCATGTTAAATGCATATTCTCTTGTTCCTACTGTGTAAGCATATGCTATTTTCTGTGGCGACTTTATTAACTTTCATGTGGCTGTTTTGAAGTCTTCATTACACTGAACACCAAAATACTGATGGATTTGTTGTTGTCTAATGTTCATCACCTTCTTCTTTAAGAACAGGCTCAGGGGCGACATATCACTCTCTATAACTGCCTGAAAGGAGGCTGTGGCAAGGTGGGGATTGGCCTCTTCTCCCAGATAACAGTGATAGAATGAGAGTTACGCCAAGGGAGGATCAGGATTGGATATTAGGAAACATTTCTCAGAAAGAATGGTGAAGCATTGGAACAGGCTGCCCAGGCAGATGGCAGACTCACCATCCCTGGAGGGGGCGAGAGGAAAAGGGCAGATGTGGCACTGAGGGACATGGTTAGTGGACATGGCGGGGATGGGCTGATTATTGGAGGTCTTTTTCAACCTGAATGATTCTATTTTTGCAAATTTAAGACTATCTACAAATAAAGGGCTGCTTTCAAGTAACACTGCAGAAAGCAACAACTTATGTTAGTTCCTAAACACCTTGCAAGAAATGCTGATCTGAGCAGGAAATAGGTGTTCCTTATTCTATTTGAGTCATGCCCAGCATTTTCAAAGGGAAGCTCTTCATGATGTGGACTGTTTCTGTTGGTGCTGAGAGCGTAATAGAGGAGCTATCAATGTGGCTAGGTGGGAAGATGAGATAAAGAGAGCTCTATGCCAATCCATAGCTTTTCCTGGCCCTTTGTAATTTCCAAAGGCAGACTAGCTTGTTGCATGTTGTACTTAGATGCTAGAAAACATCTCACCTGCCTCCTGAACCCTTTATGTTTCTTAAACCAGGAATATGGCACAAATGGTTTGTAGTGTTTCCTGCTCTAGATTTATGGGCTTTTAAAAGCTACCAGTATGAGAAAAGGGCCAAAGAAAGGCTGAGAATTTGGAAAACAGGGATATTTTTTTGAAATGGTGATCACTGTGAACGCTAAGTAACTACTACAGTAATAATTATGAAAGTCAATTAAAACGGGAAAAAAAAGAAATTAAAAGGAGATCAAATTGCATTCCTCATATTACAATGACTAAATTGCCTATCAGTATAATAAATCATACAAAAAGTTGTTGCAGTCAGTTCAAGCAGTTCGTTAGAGCTTTGGGCTGGATTTTTCTCACGTAATCTCAGCCAAAGTTTCAAATAAAACAAAAATCAAAATACTTACCTGTGGTTGACCTTTCACAATGGCAGCCATTGCCAAAAGTTCAGTATTTTAGCTAAATTGTGTCTCTGAAAACATCAATTTTCTATGTATATTTTGTATTAATTGTTTTGCTGTAAGGCCAAAGTGTAACCAGAACTGAAATAATTTCAGTTAAAGATAACTGCTTCTATACTTTGAATCATAGAATCATTTGAATTGGAATGGACTCTCAAAGGTCATCTAGTTCAATTCCCAGCTGTGCTGTACTATGCCAACTGTACTCTTACTTCTTTAAACCATTTATCTTTATATTCTGAATTCTATCAACTGTAAAAACAGTAAGAGGAAGTAGCTCCTAAGTGATGGACCTTAACTGGGGATTTCCCTTTACTATCTGCAAATGCAAAAGCTGTGGTGCATGGGAAGTACTATGCGAGTTATGATAATTTTCCTGCAGAATATTTGAAAATTTGTCCACACTGTTCTACATTTAAGAAGAGTAGTGTCACAAAGGCAGGTTGAAAGCATAGCTCCATGGTTGCCAATACGGCTGGAATATCAGAAAGGAATTTTTACTCGAAATCTTCTTAGGAAGATGAGGTAGAGATACTGATGATGAATTTCTTCATAATTTGTGCCTTGATTCTGAAAGCTGAAACCTTCCTATATGGCCCAGTTTTTTTTTTTTACCTGGAGGAAGGCTAAGATTTGGGATGTCCTCCTACTTCTGTTTTCTTTATCCTTGAGTCCCTTCATGAGCCATTTTCCATATAATTACTGAATACATATCCTCTGCCTATGGCTCTGACTGTTAGATCATATCACTTCTATTTCAAGAATATGCTTTCTTTAAATACTGAGTGTAAAGCTTTTCTCCATCCACGCTCCATAACTTGCCAGCTCTGCTGCTGCTGCCAGTCTTGACGGCCTCTTCATTACTGCTTTGCACTCTGTCTCAGCCTCTTTCTAGGCTATGCCTTAGGAATGGGTTAATTGCAAGTAGACTACATCATATTTAACTGCATGCTAAAATCCCGCTGCTTCTGCCAGACCCAGGCATTACTCAAAATCACAGATGGTGGGTTGCCCTTTTTTGTGTCTGTCCTGCAGGGGCGAAACATGGAAAGAGTGGGCTATTCTGGCTCTGGCACAGCAGTGGGTATGCCATTAAAGCTGACAAATAGCAGACAGGACAGGGTATTGTGATGGTATTTGACAAACCTGTTTTCAATCGTTGGCTCAGTTTCCTATACAACAGGTATGAAATTTTTCCTTCCTCGCCTCTCACCTCCTCAAGGTGTTGAGAGAGTAAAACTATGTTAATAAACACGAATTGCTGGTGGCTGTGGGTGAGGGGCAGACAGAACTTTTCCAGCTCTGTGCTTAAAACAGTGTTTTAACAGTGCTAAGATGGATGGGTTTGATTCCTGTCTGGAAAGCAGTGATGAGTTCTCTGCTCCTGTGAAGATCATAGAATCATAGAATCATTAAAGTAGGAATAGATCTCTAAGATCATCTAGACTAACTGTTCACCTACCACCTGTATTCCCTACTAAACCATCTCCCTAAGCATCATCTCCATACATGATTCAGGTGTCCCTGCAAAGGACAAAATCGTGGACAGCAAGTTGAGCTTCTCTGCTGTTAGTCCTCTTCTAAACTGGTGTCTCTACAAGAATTTGCATCCACAAGAAAGGTGGAAAACTGAAGAGTGTTTTGATTTTGTGTGTTATAAGATCCATATTCTCTTTGGAAGAAAAAAGAGTAATTGATATTCGTTAGGAGGAAAAAGTCCCCTTATTGAAATCTAATTGCAATGTTTAAGATTTTTCTTCATTTTATGAACTGTTTTAGAAATAAGGAAAAAACATGATAAATAACAACAGATGTAGTTCTGTAGACTTCAGACTATTCCAAAGCCCTTGACAGGACAAACAACACTAACATAGTTTCCAGTCTCAAGCATCAAATAAAATGTTTACAAATTAGGACATAATGGCCATTGCTTTTCTTTTTATATAACAAAATAGGAAAAAAAAAAAAAAAAGGCTTATAATTATTGAAACTATTATTGAACCCAGATTAGCATTGGTTTTTGAACACTTTGAGATCTGCATTAAGATAAATAATATTTATGGGATTTTTTTGTTTGCAACAAATTGTTGTTTACAAAATGCAGTGTAGTATGAAATCCTCTGTTCTCTCAGACCACAGAGTGACCAGGGTTTCAGTCTCAGTTGGCAATTCCTGTTGACTAACTGAAACTGAGCATGGGTAATCATCATGTAAGCACGATCAGCCACAAATGACAAAATGCTTAGCAATGTCTCTGAGTTGCACTGTCTTCATGGCTTTTTTTTTTTTTTTCTTTTCTTTTTTTTTTCCTAATGCTTCTGTGCAAGATTTTGCATGGTAATACTGCTGTGCTACATAAGAGCTGGTCTTGCAAATAAGTGGTGAAAGGACTGGCCTCTACTTTAGGCTTTGTGAAGCACTGGGAAATTTCCAAGGCTATCTCTCCATGAAAAAGATTTCTTTATTTCTGAATTGATTTGCCTGTGAATTTGTCAAATCAGTGCATTATCAAAGGAAAGGAATGCATGATTGGAATATCACATCCTGGAGTTCTTTGAACAAACCAAATTCTGCCACTGGCTCAGACTGCAGCTTCCAGAAGAAATACAAACAAGGTCTTGGGCTGTATTTAGCACTTCTGTCTTCCCTAGGAAAAGTATTTGTGTATCAACTGATTCAGTTCTGACCATGTCTGGATTTAGTTTTCAAATGAAACAAATTTCAAGCATTCAACTGTTCTGATTCAAAGGAACTTGATAATTATTAATCACTAGTGTCCATTCTTTCATGACTCCCTGAGCTTTCTTCTCTCAGTGTTTTCTTGACCGATATCACCCTGAATTCCCTTTGCTTGTGCCTTACAGTGCTTGTATCTTTTCCTCACATAGGAAACTACACAAAATTCCTTGCTGTATAAAGAAGACTCTGTCTCTACTCTTCCCACCTAAGGGTACCATATGCCCAATTAAACCCTTCTTTTCACCTTAATGCTTTTATTTATTTATTTATTTATTTTTGTAAAAGATGCAGACACCCAGAGTGTGTAGACTGAGCTGGAGAACTGAGGTTGGACCTGAACCAGCAGAAGACTCATTGTTTGAGTCGTGTTGGTACAGCTTGAGCAAACACTCACAGCAGCTGGTCAGCTCCAGATGGATTTCATCTCCAGTCAACCGTTACATGCATGCATGCAACCTTGCTTCCAATGCATTACCTGTCTCTGCTTAGGCCCTCACTCTATTAATTCTTTTTTACCAGAAATTCTCTTTCTCATTTTCCATCTTCTTTCGAGTAGCTAGATAGATCTTGTGACTCTTTCTTCTTTGTCAGGAGAAAGGGTTTATTTTTCCTCATTGTCATCTGAAAGGAAGAAAAACAAATGAGAGCAGAACACCACTCATCTCTCCTTTTTATCCCAAACCCCTGCTTCTATTTTTACAGTGAGCAAGGGAAGAACAGGGAGAAAAAGAGAAAGTGAAAACAAAGTTATACTTTAATATGAAAATGAAAAAAAAAAAATTCTTTTAAGATTAGCATAATTCCACATTTTCCTGTGTAAAATTCATCCAGTGTGACATTTGCATCATCAATGAAGTTCTCCTTTTAGCTTTGGAAAATGTTCAGTATAACTTTTTTTCCAAGTTCTGAGCAACTCAGCTTGTTTTTATATCTTCTGACAGCTTTTTTTTTTTCCTGGGAGCTGAGACTGTGTGTGTTAGTACACTCATGGTGCCTGGATCCAACCTCACTGCTGGGGAGTGGCAGGAGCCTGGGTGAGCCAAGGACTTTTGTGCTCAGGGAAGGGTGGCAGTGAGCAAACCGCCTGCTGGCCCCACTCCTACACATTGTCCTGTTCCTGAACAATGACTGGGAGCTGCTGGGAGATGTACTAGCTGGCATGGGCCAACCACTGCTGTAATCAGACCATTCTTGTGGTTCAATGGTAGGGATGATTGCTCTTTCCAGGACTCAAGACCCTTTTCAGGTGCTGCTTAGCTTAGCGATAGAATCACAAATGGAGAGTATTCCTGGACTTACCAGAAGCAAGGCAGCTTTTTTTTGGTTAAATATTAAAACATCAACAAGATCTTGCATGAGTGAGAGAAGCGGGTCACAAACCCTACATGATGAATGGGTAGCTGCAGCAGCACACCCAGCATGCACTGCCATGCACAAGTCCCTGTATTACGTGGGAACAGTCACACAGTCACAGAATTGCAGGGGTTGAAAGGGACCACAAGAGACCATCAAGTCCCACACCCCACACATCACAAGTGTAATGTTACTGAGAAGCCCAGGCAATGTGAACTTGGGCTAAGAATGTCTCTTCCAAATCATACATCTAAGAGACATCAATTAATTAGAAGAGCCTCAAGTGGAAAATACAGATAACCTGACTGTCATTGTTTGTACAGTTCAGTATAGGCTTACTTACTCTTCTTTTGAGTTAATCTTCTGCTTAGGTAACTGACACTTAGATATTAACCCGGAGAAGTCAACATTCTCCTTGCTACTGCACGTCAAGTGACAGCACTGGCATCTGTGTGTCACACTGGAGCACAGCAGGATGCTGATGTCCAGATACTTCCATGCCAATTGGTAATTACTGTTAGGGAAGAACAAATACAGGTGATATTCTCAACAATCACGTTAGGAGCAAACAATGGTCTGTTTTCACTGGGCAGCAATACAGAAGGCTTATCTAAATATATGCAAGAGTCATTAGCCATTAAAGACCCCAGTCTCTAATATGGACCAGAGCCAGATGTGAACAGATTCATCTCAAATTGTGAGTTAGTTACAGCCAGAGGTTTATTAAGTTGGTTTCACTAGGTAATTGCAAGGCCAAGTAACTGTTAATTAACCTCCCTTCAGACGATATCAAACCTTGGTACACAAGAAATAGTTGTCTCTGTCTTTTTTCTCTCCTAGTTGGTTTTATTGATTACACATCAAATAAAGATAAGCATGAGAGGATTACATTCCATTTAATGCCCACAGAGGAAATAAGTCTTTGTTCTGCTTTCATTCAGATCTCTGTGGAGGTATTTTTTTTCTGTTTTTAGCAGAAATGTATATATTCCATCCTGATGAGACAAGGTCCACATAGTTTTCCTTCAGAAAATCTCTTTTCTTTTTCCTGCTCATCATATTCTGTTGATAACAGTATTCTGTTAAACAAGTTTTGAAATAATATTTTACCTCCTTCTGGCAAGGACAATGCCTTATTTGTTCTGAAATGTGGCAGGCAGACTTTTTCATAGTTATAAATAGCTCATTCAAAATATTCCCCTTCCTGATGCAATACACTGCTATTGAATTATTATATTAATTACTATTTGAGGGAAGGGAATAGTTTGCAAAGTTGGGTTCCTATGTTTGTTTCTGCCACCAGACTGTTCAGAAATGTTAGATCTTCAGCTATTTGCTACTACTTTCTTTACTGGAACTTTTTTGCATTGCAGTGGTATAAAATAAGAACATAGTCACTTCCTGTGCCTGTACCAGTGGCCTGTGAGGTGACCTTTTCAAAATCACAAGCTAGGGTGGTCTGAATGTCACCACCAATTCAGTTTCGCTAAGAAACTGCAAGATATGTCTCCTCATATGCCCAGTATGGCTACAGAATTCTCAGACTGCTCAAGTCCTGGAATCCCAGGACTTGTGTGGACAAGTAGGGACCAATTTTAGCGGTGCTCCTGCCATCAGCACTAGAAGTTGTTTACCAAGTTATTTTGAGAAGCTCACGGGAAGTCACGGCGCTGAGAGGGATCTTCAAAATAGATGTCTGTCACGTAGCATTCATAGAATTTATTGTCTGCCAGTTACCAGGGCTTGGTCTGTGAGCCCTGTTGGCAACATCAGGCTTACCAATGGAGAGAATAAATGCTAGTTTTCTAATTAGTGGGAGTATGACTTTGTTTTTATTGCAGTAATGCAGAGATTCCAGCAGCGATTGAGGGCCTCTGTGATAAGCATTAGATTTATGTACAATAATAATTAAAGTTCTTGCCTCATACTCACATGAAGGTCATCTGAAGGATGGTGAGAGATTTCAAAACAAATAAGGCAATTATGAAATGGATCCACCTTGAGCTGTTCTGCTTCCAAAGTTGCAAGATCAAGTCACGACCACACACAGAGCTCCCCCTCTACATGTTGTTTATGAATGGTTTACAAGGGGCTGTTCCCAGGGGGTCACTACCACAGGCACTCCAGTATTATACCCACTTCTAAAAGAGCCTCCACAGAATCGTTATTATGAACATTTTTTTCAGATGTTATAAAATAACAGCTTCACAGTGAGTTAACCACTCTTTAGCTTAGTTGGATAGGGAACAATATAATTTATGTGCTTTGAGCTTTCTCATGGATTAAATTTATCACTTGGTCAGTGGAAGTGCCCCTGTTTGACAGATGTAGGCCATTATTGAACTATTTGGCCTTCAAAACAGTGACTGTATTTGGAACAGTATTTCTGGCATAGCCAACATCAATTGTTGCAATCCATAATATAACGTAATGCCTGGAGAGATCTTCCTTACATTGACATAGACATGGGATAAGCTACTTCTTAGAACATTTTAATAAATGAGATGGTGAGGGCACTGTCAGTAGAAAAATATGCCAGATTGGACTCTTCTACCATTCTCCTCTCACTCAGCCAGGCTTCTGTCCGTTCACACTGAAAGTTATTCAATATACCCACTTAAAATCTTACAACTTATGAGTCACGATGAGACAGAGTTCAGGAATGAGTATACAATAGTGGATGGGCAACAAGTCTTCGTCTGGAGTATACTTGGGGACAGGAGTCCTCAGGTGTGACCTTTGGGCAAAAGTGAGTACCCAGGGGATCTGTTCATAAAATATCTTGTGAAAGGAGACTTTGGTAGCATGGTAATTTTAAGATGATGTTGCAATACAGAAGTCTTGGCGGGTACATGTGTATTTATATGTAAAATATAGATAGGTAAGGAGGAGTATATATTTAGCACAGACCCTTAGGAAGGATAGACCAGTCCAGTATATAGTGCCATGACTGTGTTACATGAGGTTCCTGGAATAGAAGCTGATCTATGCAGTATGGAGATATCTTCAGCCAGGGAAGGAAAAAAATACAGAATACAGCAAATAATTTTCTCTTTATTTCTTCACAAAAGGATATGCTTCTGATGAAAAGGAAAAAAGGAAAGCCAACACATAGTGGCCATCCTGAACACAGCAGTTTGTAGTGGTAACAATGGGGAATGGAGAATATGAAGAAAGAAGGTGAAAGAAGAGCTAGTGAAAAATATTATATAATATTATTTCAATTTAATAGTAACAGAGTGAGTCAAACTTGGAAGGGCTGGAAGGAAAGAAACAATACTCAAGTGTTCTAAGGCCAAGCAGGAACAAGTCACTGAAGACAAGGACAGGGAAGAATGTGATGATATAAGAGCAGACGTCCTCCTTGTAAGAGAAACTTTGGCATAGCCCGTGGCCAACTTCAGCCTTGATTTGGCCAGAACTCTCCTGTGTGCACCTTCTCAATCTCAGTGCTGAATCACAAGGACTTTTCCTTTCCTTGTGCAATCTGTGAAGTCTGCAGCACTTGGTGGTCCTGGCAATATCCTCTCTGCTCTCTGGCTGGAGAATGATCTGGCCTCATCAGTGGATGCTGAAAGTGCTAGGCCACAAGTGGTGTTGGATGATAGGTTTGATCATTTTGGAAGTGGCTCTCCAGCAGCTTAGCTAGGCGTTTGCTTGAGTGTCTGGCATGAGATTCTAGCTACTGACATGGGGTCATTGTCCCGTAGATGATATCTCCCTCTCTTTCCCAATTCCCATAAGCAACAACAACACTCTGGGGTGGCAAATGGACTGGAGAACAAGCGCAGAGTCTGCTGGGGCACTAATATGCTGAGGACCCACATGTGCATACAGCAAGACAACATATCTGGCTGTGTCTAGGATATCTTGTCTGGCAAGAAGAAAATTCACTACAGGAGGTCTCCCTGACAGAGGTGGTCTGTGAAAGGGTGGTATGAATGGTAGCTTAAATGTTTCCTCTTCTTAAGGGACCTTAAGTACCAGATATAATCCTTCTATTGAAGGTCTGAACAACAAATCTGCATCTTTCAGTGCAAACTTTTTTCTACTCTGGTTCAAGTTTAGTTACAGATCTGCTCAAATAGTTCTAGAAAAGTGAGCTTCAAGCATGGATTTAAATATCTTCATACATTCCCAGACCTTGTCCTTTTTTTGCTTGTGAGGAATGAGACCAGAGAATTTCTGGTGACTTTCATTAGGACCAAGGACTAAACTTATTTTATATCCAAGTAGTCTCTGCTCTTGATTGTTGGCTATCATAGAGACACCACTGGAATGGAGCACATCAGCCATTTTGTGTGCAGCAGATCTTACCAACAATTTTCAGTGAGTGGGAGAAGTGGCAAATAACTTCCTTAATTGAAAATTATGTGGGAATTTCACAGTGTGCAGAATATAATTAACCACACTGGAATCTGGCCAGGGAACCAAGGTTAACACTGCTGTACTTGCAGAAGTGCCACTGGTAAAAGCAACACCTCCTGAAAACTTTAGAACATAATCCATTCCTATAAAATAAATAAAAGATATGTCTTTGAAAGGTGGTGTACAGCTTTTATTTATATTTGACCATGCCTTCATCACTTACAATTCGAATAGTCAATCAGTGCTATACACTAAAATCAGAAGTGTATACAGCTTTTAATGACATATTTTTTTAGTGAATCAAAGTTGAGTTAGTATACTCCGTTATGCCAAATCTTTATAAAATTGAGCCAAAGTCATCTTATGTATGCAACACATTTTATCAAATGTGTAAGAAATATCTGGAAGAGGAATACTGTTTATATAGAGGGAAGGGGAAAAATTGAAGTTGGCTGCATATCATGTAAAAATTAAGTTCAGTAAAAGGGGATAAAAAATCAAGCTATGTGCCAGAGTCTCAGTCACAGTCGGATGAGCTTTTCTGAGCTTGCAAGTACTATTCAAATGTGAAAAACACACACTCAGCGCAGGAGGAAGTGAAGAAGGAAATAGCTGATGGAGAAGTCAGGGCTGTTTATGGCAGTGACGGTGCAAGTCAGCTTGAAAAAAAAAAAAAAAGAGCAGCAAGAAATGAACACACACTTCAAGCCAAGATTTCTCTTGTCTGTTTCTGGTGTTGCGTGGCAGAACTACCAGGCCATGGTGTGGGACAGCTATGGGTTATGTGACAGAAATAATGCTGTTACTTTTCCACAGGGAGCTTGATTCTGAATTACAACCCAACAAGCCAACAAAACTCTACTGAAAACAATAATTGCATTTCCTTGGTGCAAAATCTAGACTGTGCATGGAAAACCACATGATGTGTATGCCCCTAAGAAGTGGTGCAGGAGGGTACAGAGAGACTTCAAACTTTCAACCCTAAGGAGTGGGGATTGAGGGTGTGGGGAGAGGAAAACCTGTGGCCTAACAGGCTATGAGGGTGAGATTTTAGAAACTGAAATAAAAGGGGAATTTCCAATAGATTTTGCTGTTGTGCGTTACACGAGATATAGTAGTGTGAGAGCTGCTCGTGAAAAAGTCTTAATGTCTCATAAGCACCTCTGGAAATAATCTCATTTTCTGCTTTGAGGTGAAGGGGAGCTCACTGTGGGGTGTTGATTTACCTGTCTGAAAAGCCAGATGGCCATACACTGCTTCACTAGCCCTGGAGCAGCTCTTAGTGGAATGACAGCATAGAGACCAGTCATCACTCCAAGGGCCAGGGTCTGGACATCTCTTGTTCAGGGTCGATATAGTGAGATGCATTTTGGGCTGGAAGGATCGAAACACCAGGTGTGACACTTCCCAAGATGCAGCTGCCTAGGAGCTGATGTAGGGGCTGCTGGCCCTTCTTGTGGGATATAAGTAAATACTATGAATCTCTGGTTGGCACTGTCTGAGCAACAGGACCTAGAGGAAGACTGTGAGGAAGATCTTGAATGGTGACTCTGAGAAGAAGCTCTGAAGCATTTCTGAGTATAATGTAACCTAACCGAGGCAAGTGTCCAGCTGCTTGATTCCCAGTTTGTTCATTGAAATAAGACTCTGTTTACAGTCTTTTAAACTAAATCGTATTGCATCAAAGAAGTGTCTGGAACTGTCATTAATACTTCTAGCCCATTGGGAACAATAAGACCTTGAATATTGACTGACTTCTTCGGTCAAAAGGTAACAGCACATGGCTTTGTGCATTGCTGCAGGAGCATTTTGTGTTTTGTGTATTGCATTCAAGTTGCTAAATGCTTCAGATTTCCCTGGTGTAGATTTTATATTGACTCTATGTTGTGGGGTTTTCTTGCCTCTATTATAAGGCTTTTAAGTTGTTGATGGAAACTCCTGCCCTTGTGTACGAGCATAGCCAAGGGTAACATCCCCATGCCAAATACTAATGGGGACCCATCAGTCTCTTAAATCAAGAAAATTATAGTCTTCTGCTTTAGTCCCCCCATCCCCTGATACTAAGCAGGAGGCTGAGAGGGGCACTGGGAGGGTAGGGTGTAGGAGAAGGATGAGAAGCAGCTTTGAGCCACTCTGCTGAGTCCTCTGCCACCCCATCAGCAGGCACACGAGGAGGATTTTGAGAAAGAGCACAACTTTAGCAAACCTCCACTGAGCTGAAAACCATCACGAACTACCCCACAAAGGCTTTGAGGAGAGTCAAGTGGCTGGAAAACATTGCTCAACAGTTAAATCCAGAGAAGCAACGATTCTCTAAACACAGCATTTCCCCATCGGCTCTGTGGGGAGCGCTGCCTTAGCGGGAGCTGCAGGGACGTGAAGGAGGGGACTGGTATGCAGCCCAGAGCACACAGCCCTGGAGTCATTGCTCAGGCAGAGCTCACAGTGACCAGCCCAGTAATGCAATTTCACACCAGGGCTTTGAACACCATTTTACACTGCATCTTTCTCCCTGACAAATCCAAGCCCTTTCATCAGTGATGACTGGCACCAGCCCCCCGTGGCTCCTCTTGGATCGGATTCAAGCTGTATGTTGTTGCTTGCTGTAAATCTTTCTTCCCTACTCCTCTACCCCCTGGTCCCCTCCCTGCCTTTTAAATTCTTCATTGATTTAGTGCCCCCCCACTCCTCGAGGCTATCAAACAGCTTTTCCCTGAGTACTTTTGGTAGCTCCAACAAAATGGGTTTGGAAGAAAAATAGTTCCACGCTGAAAACTTGAAGAGGTTATACATGAGCTCTGTATATAGATTGAAAAGCTCTGAGTTGTTATAGCAGCTCTCCCAGCTGAAAAAATGTCAGGGAGTGGGATCGTTTTCTGTGTATTTTATGGACAGGGAATAGGCCAGGTTCCCTGGTATTTGAGTTACTCTGGGGTTGTTCAGCCAACCCCTACACTTTGCAGGATAGTAATCGGATCCCCAGTGCCCTTGAAGTATGCTTGCACTTGGTGTAGAAAGCAATAGCTCCATGCCAAGCTCTAAATGGACTTTTAAGTACGTAAACCATTTTTGTTCTTGTAGAATCTAGGTTTGACTCTGTAAAAAGACCTGCACATCTTTGTTTTTGGGGAGGTCGATGCGTTTTTTTCTCTGAGTGAACTATTTTCAGTGAGGTTTTTTTTCTGTTTGTGATTAAGAAAGAATCTGGTTATAAATAATTATTTTAAATTGGTCAAGCCCGCTTGGAGCAATATATTGCAACCACTGGGTCATTTGCACTTGCTTTTTTGTTTGGCTGAAGTCTTTTACAAAATTTAAGGCCAGAGGAGACCATTAGATCAACCAACCTGACCCCCTGTATATCACAAGCCATTAAATTTTGCCCAGTCAGCCTCCTACTAAGCCCAGTAATGTCTGAGCTTGGCTAAATCATGGAATCCAGAAACTGATCCAGCCTGGATTTGAAGACATTCAGGGACACAGAGTTTAACACTCCCTTGATAGTTTGTTCCAGTGGTTAAAAACTGTGCCTTATTTCCTATTTGAATTTGGCTGGAAGCTGAATCCAGACATTGGTTTTTGTTATGCCTTTCTCTGCCAGGTAACAGAGTCCTTTGGTGTATGGTATTTTCTCCATGAATTAGAGAAAATTGTGTCCCAGTACTTTTAGGGTTTTTTTTTTTTTTTCTTCTTCTAGAAAAATAAAGAAAACAATTATTCTATATGATTTTCTCCCTTTAAAGCAGTTTGTTTCTTTTTAGAACATTTTGAAGCTCTCTTGGCATCCTTTCAGGTGTTTGACTAGCCTTTTAAGCAGGCAGATGGCCGAACTGCAGGAGATCTTTTTGTCTTGCCAGAACGAGGGAAACATTTTCTAAATCTCAGACCTGTAGGTAGGCCTGCTGTGAGCATTCTCTTGGCACCCATTTGAGGGTGATGCCCAGGTGCACACTGCTCTGCAGTGAATTTGTCATCTGTAAGGGGACAGAGTGATTGACCTCCTGGCAAAACATTTGTTCAACTGCATGTATTTTCACCTGTGAGAGGTTTAGAAAAACTTCTGGTTCAGCAGAGAGCTCACAGAGAGCCATGATGCTCTCCTGGAGCAGGAGAAAATTGAGTCCCTTGGTAGCTCCAGTCTAACCAAGGACTTAAATCTCCATCTGTGTTACCTGAGTAAGGCACTTTTGGGTGGATTTCCCTGTTGTTTTACCACTCCTGCTGAGGCTGTGGTGCTAATTCATCAGCCATGACAATCTGACTGTGAGTGCCCATATAGCAGCTAAATTCTGTCATCATGCTACAGAGCTGGAGCTCTCATCTCCTTGGGGACTCTTCTGCTTGACCTAATCATCACATCGTTATGGCTTAAAGCCATTTGATGAGAAAATTTGGTGAAAAAATCCAAATTGCTGAGGGCTCTCATGCTGTCACATCATTCCATATTCCTTGTCATTAGGTGTGCAACTCTGCATTTGGCTGCTTTAAAACATTCTTTATTACTCCCAGGCCACTGGTGAAAGGTGAGCTGAGTAGTGTGCAGCATAGCTCTGATTGCTGCAGAGCTCCCCTTCAGGTGCACCCATATGGAACATTTGCCAGATGATAACTACTTTTGGATATGTCATTTAGCCAGCTACTGGAGTTCTTAATGACTGCATATATTGCTAATTTTAGGGGGCTGAACTTGCCCTAGAAGTCTGTGTGTACTGTAACTGGATGCTTAACCTAATAAACACAACATCCACTTTATTCTTAGGATGATGAGAGCTTTGGACTGTGAATCTAAACTGATAATTAAATTCTATCTTTGAATTCTTCATCGATAGAATCACTCTATTTATCTAATCACTCTAATTACTGCCTCTTAAATGTTACCCAAAAATGTTACCCAGATACACACACTCGGCTTGCCTGGGCTACATGGCCTGCTCTTTCTGTGATTTTGTCCATCACTGCATGCTTTCACTCTCTGGAATGACCCCAACTTTCAAATAGGCATCGACGCTGAGTAAGAGTAGGCTGATTCATGTCCTAAGCAGAATTTTAACGATTTTCAGGTGAACATTCTATGGGCCTCCTCATATTAATAGTTGTCTTCAGTAGATCTTTAACATCTTTCTTATTGTGATGGGCTAAAAAGTTTCTTATCTTATTGATAGGGTATGTATATGTTATTCACATTTCACCATACTTTCCATATATAGGACAGAACTCGATGTCAAACATTTCTGCCTCCATGCATATTTTTTCTGCAATTCAGACATCTTTTAGAATCATTTTTTAAAATACTGCAAAGATTCATCTATTTTCTGAACATCTTTATTATTAATATTAGCCCTGAAAGCTGGGTAATTTGTTCTTATTTCTTCGGTCCTCCACTGCAGATTTCCATATTTCAGCTTTTAGTTTATATTAATTGTTCTCTTCCATCCTTACCTTTCTGTCATATATTTCTCCTTTATTTATAACTTCAATTTTCCTTCACCAGGATGGCTTTTTTCTCAGTGTCATTATCTTTCTTGGTTACAAAATTATGCTTTTGACTATCTAAGAAAATTCTTCAGGAGATCAATTTATCATCTACTATTTTTTTCTTCTCTTTTAATCTCTAGATAATACAGCTCTTAATTTTCTTTTAGTTTGGAAAGGTCTTCTGTGAAGTTGAATAAGTTTTATCTGTCCATATAAAACTGTATTTAAGTATGCTAGTAGTTCAAACTGATGCTATTTGTCCATGCTAATTGTATTTTTTGATCAAGATTGCTTTTTTTGTTGTTGTTAGAAAATTGTCATATATACTTTAAAGAAATCCCACTGATGCCTTGCCATTGGGTGTGCTGGATCTCCTGTCTCCACCTGCCAAAGTGGAATTTTCATGCTCACTGTTCTGATCCTTAGTTTCATTCATTGGTCAATTAGAAATCTTTGCCTCTTTTTGACAACACACAGCTGGTTGCCTTTTTTTATGGGATTTGCCACCCAACTTTTTTTTTTCTTTTTAAATATATTAAGATTCCTTCTCTAAATTAGTAGAAAAAAGGAATGAGCTACACAAGAGATTTATTTTGGGCAAGGACTGACCAGTTCAGGAGGAGCTGAGTAAAGGAACGGGCTTTGCAGTTCCTCCTCCCTCCCTCTTTTGGGCCCCTTCAGCTTCATTGCAGTGGAGCAGTGAAATGTTTTCCCCACAATCCCTGCTATGACATTTAGCTCATCCTTCATATTCACTGGGCCACGTGTGAGCTCCCCTATAAGAATAATGAGAATAATTACCCCATGAGGAGTCCTGCATATATATTTCTATACTGCCTTGCATCTTCACTTATCATTCCTTTTTGTTGTAAACTGTATAAAAATTCCTGCATCTAGACTGCGAGCAGTTCCCCTCCTGCTACTTCAAAAGAGCAGATTATTCATGTAATGAACAGGCTTAATATGCTGGACTTGACAAAACACTGGGAAATACACTGTTGGGCACAATTCTGAACTGGCAGAGAACTGGACTGGGTGACCTAATAGGCCTCTTTCATCTCCAGTTATGATCTTCAGTGCTAATTAAAACCTCACTAGCTAGTGGGGAAGAACATCACAGCCAATTCAAATAACTTCAGTTAAAAACTTTCCTTCTGTTTATTTTTTCCACTTGCCCACTTCAATTTTATACACATATCAGTTTAAAACACCTTTAATTACAAAGGCATACAGCTTTAAAACTACTGTACAAACAAACAAAGCCATTTACACATAGCAGCTTGCAATAAAAGTGCAAAGGCTGGGAAATAAATTATTTGTCTTTATTAAGGAAAAAGAAAGTCATTTTTCTGGTAGTAGAGCCCTAAAGTACTATTACACAGGTCTCCAGGTGTGCTGAGGATATGGCTGTGCTCTCAGCTCACCTTTTGATCTCCCTCACCAACGTTCGTCCTGTGGTGACGTTTTTTACCTCAGTAAATCATCCTTCGCACTTCTGTTGAGCAACTGCTTCAATTTGATGGCGTGCAAAGGGAAAGGAATCCCAAACCTGGTGGTTTTAGTCTTTAGTTTGCACGTGATAGCTGAATGGGACATCTGAAGGTTCTGTGGTCCAAGCCCTGCTCAAAGCACCTCGATGTCCAGCTCTGTTAAAGCAGGTTGCTCAGTGAAATTCTGAATATTTCCAAGCATGAGAGCTCCACATTTCCCCTGGGCAACCTATGACAGAATCTGACGTCTTTCATGGCAAAATCTTTTCCCCTGTCATCCAAATAGATTTTGCATTGTGCTTCTACTTGTGACTGTTGTCCCTCACCCTTTCACTGTGCATCCCCGAGAAAAGTGTCAAAGTAAATAATAATAATAATAAACAGTCAAAGTAATAATAGACAGTAATAAGCATAAAACTATACAGACTGCCAAGAACCTTCCTAGAAACTATCTAGAAGAAGAAAAATGTCCTTGAGTTGCAGTTGCCACTGCAGTGACACACTATTTAGGTGCAGACCAGCACTATTTACATTCACCTAGCTGAAGAGCATGTTGAAATTGTAAAGCATGAGACCAATTAAAAAATATTACAGTCGGTCACAGTAGATGATTAACTTTTATTCTCACCTACAATCCATGGGTAGTTCCAGCTATTTTAATGAACTGATACCCAAACATATATATATTTGTTTTAAAAACTGATCTCAAGCTGGTGTATTTGGTAATCTTACTACAGTGCTTTCAGGCTTGTAAATCACTCTCAGCTTCTTCAAGAGAAAATTCAGTAGCAGAACTCAATACCGCTCCATTAAAAGAAACCACAGTAATTTCATATTTGTGACCTCTTGACATTTTAATAAAAATAGCTATTATGTATTACCCCACTTAACAGAAATCCTTTGTTCTAGCAGCTAGTGATGAAGAAATCCTTGATTTTGCAGTTTCTATCAGTAATATGTGGGGATCTCAAGCCCAGCAAGTGAGCAAAGGCACTGCAGAGGTCTGGAATCTTTATTTGGCGTGTTTCCACCTTCATCATCTGTTTTCTACACTGTAAGATGAACGGATGCGAAGTTTTACAAAGTGATGTCTTCTAGTCAGCAGGCAGGCAGCATCCCCTGGGGCATGGATTGTGGAAGGTATTGCCTAGGACAAGCCTATGGACTTGGCTCTGCTATGGATAGGCTTCATCCTGACCATGCATTGCTGTCTGTGCTAGGTGGCCAAACTCCCTTTAGTTTTGGCAAGGAGAAAAAGGCTTCTTTCAGGGCAGGATTAATCTCATCCTAATGCAAAATGTTTTTTTTTTTTCCAAGGGATCCAAGTGATTTTTCACACTTCTGAAATCAGCAGAGATTAACCCAGCCCTGATGACCAACACTTGGTACCACATGGGAAGCAGACTAGTGGGAGCCCTACTTGCCTTGTTATGTTGTGCAAAACAATCATGTTATGCAGGTTATGTTTTTTTGCAAACTGTTAGAAGCAAAAAAAAGGGAGGAATAGCTCAAGTCCTCTTTGGAAAACAGTTGTTTCAATATTTGCAAAAAAAAAAAAAACAAAAAAACAAAACAAAGAAAAGAAAATTATTTGTGTTCAAGACGGATTACCTGGTTGTTAGTAAAATGTATTTGGATGGGAGGTCATTCTTTTATTTTATTTAACAATGTTTCATTTGTTTTTTGCTTAATGTTTTTTGTTTTTTTTAAATTGTCATTGATCTTGAAACAATTAATATTCTATTTCAAAACAGATAATCACTTTTTTAAAAAGGGTAATCTCCTCCCTCCCTCCTCCCAGAAGATTTTGGATTAGTCCGATTCAACCCAAAATCATTTTTGCTCTCCTGAAATGAATTCATGTCTTGTCAAAGAAAAATATTGTCTGGCTTTGACAAGGAAATCCCAAGGATACTTAAACATATGGAATGGACATCCTATAAGTAGAGCATTTTCAGACAGGTGCTTTTGGAGAAGTGGGCTACTTAATGAACGTGTATGGGGAACCTCCGTGTGCATGGGAAATCGTCAACTGCAGAGAGAGTCTGAGACCAAATGAAAAAGAAAAACAAAGCTCAAACAGCAGTAGACTTTTCAGCTCTTTGGCGTTGAGTGCTTCAGTATAGGTTTCTTTCAGACCAACTTATCCTTTCAGACCAACAGGGTGAGCTGGTAGAGGTGTTCCAGCCCATTGTGTGAAACAGCAAGGAGCATTGTCCAGCAACAGGGATTAGGGTCTTGGAAATTGATGAAGTATTGCTTGAATCCATTTGCATCTCAAAGTAGAGATGGTGGCCTTCCCTACTGTGGTGTGAATTTGGCAATGTTAGTGCTCTCCTACTAACAGAGCTGGTGTCATGCAGGTTCCTTAGATAGAAGGTGCCATGCCAAAGCTGAAGGACACATTGGTGTGTATGTTTTCACTCAAGACGGATTTTAAAATAAAAACAAACAAACAGATGAGAAAGCTACTTTTTCCAGAGAAATTTACTTGTTATGAAAGCATGGAAATCCTACGTGCCTTGAAAATACGTACACAGTTCCTCAGCTGAGCAGCAGTCTGCAGGGATAGCGGCCAAATCTTTAAGATATGTTACATACAAGTCATCCATAATTTGAATTTTTTTGTCCCTACTAGTTTTTGTTAATATACTATGTAGCTAGTCTATGTGGTAGTTTAGAAATGAGCATGAACTCGCACATTTTAGCAGCCTGAATCTATAAAATAATACAGTTTATAATTTCTTTGTAGTTTTTTGGTCTTTTGTGTATTCAGAATGATGAATATGTGCATAATCTGAACAGAAGAAGAGAGAACACTTTGGCAATTGCATACTACATGAAGATATGTTTGAAAGAGAGCAAGACTGGAATTTATATTAGAAAGTATCCTCATGAAAAAGTTCATTTGTGTTTCACTTTATTGAGTTTGTAGATACTTTGGATGGATTATAATTGTCATTTTTATAAAATAGTTTATCTTCCTGATAGATTCTAGGTCAAGCTGTTAATATCAGCTGTGTGGTGATGGCCAACTTCTGTAGAAATATGAAAGTTGTAAATTCAAGGCAAAGGAAACATGCTTTTTGTTCCAGGATGTGGGCAAATGCTTATAGGTGAAATGGAGCTGGAGGGCAAAAAAAGTATTCATTTTGGGGCTGTCCCTCCAATATACCCATTGATTTATGTCAGGAAGGCAGCATGATACATTCCCATGACTTTACAAACTCACATGGGAAAAAGAGAACATTTTCATTTAAAGTGGGAAGACAGAATTAACCCAGCTTGGAGAGGGTTCAGTGCTATTGCAACTGCTGAAGTGTGAGCAGAGGTAAGAATCACACAGGTTCTCTCAAGAGTTTTGAACGCTTCTTTTTTCATCTGGTTTGGATGCTGGACTGGACAGAGAAGCAGCACATTTTAGTATTGGTAGAATTTGGCTCCAAACCAAGACACGTCTGAGTCTGCTCATCTCTCATGCGGATCAGGATGTGTAACATTACCCTGACAGATGTAGGAAGAAATATATCTTGAAGTAATTTTTTAAATTTTCCACACAGAAATTGAGTTGTTCTGAAAATGGATGGGACCTAAATACAGAATTTTGCAGAGAGAAATGTCTTGAGAGCCCAACAACAGACCGGGCAGCCACTTGCTGGCTAAACTTTGCCTTGCTGCAGGTGATTTGACATGAGAAGGGGAAAGACCTACCTTTGTTTTACAAGGTACTTCTTCTGGTGTTCCCATGTGCTCCATGTCTCTGAATTCACAGCTTCACAGTGGCCACTTGAGTTGATTTTGGAAAGGGAGGCAGTCTATATTATGTCTGGGACAACTGGGCATACCCCAACAAAAATAGCTCTTACATGTTTTTAAAGTGTTTTACTAGAGGACGGGGGATTTGAAGGAGGGAGAAGGGTTGATTTCGTCCAGAGAAATGCTCTTCTACAGCCTGCAGCCAGCTGAATGTTTGATGAGCTGCTTCAAATTGGAAAGAAGGGAATAAAATAATTATCCTTCCCTAAAAATTAAGGGTCCTAAATTGATTTCACTTAACTTCCAGTCTAAATGGAGTGACATATGATTTACAGCAAGGTGCAATCAGAATCAGACCTGAAATCTTGTTGTCTTTTCCCTTCCCTTCCCTTCCCTTCCCTTCCCTTCCCTTCCCTTCCCTTCCCTTCCCTTCCCTTCCCTTCCCTTCCCTTCCCTTCCCTTCCCTTCCCTTCCCTTCCCTTCCCTTCCCTTCCCTTCCCTTCCCTTCCCTTCCCTTCCCTTCCCTTCCCTTCCCTTCCCTTCCCTTCCCTTCCCTTCCCTTCCCTTCCCTTCCCTTCCCTTCCCTTCCCTTCCCTTCCCTTCCCTTCCCTTTCTTCCTGTTTTCATCCCTAGATTTTGTAGACCTTTCTGTGTCCACTGGTTGTTCACCAGCCCTGCTGATATTGAACTTACAGTCTATTTGACTTTACATTTTGGGATAACTTGGCTAGCATGTGCCTTCCTATGGCCACTCAAAAAGCTGTAGTTCTTGCCTAAGAAAGCCAGATTTCTGGCCCTGAAAAACGTGCTTCTTTACTATATATTACACTGCTATAGATCTGGAAGTTTTCTTTATGCTATCTATATACTATACTATTTATATATACTATACTGTGCCTGAAGTTTGAAGTGGATAGGAGCACTGGGAGTGCTGACTTGTGCTTTAATTCCAGCAACTCCTAACCTTTAGCTATTGTCCCACTGGACTATGTGATTTGCCCAGAATAAAATCATCTCAAGTAATCATTCCATAAGCAGCTTTCTGGAAATGGTGCCTACTACTTCTTCCCTCATGCAACATGATGGCATTGCAATGAAGACGGCCAGCACAAGTGTGTAAGAGAACACTGGAGAGGTCAATAGAAGTACAGTAGTAGAGGGACATGCATGACTACTAATAGAGGTGCTGCAGCTAACTATTCTTTCACTCCCTATTCTGCTGTTTTCACAGACAGCAATCAGATTGGACAACTTCATCACATCAGTTACAAGCCAGTGAACCATATCAGTTCATGTAGTCACCTCTCATATCTGTGCAGCTTGTGATGGTTATAACACACTTCCAATCTGTCCAGTTCATGTACTTAAAGTATGGACCCACCCTCAGGTGGCAGTCAGCCTGAAAGTTTCTGTGTGTGTGGATGAACTTAGAATTACAGAATCATAAAGATTGGAAAAGACCTCTAAGATCATCAGCTGCCAGCCGATCCACATTGTGGTCACTAACCATGTCCCTTGGTGCCACATCTACATGGTTCTTGAACACCTCCAGAGAAAGGGTCTTCCCACTCCTCTAGAAACAGCTGGCAGACCTTTCTCTGACTAAGAGAGTTGGAGGCTAAGGCCCAGATATACAAAGGAGAAGCTGAGGATTTAGGTGTCCAGTGAGAAACTGTAGTAGAATTTAGGTGCTCAAATCCAAAACCTGAACCCAGTTCTTTACTACAAATAATTTTCACCTGGGAATCCTAGAGTGCTGTTGCTGTGTTTGCCAATAATTACTCTCTTCTGAGTGTTGTGGTGCCTGTTTTACAGCTAAATTCAGGAGGCAACCCTTCAGATGATAAGACCATCATCTGATAAGAGTGCCGGGAGAACGCTCAGTTTTTTTCCACTCATCCTGAAGGGATCTGTGCTCAGAGCTTCCACCTCTTGGCACAGCACCTCTGTCTCTGTTAGTGCATTTCTTCTGCACCAGAAATGCCTGTCATCTCCCCTTGTCAGGCTGAAAGAAGAAAAGCAAGAGTGGTCATGCCACCAAAGCCCTACAGCCTATTGACAAGATGTCTCAGCTGGAGACCCAGGGCTCCTGGATGTCCTACTCCTTTAGATGATTACTGGGAAAAATACATGACTTTTTGGGAATGGGGAGCACACTCCAAATGCTTCTGTATTTGTTTTTGGCATTAGACATTGGATCTCTCAATGGGTGGGATTCATCTCCTTTAACTGCAGATGTCTCTCTCTCAGCAAAGCAGAGGTGGCTATAGATATTGCCTAATGCTGAGATGAGATTTGCCAGATGCATTGGGTGACATGCACCATTATGCCCATGCACAGATGAGAGTAAGTGAGGAGAAACAGGCCTTCTCTGTATTTCTGTTCCTCTCTGCTCGTTACTGGATAATTGCCAGGTATGTTCATGCAATTAATTCCAAGTTAGCACACTAGAGCTGCCTCTTTCTGTGTAGCAGCCACCTCACCCTTCCCCCCAAAAAGGAAAAACAAAAAAACTACTGCCATCTTGTGTCCCTCTGATGTTTACCATTTGGAAGGGGAAGAGGCAGAGAAAATAAAGTGTTCAGTATTTAGATACAATATGATGCTGTTTTACCAAGATCTGTAATTTCAACCTAGGAGTCATATTTTGGCTCACTGGAAGAACTGAGGACCCTGAGGATGACCCTCCTGGGGACTGACAGCAATAGGGAGCCAGTTCTGACCTTTGTCTCCTGGCAATCGCTTGCGCACCCACTGGCTGCATGGAAAACTGAGACTATTTTGCCTTTCAAACACAGTGTTTTGCAATGGTTTTGCAAACTACACCCAACTACAGCACTGATCCCAGTCATCTGCGGGCTGAAGATTGAGTGGCAGCACAGCAAAGGGCTTTTCTTTTTTGAAAGCAACAATTCGAGAGTTGATCTGGCTGAAATTGTCTCATGTTTTCCTGCTGAAAAAGCATTTTTAGGTCATTAAATTTTTTCTTAGAGGGAAAGGAGAATATCAAAACGTTTTGACTTGATACTTGAAAAAAACCTCTTTTGTTTGTTTAGAGATTTCTAATTTTAGAGGCTGACCTAGCCTTAATTAAAAAAAAAAACAACAACTAATAAAGTACTTCCCCTTCCTCTTTCCACTCCCCAGGAAAACAAAAGGCTTTGTATTTACTTTTGTTTGAAAGAAACCTTTTGTTAGATTGAAGTATTGAAATGCTTTGTTTTGGGTGGAGACACTAAGAATTATTTGGTTTCGGTCAACCCCAAACAATTTTTGGCAAGTGAGTTGAAAAAAAGCAATTATTTGCTTAGTTTTTGTCATGAGTTTGAGCACTGGTGCTGCAAGCATGCAAAAAAATGTTCTGTGTTGTATTTCGGCAGGACATGAATATCTTCAATGGCAACTCAGCCAAACATCTCCTATGAAGGAAAGAGCATTTGTTGAACAGTTGTGGGAATGAGACGGAGCTGCATGCTGTAAGAAGAAGTCTATTCTTTCCTTTGAGTCTTTTGAGATCTACAGCCCAACGCGGCCTTGGGACATCTTCTTGTGGGTGTGAGACCTACAGGCAATGTCCGCAGGGATGGAATCCAGCCTGGCATTTTCTGAAACAAACCCTGGGCATCATCAGAGAAAGTGAACAGACCTGCTCAGTGTTGATGAGCCCACAGTACAAATGCAGGACTTTTAGATTCATTTTTGGTCAGAAGCTGCCTCAGAATTACTTTCAGGGAGCTCTATAGCAGTGTCTGTACAATGGGGCTTTGTCTTTCATTTGTAATTCAGCCTATGGTAGATGATACCACATTTGGAGCACTGGAGGAATATGCACCATATTCTTATTTTGAAAGATGTTTAACTGGTCTTAAAGTGAAAAACATGGCTTATCACAAACAAATTGGGTACACACCTGCATTTTATATGACTTCAAGATGTCATGCAGTGACAGGAAACCACTGTAATGTGTACAAATGGAGTTTTAAAGAAAAGCTGAAGAAATGCAGGGGTCCCAGGTTCGCTAACACTGAACAACTCATACAGCATGTGTAGTATTGGAGACAGCTGAGTTATCCCTGCAGAATTAAAGCACAAAATGCCTGCAAATTTTCATATCATACATATGTTCAGTATCAATATTTAAGGCTTAGACAGTAGAAACATATTACAGAAATGCACAGACAGAGAAAGGGAAAAATTGATCATTGCCTTATGAACTGAAACTCTTACAGTCCGAAGCACAGCTGTGCAGTTTCTAGTTTGATATAGCCTGCCACCACACATCTGCTTGATGCTGGAAGTGCCAACTTGTCTTTTAAATGCCAATCTGATTGTTAGAAATGCTCACCGCTGTTGTGCCAAGATTTCATGCTCAGTGCTCTGCTCACCTAAGCTGTTTTCGTGCGATCACAGAATCGTTTGAGTTGGAAGGGACACTTAAAGACCATCTGGTCCAACTCCCCTGTGAGGAACAGGGACACCCACACCTTGATCAGATGCTCAGAGCCCCATTTAGCCTGACCTTGGGCATCTTCACGGATGGGGCATCCACCACCTATCTGGACAACCTGTGCCAGTGCCTCACCATCCTGCCACTGCACACCATCTGTCTGCAGCCCCTGCTCCCACCTGCCTCTGAAGCTCAGCCCTGTCTGCAAAATTTAATGCAGGTGAGGACTTTGTCTTAGTTATTTGTGGCTTAAGTTTTGTTTGAATGCCACCTGTCCCAAATGGCTGCAGATGTGTAAATAGATTTAAGTGTTCCCACTTCCTTCAGAGACCATTTTCTTCCCCAGATTTGGCTTTCTTTTTGCAGAGCAGCCGTTTACTTCTCTGTGCCTTTGGAGAAATTTGGACTTCCAGCTTCTAGGGAAGTTATAAATCTTGGCAACACATATCACAGTATTTGGAGAAAGATAAAATCTACTCCTTCCACAGGTGATTTTCTGTAACCCATCAGTTCTGCACTTTGTTGAGTAACTTGGTACTAAAAGCCAATGAGCAGTAATTTTAAAACATTGCTGTTAAACAGGAACTTTTGAGCCCATCAAAGCCACAAGGGAATTAGAGTACCCTAGTTTTCAGGCTAAAATAATTGCAAATGTATATTGGAAAAGCTCAATTCTAAGTAAATGTCACGTATCACCTAATTTCTTCTGTGAAAAAAATTCCTATCCTTTCTTATTAATTCAATGCATGGCACAGTGTGAGGTATACTTCCTTAACCCTTTTCTGTCTTGTGCCATTATATCTTTTACAGGCTCATTTCACCAAGATACCAGCACAATAATTTGAAATATGCCTTTAATTAGACCTAGATGGGATGTGAAGTTGCTCAGCGCTGTGTACCTGTTATACTGTTTAGCAACTAAATGGTTAAAGTTATTAAGAGGAGCTGGCAGGCTTCTTGTGGCAAATTCACTGGAAATATATTTATTTTTACTATGGAACCAAGCCCACATAAAATGTCTTGAGAGAATCTGCTTGTGAAAACCTGGGTTAATACCGAGGAAAATAAAATGAGAGTGATAGCATGAATCAGGGTCCGAAGTTTTGTTAGAGCACGATCTCTTTAAATTAAAAACCTCACTGTAATAAGAGCAAACTTTCAAATCATCACAGCCTTATCTGGAACAACATTAAAAGATTTATTTCAGATTAAAATGCAATAGAAATCGCACCAGCGCTTTTTTTCAGGCTCCACATTTTGACTTGTGCACGTGCTGGAGCTTCTCCTGGAGGGGAGCACAGAGGCAACAGCCAGCCCCAGAACACCCCAGCCCAGCCAGCAAGCACCCTGTGCTATTATTTCCTACCATGATGTTGGGTATCAAACCTCCCCCTCCTCCTCTGGTTTTACCTGCAGGTTTTCTGCATCCGCAGCCCATGTCAAAGCAATTTTCAAAAGACCAAAACCTTTTTGTTGGGTAGAGGCCGTGTGGTATCAACCAGTCCTGGAAGGTCAAATTGAGTTCTCTTTCTCAACACAACGGGCTAAATGTCACCTTAAATATGATGGAGACTGACTGAACAGGAACAGATGTTTAATCATCCCAGGGCCCTCCTCCTGTAGTGGGAGACTGTTTTACAGCAGACTCATCTGACTCTCCACTTCTTGAGCTGTGCCTACTGCAGGAGGGCAGGCTTGCTCGCTTGAAGATGTACACCAGTTTGCTGTGACAAACTTCATCTTCTCACAGTTTCAGTGAGATAAAGAGCAAATGAAACAAGTAAACCATTACCAAGACATGATACTCACCCCAGACTCCTGACTGCCTTTTATTTGTCTCATCGGAGAAGTAATGGTTGTGCATGATCTTATATGAGCACAGGGGAAAGGGTGAGGAGTACAGGACTTTGCGTGCTGATGCAGAGCTCTTACAGGAACCCCAGGGTTTTCAAATGAGAAAGTGCTTAGAGGCAGTTTATGTAGCCAAAAATGAGGTGGTAAATGGTTGTACTGGGGCCAATATGGGGGCAAGTTGGCGTGCCTATTTATAGGGCTGCAGTGCTGTTGAGCTATTTGATACATCTGTGGTTCTGTGTGGGAAAGCCCGTGAGAGGTTTGGGTGAAAACGTGAAGCTCTTAAGGATTTTAATACGGTTTGTACTGCCATTTAATTTTTAATAAAAATTGGAATAAAGTTGTGATTAAATAGCCATTGTGAGTGGGAGATTCTACTTTTAACACAAAATGAAACAGTTCCCACAGTGGACTAAGATTTTACAATAGCAAGGTATGCACCTCTCCCTCAGATATATAGGATAATGGGTTCAATCAAAATGGAAAAATGGAAGGTATAGATTTAAAAAAAATAAAATCTGCTGCGTAGTCAGTAGTTCCATGTTTTGGAAGAAATTGCTGAGCTTCTGGCATCCTTAAATAATACCCTTTTCACATGATAGTTACACTGCTCCAAAGACAGTATAATAAACCATGCCAAAAATTCTTCTGTTTCGTTTGCATGAAATTGAACTGACAGATATACCTGTCTATGTTACGTCCAAGAAAATGTCTTGTTAGAAACGTGTGAAAATATATTATATGACAGATGCTGAAAATGTTTCAGATACAGCAATAAATTGATTGTGGTTTCTGGACCAGATGTGAACTCTGTTTAAAATTCATCATGCTGGTCCCTATTCTAGCTCTGCTCTTAAATAAATGCAGAGAAGTGGCTTTGCTTTTCAATGAAACCCATTTTAAGAATAGAAGAGCTTCTTTCTGTCTAATAAAGAATAGTAAGGCTGGCATCCACAGAACATGTATTAAAACACAAACTGAACTACAAAAGACCTGTGCCAGTTCTCAGTTTTTGCTTGATTAATGTGCATGAAAGTGCTTGGCATGTCAAAGCCCCTGAAACTAAGAAGACTGCAATGTACATTATTTTCAGTTTAGAGGGAGATTCACAACCCCAGTGTAACCAAGGAGGGAAACGAGTGTGGGTTTTTAAGAAACAATTTTGTTTGAAGGAGAAGGACCCAGTTTCAAAGGTGCTGCAGACATGACTGGGTGCCTCGAATGGTGTGTGTTTCCCAAAGCTTCTACTTTGTAGTCACATGTTCCTTCTCCCTACTATTGTGAGAGCCAGACTCGCTTTCGGCAGACAGCTTGGGAGCTGCACTACCCAGATGGGTGATCAAGGCTGCTGGAATCAGGTGCTCAGGATGCCCTTCCATCCCTTTCATCCACAGGCACCTATGAATGCTAGCCCAGAAAGCTGATCTGCTAGGGCTGGAAAGAGCAAGGAGGAAATAGTGGGCAGATGTTCCCACTCCATGAGATGTTCCCAGTCCATGAGATGTTCCAGCCAGCTCCGGCTACATCTTCTCCGGAAATGTTGGAGTATCCTGTCACATTTGTGTCCTCATCTAGAAGCACAAAGCTCCTTTGGGAGAGGAGATCCTGATTTTTCCCTTCTTTGCTGCTTCTTAGGAGGAGGAAGGTGTTTTAGGTCAGTGCTGGTTGTGCCTATGTCCTCCATGGTTTGTGATGTTATTTTGCTTTGCAGCACTGCAACCCTCTTGTAATTTGCTAGGCAGGATGCTCATCTTTGCAATGACGGATGTTAAGAACATAATGTAGATTTGATGATCACTCCTCCATATCTTTTAATTACAGATAAGTTTTTCTCGTCATTCAGTAGCAAATCATAGAATCAAAGAATCATTCGAGTTGGAAGGGATCCTTCAAGGCCACCTGGTCCAACTCTCCTGAAATGAGCTAAAACACCTGCAGGTCAATCAGGTGCTCAGAGCCCCATCCAGCCTGACCTCGAATGTTTCCAGAGATAGGGCATCCACCACCTCTCTGGGCAACCTGTTCCAGCACCTTGTCACTCTCACAGTAAAACGTCTTATCTCTTCATTTCTTCCTTAAGGGGAGACAACTTCCTAGTCTCCTACCCTAAAGTAATATATATAAGGTGGGGAGAAAAAAAGCACTCACAGATATTTCCCAATAAGCTAAAGGATACCTGAGGCTGTCATTTGATGTACAATTATTAGTTTCATTAATTTCTCTCTGATGTCAGATAAATATTTAATAAATTCATATATACTATGTCTGGTGTTCACTAGGAAAATATTTAGCATAATTTGAATACTAAGGTCATCTGACATAGTAAATAGTGATTAAGCGTAAATTATACTGCTACCCACCTTATTTTTCTTTTGGAGTTTTGCACTGAAAAAATATTCCACAAACCATGCAAAACCTCATATTTCAAAAGATCTGTAGTTGTGATTGGTTGTGTCAGAACTGCTTCATTTATATGTGTACGTTGAAATTCCTTTTCTGATGTGTATCTGCAACTTCTCTGTATAATCACAACAAACCTCTTATCCTCTGGTGCCTTCCAGTTGTCTGAGCTGTCTGACCATAAACATTCCCAATGCTGGACTGCCTCTTGGTTAAATATATGCACAATGCTGTAACCCAGCAAAAACCTTGGGCTGCCATAGATGGAGCTTCTCTCCTCTCTGTAACTTGTAATCATATTGCAACCCAGAATTCCTGATTAAATTACAGTTGTTATGTGGGTTGAACTGGAGGATTTTCTGAGTTTTCTGCCCTTTTACTGCACAGCTAACACTGCCAGTTTATTTCATTGAGCATCGTGAATCTTGTCACTGACCTATAACCTCTCAAGGTTATAGATTAAAGATAGTAGTTAAAGTGAATATTTTTGGCTGTTCTTATGTTTGATGTGAGGTATAAGAATCTTTAAGATCCACTTGCCCTGGTTTCTTTCAGAAATATCTTTTACTTTTTTTAAATAGCAGCAAGCAAATTAACAAAAGTGAAATAGGAATTGTTCAGAAGTTACACAAGCCAGGAGCTGGATCTTTAAGAATAGCAATGCATACAGCAAAAGTCATGCTAAAATCATGTTATTTGGCAAGATATTTTTCCTATTTATGAAAAGATAGCTACAATCCTATCCACAAAACCACCACTGCCCAGAATAGGATTGAAGTCATGATTGATCAAATGTGAGGCCAAGAAGCCTGGCCATCTTCTGACTTAACAAAAACAAATGCTTTCAACGTGTAGACTGAAACAGCCTCTAAACAGTCCTTTATGCATCCTGCTTCATCCAAACAGCCCTGAAGAGGGTTAGTTGTAATGGAAATGCTGACACAAGCTTAGCTGAAGTGATGCTGTAAGACACTGCTATGCTAATATAAGCACTGCACTCTAAGAAAACATATTGAGGTAGTGATGCATATTTTTCTCAATTGTCCCCTTTTTTTAAATGCTGGTCATCTTTTGGAAGAAATAATGACTGCTATCAGCAGTTACACAGATGGACACAAACTGCGCAGAGGGACAAGGAATCCCCTCATAATCTGGTACTTTTTGCAGATGAATCCTTTCTGTGCTTCTACTAATGCTAAAGTTAAAGATGTTGCCCAGAGGGGGCAGGACTTGGCTCCATGGCATCCTTTCCAGCAGGAAATCTGGGTGTTTTTCTGCAATCTCTTAATGCTGAACGATTTCCTCCAAGCACATGTCAAAGTCTCCCTTTCTGTTCATCTTTTGGGGAGGGCTAAAAAACATGCAAATGTTGCCCTTTCCAAACTAACTTCTCCAGCAGGATGCTTTACTATCTTCACTGTCCACTTTAACATAGCTTGTTAGGTCTTTTTCTTCTAAGTGCTTTTATATCTCTCCATTGGAGAGTAATGAAAGGGTTTATACAATCAACATCATATGCAGCAACCCCAGAATGCTATTCCAAATTAGATGCAGCTGCTCAGTATTATGTGGATATGGGCTGCAGAGAGGCTTGACTTCTTCTTCAGCCAAGCTTCAATCTTTCTTATACCAAGCAGGTTCAGGCCTATGGAACACTGGACTGAAGTGTGGATCTTTGGGATGGATGATCTCTCTCCAGTTGCACCTGAAGTTTCAAAAAAAGTGAGATGAAACAACAAAATCCATCCACGAGATTGGAGTCGTCATCTACTGAATCACAAACCTATGGGCCTGTAGAGCTCTGTGTGCATGAGACCCACTTCCAAAACTTGTAATGTTGTCCTAATCCCCTCACGCAATCACAAACTCAATGGGGGCATTTGCTGAAAGCGTGAGACAGCCAGGTGTGACTTACACTTCTGTTTGAGTGGTTCCAAATTCACTCCTTCAACTCCAATGAGCCTATTCACCGCCACATATCACAGGGAGAGATTCTCCTGGTCTCTCCTGGGGACCAGATGGCATTGGCTTTTGGGTCATGCCTGGAATGCCCGAAAGAATGTTTCTGAAAACGTCTTGTGAAAGTGAAGAGGAGCTGTAGATTTAAATTCCTTCAGAAAAAGAGAGAAGAAAAGAAGTAATTTTGGATTACTCATATGCTGGACTCTTTGGCTGCTAGGTTATGGGATAGGAAAGAGATGAAATGAATGACCTGCCTGGCCTTTTGTTCCTTCTACTTTTCATTCAAGTGGCTGAAAATGGAACTGTGAGGTGCTTAATAAAAGTTAAGGACACTTTTCAGTTTCCCCCATCCCTTTGTGTCTCAGGAAAATGATTTAGGTTCATCTGAGCTAAAGTTTTGAAAACCTTTTCTGGTTCGGCAGCCAAGCCCAAATGTTGGCCACTTGCATCGCTATTGCTTTGTGAGGGAGAGTGCTTCCTGGGGACTGGCTGACTGCAGCACCGTGCGAGTGCTGCCAAGAGCACCAGCAGTAGGCCTCTCTAGAACAGACTGAATTATTGACCTCAAAATATGCTATTTCTAGCCACAACGGTGTCCTCTATTCAGCAGCTCAATTAAAACAAAAGCATAGATTTCAGTAGAAAGGGCAAATGTCCAATGTTTGCTTACGTGGAGGTAGCAGGATACAGGCTCCTGGCTTATGGCTGTTTCTATGGTTTTGGAGGTCTTGCAGGACAAGCTCCTTCCAGATCAACCCATGTTCCAGAACGTACTGCCATGAGTTGGTATAAAACCTGCTTGGGTCACAGCCTGATCTCATCACCAGGACATCTCAACCCAATCCAGCTGGTGTTAGGCAGGGTGACTGCCTGTCTTATAGTGTTCCTTCTTCCTCTCCTTGGGGATATGGGGAGCTGTGGGCGTGGTGGCAGAGTCTTGCATGGGGTTGTGTGTATTTGCCAACTTTTTTTTTCTTCCATGGATGTTACTTTGGATTTTTAGGAGCAAAAAGGAGCTAAACAAGTGTATGCTTGTGTATAGCAACAGTGGTAATGAGATTTATCAAGCCTTCTAGTTTTTTGGGTGGTCTGTTGCATACTTTGAGGTCTGCCTGTAAAAAACCACTAATCCCAGCTGAGTAGTTGTCCTGCTGTAAATAGTTCTAATGTATCAGAGTTGTGCTTGCTAGCTACTCTTCTTCCTACTGCTTCAGGTGAGCTTTTAGATGTCACAGCCGATGCTCACTGTCTCAGGAAAGCCTGAGACTGTGAACTTGTTCTGGGAGGGCAGTGTAGAAAGTTAAGAAAAAGTTTAATATGGTTTGTTAAGCTGTACTACTGAGGAAGATTTTATTCAGTTTTGAGCTGGAGTTTTGGAAGGGCTGACAGCTTCATGTCTGTGTGGACTGCTATGCTGAGGTCTTGCTGCAAGATGATGAAGGAATGAGGAACCAGTGCCAAAACACTGTTAGCCAGGATGTCCTGGGTAAACAGAGATTTTTAGAAAGTGTTATTTATAAAAGTTAGCAAGTGAAACCATTGCATCAGTGAGGAATTCAACAACGCTGTTAAATTACCAGAGTGAATTGACCAGTCGTGCATGTGGGCATATCTTCAACTAAACGATACTAGGCGGGGCTGCAAACTCTCCAAAGTACTGTTATTTTCTACCTCAGATAACCTCCAGTCCTTTAAAAATATCTATTGCTGAAAATAAGACCTCAGATAACCTTCATCCTTGGATAACCCACATAAAATCAAAGGCGAGGGACTAATAGGAGAAAGGGGATTTGGAAATAAACTTGTCCTCATATTGCCCACACATGTGAGTAACATACTGCTGCTGACTAGCGGCAATTTTTACAAATAACCCATATGTTATATGTGTGGGAAAAGAGTGCTATCCTTTGCTTAGCATCATGGTCACTGTCTTGCTGGTTTAACCTGGGGTGTGCATGGTTGACTGATTCCCTGTGGAGTTGTGGATACTGCTGGCTTTGATGTTCTTGTTACTGGATTCCTTAGCTAGGGGCTCATGCATTAATCTGAGTGGGAATCAAACAATCTACGGGAAGGTGGGAGTGGATGAGCCTCCGCAAAGTGTCCCCCAATGGTTTGAGCCCTTCTGAGAGGACTTCTGTCACAGCTACAGGGAACAGTGGTTTCTCTTAGCTGACAGTGAAGTTTTAAAATATGGGTTTAGAGTGATTTCTGCTACACAGGAGATGTCAAAAAGTCACAGAAATTACCCTTGATAGCCATATCAGTGTTGCACCTCAGGCTGCGGCCAAACTTCAGAGCAAAGTAAGGAAGAAATAAACCAGAGAGAAATCATGCTGCCAGATGCACACCTGGAGGAAAAATCCAACACTTAGAGGTGGTTGCAGCTGGAGCCCTTGATTATACAATTTGATTATAGTCAAAGGAGCCTTTGATAGTCCTTGATGAGAGAATACACTGCCCACTAGGGAAAGAGGGGACCTGTCAATTGATGAACAGTGTCAGAAGAAAGCATCTGTGTTGTATGCAAAGCTCTCTGGATGTGCATGGTCTTTTCTTCAGTGCAGGCAGGTTGTCCATAGCAATTGGGAAATGGTTCAGCTAAGTGCAGGGGCACAGAGGTTTGATAAAGCAGTTTGCTGCCCCAGATACTTCCTCTGGGTGGGATTTGGCAGCTCTAATTGAGGCTGCGAGTAAGGTTTAAATTCATTCATCGGACAATAGAAACCTGAGCCAAAGCTAACATAGAGTTTTATGCTCATTTACAGACCTCTACAGACTAAAGGGTTCATGAAGGAGTTCACTGATACCTTGTTGACAATGGTGATGAAATACTCTGACTTGTCATCCTGGGAGATTTCAACACACACATCGACAAGATTGCAGATATAAAGTCTCACAAACTCACCTCCTGGCTTTCCTCCCAAACACTCTCCTGGTATTTCTACACTGACAATTAAAGTCTGACTCAAAAGGTCTCCTTTACTGGGTCTGAGTGACACGTGTCACCCCAACAGCAAATTTGATCAGGCTGCACACAGCAGCAAACTGTGTTTGGTGAAGGCTCCATGCGTGGCAGTGCAAGGAGGAAGTTGGCAGCCAGAACCATGGGATGAAATTATGCTGAGGTCTTCTGCCTGATTCTTGCAGAGAGAAAGATAGCAGAGCTGAACTCCTGCAGCTCTACTAGTTTTACTTCACCTGGAGACTAAAATGTGTGTCTTCATTTGGCCTAAGCCAAATGATGACCTTTAGGTCATTTCTCATTATCAGTGTCAGTCATCATCTCTGATTCAATCCATGTGCTCTTTGTTCTTTTTTAGACTGAATGTCAATAAGGGGGACCATCCCCAGGGACGGTCTTGAACCTAAGGCAAGCAAAACATTTGGTCCTCACAGGTACTTTGGCTCTTCAGGTCTTCCTGCTGCCAAACGCTTATTCTTGTTGCTCCTTTACATGCCTGTGTGGTTACTCCAGCAGGCAGTGGTGATGGCTGGAAGGACTAGAGAAGGCTACATTAGATGAGGTTAGCTAAGGAGGTACCAACCTCGTGCAGAGGAGTAGCAGCGTGAAGGGAAGTCATGTTGGTATTGGTGGGCTTGGAGACAATGCTTCCTCTGAGGTGATGAGGCATTTTATTCCTTCTACCTGTCTTGATGCCTTGGAACTGCCACTCTTCTAGGCTGGAGAGGACGATGAAATGGAAAGCTCGGGGCAGAAATCAGGATGGGAATGCTGGAAACACCACTTGTCATTGTGACTCTTGCTTCATCTTAGGGGGTGTGGCATAAAAGGTCAAGGAGTCTTCCCTATCAGCAACAGCAAAACAGTAAAAAGTTCTTCATCCTCCAGCAGGAAGATCTCCAGCAGAGCAGCATGCATACAGCCATGAATCACACACAAAAACTCAAGGAATTCACTAATGCTTGGCTGGGTGTGCAACCAAGAGAGGGTGAATAGTGGAAGAGGTTCGTTACCTTTTAACATGTATTTTCTTCATTTCCAAACCACTCACAACCTTTGGGAGATATTTCTTGGCAGAAAACCATACTTAGCTCCTGCCCACACAAGCTCTTACAGATAAATCTGAAATTAAACAACACTCAACTATAGATACTCCTTCCTTCCTTCCTTCCTTCCTTCCTTCCTTCCTTCCTTCCTTCCTTCCTTCCTTCCTTCCTTCCTTCCTTCCTTCCTTCCTTCCTTCCTTCCTTCCTTCCTTCCTTCCTTCCTTCCTTCCTTCCTTCCTTCCTTCCTTCCTTCCTTCCTTCCTTCCTTCCTTCCTTCTCCCTTAAAAAAAAAAAAATCTGGAATAACAAATTTGCTTACGAGGTAGTGAGCATGATTTCCTCATTTTAACTTCAATGTGTTTTTTTTCCTGACTGTTTTGGTTTCCTAGTGAACAGCCATGGATCCTTTGTGCTGCCCTGCTACTGCAGGAGTAACTACAGACAACCAAACCTAGTTACTGAAACTTCAATGAGGAAAAAATTCTTTTACTTCTTTTACTTCTTGTTGACAGAGATTTCTTTTTGCTAGTCAATTAGGCCTTTTACATGCTCATCAGAACAAAGCTTGAAAGAAAATGCAGTTTTAAAAAATTACTTCCTCGAAAACATTTAGCCATCATACCCAAAATCAGTGACTCTTGTCTCACAGGTGCAGTTACCAAGAGCATTTTTTCTGTTTTTATTTTCATCCAAGCATAACAGAACTTGACTCTAGATCACATACCTTCTGTTACTGAAATCTGAGTAATGCATTAAGTAATGGACGAATCTGTCTGGATTGACTAATGTGGTTACAGGAGTTTATACTGATTTGAGATGCATGAATCTGGATTCAGAAGAGCTGGTTTTAATAAAGTGCAGATAGAAACTTCCTGGAGATGCTTTGGGAAAGGCTCTGTGAAGGTACCCATACTCCCCACCTGTATGTTCCATGCATCAACTTTGCTTTTTCTCTCTCTCTTTTTTCTTTTTTTTTGGCCATTTTTCCTGGAGCACTGCCTAAAGGAGTGAATCGAGCCTGTTAGATCCTTGGTGTTGTGATGTTTATGGCCCCAGTAGTGTGATGATTGTTTTATGATGTTTGTGTTTTGGCATCAGTGATGTCGTGATGTTTGCACTGCAATGTTGTCATCCAAGGAGGGCATGGCCATAGCTGCATTACATATAAAAATCCTCTACGTGGTATAAAACACACAAATAAATCATACAAAGATTGTGTGCCTGGGTCATATGATCGGGGGCCCTCATGCTGCAAACAAGTGATTATGAGGAACATGAAGTCACATGGACAGACATGGAACAGCTGTGGATGGCTGGTGGACCAGCAGAACTGCTGGAACCCTGTGATTTGCCATCCAGAAAAGGTGCCTGCTCTTTACCTGCACCTTCAGAAAACACTCCTTGGCAAGGTGGAGGGCAGCCCTAAGGACTCATGGCTTGGGCATGGTGGCATTTCTGTGTGAATGTGGAGGGGGGCACCAAAATGACCCTGAAGCAGGGGGGTACTGCTGTGCTGCTCAGTACTCCAAGAAACAAGGTGTCCATCAGAGCTTGAAGGATGAAGCCCTTGCCCAGTATCATGCTGGTCCTCTTGCAGGGGCTGCAGATTAACAGATGTAGAACCAAAGAAGCAAAAATACAGCCTGAGGGTCAAAAGACACTGCATTTCATCAGAGGAAAAGAGTTTCTCACAAATACTGTGACTACTTGGTGTTCACAAATATATAAACCGCAATTTTGTTTTTGAGTAATTTTCCTCCCACTTCCCCACTAAGCCATCAGACAAGATCCTACTTCCCCACTTATCTTGTAAGTCAAGTGTGACCCATGTTTCTGCAACAGTGACCACATGTGACAACTGCATTTCATATTTCTTTCTTTCTCTTAAAAAACTATTGTTATCAAACTTTTGTAACTGCTTTCTATTTTGGTCTCTGTTGTGTAATCTGTAAATACCAGACACCTGGTCCCATCCACAGGGTAGATATAAATGTCTTTCTTGAGCTAAGCTGTGTTTTTTGCTTGATCTGTCGGCGCTCTTACCACATACGCTACAACAAACCAAGTGCCTTTGTTCTCCTAAAGCAATACTGCCCGAGGCTGTCCTTTTAGTAGACATTATTTTTTTGTTGTTGTTTGGATAAAAGAGTGTCATCACTCACTGACTGTATGAATATGATTCAGCCTCATCTCTTCACATTCAGGGTCCAGTCATCATAAATACTTGGCTTTACAACATATTATATGTGCATTCAGATAGATGAGAATGGGCCAAATTCCGCCCAGACATGAATCTGCTTCAATCCTTTTAATGTTGGAGGAATTGTGGGGAGTCTAATCGGAGGAAAGTATGATTCCCATCCAGTCGTATTTCAGTGCATGCTTTCTTTGAAGATAATGAGATGTAACAGCGCCAGCCACTGTATGGTTACTCTCAAATCAACAATAAACAATAAAAATAGTTAAGTAAACTTATCTTCCATTACATCTTTCTGTTAACACAGGATCACACATGCCTGTGTAAACTTAACACATCACAGATAGATTTATAAACAAGAAATGGGGTGATTTCATCCCTCCCTGACGATCGAGAAGACTGAATTTGAGACCTCTGCATAGAAAAAAATAGATCTTTGTGTTAAATTTTTAGCTCTGTTATCTCAAAGCCATGAAGATGAAAAAACTGTAGTGAAACAGGACCAGAGCATGAGCCCAATGTCTGAAACTGCAGGTTCATTCCTTGGCCATGACAATATTCCCTCCTGCCCTGTTTTTTGACACAAAGAAACCTGATGGTACCTGCCTGGTGGCAAGCTCCTACTGCTGGTCAGGCTGCTGCAGCATGTGTTGCGCTCACTGGCTGTTGAGGTCACTTCACAATCCTTGTAGATGAGCTGGCAGAAGAGGAGTTGAGAGTTTCAAAGTGCATGGGCTGTATTTATAATACTGGGATTTAAGAGAAAAACAATGTAAAAAACTTTGAAAAAAGTGTTCCCCAAATGTATCTTCCAGCACATTCTGGAATGGCAGGGGTCTAAGCTGCAGCCTATTGAAGCAAATGGATTTTTTCCCACTGCCATCCTTGAACTCTGAGTTCCTTCTTACCAGGGAAGCTCCTTAGGGTTCCTGTTGTTTGGCTCCAGGTGAGTAGCCTACATTTTGCATGCTCACCTGAATTTACTAGAAGTGTACTTTTAAAACTTTACCATTACTTATCCATTCATCCCTTCTCCACTGAAATTAGATTGCAATTTCTCTTCTTCTAGGATGGCTGCATAAGGGCAGGGATACTGCTGAAAAGCAGTGAAAAATTGCAAGCAGTCAGCATCCACTAGGGCCTCTTTCTCCTTTGAAACATCAGGTTTGTTAGGAGTGTTATGCCTGTAAGGCACAGACTGGTGGATGTGATGGCCTCTCTCTGCCCTTCGGTTTCACCACTCTCTGATTTTCCGGAGTCCCTTTAGTGTACAGCTGTGTCCCACACTGGATTTCTGCCAGCTCAAGGGAGAAGCGGAGATACAGGAAGATTTCTAAAAGGCATAAAAATACTTTGACTGCAGTGATTTAACTTCACGTTGGGTTTATTTAATGATAGTGAGAGTACGGTGTAAATCCTCGTCGGTTTTTTCTTTTTCGTCTTCCTGGAAAAAAAAAAAAAGCCTAAAATTTGCTGCAATAGAGCTAAAAGATATGGAGAGATACAGGATACGAGTGACTTTAAAAATAATTCCTCACAACATCTGTTAACACTGAGACGAGCTAATGTTACTTTATTTCATGAACTAAGGAAGTGGAAAAGAGCCTTAAGGAAAACACATTAGGATAGGCTTAAGGAAGAACGTAGAGCACATGGTGGCACATGGGTAAGGAGGCCTGGATTACCTCCATTAATAACTCACCCTACACATTTTCTTCTAATCTATTCATTTCCATATTTACCTTAAATCTCTTTACGTAAGAATTTCCTAGACCTATCTGTGGCTTTCCAGTGTATTAGAAGGTTTCTGTTTGGTGTGGAAGGATTTGTGATCAGCCAAACATTTCATGGCCCTTTGGGAAATGTGTTAGGGAGTCTTCCTGACATCAAAATTTATTTTAAGGAACGCTTGTCCTAACAGTTAGAAAAGCCTCTAAAAGCTCATCTGTTGAGCTTTGAATGCCTTTTAGAGTCTAGCCTGGTGTCCACTGAAGCCAGCGGAAAGGCTCCCAGTGATTTCAGGATATATTTTACTGGGACATTTAAGCAAGGAGTTGGCAAAATTGAGCATCTGCTTTGAAGATGTTAACATTCACAGGACTGTACAATGCCCGTAAATGGTGTGTTCTAGTACCCACTCAGCTTATCTTATTAAATAAGAGTATTTCTCACAAATCTACTGACAACTATACCATGGCAAACAGTTATCAGTACTGAGCGGATCTTGGTAGGCAATCGATTTGTTGTTAAAATTAATCTGATTGAAAAATTAATAGGGAACATAACCAGTTGAATGGCATTGAAAGACTTTATGGTTCTGTCTGTTTGTTGATGAATGATGCAAATATGTTGGATACCTTATGGGAAAATTATGGCAAAAACTGCAAAGTTATTCTGCAATTACTATTTTTTTTTTTTTTTCCACTGTTAGTCTTTCTGAGACTGACAGATAGGAGCATATTTGCTGTATGAATCCTCACCCTTGCTCTCCAGGAAGGGTGATGGGACTTTGTGAGGATTCTTTCTTGTAAGTGTCATCACAAAAATAGGACCTGCAAGGCTTTCTTTATGATTCACCACAACAAAAGACCTTTTGTTTCAAAAGCCAGACAAGACTGGTAATGGACTGCATACTTGACTAACACGTCATGTACAAACCCAACCACTTAAAATCATGGAAAATTCAGGACATCATAAATCTTACACCAACTGCATCATTTTATTTATTCAATTTTTTTTCCAGATATTTTAAATAAATAAAATATGGTCCTACATAGGCTCTAAGCACTCTGCCAACATTAAACTACAAAACCGAAAGGCAATGTAATTGACTCACTCCTATACCAAACTGAAGTAAATAAACATTGGCACCCCATTCATCAACCAGTACTTCTAAGGATCCTCAAGGAGCTACTCCAACACATGAGTTCTGTTGTATGTCCTAAGAGTCAATAAGTACGGATGGTTTTAGACTGCAGGAAGGGATTTATGAAGTCTAGGAAGGTTTTGGGGAGTATCTTACACAGAATCATAGGGGTTGGAAAAGACCTCTTGGAGATCATCCAGTCCAACTCCCCTGTTAAAATGAAGTTCCCTTACAGTATGCCGCACAGAAAAGCGTTTGGATGGGTTTTGAATATCTCCAGAGGAGGAGACTCTACAACCTCTCTGGGCAGCTGGGTTAGTATTTTAGATGTGGTCTCACCAGGACAGAGTAAAGGGGGAGGATCACCTCCCTCTACCTGCTGGCCATGCTCTTTGTAATGCACCCCAGGATACCATTGGCCCTCAGGAGCCACGCTGTTGGCTCTTGGCTGGCCTGTTGACACCCAGCTACATCTCTGCACAGCTCTACTCCAGCAGGTCAGCCCTTCACCTGTCTGATGCATGCACTTATTTCTCTCCAAGTGTAGTACTCTACACTTGCCCTTGTTGAACTGTATGAGGTTCCTCTCCAGCCAACATTCCAGGCTGTCCAGGTCCTGCTGAATGGCTGCACAGCCTTCTAGTGTGTCAGGTACTCCTCCCAGCTTCATAACATCAGCAAACTTGCCAAGGACAGACACTATCCCTTCATCCAGATCACTGATTAAGATGTTGAACAAGACTGGATCCAGCTCCAACCCCTGGTGAACACTGCTAGCTACAGGCCTCCAGCTGCTGACTACAATACTCTGAGGAATGCAGGCAGCCAGTTCTCAATCCACATCACTGTCCAATAGTTTATCTCACACTTTCTAAGTTTCGTTACAAGGATGTCATGGGAGCCAGTGTCAAATGCCTTGCTGAAGCCTTCCCCCAAGTCCTTTTTGGCAGGGTTGGGTTGTGCTCCATCCTTGCCATGACCCAGGTGCAAGACCTTGGACTTGGATTTGTTGAACCTCATCAGGTTCACCTGGTCTCACTGCTTGAGCCTGTCTAGGTCTCTCTGAATGGCATCCCATCCCATCTGTATGGTGCCAACTGCACTACACAGTTTGGTATCATCTGCAAACTTGCTGACCCCTGAGAGACACAACTCATCACTGATGTCCATCTGGACATGGGCCACTGACTACCACTCTCTGGGTACAATCTTGTAACCAGTTCTTCATCCATTTATCAGTTTGCCCATCAAATCCATATCTTTCCAGTTCAGAGAGAAGGCCGTTATGGGAGATTGCGTCAAAGACCTTACTGAAGTCTAGATAGATGACATCAGTGACTCTTCCTTTGTCCACTGATACAGTTACACCATCATAAAAAGTGACAAGGTTGGTCAGGCAGGACCTGCCCTTGGTGAAGCCAAGTTGGTTATCCCATATCACTAAAGCTTCCAGGAGGATCTGCTCCATGATCTTCCCTGGCATTGAGGTAAAGCTCACAGGTCAGTACTTCCCTGGGTCATTCATCCTACCCTTCTTAAGAATTAGTGTCACATTGCCTTTTTTCCAGTCACTGGGGACTTCACCTGGTCACTATGACTTTTCAAATATCACTGAGAATGGCTCAGTGACTATGTCAGCCAATCCCCTCACGATTCTGGTTTGCATTTCATCATCATCTTATGGATATTCAGGTTCCTCAGGCTGTCATGAACCTGATCTTTACTTACAGTGGGAGAGGAAATGCCCCCCCACTTCCCACCTTCTGTACCATCTGCTTGAGGGCTGCATGTAGAGCAGTTGCTAGTGAAGACTGAGGCAAAAAAAAAGTTATTGGATACCTCTTCTTTCTCCTTGTCAGTTGTTACCAGCCTGCCTGTTTTGCTTGCTAGGGAGGATACAGACTCCAGGACTTTCCTTTTCTGTTTGATGTACCTACTGAAGCCTTTCTCAGCCTTCTTTGTACTTCTTGCCACATCCAGTTCCAGTAAGGCCTTGGTCTTCCTGACCCCATCCCTTCAGAGTCTAACAACCTCCCTGTACTCCTACCAGGTAACCTGTCCCCACTTCCGCTTCCTGTGCATTTTCTTCTTGCTCTCTAGTTTGACCAGCAGGTCCCAGTTCAGCCATGCTCCGTCTCACCTGGAGATGGAGAATTCTTGTGCCCTAAGAAAAGCTTCCTTAAAGATCTGCTAGCTGTGCTCCACTACTTTACTCTTGAAAAAAGTTTCCCAGGGCATTTTGTTGACTAACTGAAGAGCTAGAATTTGGCTTTCCTAAAATTAAGCTCCCTGATTTTACTCTTTGCCTGTCTGATATCCCTCCATTATTGCATGGTCACCACAGTCCAACAGGCAATCTCCGATTCTGATGTCACCAATCAGTTCACCTGTCTGTAAGCAACAGGTGCAGTATTGCATCCCCCTTGGTGGGGTTATTACCTGGCTTGGGAAGTTATCCTCAATATATTTCAGAAGCCTCCTGGATTGCCTACATCTCACTGTGCTACTTTTACTGCAGATATCAGGGTGGTTTGGCAGGGGGGTTGGACTCGATGATCTCTGGAGGTCCCTTCCAACCCCTACAGTTCTGTGATTCTGTGGTTGAAGTCCCCCATCAGGACAAAAGTCTGCAGTCACAGTGCTAGAGGAAGAAGGCTTCATCAACAGGCTCCGCTTTATCAGGTGGCCTGTAGTAGACCCCAGCCACCAGGCTCCTTTTGTTGCCTTGGTCTCTAACTCTTACCCATAGGCCTTCAACTTGCTTGTGGCCATTCTTCAGGGATAGCTCTTCCCACTCTCTTCCTATTTTGATGTAGAGGGCAATGTCTCCTCCCATTTTCTCATCTGTTCCTTCCAAACAGGTTGTAGCCATCAATAGCCACATTTGATCCAGTCATCAAAATCATCCCATCAGGTTTTGGTCATGGCAACTACATCATCCAGTAGTATGGTGGTTTCTGACTCCTATTTGTATCTCAATCCATGTGTGTCAGTGTAGAGGCACTTCAGCTGGGCAGCTTATCTTGCCACCTTCTTGAAAGATAATTCCTTAATTATTTTGAAGTTTTTACCTTTTGTCTCCCTGTTGCCTTCAGCATCATAAAATGCAGCAGATTGAGGTCCGCCTCTAGACCTTGTCCCTTTAACTTTGCTATGCAATCCCACACCTTGCCATAGACAGGTGCACTATCAGTCCCTTCTTCCTTCAAACCTAGTTTAAAGCCCTGCCAATGAGCCCTGACAGGTCCTGGCCAAGAATTCTCTTCCCCTTTGACCCAGGTGGATCCCATTTGCAGACATCAGGCCAGGCATTGAGTAAACCACCCCATGGTTGAAAAAGCCAAAATTCCTGAGGTGACACTAGCCTCTTAGCCACGTGTTTATCAGATGGGTTTTCCTGGTCCTCTCAGTATCCCTTGCTGCTACTGAAAAAAGAGAGGAAAACACCACCTGTACTTGTGCACTGCCCATTAACATCCCTAGTCCCCTGCAGTCTCTTTTGATAGCCCTTAGACTCCTCTCAGTGTCTTCTTTGCTGCCAGCCTGAACTATCAGTAAGGAATGAAAGAGTGTTTCCATACAAATAGTGCTGGGGACTGGAGGCACTGGATAGCAGAGAAATATATACCTTACAGGACTCAGAAATACTAAGGGAGTCTTATACTACTAGGCTTGTTAAGCTTCATACCCTGCATTCAAAGGAAAAGATGCTGTGATGGCAGCCCTGAATGAGCCAGGCGGTCTCCTGAAAGGTTGTTCTGATCCCCGAATAAGAAAGAGGCAACCTGAAAGGCAAGGCGGAGGAGTGACAGATAGGTGAGTGGCATAAGAGCTCTGGAGGTGGAGGGACGGTTTTGAGCATGTTTGTCTGCCTTTCCCAAGAAGTGTGCGAAGTCTGGATATTTTTTGACTCAATAGAAAGAGGAACAATTTCTTAACACAGGGGTTGGCTTGGATAGCCAGGAAGATATTAAAATAATAATAAATAAGAAGTTAAAAAAGGGACCAGTGTATTTTCATTGAGTAAAGATCAGACTTCAGAGCAAGTAGAGAACAGCGCTGTCCAAGGACACAAGGCCAACATTCTCTGTTCATTCCTGACTCATTGGTGATGGGTAACTGGGCATATATTTCATGTAACAGTACCCAAGCTAAGTGAGTGAACTTGCAAAAGTGGAATATTAGCTGATGGATAATAATAAAACAAAAGTGAATAGTGATATTTTTTTCCTCTGTGACTCAGCAAAATCATCGTATTGGGAGTGTATGAAATAATTTTCTCATTCTACGTGTGATTAATAAGAAGGTACAACTTTGACCAAAAAGGAGCATTTAAAGCGATTTTTCAAACAATACATTTGGGAAAGAAAGGTTTGGTTTATTAGGAGGGTATTGCTGAAAAAATCATAATATAGGGGTCAGGGTGCTCACCCAGGACAGCATGGGTTAAAACTTTCTCTCTGCAAAATGTGGAGCAGGGACTTGAGTCCATCCCTCCCTAATTACTCTGCAGAGCCTTTATTTCTTCTGTTAACATTTGAAATATACTGAAGTTCAGCAAAAAAACCAATCTGGTCTAATTATGGCAGATAGAGAGAAATTGATTACAGAATTGAAAGAAATGGTTGCTTATGTGCACCAGATCGTGTCTTGATTATTTTTTTGTGCAAAACGAGTAAAATACAAACCAGTAATATACTTTTTTGGTTCTTTAAAGGCCAGTTTTGTAAATCTGAAAACAATTATAATACAAATCTACTGGGAGAATTTAAGCAGAAAAATGTGAATGATAATTGCAAACTGTTTAAAAACATTTTTACCAAAAAGCCATACTTGTTATAAAACAAAAACAACATAGCTTAAGTGAAAGCTGCTTTATAAAACAAAAGCTCACATGTAACAATTGGACAAAAGAGTGAGGCAACAGAAGTTAATCTAAATCAGGAGATAGGAATGGTGATAAATTCATAAGGGAAGCAAAAGAAACATAAGAGGAATTATCTGGCCAGCAGTTAAAGATCATACGTGTTAAGGACAAGAAGTTTTTGATGTATGATGGTGAAGAAAACCTATCAGTGATGTTTCTCTCAGTAGATAGAAATGGTGGAATTATTTATACTAACACAGAAAAGACAGGAATAGCTTTCTGCTTTGGTTGGAAAAAACAAGTGAAAATTTATAATCCTCTGAAAGTGATGATGTATTTTCCACTGCAACAATATTTCAGGAAAACATTAAACATCAGCTAATAATGGAGGTACATTAAATGAGAAGCTTGAACAACTTCTGTCCACAAATTTGAAAAGAACAGGTCAGGAAAGCTCTTTGGTCTATAGAAGGTCTGAGAAGATGGATACAAGAGAAAGGCTTTTTCTTTCAGTATTTTGGTAAGATCCCGTGAATCACCAGCCTTACCTACATTAGCAAATAATTTGGGCAGCCAGGAGTGCAACAGCAGGTGAAGCATCTCACACTGGAGTCTCTACATGAGACGTAGTGTTGATATCAGTCCAGATTTTGCCAGCTCCCACAGACTGCTCCTCCATTGCTGTTTCAGAGCCAAATGCCCCCATCAGGGGCTGGGGTACATGTGCTTGTGTGGCAGAGAAGCTCTGCATCTGGCTTCCCCTACAGCAACCTTGCACAGGTGACCTGCAAGACTCATAGAAGGTGAAGTTGGAAGGAGTATGGCACAACTCACATCTAAAATTCACCACTGAACCAAATGGTAGCGTGAGGATAGATGTGGCGAGTGAAGCTATAAATTGGGAGGGAATGGTGTGGCATGTGAATTGGGCAGGGAGGGTTGTCCTCCAAAGATCCAGTCCTGACACAACTGAATAAAAAATTGGAGGCTATGCCTGTCTTTGGTACAGCCAGGACCGTCCCTGGCATGTTGTTCTTAGTGCTAATTTCCACAGTTGGAGAAGAGTGCTGAATAAATTGGAGAAGGTTCAGAGAGAAAAGCCATGGGAATGATGAAAGTTCTGGAAAGCATGTCTTACTGCGATAGACCCAAGGAGTTCACTCTGTTTATCTAACAGAAAGAATATTAAGGGGAGACTTGATCATGATCTATAAATATCTACGTGGGGAACAGAAACTTGATCTGGCAGACAAAGGACAAGATAAGATCCAACCGCCGGATGTTGAAACTGGGCAACCTCAGAGGAGAAGAAAGCAATGTATTTTTAAACAAGAAGACAATTAATCACTGGGGCTGCTTACTAAAGGCTGTGGCACATTTCTTATCCTGCACCATCTTAGAACATAGGCCGGTGCTTTTATTAAAGGAATGTTCCAAATTACTGCTTAATAATCTTCCCTTCTCCCTCCCTGCCATACGATCACCGAGCCCCTTCAAAAAAAAAGAAAGACACAGATGGCCTGGTAGAATGCTTACACAATGGCTTTCCTCTGCAATCAGCTCAAAATTAGGATAAACTCTGAATGTTTGTTTATTCTTTTTATTTCCCCCTATTTTATTCATTTGTTTGCCTATGGGGAAATGCATGCACACACAAGCACACACAGAGGCATGTTTGCCTCTGCAGAGTCACAGCTGACATGACAGAAACAAAATTTAGACTCCGTTTATTTGGTAAATTTCAAATGTGTTTTGTTCATGTCTGAAAATGAAAAGAAACAGAAAGTTTCTCATCAGCTTTCTAAAATTCTGGCTTGAGTTGATGTCGCCCAAAATGGAACACTTGGTTTAAATTTTCCTCATAGATTTTTCATCTATAGCAAAATCAAAATCTTCCTCTGCAAAATTTCAGTTTTGGAGGAGTTGCACTCCCAATAAATGCAAACTACTACCCTTGGCAGCTCCAGTAAGGATGGCCTTCACAAGAAGGAAAGAGGGAGTGAGTTTCCTTACACTCTCTCAGGCAACAGTGAGAGAGAACTGAGCTTCTCCCCTCCCTTTGTTTTAGCACTCAGGTTTCCTGCTGCTTCTTAAGCACAAAAACCATATGCGTATGCATTTACTGCTTGGGTATCAAACTGATAATATATTAAAAGGATTATGATTTACTGCTGTAATTATTTGCCTCCCAACTTTCACAAACAATTATTGCGTGCATATATCTTCTGGCTTGCAAAATCCCCACTTGCCCATATAAACGATGTGATTGCATTATTCTGTACTTTCTTTGCTTCCCTAACTGCTCATTAGAGCAAACACCTCAAAGTGTGCATGTAAATATGTCGGGACTGCTTGGGCTATCTGGCTCACTCCCTCTCTCTCTCTTTGTTGCTTTTCCCTCTCTCCCATTGCCATCACCCCACTTTTTTCCTGCTATTGTATATCACACCGTATTTTTCCTCCCATTTTTCCAAGTGTCCAAATGTTCCTGTCTGATTTATTTATATCTGACACTATTTCAGTGTGCCCAGTTCATTTCCTCTGGGACTATTCTGCTTTTATCTCTTTTCGTTTGGATGCTAGTTTCCTCCCTCTCTGCTCCCCTACTCAGCTTCTCCAGTTCATCATTTTCCTTCTCTCTGCCCTGAAGATCTTCGCTCTGATGCTATTTTTTCCCTCCCTTAGTCAGATCCCTTCTTCTCTACCTCTCCCCGTCTCCTGCTTTTCCTCCTTCATTATGTTTCTCTTTCCTTTATGTCCCTCCTTCCTGTACGTCCCCACATGATTCAGAGGAATCTCTTTGCTCACTGTGCCACATATCAGCAGAGAAGCCTCCCTCTGCAACCCTGCATTTTCCCTGCTCCTTTTCTTCCACTCTGCTCTTCTTTTCTTTTTTTTTTTCCTCATTTTTTTCTTCTTCTTTTTCTTTACTTTTTGCCTTTCTGTGCTCCCAGGCTTATCTGAGCTTTTTTTGCTTGATGGGGATATGCTGTGCTCCTCTATCACTGTGCTGCCCCAGGCTTCACCCCAGCTTCATCCCGAGCGTCCTCAGCACACAACAGTGTTAAGGAAATGAGATGATGCTATTGCTGGACACATCCCGGGGTCCGGCCAGCACTAACAAGCAAGCAAAAGCCCCCTGAGGGCCACTCACTTCCCTTCTGTAAATCCGCACATGGTCTGAAGGGGTACTTTATGAGGTGCCTCTGTGTAATTGAGCCCTTGTATTTTTTACATGCTGTGAAGCCCGAGGCTGTCCTTCCCTGCTCCTGCAGTAAAGCAGGCCCTCAGGAACCACAGCATCCGAGGTACACTGTGGGCAAAGAGTTCAGCATCCATAAAAGCTGCAGGTGCTTTCATCAGGGAGCTGTCATGCCTGTCCCACTTGGAGCTGCACTACCCAGATCCCAAATCCAAGGCAGGTCTCTTTGTCTTTCCAGTGTTCAGGTGCTCCAGCTTTAAGTGGGCTTCTCTCCTCTGCCCACTATCCTATGACCTCTTTCCCCACTCTGCAGCTCAGCTAAGGTGATCTCTCCAAGAGCAAGAAGAGAGCTTGGAGAACAGCAGGCCTTAGCGCAGAAGGTTTTAAAAGAGAGGGCAGAAGGGAAATGGATGAGAAGATCTAGCTGCTGTGCCCACTCCATGGCCATTCACTCTCACCACCAGGAGCCCACAGAGCATCTCCTCTGCCAAGCAGAAAAGTACCCTCGCACACAGATTTTCCTGCTCAGCCTCCTGTAGGAAACCTGCTTTTAGCACTGGAATTGGACTCAATGATTTCCAGAGGTCTCTTCTAACCTCTCTGACTCTGTGATTCTAGGGAGGATGTAGATCATGGGATCCCTCGCCTTTCCTACATGTGAAATGATAGAGAGGTTTTTCGGGTCACATCCTTACATCCTGGGAAGACATACAACTGCTCCTTGAAAATCTACATTTGTTCAAGCCCCATAAGGACCACCAAAAATCCCACAGAAACAGCCTTGCATATAGGTCTCTGAAAAGAGATATTGAATAATGACTGTAAATAAGCAAAAAGGAACCTGACTTGCTCCAAAATTTCTGCTTCAAAAGGCTTGAACATGGTGAGTATTGGCTGTAGGATTTAAGGAAATTTAATAAAATTTCCTTCCTGGATCCCACCTAGCCTGATGATGTTACAAAAGGAGAATGAACTGGCTACAGACCATTTTTGGAGTCACTGTCCGATCAACCAGTGATTATCAGATTGTGTCTGCCTGTAAAGGCATATCCAGTCATATGTTTTCCCCATCAGACCCAAAATAAATGAAAGAAGGAAACGAAGGAGTTTAAGAGTCCAGCACTTCATTCTTCATTCTTCAAGAGCTGCAGCAACAAATGCTAAGGGAAAATTCCCATGTGAGAAATGATACCAGTTCAAGGTCACATAAGTTGATGCATGGAAGTACATTGCAAGAACACTAGAAAGCTATTTTGGGGACTGTCATTGTTTATTGAATGCTTGGAGATATTGTTTTGATGTTCTGTGCCTGGGCTCTGGGATAGCAGCTAAACCAACGTTCCTAAAGTGAGGCGTTGGGAACTGGGCGATCCTGTGTGCTGCTCCTGAAGAGCAGGGAGTAAATTCATCCTCCTTCTTCTCCAAACTTCAGAAGAGTTCCCCTTTTAACACTCGGGATGTGTCAACATTATATGTTCCTAGCAGAACTGCACAAAAACTAATTTCTAAATGTCTTAGTGTGATGATGGTCTCTGTTTCATGGGGAAACATAATGCTTATGGTGCTGCAATCTCTCATTAAAAGCAATGCAGAGCCACATTGTCTGAGGAGAAAGCATGTATGAGGGGCTTTACTCCAGAGAAATACAGTACTTTGTGGAGCTCCCACATGTACACAGAGCAGAAGGTGCTGCCATCCTCCCCAGGTAGCATGGGGCGTGGAGGTCTTTCAGGTCCTCCCTTCCTCTGCTCCCAGTGATTGTGGCATTGTGGGGACCAGAGGGAGAAGCAAGTGGTTGACTCCGCAAAATAAAGGCTCAGTTGAGCACAACTGATGCTCTGCCTGAAGCTGAACTGAGAGTCAGATCAGGCAGGGAGATGGACTTCATCTTCCACCTTCCAGCAGGACACAATGGGGCCTGTAGTTTCTCTAGGAGGGACTTTTCCTCCACATCATTGATGGCGGTAAGTTTCCACTGTCCATTTTGGATTTATCAAACAAATGCAGGGCTTGTATGAAAAATCTCCCATGAGGGCTAATAATAACATTCTCTCTGCCCCACCTCACCGTGTTTAGCCCTTGCAGACAGTGAGGTTTACACCCAGTGCTGAATATGGAGTGGGCAGGGGCTGACTCTCTGCTCCCCCTTCTTTTGAATAATGATCATGCCAGGCTGGCACGTGCTGCCACTGCTTCCTGAGACTGCCGAGGCAGGCTCAATGCAGCAAGTCTAATTTTAGAGCAGTCTGTCTGACAGAGCCCAGAGTGAGGCCAGACCTGGGATGTTCAGAGTTTGCATTGTTTCCTCAGCTGTGTCTGAAGAGCTCCTGTGGATGCTGGGGAGTTTTTCCCAGATAGGCAAGCCCTCAACCCTTGTCACATCTCACACAAAGCCCTTGTGACATCAGTCTCTTTTTTATTTTACTCTGTTTCCACCTCTTTAGAGTGGGAGGCTGTTATTTTCCTACAACTCGTCAACAAGAGAGAACTATCTTGTGAGAATCCATAAGTAACATTATTCAAATGCTTGAATAATAAGACATTAAGACACGAGATGGCACTTCCAATGAAATGCCATTTATTTGGGCTTTCAATGTTCTGTTGTTGAGCAGCAAGGTCCGTGCTCAAACACAGTAGGTTTTGAAACCATAACTAGCCCTGCTATATCACTGAACATGGCTGTCAAGCACTTTGTTATGTGAAAGGCCAGTGGTAGTGTCATGAGTGTAGAGCCACTTGGTTGGAACACCAACAGATGTTGCACATGGAAAGACAGTCCCTGCACAATGCTTTTTCTCATAATCTAACCTGGCTAGCAGACCAAAACAAAGCTATTGACCAACTGTGGTGAAGAAAAAGAAAAAAGTCACTTTTCCTTTCTGTCCAAAGGTGGTTGTTTGTTAATGGAGCCTGGTATAGTTGGCCTTAGAAAGGTCTAGATTGTCAATGAAAGGTTTTCCTGTTCTGTGGATGGATGACTTGAGCCTAGAATGCCCTGCTCTACTAATTTCTGCCTCTCATCCACACTTGTTGTGCCAATGCCAACAGTCCCAAAACAGGGGTTAACTCTTACTATGATGCTGTTTGAGGTGAGCAATAGCGGCAGCATTACATTTGCTATGATTTTTCACTATATGCCTCTCTAGTCTTCTTAATGCTTCTTTCACTAACTCAGCCTCTCATATAAAAATATTCCCATTGGGTTTTAAATGCCCTCCATTGGGTCAAGAACCAGAACAAGCCATTTGCAAGGTTATTCATGTCTTTGGGAATTACGTATCAGAAAATTAGGTAAGCAAGCAAGAGGCTACTGGAGCACACTTGATCATGTCCCTGGAACCAGAGATGCTGGCTGGGCTCAAGGAAGCCATGGCCAAGTCAGACCTCGAATCACAGAGCAATTACAGGGTTCTTCCATGAAATGTTTTATTACACAGAAGATGTGTTACGGATGGACAAGGAAAGATATGTGCAAATTAACCAACCAAAGTTCTCCAGCCCTGAAGACATAGGGTTTCTAGCAGTTTCTCTCCATGCGATGCTGCTGTGTGGATTTTTAGATACTGTGGCTGGAGGTATTTTTGCCTGCAATACAGCCTGTGGGATCGAATCACCAGCTAGACCAGATAAGGAGATAGCCTGACTTCAAATAATGGAAGCAGCAGGGAGCCTGTCCCATTCCTAGACAAATTGTTGCAGTGTTTAATTCCCTCCCTTGTTAGAATCTTGGCATTTATCTAGTTTGGATTAATCTAGTGTCAGATTCCACCTACTGGATGTCGTGTCTCTGTCTGCTACTTCGGAGATCCCCTTGGTATCAGAAACATAATACAGCTACTTGTAAGCTAAAACCAAATAAAATTTGGAATTTTCACACAGTGGGCAAATACAACATTTGTTTTTCTCTTACACAAAAAGTTGTCTTAAGAGCAAAATAAACAAAACAGGACAAATCCAAACTGGAAACACACAAACAAATCTAAACAAAGCTATCATTTACTTCAATGTAGGACCCTTGCTATTTGAATTTCCTGAATTCATTGACAAGAGCTTTCATTTTGTGTCAATTCAATATTAAAAAAAAAAAAAAAAAAGAACACAAAACCATATTTTCCCATAATACTGCATTTCCTCTGGGAATTGGAGCCTGAACAAACACTATCCTTATTCAACTTAGGCAGAGACTTCTTGGCTGTACTGCAGCTCCTGTAATGTTATATATGACGCCAAACCAAGTGACAAACTACCCTGTGGCTGGCTTATGGAAGAAAGGAGGTACCTAAGCTGCAGAGAAGTGCATTCCCAAGAAGGTGAAGTTTAAAGTTTCCTCAAACAGAACAAACTGGGGTGGAGTTGACCTAAAGTGAAACATTTCACTTTGCCTGTCCTGAAGGAAAAGTAACATTATTTTTTCTTTATAGAAATTTGTGTGGAAATTTCATTTTCTATTGTTGAGACAGAATACCCAGCCAGCTCTGTTATAAACCACAAACAAATCACCATTTATTCTTCTATTGGATAAATTAGACGAACCACACTTTTTTTTTTTAGTATCTCAACAGCTTTTGCCAATTGCAAGTATATTTAAAATTCTTTCTTGAATTGTTTCCAGTTTGCCAGTAGTCATTTTTAAAACACAGACATCGGAGCTGGACCTGCTCTCTTCTGCTTCTATTAATAGTCCAAGGAGCAAAGAGCATCTGCCCTTCCATGCTCATGTTTTATAGTCCCATGCTTGGACATACCAGGAGCTGTCTTCTCCCTTTGTCAGTGCATTGCGTGGGGAACTCTGTGCAGCTCAGCTGGTTATCAACCATGACCTCCAAATCTTTTTCTAAGTCTCTGTTTCTTAAATGTACCTCATATCCTCTGTGTACAAACTATTTGGGATACTCAGAATTCTGCTTAACGGCAAAATAAAATATGTGGGTTTTTTTCCTAGTGAGCTCAGGTTACCACACTAACCAGATTGCTTGTAGGACAGATCTGCTTTTCTCATTATTTACCACTCCATGATTTTTGTGTCATCTACAGGCTTTGCAAGGAATGGGTGTAGATTTTTTATACAGGATCACAGATAAACATATTAAATAACAAAATGGGCCTCCTGTAAATTATCCCCACCGAAAGTGCACTCTTCTCTGAGTGACTCTGGAGATGCCTCAGATTTTAGCCTCTTTCAGATGCACTGTACTGTGTTTCTAACAGATCTGTTTTCTAGAATGCTGTGCAGTGTTAAACTGAAATATTAGCAGCAGAATAGGAGTGTAACATGGTTAACCTTTGTAGCTGCTCTGTAAAAGCACCCTGGTGATGTTGCGGGTAAAAAGTATTAAATTAGAGATGTAATGTTATCTAATGTATGCATTGTTTTCTCCTCTTTGCAGAACAGCACCATTCCCCATTGCTACCAAAGATCTTGGTTTTTTGTCTACCCTGGTTATTGTCTTTCTTACACTTTTGGGAATTTTCTGATGTGTTTATAACCATAGTGATACAAGCTGGGAATACGTACTTTGGTTCTTTAATACCTGGCTACTAAAGGCGTTACGTTATTCTTTGCACCTATCAAAGCATTTTTGTTGCATTTAAGTTTTACTCAGGATGGCAAATTGCTTTTCTTAAGTACATAAGAGAAGCAGGTACAGAAAGAGTTCCCTGAGTTTAAGTGCAGAAATATCTGGAGCTGGAAGTGTAACTGGCGTGCTGCAATCCTGAAAGTGGCACCCCTTGAAAATCACGGCAATGTGAGGATGTTCAGAGCTGTTTCTGGAGTCCAGCCGCTTCTTTAAGCAAGGAAGTTTGTCACCACCTTTCTATTTACCAATGTGGAACATCAGAATTTCCCGTTACAAGTCAAGGCTGCTGCTGATCTTAAAAATCAATAAATAAGTTTTATGTTAAGGAGTTACACTCAGATGACAAGAAGCTGAGATGACAGCCATGATCATGTCCAGGCTTACAATGGCAGTTTATAGTATGCGTGGCCATGGGCTGAGCAACCTAGCTGGAGAAACATATAATTCAAATCAAAGCCTACTTTAAGGCAGGAGATTCAGAGAAAGCAGAGCTCAAAGTATCCTCCACTGGAGGCTATGTCTAGTGGCACCTAGTGTGGAGTCTGGATGAGGGTGGCTCCCAGGAACATGTCTAGGTATCATTGTCCAGGGGTCCACAAGAGGGTCAGTGTCTTCCACTTGTAGCAGTTCCACTGGAACATACACTCAGCTACTTTCAAGAGTAGGGTGAATTTTGTCGTCATATCTGTCTGTAAAGACCATTCAAAATTATTTAGTATGGAAATCCCTCTCCATCTTGTATATGCATACAGAAAGCATGTAAAGATAAAGGCTTAGGCTGGAAATACCTGAGGTTGATTTTATTATCCCGCCTCTATACATCACTGTTTGAGATCCCAAATGCTATTGGCAATGCAGGGAAGTGATCATGCTCAGGTATGCAGAAGGGAGAATGCAGGAGACGACTCAGAGAAGAAGGCCAGTATAAGATACACGACAGATGATATATGCAAGATTTCTACAGGGAAATATTTCCTTCACTGGAAAATTCAAAGCTGAAAGGAGTGGAAGAGCTGGTTCCCTAGTCAGGTAAGAGAGAGGCTCTCTGATTTGGAGATGTGATGTAGCTTTAAGCAATACAGCAGAGAGGAATCTTCAGGGTTGCCTTACTCTGCTGTAGTGGGTGCCCCATATCTAACAAGCTGATGCCATACATTTTGCATGCCCAAATACAAAGCTCTGAAACAGCTCAGAGCCATTGTTCAAAAGAGAAAGTACTCATCATTTGCACAAAGAGTTTGCTCAGTACTTCAAATACAGTTCATGTGTATCCAGCCAAACCTAGGAAAGGGGCAGCATTACTTCAGGAGAATAATTTATCAGAATTAGTTTCCCTGTTTTTATTCCTTCATCCCAAATCTTTGAGCTAGACGGCTGTTAGCAATATTTTAGAAGCTGATTTCAAAATAGCAGTTAAATTCACCCCTGTGTGGAGGCCCAGCCTTAAGGTTTATATTACACCATGGTGCCACAGAAGTCTGGTTTTGAAGGTTGCCCTGGCATGAGGGCTTGGTGATGTCCAACCTCTGTGATCTGGTGATCAGATCATAGATGCAGGCTCCTGGTTTCTTACCATGTCCCTATTTGCATAAGAAAAGACTTCCTATTTTAAAACCTTCCCTAACCTACAAATTAGTGCAGATGAATGGCCTCTTGTTGGAACCAGAGTGGTTCTCCTGGTTCCAACAATAGCACAGCCAATGCCAGATTTTAAACCCTCATAATGCATATAATTGTGTGATATTATACCAGAGGGGAAATTTGTTCTTTAGTCCAGCTGGTGATTAGCTTTACATTGAGGCACTGGGATTGGATACCCCTTGAAATTTTATCCTGTTAACGTAACTACAGCTGGTATTTTGTGTTATAACAATTCAACCCTTACTCCTGAGAGCAGTCCCACTAGGCCAGACCTGGAAGTCCTTGCTAGGATTTGACTCAGGCAAAAACTCTCACTATCTTCGGTTAAGATTTTGTCCTAATAAAGTCCAAGTGTGAGCTCCAGGAGATGACCTACAAGTGTTTCTTGGTTGGACACTATTAAATCAGATGAATAAGAGTTACAAGATCAGATACAAGTATTTGTCAGAAATACGGGAACTGAAAAGTTGCATCTTGTTAATTGCTTATCTGTAGTAATGTCCCAGCATTGCTGACAACAGCTAGAGCACCTCTTTGGAGGTTACTTGTCACTCTGTTTTCTGTGCTTACCTGCTTGCTCTCTAGGATTACATTAACCCATTAATTAATGGATAGGTAATATATGGGACTGTACCTATTTATGTCTCTTCCCTTCTGTGTACTACTTCTCAGCCTGACTCCTCTTATTCTTCCTCTCATTCTCTTACCTGCTTTTGAATTTTATGATCTAAAGGGAAGTCAGTGCACTTATTTTGATGGAACTTTCAGAAAGAGGAATGGTCTGATATGAAGAATTTTCTCGCTTATCACCATCACTTTTTCTCATTTTCATTTTTATTTTTCACTTTCGAAAATGAAATAGCAACATTTCTGATGTTTTTGTCTTTAGCCCATTTTGAAAAAGATCTTTATCCCATAAAAAAGAAGTGACATCCCAACTCTGAAAAAAAGCATACAAATGCCAATGCCAACTGTGAGAAAATGAGATTCTTCCTTAACTTATTCTAACTGTTAAAAAAATCATGACTTAAAAGCATGTTTCAAAACATAGCTTGAAAAAAGAAAAACATCAATGATACTGATACTTCTCAAGAGGACTGAAACCCTCTAAGAGCAAAGAGAAGTGAAAAAACTCTTCCCTAGGAAAGCAGCCCAATCTGTTTACTACAATACATTTATTTCAAAGCTATGTGGTAGCAGTAAGCTTCAAAAGGTATTTTGGAGTTGCAAACAAATTTGCCTTCTTTCACTTGCTGCATTTTGTTTCATTCTGACCGCATTTTTTTTTTTAATTCTGGAAGAGTATGGTTGGAAACATGCATTTGGACTTCTACATGCGCTGTATTATATATATCTTTAACATATGTTTTCCTTTGTCCATTGTAAAATAAATGGTCCTGTTTATTCTTTTTTTACTTATATCTCCTGCAGAAATTCCCTCCCACACTATTAATTCTTTGAATCATTTTCATTGCAGCATTTGGAATCTTTTAAATGTCTTCCATGTCTTATTAAATGGGATCAAAAAGGACTCCAGAACTACAGATGAAGGCACATCTTCAGTCTTCCCCCGACAAGATGGCCTGTGTTATGTTTGATCGGGTTTATTCAAACAGTCTAGCATCTTTGTGTGACAAACCACTCAAAATAACACGTTTGTGCTGAAAATACAGGAAATCAGGACTGCCAGACTGGTTGGGTCAGGCTAGAAGTTACAGTAACTCAAGAATTGTCTAAAAAGGTGTAAACAGTGCCTGGGTGGGAAGAGTGGAGTGTGAGGCAGGCTGGAGGGTTGCTTCCTCTCCACTCTTCCAGCAGTCTGTCTCAGGTTGCAGCTAAGCCATCATTTTTATAGCCACTAATGGCCTATTCTCCGCTAATCTGGATAATCCCTTTTTGACCACTTTTATACCTTCGCCTTCCACAAATCACAGTTGCAGTCAGTTGCAGGACTTGGCCCGTGATGTGTGAATGTCTGTGTCTCTGCTCTCCTCGAGCCAGTTGCCTGATGGCTTTAGTAGGGTGCCCATAGCTCTGGTAACATCATTCCCTACCTACCTCTGTTGCACCATTCAGGAGTTTTTTTATTCTGCATCCTTTTCCCTTTATCGTTTCCTCAAGGAACTGGAAGTTTGACATAATCCCAGGAGCTGAAAAATTGAAGAAAATCTCTAGCGAGGTAGGAAAAAAAAAAGAAATAGTACTCTGATGTAGTGAATGTGTTATGATAGATGTGATTAAATTCTTGAGAGTAAAAACTAATTGGACATAATTGTAAGGCCAGTTGCTCTAGTAGAAACATATGTAGAGTTTATATATTTGGCTGGTATACTTTGTAGAGGCCATGCCGGCCAATGGAAAGATATAAAGGAACTTGGCAATGTAAATAATGCAATCCACTGAACTAAATGTTTTGAATAAATCAATAGGCATTGGGATTCGTATCTACGCATATGTCTTTAGGGAAATCCAATGGGGAAATTTCTGATACTGAAGAGTGTACCATAAAGCAGAGAAAAAAAGAAAGGCTAAAAAGTTCCTTAGAAACAATTTTCAGATCACTTCTGTCTTTTGAGAGATTTGTTGCTTAGTTGTGCTGCTTGCAAAAGAGCCAGCTGCTATACAAGTTGTGTTACACCAAGATGGAGTTGAGTAGTGCCTGAGGGGGCACAGACCTATTATAGAGGAGCAGCATCCCCCGGTTTTTGGGAACTGATATTGGTGCTGTTTGGCATGTCAATTGTGATGAAATTAATTCAGCAGTTACACTTGTGCATGGTCTTGTTGAGAATGTTTGTTTCAAGAAATATGCATCTATTCATACAAAATGCCTGAGCCACTGGCAGCCTGTGAGAGCTCTTCTGTCTACCTAATATCTTTCCTTCAGTAGTATACTGTATTTTTGAATCAACTACTCAATTCTCTCTCAGCCCAAATTTCTCAGCATTTACTAAACGTCAATTGCCAACTTTCTGAGTAAAAACTTACTGCTAAGTGTATGCATTACACATTAAAAAAAAAAAAAACAACTATCTAAAGTGGGATAATAGGATTTAACAGGGAGTTATCTGAAATATCTCATGATTTTTTTTTTTTTTTTTTTTTTGAGTCTTAAAGAATGTTATTCAGAAGGAAAGGAAGTAAAATATCCTAAAGCAAGAAAGGGAAGATAGAGGCAATCTAGGTTACAGCAAACTCAGCAGCTCCCTAATGGCAACTGAGGAAACTGGTATCCAGCTAACTCCCAGCTGAGCCAGCCCTGAGACTGCTGGAGAGATGTGCACCATTCACTGGTGATAGGAACAAAGCCAAGGAAAGATTTAAATCTCTGTTGAGCACATCTGGAGTGAGTGATAGGAGGAGCCTGTGGCGTGAGCAGCTTGATACGTGTTTACACAAGGCTGACATACCGATCTTGCCGATATAAAACCCAGAGGAAACTAAAGCCCCAGAGCCCCCTGCTTGGGCATGGAGGTTGCCCTTGGTGGGGAAGCCATGGATGTGGGCATGGGGAAATGTAGGTGGAGAACACCTCTCGGGGCAAGTGCTTCTAGCAGAGGATCAACATCTCCTTGAGCACTTCAGCTGATTTGTCTGTGAGGCAGTGGTCTTAGTGCACTTTTTTTCTCTTCAGCAGGAAAATGATCACCTATCTGGGTTTTGGAAATATTAAATATTTTCAGACTAATGAATCTTTGTCTGTTGCCTTCATTATTGTGCGAACCACAACAATTTTGAAGATAGAAGTATTTTCCATCAAGACTACACATAACACCACTTGGCAAACAATTTCTCTAACAAAGAATAAGCCTCCAACATTTTTAGTGACTTTACATACAATGTGCCTTAATTACTGGCAAGAATGTCAAGAGCCTATTCCCACATGTGTCAACACTTCCTTAATACGCTATAATTCATCATGTTAGCATGGCAGAAACAAGGTACTCTACATCTTTACACATATCCTTCTCCAAGTTCTGGTCCTGAACCGAGTATTAAATGAACAGAAAGTCTTCATCTAGCGAACAAAGAACAGACCACAGCATCGAAACAGTAAGGTCCCTCGAGTCAATCAAAGTCATACATCACAGAGCACTTTATCATATTCTTCACAACACTGTCTAAATCCAAGAAGCACTGCTTTATTGTCAAAAGGACATTCACTTAATAACAGCAGTAAATCCAGAAAGGCAGGCTAATTTTAGACAGAAAACTTGGCTAAGAGAGAACCCTATCGTTTCCCACTCCTGACATTTTTATTCATTGAGTTCATTTTCATGCTAGTTGTGTGATTAAATGCAGATAGGGATTTATTTCCTTTTAATAAAAAAATACATGATTCTGAAAAAAGCCAAAATTGCAAATAAGGGACCTGATCCTTTTCCCACAGAAATAAACAATAGTTTTGTTGTTGGCTTCAGTGATGACAGGAATCAAATCCATGAATCTCTGTTGGAAGAAAAGGTTAAAATTCCATTTGAAAACTCTTCTTGGACCATACATTAACTCTCTGTCAGTTCTGGGGGTAACCAAGAACCAGCATGATTTCTTTTCTAATCTGCCTGTATGTGTGTGCAAATGCATGCAGTGGTATAGGGAGCCATTTCATAAAGAAGCAAGTGAAAATAAATCTGTCCACAGTGTGTTCCAGTGAAATGTTTTATTTGCACTCATAAACCAAAGCGCTTGCTGCATTTTTGCATTGTAGTTTTATTGTCAATGGTGATACAATCTTCCTTCCTCATGCATAGATCCTTACACAGAGCCAAGGATCTTAGATGAAGGAAAGAGGCATCACATATTGAAAATAAATGTGAGGAAAGCTGAGCCATTTGGAGAACTGGATAGGAGGAACACGTACCCCTGGGAGTGTGTATATCTACCCTTTAGTCACTCAGTCAGAAGTAACTTGGTTTCAGACATATTCAGAATGTGATCCAGTTCTTTTCTTAGGTGACAATTGCTTAAAATCCACTTAAGACAAGATTTTGATCTTCCTTTTGCCACTGTAAACCTTTTGGGACTGAACCAGCTGAGCTGCTCTTCTGCTCTGCAGATTCCAATAGCTTTTCTGTTAGCACACGGCAGCAGGCAGAGCAGGACAAATAGCTCCTAACAAGTAACATAATAAATCTCACCTCCATTTTTCCATTCACAAAGTTTCCATCATCTGACCACAATTTTCTTTCATTTGATCATCATTTCAATTTATTCAGAGTGATTCATCAATTAATTTCTCTGAATAATTCTTGGTCTGTAGCTTGTTTGCAATCAGTTTGTCTTGAGCATATTGATAGCTGAAATTCAAGCTGTTTTGGCTGGATGCAAGGAATGTTTCCTAGATGAGGTTGTTCAACATTTGGAATCTTTTTATCTTTTTTTTCCAGAGCAATTTCTCTCCATTACCAATTTCAACTTGACTTTGCACAAGAATTCTGCAACATCAATTTTATCATCAGTTTAATATTAATTTTAATGAGAGCACTCCTTGCTGAAAAAGTGACCATTCGACTGCCCACAAAAAATGAATGCAAAAGGATTTGCAACACTGGTATGGACAAATTTCTGTCCATACCTGAAAGAATTTTTCCACAGTCTCAAGCAGAATTGACAAGGTTATGTTGCAGGTTTTGCATGATTCTGCTTCTGATAACTTTATTGTAGGGTTTTTTTTTTGATTTTTTTTTTTTGTACAGTTGATGTAAGAGGAAGAATGATTCTGAGCACAAAGATTTTTCTTTTCTTTTTGGTAAATGTGCATGTTCTCTTCTGCAGCCTCATTACAGCATGCATAAAAAGCCTTTTATCCTTGCTTCACGTGTAAAACACATTATAAAAACACTAATGCAATCGATCCACAGTAGGGCACACACAAATTATAATGTGGTTTGGATCCAGACATGTTTACTGCATTTGCCAGAACTTAACATGACAGTAGAGCTTGTTTCTTAAGCAGTAGTTTGGTTAAACAAGAACATCCAAAGCTTGCCTGACTATTTCCAAATGAGTTGATGTGAAGTTGTTGTTTTTTTTTTTTCCCAGTCACATATGTTTTGGTGAATAGAGCAATATGTAAGAATTCTTTGGAATAAAGATGGGCTTGGAAGGTCTCTGTTTGTTTCTGTCTTCAAATACCTCTCTGGAAAAGGTTATCTTGGTTAGGATGGGTAGGTGTTTCTTGCACTGTTGGATTGGATTGCCAGGAGTCTATTCCTCAAGGCACAGACTACAGACAAGTTCTGGTTTGTTCTGGACATAGTAAATCTATGCTACTTAGCTCTCAAAATACAAAATAACCAACTTATCTCAAATAATACATTTAATCCTGTTATTGTATTTACTAGTTCACTAGATAACTGTTGAAACAAAGCTTTCCTGTATCAGGTAGGTTAATTATTCCTTGTACGCTAGAGATAGTACAGAAGAAAGAAAATTCTCCTTCCTTAGGTTTCATAGAAAAAAGTGGGCCAAAAGCTTTTTCTCAGGGGAATTCTTTTTTTCTTCTTCTTCTTTTATGTTTATTATTATTATTATTTTTCACTGTATGCTGATAAATGTTATCTGGCAACTCTGTATGAATTTTCACTAGCAATTGGAAATTGTATACGTTAGAAATCTCCACTACAGATGAGCTGGTTACAGCCCTTGCCCCTAGTGAGGCTTGTCTGGTCTGATGAGTATGAGCTATTTCATTTCTAGAAATGGAGAATTATTGCTTGTGATTTCTTGGCTAATAGTAGTTCCTTCAAATCAAGTGTGGGTGTTTTCTTAAACAAACCCTAATGACCTATGGAGCCTACTAGGCTGATTCACATTTACACTGGAGTCAGTGTAAGTAAACAAATTTGGCTAAGTTATAAATTACATTTTGAACTTCTCTATGTTGCTAAGGTTTGTAAGGCAGCTTTAGTGTAACAGAGAGACAGGACCTATTGACTTGAGGTCTACGAACAAATTTGGTCCCCATTTATCAGCTAGAGTCAGAGCAGGAACCCACTACCCTCCTCCAAACTGCTTTGGAGACTTCTCCTTTTTTTCTGCCTTGGGGTGCAGTAGAGAAGAGAAGGAAGCAGAGAAGAGAAGGAAGAGACCCCCATAGGTCTCTATTTATCTGGAATGTGAGAAGCCCTAGTGCAAGCTCCTGCTTTGGAGGAGCAGATTTGAGTCTCTCACAGTACAGGTTGTTGTGCTGAGGGCACAGGTTTTATTTCTCCTGCCAAGCAGAGCCTGAGGTTGTGAAATGAGTCCTGCACTCTCCAGATTTGCGAGTCAGAGTGTAAGTAGGGAAGAGATGCCTGCTGCCTTTCTTGTGATGATGTAAGAGACAGTCAAATTCCTGATTAGGGGATAACCCTTAAATCCATTCTTTGGGAAAAAAAGTAAGATCATCTTGTGTAAATGAATGCTTCCCATTCTATCACTTATCCAGGAGAATATAGCATATTCAAGAAGGAAAACAAAGTTTTCTTTGTTGCCATCACTTCTCCATCTACCTGGGATATATTGATTGGACTTGTGGGGTTTAGTACGTTGATTGGCTCCCGATGAGTAAATAGATCAAGTATCTGAATTCCCTTTGAGGAGGTTTGAACTCCCTTGGAAGAAGACACTGAACCCACTTTCTTACATACTCAGTAAGTATTCCCACTAAGCTTGTGCAGAAAAGAGGCAGCAGTACCACTGCTGTTGTGCTTTCTCCATTCACATTTTGTGGGGAGATGGATTTATCCAACGTGTCTGGAGAAGCAGAAAGTCCTGGAGAAGCCAGCTTTAAAATGCCCCCAAAGCTATCCAAAAGCCCAATGGCATTTCATACACCTGAATTCTGGAGTGAGACACCAGAAGCAACTGTTAATCTCCAATATATTTCACCATTCCCTCCGCTCCCTAGGGTTTTCATGGCTTTAGCCCCAGTGGTTTTTCTCTGTTCATGAAGATGATCTTACTAACAGCAAGACCAGAAAATCATCCCTTCTTTTGCGGCCATGGGCTTTCCTTCAGATATAGATAGTTTTCCATGTACTTTGCTTTCCTAGTGTACACTCATAGCAGAGGTTGCAAGATCCCTCCTCTTCTACACTGCCTGGCACAGAGAGACTCCAGAGGAAAAGCAACCCTATTCTCTATCAGCAAATACTTAATAAAAGAGAAAATTCTACAGCTTTGATTTGCATTATGGAGGCCTTGACATTTCTATAAAATATGGAGTAACAGATTAAATAATTACAGTGCAATAATAATGAACAAAGTAAGTGCACATTTTGATTAATTATCCTTGTTTTTTGTTGTTGTTGTTGTTTTTCTTCACTTGCTTTAATTTGGTAAATCCAGTGATCAAAAATGATTCTCCAGTGTGAATTAGAGGGCACTTGTTGTTCAATCTATTAACTTGGTGATAAACAGTAAAAAAAATGCACAAAACACTGCAGCCAAAACAACACATAGGTGTTTCAGAAAAAATTGTCCAGACTCTACAACAGAAGAGAATAAATTTTGTTGAGAGGGAAAGAAATATGTACTTGCTGTGTGCGCAAAGCATGTAACAAACTATTGTCAAGAGCCAAGGACTGCTTCCCAAAGCTTACACCACAGGCAGTAAGGCATCCATTACCATTCTATTCTCTTTTCCAGTTTGCCTCCGCTCTTTGGAAAACACTTCTCTCTTTCACTTCTGCTTTTCTAACCAAGCCTCAGAGACTTTGCTTTTCCTAGTGTCCAGAGAATCTGTTTTTTCACTTCTGCTTTGGTTCAGCTTTTATGAAATCCTGAGGTCACATCTTGCCTTTCTCTCCCATCAGCATCAAGCTGACAATCTTGTTTTTCATTGTCATGCACTTGTTGATTATGGCAGTAGTGTCAGGACTAAGGGGCCAGTTTTCAGTAACACAAAGGTAGAGGAAGAGTGAGTCTGGAACATGATGGTGTCTTTTCAGTGGCTGTAACTGCATGTGTGAAAATGGATTTGTGCTTCCATTGCCCTGGGCAGAAGGGATGGCAGCAGCAGAGGCTGCATGCACAAAGAAAGCCTTTGGGTAGATGATGCTGACCCACCTGGCAGGGCAGTACTCATTTAATAGCATCTTCTCTGAGAAAAGGCAGTGGGGGTGGATGGAGACATCCCATGAGCAGAACCAGCCTATACTGTGCCACATAGACCATGCTGGCAATCATGGTTGGATTCTTCCTTGCCACATGGGACCTCCGCACTCATTTATGTTTTCAAAGTCACCATACAACTTACCTCATAACAAGCATCTGGAGAATGTGTCTACCCCTCTGCACAACCTTCCTTTTTTGATGGATCTGAGATCTATTCATCAGTCAGAACAACAGGATTTCTTTTCCTACTGATAATTTTTAGTGTGTCAGTGGACATCTGCTGAGTGCAGCATACCTAGCTAAGCAAAGAGTCTTTCTTTTTGCCATGTGCAAAGGCTGGGAAGCTGCAGATCCACCAGGCATGTCTTTCTTTTTGCCATATGCAAAGGCTGGGAAGCTGCAGATCCACCAAGCATGCCTTTCTTTTTGCTATGTGCAAAGGCTGGGAAGCTGCAGATCCACCAGGCATGCCAGCACCTTCTGTTTAAAATCTGTTTTTCCTTTGGGGTCGGGCCAACTGCTCAAAGCCAATTGCAATTGTTGGGTCCAGACTGCTACAAAATGACTTTCTTGGGTAGCATCTAATACCTCTCCTTGACAGCAAGCTGTACTGGAGTGCGTTTACACGTCCTGGCTTGGAGCTAGGCACATTCAGCTTGTCGTACAAAATGGAGGCTCAAATGCAAAATGGAATTCACAATTTGACATCACCGCACCCCACTGTGTCATGGCGTAAATGATAGTCATCCCACTTCTGGGAATACTGTGCTTGCTGCTGGTCTCCCTGCCCCAGGGAACAAACAGAATACTAGATAGGGAGATGGACAATAAAAAAAAGATTGGAGACAGGGAATGATTTCCATATGAGGAGAGACTGGGAAGGTTAGGATCATTTAGAGAGGAAATGAAAAAGAAAACGGTATGGTAGAGCTATCCAAACTAGTTAATAGAACTGGGGAGATAAATCAGATCACAGAATCACGGAATCACAGATGCTCTTCCTCTCCATTTTTCCTACACACAGTGCAAGGGAACACATAGTGAAACTGAGATAGCAAATTAAAATTGATAAAATCAATTATTCAACATATATTTAGCATATGAAAGTCATTATTCTGGAATATCACTGCCATCAGAAAGATGGTGAGCATCAGAGAAGTACAGAAACTTCTGTGGAATGGAAATACCTGTGAGGATTTTAACTACAAATAAATAAACAGAAAAATCTAAGTTGTTCTGTACTGCGTGGGGGAACTCCTGAAACCTTCCTCTTGTTTACCAGGCCTTTTTGATACATGTGGATACATGTTGGTGGCCCTGATTATGAACTGACAATCATCTGGAGTGAAAGGATGGATAAGAGGGGGACATGCTGGTTTCCTCCTCTTCATGTCAGTACTTTGAGTGCAGCCAGTTGCACCTCTCAAAACTGCTTGAAAGAGCAGGATTTTGGTGGGCTGTTGAATTTGGCACCAGCAAAGGGTAGCGTAACGGGGCAGCAAGGACAGCACCTAACTGTGTGGCAAATCCTTGTCAGCAATTCTCTGCCTAAAGATCTGAAGATCTATTGGTCCATAGATGCCCCTGCCGTGGATGCACATATATAGGGCCCTTAGGACAAAATCCAAAGAAAGATGTGGAAGCCTTATGTGTGATTTAGACCAAGTGCCAAAATTTAAGCCAAAAAAACTACAACTCTGCAGCTGTGTACACTCAGAAATCCTGCTGGTTTGGCTGAACTGATCCTAAACCGTTCAAAAAGTAAGAGTCCAGAAGTCCCCACTGCTGAGGAAAATATCCAGAGCAGAAGACTGCAGAGCATGGCCTGTCTTTTCTCTGGTATCATGAATTCTCATTTTTTTTCTGTCATGGAGGCTCATCTATATTCTCTTTATCAGGAACTGCCTCCCACCAATCGGTGCAGTCCACAGCTAGGTGGCCAGGATACCTCCATGGAGAGGGAGTGAGGAGTCTGACCATCCTGAGGTATAGAAGTTTACCTCTCTCTAGCTTTTTTTGGGAAATCATGGACTAACTGCTGAGCCATTATACAAAACTCTCACTACAACTCCTGTTAATGATAACATATTGAACTTCCAGAGCTGTCAGAGAGCTTTAGGTGTGCTTTGAACAAGTTTACTGGATCCTGCCTCCAGGAGCAGAGGCACAATCCGTGAATCTCACAGCCTTTGGCAGAGATGGAGAAAAAGTATTTGGCTCAGCCAGTATCATGGTTCCATTGGGCATGCTTTGCAGCAGAAATGTTGACGCCAAACTAAGCTTTCCTGTCCAAGCTCAAGTGCTTACAGACTCTCAGACATCTAAAGGATTAAGCAAATCCTTTGTGGATCACATATTTGGACATGGGTGACTAAATTCTGCCTAAGCTGCTTGAGAAGTTGGTTCGTGCACATTATAGTTTTCCAGTTCCTTCCAGCTAACCCTTTGGTGATGTACTGGTGATGATTACCTCTCTCTCACTTTGTCTATCTGTTATCTATTACAGAAGGACTTCTCATTGGCACACCTTTTTGCCCCACCAGTAGAAAACACCTCTCCCAAATAATCTCACTGATTAACACAAGCAATTTCAGAGCAATTTCTCTCCTTCAGATTTAGTCTGTTGCCTCTGTTTCTGAACTGACAAATAGCTTCCACACTATGTTATTTTTTTTTCCTACCCATTTCAGTGGGTGTAAAGAAAGGTATGACTTTGTTGTGTCAACTTTACCTTGTGCACATGAAAGCATTACATTTCCAAGAGTACAATGCCTGAGAAAAACATATCTGATGTCACTGAGCACCCTCAACAGGTCAAAGAAAAACCCAGAATTTTGTCTGTGTCCATATTGCAACCAGAAGACAAATATTTTGATCCTGAGGGGAAGGAGCTAGGAGTTCTTGACTACTGATAGAGAACTGAGGGGCTGTATAGATAGAAATAGTTATTACAGTCCTGCTGCTCAGCCTCTGTGCTCTGCATAGAAAAGCCATGCAGCTGTGCTGCTATTTTTCATGACTGACTCCTTTTCTATGCTGGAGGATCTCCTCCAGGAGCCCTGTCAGAGCAAAATATAGGATGCCAGTTCTTTATCAGGAACAAGTGAGGGGCAAAGACTACCTGTTGCAATAAGTATGAAGAGCAGTATTAATACCCAAAGTGAGATTCATCCCAGCTAGCTGCTGATGTCACGCCTGTGGAAGTCCACACCTGCATTAGTCATCTACCTCCCCTGAGAGTACATGGAGATGTATTTAAGACATTTTGCATTACAGCGAGATGAAGCGTATCCAAAAGTGTCTGGCTCTCCCTCTACGGATGCCAAATGAGCCCTGTGGTGACTAGTTCAGGCATAGACATCTACATCCAATCGATCCCATCCTAAGCACGCACTTGCCAAAGCTGCAGTGAGCGGATGCTGATCTCTTTGTTGAGACTGGCTGGACTCACAGAGCTTCTCACCTCACTCCTGGGGCTCAATAACCCAGTAATACCCTGCTGCAGCCATCCCCAGCACATCCACTTCACTTCGTGTCTCTCGTACCAGGAGGGAGGTGGCACATCTGCATTTCTCCCTAGCTGCATCTGGTGCAGGGCAGACAGACTCCACCATACAAGGCGTCCCTCAAGGGCCTGCTACCAGGGGAAGACTGCCATTGGGTTTGAAGTGCGATGTATCCATCTCCCTCATTTTGTTTTCACCCACATGACACATAGCTGCTTATAGAGTGGGATCCTACCTCTAGGGTATGCACATGCTTGCATGTGTTGGATGCACACAGATAGCTGTGTGTCTGTATGTGGTTTATTAAGAATTAAAAACGCGCCTTTTTGCTTCAGACAGTATTTCCAGTGCTCGTCTTTTCAGTTGGGGGGACTGTGTTTTTAATCTCGCTAATACAAAGAAAACAATGGACCTCTTTCTCTGCTAGCTGTAAAGGGTCATAAGTAAAATGAGTTTTGGCAGACTTGTTCCAACTAGACATGCAACCACATGCAAAAATGACTCTAAATTTAGCATGTCATTTGTCAGGGTTAACCCTTCCCTTCCTCTGAGAAAAGGAGCGTATTTGCTATCTTCTTGTAGCTTGTATTTGCAAATGGATCTTGCATAAATAAAACTCTGAACTGCAAGAATTTATAACTGCCTTTTCTCATGTAAGCTTTTATTTCTCTTTGAGTTATGATAAATGCAGGTTTATTCCTGTTTCTGTGAACAGGGCACAGTACTTTTGCACAAGAACTGTTATGATTAAACCCAAGAAAAGTGCTCTTCTTTCATGTTTCAGATGAGGGTAGGATGATCTTGCTTTTGTCTTTTGTACCACTTTGAAAACTGTTGGAGTCAACCGTTGGTGATTCTACAAGCCTCAGTCACCAGTATGAAAGCAGGGTAGTGGAATAAGGGAGCTGAAGTCGGTCCAGAAGTCTTTGAGAAAAAATTATATTGCACCTGAGACTGTGCACAGGCATCCGTGTAATACCTGTTGCAGCAAAGGAGCAACTTTCAGCTGCAGATATTTCCAGTTGAAAGAGAAGTACTGGAAATGACCCACACTATTCTCTAGCATTTCTGACCTCAGTTAGTGTTGTTTCTTATGGTTGTCAAAAATAAACAAGGAAGGGCTTTGGGTGCAAGATGAAATTAAGTTAAATCCTTGGTTTGAACTATGAAACTGATGTCTATTGACTGCAGTAATAATTATGTGGGCAAGGCAAATGGTTTGGGGGTATGAGAGAAAGTGGGAGCTTACCCACTTTGAAAGGCATTTCTTTGGAAAAATTGGTCTGAACTGGTCTGAGTCCATCCATGTTTCTCCCTCTTATTCTCTTTTCCCTCCCCCAACTAAGAGAACACCGTTCCCAGAAATCCCAGAGGACATTCCTAATTGAAAGCAATGATTATGAGTCATTCCTGTATATTAAGTGAAATATTCTTGCATGCCTCCCAAGGGGTAAAGTGATTAAACCCACCCGAGAAGGGCCCAGGAACTCCTGCTGTCCCTGAAAACCTTGAAATTAAAAGTCTAGCAGATAAGCTGGTGCTGCAGTATTTTCTTTCAAAACACATCTCTCTGTGAACGACGAGAGCCCACATACAAAGAGAGAAAATGGATTGCAGTTCTGACAGTTTAAGATGCAGATTTTGTCAAGGGAGACAGTTTGTTCTCCTGAACAAACTGTGTGCTATACTGTCCTGTTGTCTGGGATATAATGGAATATAATGTTAGCCTCGGACAGTGGTTGTTGAGTCAGTGCCAGCCTCACTAATGAGCATGTGGTTTCAATAATAATATGGCTACTTGTAAGATGGCTGGCCACAAGCCAGGCACTTAATATGGAGGGGGGCAACAGATGTAAAAAAGTACCATCCCTGACATGATTGCATTTCCAAAAATTCTCTGGCAGAAAAGTTAAGACTCAGCAAATCAGGATAATGAAGAATCTCCCCATATCAGGAAAGGATGAAGCTCTGACAAATGAATAGGAATCCTTTGGGTTTTGTGCAGTTATGGTAAAAAACTAAGAAATACAAGAAAAGGGGTGATAAAAGAACTGATAATTCCTCTTTGTGGAAAAGCTCAAGCTAGTAATGGGAGGTGGTGGCTTTTCTTTTCTTTTCTTTTCTTTTCTTTTCTTTTCTTTTCTTTTCTTTCTTTTCTTTTCCTTTTCTTTTCTTTTCTTTTCTTTTCTTTTCTTTTCTTTTCTTTCTTTTCTTTTCTTTTCTTTTCTTTTCTTTTCTTTTCTTTTCTTTTCTTTTCTTTTCTTTTCTTTTCTTTTCTTTTCTTTTCTTTTCTCCTCTTTTCTCCTCTTTTCTCCTCTTTTCTCCTCTTTCTCCTCTTTTCTCCTCTTTTCCTCCTCTTTTCTCCTCTTTTCTTTCTTTCTCCTCTTTTCTTTTCTCCTCTTTTCTTTTCTCCTCTTTTCTCCTCTTTTCCTCCTCTTTTCCTCCTCTTTTCTCCTCTTTTCTTCTCTTTTCTTCTCTTTTCTTTTTTCTCTTCTCTTCTCTTCTCTTCTCTTTCTCTTCTCTTCTCTTCTCTTCTCTTCTCTTCTCTTCCTCTTCTCTTCTCCTCTTCTCTTCTCTTCTCTTCTCTTCTCTTCTCTTCTCTTCTCTTCTCTTCTCTTCTCCTCTCTTCTCCTCTCTTCTCCTCTCTTCTCCTCTCTTCTCCTCTCTTCTCCTCTCTTCTCCTCTCTTTCCTTTTCCTTTTCCTTTTCCCTTTTCCTTTTTCCTTTTCCTTTTCCTTTTCCTTTTCCTTTTCCTTTTCCTTTTCCTTTTCCTTTTCCTTTTCCTTTTCCTTTTCCTTCCTTTTCCTTTTTCCTTTTCCTTTTCCTTTTCCTTTTCCTTTTCCCGTTCCTCTCCTCTCCTCTCCTCTCCTCTCCTCTCCTCTCCTCTCCTCTCCTCTCCTCTCCTCTCCTCTCCTCTCCTCTCCTCTCCTCTCCTCTCCTCTCCTCTCCTCTCCTCTCCTCTCCTCTCCTCTCCTCTCCTCTCCTCTCCTCTCCCTCTTCCCTCTCCCTCTCCCTCTTCCTCTCCTCTTTTATTTTCTTTCTCTTTTCTGAAAACTTTTGACATTCCAGACTTGGACCTGAGCATCCAAGTACATCAAGACAGTGAAATGAATTACAGTTTAATAATATTCCCACCACACAGACAAAATGGATTCAATTACATAATGGTAGCATTAAATGTTATTAAGAAGGAGATTGAGAATCTTGAGGCCAGACTTTCAGAAAATCATGATAAGCTGCTTAAAACAGCTGAAATAGCACATTTATAGGTTTTCCAGCCATAAGTTTACTGTGGGGGGGGGGGGGGGTGGGGGGGGTGGCGGGGGGGAGGAGAGCAAAGGGAAGGCGGGGAGTCATTATATTTGCTCAGAAACTCTGGTGTGCTAATCTGTTATCAAGGATTAAGAGTGTGGAAAAGCAACCCCAGACATTTTCTGATTTTACTGTTACATCTTAACCTGTTTGGTGTGGGGATACTTTCTGGAGGCTGCCATTGCAGGAGAGTGCATGTGAGAATGGTATGGACGGAAATGAATGCTCAAGCTCTCCCTGGCAGTAAAGAATAGCAAAACCAGGAAAAAAACCAACAGTCTGTCCCATTGCAAGCTGCCCAAAAACCACCCAGTCCATCTCTCCAGGGATGCTCATGAATGAAGAGTAGGGCACGCTGTACTGCTCTTCCAGAAAGGGGAAAACAAAATATCATTTTCTCCTATGTCTACCATTTTCTCCTATGCCCCCCAATAAATTTGTATTCTTGATATTTAGAAGTATAATTACAGATAACATTTAATGATTAAGAAAATAATGATAATTCTTCTTCGAAAGAGTGGTTAGGTACTGAAATAGGCTGCCCAGAGAGGTGGTGGAATCACCATCCCTTCAGAGGTTCAAGAAACATTTAGATGTTGTACTAAGGGACACGGTTTAGTGGGGAAATTTTGCTGGTAGGTGGACTGTTGGACTGGATGACCTTGGAGGTCTTTTCCAACCTTGGTGATTCTATGATTCCTTCCTTCCTTCCTTCCTTCCTTCCTTCCTTCCTTCCTTCCTTCCTTCCTTCCTTCCTTCCTTCCTTCCTTCCTTCCTTCCTTCCTTCCTTCCTTCCTTCCTTCCTTCCTTCCATCCATCCATCCATCCAACAGGAAGACTCAATAAAAAAGGTAGTAAAGAAGCAATAGAATCCTCAAGAATCCTCAAAGTTTTTAAACTTGTTTTATTTTTTTTTTAATTAAAAAAAAAAAAAAGAAAATCGTGAGAGAATTTGAGAGAACAGAAAAGCAGAAGAGAGTGGCAATAAAACAAAGGAATTATTTCACTTTACATCAATAATAATACAGAAATATTCCTTCTGCATTTTCTGGCTGGTGGTGTCAAAACAATTTCACTGTAACTTTCAATTTTCACAACTAATGTGTTTGTGGAACCACTTTGAAACTTCAATTATTTCTGAAAATTCTCGTATATATTCCCCATCTGCTCTAAACTCCTCGCACTCTTAATAGTCTCATGCTGGCTAATTCCCCAAGTTTTGATTTGCTGGCTGAAACTGGGTTGCTACTACTTACTAGGCAATGTTTCTTTGTAAATGTTTATTGGGCTATGGTAATGTCATGTGCCAGGTTTGGGAGACCTTTCAAGCACCAATGAATGGGCAATAATTTTGTCAGGGTGCCTGCTGGCTCATTGTCTTATGATAAATGCTCTGTGAGTGAGAAAGAGCATATATCTGCTGGCAGTAGGCAAGAGAACATTTTACTTCTCTACTTCTTCCAGAAAAATGTCCACAGGCACCACAGATCACCTCTTATTAAGTTTTCTTCCTTCTACCTGTGGCTTTGGGGCTCATCTAAGAAGAGCTCTGAGTCCTGTGCAATATCACACCTGGAACTGGATGGAAATAACCTATCACTTGCTGCTGAAAATGAAGTCATGTGAGGCTCCCTTGGTAGCTGATGGGGAGGAGAGGAACAGAGACACATCTGCAGGATGTTTCATCTTAGCTTCAGTGTCTACAGGAGATGGAAGAGACTGCCCTGTGAGCTGCTGCTTCTTTGGTGTTGTTATCAGAGAGTGAGAGGTGGATACCTAGCTGCCAATTCAGATTAGATGTTGGGGAAAATTTTTCAGTATGAGTGTGATGAGGCCCTGGCACAGCTGCCCAGAGAAGCTGAGGGTGTCCCATCCCCAGGTTGGATGGGGCCCTGGGCAGCCTGCCCATAGCATGAGGTTGGAACTGGACAGGCTTTAAGGTCCTTTCCAATCCAAGCCATTTTCTGATTTTATGATTCTTCAATGATTCTTCAATCAATAGAGTAGATTTCTAATATTAAATGAGATGTGCCTGGGCTACACCATAGGCTGTTGGCTGTGTTGAATCCTTAAAGTGCTGCCAATCCCAAACTGCTCTGCAATTGTCATCCAGCTTTACTTTTGAGGAATTGATATTGCAGATTCTTATTTTGGCTACAGAGCATTAACTGTATAAACAGCCAAGTAGACTGGGCACCACGAAAGCTTGCTGGCTGGTTGCTGCATGCCCCCTAGGCAATAAAAACATGTGCAAAGAACAAAGATCTGCACAAATCAACTGCAGATATGACCACACACGTTAAGACATAACACGTCACTGGGATATGAGAAAAAGTCTTTGTAGCAACCAGCACCGGGTGGAACTGGCTGATCCCATTAAATAGCATCAAACCCCATTGATAGAGAGCCAGCTTTTGCACTCTAACACTTGGGCAAACCTGTTGACCAAGGGCCCTGTCCTTGTCTGTGGAGATGGCAGCCTGTGTGCTAAGTGGCAGGATTGATGGTAAAGTGCAAGTAGCACCAGTTTCTCTGAGCACCCTGAAAATAAGAGGGAAACAGAAGGCCAGAGGAAGCTGATAAATCTCCTCACTCCAGGATGTTGTGACACACAAATGTGTGGATTTCAGGGGAAAGACAATGAGAGCTGCTCTGAGCTTTGATCCTCCAGGCTTTCAGGCTCTTCCAGGCATCTCTGTATTTCAGTATGCTGTGGTCATTCTGCTTGGATGCTTGGACAAGAAATTTGGGAACCCCAAAGGAAAGTTGCCCACTTGCTCAACACATGAAGGAGGTCTGATCCTGCTCCCAACCAAGGCAGCACCCAGGTTTCACAGAATCGTAGAATCATTAAGGTTGGAAAGATCACTAGGATAATGTAGTCCAACCATTAACTTATCCCCACCATGCCCACTAACTCAGAACCACATCTTTTGGCTCTTGGAAACCTCCAGAGATGGTGACTTCACCACCTGCCTGGACAGCCTATTCTAAAACCTCACCAGCAGAAATTTTTCCTAATATCCAACCTGAACCTCTTCTGATTCAACGTAAGGCCATTGCCTTTTGCCCTGATGCTGAGGAGATTGGGCTGATACCTTGCTTTCTGACTGAAAGAAGACAGACATCTCTGCTCCTGTAAGTGGTCATGCAAAAACAAACAAACAAACAAACAAACAAAAAAACCCATATATACAAAAAGGAGACTGAGCTATCCTGAATAGTTCCTGCCATATTATTTTGGACCATTTGGGATTTTATATACGTAAATTATATATATCCCAATTTCCATGCTGTGCATTCGCACAAAAAAATCCACCTGCTCACCTAATCCCTCCCACCAACACAACAATGCAAATCAAAGAGAAATGTATTGTACTGTAAGTGGCTGGGGCAGGGATGGTTTGTTCCCTCTTTGTCCTCTGCAGAATTGCATCCTCCAGCTGCTGGTGTCCCGGCTCATTCCAGCTCCCCAGCCCATGAGGCACACATTTGTTGCCCACGTGTATGCTCACTTGCCAGCCAGTAAGCCTGTGCTGGCTGGCCAGGTTGGCCCTGCCAAATATCACAGCTGGGTTTGGCGCGTCCTTCCCTCACTGGGGTCACAAATTTGGGTCTATCTTCTCTCCCCTCACTTAATATTAGATGAAATTGGATTCAGAATTTATTAGGGTGTGTGTACTGAGGGGAAGAGGAGGCTAGAAGACAGGCAGACAAGCAGACAGGGCAATTGCAGGATTCTTGTTTCCTAAGCTAAAATTAACTAAAGGTTACATGAGCATTGGTTTGTGGTGAGCCTTAGTTGGTGGAACAAAGCCTGGTGCCAGACTGTGGGAAAAGGTCCTTGGACTGCAATGGGATGAGAGGGGAGAGACCTCCTCTACCCGGGAAACAGAAGACACCACTATATAGAAGAGGCTCCTTTGGTTACATATGTCCTGGAAGACTTGAGGACCCTTCCTGCTTCCTGAATTTGCACCAGAGTGAGATCCAGGCAAAGGAACCCAGTGTGAGTGGGCTGGGGGAGCCCCAGGACCCACAGATCTGCCTGGGCTGTGCGCTCCCTACAACATGCTCAGCTCTGTGGAAATGGGCCAGTCTTCCCCAGGCTCACTGCCTCAGCCCACAGTGCCACTGCAAGGTTGTTTGCTTATATGAAAGGTTCAGTAAGTTTGTATCTGTCTGGTAAAAATAATAAAAAAATAGAGAATTCCCGAGCTCTTGCATCTTTCACATTGGCCTGTTGCTATTTACAGGGTGAGCTTAAAATAAAGTGGGGAACACATCTCTGCTTTTTCAATTCTATGTGGGGGCACATCATTACATACATTTGATGTGTGAGCTCCTCACAGATCACCTTTAAGCAGTTGATGGTCTGCACCTGAATAGGAGAAGAGAGAGTATGTTCAGACATGAGAGGAGAGAGCAATCAGCCCACAAGTGAATTTTTACGGGGAATGTATTTTTAGACTAAGAATTTTAAAACTTGTGTACGTCTGTGAATCTGGCTGTGCATGTGGCTTTCTTTTTGTCTGTCTCCCAGCCCCGTTCTTCTCCTCCCGCCTGTTTCCTATCTCTCTCCCTCCCCATCCTGCCTCAGAAAATTAGCTTTCATTGGGCTTTTATAACTGCGCTTTTAAGTCAGTCAAGATTATTTTCTGGTGCTTAAATTCCTAGTTAACATGTCATGGTGCCATTCAGTGCTGGAAATGATGTAATTTATTGGGTAGCTAGTCAATTGCACAAATGGCTGGAAAAACAAGTTTAGCTTGATATAAATAACAAGACACAACAGTATATACAGTACAACACCTTGCCTCCTGCTGCGAATCTCCTGATTTCTGTTATTCTGGTTTCAGCACGCCTAGTTGCCTCCTTACACTCGCTGCTATGAAATAAGATAATTATAGCACAAGTAAATATTACCCAATCAATCTACCGTAACAACTGTTAAAACAAGCCATCTTATAAATTTTGCTAACAAAATATGTCTCAACCCAATATACACAGAAGGTAAGTTTCTCTGACCTTGAAATAAATTTCAAGAGCAAAGCATGTTACATGCATAATGAACATCCAGTGATGAGAGGCAGAGCTGGGGTCCACCCCTGTTTCCACCCACCCCCTAAAATCTCCCGAAGCTGAGCAGCAGAAGGATGGTGTATTTTGGGACAGCTTCTCCATTCATCCACAGTGTAAATAGGAATGGCCCTATGAAGTCAGTGGTGTGTGAAATCCCTTCTTCTCTTAAGCCCAGTGGTTGGACTCAAGCAAATTAACCCTCCTCTTCCTGGAACAAAGGCCAGATCCAGTTCTTATGGGTGTGATGGCCTCACATAATATCAGCAGATTGGTGCAAGGAAACCAAAAGGCTCATTTGAAGACAAAAGTATGCTTTTCCTCCCCCTTCCTAGGCTGTTTAAAAGGAAAAATATATGTATATCAGCAGAGATGGACATAAGTTATTCAGTGGTAAGCTACTCACATCTCTGTGCAAGTATTGCATGGGCTCATAACATCATGAGTTGTAGAGGGCGGCACACATTGACAGGGACAAACTTTTGGACCAAGCGTAGCAGCAGTCCAGTGTTGAAATGCTACTGGATTTATGTGTTAGTCCAAACGGAGCTCTGTAGGTTTGCCTAACTGACTCACAGTAAGAAGTGAGCTTCTCCTGGGATGGGAGAAAAAGCCAAAATGCCTGATAGTAAAGATTAATGCCTTTTAGAAGAAAATAAAGATGTTCTGAATCTGTGTGTGGCAGAGAGGAGTCTCAGGGGAGAAACTAATTATGATATACTGCTTGAATACTATTATGCACTAATTACTGAAAAAGATGATGGATTTGAAAACTGTTGTGTTACTAAATGCAAGCAGAGTAAGGCCAGTGCTGGCAGCTTTTGAAAACCCCACTGTGTAGCAAGAAGCAGCCGGATTGTGCACTGTCTGGGCACCTCCCAAAAAGCATGTGCTGAGTTTCCCACACAAAAAGCAAAGCATGGCCTCCAAGTCACAGGTAGATCCAGTCATCAGGGGGTGGTGGTCACTCTGGCCAGACCTTTTGTGGGATGTCAGGTGAGAAGGATGGTGGGATGGTGTGTTCTATTTGTACAACTGGACTGTGAGCTCAGGGAACTTTCGGTGGAGAAGATCCACCATTTTCTAGTTTATATGTCTTGGAAAATCTGCCTTATATTTATCACTAAGGTCCCTCTAAAAAAAAATTCGTGAGATACTGTTGTAGTTACTCAAGGCTCCCTCCCAACTCAATGGAGAAAGATCTCAAGATGGTGACCCGGGATCCAAAGTAAACTGAAACCCACTCAACTAAAAAGCTGAGTAAATTTCCTGTGTGTATCTCTAACTGTCAAAATGCCCCAGGGTAGGTCTAGAGTGACACAGCATGGTCAAAACCTCTCGAAAATCCATCCAGTGCATTATGTGAAGGAGCAGAGGGATGGGCTGGAGGTGACATATTGCTCTTGGGACTGCAGTCATGCTGCTTCTTGCAGCACTTCCTTGCTCCACACTGAGCACTGGTGTGGCCCATCATGCTGTCTTTTTACTGAGGAACTAAATACTGGTGAGCAAAATGTCCCTGAGACAGTTTGTTGCTGTAGCACAATCTATTTCCTTACCTGTTGGATAGTTTCACCCATCATAAAGGGGGATCTGTTCAAACTGCACAGCTGAAAAGCTTGTTACTCAAGTTAAACTCTGGATCATGACTGGAAAACACATGGTGGAAACACGTGTCCCATGTTAGCATGGGACAAAATCCAAATCCCAAATATTACATAGCCAATGTCCATAGTGGCCTCCTGAAACTTGTATGAAGCCTGGCTGACCCAAGAATTTTCTCAGGATCTATTCTAGCTATTAAGCAGGATTCTTGTTTATTACATTAACTCCTTGGTGTTCTTATGATCCCATTTTCTTTGATAATGAGTGACCAGATAGTAAGGGTCATTACTGAATTGCATGGGAAGTAAAAAAACGCAAAGAGCAAACAGAAACACTTAGATGTCTTTGCTTGCTGGGGAGTGATTTCCCATGGGATCTAGTAGAAGCTGCTGCTTCTGGCAAATATTACAAACTCTATCAAACAAACTCTGAAGAACATACAGAAGATGTCTGGAAATCAAGTTCATGACCTGGTACTCTCCTCTGATCAGAAAGCAAATCCATTTTTCCATTATCTTTGATGCCTTGGCTTTCTGCCCTTCCAAGAAATTTCTGGCTTGTGCACGCCAGCCATGTTCATCCAGCCATAGGGCAGAATGGAATTCATTGTCTGATTTGCTACTTTTTGCTGAAAATACGGCTTTCTCATCTAGTAATACTTTCTTTTTCTTTTTTTTTTTCAAGGAAATTTGCCAAAATTCCCCTTTTTTTTTTTTTTTTTTTTTTTTTTTTTTTTGTTTGTTTGTTTATGAAATTTTGAATTTTGGAAATAAATTCTAAATAAAAGCAAAGTAGTTTTGTATTTTTTTTCCAAGACAACAAGCATGGATCACACCAATAAGGTTTTGAGCACACATCTGAAGGGGTATAATCCTGAGTGCCAGTATACGCAGGAAAACACCTTTGTATAACAAACCTTGGGGTTGTGGTGGAAAAGTTGAACATCAGTGAGCAGTGTGCCCTCACAGCAAAGAAGACTAAAGCAAGCATGGACTGCATAAAGAGGAGCATTCCTAGCAGGTCAAGGGAAATAATCTATTCCCTTAACTCAGCGCTGATGAGGACACACCTGGAGTGCTGTGTCCCATTCTGACATGACCGTATTGAAGATATAAAAATGAGGAAGGGACTGAAGCATCTAAAGTATAAAGAAAGTCTGAGATAACTGAAACATAGAAATCTCCATTTGAACATCAAGAAATTCTTTACTGTGAAGGTGAGTGAATGCTTGCACAGGTTGCCCAGAAATGCTGTAGAGTCTCCCTTCTTAGAGATATTCAAAAGCTGTCTGGATATCATCCTGGTTAACCTGCTCTAGGTGGCCCTAATTGAGCAATGGGTTGGACAAGGTGACTTAAGAGGTCTCTTCCAACTTCATCCATTCTGTGATTCTGAAAACCTACTGGGAGATATAGAGCTGGGACATATACTGGGACATAAAGCAGTTGTAATCTTGCCTGTGATTTTTACAGGGAGCAAACCTTGAAGTCAATTGTTCCCAGAATTTTACCTGGATTTCATTTTTATGAGAGATATACTTGATTTGGTCCAAAAAAAAAACAAACCACCCAGAACTAAGACACAGATGGAATAGTAGGGGTTGGGGACCTTGGACTTCAGTTGGGATCAAGGTCATCTGAGCATCCTGAGGTAACCTCAGCTGAATCTAAAAGCAGGGAAGGAGTTCCCAGGAGCAAAGCAGTCGTATTGGCAGAAAAAGAGCCTGCTACACAGCCTGGCAGGGCAGCTGTGCCGCTCTGGCTAGAAGAGCTATCTTGTTGAGCACTAGCTGTCTTGTGCCCTGCTACAGGACCAGCTTTCTCTGAACACATTCCATGACTGGCATCCAAAACTAGATATTCAAAATGGTCTCAACACAGCTTTTCAGTTGAAATACCTGGAGTCAACATGCAGATCCAACTGTATCCAAGCAGAAATGAATAAAACTCAGCTGGTTTTAGAGCATAAGCATTTTCTGCGCCAATGGAAAGGCCTTGATTAGTTATTACAAGGCTAGGGGCAATCTCAGAAAGCCAAGCTTAGACCAACCAGGCAGCTGAAAAGAAGGGAGAGCAACATGCTGTGCAAGGGTGGAGAACAGGAGCATGGGATTTGGAGTATGTGGTTTTGGGTGTGCATGTAAATTGTTTGTGTGGGCAATTTGCTGTTTTTACAGTGAAAAATCCTGATCGTCCAAAACTGCCTATGTGGAAAAAAAGGGAGTGCAATTTTCACTACTTAGATTTATAATCTGCTTTCAAAAGTATGCCCACAGGAAGCAAAATTAGAATTTTCGTCTCAGGACAGTGCTAGCTCAGGAGTTTAAAATATATCTTGAGCTAACATTTTTGTGACTCATCCTGCATCACTGAGTAAAGATATACATGATGTGTGCGCTGTGGATTTAGGAATGAGATGGGGTTTTTTGTGCCTTGCTCAGTTATTGGGAAACTTCTGATTCTGCCACTGGCAGTTCCTTAGGGTGAGTTTGTTCCTTGTACAGCTCAGTGGGAGAAGACAGAGAAAGATGACTTCTATCCTGGGAACATGCCACTGAATTCTGAGCAGACTATATATGTGCCTATGTTTTCCGTGTTTTCGTGGTGCTTTCATGGTTATCATATTGCAGAATAGACAATAGGTGCCAACTGACAATCTTGCATCCTCAAAGGGAAAAATTATCTCCAGTTTCCAGGTGTGAAATTATTCTCTTTAGCAGGAGATATAGCAAAAAAATTACAAAATTACAAGTGTAAAAGATATTTGGTTGTTATTTGTACCAGTTTTTTGGTGAGATGGAAACGAGGGTTAAATAAGGCCACATGTTCTCAGGAGGTCTCACAGAGCTATGAATAAAAGGAAAGCTAATCTTTTTTTGTTTGTTTGTATCATGATATCAATACAAATCTGTCATCCTGTGTGGGTTTTGCATACCATTCTGTCTACAGCCAGAGAAGGGACTTCTATTTCAGCAAGAATTAAAGCAAAAGCAGAGGATAAATGAAGGGGTGAGGGAGCTGATCTGAAGGAGATGGTGATAAATCCCACTGCATATTGTAAAACCCTCCTGCTCTTTCTTTCACAGCGTCATTATTTTCCCATCATAACCACTTCCTTAATAAACAATTAGGCTTTGTGTTCTGAATCTAAACATAATTTTGGGGATGAGGGAGAGAGGGACTGGGTGGCTCGGGGTTTGGCAGTAATACAGTCAAGAGCATACAGTGGTTTGAATTTAATCCAGGTTGTGTTGCCCTCAATTTATTAGCCACCCTGGTGCATGGGGAATCACTGTTTCCCCTCTGCACCATTTGGTGGATCTGTTCTATACTAACATCAAGCAAGACAAAACAGCATGCATTTATTTTCTCAAATATGTCTGACTGATTGATTCTGAAAAGCAAATTCATGCTTATCCTGTTCATGCACTTCTGTAATGGAAACTCAGCTTGATGGCCAAGTGAATGCTGAATAAATGAAAACAGGTACTCAGCCCTGACACTTGGTTGCAAAAATGATGGAGACAGAAAAGCAATGGGCCAGGTGGTGACATCTGCATGTAGGATCCGTACCTCTGCTGCTAGCTGTGGGGATTCATCAGGGTCAATCTGGCATCACTGCATGGGCAGCTGATACATTGCCATGATCAGAGCAACCACAAACTCCACTTGCACTGTGTGGCAGCTGAGCTCTGCCCCAGGAATCATAGAATCATAGAATGGCCTGAGTTGAAAAGGACCACAATGATCATCTCATTTCAACCCCCTGCTATGTGCAAGGGTCACCAACCACCAGACCAGGCTGCCCAGAGCCACATCCAGCCTGGCCTTGAATGCCTCCAGGGATGGGGCATCCACAGCCTCCTTGGGCAACCTGTTCCAGTGCGTCACCACCCTCTGTGTGAAAAACTTCTTCCTAATATCTAACCTAAACCTCCCCTGTCTCAGTTTAAAACCACTCCCCCTTGTCTTATCTATCAAAAGAGGCCTTGCCATCCCATTTTGGCTAGCACCACTCTGGCCTTTGGGATGAGCCATAGAATCATAGAATCACAAGGTTTGAAAGGACCTACAAGCTAATCTAGTCTAACTGTCCTCCCATCACCATGGGAGTTTTCTCTTCTGCCTTGATGGCCTCAAGCCCCAAGCTGCACCTACCACTGATCACCGTAATGCTGCTCAGCTCGTGACAAAGTGAGCTGCTTGTGGACAGGCTGCAGGCCAGAAATTATTCAGTAATTCTGAGGAATAAAGCTGCAAAATCATAAGGGCCTGTTAGAAATCCACTCCTCCAATCAAAAGGAAAAGTACATATGTAGATGAAAAAAGGCAGTCTGGCACATGGCTTGCTCTAAATAATTCACTTGTCTCTAGGATAAAGCCCTCTGAGCAGGAGCTCTGGGGACAGTCACTGCTACTGTCCGCTCCGGTAAGGGTGGTTTGAGATACTCCCTTACTTTCCAGTACCATCAATTTAGCAGTATCTGATTGCATTCAGTTATTATTAATACTACTTTTTCCCCCTAAATGCTTGGAAAATGATGAGATAGTTTGCTAACAAACAGTTTTCATGAAAGAAACAGCTGGCTCGCTCTCCTGCTAGCCCTTTACAAAGGCTTTCTGCGTGTCTGTCGAGCTCGGGTGTAGCGTGATGAGCTGTTTCTGTTGAGAAACCAGAGTTTACAGAATAAACAGAGTTGAGGTAAACCCTGATTATGGGGAAAGTCTGTGCGTTAGGCTCCCTTGCAGCCTTAACTCACACGACTAGCCTGTATTTTTGGAAACATTTCCAATGCTTTTCCTTTGTGAATTGGTGCAAATGGCTTGTTGGAGCCAGGCGTGCCTAAATTCTCACCGACTTTTCCTTAATCTCTCTGCCTGGTGCAGGGCCTCAGTCAGGCGTGAGGAGATCAAGGGGCTCCCTTGGGAGCTCGGCCGGCGCGGGACGTCCAGCAGAGCCGCCGCGGCGCTTCCATGTCCCAGCCATGCACATAATTGCACATTTTCCTAAACGGGAGAAGAAACAAAGCGATGTATGTCAAGGAGCTGAGGGGAATTGTCTCATAAAAGGAACAGCAGCTTTTTCTGCTGTTTGCATCGGGATTTTCACTTTCTGTGCTCTGTTCAGCGTGCCAGGAATTGAGTGATGCCCCTCTGAGGGCTGCTTTCAGACATGCTGTATCCTTGGGGTGAAAGCAGGATGACAAGGAGGAGGATCTGATGAAAAATGGGTTGCAGAGCGAAACAGTGCTCAAGCAGCTTTTTCTTGGACTTTGCACCTTTGTGGTGCCAAACAGCAGCTTCAGTGCCCTTGGTGGTCCCAAGTCTTCTCACAGGAGCTTGCTGAATGGGGTCAAATGGTCTCTAGCACAACAGGTTCTCTCTAGGCCTTATGCAAGCTCCCATATGGTGAAGAATATAAAGCCTTAGATCACAGAATCACAGAATCAGAGAATCATAGGGGTTGGAAGGGACCTCCAGAGATCATCGAGTCCAACCCCCCTGCCAAAGCAGGTTCCCTACACCAGGTCACACAGGTAGGTGTCCAGGCAGGTCCTGAATATCTCCAGAGAAGGAGACTCCACCACCTCCCTGGGCAGCCTGTTCCAGTGCTCCGTCACCTCACCGTAAAGAAGTTCTTGTGCACATTTGTGTGGAACTTCCTATTCTGCAGTTTCTGGCCGTTTCCCCTTGTCCTGTCTCCACATACTGCTGAAAAGAGTCTGGCCTCGCCATTCTGCCCCCCACACCTTAGATATTTATAGACCTGGATCAGGTCCCCTCTCAGTCTTCTTTTCTCAAGGCTAAACAGACCCAGTTCACTTAGCCTTTCTTCACAGAGGAGATGCTTCAGGCCTCTTTCATAGAACCATGGAATCTTTAAGGTTGGAAAGACCAATAAGATCATCCATCAGTGCATCAACACATGCCCATGACAACTCTAGGAGAAGTCCTTCAGTGCCACATCTACGTTTTTTTTTTTAACTCCTCCAGGGACAGCAACTCTACCACCTCTCTGGGCAGTCTGTTCCAATACTTCACCACTCATTCTGAGAAGAAATATTTCCTAATATCCAACCTAAATATCCTCTGGTGCAACTTGAAGCCATTACTTCTTACCCTATATCTGTTACCTGGCAGAAGAGACTGAATCCCGCCTTGTTATAACCTCTTTTCAGGTCACTGGAGAGCACAATAAAGTCTCCCCTGAGCCTCCTCTTCTCCAGACAAAACAATTCCATGGCTATTGATTTTACAGCAGTACTACCATCAGTATAGGTGGTGAGGTATGTGATGGTGTCTCACCAGCCCAGGAAAGACTATGTGCTCAAATGCCATCACAAGAGCCTAGTCGCCCACTTCTCCATGCAGCAGGAGTTATGCAGGTGTCCTTGGCATGTGTAAAATGCTAGAGTATTATGTGGGCAAAAATCCCCCAACCAAAAGCTCGGGATCTTGTGCTGACTTTATTTCAGACTTTGCTTGGACAAAATCTCCCCCCTCTTTGCTGTGGGATTACCCATAGCGGGGCTGTGGTGAGACCTCCAACTATTTAACCACTGCTTGCTCCAGCGGAGTGGGGTTTTGCAGTTTTGAAATCAGGAGGTGAGTGGCTTTCTAACAAAATACTCCCAAGATTTCAGTTTGTTTTGTTTCACTCAGGGGCAGGTTCAAAAATAGGAGGCTGATTAAGAAGGACAGCGTTCTCCCACTCCATTTTTCACTGCCCTTTACCAGACCTTCAAAGCAGGTTTTATTTGTTTGCATTATGAAAAGAATTTCTTGAGATGCGTGATTACAAGAGGCCACGGCATTACCTGGGTATTATTAATTGGGAGATGCTTGCTACCTTTGGCTGCTCAAAAGCAACTGGAGCATGCTGTTTGTGAAATGTGAAAGAAAAACAAAAACAATTTCCTATTTGCTCTCTTTGAAGTTAAGAAGGGAAAAAACCCTCAGAGTATAGCTGAATTACCACATAAAGCAACGCTTTATTTTATTTTTTTATTAAGTAAAGATCAAAGTAGAGGGAGAAAAGTATCGCGAGGAGTTTACTTTGATGAATTTGGTTAAAAAAATCAAAACTTGATTTGATGGGGGAGATACAGACACAAAGAGCTATGTGCAATGGATTTGCTGAATATGTTAAAAAAAGTGCTGAGCAGTATTAAATTAATGCAAAACTGAAGATTACACAAGGGTAAACACTGCAGCTAATGTTTGACTAGAACTGAACTGGGGGCTGAGTGCCTCCACTTAATTTGCAGACCATGCCCACGGCAACCCCCAGGAGGCTGGGAGTGGAGGAGACAGATATTTTATAGTGAGGAGCCACATTATTATTTTTAAATTTAGAAGGAAAAAAAAAATCTGGCTAAAGTTACTGCTTTTAAACATTGGGGAGAGGGAACTGAGAGAAAAAAATAGAAAGAGCAATGAGTGGCTTTTGGAGCTGAAAAAGAAAGATCTGCTAAGCTAATACTCAGTAGGTGTGAACATCTCTAGTAAATACTAGATCATAAATAGAACTGAGAAAATCAGCATCGTTCAGAAGGCATGCAGCAGATAGCTATTCAGTCTGAAATGGGCTTGCAGATACCCTTCAAGCGTGTGTATGAATAGTGTGCTTTCCATGAGCGTTCTTAATGTAACATCCAGCAACAAAACAGTTGTGAGTGAACTCAGTGGCATAGGGAATGCAATGAAATACAGAATGGCTTTCAAGTTCAAACGAATATTTGACAGTTATTTCTCCTACTCCACCCAGCTCAGACCATGACACATTTTCCTTCTCTAGCAAGATGGCCCATCCTTGAAACGCTGCCTGGCAGCCAGACCTTGCCGCTGGGACAGTAAGCACAAAAGACTGCTCTTTCTTTGTGATTGAGAGTTTTGTACGGGATCTTCCACTAATGAAACACACGTTTGGGCCCCCGAGAGTCTGCTGCAATTCCTACTTGCATGAACCATTTGAGAAGCGAGCACTGTTGACAGGAGACAGAGGAGGGCAGGACCAAATTGGGACTGTAGCTGATTTAAACTTCTACCTCAGATAATTCTTTATTTTGGTCACTGAAGCCCTAAGTAACTTTTAAGCATGATACGTTTTGTCTTCAGTAGCACAGCAGTGGATATCTTTAGATTGGGTTTTCATCATATACTTCAATTTTCTAGGCTGGGGGATGACCATAATTGCTGAACAATTCGATGTAATGGAATGGGCTAATTCAGCGCTTTTTACTGCATTTTTCCACATAATATCTAAAATCTTTTTTTCCACCGTAACCCATGTTTATGAAAGCAAGTACTTAACCCGCACATTTCCTGGGCTTGAATCATTTCCTTAATAAGGCATAAAATTTTGCAAAATCACTCCCCTTACATTAACACATCATTATAAGGAGATATCAGTGTTTAGCACGTCAGAGGCATACACTAGTCTGTGCAATGTACAGCTACACCATTCAGCTTTAGAGCCATACGCCATGACTTCAGAACAATAATTATGCAAAATCATGAGCTTTCCTTTCCTTTTCTTTCTTTTTTTTTCCTTCCTTATTTTTTTAATTCAACAATTTCTTCTTCACTGGTATAGGCTGTTCTCTTGCACAGGATAAGTATGACAAACATCCTAGTTTTACTTTTAGTTTTGACTTTGACTTTGATAAGCAGAAACAAAGCGGCAAGCAATGGCAACGGTTTTAAACTACTGTAACCACAGTTCATAAAATAATATTACAAGATGACAAAAGCCATAAAAATCTCTGTATTCTCTTTTGTTGCTCTGTTCTGCCAGACAGGAATCTCCTTTTCATGGAAGCACTGGCAAAGCAGGTATTTTACTTCAAAAATAACCAAACAACCACAACCACAACAACAACAAAAAACCAAAAACCAAACCAAAAACAAAACCACACACAAACCAGAATTTCTCTATTCATGAATTGTGAACTCTTTGTATTGTTGGTGTATGCTCAAATGTCCAGCACGCACTGACTTGTGCACACAGAAGAGTGAGTGACTCCTGGGATCAATTCCTCTGACATCAAAAGGTTCTCTTGTTTGCATCAAATTGAGAATGTGTTCAGGTCCTGCTCCTATTATAAATTTCTTACTGTTATGTGAACTTTGATTTAGAACAAGACTCCTTTCCAGGGCAGTTTTTTGTACAGATAGTGTCACTGAGCTAAAAGTCACGCTCTGTATAGGCTCAGGAGTTGAATGATTCTCTGCATCTATCGAGAGGATGGGAAAGGTAAAGCCTCTGTAGAGCAGGCTCCAGGGATGCTATCCTGAGCCTTACTTTGGCTTTGTGAGGGGCTGTTCTTCATCCACTCCTAGGTAAAGGGCTGTCACCAATTGCCTGATGCAAGACTTGCAGTTCTGTTTTTTGCTGGGTTGTTACCATCAGAAAGAAGTATGCTTGGTGGAATTGCTATTTCATGTATCCTTCTCCCATGTCTCTAGAATTGTTCTATTTTTAAGTATACGTGCATAGCTGAAAAGATAATGTTTGTGTACCAAGCACAAAGCTCAAATGCACAGCAAGTAGAAGACAAAAAAATAGTTCCGTCCTGGTCTTTCCCTGTATGCTTGGTCATTCCTTTTCTCTGCTATTCTTCAGCAGTCCCAGAAGAGTCCTCTGAGGAATGTAAGTATCCCTGTCAGCTCAAAGCACTGCACACATGAAGTACTTTCTAGGAGTAAGTCTCACAGCTGTTGAAGAGTGCTACCTGAGTATTTCCTCATTTCTGAGGTGAGATCAGCCTGAGCTTCAGGTTCTCAAACGATCTATCCAAGGATACCACCCTCTCCCATAGAATCAAAGAATCACCAATGTTGGAAAAGACCTCCAAGATCATACGGTCCAACCATTCATGAGAAAGTCATAAGCTGGTTTGTTCCTAGATGAGCCATAGTAGACTCAGGTTTTCATGAATAAAAACCTTTAAGATGTCACCATTTCATAAGTGACCTCAAATCAGACTCTTCTTGCTGGTGATCCTGAACCCTTGCAGTTTTTGTGAGTATATAGTCTAAATTTGAACATTCAAGAACATCAGGATGAGCACACGGAAAAGTAACAGATTTAATGAAGACCAGAGCAATACAGAGTTAATGAAACGTAAACATATAGGGCCTAGCCACAACCAGAATTAGTGTTGGTAGCCTGCTGGGTCAGTTCTCTATAGCACATTCAGGATTAGGGTGAGTGGATAGCAGCATATTACTACAGTGAGGATATTTGTGTGGGACTGGGCTTAGTTCTCTTGGAAATGTGAAATCATAATTATTGGGTTCCTCTCTGTTTGAAGCAATCCAGAAATGATACATCTTCTGAGTGTGTGGGAGGAGAATTTCCTTCTTCTCTTTCTCTCTCCTGTCCTTTTCTACTTCTTGATCCTAATGTGTCGCAGTAAATAGTACTGGGAAAATTATTCATGCTGAATAAATTTGTTGATATATTTCACCTTGGAAAGTCTTCAAGCACATTATGATTTCTCTAGAAAGTGTTTGAAAAATGCCACTAAGTGTAAGCATGTGGTATAGTTTCCCTTCCCCAGTTGGATGACCAACACTGTGACAAGGTCTCTAATGGGAGTATTCAAACAGGTCAGGAATGTGGAGCACATCCAGGCCTTGAGAGATTTTCATGAGTCATGGGATTTCCACCAGGCCAGAGCCTATTTCTTCTATGTAGAAAAGGAAAAAAAAAAAAAAAAAAAAGAGTTTCAGTACTCTCATGAATTTCAGTCCAGACCAGCAAAAGTTCTGCTCTGCCTCACTCTGGCTCCAATTTTTCTCCCTATACTTTGGAGCTAGAGTAACCCACAAGAGCCCAAGTTGGCCAAATTCATCTAAATATGATGAATCATTTTGTCAGGGACACTTAGTTCCTACACATTTTCTTCAAGCCCTATCAAAGTGCTTGAGGAGAGCAGTCAGGGAAAAATCCAGCTTTCTGCTGAACACCAGAAAGTCCACCAGCAGAGTAGGTGTTGTACATATTCCAATTAAGTGAAAACCTTCAAAATTCAGGCTTTATTCCTGACCAGAGATTCTAGCATTAGACAAGAAGGAACTGTGCATGTTGTAGGTGAAAAATGATTTAGTTTGGGAATGCTGATAGTCAGCAGATAATTGAGTGCAGATTTGCATATCCCAAAATGAACTTTTGAACTTTCAAGCAGAAGCATGCTACTTGCTGGCTGCAACAGGTATGGGGTGACTGTAAATTTTGATAACACCTAGGCTAAACTGAAGTGGTATGTCTCAAATCCTCCAGCTAATAGACAGGGGGTTGACTTACCTATAAAGAGGTTGATCTTGTGTTATGCTTGTGCACAAAGAATATCTGTATTAGGAAAACAGTGTGTCTTTCATCTCAGAAAGCAGAAGAATGCAAAAAGTTTTCCTATACTGATGAAGTGGTAATGGAAGGAAGGGGGCTCGTAAAGAAGGGGATGAAGATCCCATCTGGAGGAAATCTCCTGGTAGTGGGGGAAGATCCTGAAGGCTAAGGAGGCAGGGGAACACTGCCACCAGTTACAGGACTATGGCCAGCCCAAGTGAGAGCAATGTGAAGGCTGTGGGTCAGACATCACAAGTACTGTGCTATTTTCCACACGCTTTCCCTTACAAGTCATGGGTATGCAAAACTCAGAGTTGGGGGAAATTTTTGCTTATGTGTGTGTGATGGGAAGGGGAACAGAGCAAGGATCATGCTATGTGCTGAAGCATCTTTTAATGATTTAGGTGTAGGTGTCACCGTTTGCCCTTCAGTGGAACAGGCATAAGGGCTGAAGGGATGCCATTAATCACATAAAGGTAGATGCTGTTTAGCTCTGAGTCTGAGGTGGGAAATCTGCTCCACAAGCTACATCCTACTGTGTGAGCACATGTCTTTGTTTCCATCAGAGACCGACTGTGTGATTCAGGATGATGACAGACACGTGGTGCACCATACACACTTAGTGCCTTTATACTTATTGATCTGCAGAAGATAAGTGGATGGTGCATTCCACATATCCAGGGTACAAACCCCACAGTGAGACTTGTCCCAGCCCTTGCAGGGCTGCTGCCCCTCAGAGAACCTCTAAGTTAGAGAAAAAAGAAAGAAAAAGAAGACGCTTAAGAAGAAATTAGGAAAAAGAAGGAGAAATTTTAAAAAGTTTAAACTGAAGACTCACAAAGACTCTTTTACTGAGGTATCTTGGGCTTGGCAAAACATGGAAGGTTACCAGTAAGGCACCAGCAGAGGCATTCGTACAGGTTAATGCCCCTGGAATGAAGTATGAGCCACAGAGTCTTATACAAGGTACAGCAGGTCAGAGAGCCTGCACCCTTAGAATTAGCCACACTATGCGTGAGTATGCAAAGACACGCTTTGACTTCTCACCAAGCACTGGGGATGTGCAGAAAATGCTTTTGATCCAAATGATAACATCACGGTGTGACAGCACCCAGGCGCATAAGAGGGGTTCTGAGCCCCAGGAGCTGAAGATGTTCCGCTTCACAGGTATAGCAGCAAAGCAAGCATTTGCGTGAAAAAGTCAGCAAAGTTCTCAGTTCTCTTGTGCCTCCTAATAAATTCTGCATATTCCAGACTGCTTCCTCAAGAAACTTAGAAAATAACTTACATTTTTAGGGACAATAGCAGCTATTTCTCTGCTCCCCCACGATGTTTTGTTATGGTGAAATCCACCTGGATGTGAAATATGATGCCTAAAATAAAAAATCCGTAATGATGGAGAAATTTAAAAATAATCTACTCACATGTATGAGGGCTGCTCTGAATGTAATGTCTCCTATTTTATGATGTTGACCCACAATGTCAGATGTGGATGTTGGTGGCGTGACAGTAGAGGTTAAATCTCCCACCAACATTCTGCTACATTTTGTTGCCTTACAACAGATGGCAGTAATGGAGAACTTAAGGCCCCATCTCCTGGACAGTATGCCTCGCTCTGCTTTTCCACAGTCTCCTGAAAGAGTTGCTAGTGTATAAGGAGACAAAAACTTGCTGAAAGGAATCAAGAATAGTTCAAATAAGGGAGATACACATCGAGCATGTCAGCATCTCTATCAGCTGAGCATTTTACACAGCTATCATGGTCAGCTCTGGTTGAATTAGGCTGCTCGGGAGAGATAGCAAAATAAGTTTGCTCAAGAATAGGGATTTTTACTGAAGGTTTGATCAACACTAAAAGAAAATGGCATTGCTGAGCCTGCCAGGCTATGGCAAGCTACATTGTGAAGCAGCAGATCCCCACATAGTCTGTCCATGTGTTGTTTCTTGTAGGATGAGGGCTGTAATTTTTTTCTGAGAGACCTGATGATTCAACAAAACAAAATCAGTCCACCTTTCTCAGCTTGAATATTATTTTCATGGCCTTCCTGGGCTCAAGACTCAAAATGTTTTAATAAATACATGAAATCTGGAAGGCCACTTACAAACAAATGGACAATCAGACAACAAGAAAGGAGAAGATCTCTGTCCCCACACAACCATGAGACTGGTACTTAGGGGAGTCAAAGAAGTTTCAGCCATAGACTAAATTTACAATAGATACAGGAACAAAAAGAACAGAAGGCAGGTGCTTATTTTCTGCAACCTATGGCTTTTATTTAAAGAACGTGGTAATTCTGTACGAGTAGGAAATAGGAGCATTAATTTTGAGGGTTTGTTTTCTGTGGATTAGATAAACAATCTCAGAAGGACCTGCATCCCAAGACATATCATGTGCTTGCTTTATGCACAGCTCTGGACAACAGGTACTCCATTAACTCCAAAAGAGTTATGGCCTCATTTGCCCCCAGGAAGGACTGTCTCTCCTCTCACTACTTCGTAGTTGCTCCCATGTTTGTGTAAATGGAGGAGGCACCAGGTCAAGTAGTTGTGACCAGAATGCAGTTCTGCATCTTTTTTACACTGTTGAGTATTGCAGACCAAAGAGTCAGTGCTCCTCGCCACAAATGGTTTTAATCACTTGTAATGCCACTGATTTCAGTGGAGCTAATCTGAACGATGCATGCATTAGAGACAGACAAGGATCACCATGCTGGATGACATGACTTGCACTTCATAGTTGGCAAATGTGCATGTTTAGTGGCACCAGCACACACTTGGGATAGTAGATGTTGAAATTACATTAATCTGAATTGAATATTCCCAGCAAAACGACTGCCAAAACACACACCCATTTTGGTAGCAGGAATGGAGGAAAGCCAGCGCTCCTCCTTCAACCCCCAGCAATGAGTTCACTCAGAGTCTTTAAAAAGTTACTGAATGCATAAAGCGGAGGAATGTCATCGTCACCTGACAGTAATGATCACATTTCATGGTAAATAATTACCAGCTCCCAATTACAAACGTGAGCTTCTTAAACTGCCATAATTCATGGCAACATGCTTGCTGCCTCCAGCCGTAAATCACGATTTTTGCTAGGGTGTGGGTGAAAGAGCCATCTGTGCTGATTTGCAATGAAGCCTACAAAAAGCCCAATTTATTAATATTGTTCCTCTTTCTGCCAATTCCTGCTGGTCTGAGCTCTTCTGACAATTGTCCTAATTGTCCATTGCAGTGCAGGTCACCAGGATAGACCCTCTAACATGAGCATCCACATCTAAAGCATCAGTTCCCACAGTCTGCCCACAGTGCTGGGAGGACTATTTAACCAGTAGACAATGATGACCACATGTTTTAGCAAGGCACTGACATGTCTCGCTTGCTTTTCTGCAGCATGCTATTTTTTATGACACTAGCAGCTATCATTCACTGTTTATCCGCTAGTGCACTCAACAAGGTGCCTGGGTGAGCTTGCAGAGCTGCAAAACTCTTATCTTAGTGCTCAAATCTCTGTAATGGTACAAATGACTCACATACACTGCTACAACTGTTTCACAGTTCTTTTTCTTTCTTTCTTTCTTTCTTTCTTTCTTTCTTTCTTTCTTTCTTTCTTTCTTTCTTTCTTTCTTTCTTTCTTTCTTTCTTTCTTTCTTTCTTTCTTTCTTTCTTTCTTTCTTTCTTTCTTTCTTTCTTTCTTTCTTTCTTTCTTTCTTTCTTTCCTTCTTTCCTTCTTTCCTTCTTTCCTTCTTTCCTTCTTTCCTTCTTTCCTTCTTTCCTTCTTTCCTTCTTTCTTTCCTTCTTTCTTTCCTTCTTTCTTTCCTTCTTTCTTTCCTTCTTTCTTTCCTTCTTTCTTCTTTTCTTTTTGCAAGCTCTATTTGTGACTGAAACTTATGTAATTAATCTAAAACATCAGCATTTACAGTATAAAAGCACCACAAGTACTCCCTCCCAGACCTCAGGCTTCTGTAGGATTTTATTTAGGGGAATTTTATGTGAAAATGCAATATCTTTTTGCCTTTTGCCACCTTTTCTTTCTTTTCTTTGTGGAACTAAAAGAGCAGAACTTGGATGGAAGTGCACTATTTATAAAAATGAGCTTACCTCATTTGTGTAGGAATGGAAAGACTGTCAACCTCGATTAGAAAGCAATAATTCTCAAAATAAGTCAAGTAAGGTTTAATGCTGTTATTTTCTCTAGGTCTGAAATGATCGAAGACTTCAGAAGTTTTAAATAAAGAATGAAAATAGGAATATGCAACTCAGGAGATTAGCATTTCTGCAAACTACAGACGGGGTCAATTTAAAAAAAAAAAAGATCCAAATCCAAAATATTACCTTGTTTTAGGGTTGGAAACCTTTCAAAATGCTCAGTGGGAATGTTATCCAAGTATGTCCATTCTGAGTTTTATGACAATTATGGCCAACATCAACCCTTTGGCAGCAAAGTGACACTGAATCGTTGTAGTGCCGAATTAGGCCTTAAGTGTCATTCCTGTATGTGGTTATTTCATCCATCTTTTTAGCTCATGTTCTTTGGCACAACAGTGGGATATGGTTCACACAAAATTGTTTTTTAACCAATTTAGTTTACCTGGTGCAAGATGTGGTCACTTACAGTGATTTAAATCTGCTCTGTATTAATTTAATTTCAGTCATTTCCTGATCAGATTAAGCTAAATCTGTGCAAACCAACTTTAAATAGATTCCCGTGTTTGCACTGGCTTAACTAATTTGATTTTAAAACACACCTTTAATTAAACCAGTGCAATTCTGCATGTGGAAAGGGCTTTGCATGTTTGCATGAGGAACTGTTTGTCTGTGATAATTGGCTCGTATTTAACTACCCAGTTGTGTTAATGGTGACCTGTGAAGTAGAGTGAAGAAGTAATGTTGTGTCTAAGAAGCATGACAATAGGTGAGACTTAGAAAATGCTGTGCCTTCCCTATGGCCTGGGGCAGGTCAGATGTGGGAAGATAGCTGTGGCTTGTCAAAAGACAATTAATACATTTACAAGGAAGGTGTATTTCATTTATGGAATCAACTGCTCTTGAGAGAACAGATAGACAGCATTTGGAGAAAGCATATGTACCACCGCCTGGGGGTCGGGGGAAATTTCAGCGCTCTTTTTATTTCTTTATTTTTTATTTATATTTCTTTATTTTTTTTATATATATTTTATATATTTATTTTTATATTATTTATATTTTTATATATATTTCTTTATTTTTTATTTATAAGGCTTTTTGTCTTGGCTATTCTGAATATTTCTCACTACAATTTTTTTTTCTCCTGGAAATTGTGACCATTTTTGCAGTGTGGAAAAACACCATTCAACAACTTAAATACATGAAATACTTAAATACATGAAACCTGCAGTTTATCCTAAGGTTAGAGTTGTGGCCATTCTTTGGAGTATTTCTTTTTACTATCTCCACAAACATATTTGCACATAATCTTCTAGTCACATAAATTCTGAGCATGGCTCACACACAGAACTTTGCAGAATTTTTGATTAGCAGCCCAAAAGTAATAGGAACATACATATTCTCTGAAAAAGACACTGCTCCATATACTAAACTAGCCAGGAACCTATGCGTTGCTATTGCAAATTTTTTTTGTGGGAAACTGAGATGCAGGGAAATAGATTTGAAGTCCAGCCTCCCTTTTCTATGCATTTTGTTTGTCTCCATCAGCGTGTACACAGAACTACACAACTGTCAGCAACACCTACTCAAGCCACAGAAATACTAAGTCAGAGGAAGACGGAATATATGAGACGGGCCAGGAGTAAAAACTACAACAAAAAATCCATCTTTTCTACGGTATGAAATTTATAAAGCTTTGTTATCATATGTTAGAATGCTGTTAAAAAAAATAATAATAATTAAAAAAAAAAAAAAAAAAAAAAAAGAGGACAGGAGGCAGAAAGGCAGCATGCAGTTCTGAGTGCTGCAGAACAGGGAGAGGCAATACCCTACTCCCTGTATTACCACACAGTGTCTTCACAGACTCTTTGAAGGGGAAGATGAGACTCCTCTGATTTAGAGAAAAGTAAGAATGGCAATCAGAGGTGTTATCTCATGCTCTTGCCATCTTCTTGAGAAAGATGGATCAGAGAAGATGCTGCCTTGAAGAATTCCTGGGGAGAAGAGTGGGAAGGCTAGATAAAAACCAGAGAGGGGGATGAAGCAGCTATGGAAGACCTAGACTGACGAGTGCCGTCTAAAATGGTACTGGCATAGTGTTTGTGCTGTCTGTCTTCCAGCTCTGAAGGCGTATTGGAGATTGCAGCCTGCAGGGCTTCTTGATGGATGTTGTAGCTGCTCTAGTTAATTAATTCCAATTGGTTGGGACCCTGGCAAGGTGCCAGCATGCCTAACAGGCAAAGGTTGAAGGTATCTTTGCTTAGGATACTTTTGTAGAGTTTGTAAAACCTTAAGAATGTGCAGCCAGAAACTTTTTAACAGCCTGCATCCCACCTTGTAATTTCTGCTTTTAAAATCTACACGGATAAGTCAGAAGCAGCACGCAGAGAGTTTGACTGCTGATGCAAATGAAAAGCACACCCAGACCCCTTCTTTTGCTGCAGGATTGAAACCTGCCATTAAAGCCCAAAGCCTAATATTGCCCACATTGTTTTGGTATTCTCTGTGTTCTGATAGTGTCAACACCAGGTCATAGTCACAGCTGAATACTGTAAAACACGTCTTATAAAGAAGCCTGTGAGACCCAAGCCTGAACTGGTGAAGTGGAGGAGGATGGAATGAGAATTGCATCATGGAGAGAGATGGAGTGACTTCTGCAAGATCATACAGTAAGCCAGTAGCAGAGACAAAATTAGATGGAAATGAGATCTGGTGTAAGAGGCTAATCATACATAATTTGGGAAACAGAGGAGTAGCACTCTTCAGTGGGGCTCAGATACACTGCACACACTGAATGAAGGCAAGATAGCATTTCAGTCTTCAACCAGAAACACCTCAGCAAATCAGCCATGCTGAGACTGCTGATCTTCCTGTCAAAGGGGCTGTGACGATGTCTATATACAAGATTTCACTGAAGACTGATAGTTGGAATGATTGCCCTTTTTTTGTGAGACAGAAATAATTGGGGCAGAGCAGGTGTGGAAGCAGAGCTGCAAGAACCTACACGAGAGCAGGTAAATGTAGTTGAATGTGGGGACAGCACTCTGATTTTCTTATTGTAGGTGATCCAGAGAAAAATCATTGTTTCTCAAACAGCTTGAGCCATAATCTGATTCAATGCAGAGGCTCCTACAAAGGTCAGTGGAGTTGGATCCGTCCCTTAAAGAGAGTCAGTGATGTATTGGCATCCAGCTGCAAAGATAATAGCAGAGTGCTCTACAGGACCATGAGTTCACACTCAGAGACACACAGCTCCACACTAGCAACACACCCACAGTATTCTTGCAAACTCCTGAATGGATTTTTTCCAAAAACAATAACCACAAAATACATATCTGTTCTTCTCTTTGCGATAGGCAGTGGTGTAGTTAAGGGTAGACATGGTTAGACAGAGTATAATCACTTTTTATTTTTGGAGGCAAAAGTTTGCCCACTTTTTGGCAGATGTAAGTGAGAGTATGCCAGGAAAAACCCACAACAGTCCTGTTTACCTTACATAGCTCCCAACCCTTTCACTTACTGAAACTGCCCCCAAGATAATATCTTTTATGTACACCACACTATATGCAGTAGTGCTGTGATAAAAGCCTTGATACTATCCCAACTACTCCATAAATCACACATCGTCTTTGAATAATTGTCTGTGATGCTAATTAAACAAAACAAAAGTAGTTCACCTATAGACTTGTCTCCCCTTGCTAGACTTGCTCTTGCCGGCTCTCTCAGCCAGCCCCCTCTGACTTGTCTCCTGCTGAAGATGTCATCCTTCTTCACGGAAGTTCATCTTCATGGCTTGAGTTTCCAGAATTTTCAGCCACATTGACGTAAATGTATAAGTGACAAAAGCACTGTGGTAAGTATTATCTGGCAACTGGCTTGCTGAAAAGGACACCAAAATGGAACAGGCAATTTGCTGTATGCACATCAGGCCTCTGTTCAATCACCAAGGATTTCAAAAAAGAACTGCTCAAAGAAAAAGGTTTTCAGTGTATGTAGAGGTACACGGAAAGCAGCATTTTACTAAAAGAAACTTCCAAAAGTGGATTTAGGAGAGTAGGAGGCAATTGCAATTTATGGACAGATGTCTTAAAATTTGCAAATATCAGTTCATGGGCATCGCATGGCCCACTTATGGAGCTAGTCAAGAAATTAAGATAATGATTTTATTTACATTTAACTGGGAACTGCATTAAGTAAGGCCTGACCTTACATATGATGGGCAACTTTCCACTGTCTTTCATAGGCTCTGAATTGAGCCATCAGCTATTATTTGGCCAGTTTTATCCAAAAACCAGAACAGTCAAAGTCAATATAATTTTGTTTTGCTTTGTCCTATTGTGCATAATGAGTACGGTTGGAAATGAATGGGCAGAAAATATTTTTCCAATAAAAATCCCTCTTCAGCGATTTTTTTATAAAGCATCTTTCAAGATAGCTTTTTTTTTCACTGCAATTTCAATCAGTTTTATGGGCTGACATGGCACTAGTTAGAAGTGCCTTATTTTTATGTTCACTGACTTGCAAGTAGTAGTTTAATGTTTCAGAATCATGGATTCTTCTCCTCCGAAGTGTTAACTTTTTATTAAGCAAAGAAGGGCACAACATGTAGTCTAGTGCTTGGAGGTTTAGTTTTGCAAAGTGGGGCTTTTTTTGTAGTTTGGCAGAAGGGCTCCAAAATTGATTAAAGAGCCTTCTGAAATTATGTCAAAAACTGAGGATGCATCACCTTGGGACTCATCCCACTGGATAAATAAAACTGGGAGAACAAAGATTCAATGCCCTATTTGAATTATATTCATAATTTCTGAAAGCTCAGGAATATTCTGACACAAAATTGATATGATTTCTTAACAGATAAAAGACTCTAGCTTCAAAATTCACATGTAGACCCAAGCCCAAACTTCTCCAAAGTTCATTTTGAGGCTGAATAGTTTCTGCTCCTTAAATATCCAGGAGGATGCTCGTCGAGAACTCAAACTTGAGGTTATATATGATGATTCAGTGTGTTTATTTTTTGCTATTTCCTGATGTTTATCTAAAAAATACCTATCTGGATGACTCTACACAATTATTGAAAATATATACACAATATGGATAAAAAAATCCAAGATATCTTAATATGCTCTACTGCAACTGTTCTTGTTACAAAGCAAGAGTCTCCCTCTGCTTGCCTTCTTGACTTGCTCAAACTGCCATTTCCAATAAAAACTTAAACTCAAAAAAAAGAAAAGATTCATCTTGCCAGGACGCCCCCAAGTCAATAGCTTTTTTTTTTTCCATACAAAGAGAATGAAATTTTCTCCAGAACAGGATCCTGTAGGAGAAAATATCCACTCTCAGTGCCTTCTTTCCAGAGAAAGGATCACTTTACCCAAGATTGCACCTGTGGCAACATCATATGTAGAAGGATGACCTCTTTAATAGCCACTAGCTAAGTATACTGGCTATACACTTTATATTCTGACTTATTTCCAGGGGTTGTAAAATGCTAGCCTTCTGGAGCAGTTCCACACTGGAAAATTGCATCATGATAAAACACAACCCTGAAGAATCTTGGTAACTAAGACAATCCTAAACATGCTGCTAAACATTGAACACAAGCAGGGACTGTTGTGTTTAACATCACATCAGCTGGTTGTGGTTAAGCCCAAGGGCTGACCAGCTGCCACAATGCTAAACATGATGGTCTCAGACTGAGTTGAATATTTAACAGTGTGTTAGTGGCTATAACTCTCAAAGGTCTTTTTTTTTTTTTTTCTTTTTTTTTTTCTTCCCCCTAGCATGATCTGGTTTTCTAGCGTAGGCAAACATTATACTGATATATGTGACTGTTGCAAGGTAACAGAATAACCAGAACAGTTTATGTGCTATACTGATTTATGTTAAGGACCTCGTCCTCCTAGTTGATCTCCTAACTAGAGTAATTGCAAACACCAAGTTAGCCATGCCTTTCCTTTATCCTGTGCTAAGTATACCTGACCCCAGCACAGCTGGAGAGTAATTGCACTGAACTGATGGTGAAAATAGAAGACAAATGGCACCCTTGGTTTTTACAGAGGTCTTATCCTAGCATGGGAGAAAGGAGAAACAAATGTTTGAATGGTATTTATGTACCAGCAAGATGGTGAGGAAAGAAATGACAAGCATCTGCTTTCCTTCATGTGATTGGGCATGATGTATTAGAAGCAGTCTCAGCTCTGTAATGTAAAAGGATAACACAAAGTTAACTCTGCTAATGGATCAGTTCCAGAACTATCTCAGCCCTAAGAAATATGTGACATTTGGATGTCTCTTTTTATTTATTACCAGATATCAGACTCCTGCAGAAACAATAGATCAGTATGTGAATGGCCTAAAAATTAAGGCCAAGTTTGTGAGTTTGTGCAGCTTGACGCATGACAAACTCCCCTCAAGATCATTGAGATGACCAGATATTTGGCTTTTGTAAGGGAAAATAAAAGCTTTTAACAAGTGAAATCATTACTTTCTATGAAAACGAGAAAACAAAACAAAGCAAATCCTCTTCACATGTGGATTAAAGGTATGAAATTGAAACATACGTAAATATTGTTAATTTTTGAGGTCTCTTTTACACCTTTCAGATTTTACTGAATCTAATCAGTGGCTTCCTTTCTGAGGCAGAAATGAATGGATGAAAAGAATGAAAAATGTCAAGTTTGTTTTTCTCAAGAAGATGAGTTAAATTAATATGCCACGTTTTAGTTAGGGTTTTTTTTTTTTTTCCTTTTTAATTATTATTTATCACTTTGAAACTTTTTTTCTGATCATTTTTGAAAAGACTGGGCTAAAATGAGGATGGATAACCACTCATTAAAGTAGATACTAGTAGAATGGGTCCAAACAGAAGAGGGAGATTTAGAAGAAACAGAGGATGAGTAGAAAGGATGATGTTTCAGTCATGAAAACGTAAAAGGCAGAGAACTGAAACACTCTAGAACTAGGAAAGAAAGCTATGAAGAGAATACTCAAAAGTCATAGAGGGCAGATCTGAGCCTCTCCTGCAAGCATGGATTCTCCTCAAGAAGAGATGGGAGTATGCAAAGCCTGTGGAAGAGGAAAGTGAGATCTGCTGCTAATTAGGCTGAAAAGGGTCAAGGTGAGAGTACACAGGACTACAATAAAACTAAGTCCTATGAATAATCTTTTCTTGACTTCATTTTCACATCTTAAAAATCCTTAAATCTGAACCAAGGCCTTTCTAAGTCAGGTAGTGACCATCTTTGGTGTCTGATTTCCTACATAACCATCACAGTTTAAACAGCAGCTTATATCAGGTGAACATTCCTCCATCTTAATGGTGTTACCGATATTGTTAATTTTTTTGGTCTAAAGAACTCATCTTCCTCTTCAAGGTACTGCTAAGTTGGACTTCTCCAAAACTTTTCATCTCAGTGTTAATGCTACAGTGGGCTGGAAGCTTCTAACTAGGCTGCCACCTGACCTCAAAGCCACCACCAGGGAGATCACTGCCATCAGAGAGTTGGAGGTGAAATCCAAATTTCTCAAAAGTTTGAGCTGTGGTAACACAGCTACGGAGCAGTTTCAAGTGAAGTGGAGACCTGATATGGAAGATGAAGAAGGTCCAGACAGCAGGAAACGTGAACAGTGGAAAGGACGGGAGAATGAAAAGTGCAGAGGGAGGAGATAATATGGGGGAGCAGCAGGATGTCATGAGGAAATATCAGAGAAATGAACTCGAGCCAAGGGGAGTTGGCTTTGGGCAGAGAAGATTTAGGAGTCATCAGCATAAAGATGATAAAATAAGCAGTAGGAAAAAATGTGGTATCCCACAAAGGAAGTACATAAAAGAAGGAGGGAAGGGCAAGTAGAGGACCACAGCTAGGCAACTGAGAATGCCAGCTGAGATAGGGCAGAGGTGGAGAAAGGAGGCTGAAAACTTACAGAAAACTATAAGAGGGTAAAACAGCTTGAGGATGAAGGAAAGAAAAAAAGGAAGAAAAGAAGGAAGGAAGGTCAGTTATACTCACAAGCAGAATAACTGAAGTATATGGATCTGAATATAGTGACTTCAGTGTGATACAGAGATTAAAAAGTGCACAGAGCATTAGTAAACTCTGAAGATGGTATATAGTGAGAAAAAGGGAGATTTCATTCCAAGTTCATACTCCAGCTTTCACTATGCTAAAGAAATGTTGTGGGTACAGGTGAATCAACAGAAACTCTCTCCTCCACGTCCTCAACAAAAGGATCCTCACTGGAAAGGAAGCAAGGCTCCTGATAGTTAAGTGTTGTAAGTGCCAGGCAGATGAGAATGTCACTTCTAAACTTCATCATAAAAAGAAATCCTTGTTCCGTTTTTGTACCTAAATCAAGGGTTTCCTACATCTCCCTGGGTCTCTAGAAGTGCTCTTCCCAAAAGGTGCATGGGAACTAAGCTGGAATGAGACTAACATGGCCCAAAGTGATTGCAACATGATGATGTCTGAATTCCCCCGTAACACTGGCTGTGGATAGATCTAGTTCTGAATCTACAGTCCTCTAGTGCTTCAAAAGAGAAGGAGGAAGATTTTGTCCAAAAAGTGGCAATAAAAAGTGGTCTGCTTTCCTGAGTATGTGATAGTGTGAGATGACTATGTATTTCCTTCATTGCTGTAACCCTTAGGAACCTTCTTACTCATTGTGGTGTTCTGATCTTGAAAAGGGAAAAACTGCTGTGCATAATGAGGCTTTGTCACCTGGAATGTCACATAGGATCTGGAGGAAATCTGCCCTAAACTCTTGATATTTTGTGCCAGCAAAGGCTAGCACAGGGTTGTGAAAACACCTCTTGTCTACCCCCAAATTTATCTTGTCTAATGGGATAGCAGAGTAAGCAAGCAACACTGCTGGAGGATTTACCTGACAGGCCAAAAATCTTTTAAGTGGTTAACCACTGTTAAGTGCTTCAGTTTTCCTGAACTTTCACGACACTGCCAGTGGTAATGAAGTGGGTCTGGGTTGCACAGGCTCATGGAAAAGAAAGAACTGGATTTATTCTTTCTAAACTATAAGAAGTCTTTTAAGACCCAAGTGGTGAAAGGTATCAAAGATAAGACACCAGTTAAAAAATGGCAACTGAAGGCAAAGCCATTGCCCATTTTCTTTGAGAGAAACACAGTAAAACTATGAATGAGATGGTCTGGTGCAGTAGGAGTTTTATTCCTGAAATGTGGATCTGAGGGACAACTCTGCAGAAACAGAAGGAAGGCCATTGCAGTGTGGAAGTTTTCCTGCTCAAACATTTGGGTAAGTGGGAGGCTACAGGTAGGTAAAACCAAGGGTATTCATGCTTTCATTTGTAAGTCTAAAACCAGGGGATTTTTATATGCAGGATCATTTTTACTTTGACCTCTGTAATTTGAAGACTCAAAGGGCTTGGTCCTTCTTTGTTGGATCAAAACTAGGTCTAAGTAGGTTTTACAAGAATTTTCCAGTTGGCAACCCTGCTGTAAAGCTAAAGAAAACTATTGCTCAAAGTCAGGCTAAATTTTTATATGTCTTCCCCCCCTCCTCCCCGTCCCGTCCCCCCCCGTCCCGTTCCCCCCCATGGAATGGATTCAGGTAAATATATATTGAGTTGGAGGACCAGTATGCAAACATTTAGGCAGTTATCTTCCAAGGAGATGAGGCCCAGTTGGAAATACTTTTTAAATTTTTGTTCTGTGACTATTCCAAATTTATGACTAGTGAGAACCTAATCAAATTATTCCCTCTCTTCAGGAGTCTCTGAACATCCCCAGATATCGAGATATACACAGTCTGACTCAGTAGAGTGGGAAGGCCAGATTTCTGAACTGAATACAAAAACATAGAATCAGCCAAGAGCTATCAGAGGTCCCATCCATTAGTGGGCTGCAGAAAGGCAAGACCTAGGGGCAGGAGTTTCACAGAGGTCCCACCTCCACACTGAGCACTGGTCTGGGGCTGAGCATGCAGTGGGTGCCAGGGTTTGCCAGCAGCATCGATCAGATCTCCCCCTTGCCCATCTTTCCTCACAGCTGGAGGAAAAAATTGTCCACCAGCCTTGATACTCCACCAGCTTGCACTTGCACTCTTTGCAGTCACATATAGCTTAAAAGTAAATAGATGCTTCAGAATCCCCAGAGAGATCTATCAGTAGTAGCTCTCCCTCTCTTAGTGAAAGTACATAATGCATGTAGATTTTACTCTACAAACAAAACTAAGAGTGCAGTAGGAAGAGGAGAAGTCAACAGTGTCAATTGTGGATACAGAGTAGCAGCAGCACCCAAAGTCTCCATCCAGACATGCAGATGGCATGGCGTGGTGCCAACTGGCATGATGAGCTTCAAGACCCAAGAAGCTTCTGTAGTTCCTTGCTGGGCACCTCTACCTGCATAGGGCTTCTCATGCTATCTGTATAGCGACTTTGGCATACCAAGGTACAAGTTTCTTGAGATGCCTTGTGATTGCTACTACAGTCCTCACATTAAAAGTGTTGCTTTTCTGTTTGGCAGTTTGAGAGGCTGTATTCCTGCCTTTGTGCAAAGACAGCCCTCCCCTTGATAAAGTGGAGTTTCTAGTGCTGCTGATGGAGGTCACAAAGCAGCAAAAATCTGCAATGCTGCATCTAAATGCTTCAGTTCCAGATGTGCACATAAAGTAAGATTTTGTTTGTCCTGATAGATGGTTCTGTCTGAAATGCTACATTTGTGCATGGTTCTGTAATAATGCAGATTTGCCATGTCCTTTCTAACAGCTGCCAGCTCTGTTGAAGAACAGTGAGAAGATCACATTTTCCTCTGAAATCAGTAGAGATCTCTGAACAGTATTTGTGTGAGTAAAAGGAGAAGCAAGCCTGGGAAGCCTGTAATTATTTGCTACATAAATAATTTAATTAATACAAACTCTGGGCTAGATCCCAGTCTGAATTGGCAGTTTTGTTCTGTTTGGGGCGGTACAGACAGTGCCAGAGCCTCCCCAGATCTAGATTTATGGATTCTTACTCTTCAAGAGAGGCCAGGTGTCATGTAGAGGGCAAAACCTTGCCCTGCACATCAGCGAAATGCTTCAGGAACAAAAAAGAACTGACTCAACCTTTTATTTATTTATTTATTTATTTATTTATTTACTTATTTATTTACTTATTTACTTATTTATTTAAATTTTTCTAAAAATCTAAGCTCAGATCCTTGCCCCAGACTTCTATCATTTTTTGTTTTTATTTTTTTTAGTTTTGCGTATCTCTAAATTTTCTGCCTTTTGGCTCAGATGAGGCACACAAGAGCCAAGTACTGTTATAGCTGTTTTCGTCTTGGTTCCAGCCCAATTGGAAGTAGGAAATACTGAAACTCTCATGGGTATGCCTCTTCTCAGGAGACTTCCAGTCCAATTTTGCAGATTCATGAGTGCTACATGCTTTGGGTAAAGTTCAGAGATGCAACCAAAGCCAAATGCTACAGATACATTGACATGAAACACACAGGGAAGGCAGTAAGCTTTGTATCTTCAACATCCCATGCTAGCTGGGCACTTGCTTGAACTAAACTGTTGTAGAGTCTGTTTAGGACTGAGTCCAGAACTGTTTTTGCAAACCTCTAGAAGTTGCTTTGCACTACTTACTCTGTGAGGGTGCAAGCTCAGGGGGAAGCCAGCAGAAGAGGCATTTCTGGACCAGAGAGGAGGAACAAGAGTAAAACAAGGAATGTGCAACATCTTCACTTCTGTTGCCATCTTTGCTCTTTTATGACACGAGTGATGCCAAGCTGTGTTATACCTCCCAGTCAGTAACTCTATTTTCACCCCAGATACTGGCCTGGCAGGATACACTGCAGGTGTATATACTGTTGGTACTCTGTCTGATGTTGAAAATTCAGAATTCAGTCACTGTATAGAATCATAGAATCATTAAGGTTGGAAAAGACTACTAAGATCATTTTAGTCCAGATGTCAGTCCATCCCCACCATGCTCACTAATCCATGTCCCTCAGTGCCGCATCTACATGGTTCTTGAGCACCTCCAGGGATGGTGACTCCACAACCTCTCTGAGCAGCCTGTTCCAGTGAGTGTTCCACCACTCTTTCCAACAATAATTTTTTTCTAATATCCAACCTGAACCTCCCCTGGTGCAACTTAAGGCCATTCCCTCTCATCACTGTTACCTGGGAGAAGAGGTGGACTCCCCTCACTATAGCTTCCTTTCAGGTAATTGTAGAGAACGATAGCATCTCCCCTGTGTCTCCTCTCTCCTGTCTAAACAATCCCAGTTCTCTCAGCCACTTCCCATAATGCTTGTGCTCCAGATGCCTCACAGTTTTGTTGTCCTTCCCTGGACATGCTCCAGGGCCTTAGTGTCTTTCCTGGAGTGAGTGACCAGTATGAAGGTCAGCTGGGCTCCAATGGCTAAGCTATCCACAGCATGGCCTGTGGACAGGCTGCAGGACTTGTCTCCAGACACTGCCCCTCTGCTCCCTGTGAGGAGCTGCAGCCTCCATGAGGCCTCCCCTCAGCTCCTCTGCTCTGGACTGAGCAAATGAGGTAGCCTCAGCTGCTCCTCACATATCTTGCTCTCCAGACCCTTCACCATATTTGTAGCCCTCCTTTGGATTCTAACAGTTTTATGCCCTTTTTGTACTGTGGTGCTCCAAACTGCACACACACTCAAGATGAAGCCAAACCATGCAGTGCAGAGAGGGTTGTTCTGTGCTAGCTGGTAGATGAGGGAAACTGAAAGGGTGTGCTCCGTTGTCAGACACTCCAGGGCTGAGTTCCTGGAAGGACTCTGTGCTGTTTCCACATCCCACCTCTCCACTGCACAGCAGCAGTACCCTTGAAAGTGGTATAAGAAGATTTCCACCCCTGTTGAGGTGGGGACAAGCATGTTCAAGCACCCTCCACCCAAGTGGTGCCTGCACTGCCTGTGGTAGAGGCAGGACCTGAAAAGCTGCTCTGGGCCTTTTTTGTCAGCTTCTCCTTCCTAGGAGACAACAGAGACTTCAAACTGGTTTGTTTTGGGACAAGCATTCAGACAGCACAGCTCTGCAGACAGCTTCTCTCCATGGTAAACATAAGCACATCAGATCTGCTGATGGCAAGTATGATTAGGGCAGCAGTGCAGTGGCATTACTGTGTAATGGAAATTTCTACTGACAGTGAAGAAAATAAAACCCTTTTGAGAAATGAGAAAGGAGGGGAAAAAAAAGGCTGAGAATAACCTGGGGAGCTGTAGGATGGATGGAAAAGGAAGAGTGCTGAGTTCTCCTCATATCAATGTGATTTTTATCACTAGCACACAAATAATCCCACATAATACCCCTGTCCTCACTGTGTGCTCAGCAAACAGCATGGACACACAAAGATTTATGGACATCAGCCACTGTCAGAAAACCAGGGAGATTTTCTTCCTGAGGCCTGTTGCTGGGGGAGAGAAAACGAGTGTGTGTTTCTTTGCCTGCCCTGCTGCTGATCAGAAGATACTTGTTTAATAAGGCTATTATTTTGTATTGTTTGCTTGACATTAGTGGACATTGAAACTGAAGACTCATTTTAAGTGGCACTGTACCCAAGCACAGTAAGAGACAGTAGTCACTGTGCTTATCAGCTGAACAGACAAGATGTGGTGTGTCCCCTTTCCAAATGGGGAATTGATACACATAAGCAATGAAGTAATCTACCCCACAGATATTCAGTATACAAACACAAGCCTGACAGCCAGCTGCAATACTGAACCTTGGTAAGAGATTTAACAGCACAGAAAACAATGGGCATTGTATACTGTAGGCTTATAAAATAGAACTGTGTGAAAAAAGGTTCTTTCCCTCTTTTCTCCCCTGAGAAATGACACATTTTTGTCAGACACACTTTGGCTGAAAACAGGAATATATGCTGATTAGAGTAACTTTTGTTTGGTGGCCTTAATTTATTTTCAGGCAAAAGGCAAAAGCAGACACCTCTCGTGGAGAAAACCACAACAATATCCAATGAAAAGCTGCTTTGGTGAATATTTTGCAGCCTGCTCTGGTGCAAAGTACCTTATGTTAGGTGCTTTCTTTCTCTTGGCGCTTGCATCCAGCTCTCCAATTCTGCACTGTGTTGGCCTTTACTTGAATACCACCTTCTGCTCCCAATGTACTGCTGCCAGCTTCAGCAGCTCAAGCATAAATCTTCCTAAAATTGAGTGTGGGGGTGTTGTGGAGGAGGAGGAGGAGGAGATGAAGGGGGGAAAGTCACTGGGGCAAGGGGAGAAAGTCAAATCCCAGTTTTAGGAGACAGGTGTCCATATCCGATAGATCTTAAAAAAGGAAATGAAATTTTAGCTGCTGTGGTCATGGAAAAAAAAACAAAAACTAGAAAATGTGAAGCTCACAGTCTCAAAAATCACTTGACAGAGGACAAAGATGCCTGATTTTTTGCATTGTTTGTAATGCTGGAGGGTGAGAGCCCTTAATGGTTCAGGTGCACTGCAGCTTGCCCAGAGCATTTAGGATACCTCAGTCCTTGGGTCTCCAGAGTTTCTACCATGGTGTCTGTCTTCTCGGCTGACCCATGGTGGCCTTGGGCTGCTGCCATTGGCTGCCTTTGCTCAGACATATCCTCCTAACACCTCCCAGAGCTGGGTTCTCTGCACCAGCCTCAGTGAGGAGGAGGAAGGAGCAGCTCTTCATCCCACTGCTGAAGCTGATTTAAGGCCTTTCAGTGTCATCTCTTCTGCCTGATTGGATGCAGAGGTGTAATGTAAGAAATGAGAACACTGCAATAATCAGGACTTTAATATGGAGCAGCAGTGTTGCAGCAACAGCAGTTGCAAGCAACAAGCTCAACAACAGTACTATCAGAGTGGATGTCCTGTGCCTGCAGACATTCATGGTCAGACTTGACAGGGCTCTGAGCACCCTGGTCTTGCTATAAGTGTCCCTGTTCTTTGCAGGGAGCTGGACTATATGGCCTTTTAGGGTCTTTTCCAACTCAAATGTTTCTATGATTGTACGATTCCGTGATTACCCTGTTTTGAACCATGACTTTGAACTTGCACCCTTGAGGATCCAGAGGATGATCAGAAGGCTGCAGCACCACCCCTATGAAGACAATATGAGGAAGCTGGGCTTGTTCAGCCTAGTGAAAAGAAAGCTGTGGGGTGATCTCATTGCAGCCTTCCAGTACCTAAAGGGAGCCTGCAAACAGGAGGGGAGTCAACTCTTTACAAGGGTAGATAATGGCAGGACAAAGGAAAATGATGTTAGGTTGAGGGAGGGAAGATTTAGGTTGGATATCAGGGGAAGTCCTTTACTACGAGAGTAGTGAGGTGCTGGAACAGGCTGCCCAGAGAGGCTGTAGATGCCCCCCAGTTAATGGAGGCGTTCAAGGCCAGGTTGGATGGGGCCCTGGGCAGCCTGGTCTAGTATTAGAAATGGAGGTTGGTGGCTCTGCCTGTGGTGGGGGGGTTGGAGATTCATGATCCTTGAGGTCCATTCCAACCCAAGCCTTTCTATGATTCTATGAGTCTACGACTATGTCAGTCTCCTGTTGGCAGCTCTGGGAGGCTTTCAGAGAGGGTTGATCACCACAAGTCTGAATTGAATAATTTCAGCAGCATTCAGCGTGCCCATTGCACAGAAATATGGGTGCCCAATTTTTGGCACATTTTCCAGATACCCAGTCTGCCTGCAAGGTGCAGACTTCAGCAGCAGAAGGATTAACTCTGGGGACAGCCATCATGACCAGAAGCAGAATGGAATAAGAGGGCAGAGGCGGGCTGAAGTTAAGTAGAACTGAAAAAGCAGAGGTTATTTATTGCAGAAAAACAAAAGCTTGTTCAGAAGATCCAAGTGAGGCACTTCCTCACAGAGTTGCGGGGAAAGACTGAAAAATAAGAATGTGCATCTCTGAGAACCAGAGCTACATGTTGGGAAGGCTGCCATGGACTTCTGGGAGTGCAGGGCAATATGCTTCTCCCTAAATTTTAAAGCAGAGGCAGTAGCAGCAACCATAGGATCTTAGAATCATAGAATGACTTGAGTTGGAAGGGATCTTAAAGCTCGTTCACTTTCAACCCCCTGCTGTGGGCAGGGCTGCCACCCAGCAGCTCAGGCTGCCCAGGGCCCCATCCAACCTAGCCTTGAGTGCCTCCAGGGATGGGGCACCCACAGCTTCTCTGGGCAGCTGTGCCAGGGCCTCACTGCCTTCTGAGTAAAAAACTTCTTCCTAACATCTAACCCAAATCTCCCCTCTTTTAGTTTAAAACTATTACCCCATCATATCACTATCAGACTGTGTAAAAAGTCAGTCACCCTCTTTGTAAGCTTGCTTTAAGTACTGGCAGGCCACAGTGAGATCTCCCTGGAGCTTTCTCCAATGCAATGTAGGGTCACTGGCTATCAGTTTACCCTTGCATAAAACAATTAAAACAATGCTTACAATGCTTACATGAACAAACTCACGTGCCAAATGCTAAAAATGGTTGATGATTGTTGTGGTTCAAACTTTTTTCCACCAGCAGCCCAGCACTTGGTGCTAGATAGCTACCACTTAGCACTAGGTGCCATGTGTGAGGCTGCTGAAAATTGTAACAGAGTATACTTAGAGAGGTTCAGAAGTATTTCCCCTCTGTTGAAAGATGCTATTACTTAATTCTCAGGAACTGACGAGCCATTCATTTTACATATCAGAGTATGTCAGTGCAATGCTCCTTAGCAGAACGATTTTATAAATTCTAGCACCTTAGAAAAATGTTTAAATCAAAGCTAAGACAAGATATCTTGCGACACAAACACCATAAGGAAGTGCACTCATGTTTTTCTCTTTTGTTGCCTGTTACTTTGTATGAGAAGTATGCCACGGAGTAATTAATGAAAAGATTGTGCCAAGTATTTAAGAGAAAATTCTCAACTTCAAATACTATATAAAAATGAAAACATAAACACAGTTTTAGAAGGATGTGTCTCCAAGGGGCAGACTGGGTGGCCCTAATGGTAAGAAATGCTTCACTGCACAGGGTATCTTTCACATACAGTCACTTGGAGGACAACACACATTGCTTGCAAATTAATTCCGTAGCAGAAAATGGGTTGAAAGAGTGAAAACCACAAAAATGCAGGGAAAAATGTTTGAAGAGCTGCCTATGTCTTTTGAAGTAAACGAGTTGAATTGTTCTGGTAGCATGAAGACTTGTTTGGGTGGGATAGAGCAGCACACATACACTAGTAGAAATTCTTAGGATCTCTGTTTTTTGCATCACTTGGGGTTTTTACGTTTTCACCTTTTCCGGTCTCCGGCATGAAGACCCTTTTTTTCATTGGAGCGTTGGGTACATGGATAGACCATTGAGATAGGACATTTTCTCACAAGAGGTTAGCATGAACTCTACCCACAGTAACATGGTGCATTTCCCCTGCATGAATATTTCTAAGCAACTACTGAAAATGAACTATGGTCAGATGAGAAGAACTTTTTATAAGGTCTGATGTCAGATGTCACCACTCTGTTGTGAAGGAATTTGGTTTGGAAAAATTTTCTGATGCCATCACTTATTCTTGATGAACGCGCTTCTGCAAAAGTTGTTTGTGCAGACTCATTTTGCAAAATCTCTCACATTCAGGATTTCAATTTAAGTTAATGGGTACTCAGTGTTTGAGGGGACTGTATATGAAATTGGAACACATTTGAGCAGCCAGTACAGATGCACTTAACACTGAAGCTCTGTCTGGAATGTCATTCAGAAAGGATCATTTGTGTATCACCTATTAGGTGGTGGGAGAGCTAGAAATATTTTTATTAAGTGTTTATCAAAGCATGATACAGACCATCTGCCTCATGTTATCACCTATTCTTCGTTTGTGACCAAAAAGCTATACCTAAGAGCAAATGGCTCTTCTATCTTGTAGTAATTCTAGGAGGGCTAACATTTGTGTTTGCCTGCGATCTCAGATAGCTGTTCTGTTGTATGCTTCTTAGAATTGCCTGTATGTTTCTTACATTCACACTCATCAGTAGGTGATAAGGACAGTCTATACTTTCTCAATTTATTTTGTTTGTGGAGATATTTCTAAGTTCCCACAGAGAGCCTTTATTTTTGTCCACACTATTTTGTCTGCAAAAACTACCACACAAGCACCACCTTAGATTGAGAATAGACTGTTCTTATGTATATATATAAAACCCTGTGCAAACTGTGCTGATTACAACAGAATTGTAAATAGGTCTTCCAGCAGGGAATCCCCCAAGCCTGCATTACTCTGTACTACCGAAGTAGCAGATGAGTCAGGTTTCCCAGTAAATGAGATCAGAAAGCAACAGCAGTGAGGAAATCAACAGCCACAAAGAGACATGTTCTGACAAGACTGTTGTTAACCTTTCTGTCTGTAAAGTGTGCATTAATAAAGGGCACACTGGTTACTAAGTTATGTCTAAAGGTACCAGAAGTAAATCAGAAGGTTTAGTTGTCTTCCACACAAACGGGACTTTGAGCACTTTCTGAGCTGTTAATTCACTACCATGCTCTAGCAGGGAGTTAAAGTTTCATGTACTGCATCATCAGAAAAAGAGCTGCCCCTGGCCAGTGAATCCTCCAAGGAATCCTGTGTGGCGATGACAGCTTCTGGGAGCTCATAACGCTTTTGCGTCTCTTCATTGAACCACACATTTGGGGGACCTGGGGTCATCCTTCCATGTAGATAGAAAGGTACTGGTTAGGGCTGTATGAGAACCTGGTTTTTCATATGGACACCAAAGTCGCTCCAGATGAATAAAAAGGGACAAAAAATTTGTTTTTGTTTCCCCTGGCATTTTCTTCCAGTTTTCCTACTTTGTAGTAAAGTAGGTTTACCAGTAGACTTGGAGTGACTGGAATATTTAATGTCTGATGAAATGAGATTTTTCCCCTTTCATATACTAAAGTAAATCAAAGCAGGAAAAGGGCTAGATGTAAAATAAAAATAAAAATAAAAATAAAAATAAAAATAAAAATAAAAATAAAAATAAAAATAAAAATAAAAATAAAAATAAAAATAAAAATAAAAATAAAAATAAAAATGCTGAAGGATGTAAAACGGGCTTTTTTGTCCAAGACTCCAATGGCCAGGACATGTCAGTCTCATTCTTTCAAAGATGTTGACTCAGTTCTTGACGTTACCAGGCCAAGTCATCATCAGCAGTGGCACAGAGCCACTCCACACAATGCCCCAGAGATTGAAAGGCAGCCATGCCGACTGCTACATGGGATACTTGGCGTCTCTAGCATATTCCACCAAATGTTAGGCCATTGATGCATGACAGAGCAGTGTCAAGAAATGAGACTGAGACAAACTACTCCAGAAAAATGTCTGGAGGAGGCTCAGGGGAGTCCTCATTGTTCTCTACAACTCCCTGAAAGGAGTTTGTAGCAAGGTAGGGGTCAGCCTCTTCTCCCAGGTAACAGCAATAGGACTAAAGGGCATGGTCTTAGGTTGCACCAGGAGTAGTTCAGGTTGAATATTAGGAAAAACTTCTCCTTTGAAAGAATGGTGAGGCAGTGGCACAGACTGCTCAGGAAGGTGGTAGAGTCACCATCCCTGAGGTGTTCAAGAACCGTGTGAATGTGGCACTGAGAAACACAGTTAGCAGGTATGCTTGGTGATGAGTAGATACTTGGACTAGATCATCTTGGTGGTCTTTTCCAACCTTAACGATACTATAATTTCTGTGTGTGGCATACCCAAGTCATGGGTTCAAGCTGTTGAGCTTTGCTGAATCTATCTAGACTGTGAGACAACAACCTTTGGGATCCAAGCAGTGCTGGTTGGGAATGGTGCAGATCATGGCTGGATTCTTCAAGTGGGGCTTTGTCACTAAAATACAAAATTAATTTCTGTCTTTTAACATGGAAGCTTAAAGTTTTCTTAGGAAATGGGAAATACGAGAGTGACATTTTCACTGTTGGATGTGGGAACAGAGCCCTCATGAGGTGGGGTCATTGATGAGAGGGGTATTATTCTCCAGCAGAGCAGCCACAGAGAAAAGATGTCAGCCAAAACAGTTTGTTGAAGTCAGTGAGACTAAGAAAATCTTTTCAGGACAGCTAACTTTTTGTTCTTAACACACAAACTATCTATGAGAAAAATAACAGTAGCAATCTACGTAGGTCTAAGACACACAGGTTTACAGTGAAGAAACATCACGGCTCAGTGAATAGAGTTTAGATTCTAAATTGCTTCTGATTAAAATTGTATAGCTTGTTCTGCAGTATTATAACAAATCTTTGAAGCACATAAGGATACCAAGACTTGGAGGCCAATTCTATTCTAATTCTATGCATGGTGTTGTTTGAAAATGCTGATGGGAGAAATTTCAGGGGAAAACAACAAGGCAGGGCTGAAGATGACTATTGAAAAAACAACTGGTTATAACAGTTTTAGTAAGTTCAGATAAAAAGAAACCAGAGAGATGGGAACAGTGAGAAAAAGGGGACTTACAGAAACCTTCTGGTGTTTCAAGTGAAAGGTTTGAGGTAGGGGGTTTTAATTCCTCAATATTCCTTGGTTATGTCTCCAGTGTACATGTGCATTAGATTCTCTGGTCTGTCCCTTGCTGCCTAAACCTTGACCTATGGCAAATAACTATGATGTACTTCTCTAGAAAGTGGGAGTAAAGAATTCATACTAAAATTAAAGTGAAGGATAACTCAAATTCTTATTTTCCTTACAGAGGTGCAGGGAATTGTGCTCAATATAAAAGCAAAGTAGAAAGCTTCAGCCCTCATAAGGCAGAGAATGGTTTATGAGCAGAAAACTGCTTGTGTTTCACTTACGCTGTCTTTGAAATCAGTTTTGTTAGAACTAGTTGCACTCTGGTCGAGCAGCTGAAGCAAAACCACTGTCAAAACAAAGTAGGAGCTGCTCCAAGTCAAGGAAATTGTTTTACAAAGCATGCCTTGGGTTAGGTGGCATATGTCAATGCAGACAGTGTGGCTGTAGCTGGTGTGCCCCTGCATGCAGCTGTGGCACAGCAAAGACCTACAGCCCCTGCTGGGGTCTGTGCTCCTCCTGTTGATGTGGGTGCATGCAGACCTTGCAGGGGTCCAATCTCTGCATTTTAGCACTCATTCTGAATGAACTTTCATTAAATCACATTTACTTTTGATGTTGGCTTTCTCAGGACTGCATTCAGGATCTGAGCTTTCTGCAGTTAAGTGGTGTCACGGGGGAAGTTTCTTCATTTATCAGTCTGCTTTATGATCTTCTGCTTCACTTCTGAGGCAGACAGATTGATTGAACCACTACTGTACGGCTGTGCCACGGCTGTAGAAGTGCACGTTCTGTTACATTTTGGTGTGGTTTTGTATTCACACACAGGCTATTTTTTTGTTGAAGTAACTCTTTTTTTCCTAATACCTCCAGCCACAAAGTAGTTTCATCTCAGCAGATGTCTTCAGCGTAGTTCAGCTGCATCAGCAGATATTCCGGCGATGGTATTGCTCCCCTGTGACTGTCAACGGGGATTTTATATATATATATATATATATATATATATATATATATATATATACACACACACACACACACATATATATATATATTATTTAAGTGCTGGCAACATGGTTTATTTATAACAAGGAACATATTTCAAGAGCATTTTCTATATCCATATCTATTTCTTCAATCTTTATCTCAGTAAATAGAACTTTGTGTTCACATTTAGATTTCTCCTTTTCTCCCCCTCCCTGTACTTTTTGCTCCTCAAACAGCCGCATGGTTAAGAAACATTTGGTGAAAGTACTGTTTGACCAGTGTTATAGTCTAGAGCAGACTCAGCGGCACTATGCAAACATTTTCTTTACAGCATTAGTTCTTTCACCTACCAGATATATCAAGCTAAAAGTTTGTAACACTACTTTTTTCCCTCATGTGTGTTTCAATCTTTCTGACATCTGGAAAAAGTGGTTTCTGACTTGGTCCTTCCTGCATAACTTCTGTTTAAACTTGGTTCACAAAAAAGATATAGTGTTTGCCTAGGGTTCGAGTGATTAAGACCATTTCTCCATTTGCCTGGCAGCACTACAACTCTTTGGTAGAAGCAGCCCCAAAAGAACTACTCTGGGAATTGTCACATTTTATGATGTACGAGCTTCTTTTTCTTTTTAATTTTACCACAAGAAAAGAAGGAGCAGGCTTCCATCTGCACCCATCTCCTCAGTTCTGCTGAAGATTGGGGCTGGGACCTGGTTAACTGTTAAAGCAAAAGGTCCAAATTCTGCAGGCTCCTCTTAACCAAGCTCCTTTCTAAGTCAGTAAATGACTTGACCAAACATGGAGGGCCTAATCCTTCCTATGTGAATCAAGAGGCTTTTTTGGACCATCTATCCCCCTTGAAGGACTGGGTCTTTCCCCCTAAAGGGTGCAAATATCATAGCACTCCTGATATGATTGCTGTGTTATGATTATTGTCTGCACTTTTCATTTTCTTTTAAGGGAGGTTTGGTTTTAATTCACTCAGTTCTCACAACCAGCCACCCCCAGACCCATTTCCTCTAGGTACTTCTCCTGGAAAAGGCAGAGCAAGGGCCAGTGATCTTTTTACTCCAGGAAGACTGGACAGAATTCACCCTGAATTTGGACTCAGACGATCCAGCTACAACAGCAGTCTGGGAACTTAGGCAGCAGCTCATTTATGAACGTCAGGAAAATATCAGGAAGCATTTCTGTGCTTTGTGGACAACAAAGCAGTGGCACAGGCTGCCTAGAGCCTGTGGGATCTCCTCCTTGGGGATCTTCCAAAGCCCCTTTGGGTGTCTCTACTGGAGCAGAGGATGCAGCAGAGGGATCTAAATGGCCCTGCTAGCCTCGGCCATGTGTTTTCACTGGTATAAAAGGATTAGGCTGGAAGACTTCCAGCTCTTGCATGGTAGTGTTGAACACTGTTCCTGGCCAGTAGGTCTGGAGTTAACCCAGGGGAGAAGCAACTCCAAGTGAGCAGTCTGGTGATTGCCATCTTGTTTGTGAAGTAAGGAAAGTTACTAACACAGATGTGGGCAGTTGGCCTTCTGGCTTCGGGGCAAGGGACTAGTGTTTGGCACATCTAATTTAGTACTATATTTACTTGCATGAACGGCTGTGCCCCTTACTATTTCTCTTATGGACATAAAAGAAAACAATCAAGAAAAAAAAAAGCTATGAACATCCCATAAATCTGCTTTGAAGTCTTTCTAACTATCCATTGAAGGATATTAATTCACTGTGTTCATCTGGAGATGTGACTATTTAAAAAAGCTGGTCAAAAGAATAATTGTTTTCCTGCTCTCAGCACTAGATCCTGTTATCATTACTAAAGCCACTTAAAGAACATTTTCCATTTCTCTCTTCCAGCTGCCCTACCTTGCCCTGATCTCAAATTAGTTGAGTGAAATGGTGACCTTCCTGAATGACCTCTTTTCATGTTATAATCCCACTTTTCCCCACTTAAGACATTGTTGTAAAAATTAACTGTCCGTCTCCAGTGCTGCATTGACTTCATCCCACAGTAGCCCTGCTTTACAGTCCCCATCATTCATGACTGTCTGGTATTTTCACAAGAGCACTGATGCGGATGGTGCAAGTGGAAAGAAGAAAGAAGAATTTCTCTTCCCTGTTGTCCATAATTATGAAAGTCTGATCATTCATTGGAAAAAATATTCAGAGCAGGACTGTTGAACCCTGTTCTTGTTTTCACTCCCATTACTGTCACCCTAGAATAAATCTTTTGCGGTGGAAGAGATAATCAAATCTCTTTCCTTCACACACATCTCTAAGATATCAGGAAAAGATCTGTTCATAAATAGTACTAAAACATGCATTACTTTATGCATCCTTCATAACCTCTTTATGGTCACAGGGAAGATTTATTGGAGTAAAAATGTAGTCACATGACCAGTTAACTGATGATTTGGATCATAGAGGTCTATACAGCAGGGTAGGGATTGCAGCTTTTATGTTTTTCTAACAAGGAATCTATTCCTATCACGACTTCTGTGTCATGATGGAAGGATTCCAGGTGCCTTCAGACCTTTTTAGTCTAACGTGGTAACTGTAAGGATGATGACTGGTGGGAAACCTGGGAACTGCCTATATATGCTTCAGGTAGATTTGTGCTTGGTTTGCACCATAAATCCTGGCCAGAGATTTTTCAAGTATTTTCTAGGGATTAGCAGTGGTGTTTCTGCAGCCTGGCATCTTAGGTTTTGCTCCAGGTGGCTGATGGAGGCTGCTGGCCACCTCAGTCTCAGACCTACCCATCAGGCTACTCTACACAGCAGTGCAGGTGAGGCCACTTGGGATGCCAAGAACATGGTTTTTACCATTGAAGCCATGAGACTGTCAGTAATGGAGACAACTGAGCTGGAGATGGCAGCAGACCCTTATCATGCAAAAGGAAGCCTATGGTTTCAGACTGTCTTTTTAAATTATCTGTTTCCAGAATGTCCACAAATATACTGAAATATCCCTCTGACTGCATTTTCAGAGTCTCCTGTTGGCACTCTGTACTTTATAGTATATGGAGCTTGTTTGAACTTTGGTGGTAATCAGCGTCTCCATAGAGCACCACTATGGAGTGTGGTGACACACAGGAACAGGTTGCCCAAGGAGGTTGTGGATGCCCCATCCCTGGAGACATTCAAGGCGAGGCTGGATGTGGCTCTGGGCAGCCTGTCTGGTGATTGGCAACCCTGAACAAAGCAGGAGGGTTGAAACTGGATGATCTTTTTCAACCCAGGCCATTCTGTGATTCTATGATTCTATGATCTCCATCCTGTTGCAGGAGCCCATTACTGAAACAATACACTTTCATCTTTCACCTGCAAATGAGCAGACAAATTTGCACTGTTAATATTTCACTATACTGGTAGAACTGCCACCTACCTGCACCCTGAAAACATGTATTATGCCTTTGTTGAGGTGGCTATATATTTTTACTTATTGAAAATTGCATTCTTATACCTTGTTCCCAAATTTGATGAGCAACTTGCTGTTACATACATATGTTTCATTCTCATTTGTTTCTTTCAAGTTCAGCTCTGATGTGGGGGTTTAACTTATTTGAATTAAAAAGAATCGCATCCATTTTTCATATGTCCTTTGCTGGACTCTCCCATCTCTCACTTCGTAAACTACCAGATAACATTCTGTATAAAATGATATAAACATAGGATAATTTCAGAAATGTAAGTTTCTCCAAGTTTTAAAGCAATTTGGCTTCCTAGTGTGTCCAAAAGTGTATACAGTGGGAGAGAGGAAGTTTAAGGAAGTGGCATGTTACACCACAGCAACAAATGATTTCAGCAGGTTGTGTAGTTAGAGAATCACGGAACGTCTTGGGTTGGAAGGGACTCTAAAGATCATCCAGTTCCAATGCCCCACCAGCTGAGGCTGCCCATCCAACCTGGCCTTGAACTCCCCCAGGAATGGGGCATCTGCAGCTTCTCTTGGCAGCCTGTGCCAGTGTCTCACCACTGAGTAAAGAATTTCCTCCAAAATGCTCTATTTTTGTTATTTACCTTAGCACCCTCATGAAGATGTAGATTCATTTTAAAAACGTATTTAGCAACAAAATCCAGGCCAATTAAACAAGGCTCTCTGGTGTCTGTCTAAGATCACAAATGAAAGTTGCTTTTTACTCTCTTTAACAGAGAACACTTAAAAGCTCAATAGCTGCAGGAAAAGAAAGGAAATTAAACATTCCAAAGAAAAAAATTACTAACACAATTATTAAATTTTCTCAATAAGAATATTGAACTTTTTTTTCCTGTTGAAAAATCATGTGTTATTCCATTTCACAAATACTTTTTAGCCAAAAAACTTGTGTTCCTGCAGTGCAATAGCTGATTTTCCTAGGGTAGTAACTAGCCAGGAGTGTCTTTACACCCTTGATTGGTTGCTTCCACAGGTTAGAAGTGCAGTCAGCAGACTGGGTGAGGATTGTTGGTATATATTGATAATCAAAGGGGACAGCATTTCTGATCACAGAATCACAGAATCACAGAATCACCCGGGTTGGAAGGGACCCCAAGGATCATGTAGTTCCAACCCCCCTGCCTAGCAGGGCCACCAAACATACACATTCAGATCAGGTTGCCCAGGACCCCGTCCAACCTGGCCTTAAACACGTCCAAGGACGGGGCATCCACAACCTCCCTGGGCAGCCCATTCCAGGGCCTAACCACTCTCCTAGTAAAGAACTTCCCCCTAACATCCAACCTAAATCTTCCCTCCTTCAACTTGGATCCATTTCCCCTAGTCCTGCTGTTGTCAGCCCTTTTGAAGAGTTTACTCCCCTCCTGGGTGTAGGTTCCCTTCAGGTACTGATAGGCTGCAATGAGGTCACCCCGCAGCCTTCTCTTCTCCAGGCAGAACAAGCCCAACTCCCTCAGCCTGTCCTCATAGGGGAGGTGCTCCAGCCCCTTGATCATCTTAGTCGCCCTCCTCTGGACCCTTTCCAAAATCTCAATGTCTTTCTTGTACTGAGGGCTCCACACCTGGATACAGTACTCCAGATGGGGCCTCACAAGAGCCGAGTAGAGAGGGACAATCACCTCCCTGTCCCTGCTGGCCACCCCTCTCCTGATGGAGCCCAGGATCCCATTTGCCTTTCGAGCTGCCAGAGCGCACTGCTGGCTCATGTTCAGTCTCTCGTCCATCAGGACCCCCAGGTCCTTCTCTGCCGAGCTGCTCTCAAGGACCACTCCTCCCAGCCTGTACAGGTGCCTGGGGTTCTTCCGGCCCAAATGCAAAACCTTGCACTTTGCCGTGTTGAACCTCATCAGGTTCACCCGAGCCCAGCCCTCCAGCCTGTCGAGGTCCCTCTGAATGGCATCCCTTCCTTCCACCGTATCAATAATAAAATGATAAATGAAAAAAAAAGAAAACACCAACAAAACAGCATGGTGCCAGAGCTGTAGTAAGGTTGTTGACACTTTCTTAGGTTTTAGGTAAATGAATCTAAATCAGTGACCTCTGATCTCACTCTCTCTCCTTTTTGTTCCTGGAAAGCCTTTGGATTATAACAGAACTGTGTACCCCTTGGGCTGCACCATTCCCCCAGCTGTCAAAGGGGTATTTCTTATGGGGTGTGATGGTAGACGTATGCTCCATGCGCAGCAAATATGAGTCAAAAGGGTGCTCGCATCTATAGTACTTGCCTCATTTAAAAAGCATAAAAGTCAGTGCCTTTACACACTAGGCTGGGAATTACGTGTTATGAATAAGGGGCAGAAAAGCTGGGTACACCCTTCCCATCAGCCTGAAGACATTCAAAACCACATTAATTACTAACTGAAGTGTACCCTGAATCATGCCCTTGGAAGTAGGGTTGTGTGGGAGGGCTCTTCCAATCCTTCCTACTGAAGTGGTGCTATGGTGTTGCAAATTATATAGGATTCATAGGGCTGGAATGAAAACCAAAAGGAAAGATTGCTCATGCTGCTAGGGGTGAGAGCATTCAGCTGGTGTGGTACACCTGGTGCTTGTCTGAACTCATAAATTTCCGCTTAAACAGACTGGATTAAAAAGAAAACAGGCATGAGAGCCTGTATTCTAGTTTAGAAAGTCATAAATAGAATCATAGAATCATAGAATCATAGAATCATAGAATGACTTGGGTTGAAAAGGGCCTCAAAGATCATCTAGTTTCAAACCCCCTGCCACAGACAGGATTGCTAACCACTAGACCAGCAATGGGGCATCCACAGTCTCTCTGGGTATCCTTGTATTGTGCTGTTCCAGATGAAACCTTTGCTGTTTTCTCTCTCTCTCTGTCTCTCTTTTTTTTTTATTTTTTATTTTTTACGTCTGCTAACTGGAGAGAATGACTCTTGGAGACCAATTTGGTGGCAGGAAAATATAGGAGATATGGGTGGATACTCCTCAGAGTGAGGTGAGAATGGAGCCTGGTTTTCTACTTTCCATAGTCTCTGGGATTTTTTAGAGCACGTACTTCCACTACACAGTCCTGAGATTATTAGAAGGGAGCCTAAGTCTGCTCTTCTAGATAATGCTGACAGATTATGTGATGCACACTGAAAGTGTTGGCTGTAAAGAGGCATTTTGTGCATTTGGTGCTGTAGTGCACAAGGTTACAAGTGGGGCAGGATCCCAGCCACACTGCTGGGGCTCCTGGCTCCCGGAGATAAAATTTACATTGTGCTGGGGGAGGTTCAGATTGGATACAGGAAAAATTTCCTCTCGGAAAGAGCGGTGAGGCAGTGGCACAGGCTGCCTAGGGAGGTGGTAGAATCACTGTCCCTGGAGGTGGTTAAGAACCGTGCAGATGTAGCACTGAAGGACATGGTTAGTAGGCATGGTGGTGATAGTTTGGTGATTTGACTAGGTGATCCTATTGGCCTTTCCAACCTTAATGATTCCTAGTGACCATTGTGAAGCTCATGGTTTGGGGCTTTTAAAGGCATTATTAGGTGATTTTTCTGAAGCTACAATTCCGCTTTAGCTGAAAAAAGAAAGTGAATTTGGGTCTTGGATTCTGATCTGGTGATGAAAATTTGTGCAGACTCATCCTTGACTCAGTCTGGCCTTCAACCAGTACCTTTGCTTTTCTGAGTGAATCCCACTGCTTAACATAATGTGCGGTGCCATCCACTTGTTTCAACCAGCCAAGTGTCCAGCATTGTCACTGCTTAGTAACTAATGCATACAATTTTGTCTTTACACAGTGCAGTGCAATACATTTGGCTCCACAATTTGAAAAGGGTCTGCCCTTTGTTTCTCGTTATCAGTATTATCTGACGTTGAGTTATGAGCTGTTAATGACCCAGAGATAATGAAAGTCATGTCTCAGAGAGCTCACAACCTGAAACACTGATGCAAGAAGACAGGAGAACCACTCAGAAATCCAGTGGGAAGAATAATCTGCAGCTTTGAGCATAATATATATTTTGATTACTGTTTGTTTGGCACTCTGTTAGGGAATATGGAAGAAAAAGGCTTTTAGGAGAGTTTTCAATGGGCTGACGGCAGTGGTTTCATTTCTTCAACTGAGCTCTCCCTCCCCCATTAGTTTTTCTTCTCAGAGCATTGGCACTTTGATAAGTGTTGATGGAAAACACTGTCTTTTATGCTGAATGTGGGTGTGGGCAGAGGGAGAATATATTGAAAGTTCTGCATCCAAGTGCCAGAAATGCCTGTGGTTCCCACACTCCAAGGAGCAGGAAAACTTCCCCAGGAGGCCCAGCAGTGTCAGAGTGTGACAAACAGGGAAGGTGGGACATAGCCCAAGCTCCTGTCCCTCCCCCAGTTTTGAATAATTTGGAGAGCCCAGCTGTAATGCTGGGAACTCAGTGGCCTGGGATTGCATTTGAAGACATTTCTCTCTGGTGTTTTTGCAAGGAAGTCTCAGAGACTTTGCTCAGGCCAGTCTCCTGTTGAAGCCTGTTGGCCACTCACTCTTTTCAGCTGAAAGAAGATAATGATTCTTCTCTGAATTACTTGAGATTTACAATGGTACAATCTGGAGCAGAATCTGGTGCAAGCATCTTGCAAATATGCCAAGAAAGGAGGCAGTTGTGTGTGCACACATTCATTATCCATATTACCCCAGAGAGGCAAGCCACTGTCTCCCTTCGCCACTTCAAAGGAGTAGAGTGGGTCTGTTAAGAGGAAAGCAAAATCCTCAACATGCCTCAAGGGAGAGTAATTGAGACTTCCCTCATTTGTGCAGACAGCGATGGAGACAAAAATCTCACACTTGATTTTAAGTTTATATGGCACCCCTTTCTCAAGCATGCTACTGTATGGGAGTCTGAAATCTTCAACCAAAACACTGCAGCTCAGCAATGAAGCTCCATGATCTTCACAATATGGCTTTGTTTTTGCTTTTATAAGTCAAGAATATGCAGCTGATGAAAGACTGTCACAGATTGCCTGCAGAGCACTCCCGGTCTGAATCTCTCCCTCATGCCACCAGAATGAATCAGTCTGCAGACAGCAGTTTTTAGCAAAGATGCTTTATTACCAGGGCTGTAGCACCCACTAGAATGGGGAAACTCATTACTTTTAGAAAATTATTCTGATGTTTGAAATTCTTTTACAGCACCAAACTGGAGAAATTGCAAAGCTCCTCATTTTTTTTTAAATTTTATTTATTTATTTATTTTTTAATGAGAATGAATGCACTGGATCTCTTTAATTAGGCTGAGGTGAAAATATATTAACTACTGGAGGACAATTTTCCATCTTCAAGCAGTGGTACAGATGGACCGGCCCAAACTCCCCACAGTAATAAAGCATCCTGGCACGTTGACTAACAGCCTCTGTGCCTGCTGGGTTGAAAAGAATTGGTGGGTATTTCCAAACCTTTGCTATCATGAAATACCATGAGCAGGAACAAATGCCATACACCCTTGGAGTGCTTGATTTTTAATTATATCTAGTAATTCTATCTAATCTTACTGATTTACACACAATTCATTATTTCATTTTCCTCTCTTTCCATACCATCCACATTTTAGCAGCAGCTGTCTTGAGGAGAGAGGCAATAGGCTATGTCTAAAAATATTTACTTCAATTTTCAAGTGGTTTAACTTTAAAATATTATTTGCTGAGTCTAGGAGTTTGTTAGAAACTTGGTTACTAAAAATCATGCTGAAACCAAAGGAGAGGAAGGTGATAATCAGAACAGCCTGATTTTTAAGTGGGATTGTGAATTAACTTGTTCAGCTGGAGTTCCTTTCTGCTGTTGTCTTTATCAGCTGCTGTCACTCCCTCATCTGTTGCATGTGCTTAAATAAATTAAGTAGAAAAAAACAGTAGATGTCAAAAATACTGTCTAGAATTCAGTGTGCTTGGGAACAGTTGCAGTGCCTGTGGCTTGAACTGGGAACAAGCAGTTGTTCAGGACAGCAGCATAAAGCCTGAATACAGAATGCCCTTTCTGAAGTTGAAAGGTAATTGTTGACATCAGGGCTTGCAAAAGTATTGTAGCTTTATTGTAAACAGAAGATCTTGCATCTGTGTGCTGAATATACATTTTTGTTCCTCTAAACCCTGCATGAGGCTTAAAGGAGAGCCTAGGTATTTGCTGGCTCTGATCATTTTTATTTTTAGACATGACAAATAAAGAGCAGCCAGAGAAAGTCTTGTTAAGTTGGCCAAAGAGGTGCAGTTGGTGAAGGGGGGCAATGTTAACTTAGCTATCTCTGTGTTGTGGTTTTTATTGCTATTCCATATCATAGCATCATGCTGTAAGCTATTGCATGGATAGTAACTCTTCAAACTGTGACACTCTGCTACTCCCAGATTTTCTTTATCAGCCTGTATGGAGCATTAATTTATTGTGTTGAACGCTTTCATGAAGATAGTTTCATCAGATAACGTTTTAACACTGTGTGAGCAATTGGTCAAAAATCTTTCTAATAAAACAGTGTTTTCTATCTGTGTGATAATTATGGTAGTTCCTAGAGTAGGGAGATGTTATATTGTCACATCATTAGTGTATGTGTCATTCCTTTTTTTTGCTGTGAATTTTCCAATTTTTTAGCTGATTTAATTAAGCTTGAAAAGAGAAACAGAAGTATAAATATACAAACTTTCTGCAAAAAGTCTGTGAGTAGTGAAAGAGCATGTGGCTCCTTATTTACTTGACCTATGCTACGTTTGCTCATTCTTAAAGAGATGTGTGGCAGAATTTATCATGCGGTAGCTGGAATGCTATGGTGGAGTCGGTAGTGGAACAGTGTTTGACTCCTGACCGGCTGGTTGAGCAATTAACACATGCCCTGGCCTGTCAAGCCATACTCATGTAGTGCTGGCCCCTGCGAAGGTGTTTCTTGGCTTACCAGCAAGCTAGACAAAGTGATTGGAAGATATGGGTAGGAGATGAGAGAGTAGAAAGAACATGAACATGTTATAGTAAAGGACTGAGAAGTCCAGTGGTGACAAGAGATGAGGGAACTGCGGTTATCATGGTGGGGCTGTAGGTGATATGAGGATGAGTTCATTGTTGGGATTTGTTTGAAGATTCAACCAACTGTGAAGCATAAACTCATGGAAAATCAGAAATAATTTGTGGTGAAACTTGTAGTGATGCTTTTTGGTAGTGTGTTGTATTCCTTTGCATGGTTCTCTTTGCCACATCAGTAAAATGTTCTTTTTCAAATATAACTATATGGAAGGTCATCTTGTTGACTCAAAAATATTTATGTAATGAATTTAAATGATAGATTGTTCTGTATCTTAACTTTATGACAGTGGCACTTGAAAAATGTGGTGGTGATGTATGGATGAGAAAAACAAGGCTTAGATCCTGGTCTCGTGCCAGGATCACATTAGTCAGGCTGTGGTGTATTCTGTTTTGTAGTGCTCAAGTATGTGCACAGGACCCATCAATACTTCACTCAGAGCACCTGATTTCCACAGTCATATTAAACAGTTCATTGGCCTACATCTGATCTAATAGTGGAATAAATCAGCAGTGATTTGTTTTAAATTGATAGAGACAGAACAATATATTTAAGGTGGTGATGTCAGAATCGGATTCCTAAGATGTGATCCATCTTTAGTGCACTCATGCAGTAACTGGAAGAAGTGCTAACTGTAAAAACAATTGGATCTTTGCTTTTTGTTATGTGTTTGTTTGTTTGTTTTGTGTTGATGTTTTGCTGTTGTTTTTTGACTTACAGTTTTTAAAGCTGGCTCGGAAGAGTTAGAGGCCTGTGGGAAGAACTGTGGATTGCTGGCTTCTATTTATCCCCAGACCAGGAACAATGCTGGTAGCTGAAATATGAGCTTTTCTGGAGTTCTGTAAATGATCTTTCCTTTGTCCCAAGAGGACCATCCTCTGATAGGGTAAGAGGGAGCCTGAATATAGCCTAGTTTTTGAAGCTGGCTTTAATGCTTAGGACCAGTGGGCATCTTGTTGAAAGAGTGTATGTGCCATTTTTTTTGTCTTGCGCAGTATTTTCTGAAACATGAGTTAGGTAATGAAATACGTTCTGGCAGTACCTCAGCCATTCTGGCAGCACTTCAGCCATCCTACCAGCCCTCTTTTGGCTTTAAATGTAATGGTTCTGTACAAATCACCAAAGTGAAGAAGTTGCCCAATTGTTCAGGTTTATGCTTTCTTATTTGTGGTGCGTGCTGCTCATTTTGTTTTGCCACTCACCTCAGTTTATGATGGTTTCTATTTATTTATATTGGAAGCATTTTATTTTCACTGCCACTGGCTGGAAAGATCTGTCTTTTACAGAGAGGTGGCCATGGCTGACATTATTTGCTATAGCTAACAATATCCACATATCAGATACAAGTCAGAGGTAATTCTCTGCTTCTCAATGTACAGTGTAAGCATCTGACTCAGCAAAGTGTTTTACACTAACAGTCCGACCCATAAAGCTTTAGTGAAGATCAAGGATTCACCTAAGCGTGAGTCCAGGAGTCTCCTTAAGACTCCTCTATGGGTCCCTACGGGAAACTCAAGTCTTCATGTGACAGCCAACAATTTCATTTTTGCCTTGAGAAAGTTTTCTGTCCTGTTTGAGAAAATATTTTACTACAACCTGATAACTCAGTTATTGTAAGGCAATTTTGAGAGGAATTAAAGAGAAAAGCAAGAAGCTGTCTTAAAGGAAGGATGACGACAAGGTGAGGGAGAAAACATTAAAATTAGTTGCAGAGTGTCATGATGATAGGCACATTTGGCATTAAGGTGAGGGCAGGTTTTGCAAGCAAAGGGTAGCATCATGATTTTTTTTCCTGAAAGACCATTTTCTCTTCTGGCACTCCTGTGATGTGGCGGTGCCCAGCAACCTTATAGAAACATTTCCTTGTTTTGCTGTTTTCCTGATTGCTGCCCTTCTGCCCTGATGAAGGTGGTGTTTGTGTCATGGTCAACTTTATAAACAAAATGTTCTACTCCACATAGAAAATCTGCAGTGACTTACCATGAGAGTTGGATTAAAGTTCTTGAAAAGACGAAGAATTGTGTGTGTGGAATTAGTTTTTCTTTGGCATAAAGAATCCTTTGTCTTTCTCTCTCTCTCCTTTTTTTTTTTTTTATTTTTTTTCTTCTTGGTCAGAAGGGAGAACAACTGTGCAGTTTTGTCTGATCTCCGTCTACCTCCAACAGCACATGGCATGTGGGAAGATTTTGATCTGGGTACTTTCTTTTTGTTTGTTTGTTTGTTTTTACGTGACAAGGTAATGTAAAAAAAACTACAAAACAGTTTATGCAGCATTTGGACTGATACATTGTCAAGTGCAAAGCTTGTCCAGAGGCCTAAGTGCTTGCAGCCATCCTAAAAACCACATCTGTAGGTCACTAAAATGCATCCTGTCTTGCCATATAGCTGTTGGATACTGATCTGCACTAAGAATTTGCACGTGTGAGCAGTGATGACAGCACTAGCACAAGGCACCTTATAAGTATGCAGGACAGCATAAAATGTGCGTTCATCACAGCTCCCTGTGGTGTGCCATGTGCCATGTCTTTCCCACTCTGAGTTTCCATTAGCTCGAGAAGTACTGAACATACAAGCATTTGGGGCTTGAAGGGGTGAACTCTACCTCAGGGTATTGCTACAAATTTCTGGCAGTCAATAATGGGCACTGCCTGGCCTGTTTGATATACTGAGTGTTACCAACAGGATTAGAGGAACTAACAGAGGGGTCTAATATTTTCTAATGAGTTTATTACAATTCCTTGGACAAAAACCATTTGAACTCATATTTTTCAGAATCCTGTTTTCAAGTATGTTTTATGGTCTGAGAACTATCTCAAAGTAGTTATAATTAAAGCACATAGAACTGTAGTCTCTACTATTCTAAGAATAACGGGGGTCAATTGTAACATTCTGGATGAATAAGTTATGCTTAATTGTTCAGTTTCAGATATGTGACCAAGCACAGAATGTCTTTAAATTTCTTTAACTACACTGGAAAACTGGGTTGTAATTTATTCCATTCTTATTCTATGCTCATCTCAGTAGTACTTGAATATCATGTGATACTACTACCAAAGTAATCTCTTCCATGTTTGCTCTTGGTTTCTTAGAGAGAGAAAAAAGCATAGTTTCACATCTGTGAAATGTGTGTGTTTTTACAGTCCTGTGTGCACACACTATTTATATCTAGGTTACTTAACAATCACACGTGTCATTGGAAGTTGATATGTGTGGTTCAGCTCAATATCAATTGATATTCTGAGAATTTCTTTCAGGTTCTCTTATATTTCAGACTTAGTCATTTTACATGGGACTGTGTCCAAGAGGTCTCATTGCTACATTATGTACTATGAAATCAACACACGCTACAGACTAAACTAAAACTGGTGTTAGATAAACAGACCAAGCATCGAGTAAGTCTGGATGACCTGAATGGATGTGTCATATATTGCTATGAGTTATTGATGACCTTTCATAATTCACAAGTGGCTCAGGTTCCCTCCACCACTTCTGAGCTATGAGATCATTAATAATGTGTGCAAATAAATAACACATCTCTAGTCAGCTCATTGTATTTCCTATTGCTCTCTTTCCCTCCAAGTATGGTATGTACGCGTATAATATTTATTTCAGAAACAGCGAAATTCCCACCAGCAGCTGTTGGGAAGAAAGTTATATCTCATAGTTATCATTGGAGAGCTATATTTCATAGCTGTGAGGTTATAGTCATAAAATATAGTCTTTTAATGTGTTAAGAAAAACTTCTGCAGTTATTTAAACCAATAGGGCTATTGTATTCAAATGAAATTGACTTTACAGTACAGTCTCATCCACTGGGTCAAATTCTACCCTGACTTGCATGTTGAACTCATTGAAAATTACAAGACATCATCAGTCAGTACAAAACTGACTGCAAATGCTCTGGGTATGGTGGAATCACACGAGGGATGAATTGGTCCAGCACTTAATGTCTTTTGACCCTAAATATGCTGTAACTTCAGTTATCTTTTGCCAAGTCTTCTGTCTTTTAACTTGGAGTAATGTGGCTCTCTCAGCCAAAAGTTAAAGTGATCCCAAATCCATTGAAGTTAAATATTTCTATTGAATTCAGTAGGCTTTGGATCAGCTCCTAAGAGCAGCTGCCATCTTGAAAAATATGGATGTGAAAATTATCCTTGATTTTACTATTGATGATCTTTGCCCTGAAGTTACTCCATTGCCATATTTTTCCAATACTGCCTTTAAATGCTGTTTTTGCATTCCTCATTGTTCATGAGGCTTTCAAGGTCTGTTCTAATCAGTGGGTTTCTTACTGTGATAATAAGAAAAATATTGCAGTTGGTAGCTCTTTCATCTTTGTGTTTATCATCTTTTAAGAATGTATGCAGCTCCATGGGTCAGTAATGTCAGTGAAGGATGTTTTATTGCATCACTCAAACTTCGTGCTTCTGGCTGCTCAGCTTTTTCTTTCAGTTCCTGACATGCTTCTCCTGGAAAATACACTAGTAATTGAAGCAATAAGACACATTCAAAGGGAAGATAAGCTGATGGCTATTATATTCATATCACTGCATATAAGGCAGTACCCTGGTAGTTCACTGATTGATTATTTAAGGCTATTTCAGTGCACAAACAGTAATCCTGTGTGTCAGCAACCAAGTACTGCACTGTTCTGTTAAACACAGTGGCACCAGGTTAGGAGACCTGTGTATAAACCTGATGTTTGTAACCACAGAAGTTAGACTTTCAAACAGAAAAACTTACAGTTGTAGATGAATCTTACTTAGATTTCAGTAGGCTTTTTCACTGAGAAGCAGTTTTCACTGATAGCAGCATCCACGAGGAGGAAGCCCAGGAGTAGGGAGTTAACCTCTTTAACCTCTGTACATTTCTGTACCTACATTTAACCTCTGTAAGGTCCACTCTTATTTAGCACAACCATCAATGCTTTGCTACAACCTTTAAGGAGATTATCTTAATGTACCTGAAGATGTCTGTCTAGTGGAAACCCATAGAAGAGGAGGGGAGTAGTGGAATTTAAGAAATCATGGAAGGTTTGGATGCGGTTCCCTTCTATTGGATGAAGCAGTGCTGGCATTCATAGCAAAAATCAGAGGTTATGATTAAACTGTTTGAGATTGTATCGCTATGTTCACTAAAGATCTAATTTCCCCATCTCCCAAAATGATCAGGAAATTTGAAACTTACACCCTGCTACTGAAGGTACTGCTGCCACTGGATCGTGTTAGCTACATTCTTCAAATTAAAGTGTCCTTCACTTTAAATATGATTTCTGGGGACTGCCCAGAATATGAGTCATTTCTTCACAGACAGTTTTTCAAAAATGCTTGCCTCTATGTCAAAAGATACCTGTCCTGCTAAACAAGCCAAGGATCCTGTTAGCTCTACTAGCTGTGCAGAGTAAATCACCTTTTGGCCCTTGAACGCAGTAACCTTTCCGCTCTATCCATGAAGTAATTGATGGAGTAGTACAGGAAAGCTTGCGTTCTTGCTGTCTGGCAAAACAATAAATAAAAATATATCATTTCTTAATGGACTATGGAGAGGTGAGTAACTTAAATGTGGTAAACATATGAGAGCAGCAGCCACCTTTTTTTTTTTTTTTTTTCCTTGCTTGAGCAGTAGAGGAAAATTTTACTTTCAAACTTCATCAAAATATCCTCTTACAAGAAATGAAAAATCATTTATAATCTACCAAAGAAAATTTAACTAATTTGTTGTCCCTCTTGTTCAGGCTAACCAGTTACAATGCTACCCAGAAGGGTTCCTAGTCCATCTTCCATGGATGGAGGTCAACGAGGAATCTTTCTGTCAACTTGAATGGGGTTTATTTTGTTGCCCATTGCTGATATGAGAATAATGGGAAGTCTGCAATCAAAGATTATGGAACAAGGAACAGATTTACTCATTGTAGGACTAAATAGATAATCAACTTCTGAAAAGTTTGATTAATTAAGAAGTTTTAAAAACATACTCCTTGTATTCTGTGAATGGCAAAAATCTGATGTTAGCAGATGCAGGAACTCAGTTTTTAAAACCAGTGGAGAGAAATGGCTGGAAAAACAGGCTAACAGGGACCACATGAAGCTCAGCAAGGAGAAGCTCAGCAAGAAGCTCAAAGTTCAGCACCTGGACAAGAATAGCCCCAGGTACCTGGACGTGCTGGGGGCCACTGAGATGGAAAGTAGCTTTGTAGAAAAGGATCTGGGATTGCTAGTGGACACCAAGTTGAACATGAGCCAACAATTTGCTCTTGTGGCAAAGAAGACCAATGATATCCTGGTTTGCCCTGAGGAATGTTGCCAGTAAGTCAAGAAAGGTGATCTTTCCCTTCTACTCAGCACTGGTGAGGCCACGCTTGAAGTACTGTGTCCATTTCTAGGCTCTGCAGTACAAGAGACCTGGACATACTAGAGAAGGCTAAAGAAAGGGCCATTAAGATGGTGAATGGATGGGAGCACGTCTCCTTTGAGGAGAAGCTGAGAGGGCTGGGGCTACCGAGCTGGAGAAGAGTAAGTTCAGGGGGATCTCACCAATGCCCATAAATTTCTAAAGGGAAGATGCCACAGGCCAGAGCCAGGCTCTGCCAGTGATGCCAGAACCAGAGGCCATGGGCACAAACTGGAGCACAGGAGGTTCCCTCTGAACACCAGGAGCCCTTCTGTGCTGTGCAGTGATGGAGCACTGGCACAAACTACCCAAAGGCTATGGGGTCTCCTCCTTGGTGATCTCACAGAGCCACCTGGACATGGCCTTAGGCACCCTGCTCTGGGTGTCCCTGCTGGGCTAGGGGATGGAGCAGAGGGACACGTTGCGCCCTGCCAACTTTAACTCTTTTGTAATTCTGTGATGAGTGGAAATTAATTAAAGTACAGCAAACTGTAGCTGTCTTCAAAATGGAGACTATGAGGAGCAAGTGTAGCCCGAATAGAGATTATTCCATTAATTGTGATTTTGGGTCACAGTGGGACACAATGGTAATAGAATATACATGTGGGGAAGAAAGGGCAAGGAAACCTAGCCAAGACTACTCAACATCAGTTATACTCAGTGACTGTGTTATTGGTGTGGAATAAAAGTAAATTGGAGAAGGCAATAGCTGAACTTGTGTGTATGGTGTGAATGTCACTGAGGTTAAAGAGAATAAAAGCTTTCTCTCTTCCTTTTATTTTACTTTGTTCTTTTTAAAGAGAAATGACTCTTTTCTGCATCAGCAGGGAAAATAAATATCCTCGCCTTTTAATGAATGCAAGAAAAAATGGAAAAAATGCTTTATGAAGTGAAAACATGCACATAATTAGGGACTATTCAGAGACTGTGTTAACAAAAACCTTTATAAAATATTTCTCTAAAAAATAAAAATATTAATTTTGCAAATTTCCATCACGAAGTTACTTAAGGATAATGATGAAATAGTCAGGAAATATGAACATGTCTTAGTCAGCTAGAAGACTTACCAAACCAAGGGTACCTAATTGTTAAAAGATGAGAGCATTGGGAAATGACAGAAATGAGAACTAAAATACACCAGTAATTATTTAAAAAAGGAATATTCTTAGTAACTACCCTTTTCTTTAAATGTTTTAATTCAAAATGCAACACCTGATAAGGAGAATAATCTTCAAGCATCTAGAAGATGACAGACAGAATCAATATCTAGTACTGATTTTTCAAGACTGATTGTTGCCAGACAAATCATTTTTATAGGATAGAGTAATTAGTGGATGAAGAAAATGAGGTAAATGTTATACTGAAGGTCAGAGTTTCAGATGGAAAAAGGAAATATAACCATATTGACTTCATCATACTTATTAAAACAAGATGAAGATCAGCACTTATGCTTTACAACAGTATGTCTTTGTGTCTGGTAAAGTTTTACCTGAAAAAAAAATTCTTTTTTTCTTAGCATGTCATACAATATGGAAACTGGTTAAAATGAGTAGAAACTGTGTAATTTGGAATGCAAAGATGGTTTCTAAAACCCATTTTATTTCCATTCTTTGTTCATAATCTGGAAAATATTCAGATTTTATTAATGATGGTTGGTATCTGAAAAAAAAAAAACATTGAGTTAGGGAGAAAAGATGGTGAACAGTACAGATAAGATATTTTTAGGGGAAAAATAAAATAAGGATATTCAAAATGAAGAACTGTTACCGATTTGGTGCCAGTTTACAAGCACCAAGACCTAAATCCAATTTTATTATATACATGTATTTTGACATATAATCTGTATCTTCTATGCATATGTTTATATTTGAATTACATTAATTTAATACCAGGATTTCTGTTACTTTCCTTATATTATCTACTGAAATTACTCATTGATAGTATTATATTATTGCTAATACAAGGAGGAAAACATTTTAGCACATGGAATGAAGTGAACAATCTTTTCTAACCTGCAATAGATAGGCTTTAAATGCAGATAATTGAGCAGTGACGTATGATTGGCTAGCCTCATAAGCAATGATTTTAGTGGAAGTCATCTGAATTTGGTCATCATTCATTCACTCTGTCTTGAGGATATCCATCTGCTCTCAGGACAATGAGGATTAGAGCCTGTGTCAGACGAGATTCTTGAACTGCTTGCTGCATGAGCACTCAGTCATGTCTTGGACGTTTCTTCAGCCTGAAATCTGTGACTCTCTAGAGAAAAACACAAGCAGCCACCATATCATGGTCAAAGAATCATAGAATGGTTTGAATTGGAAGGGACCTTTAAGATCATCTAGTTCCAACCCTCCTGCTATAGACGGGGACACCTCCCACTAGACCTGGTTGCTCAAAGCCCTATCCACCATGATGAGATGTACCCATACTGAGTAATTCAGGTTGCAAGGATCCTCCTGTCCTGCCACTTCCAAAAATCAGGACAATATAATGTTTTATGAGGTATCTCAAGATTTTAGCAATGCCTTGTGCAGGCCCATGGAGTAATCCAGGTAGAAATGGTGCAGACTATGGTACCGATACTCCAGAGCTCCCTTCATTTCTCAGGTACCAGTTTAGATTTGCAGATGTTCCCGTAAGACCAGACTTTTTTTGATGCAGTGTGTTTATGCTTTGGAAGCAGCAGTAGGAGCATCACAGGAAGAAATGGTAGGCTGGAGGTGTAGCTTAGCATACACAGTGACGGAAACACCAGCATTATCCAAATGGAAGTTTGTAGCTTGCTTGTGAGAAAATAATCAGAAATATTTGCTGTTGGGAACTGATAAGTCCTGGCTTGTGTATAGGTTATACGCAGAATTACTGTTTCTGTGTTATAGTTTTTAGTGAGAATACAGGGCAATTATGAAAGTGAAATTTACTTTTTCTGCAATGTGTGCAACATTTATTTAAAGTGAATTGTTCCAGGGAGCATCTTTGCCAAGAAACTCTTTCAGGAGATAATTTAAGGAAAATGAGCACCAAAGAATGGAAATTACAGGATTGAATTCGCTTAATTCAAATGGAAAATGTCTTCATGGTTTCTACCCAGCAGGTAATGCATATGTTTATTGCATTATAGAAATTACAGAGCTAGTTAAATTATTTCACTATTTTTGACATTCTGAAGATCTTTCCATTCCTTGTGATCTGAAATTGATACTTTTTCTGCTTATTTTACAGTGTATTTCCACAGATTTTTGCCAGCATTTTTATGAAATCACTTTACAAAATTCATGTTTACTAATAATCTCTTTCCTTCCTGAAAGTTGTGAAAACAAGGAAAGCAACAATGTTAAAATATATTTGTTAAATACTGATGTGTGCAGTTGCCAAGGTTTCAGTAGGAAGTGTTCTTATATTCCACTTATAAAACTATAGGCCATTTTTTTCAACAACATAATGGCACAAGATTTGCTAAGAGCTATCATAAATCATAGAATTATGGAAAAATTCAGGTTGGAAGAGACATCTGCAGAGCTTGTAGTCCAGCCTTCAGCTCAAAGCAGGGCTAGCTTTGATGTAAGATCAGGTTGCTCAGCACCTTGTACAACTGCATTTTTAGTACCTCTAGGGATGGAGATCCAATATCTTCTATGGGTAACCTGTGCCAGTGCTCAATCTCTCATTGTAAGACATTTTCTTTACATTTGAATGAGGCCTGGAACAGGACACTGTATTCCAGATGTAGTAGTCTCACAAGTTCTGAATAAAATAGCCACTTTCTACATCCTGCTGCCTATGCATTTGTTAATACAGCAAATATGTGCTTATCATTCATTTCTATGAAGGCATAGCATTGAGTTCACTCGGGCTCCCCAACCCTTATCTTCTGAACTGCTCCACAGCTGGTTGGCCTCCAGCGTGTACTGGCACAGGAAGCTAGTCCTCCCCAGGTGCAGGACTTTGCATTCACCTTTGCATTCATCATTTCTTTAAGTTCCTGCTGGCCCATGGCTCTAGCTCATCTGGGTCCCCCAGGTATCATTCAGCGTATTAGTTAATCCTCCCAGTTTGGCATCAGCAAGAGACTGACTGAACACCCACTGTCAATTTTATTGATAAATTTGCCATTTGTCAATCCATGCTGGTTGTTCCCAATTGCTGTCTTTCTCTTCATATGTTCTGAAATGGCCTGCATGAAGACTTTCTCCATAGTCCTCCCAAGAACTAAGAGAGGACTTACTATCTTGTAGATCCAGGGATCTCCTTCTTCACTTGTTTCAAAAAGTATATTTTTTCTATTACTGCACACACAAATAGACAGTCCTTCCTGAGGACACCTCTGTGGAGACAATGATCAGAGGAACAACATACCATACTCTTAATATTCAGTTGTGTCCTCCCCAGCCAATAAATATTCAGTTTCCTTGAGAGAAGGGTACCTTCTCAGAGCACAGCTCTTCGGTGTCCCCAGACATCTCAGTTCTATCTCAGTGTATCTCAGTGTGTATGTGCAGGATGAGTTTTGAAGCTGTTTATGAGAGACTAGATATGTCTGGCACTTCAGCACAAGGCAAAGATCCTGTCCACTGGAGAAGACAGAATAGAGGAGGGACCCCCACTAGGTCTGCTGAACTGTTCTCCAGATGTGGCCTTTGGCACTGTTTCCCACAGTATTCTCCTGGGGAAATTGACAGCCCATGGCTTGAACTTCTTTGCTGTGTTGATCAGCTTGAGGTTAGGAAGGCCTTTCAAAGGGATCTGGACAGGCTAGATAACTGGGCTGAGGCCAGTGGATGAAATTCAACAAGACCAAATGCCAAGTCCTGCATTTTGGTCACAAGAACCTCAGGGAATTCTTGGGGCAGAGTGGCTGAAAGGCTGTGTGGAAGAAACGGACCTGGGAGTGTTGGTCAGCGCTCAGCTAAACATGAGCCAGCAGTGTGCCCAGGTGGCCAAGAAGGCCAATGGCATCCTGGCTTGTATCAGAACCAGTGCAGCCAGCAGGAGCAGGGAAATGAAGTTTTGGGCCCCTCACTACAAGAAAAGACATTGAGGCCCTGCTTTGGGTCCAGAGAAGTGCAACAAAGCTGGTGAAGTGTCTGGAGCACAAGTTTTATGTGGATTGGCTGAGGGAATTGTGATCATTTAGTCTGGAGGAGATTTAGGGCAGACCTTATTCCTCTCTACAGCAACCTGAAGGAAGGCTGTGGCAAGCTGGAGGTCGACTTCTTCACCCATGTAACTAGTGTTAGGACAAGAGATAATGGCCTCATGTTGCACCAGGGGTGATTCACATTGGGTGACATGGTTACATGGTTTAGTGGGGAAATGGTGGTGGTAGGTGGACGGTTAAACTGAATGTTCTTGGAGGTCTTTTCCAATGTTGGTGATTCTATGATTCTATTCTATAATTCTATGAAAGCTTTAAGCTTAATCCCCATGTCAAGGAACAATCACCAATAAAGACAGAAGGAACATGAGTGATGGGGTCTGATGCCCCGCAAGAGGAGGAGATGAGCAGCTTCTTGTTACTCTGTACTCCAGGGTGACGTAGTAGACCTGCTGTGTCCATTACGTTCCCTGTGTGTAGGGAACCTGCTTTGGCAAGGGGGTTGGACTCGATGATCTCTGGAGGTCCCTTCCAACCCCTACAATTCTGTGATTCTGTGCAGTTTTGTAACTGGAGTTGAAGAGGAAGTTGTAGGATTAGTCAGGTTTTGCTTGTTTCATGTACTCATAACAAAAGAAATCATAAAATAACTACTGTTGGTTCTAGTAAAATAAGTTGTTTGTTTTCTCAGAGTCTCTAGATGACTTTAGCTAAAATCAGTGGAGAGAAGTTGGCAATCAGACTATAAAAATGTATCAGCTTTAGCTTTTTTCCATGCTGCCATATAGCCAAGCACTCTCTCACTTCTGATCTGAATGTGAAGGCTTGGAGCACCTTTCCTGTGAAGAAGAAAGGCAGAAGGAGTTGGGATTGTTTAGTTTGCAGAAGACTCCCAGGAAAACTCATGGCAGCCTGCCAGGAATTGAATGGAGCTTACAAGAAAGAGAGGGACCGAATTTTCACACCGCCTGATTGTTACAGGGCAAGGGGGAATGGCATTAAACTAAAAGAGGGGAGATTTGGGTTAGATGTTAGGAATTTTCACTTAGAGAGCAGTAAGGCCTTGGCACACCTGCCAAGAGAGGCTGTGGGTGCCCCATCCCTGAAGGAACTCAGTCAGGTCGGATGGGGCTCTGGGCAGCCTGAGCTGCTGGGTGGCACTGCCCATGGCACAGGGTTGGGACTGGATAGGCTTTAAGGTCCCTTCTAACCAAGCCATTCTGTGATCTCAACAGGCTTTACATGAGAGCAAAACAGTAATGTAGGAATTGCTCAAGTAACAAACCTTTTACCTTCCCAAGTCAGAATCCCAAACAACTCCTCATTATGTTAAAGAATTGTCCAGAAATGAGGAAGACCTTCCTATCAGGGAGATTTCTCTGCCATGGATTCCATCTGGGTTCTGGAAACTCCTGTTCCCCTGAGAAAATGAAGGTGGGTGAGTGCTTGCTCCTAATACAGTGCTGATGGCAGAGCTCAGCCTAGCAGCTCCCAGGCCAGCCTGTACATAACGTGGCATTACCTCATATGTCACAGTGACATTTTGAAACTGTTGCATAATTACTTTGAACGTTGCACTGGGACTGTATGACAGCATTATGAAAACTAAAATTTGCTCCAGAAACCAGTTGGATTTTGTTCTTTTTCTTTTCTTTTCTTTTCTTTTTTTTTTTTTTTCTTACATTTTCCATTTATTTTTTATTATTAATATTTTTTTTCCCTTCTAGCCTGTGGGTGCACAGCAACCCAAGGTGTTACACCAGGCAGGAAAGTCACTGAGGAGGGGAGGAAATAAGTGATGGCAGGACTACACACTTTCCCTCATTGCTTAGAGCTTGCAGGAAGGGTGCGCAGCCACTTGATTTCCATTACCATGATGGGCCCCACCAAAATTGCCCAGCACGTACACTGGGATATTTTAGCACAAGGCAGCCATCTCCTGTCTACGGTGCTGTTGTAGAAGAAACTGAGCCTTACTCAAATATGTTGTGTACCTGAGATCAACTCCTACAGAGTGTGTACTCTCTGAAGATAGCAAAACATATTTCCTTTTCAGACTCTCTTCTGCCCTTTCTGAGGCAAGACTTGCTACTCTCTCTCCAAAATGGCACTTTTGGGAGCACAGAAGAGCTGGCTCTGAGGAACACGGTATGGGATTGAGGGGACACAGGACTAATCCTGCCTGACCATCTTGAGCTTGGTTCTTACCTAGTATACTTGGTAAGTATACAGTTCTTGCACTGAAAGTCAGCCCAAAACTGGGATATAATAAGGCTACTCCATGAAAGGTAAAGTCAGTTCAGTGCAATGTAGATGTCCTTGTCTTTGAAAGAGCAAGGAGAAAAAGAAGGCTTTGTTACCTTTAGAACAGATATTTACATTCAGCCTTCAGACTGTGACCCCCATTATCTGATCCAGACTAAACTGCCATTAGCTTTGGGACCTCACAGGACCTTGCTTATGATGAGCACCCTTTGAAGCGTGTGAGGACCTACCAAATGGACAAGGCATTTAGACAGTTTGTAGGGACAGATGTGAAAAATGGGTTTTGAGAAATGCATTTCTCACAGAGTCATAGAAAGCCCTTGAAGTATGGACTGTGCTCCACACAGAAGGCAGACCACATTAAAAAGATGTTTAAACTCCTGAAAGTCTTTTTGACTTTTGACTTCAAAGGAGATCCCTCACAGAACTGTACCCACAATGTCTGCCTCCTGATCATATGGTCAGGCATGAGAGATGTTCAGCTGATTTCTCACTCAGCTATATAATGGAGTGTGTTACAAAACATAGCACTGGAAAATTATGCTGGGTTCTTAGTCTTCTTATGCTAAACAAATGGATCTACTGTATCTCCTAGAAATGCTGACGGTCATGTACGGTCATGTAGAAAATAAATTTGGAAGCTAGAGGTTAGCAAGGTCAAATTTTTAATTTTTTTCCAGGGATGGGAGGGAGGGGGGGGGGGGAGGGGGGGGGAACAATTAGGTGCCCTTCTTGCCTTATCTGAGCTGAGAAGATATCTAATCCCTGTGGGCCCTCTGATGACTGCATCTCAATGAGGTGGACCTTGACAAGCGCCCAGCTCACTAGAAGATGCCAGAGAAGCCTGGGATAATTGGGAAACAAATGACAGCGGCTACATTAAGTGGAAATGAGAAAAATGGGGGCACTGATCCTGGATTGTGTAAATAACCAGCTAATATATTTGTTGGCTGTAATTGAAATCAGGAATTGAAATGCAAATCACGTTCTACTTTCTCAACATTAGGATTTTTCCCTGCCAAAATTAAAAAGTACAGAACAAAACTTCGGGGTGAAATGTCACAGTACATTTTCATCTTGAAGTTCTGAAATAACAGCCAAGAAAATGAGAGGCTAGGATGATAAAGCTGGCAGCTGCTTGGACATCTCTTTGACTCGAAAGAAAGCCCTGATTCTTGCTCTGTCTGGGTAGTGAGGGGATGTCAGATGTGCTGATATAGCAACTGCCTGGGATCTTCTGTGCCACTCTCATCCTCATCTCCCAGCATCACTCATCTCCTTGGAGCATCCTCAGTTCCACACTTTGGCAGGAGCTTGGAGGAGCACAGCAAAAAACAGAGTAACTGGTCAAGTGTTTACTGTGCAGAGGACTTTATCTCAAGTCAGGTCTCTTAATGAGAAAGGACACAACTGGCCAACAAATGAGACGTGCCAGCCCAGATCAATGGCCAGTGTGGTGCCCTGGGGATACGGGTGTAGCTCCTTGTGCCAGGGGAAGAAAGCATTCATGTTTTTCATCTAACAACATTAATACTGTGATTTTCCATGGAAGGTGAACCACGACCAATGTACCTTTATTTACATGAATTTAATTATAGGTATCCAGAAAATTAAATATTTCAGAAATGTGAAGGGCTGATGCTCAGAATATGTCTAAATAAAATCTTTCTGACAGTTAGGAAACCCAGTTTTCATTTGTTTTGACCAAAGCCATTTGTTGAATTTGATCAGCATTTGGAAAGTCACCAGCCAACCTGAAATGGCATTTATTTTTTTTTTTTTTTGTTTGATTTACCAAAACAAATATGCCATCTTCTTCTCAGGAGGCATTCAATTGAGGGTTCATGGTGAATTTTCCTTCCTTCCTTTCTCTTCTTTTTTAGGGAATATGAACTTCTCCGGGATGCAAATTTCTGTCTTTTGCAATCCTGGGCTGATTGGGCTTCCAAGGTGGGAGATTTCTTACCTCCTCCTTTGGATAGGAACAGCAGAGCATTTGTCTGACCCACCTTGCCCAGGGGGGGAGGCTACCATCAGCACCAGTGGACATGCAGGTTCAGAGAGATGGGCAGGATCTGCATGAGCCTTGAACCGAGATTGCCAAACACATTGTCAGTAGGTGTTTTGCTTGACTTTACACTCTGTGTTTGGGCACTTTTGAAAGCAGGCAAAGGTACATTTAATTATCTCTTTTTACAGTTACAATTTACACCATCCTTAAGGCATGCAAGGCAGTTGACAGAATGCATTCAGATCAGTGTCTCCAGTTCAGAGGAGATGACAATTTAATTTTGAATCACAGAATCAGAATAACACAGAATCACAGAACTGCAGGGATTGGAAGGGACCTCAAGAAATCGAGTCCAGCTCTGCTGCTAAAGCAGGTACCCTACAACAGGTTGCGTAGGTAGGTGTGCAGATGGATCTTGAATAGAAAGAGACCCAACAACCTCTCTGGGCAGCTTGTTCCAGTGCTCCATTGCCCTTACTGTAAAGAGGTTCTTCCACAAGTTAGTTCAGAACTTCCTACAATCAACAGGCCATTTTTCCTTGTCCTACTGTTACACATAACTGAGAATAGCCTGGCCTCATTCATTTGCCTTCCACCTCCCTTTAGATATTTATAAAAATGTATCAGATCACCCCTCAGTCTTTTCACCAGGCTGAACAGACCCAGTTACTCAGACTTTGCTCATATGCGAGATGTTCCGGGCCCTTTATCATCTTTGTGGCCCTCCACTAGTCTCCTTCTCTGTCTTCTCTGATCCTTGTCTTTTGTAACTGAGGAACCCAGAACTGGACACAGTATTCCAGATGTGGCCTCACCAGGGCAGAGTGGAGGGGGAGGATCACTTATGTAGATCTGCTGGCCATGGTGATGGCCAGCAGGATGAGTTGAAAAAAATAGGAGATGAGGTTGCCCAGAGATGCAATCCTCTTGGAGCTTCTCTAAAATTTCTGTTTGCTCATATTTACCCTTTCTGGGAGATGTCACAAACTTTTTTTTGCAGCTAGCATTTCCCAGTGTTGTTGGATTCAGGGTGGAACAAGAGGTGAAAATATTTTCCTGGGACTCTTTCTCTTCTTTGAACTGAAATGGAACCCACCCCTGGCAAGAGATGGGCAGATGGAAGACAGTGTAAGTGTTGTGTGGAAAGGGATACTGAACTGCTCTGTGGCCTCTGATGGGTTACTTCCACAAAGCAGCAATGTGGTTATCTTTAACAAGAACTTTGTCTAGCAGAGAGAGGTTTTGCATCAGCTTCACCACTGTGGAATACTCCCATAACTTTAAATCATATCAGGAGTCGATTGTGAATTTAAATATATGCAATGCACTTCTAAGTCTTGTGCAAACAAAGACCAGACAGGGGCTGGGACAAACTGATGCATGAGCAACCATGTTGTTCCTTCTCCAGTCAAAAAACTGGATTCTTTCACAAAATCTTCTGTGTGATTGTGATAGTAAGATGAATATTTGACATAGCTGTAAGATAACACTCTGACATGCTAGTAAACACAAGTGAATTAGTGGTTATGAGGGAGACCCTATGACATGGTTGCTTGCAGTAAGTTGGATGCCATCTCCTAGAAAATCTCTTACAACCTGTCCTTATCGGTTTTTGGTACAGATTAATGGGGAGACTTCCAGTAGGATTTCGGTTACTGTCTGGCATAGACGCTTTTGAAAATCTTACCTTATCTCTATGTAATGACTATGTAATTCATGCAATGTGTTGAAGTTACACTTGAAAAAGTAGGTCTGGATCATAGTATCCTTCCCTGCATCTTTCTTTCCCATCAGGCCAAAATGGCATACCTCTATGTGTGCTGGATTACAATTTATGCTAAAAATGCTCCCCAAAGGTCATAGCAGCTATCCGAGAAACAAGCAGAGCTATGCACCCTGCCCTGTGTCATGTAGATTACCAGAAGTAGCAATAAGGCCAGGGACTGTATGCAGTAAGGAAAACTAGAGAATCTTGGAAACTGTGCAGGCTTTAGACTGTAGAGTGTTACCAAGGGCTCAGATGGGAGAGTTTACCAGAAAAAGTGCAATTTAGAAATTGAAACAGATGGAATTTCAGTATCCTTTGCAAATTGGCGTATCAGACTCCTACAACAGCTTGCGGAGTCCTTGTCCCTCCCAATGCATAGCTGGTTCTTACTCCCTGAACTTGATTTGTAACCATCTGATGTTGAAGGGTCTGTTTCTTATTTTTGTTGAGTTATACCTTAAATGTGTCTTTTTTTGGCTACTTATGTTCTCATTTCTGCACAGCGGCAGCCAAGCAGGGGCCCAAGAGCTCATTCCTGGCCCTCAGATTTATTCCCATCGCTTTGATGGGTTGAATCTGGTGCTGCCTGTATTGCAGAGCACCTGGATGGGGCGATCACAGGCATTCACTGGCACTGTGATCTCAGCTGTGGAAACAATTTTGCTGGCAGCAGAAGCTCAGTTTCGCTGGGGAGGGGCCCATATTTCTTGTTTGAAGTGTGTGAAGCCTCATCACAGCTCTGTTATCAGACCCACTGGAATTTTTTCTTTCCTCTCTTCTTGGTCCACCTTTTCTCACTCCTCTAAATCTTACTTTACTTCTGCTTCTTCTCAAAGTCCCTAATGTTACTTTTCTGGCTCTTTTTGCTGTAATTTCGCCCTTCATTTTTTCTTCACCCATTAATTCTTCCTTCACAGTGCTCCTCCACTGCCTCCTCCATTTTCTCTGCCTCTGTTATTCACTTTGCAGGTGCCTCCCATTCTTCTCCCCATGTCCTCACTTTTATTTATTCTCCAGAAGCTCTCTGAATTGCTGCATCGATGGGGTATACACTGGAAATATAGCCATCTGACTTATAGGTGCTGTAAGCTGCAGGTCTGCTGCTGATGTTAATTTTTTTTTTGACAAGTGACACAGGTGACACAAGTGACACAGGAAACCCATGGAGACAAGCAGCATGTAGCTGGGCTGTAGAAGACAGCTTGTGCCACAAAAGACATCACTTGTTCCGTGGACCAAAAGAGATTACAGCCGCATTCTGACACATAAACTATTGAGATTTACTGAAAATAAGGATTGGTTTGCTGGGCTGTTTAGAGACATTAAGACGCAGATACATATTTTCTCCCCAGTCTGATGTAATTTTGCACATTAACTGCCTAATTCCTTTCAGCCTATTGATTTTACTGGTTTATAAGAATGACACTTGTGTAGAAACTGTGGAGAACTTTGCTCAGGGTGACCAGTGAAGACTGTCAGCTTCTCTCAATGGTCTTATGGGGGGCCTGAAAGCTCAGCTGTTGCATTGCCTACTACACTTAGCACAATTTAAGAGGAGAAGAAAAAATAGGGAGAGAAAGAACAATGGCACTTCATAGATGATACTCCTCAGGTTGTATCTGACTCTGGCTAAATGACCTGGACTGAAAAATGTTTTCTTGAGGCTCAGTCCAGCTGACACCTGCAGCATGATCCTCATATTTTGTGATAGTTGAGAGTGGTGTTCATGAAACACCATGTCAACTTCGTTAGCATATTATTATTGAATAATTCTATGAAGGAAGCGTGAATATCATTATTCACTTTCTCTACCTTCTGGTAACTCTGATTTACTTTAGATTTTACATCATTTCCCAGATATCAGAGTTTGATGTACCACAGGTGTTTTTCTATCAGCATACTGTTGTATTGCTTTTTGCTCCTTGGAGAACAGTTGGTGTTTTGCCAGTGTCTGAATGGACCTGCTAACTCTGAGAGCAATGAAATGGTTAATTTGATAATATTTAACTTGCCAAACCATTCATATGCAGAGGTAACGTGCTCAGGAGTTGAACAAGGCAGTGCGATCTCCCTTAGCTATCATTTCAGGATGCCTGCAGAATCAGGAAGACTGTGTATCAGCTTACACTCAGCTTGGTAATCTTGCATGGGGCCTGTTTGTGTCTCTTGTGCTGAAGGCTGAATGTAAAATGAACATTGTTAGCCAAGAAAGCAAATAAAGGGAACTATTTCCCAAGGCATTTTACTCTGTTTATTTAACGCCTCTGAACAAACCCCTTTCCACATCCTCTGAACCTACTGGCAACTTCAGATAGCTCCATTTCCTGCTGGGTGAGTTTTTTCTAAAATGTTTATTCAGCTCCAGGAAATGATGATTTCCTGAATATTCTGAAACTTCATATTTTTGTTGTATCCCTGTTTATTTAATAGTCTTACTTATTGTGCGAGTGTGCAAAGCACAACAACACCTCTTACCATGTAACTGTGGAAAGAGTGGAACTTGATGTAGTACATAAAAAACCAGTTTAAGTGAAACTAGATCTGTTTTTGCTAATTTATACACTAGTGTATTTCCATTAGCATGAGTAGTTACTCCTTATTTACACTGACCTTAATGAGTTCAGAAGTAGGCTTTTAAATTTCTCCTTCTCTTTAAGAAAAAATGTCTAAAAATTCAAGCTAGTGAAGGAGAATTAATTAACCCAAAGCTCAACATTTTATAATTCACAGCTTATATTAATGTCTGCTAGTTTTCTTTACGCAGGAAACCAATGGAAAGCACCAAATGTTTTCCTCACCCTACACTGGGACTAAAAATGAGAAATTCTTATTTTGTGAGGTCAAAGCTAACCTGCAGCCAGCACCCTATCCCAACATAGATTTCACTAAAGAGATTGAAACCTGTACACAGTCATAATGAAAAGGCCATAAGGCTTTATGTGAACCAGGAGTAACTATGCTGAAATGAGAAGTGCTTCACTAAGGTAAATCAAGTGGGATTGGTCCCAGAAGAAATTCAGGAATTACATAGCTTTGCCGTTAACCTTGAACTGAGCCAAGTGTGTGTCCCATGCTTTCACCTTCTTCATTCTTGTCTACTTTTTGTTAACCTGCATCTGCTGGCATTGTCAGCTATGACTTTTTTTTTTTTTTTTTTTTTCTTTTTATAGGCTGAGGAGGTAAATTATGTTTCTTCTGAGCTTGGAGAGACAATATGGGCGTGCTGCATTACCATGCCCTAAATGAGATCTTAAAGCAACTTAGTAAAACTCACTCCACCCTTACCTGGAAGTTCCACTCTCACAGAAACCACATCCTTTCATTACCACCCACATCTCCATTTGGAAAGGACTTTGAAGGGGTAAAAGACTGAAGACTAGATATTTATTTTATTAAGCATCCTTTTGTCTGTTTTGCTCCAGAAACCTTGCTCTTCCTCTCCTATGAGTCACTTGTTGTTACTCTTACAATGTCTGTAGTAGGAAGGCTGGGTGCTTTCGCGCAATTTAAAATATTCTTTTTAGAGTTCCCCTTCCCTTCCCTTCCCTTCCCTTCCCTTCCCTTCCCTTCCCTTCCCTTCCCTTCCCTTCCCTTCCCTTCCCTTCCCTTCCCTTCCCTTCCCTTCCCTTCCCTTCCCTTCCCTTCCCTTCCCTTCCCTTCCCTTCCCTTCCCTTCCCTTCCCTTCCCTTCCCTTCCCTTCCCTTCCCTTCCCTTCCCTTCCCTTCCCTTCCTTTCTTTTTCTGTTTTTCTTCTCTTCCCTTCTTCTTTCTCTCTCCTCTCCCTCTCCCCTTGCCTCTTCTCCCTTCCTTCCATGTTCATTCTTTGCCTTCTGTTATGCATTTCATATTCATCCACTATTTTAACCCAATTCAAATAGGGCTGTACTGCATAATGGACTACTGCCAAGAAGTCACTGTCAGTGACAAGGATCAAACCTTCCTAGGCACTGGAAGAAGCCTGCTTTTGGTCCACTCCACATGAAGCAACACAATGCCCGTACATTTCTATTTGTGATGAATATTCTTTCTTTTGATGCTAAATATTTGATGTCCACCTTCTGAGCTGAGTAATCTTTAAGGATGCCATTCTTGCCATGTTACCTCCTTCCTGAGTTCCTGTTGTGTAACTTTCCCACCAGGCAGGTAAATTCTTTAAGTCTTTCACTGTAATTGATTCTGAGCAGGCCTGAACTACTTTTTGAGTTGTTTTTGTTTGTTTTATAAATATATTTATTAATGTTTGTTAGTTTTTTGGTGGGACCATATTGTCTGCTCTCACTGGTAACACTGGGAAAGTCTGGGCTCCTCTCCAGCTGTCCTCAGGTAACATCAGCCAGCAGAAGATGTACGGTGATGGATGTCCGGTTGTCATGTCCAAGCCTTACTTAATGCAGATCAGTGGGTTTTGCCTCATTTGGAAAGTTTCAAAGCAGAAGAAAAAAGGGGAGAAGTGCTCCAGAAGAGACAGAATAAGAAAAGGAGCAGGTAAAGCATTTCCAGTGGGGCCTCAGCATAACCAGAGCCAGCCCAGCCAGCGTTCAGTGTAACATAGCTTCAGACAACTTACATTAATCCCTCTCTGATGGAATCATCATATGCACGAGGAAGACAAAAAACAAAACAGAAACTCAGACAAATGCATAAAGTAGTTTCAACTACAACTCTTACTAAGTCCCATAAGTGGCGCTGATAGAATTTCATAGTGTTTTTGCTTCTGACTCTATCTTTCCTTTTCTTATCCATCATTCTTCTATCAATCTTCTCTTTTTTTTCTCTGTAACTTCAACCTTTGATTAATGCATCTGACTCCCTTGTGTAACCTGCTTTTTGCCTCAACAGCAAAGGCAAAAACCCTATCCTAATTCCTGTCTACCATGGTCAGATGGAGCTACACCAGTTTTGTCTTTTCAAGATCCCTTTTCCTCCCACCTTTTCTGCTCTGCTGGAGCTCTGATAATAGCTCATCTGCTCCAAGAGCCTCTTCCCCAACTTTAGCAGAAGGTTGAACCCTTGTGAGAGATTTGTTGTGTGTTAACTCTCTGCATGACCCTTAAGTTGTCAGAGGAGGTAGGGGACCCACGGAGAGTATTTTTTACCTCCTCCAGAAGTTTTTGCTACTTGGTTTCTATTATCACTTCAGTTGAGGCTGCTGGGAGACATTTGCAGCCCCATATTTAATCCTGAAATTTCATGAGAAAAGTCTACCCCAGGCTACTACTGCATATGTAAAGTAAGCTGCTAGGTGCTAGAAAAGCAAGAGAATCACAAATAAATAGGTTTAAATTAACTCCAGGTCCTTCACTAATGCATGATGACATTTACAGCTGCCTTGGCTTACCCTGCCATCTTCTGGTGATACCTACTGCAAGATCAAAAGTTAGAGGTGAAATGAGATGAAATATTTTATTACTAAGAACACAAGGGTTGGCTCCCGTCCAACAGAACGGTTTCCTTAAATAACCATTTTTAATATACGGCACCATATAATATTCCTGCAATAAATGTTGGGATTTCAGATTTTGATTTAACTTCTTTCAATAGTGTATTTATTTTACTGAATGATACTTTGGTAGGCTGAAGAAATGTTTCTGGCCTGACATTATCTGCCATGGCACAGGCAGATTAAAAAATGTACCACTAATTTTTCATTCATTATAGAGCAACCAAGGCTACTGAGGCAGCAAGAGTAGTCAACTGCCCAAATATACAAGACTGTGACTACTTGGTCTCCAAGTGTTCAGATGCTTAGTTGCAAACTGCTTCTCAGCTATCCAAAACCAGACTATTTGACTCCTTCCACAACAAAACCACCAATCCACGCTCCAGTTCTCTCGCTGTGTCTCCCAGCCTAATAACTTCAATGATTTTCATTTTGTTGGTTTTCCTGCTTCTTTCCATTTCTGTTTGCAGCTTATCCAGACTTAGGCTGTTTGTCTAATTGCTTTTGCTCATTGACTGACCCCCAGTACTTCTTCTTTACAAAGGCCTCAGCACTGGCCATACCTTAAGGCAGGAAGTGAGTTTGAATTTTTCCTTCTGACATTTAAAATAGTGCTGGTTTGGAAAGTTGTTCCCAACCCCCCCACCCACCCCCAGAGGAAAATTTGGACTTTTTATCGGAAAACCAAAAAATATTCAGTGTTTGGCAACAAAGGGATTAGTCATGTCTCAAACCTACAGGCCATTCTTTAATGCTCATCAAAAATATTCACTTCTTTTTTTTTGTCTGAAAATAGTCAGTTGCCATAAACAGAGGGTTGGGGTTTTTTTGGTGTTTCCACAAAATGTTGAAAATTTTCATGGAAAGCAGCTGTTGTGGGTTAAAAAAAAATTAGCCAGAGTAATCATATAAAAGTACTAATTTTACCATTTAGTAGAGAAGTTTTGATGGAAAATTTTGACCGGTCCCTGTTTTAAGACCTTTTATGGTGCTGTGTTATGAAAGGCTTAGATTCAGACGCTCTATCTGGCTTCTTCAACTATTGCTGTTTGCACTTCATTTTGTCGGCACTTTTGTTATCCTCAGGTCTGTAATCCCTTCTCTTTTGATATTTACAGTATTTATTCTCTTTTGCTTTATCTGAAATGTTTGTTTCTTGTTTCATTTAATGGTTTGCACATCTTGGCTGTGGGTTCTTGTCGATCTGCCTGACTTCTTCGCAGCTACCCAACTCTGCTTTGTAAGGTTACTCTCAAGGGCTGCTCTTGTGGCATGGCACAAGGTCTTTTAGGGCACTTTATACTACAAACCTTCATGTCTCCTTTGATATGCCCCAATGGCACAAGGCTTTTTGGTGTCCTTGAAGCATCTTTATCCAGGGACTCCATAGCAGCTGTTGTTACTAGTCACCAGTTGTAGAAGCTGCTCCTTGGTATTGCTGCATTATTGCCCATCGTAATGGGTGCTGTTGCTGCCGTCCCAGCTGCCAGCTTGCTTGCATTGGCTGCTCAGCCTGGGACTGCACCCTGGGAGGCACCATGTTTCCCCAGGGCTCCCAGTACCATAGCAGCACTAATTAGGGCCCTAATTAGAACAAATTGCACCAAATGATGATGGCTTCTGGTATATCATGACAGAAAGTACCTGGGAGATGCAGGACCACAATTGTTTTTGGAACTTGGGCTTCATAAAGAGACATTTATGAATTGGAGATGCTTTTGGATTCCTTCACAAGCAGCCTGTAACAGTGGTGCTTGTCAAGCATGTGCAGAGTTGTGCCTGTGTCAGAACTGCATGAAACTGAATGTTTTTTTCTTCAATGCATTAAAAGTCTCCGGAGAAATGGCAAGTTAATTTGGCTGATTGTTTTTTTTCCTCTCCCCAAAAGTATGTTTATCAGAACCAGGACTAATTAGCTCTCCAGACAGTAGATCTAGGCAAATGTATCAGCTTTTATTTTCCTTCCTCTAACTCCTATCCAATCTCATTCTGTTGCACCTTCAAGCAATGAGCACGTTAGGATGCCTGCTGTTGCTCTCTGGAGCTCAGGAGCTGGGAATAGTTCGCTGTGATTTTCAAGGACATGGTGGACAAAGCTGATCCCCACAGGCTGCTCTAATGGCATGTCTGAGTCTCTACCACCTGTCAGCTGCTGTAGTTTGAATTCTAGCTCAGAAACCAGTGTAAAACATGATCAATTCTTGTTGCTTATAACTCATCCACTCTTCTGATACAATGAGGAACCAGGGAAGGTTTAGCTTGGATATTATGAAAGATTTCTTTTTAGAAGGAATGGTGATGCATTGGCACAGACTGCCCAGGGAAGTGGTGGAGTCACCATTCCTGGAGGTGTTCAAGAACAGTGTGGATGTGGCACTGAGGGACATCCCCACCATCCCCCCCACCATCCCCATGGCATGATGGGGAGGGGGTGATGGTTGAAATAGGTGATCTTAGTGGTCTTTTCCAATCATTATGGTTCTATGATTTTATAGTTCTACAGTTCTAGGGAACTGTATGAACTTCTAGTTCATTTTTCTCCCCTGTTAGATAAAGCCATGAGTCCTCCATTGCAGGCAGGGCAATACATCTCTGTGCAACATTGGTTCAGATAAAAAGGAGAGTTTCGTGCATGGAACTGGACAAGTAGAGGTTGTGTGGACTCTGTTTTTGTCTCCAATCTTGCCAGCATTCTGCACAGAGTCTCAATTCCGAAACATTCTGCAGGCAATGCTCATAGTTGAGCCAGGTCCCATTGTGCCCCCTGGAGCACCCATTGCTACAGGACACTGTGAATTTTGCATTGAATTTTTTGATGGTAATATCTGAAATACCAGATGAAGGGAGGTTTCTGATAACCGAGTACAGGTTCTTAGGCAGTGCCTGTACTGGAGAAAAGATATTTTTGGCATCTCTTCCTAAACATTCTTCTTAAAACAGACAGAGAGGCAGAGTGACGCTGGTACGAGTCCAAAGTACCTGCCGGGACTGACTGAATGATGCTAGATACACAGCAGGGCCATGAGATCAGACCCTGATCCGCAGTGACTGCTGTGGTCTGCAGTGGGGGTGCATCATCCCTGAATGCAAACGGTGGGAACTGCGGATACACAGTCTGGCCACGATTATCAGCATGATTTATGGGAGATACAACTGATGGTTCAATGTCTACAGTGAAAATAATGCAAAACCTCCTGATTTTGTCTTGTCTTGGGGACCGATGGCACGTCACAGGTAGCAAGATGCAGCCAGGCTTGGTTGGAAGCTTGGGCTGTCCTGCACATGGCAGGGGGAGCTGGCTGCCTTCCAAGGGCACAGCAGTCATTGACACCAGTTCATGCTGCAGCACTGCAAAGCCAAGCCCCATTTAGAAAGGTTCAATTCCTTATTCTTCTCTCTGATGGTGAGACGATACAGTCATCTCTACATCAAATATTCTCATTAGATTGTATTTCTGAGACAATTCAATTTCATCATGCCAGAGATGATTCCCTTGCATGAATAACCAAATAGCTGTCCTAGGAAAAAGTGCAAGAAATCAAAGCTTGTGGAGGTTGTGCAAAAATGCCAAGAGTCAGCATAGCCAAATGGCACTTACAGAGATTTTCTTTGCAGAAAATGCAAAGAAGCACACAAAAAGCAAGCTGACCGTGGCTGAAAGCAATGGCCAGGGAAGCAATGCACCCTTAGCATGGGAGGTACTGGTGTGGTGGAGTACGAGCAGATGACAGCAAGCAGGTTGACATTACTGTGTATGGACTGGAAATAGTTTTTAATGTAACTTTGGTAATGGAGCTTTAAAATCAGATTTTGCTACACTGACATTTTTCAGTGTTTCCTTCACTGAGGTTCTGGTGAATTGAAATGAAAACAAACCTGCAAAGAGATTAATTGGAAGAAAGGGAGGTGCTTGTGAGAAACACTCGTTTTAAATCGTGGCTTATGTTCTGGGACAATCCTCCAGCAACTCTGCTTTCTGGCTGTGGATTTCTCCATCCTATCCAATACAGGATTTCCTAATAAATCCCAGGTTTCAAGGTGAAAAGATGTTCTGTGCTTTAGGTGTGCTTGTTTTAAGGGAAAGATGTAGGTGATACACCCAATTCCCACATCTGGCTTCTGCCATGCCATCCTATCTGCCTTGAGAAGTAATTAGCAGGAAAATAAGTATACCAGTAAAAATAAATACATATATATATAGCCACAACAGTGAGTGCTTAGCATTTGACCCTGGCTTTAACATTTCTGGGGGGCTAATAAGAGGGTATTCAGAGCTCTCAATTGTGGTCTGGGGCTGTGGCAGGCACATACCACACTCCTTATGACTGTTTGAAGGTTGGAAAACCATTAGTAAACCCAGAAGGTCAAAGGCTTGGCTTTAAAAAGTAAATGAAGAGGGGAAAAATGAAGTTTCTGTGGAGTCCAGGCACTCCAAGTAGGAACAGTGAAGGCTCCATGAGGACTAGACACTGTACTGCCCATGAATGGGAAAGGCATTGCTCCTTTGTTGGGTTAATGCAAACAGGAGGTAGGGTGGGAGGTGGATTCAGCATGTTTTCTGACAAGGGCGAGATGGTTATTCATGGAACCAGGAATTAAAGAGCAAATAAAGAGTTTAGGTGAAAAATGCTTTGATGACCAATAGGGCTGCACCTGAGGACAGTTCTGCTATGAGGCCTCAAAATCAAAATATTAAGCTATCAGACAATCCCAGAAAAACTGGGTAATAATTCTCACTTTTCAGTTCCTTTTCCCCTTTCCAAATAAATTATTACAAAATTTTCATTCAGTAGATCATTAAGTGAGAAAAAAATTTCAAAATGGCGTTTAAAAGTCCAGATAAATCTGGTAGGACATTACCCCTCTAAAGTATGCAAGATATTCCTTGGCATGATGCTTGTTACTGAGCGTATCCATTGACTGTGGTTTGTCTGGGAAAGAGGAGGGAGAGATTAACAAGACCAGCAGAAATGATGAACAAAACGTCTGTGATGAAGAGCACTTCAGTTTTGTGAAAACAATAAATATTGAAACTTGATCCCTGGGGAGGACAAAAGTGTTACGACTATAGGCAGGATTTCTGCTACAGGGATTGCAATGGGCTCTTTCCATGGGAATGGGAAAAAGGATTTTCGTGGGACCCATGGGACTCCTGCAGCTATGGCTTCAGGAGGCTAGGTCCTATCCAAGGATCCCACAGTTGAACGTCATACAACACGAAGGTACCACATCTCTCTCACCCTGGATATGAAACTTTGGCAAACTACTGAGCAGGTTTGTTTCAAATACACACTCAACTTTTGCCATAGTTTCTTGAGATTTCTGAGTGACTCTTGTTTAGTAGAGCAACAGAGCCTTTGAACATCCTTACTTAAATGTACCTAATTTGAATGACGTAGACCTTAGAAGATAATTTGGAGAAACCAGTATATAACCCTGAATACATATGGTTGGACACCAGAGCCTTTGAGACTCAAAGGAGCGCAACAAAGCCAACAAGTGCTCATGGAAAAGGGGCAGAGAAGCCATGGGATTTAGGACAGGGTTCTCTACCCCCACTACGGCAAAGCTTCCCACTCCACTTTGGACACCTGGTTGAAAACACCCATAGCTCTAGAAGTGAAGACTTCACCAACCGCTGTACTAGTTGTGCATCTGCCACCTTTGGTCTCAGTGATGCAGACATCAACAGCCTTAGTCCAAATCTATCCCCATTGCCAAGGTGTTTACGGACATGAATATTTGTGTTATAAAATCCACTATGGCACTGGTTGAAGAGACTGATTGAGACTCCCTAATGAGAACAGATGAGTGTCTTTTTTTTCTCCTCTTTTGAGGGGAGGAATTAATAAGTGTGCCAAAGTATGGCACTCTGGGGGAACAGAAGCTGTAAAAAGTAAAGTAAAAGTGGAGGAGAATTTTTTTGGAAAAAAACATACTTGTGCCATGGACATTTTCAAAACAAGATTTCTTACTGAACTGGAACACGAGAAAAAGGATTTTGTTTCCAAAATTAAAATAAAAATGTTAACGGTTTTGGTTGACTGGAAAGGAAATGCATCAATTCAGCTAATGCCACTATTTTTCCCCAGCTAAACCATGATTTCTCAGCTCTGCCTGTGGTTGAGTGGTGCTTAAGAGACAGAGAGCTTGGAGGAGACCAGTGATGGTCCAGCAAGGATATGTTTGCCTGATGTTATTAAGGGCTCAGATGATGTGTTCAGAGCTGACCCCAACTCAGCTATCTCCAGCTTCCTTTACCAATCAAGGTAAAAATTGTCACATGTCTTGAGAATGGTTTCAGCTACATCTGTTGTCTGGTCTATAGAGGCACTGATGGAGAAATCTCTCTTCTCTGGGGTCATTCCCAGCCTGCCACCTTGATGATACTTTCCTCCTGTCAGTGAGGAGACCTGGAATACTGCAGGAAAAAAACATCTGGGATGTCCCTCCTGGGACAGAGCTGGTTTGTTCTTCCTTCTGTAGAAGTGGAGGCTCACGGAGACCTTATCACTCTCTGAAACTACCTAGAGGGAGGTTGTAGTGAGCTGGGATCAGCCTCTTTTCTCATGTAACTAGTTATAGGACTAGAGGGAATGGCCTCAAGTTGCACCAGGGGGAGATTCAAGTTGGATGTTATGAAATACTACTTCTCTGAAAGAGTGGTCAGACACTGGAACAGGCTGCCCAGGGAAGTAGTGAAGTCACCAGCACTGGAAGTGTTCAAGGAATGCTTGCACGTGTTGAGGGACATGTTTAGTGAGAACTATTGGTGATGGGTGGATGGTTGGACTGGATGATCTTGTAGGTCTTTTCCAACCTTTGTGATTCTCCTGCCCTGCAATCATTCATTCATTCCCTAATGGCTTGATAGCTAACAGAGTGGGCTGGTTGAGGGCTGCTGTACCACTCCCTGGAGAAGGGAGGAAAGACTTTGGTGCCTCAGTGTACCTGTGTCATATTAAGGCAATAAACTGGAAGCCCTGAGTAAAAAGGAAGGCTGTGATTTTACAGGAGGAATGACTGATAGGAAATACAGGAAGCATTATGCTGGCTCAGATTAAAGCTGTGGATAGCCTAGCTCTTTTAGGGTAGACAGTGCAAGTGTGAATGCTGCTTCCCCAGACACTCTTTCAGCATCCAAACATTTGCAACTCCTGTGGTAGAAGTGGGTGTTGTACACTGAGCCACCTACCATGCTTTTTTATTTCATGAACTTGTTCAGTTTCCTCCTGAGCCCATGTACACACGGCACCCACAGTTTAAGTGCAAAATTAAAGTGCAAAATGTAGTTTTTCTACAAAAATACTTTTTTTCCTGGTTCTCATCCAAACACCAACTGCGAGCTCCATGCTGTGCCTCTGAATTCTGCCTCTTCAAGAGGGAGTGGATGGGCATTTCCTGCTCCATGCTACTATAATTACTTGATTTTTGACTGAATCATACCCTTTACTCCTCTCCTAGGTCTTTTGTTTTTCCAGGATGAAGTTTTCTAGGACATTCAGCTGTTCCTTGTGTGCAAACCACTCTGTACCTTTGACCCTTCTTGTTGTTTTTCTCTGAGTCTCCTCCAATTTCCACAATATCTTTTTAAAGATGTGGGGGTGGAAGAGCAGCCAGAACTGTACAAAGTGTTTGTGATGCAAGCCCATCATGGCTTCATACAGTGGAAAATGCTGCTGAGTTAGCTTTTGGCTCTGCCACACCACTCTGAGAACCACTGCAGCCAGAGAAGGATGAGGAGCTGTGGTGGGACTGGACTTTCTGGGAAAGGGCAAAGTGGTCCCAACAGAGTGGAGCCCTGTGAAAAGAAAGCTCCTTTAACTTGTGGGCAGAGCTATGGCAGATATGTCCTGTAGGAGAAAAGGAAAGGGAGGACAGCCATCAGGCCTCTATTCCTTCAAAGAGAAAGAAAAGGAAGGGAAGGGAAGGGAAGGGAAGGGAAGGGAAGGGAAGGGAAGGGAAGGGAAGGGAAGGGAAGGGAAGGGAAGGGAAGGGAAGGGAAGGGAAGGGAAGGGAAGAGGGGTTTTTTTTGAGGTATCTCTGCATTTTAATTTCTCTGATATCTTCAAAAGAAATCAAACTGCATTTTAATTTAATTTATCCCCACTCATCCCCATCCTCCATGTAAAACATATGCTGAGGAGCTAAAAATCTGTTATTCAATGAAAGCAACATCTTGATAGTTACCTATGCAAAAATGCATAGACTAACTCATTCTAAAATAAGCAAGGCTTTTGAAGATTGGACACTAAATATTTTCCCTGAAGTTCAGAGGCCTCAGAACTCCAGGTCTCAGCTTCTGCTGATCCAGCTGTGTCATCTCTGACTTCAGTAAAGCCACACTAATACACTCCCTGTTCCTTTGCGCTGTTTTTGATTCATAGGTATACTGTTTGCCAAAGGCTTTAGCTCTGTGTTTGTGGCTCAGTTTATCAAAAGCAGAGCCAATGCAGGCAGTTGTAAGGGTGAGGCCACATGCTAAAATTTCAGAGCTTACAATTTCTGTTTCAGATTAAAAAGAGATTCACTCCTGCGTTTCTGTGTTTTGTTTTACAGATGGCAGGTAGCTCTTACTTTAAAATGTTTTTATATCTTCTCTTTAACTGCTCGGAATAAGATAGCCTACATGAAGGAGAAGTGGGAAGAGTTAATTCAAGTAGAAGAAGTTTTGAATGTAGCTGTGTGAAAAATGGACTACAAAGTGTTTTATACATTTATCTTTGTTTCAACAAAGCCTATTTCTCTTTCATACTTCAAGTACATGAAAGAGGGTAGTCAACCTGAAACGGTTTATTTAATCCAAAATAGAACATCTTGGTTTTGGCCTGCTTAATCCTAATAAAAGAAATAAATATGAAGAGTCAGTCTCTAACTGAAAACATTTTCTAAACACCAATTTGAGAATGTTTCAGTTTGAGATAATACATCTAGGCTGTAAAATAAATAAACAAATCAATCAATCAATTAAAAAAAAAAAAAAAAACCTGTTATTCCTGGCCCCCAAAAAAATCTCGTTTAAAAATAAGAAAAATCTGTTGCAGGGTGAGAGCAGAGAGAAGTCCACTCTCTGGTGCTTGCAGTTAAGTGATGATCAGATATACAGAGCAGGACTCTTCCTCATGTGGAAGATCCAGAGGCACACATAGTAAGACAGATCACCAGGCCATAACAGCTGCAGATAAGGCAAATTTGATGTTCTCGAGGAGCTGGGGCCTTTCAACCCACTGTTGGTGATCCCTGATGTTTGAATTGACCAAGATAAGGCCCTCCAGGAGAAGTTAGTCTTTGTGGTAATCATGGTGTTGAAGATGCCACTATAGAGCCTTGGGTCCTGAAACTCTGTCACCTTGGTGGCTCTCCCACCTGGTGTACAACTCCTGTCTGGGACTATCTGTTGGGGTTGGCTGCTCAGTGTCCTAGCAGCACAGCACTGTGCTGGCTGGGCAGGCCTGCAGAGTTGGAATGAGGCTCTGCTGCCATGAGAAGCAGTGTTGGCCAGTGCAGGCACCGAGGCTTTGACACTGAGCTGCCTTGGACAATTATTTGCAGCCTGGAAGCCAGAAGAAATCTTGATTGAATCTAGCTCATAAAGAGTAACTTACTGAAAACTCCTTGAGTTACTTGCACACATTTTTCTAATAAATGAGCCATGCAAGCACTTAACCCTATTATTGCTTCTTAAGAGGAACATATTAATAGTTTACCTTTAGTAGCATGCTTATTGAAAGGTTATCTGTGGCACGTTAAAGTTCATTACAAACAATTTAAAATCAAATAGATAATCAAAGGATTACACAAATGGCAGGTGAGAATGGGAATAACGCTTCAGTACATTTTTCTGATTATGCATTTGGAATGCGTGAATGAGTATTTTCCTGAAAAAGAGTCTCAAGGAGACTATGGGTGTCCTTGGATTTGCAGGCAGGTTTCTGTCAGGAATGAAATGGGTTTTCTGGCACACTGGCTGCTGCCATAGGTCTGCTGGGCACCTCTGGCCCTGCAGTCCAAACTGCAGGGAATAGACTGATAAAGTGTTCTGGAGAAAATCAGCTCCAGATCTTTTTTATTCATTTCCTTTTGTAATATAACCTGTGCTAGTCTTTTCTCTCTAGCTCAGAGCAACTTTCTTTTTAATATCAGAATTCGCATGCAACATGGAAAATCCCTGTTCTCCAGTTGTTTCCATGACAGATGTAGTAATACAAAACCATACCCTAAGTTTCTTACTGACCAGAGACTCTAAGCATGTTTTTCTGCTCTGCTTTCCCCCGTCTATTACAATCTTCCATCTTTTACAATTTCTTTCCCTATTTTCTTCCCCAATAGCTTCCTCACTGGCTGCCTGTGTGTTGCATATTTTCCCCACCTGTTTCAGGAGAGATGCTCTGCCTGCAATAGGCAAGCAGAGCAGGAAGAAAGAGCATTGCCTAAATCCCAGTCTTGATTGTGGCCATCGTAGGAGGGTTTCCACAGGGAAGACAGGAAAGCAGCTGTTGTTAAAGATCTCAGAAGAAAGAAAGAGAGAAAGAGAGAAAGAAAGAGAGAGAAAGAGAGAGAAGGAAGGAAGGAAGGAAGGAAGGAAGGAAGGAAGGAAGGAAGGAAGGAAGGAAGGAAGGAAGGAAGGAAGGAAGGAAGGAAGGAAGGAAGGAAGGAAGGAAGGAAGGAAGGAAGGAAGGAAGGAAGGAAGGAAGGAAGGAAGGAAGGAAGGAAGGAAGGAAGGAAGGAAGGAAGGAAGGAAGGAAGGAAGGAAGGAAGGAAGAAAGAAAGAAAGAAAGAAAGAAAGAAAGAAAGAAAGAAAGAAAGAAAGAAAGAAAGAAAGAAAGAAAGAAAGAAAGAAAGAAAGAAAGAAAGAAAGAAAGAAAGAAAGAAAGAAAGAAAGAAAGAAAGAAAGAAAGAAAGAAAGAAAGAAAGAAAGAAAGAAAGAAAGAAAGAAAGAAAGAAAGAAAGAAAGAAAGGAAAAAAAGAAGAGCTTGTGCTGGCTTTTGAGGTATGCTATACAGTGTGGGAGCAGCAAACCCCTGGCGCAGCGGTCGCAGAAAGCAGAGCCGATTGCTGAGTCAGGCCCTTGATGAGCTGGCAGCGCTGCATCGGCCGTCTGGTATTCATTGTCGGTATTCATTGTCGGTATTCATTGTCGGCAACTTGCAGTCTCAACTTCCTACATCATCTTGTAATCCTCTGAAAGATGTGTTTCTCTGACTCAGAACTGAGCGTGCTTTTGCTGCCTGGCTGGTGAATGTGCGCCTTTACATGGAGCCATGAAGTGGTCGCTACTGGATGATGTCTGTCTTGCACTTAAACTGTCTGTCACGGAACATCCTCTTAATGTCTCCATCATAGACATGTCCAAGTAGTTGGAGAACCTTTGTTGCAACCTAAACTGTACTCCCATTCTTCTCTCCCATTGCTCTATACATTATATTCAGTGTGGCATAGAAGAGTGACATTTTTCTGCCATACTATCCCCACCACTCTTGTCTTCTCTAGACTTCATAGCATGAGCCCTTTGGTCTTCCCTCTAGAAGAAGTTTGCCTTGGCCTCCTTGTTTTCCTTTTGGATCCCTTGGGTCATTCAAGATCCATTGTGCCAAAAGACACTCTTTTTTCTTTGACAAGGAATTATTTTCAGAGAGATTTCTTTACAGATGGTCAAACGATTCCTTATACTGTAGGCCAGACCAAGATTTCTTGTTACAAAAATTTTTTATTTTTCCCCATATTCTTGGCATTATCTGTAAATTTGGGTGGCAGCTGCACATACAACAATTAATTAATGGTATTGGCATTAACAAGAATGAAAAAATAGGATGACAAGGAGATCTCTAGGAAGAAAGAAAATTTCTAAATTGATTTAACACCATTTTCTCTTTTCCTTTTCCTTTTCCTTTTCCTTTTCCTTTTCCTTTTCCTTTTCCTTTTCCTTTTCCTTTTCCTTTTCCTTTTCCTTTTCCTTTTCCTTTTCCTTTTCCTTTTCCTTCATTTCTTTTCTTATGATTCAACATTCTTCTCAACAGTGGCTTACTGCCACTCTGATCTTCGCAGTCAAATATTATCTCGAATAGAGAAGAGAAAAAAAAGTTCATTTAAATACTGTACAGATAAGTGAAAGACATCACCTCCTCCACTCTTGGGATGTATTTTTTAATCAAGCACTGCTATTCTACTCTTCGCTGGTCCTATTTCGACCATACACTAAGTAGAAATAATGCCATTCAGGCTCACAGCATTGCAAAACAGTGGAAATACTCCGCAAACATTAGCTACAAAAATTACAATGGGGGCATTTTCATTGCTAACTGAACAATCACCTTATGCAAAGGCAGTGTAAAATTACATCAAGTGTAAAGTAAAGTAAAAGCTGTTACTACATTTATTAAACAGTTTTGCCAGAGATCATTTTCACTGAACTAGAATTAATTTTGAGTCTTTCACGTCTTTTTCCTAGATTGTCTTGCAGCACAATGCAGCAGTTAATTAGCAGCACAGATGACTGATTTTATTGCATGCTAACATAAACAGTTATGGAACTGTAATGTTGAAGAGCACTCATGTCTATATATTGCTACATTAGCTATCATTTAGATGATAACATTTAGATGCCAGGAAAATCAATCAGAAATAAGCACTAATACCCAGTGATGTCTGGGTATTTTTTCTTCTTGTTCTCCATGGAAGCACGCACTAAAGTAAAAGCAATGGGTGTACTGCACTTCTTCCTTGGTCATTGCTTTTCCTGCTCCCACTCTGTTGTTATAAACTGTTGTGTGAAATCCTGTTCCAAAATTCTCCTTTTCCCATGCCATTTCAAGGAGAGTAATTGATCTCCTGGCCTTCTCCAAGGGGGACTTATGCTCACAGACCAGGCTCTCCTCTTGTTGTTTCAGGAGAATTATTTATGGGAAGAGAGCTGAGGAAATAGGGTTATTACTAAGGACTTGGGAATGGAGGAAGATGAACAGAACTGGAGGCTGTAAATTAAATAAAGAATGAGTCTGAAGGAAAAAAAATAACCACATAGTCATAGGACCCAGTGCTGCTCTTGCTTCACACCAGTTTGTCACCACTGACTTCAACGCTTCTGTGCAGCCACGTGCGAGTTTCAGTCTGTGCTGTTGCTATACGTAACAAGTCTGAGTATAATTGCTAAAAAACCCTGAACTGTCAAGTAAACATACACAAGGACTGATCTCTAGCTGAAGGTAAAAGACATCTCATTACGCAGAATTCAACAGAGCTACAGTGATATTAGTGGGGAAATATTATTGGTAGGTGGACAGTTGGATTGGATGATCTTGGAGGTCTTTTCCAACCTTGCTGATTCTGTGATTCTATGATATGGCTTGAGGGGTTTTGCTGTGTGGTTATTTTTAGCATAATGAAAAATTGATGCAAACAGTTACTAAACTTGCTTCAATGCTTTATGTATGGCTTAGTACTTTATGGGTGAAAAAATGCTGTATATGCTTCTTTTGATTCAGTACAGCATTAGATTGTCCCCATGAGCTGGATTTCTGCAGCCAAAAAAATGAACCTGCATCTTGGTTTGGTTTTAGGTGCTGCAAAATCTATGACTGAATCTCAGTCTCAGTATCTTGCTCCTGTGATTCACAGAATGGCTGCCCTCTGGGGTCAGCAGCCTTTAGCCTGGTCTCCTTCTTGCCTGGAATGGACAGATGAATAGAGATGAATAGATACTTCTGAGGAATAATGTCAGGGTTACACTTGCATTCATGGAGCCTGTCAATGACTGTTGTGGAAACCTGCTGTAAGTTGAATGCTGTTTCTTTTATAAGCAACAACAAACTGATTAATGAATCAGAAATGGCTATAACAAGCAATCCAAATACAAATAAACAACAAAGAAGCCTTTCAGTATCTAAAGGGGGGCTGAAAGAAGGACAGAATCTTTAGTGGGGTCTGCAGGACAAAGGAAAATTTCAAACAGAGGAGATTTAGATTGGATATAAGAAAGAAGTATTTTTTACAGTAAGGGTGGTGAGGCACTGGCACGGGTTGCCCAGAGAGGTGGTGGATGCCCCATTCCTGGAGCCACCCAAGGTCAGGCTGGATAGGGCTCTAAGCAGCTGATCAGGTGACCCTACAGGGAGTTGAACTAGATGGCCTTTAGGGGTTCTTTCCAACTCAAACAATGCTGACTGCCATTTACCTGTGTGATTGATTTTTTTCATCTGGAAGTGCCTTTCTTCTTCAGTGTTTGGCTGAATCGCTTCCTCAGGATTTCTTTTGATTATTTGAGGCTCTTTTTGGCCAAAACATTTTTTGCTTCCTGTAGCATTTCAGATAAATGAGATTGTACTGAGAGAAAAGCAGAACTAACACCACTCCAGTGTAGAATTTCTTGGCTCCATAACTCGTCCTTACTCACTTAAGAGACTCTCCAAGTAACAGCACATAGAACATAACCTTGTAATATGTGTATTGTTTCCAGCATTCTTTCTAATGGCAATGCTGTAAATTGAACTAACTGTTCGGTCATGTTTTAATAATTAACACTTTAACACAAAAGACTCTTTTTGGTATCCTGTCATTGAATGAAGTTTCAGAGGTGATTTAAAAAGTCTGTTTTGTCAATCTGCCATGTAGTCGCAAGGAAAGATATTCTAAATTAAACCTAGTGGGCCTTTTTTTTTTTTTTTTTTTTTTTTATTTATATTGTTTTAAAGAGGGCCTCAGCCTAGGCTTAATTTGTGCCTGTGCTACAGTAGTGGTGTGATACGTATGATTTTACTGCCGCTCTGCAGCAATTCTGCCACACCACTTGCTGTTCTTGTCATAGCTGCAGGCAGAGGTTCACATCTCCAGTACTGGAGACACAGCCCTGCTACCAGCTGTGACTGCCTGAGGTACGGCCACTTACACTCCCTGTCTCTTGATTTCATGGGAAATACAGTGGTTTGGTAGGCTTGCCATATGTTTGAGTCTGAGGTGCAGGTCCCAGCAGAGACCTGAGCCTCAGGCAGGTATCCAGCTCTACAGGTGTGGGACTACTTAATTTTGGGTGGGAGTCTGTTGTTGACCAGGTTTGGGTCCCAGATAGACCCAGCAAGTCCAGGAAGAGTCTGCTTTTGTCTTCCAAATGGGCAACTTTTCCCTATTTGTCTTCCTTTACAGAGAAAACCAAGCCACCAGCCAATGGGTTATTACTCTACCTCAAACTAGCACTACACAAATGTGCACTGAGAAGCGACCTGATCTACTTGCAAGGAATTGGATTTCCCATGCTTCAAGCAGGGCATATTTAACAGGCAGGATGCCAGTGCAGACCTTGGGATGCTTGCCTAGTGCCTTATTCTAGCGTATGTGTTTTAGCATAGCAAAGGGAACCATATATTGAGATTGCTCGGCACTGCTTTATCTAAGATATGTTCATATCAGTGCAAGTCAGGCTTATACTTGAAGGACCTAAATTAAGATGCAGTTCTCCTTAGCTTTTATCAGTAGTCAGCTGAGGAAAAATGTGCTCCTACTCTTGTTTGCCCTCTGGAAAAGCAAGGAATCCACTGTATAAATAGAGTCGCCCTTCCCATGATAAATACCTGCTATAGATGGTGGGTACTCATAGCTGCTTCTGTGATTGTTCAGAAATGACATTTCTTTGCTTATTGTGTGTTCCCAAGACATACAGAAGAATACTTTGTGCAGCATCTGCTATGGTCTTCCATTGCCAGCATCTGTGTCTCCTCCTCTTGCCCGTCATATTGCTCTCAAGAGACCTTTGAGGTAGGTTTATGTTCCATGGTCAAGTGCTCTGCAGAGATGCCTTAATAACAGAGCACAGTGGTACTGAAAGTAATCTAGAAGGCTGTCAATGAATGAGGTCATAGCCTGCACAAGGCTGCGTGTGCTTCAGGTGGCTGTCACCAATACATGTGTCCTGAGAAGGTCCTGAAACCATCCGAACAAAGTGAATATGGCAGGCCAGACAAAATGGGTGTTTTGATGAGAAAATGGGAAATAAAATAAAATCCTACTGAGGACAATGGTATGTTGCTGACTGGTATACTATGAGAGAAGTAACAGTTCATGAAGAATTTAATCCAGAAGTAAACTATCGACAGGGACCACACCCACAATATGAACCTAAATTGCCAAATAACCCACTCTCCTTATGAAACAAACATATAACCACAATACTGCAGTGAAATGGAAAAAGCAATTTTGCCCAGAGAATATTGTTCCTAAAGGCACACAGGGCAAAGCTCAGAGCCTACCACACCCAAAAGTCAGGACAACAGCAAGAAATAAAATGCCAGAAAAATAATGCAATCTAGTAAAAATAAAAATACACACACATAAATTATTTCTCTTCTTCCCACCCTTTCTCACTTCCTTCTGCTTCTTGTCCTAAGCAGATTTCCAGATAACTGCTGAGCTGTATGGAATTTGTAAAGAGAAATCCAGATCTTGGGCATGTACAGCACCCCTGCTGTTCGAATCCAGCCCTGATCCCTTAGCAAGCAGCCCAGCACCTCATGCTTAGCTGATAGCCAGGAAAAGTACCGAGTGCTTTGAATGAGTCATGTATACCTCCATACTTTGTCCAGCTGAAACTGCAGCTCTCAGCTCTCCTGCACCATTCCCTGTTACTCATCCATTCTTGCTTATGTTGTTCTCTCTCAAAAATTGAGCACCCTGTTTAAATGTAAGTTAGGTTTTGTTTGTTTCGTTTGTTTTGTTTTTGTTTTTCTGGTCAGCCAGTGATATTCTTCATCTGCCTTTGTGTTAATTGTTTCTTCTGTTATCAACATGTAAGTGGTCAAAATGTTCTTCTTGGTTAGGACTTCTACAGGTGCCTAATTCTGCATACATTTAGATGAGCAATAAAATTCCTATTAGCTTCAAAAGCAATGGAGCTTAGACACCAATGAATCCTTGAAATTCCTTTTTTTTTTTTTTTTTTTTGGTGCTGACAATATTTTCTTGCTCTTATTCATAATCTGAAATAAAGATGAAACCATTTTCCCTCTCATTATTTTTTTCTTGCCATTTAGGAGGGTAGAGTGAATCTGTTGCTATTGCAGTGTACTTCAGTGTTATGTACCACTATCTTATTATCCTCTTGGTATCACATTTGCAATGTTTTTATGCTCATAATTTGGAGTTTCTTATAAAACCAGTGCAGTCATTTTTCTTTTGAATAGATTTGTCAAAGCTGATCTCTGTAGAGGCAGCAGACACAGATGGATGGGCCCATTGGGGTCATTTTGCTGAAGGCCATTAATGGAGATGATGGCACCAAGGACACCACCACAGTCAATGTCCATGCCATAGCAAGAGTCCTTGTTGAACAGGCTGGGCTAAAGGAGACTGGCATTCTTCTGGGGCAGCTGATGTGGGCAAATGTGCTGATGGAGTACTGTTTAACATCTACCAGAAATAACGAGGCACCTGGGATTTCCCACATGTGTTGCCTCGAACATAGTCTTCTCCAGGGTAAGTTTGTTCAGGAGGAGGGAGGGCACCTGGCTGATATCTCTCTTCAAAACCAAAGCATTTTCCTGTGGCACTGACTCCAGTAAGGACCGGCAACATCCAGAGAAACAGCACAGTTGTATTAATTAATGAGGCTCCAAAGTCTCAAATTCTGTTCCCACCTGGCCAATGTCCCAATGCTGAAATCCTCAAGTAGCAAAACTCATGAGTCAGCTCTCCCTCCTTTCCCAGCAGCCTGCTCGAGTGCAGTCAGGTCATGTTTTGAAACTTTCCTCCGCAAACAGGAGAGATGGAAACTTCTCTTGCAGGAATGAAAGTTGAGGTTTGTGTTCGGTCTCTTTGTTCCAAGCTGAGACTCAAATACCAGCTTTACATTTGTGATTTGCTGGATAAGCCAAGCAGTCTGGCAGCTCCAGGGAGTGTTTTTATGCTGGCTTTTTTTTTTTTTTGGGGGGGGGGGGGGGGTGCATCTGGGGGGATGGGGGCGGGAGAGGGGGGGGATAGAGTCCGAATTATACCCCAGAATTTAAGTACTCGTGGGATTGAAATTCAGAGTCCCAAGTCTGAAGTTCTTTCTACTCTGAAATATATTTTGAAAAGGAAAAAATTGAATTGCATCTAAATGGCACAGAACAGTGCCATGAACAGAAAGCCCAAACTTGCCCAGGACTTCTTAGCATATCTCACCAAGCATAGCAATGTAAGATAGGAAGTAGGTTTCCTACAGCAAGCAGTGGATGCACCCCTTTCCTTCCTAAAAATGTTACATGGGGTGAACAAAAATGGAATTTGGAGGCACATGAAATAGTTTGGGGACTAGCAAGAAGTATAGCTCAGAAGTACCACTGCTTAGAAACAGGTTGTTAGACTTTGTGATTCAGTGTCCTAATAAAGCTGCCGTGTTTCCAGTCTTTGAGCATACCTCTCAAGAGAGAGATCAGGCATCTTTAGGTGCACAAAGAAAAGATGAGTGCAGGGATGCTGAAATGTGACACTTCTCTTTTCTTGGCAGGGGCAGTCTGTGTTCCTTGGCTCCCTGAATATTCCCATCTTTGACCCTTAAACAAAAAGGTGGTTCTATAGTTTCTTTTTCACAGAGCTTTTTAAAGAGGAGTAAGCAGTACACCTTGGGATGAATGAATAATAGAGCAGCACCATCATTATGGCCACATGTGGCATTGTTTACTCATGACACTATAAATGATTAATGTGGAAAAGCTGCATTTGAACAAGTGAGATTGATGAGAGCTTTACAGCCTATTTTTGTGTAATTTAAAACAGTGCCTATACTGGATGGTGAAAAGAAGAATGAAGACGAGACAGCCGGTGCTGTCAGCTTTTCTTCCACCTGATTCAGACTTTGGCCATGCCCTGTATCCGCTCCACAAAGCCAAGGCTTTAGATGAAGGATGGAAGGAGGAAAGCAGGAGGCTGGGAAATGATTTTGGTCATGTGCACATTGGCAGGTGCAGAGATATTTGAGCTCCTTCTTCCACATTAACCCTGGAACTTCTAGTGTGGGGACAGTTGGGTGATAGTGGGCGCAGAGACACCTGGGCTGGCTGGATGCATTCTGTTGGGAGAAAGGGAGTGTCCAGATGCAACTTAGTTATTTTTGTCTGGCCCTGGGCCCAAACTAATAAACTCAGAGAGAGGACCACTAGCTCCCATGAAATGTCCAGGTTGCTGAGATATATTGCATCTGGACCACATCCCGTTAAAAAGGCAGGTGTTATGCTGTGTCCAGGGGTCTCTGTTAATGTGCCTATCTCCATCATCCAGTTCTTCATACTCAGCAGATATGTCTTAAAAGTCGCTTGTATCTGAAAGTTGTGCCTTCACAGTTCTTTGGTGTGAAAGTCAGCTTACAGTACAGGTATATGTCTTTTATAGCCCAGTAGATCTTCCTAGGAGATAACATGAGCTGTTCCTTAAGCATCTGTTAATAATTTATAGGGGGCATGGGAAATAACAACGGTCAAAAGGCAACCAAAAAGCTTAGTATGGATAACTTCAACCAGAGGGCCATTTGCTGCTGATCTCCTGTGACCAATAACAAATCTCCTTAGTGTTTCTATAAATAATACTGTTGTCTTCTCAAAACAGGAAGTCCTATATCCAGCACAAGGTAACTTGATAATGGATTGAAGACTGCTGAATGAAAAAGTGTTAGTTACAGGCCCCCCAAAATAGAAGTTGCTGAGGTATCAGAGATCACAGTCGATTTGAGTTTACTTTATGCACATGACTATAGGGCACTGACCAAAAATCTGCATATTTGGAACTTCAATAGGGCCAGTTTTCCAAAGCTTAAAGCCCTAGTTGGCATAACTGACTGAGCATATTTTAAGAAGCAAGATGTTGAAATAAATCAGAAATTGTTCAAGAATATCACACTATTTGTTCCAAAACTCCACCATCAAAAAGAGGGTTATGTAGAACAACAACTATAAAGGATGCCCCGTCCCTGGAGGTGTTCGAGGCCAGGTTGGATGGGGCCCTGGGCAGCCTGGTCTGGTATTAAATGTGGAGGTTGGTGGTCCTGCATGTGGCAGGGGGTTGGAGATTCATGATCCTTGAGGTCCCTTCCAACTCTGGCCATTCTGTGATTCTGTGATTCTGTGAAAAGATCTTTAGTTAAACAGAGAAACAGTAAAACATTAAAAAATACACTAAGAAAAAAAAAACATCTGATCACAGAAGAGTTAAAAGTGATAAGGAATTTTTTTAAACCTTGTTGGGAGCCAAAACTGTCTTCTGCCAGGTGAAAGTCAATTGCTATATACAAATTATAAATTCACGAACGCAGATGACAAAGAGGCAGAAGGGTTGCTAAATACTTATTTATATTTATCAGTGCCCATCTGAAGTGCTGGGCTGTGGGACAGGAATTTTATTAGCAATAATAAAAACGGATATGAAAAATCTGATAAAATTAAACACAGCTTATGCCCACGTTGTGTAAAGTTGCCTAGCTTATGTAAAGTAATTACCTGAGGAGCTATCTGAAATGTTATTGTTAATTCTAACATAACTGTAAGAATGGGGAAGTTCTGAAGTCTTGTTTTATGCCCAGTGTCTTTTTGTTTTCTATAGATGAAGAAAACCATAGGTGTTCCCTGAAAGGATGTGATTAGAATGTTCGAATTTGAACCAAGCAAACAAAACAACCAGACCTGTTGGCAACTGACCATGAGACCCATTGACTAACACTTTTTCTCATTGTTTTACTTTTTAATTTTTTCTTTTATCAGTTTGGAAGAAGGTGGTCACAGCCTCTGGTGTTCAAAGCCTGAGTGCACTGAGCAACCTGATCTAGTTGGACCAGTTTTGAGCAGGTTGAATTAGATGACCTTTAGTGGTCCAAACTAAATTATTCCAATGCTAGTAATTGTCAGTGGCTAAAGTGATTGTTGGTGCTGTTTTAATTTACAGAAATGTAATGAAAAAGATTCAATTTATCAAAGGAAAGGTATTATTACCATGATTACTTAAACCTGTAATATGCCTTCAGAATATCCATAGTAAAACTGATCAAACATGAGACTAAAATACTGAATGAGACAACAGCAATGCTTCTTGTAATCTAAAATGGTGAATCCATCCTTATTTGTAGCTGATGGCAGAAAAAAGATCTGTTCTCCTTGGGGCTAGATCTGTGCTACATAGCTGGGGTACCTCCTTCATTGTTCCTTCATATTCTGTGTTCTTGTGACCATTGAAGGAACTAGACTATGTGGCCCTCAACAGTTTCTGACACAAAAGCAATTCTCAGTCAGTATTATCAGATCTCAGATTTCATTGTTTCAGATCATAACCTGTAGGGTTTGCGAAGATTTGCACTTGCTAGGTCTTGCTGTCCTTCCTAGCTACAAAAAAGTAGGTTGTGATGACAAGAAGCCAGGAGCCACACTTACCACAAGTACTGAACCAGTAGGGCATAGAAACAGTTAAGACATCATTTTAAATTTTCTCCAGTTCATAGTGAAATCTAAAATGATTACAATAATAGCATTGCCAGGCAAATAAATAAGGCATTACAAATACACTTTTAAAAACTAAACTATGGTAGAGTTGAGGTAAAGGCACGAGACCGGAAGAATCCCTGCCAAAAGCCGTTATGTTGAACTTTGACATATTGCACATATACTTATTTTGCTCAAAAACACTGGGATCTGCTTTTGTGAGGACCTGCTTAATCTGGCATGACAGAATGAGTTGCATTGCTGTCAGTCTTGCAGAAGCACTTTGTAAGGAAGATGAATAGATTCTCCCTTTTTAAAAAATGTTAGGCTTACTCTTGTACATGTGACTATTTTCTTATCACCTGAGAGTCTGTACCTCTACAAGCTGTGATGGGATCAATTTGGCCCCAAATTCCAGGCTTAGGAAAGGAAGTCAAGGTAATCTATTCTATCTTAAACAAAGAAGCATGCAGGAAAACTTGAATTTGGCTTTTATTTGACACACCAAATATGGGGTTACAACTACATTTAAACTTGGGTTCCTAGTATCTTCATGAAATACAACTCCAGGAATTTAATGGCAAACTCTGAGCATGGTCTCTTGATTTGGAAAGGTAACCATTTATCTGCCTGCAGGCCCACTGAAAAATACTTCAGTTTGTGCCTCTCATTAATGATAAGTCAAATAGACTGTATGGGTTTATGCATGAAATCTCCAGACTTCTGCTGCTTTTCAAAAGACAGTCGACTCCTCTTCTGTTATCTTCAGATTCATAAAGCTACCTAGAAAATTAACAAATGATTGAACACAGAGCTTTGAAATTCTGCTGGGCTCATACTCATTGGACTGATCTTACCTGATGTCAGCTTTAATGGTTATTGTCTACTCATAGCACTCACGGCAAAAGATAAACTTTTTAAAGGAGATGAATGTGTTGGGACACAGTTTAAGTAAGATCACTCCTTTACAGAGTGAGTGGTGAGGTACTGGAATAGGCTGCCCACAGAGGGAGTGGATGCCTCCCATCCCTGAAGGTGGACTGAGGACTGAGGACTATTAAAGAGTGCGAGAGGGAGATTGACTGGTGGTGTCAGTCCCTCTCAACCTCAGGTTCTCGGCACGCAGACGAGGCTCCTCACGGAGCACGTCAGCCCCTGCCACCTTACAAATACCTGGTAAAGGGGAACCAGCCAGCTGACAGCGTTTCAGCGAGCCCCCTGTCCTCTCTTCCCCCTAACAACAATTTGAGAAGGGAGGAGGAGTGGAAACGGGTACCTGCTCGGCGGAGGGGGCATCCCCCATCCCGACCATCCCCGGCTCCCCAGGTGCCTCTGCGTAACAGGTTTGAGGCCCTGGAAGTTGAGGGGGGGGACGAGTGAGAGTGCGGAGACAGGTTCACCCGTGAGGTTGCCTCAGGCGAAGCGGTCGCCCCCAACCCTCAAGACTGCTTCTACCCGTAAGGACAGGAGGGTGATTGTCATAGGCGACTCCCTTCTGCAAGGAACAGAAGGCCCTATATGCCGGCCCGACCCTACCCGCAGAGAGGTGTGCTGCCTTCCTGGAGCACGGGTCAGGGACATTTCAAAGAAAATTCCTGGGTTGATTCGGCCTTCAGATTATTACCCACTCTTAATAATTCAGGCTGGCAGCGAGGAAGTTGATAAGGAAAGCCTGAGGTCTATCAAGAAAGACTTCAGGGGAATGGGGCGAATACTTGAAGGAGCTGGGGTGCAGGTGGTCTTTTCTTCTATGCCCGTGGTGTCAGGGAAAGGTACAGAGAGGATCCAAAATACCCAACTCTTCAATAGATGGCTTAAGAGCTGGTGCAGGCGCAAGAATTTCGGCTTTTTTGACCATGGGGCAATTTACACTGCACCTGGCATGATGGCTGCTGATGCATGCAGCCTGTCCCTGAGGGGTAAGAGGATCTTAGCCGAAGAATTAGCAGGACTCATTGACAGGTCTTTAAACTAGGAATGAAGGGGGAAGGGGACAAAATAAGGGCTACTGGAGTTGAACGGGTCATTCGAGGGCTTATACCAAACTCCATGGGCAATGACGGCAGATTGCATAGGGAAGGACTAGGGCAGGGGGATGCTGGGGATGCTGCTGTTCTAGGGGATCCTAGATCCCTTATAAAGGTGGCGAGACGGATAGCCCGGCTGAAGTGCCTTTATACCAACGCACGCAGCCTGAGTAACAAGCAGGAGGAACTGGAAACTGTGATGCACTCGGGAAGTTATGACCTTGTTGCTATCACAGAAACATGGTGGGATGACTCCCACAATTGGGATACTGCCGTCGACGGCTATAGACTCTTTAGGAGAGATAGGCGAGGTAGGAGGGGTGGGGGAGTTGCTCTCTATGTCAGAGATTGGATAAACTGTGAGGAGCTCCCTACGAGAAGCAGTCAGGAACAGGTTGAGAGCCTGTGGGTTAGGGTTAGAGATGGGACAAATATAGGTCAGCTGGTGTTAGGGGTATACTACAGACCACCTGATCAAGGGGAGGCTGATGACGAGGCTTTCTTGCTCCAGATGCGTGAGATGTCTGGCTCACGGGCTCTTGTCCTGGTGGGGGACTTCAACCATCCGGACATCTGCTGGGAAAACCACACGGCGAGCTGCAAGAGCTCCAGAAGGCTCTTGGAATCCATTGATGATAGCTTTCTGGTTCAGGTATTGGACGGACCGACCAGAGGTGAAGCGTTGCTGGACCTGCTGCTCACCAACACCGAGGAGATCATCAAAGGCGTCAAGGTTGGAGGCCGCCTGGGCTCCAGCGACCACGCCCTGGTTGAGTTTGTAATCTCAAGCGATGTGGGCCTGGCAAAGAGCAGGACCAGGACACTGAACTTCAGAAGAGCAGACTTCAAGCTACTCAATGGATTGCTGGCCAAGATCCCCTGGCGCGCTGCCCTCAAAGACAAGGATGTTGAGGAGAGCTGGCGGCTCTTCAAAGATGCCCTCCTGGAAGTACAAGAGGTCTCCATTCCGCTGAATAAGAAAGTGGGCAGGCGAGGTAGGAAACCGGCATGGCTCAGCAAGGACTTGCTGAGAGAACTGAGGGCGAAGAAAGGGGTGTACAAGCTCTGGAAACAAGGCTGTGTCACCTGGGAAGAGTACAGGAATGCCGTCCGGACTTGCAGACGTGGGATCAGGGAAGCCAAGGCGCAAGCAGAACTGAACTTGGCAAGGGACGTGAAAAACAATAAGAAAACCTTCTACAGGTACATTGCCCAGAAGAGACAGGCCAAAACGGGCGTACCTACTTTGGTAAATTTAAAAGGAGAACTGGCTTCAACAGATGAAGAGAAAGCCGAGGTGCTGAATGAGTTCTTCACCTCGGTCTTCACTGGTGGCCAGGATTCTAGTCTTTTTCACGTCCCTGAACCCTGCATCCCCAAACCTCTATGTGGGGACCAAGGAGGTAAATCCCTCCCCACTGTAAGGGCAGAGCAAGTCCGAGAGTGCCTCCTTAGACTGAATGAATACAAGTCTATGGGGCCGGATGGCGTGCATCCCAGGGTCCTGAAGGAGCTGGCCGAGGTGGTTGCAGAGCCGCTCTCCATCATATTTGAGAAGTCGTGGCTGTCAGGTGAGGTCCCGGACGACTGGAGGAAGGGTCACGTCACTCCCATATACAAGAAGGGGAGCAGGGAGGACCCGGGGAACTACAGGCCGGTGAGCCTCACCTCCGTGCCTGGGAAGATCATGGAACAGATCCTCCTGGACAACATGCTCGGTCACATAAAGAATGAGCATGTGATCCGAGACAGCCAGCACGGCTTCACCAAAGGAAGGTCATGCCTAACTAATCTTGTGGCCTTCTATGATGGAGTGACGGCATTGGTGGACGAAGGGAAGGCGACCGATGTCATTTACCTGGACCTGAGCAAGGCCTTTGACATGGTCCCCCACCACATCCTCGTCTCCAAATTGGAGGGAAGTGGATTTGATGGGTGGACGACCCGATGGATAAGCAATTGGTTGAAAGGCCGCAGACAGAGGGTGGTGGTCAATGGCTCTATGTCCAGGTGGAGGCCGGTAACAAGTGGTGTCCCCCAAGGGTCTGTCTTGGGACCGGTGCTCTTTAACATCTTTATTAATGACATCGATGAGGGAATTGAGTGCACCCTCAGCAAGTTTGCTGACGACACCAAGCTGAGTGGTGCGGTTGATACGGTGGAAGGAAGGGATGCCATTCAGAGGGACCTCAACAGGCTGGAGGGCTGGGATCGGGTGAACCTGATGAGGTTCAACACGGCAAAGTGCAGGGTTTTGCATTTGGGCCGGAAGAACCCCAGGCACCTGTACAGGCTGGGAGGAGTGGTCCTTGAGAGCAGCTCGGCAGAGAAGGACCTGGGGGTCCTGATGGACGAGAGACTGAATATGAGCCAGCAGTGCGCTCTGGCATCTCGAAAGGCAAATGGGATCCTGGGCTCCATCAGGAGAGGGGTGGCCAGCAGGGACAGGGAGGTGATTGTCCCTCTCTACTCGGCTCTTGTGAGGCCCCACCTGGAGTACTGTGTCCAGGTGTGGAGCCCTCAGTACAAGAAAGACATAGAGATTTTGGAAAGGGTCCAGAGGAGGGCGACTAAGATGATCAGGGGGCTGGAGCACCTCCCCTATGAGGACAGGCTGAGGGAGTTGGGCTTGTTCAGCCTGGAGAAGAGAAGGCTGCGGGGTGACCTCATTGCAGCCTATCAATACCTGAAGGGAACCTACACCCAGGAGGGGAGTAAACTCTTCAAAAGGGCTGACAACAGCAGGACTAGGGGAAATGGATCCAAGTTGAAGGAGGGAAGATTTAGGTTGGATGTTAGGGGGAAGTTCTTTACTAGGAGAGTGGTTAGGCCCTGGAACGGGCTGCCCAGGGAGGTTGTGGATGCCCCGTCCTTGGACGTGTTTAAGGCCAGGTTGGACGGGGTCCTGGGCAACCTGATCTGAATGTGCATGTTTGGTGGCCCTGCTAGGCAGGGGGGTTGGAACTACATGATCCTTGGGGTCCCTTCCAACCCGGGTGATTCTATGATTCTATGATTCTAAGGTGTTCAAGGCCAGGTTGGATGGGGCTCTGAGCAGCCTGGTCTGGTATTAAATGTGGAGGTTGGTGGCCCTGCCTGTGGCAGGGGGGTTGGAGATCCATGATCCTTGAGGTCCCTTCCAACCCTGGCCATTCTGTGATTCTGTGACTCCTGGGAATATTTACATCAGACAGTTAAAGTCAAGTTCAGTGGATTTATTTCCCCTTAATTAAATAAAAATTTTCGACCTCTTTTCAAGAAAAACAACACTGTGGCAGAAACCTTAAATATATATGGCAAAAACCAGCAGGTCAGGTCTGTCTTTGTTCCATACAAGTTATTATTTGCTAATGAATCCCTCAGTTGGGAAGATTTCCAGCTATTATGAAATTGAAGCAAACTGGATCTGTGCTTTAGGTGCAAAGTCTCAGGAGCACATTAAGCACATCGCAACCACTTGAGCTGGTCATGACCTTCTGTCTCTGTTGACCAATCTGCTTTTGATTTAGCTATAAAGGCAAAACTTTTTGAGAGCTCTTGTTCCACTTGGTAAGAGCCCACAGGTTATGGGAATACATATGTGACGGTTTTTGATCTGCTGAAACTCGGAGATTTGAAAAATCAGATGAAACATTTTCTGATAGGTCCTAATTTTTAGCTCTGTGAGATTTCCAGTGTTTGGGGTTTTTCCTCTTTTCTCCAAGAAAATAACTTTCACCATGAAAGAATGCAAGATCTTTTTTTTTTTTTTTTTTCTCCTAAGGCCTGCATCTTGATATGTTTTCTAGATGATACTACCACAATTCCTTAAGGAATAATGTGATAGTTTTCAGCAGAGGAATGTTATCTGAACATAGCCAAAATATGGCATTTGGAAAAGTGAGCTGAACATCATTTCTCCAAATGAGACAAATGTCTCATTTGGAGAATGCAAATAGTGGAGAATGCAAATAGCTGGCCTTTTTAAGCCTCTCTGAAAATTTCATAGGCAACTCAGATCAATATGATTTAAAGGTAAGGATTTGCATTTGCATGACTCAAGGTGGAAAAATGAGCTATCGATCATGAGCTCAAACTCTTCTAACACAAGATATAACAAGACGTGATGTTCTGAGAGCAACACTGTCTGAGGGCAGAGTGGGAGTTTATTCTCAAGAAAAAATAATGCAGAGATTGTGGTGATTGCATTGACTTAGTTCCTGCACTTTACAACCATTGTTTTATGAGTAAGTGATAGATTTGCATTTTTAAAACACTAAATTCCCATCTGTCCCCTGTGTCTTTGTTGAACTCAAATGACAAATATCTGCAGAGAATGTTAGGAGTGACGTTACACAAAATATCATACTGAAAAAAATAAAGAACAATGAATAATTATCTCCTTACGTGTTTTCTCCCTCGCTCTTTCCTCATTGCCTTTGTGCTCCTCTTTCTGTTTGGATGTGTGGCCACTCGGGGATTTTCAAAGGCTCCAGAGCCTGAGCCTTTGGTGCGGACTCCCCCAGCTGATTGAGGGCCCAAAAGAAGAACCCCAGCAACTCTCCTTTCTCACTGAGAGTAGCTCTGGGCGAAAGAAAATGGAACTTGAGTTTGCTGGTGTTTATCAATAAACCTCTGGGTGAAACTGAAGAATTATGTTTACACTTCGGGTCAGATCTGCTGAGAAATGTCTGTGAACACTAGTACGTTGGAGAAATGTATTCAAGAACATTTCATCCTTGTGAAAATATTACTCTGTTACAATTGCCAAGGTCACTGAGACCCAGAGTGATCTGTTGGTCATGAAAGTTAAAGATGCCTGGCGGCTACTATAATTAAGTTATGAGTGCTAGGAGAATGGGGGAAGCTGTTTTCCCACAAATATTTATTTGAATTTAAAAGTGACTTTAGACATGACCATGCACGGAAAGCCTCTGAGTTCTGGTTTTTTTTTTTTTTTTTTTTTTTTTTTTTTTTTTTTTGTGAGCTTGTGTTATTGGTTATTTTTTTCTACTTGAAAACATTCAGATGATGAGGCTGGAGGTGAGTGCCCAGGGCATCCCATCTTTCCCAGCCTTCATCTTCATCCCAACTGAACAAGTGCCTGAGTTCTGCATCAAGCATCGTGTGCATTTGGCTATTAGCAGCTGTCCATTATTATAACAGATACAAAAATCTAGGCTATAGCCTGGCTGAACTAATAGATGGATAGAACAAATAATGTACTTTAAATTCTCACCAGGGTCTGTTCGTGAATGAAATGCTTAAGTAGAAGAATGGTGACATTCAGATAAATGACCTTGATAATCAATAGCTACTTCTTTTCTATCAGTGGATGTCTTAACAGAAAAAATGTAAAATTTTTGCTGCCTGTTCATTTGAAGATGCTCTTTTTATTTTATTTATTTATTTGTTTGTTTGTTTGTTTGTTTTGACTTCTGCTTTTGGGATTTCAGTTCTTTTTTTGCCTCCTGAAATACTGAGTTAGCAAGTTCCCAGGTAGATAAATGCAACATCCCAAAAACAACTCTCAGCCCCTGCATAAAGTGTAAAACTTGCATTTGTTCTTTGTTCTTTGTGTCTTTAATTATATGAAAACCCACCCTACTGAGTGTCAAGGCAATTAGGAGATGACTGCAAAACTCAGAGTATAGACATTTGCTAAACTGAAGTACAAGGACAGGGATAAGGGTGCATTTTGTGCAGCACACAGGATCACTATGCCTCCAGGCCAGGTGCTTAATAGTTTTATATTGTTGTTTATAATGGCAATATATGGAAGTCAAAAAACAAACAAACAGAAATACCCACAGGAAACAAAACCAAAAAACCCTCAATCAATGACAAAAACCCTCCAGCTGTATCTTATGTGGTATTTTAATACACACCATAAAGAACGTTCAGCATCTTGAAACACAATTAACCTGCAACTAGCTAAGGGATTGAACACGACTATTCTCAACTTGAATGACCCTTTCCCCTAAGCTGAGCTGCCCATTTAGCGCCCTTAATAAATGCAGGGATAATTTAAACCAGGTGGCTGCAAATTGAAAACATGGGCTTTTGAACTATGTATTTTCTTTCTCATGTTGGAACTCCTCCCTGGAGATAAACTCAAGTCCCATGATCTTGCAGACAAATCTGTGTATCTTTTTTATTAAGTGTTTCATGACATATATTTTTTCAGCTCCATTGCAGAGGATGCATCTGAAAGATGTATTCTGTTGACAGTACTCAATACCCTCAAAGACTCTTGATCCATTTATCAACTCAAACTAATAAAAGGAGGATAATATTTCTATGAAAAAGAATGGGTTTTAAAAGCAGCTTGACAGCTTTCTAGAATACATCGATTAAGTGTACAGAGAAGTTGGAGGAAAAATGGGGATCTTATTTTCCTTGCTTGCTTTTGAATTAATAAAAAAATATTTAATCTGTCCTTCAACAGGAAAAAATTAGAGCTCATTCCCAGCTTGCATACCTTGTGGTTTGTGCTGAAGAATGTTACACTCATGTCTATATTCAACTACTGGTTTAAATTATAGCCTTTAGAAAATAATCTACTATTCACTTTAATTAATATCAACAATCACCAAGTCAGTTGTAAATAAAAAAAAACACAACACAACATGCTAATGTGAAATTTAAAATGTTTCTGTCCATTCTTTTTCATAGAAACATCAAAGAGTTTCATCTATTGGCAGCTTTGGTACCCCGTAGCCTTAGACTGCTTTCATGTTGATCCAAGGAAGGTTCACAACCAGTTTTCTCTAGTCGGTGGCCCATGAGACACATCTGGCTCCATCATTTCATCTGCGGTCAGAAGAGACACAAAGTGCTCCACTAGACTGTTTTACCACAAACACTCTTTAGTACCTTCTTCCCCTGAGACAAAATCTTTGGCCTTGTCTTTCCTACTACTGTTTTGCAATTTATCCCCACAGAAAAAGTAATGGCTGAGATTCCTCCCCAGCTCTAGGTCAGAGATGACACCTTTCAGGTTTCTATCAGATCCTGCTCCCTGCTTTTTGTGTGTAGGTTGGCAATGCCATGCAAAGGATCCAGCTGTACTGATAGATTCCATCAGTCTTGCCTTTAGCTGAAAAGGAAAGATGTCACTTAAACAGGACCATGTCAGTCCATGAAAGCAAAGGGAGATGTTTAACTCAGTAAATCTCACATGTGAGAACTCATACACAGGCAAAGCGTTTCTATGTAATTTAGCAGGCAACAAGTTTGGCCTCTGAGGAGTTTGGTGGACAGGTAGGTGAATCTAAAGCTGAGCGTGCCCATGCAATACTCGTCTGCAGGGCTGATGCTGGGAGTTATTTGCATTAGTTAAAAAACTGTGTTCAGATTGTCAGCTTGGAATCTGTGCACAGCCCTTGGATCAACCATGTGTCTCTACTACCGGTGATTTGCTCAAACAAATTCAATCCTGTTAAGGCACAGTATACCAAGAGCTCACTGTAAGCTATCAGGAAGGAGAAGCCGATGCCTCCAGGCCTTAACAGGTGCTTGTTCAAGGCCTGATGCACCCATATTCCATCTCTGCACTTCCCAGGCACCCTACAGAGTAATCCAACTAACACTTCTGTTCACCTTTGGGAAGCTAGCAATTGGGATGTTTGGTGTTGCTTGTCTGGGTCAGTGTGCAGTGCCACAAAATCAGAGACAGATTGTTATTAACGTACTGACAACTTTCCCAAGTTGCTTTTTGAGTTTTTAGGAGGAGGTGGGGAGGAGGCTGACTGGCATTCCTAAAGAATATGTTTTATGCAAGGATCAAAATGTTAACTGACAATTTTTTCAACTAAGCAGGAATGCACTTGACACACATTAATTTCTTTTTTTTTTCACAGTTTATGGCTAACAATTTTATGACTGTACATTCACGTGCAATAACTTTTGTAAACTTCCTTGCTTTGTGCATTCCCAACCGTAGTAGAGTACATTTCCTCTCCGCAATGAAAGTAAAGGAAGTAAATGAATGAATGGAGTTAGTCCTGCAGCCCCTTTGTTCATACTTTCGTGTTTGTAACAGAAGGGTGGCCCTATGCAGTTTGATGGCAAGCGGAGCAATTGCTCCAGTATCAGTTACATCACCTCAGTGGCATTAGGAGAACTTTGGTATATGATAGGAAGGGACAGGAAGGTTGCCTTACCTCTATGAGAAAGACTGCCAAGTGCAAAAGAGCAAAGTTGCATTCTCTAAGTTACACGTGTGATATGGATCACTGTAAATGTGGTTCAGCACTTTGCTGAATGAGGCACTTTCTGACTTTAAACTTGTGCCTTTCTGTCTGTGCTTTCTCTTGCCTCCCATCTGCATTTGTCTCTGTGCTACGTCAGTGCTGCTTGTACACCTGATAAATACCTAATTGTTAACAGAGAGATGCTGATGACTGCTCTTTGTTGAGCATCATCTGCTAGTTACTGAAGTTTAAGTTAGTATTTCTATCAAATCCTCCAACTTTGAAATGGAGGTTTGTATTGATTTAGTTTATTCCTTATGGTATCAAAACGTGGTGACAGCTTAAAAAAGAAAAATAACATGCTGCTTCAGGGAGCAAAACCAGAGTACAGGATTTTTAATGGTTTTAATTATATTACAGCACTGTTGGTCTTTTTTCTAAGTATTCACTCCTCGTATTTTTCTTTTGTTAGTAGCCAGTTGACAAGGGGAAACTCTTATTCCCCCTTCATATTATTGTGTTGGGCTTTGTAGTTTCCAGTTAGAAACATTTTGTTTATCAGAGCTATATGAAGAGCTGTTAAGTGGGTCCTTGTTGGCTTCTGTGCTTGTAAGACTCACTTGGTTAAAGCAAGTGTGTAATTTCTATTTTTCCATGATAAAGTGTGTAACTTCTATTTTTCCATGATACAAACATTGATTCTCAAACTCGTTGCTGTTGTGCAGCGCTGATTAAATCAAGTTTAGCACAAGGCAACCCTACAGGATGTAATTTCTGTTTTAGCAATGGTAATAATGAAATAGCTGAGCAAGAGCCCATTGAGTCTTGTCTGTTATTAGGTCTTATGTGTGAAGCTGCCCTCTGGTGCCAATGCCCATAGGGTAAAGCTTCCTCCCTGACCACATTGTGGCATCTTTTGGCCTAAGACCCCGGATGGATACAGGGCAGGGAGAAAAGGTTTTGACAGGGGCCCTGCCTGGGGTAGAAGGTCCATATCCATGAACTTATAGGTAGATTGTTCTTCAGGTCGTGCTCTCAAAAGGAAAGTGGTGGTATGAAATGAGATGTTGGTAGGTATGTTTTGAGACCTTTAAATGCAGAAACCACCTCAGAGTTTCAGATTCAGGGAAATGCTGGGAAATATTTGGTACATCTGACAGTCCTGTGACTGTGTCATGTGTGTCATGGAATCAAAAGGATTTTTTAAATCTGGTTTTGGGTGAAATCAGCCTAGACTCAAGTGAGAGGAGAGAGCAAGGGGGATTAGTTTGTCCTTTATGAGGAAAATCTGCCATTTTCTACATAGAGCATGAGAAAGTGCTCTGTGTCTGAAACATTGCCAAAGAAGCGTCAAGAAAAGTGAAAACTGTGTATCAAGTCTTGCACAGAGAAGCTGGCTCTTTAAAAATGCCATTCATCCACCTTGTCTTTATTTCCTGCACTTACTGCAACTAAAATGAAAGAAAAGAGAGGAAAAAAAAGAGGAGAGGGGAGGGGAAGGGAGGGGAATGGAGGGGAGGATAGGTTATACAGGCTCCACTTCCTCAGATTATCTTCATAGGCAATGTGCTCTAGCCCTGTGATAATCCCTGTGGCCCTCCTCAGGACCCACTCCAACAGCTCCACATCTCTTCTGTACTGAGGGTCTCCAGACACAGTACTTCAGACTGGGTCTCACTGGGTGTCACGAGGGCAGAATAGGCAGGGACAATAACCTCCTTTGCCCTGTGACTTCTGATGCAGCCGAAGATAAGGTTGGTCTCCTGGGCTGCAAGTACACACTACTGCTTCGCGACCAGGACTCCCAAGTCCTTCTCATCAAAGCTGCTCTCAGTGAGTTTATCTCCCAGTTTGTGCTCGTATCTGGAATTGCCTCAACCCCAAGCGCAACACCTGGAAGTCAAAGGAGTTGCAAACAAAGTGAAACCTGGCAAAGCACCCCGCATGCTCACAGGCATGTCCCACTGAGGACTTGCCCAGCAGTTCCTGCAGCCAGCACTCACCTCAGACCTGACAAAACAACCTCCAGTTTCCCACCCAGAGCCTCCAAGAGACACACTGCCAAGCCTGGCATGGTGTCTGTGGAAAGACTGTATATGCTTGCTTTGTCTTCTTCACTGAGAATTGTATTCATCCACCTTCAAAGATGGGATGTGAGGCCAGACAGAGCTTTAGCACAATCAAGTACAGCCACGCTTTGATCTTACCCTGATTATATTCAGGACCCTTCTTTTCTCAGAAGAAATGCCACAGAGCAGCAAAGAGAGCTGGGTTTTTTGTTTGTTTATTTCTTTGTTTTCCCTGTGTGTGTCTGGGAAAAGCTTTCCTACCTGGCTCCTTCTTGCCAGCTTAGCGACTCCTACCTCACCCACTGGTGATGTTAAGGCAAGGAGGTACAGCAGCATAGGATATTGGCAAGCAGCTCCTGCTCAGACAGATGGGAAATTCCTCCTGGCTTCCCTTGGAGGAGAGTGAAAGCCATCAGTGCGCTGCCTTGGCTGGCTTTCTCTCTTTTGTCATTAAAACTTACTGGAAACATAGCTTATGTACAGATACCCGTGCTTGTGAATCTAGGAGTTATTTCTTCTAATGACCACTTAAGGGAAATACTTATAACAGTGCAAAGCTGAATCCCCATGTTCCCTGAAGTAATAAAAGCACCATAAATAGATTTCCTAGTCAGGCACTACCCTATTTACAGCAATGAACTCTCTGCAGCTATTCAAATCTCAATCAAATGTTCACTCCGGGAAATAGATTCCACTAAACACCAGTCAGGAACAATGATGTCTAGTCTAGTTTGATGCCAACCTCCAGCATGCAGGTTTTGAGCACAGCACCCCATGCCACACTTCTAGGTAGGTTAATGGGCAGGAAGTCTGAATTCCACCAGCAGTCTCTACAGATGTTAAAGAGCAGTGTAGATGCGGCACTAAGGGTCATGGTTAGTGGGCATGGTGATGACGGGTTGATGGTTGGACTAGATGATCTTACAGGTCTTTTCCAAACTTAATGATTCTATGATTCTATGGCTCAGACACCCAGCAGAGAATTATGAGATGCCCAGTTGCTTGTAGGTCTCAGGGACTTTTGCTTCATTAGCCCCCTTCTATCTTTTCCTCAGCTTTACCATGTTCAGCTGGGAGCTTAACTTTACCCCAACTGATGACCCAAGAGTGTCCTCTTGGAGGAGTGATGCAGGACAAGTAGTCCTCTGAGGAGGTCACCCCAAGGGGCAAATGCACTTAACCTCAGGATGCAATTGCTGGCACCCAAATAAAGGGAATGAAGCAGGGATTTGAGAGGCAGCAGCTCCTGAAAAGAATAAGGTCTAGGCAGGGGACTCGGGGGGGGGGGGGGAGGGGGGGGTGAAGGAGGCGGGAGGGGGAACGCCAGGCACCATAATGTCTCTGTTGAGGGCACTGATGGTAGCACATCCACAGCAGAGCCTGTGCAGAGCTGATCTCAAAGGGGTCTTTGTTACGAGGGTTTTGCAAAACAGCTGTGTATTTTTAAAGTTTTCATTATTAAAATATTTTGCAAAGGCTTCTTGCAAAACTACCCTGTTCTGTAGAAAGAGGATTGGCAGGCTAGGAGGTGGAATGCCAGAGCCAGGCTTCAGCAGGTCCTACAGCAGCTGACACATAGCGGTGCCTAATGGCTCTGAGTCATGCCAGTTCTGAATGAAAGCGAGGGCTAATTTTAAACTAATTCTATGCTGACTGTTTCTATTGGGCTGGCCACAGGGAGCCGTCTACAGATCATTTTAATCTTGTCATTTTCCTTAATGTTTCTGTGTCTTGGTTTAGAATAGAACACATCCTGCTTTGCAAATTCAAAATCTATTCTGAATTAATTCACAAACAAGGCAGTGTGAAGATCTTGCGCTGGTTAATGAATGATGCAGCCAGTATTTATTATCTGAAGGGTATTTCTTTTTTGCATTCCTTTGCACACTTTGACCTACCTCTTGTAGTAAAAGCACAATTTTAGTAGTTCAGTTCAACTTTAAATGGGAAATGAAATCAGAAACCAAGCCAGAATCCTTTCTGCATTTTATCAAATGTAATTTGCGACAAATAGTTAACTTTCTTCAGTTTCATATATCCAGTTTTGGAAGTTCTTTAACTCCTTCCCCTCTCTCCTCCCCAGACCTCACCGTCTCTGGTTCATTTCATCTCTAAAATTTTCCAAACTTGTAATGTCAAAACACCAACTTTTAGTCCATGCATCAATTTTCCAAGCCTGACAGCCATAGGGGACTGGGTTTTCAAAAGAAGCCAGCTCCTCTGTTGGGAGAAGACCAGAACCTTCACATGCTGAAATAGGAGCTTATTGAAAAACAAGAAAACAACAAGAAATCTTGTCTCAGCCCCAGCCCCCAGCCCTGTGGCCCCTGGATGTTTGCTCCATTTTCTGTTTCTGAGTTAAGTGCTGAAAGCCTGAATGTGCCCACGTAACTTCAGACTGAGCATTCTGATGAGCAGTCTGCTTTTGGCCAAGGGTTGGCCCTCAGATTTAGTGTGGATGCTCTGATACCATATTTCTGGATGTCCAGGCTTCGCCTGTGCAGTCTGTGTTGGAAAGAGAGATATCCTTTCTGCCTGCACTCATCCCTCCTGTGCAGATTCAGGCATGTGACCTGATGTTCCTCTGGCCTCATTTTAAGCTTCCAAATCAACAAATCTAGTTCACAAAGTCTTTGACCAAATTTATCCTCTCCTGTTTTTAATAACACAGCAGGAGCAGAATGTTATCAAAACCCAGCTCCAGACTGTGTCTGATCCCTAAATCTGATGGCGGCCAAGAGCTGGCTTAGAACAGTTCCACAGGCTTGAAAGATGTCACCTGCCTTTTATCACTGTCCCTTTGCATACAGAAGCATAGTGCTCTGCCCTGTTCTGGCCGATTAGTGGCTGTGTGGGGTGTCTCCTACAACACCTCCAGCCTCCAGATATAAACTCACGTACCGGTATTTGGAAGAGGCAAAGTCCCATCCTATTTAACTCTTCTTTCCTACAAGGAGATGCTTTGGAACCAAGAGGGCTTCTTTCTTCCCATGTGTCCAAGATCCTTGTGGCTGACATACTTGTGCCATCCCTTTGTTCAGATGCTCTTAGGAGCACTCTCCTGCTCTGTCTCCATTAACAAATATCATTTTGTGAGGTCAACAGCATGTGACCACTGCTGCATGTTGCTTTTCTGAGCCTTTACAGAGTCTTTATCAAGCTATCTGGATTTCTACCCAATATATATATACTGCCTTGCAGCTCTCTTAACATTATTTCCAGAGGTCTCTCACCGGGATACCAGCTTCTCCCACCTCCTTCACACATGAGTTTTCTAGACATTCAGGCTTCTTCATTGTTTGATATTCCAGTCTATAGTTTTTATTCCCCAACGATTTTGTGTGGTAGTTGCAGATCACCAGATCTTCTGGTTCTTCCTTGTGAGAAGTCTACCTTCCACTGTAATTACAACCAGGTACTGTTTTGCTCCCTTTGGACTTTTCATACACTTGAAGTTATTTCTGAGTCTTGAACTGATATATTTAAGGCTGTCTCTCTGGAGATGTTCTTTCTGTAGATCCTCAGCTGATAGAGTGAATGTTTGTGAAAGAAAATGTGCATCTGTTGCTTCCTTTTTGAGATTTGGAGAAGGGTACCTTTTTCTGCCATCACTTCCTTTGTGCCATGCACAAAGTAGGGTCATTTCAAGCATATGTGCTTTTCAGTAAATGCAGCTGACTACTTCCGTGACATTCTGGGCAAGAATCTCATTTAGCTTAAGCACACATGCAAGACACAAAACCTGGTAGATTTGCTACCTCTAATGTTCTTTCTTTGGTACATGCAAGTAGTTGTATGAGTAAGCAGTTCTCACTGGAGTCACAGAAATATAAACTATCCTGATTTGGGAGGAACTCATAAGGATCTCTGAGTCCAGCTACTGGCTCCTCACAGGACCACCCAAAAAATGAGACCATATGTCTGAGAGTGTTATTAAATATTAATTTAAGAACGTGTTCCTTGAACTATGGCAGCTTAGGGCTGTGACCATTGCCCTTGGGAGCTTGTTCCAGGGCCTGACCACCCTTGCTGAAGATCTTCTTCCTCATATCCAAACTGAGTTGGATCAGTCAGTAGATGCATTCACCAAATTTTGTAGTGGGACCAGACTGGTCTTTCACCCCAAGTCAGACTAACATGACCGTTTTTTCCTTCCTTGTTCTCCTATCCACAAAGCCCTTCTTCCTCCTTACTGCACAACCTATACAGCTGACATTACAATGCTGACAATCCAAAAAGTTGTTTCAAGGTAGATGAAGTGTCTCTCGATGATGTGGCAGGTCATCCAGTGACAAATTAAACCAGAAACAGTGCTGATATGCCAATGAGGAGCAAGAACTATACACCAGCAAAGTGCAGATTGCTCACTGCAACTTTACTCTGGCCCAGGCAAATGCAACAATGAAGATGTGGCAGCAGGGAAGTGATATCTGAAAATCCCAGTCCCTGGTGGAATTCTGCAGCTGATGCTATCACCTCTCTTCCTCCTGCTACTACCGAAGATCATAAAACATCATAGAAAATCCTGAGTTGGAAGGAACCCATAAGGATCATTGAGTCCAACTCCTAGCTCCACACAAGGCCGCTCAAAAATCAGACCCTGCGTCTGAGAGCATTATCCAAATGCTCCTTGAACATGAGCAGCTTGGAGCCACTCACACGTTGCCCTGGGAGTCTGCTCCAGGGCCCCACTGCCCTCTGGTGAAGAAGCTTTCCTAACACACCACCCGCCCCTCCCCTGACGCAGCTCCCCGCCGATCCCTCAGGCCCTGCCGCTGTCACACAGAGCAGAGCTCAGCGCTGCCCCTCTGCTCCATGTGAGGAGCTGCAGCCGCCATCGGGCCCCCCCTCAGCTCCTCTGCTCTGGGCTCAGCACACCAAGGGATCTCAGCTGCTCCTCATGTATCTTGCCCTCCAGACCCTTCACCACATCTGTAGCCTTCCTTTGGACACTGTCTAATAGTTTTATGTCCTTTTTGTACTGTGGTACCCAAACCTGCACCCAGTGGTGGAGCACCCCCTCCCCTCGCCCAGTGCTCCACAGGGCATGGCTGGGCATGCTGTTGACTCATGTCCAGCTTGCTGTCAACCAAGACCCTCAAATCTGTTTCAGCAGGGCTGCTCTCCATGCGTACAGTGTATGTATCTGTACTGAGGTCTCCCTGTCTAGCATAACCCTGCTTTTTTTTAGCTTCAGTTTTTGAACCCTAAGGCAGGAAATAATTCTTTGCGAGGCACTGAGGCTTGTGCTGTGCACAGTGGTCTTCCTGCCCGTAAACCTCCTGGACACCTGGAATGGCCCCTTTCTTCTTTGCATTGCATTCAAAATGCTCTTTTGTAGTTGTCTTGGAAGCTCAGAGAGGAAAGGGCGTTTTTTCAGCAGGGAGACACCTGCTAGAGACCGGTTTTGATTTGCTCTGGGGAGATAAGTGAAAAACATTAGAGGAATTTGTGAGACAAAGCACCTTCAACTATCAAGCTGCAAGAGGTGTTCCCCCTGCCCAGCTATCCCCCTGCAGCCCCTCACAGCTGGCAGCACTTCCTATGGGGTTACTCTTCCATCCTCAGCAGTGGTGAGGCCACTCATCCCCCAGCAGTCTGGGGAGCCAGGGGAGGGTTAATGCGGTGTGTGCCCAATGCGCAGTTCCCCATTTGCCTGCCTTTGTTTGGGCTGCGGGCATGGAGGTGGTGGGCAGCCTGCCACTCTCCAGATGGACTTGCTGCCTTGAGTTTTCTTCTTTTCTTCTTTTCCTTGCTGCAGGCTAAACCCTGCTCCTGGAGAAGTCAGTGGTGAAACTCAGCTGTTACTCAGGGACCTAGGTTTGGCCCTATGTAAATGAATTGGTGAAGCGAAAAATATACTGAGGTGTAGAGTTGAAAGCTTGAAATGTCTCATAATTTTGGCTCCTGTGGCAAATGAACTAATACTGAACCCCTGAAATTCTTACCAAATTTTCCATGTCATTTTAAGATCATGTTGAAGCACCCAAATACATCTTTTTACCTTCAGAGTTTGTATACAGCCCAATGTGTTATGGTCAAGATCTGCACTCCAGAGAGAAGCAGATGGTCTCATGAGTGATGTGTTTTCACTTGCTGAGCATGAATATGAAAAAGCCTTCTTATTTTCCAAGCACATGAAAGTCAGTAATGTAGAACAGTCTCAGAAAATCTTAATATGTGAATAAACATGTGTGTTGCAAGGGTTTATTTTGGTCTTTGTGCTCAATATGGATTCTTAAGATTAAATGATACCCAAATACTATATATCATTGTTTTTATTAACTTGGTTAAAACGTCAGAGCTATGCCAAAAGGCTGTTTCAATTTGTGTAGATTTATAATATTTCTGACCTTCATAATGAATTAAACAAAAGAAATTCTGGAGTCAGTAAGCGTTCACTTTTCAGAAGCCTCTATATATTACAAATACCAAATAACCTCAGGGATATTCTGAAGTGTTTATGGTGTAGCAGAGCCATATCACTGAGGGAACACAATGAAGGCAATGGCCAGAAACTCTCTGTATAACAAATTATGCTAAGTTTTAAAGCCTGACCTTTGTCTCCCACTGCATCAGACAGTCTTTAGCCAGAAGCCTTGGGAAAAGGGCAAGGTTCCACCTCATTGTCTACAAACTGCCCAATCCTTTATATCTTTTAAAGAACATTGCACTACATACAGGCACATCGCCACATCTTTTTCTAAACCCCTTTCTCCATCAAGCATTTTGAAAGTCTATGTAGGGTTGCTCAATACATCCCCACATCTATATGGGAAGAGAGGAACCAGTAGAGCACCTTACCTCATCTTCTGCCATTTTGGATCCTCAACATGTCATTTGACTCTACTGGGGCAGAGTCACCCGGGAAATTGCTCTCTACATAGAGAGACTGATGTCTGTTCCTTCTTCCCAAAATAACTGCGTTTAAGAGGATGGAGAGGAACATCAAAATATTTTTAATAAAAATTTGCAGTGCCTGCTTCAAGTCTTATTGAGTCAGTGGAAAGAGACTCACTGATTTCAGGGAGATTTGGATTAGACTCTAAAATTGTGCGTCTAAGAAGGGTACAAAGCAGAAAATCAGGGAAAAGACTTGTAAGCACTTTTTCCCCTCTAATCCTTCACCTGTACCAGCTGTTAGAAAACATCTTGCCAAACATCCTCTCTCATCACGCACACTACAGAAATTTCCTGAGCTTGTCCAGCCAACAAAAACATTAATTTCTACTAAGACACACACAACCCCAAACCTTTCTTGCCAGCTCAAGTAACATTAAACGTTTTGTTCAAACAGAAAAAACAGAGATTCAGAGCTGAGGCTGCTGCTTCTCTATGAGCACCATGTATTTTTAATGTTTCTGGCTAAAGATGTGAGCAAGGAAGAAGTGGAAATGAGAACAGTGAATTCCATGTTGAAAGAGTCATATGCAGGTTTTTAACAGTATTTTGAAGTGCACCTAAAGAATTTGTGGTTGCATCCATTTTGTGCTCAGAATATTATGTGGCTGTGCAACTTTTTTGTGTACAACAAAGAAGTGACTGCGAGTGCCTGTATAAAATGTCATTTCTCTGCTCATTTACCCACTTGCCAAATGCAAATAGACAAGCTTGCAAATTCTGCAAGAGCTGTGTGGGAGTCTGTGTTGAAAATATGCCCTTTCATAGTCTTTAGATGTTTCCTCAGTTCTTGTCTGCTTATTCTCCCCCACTACCTCTAAGCTATGTAACAAGGGGGAAAAAAAATCACTGACATCTGAGGTATCCCCATTATCAACAGTTTCCTGTTTTTTAGAAGAATTAAAGCCCAGAAATGAATGTTGCAAGAAATTTTACCTGTGAGTTACTGACTGATGGATGGAGCAAACCACAGTGGCAGGAACTTAAAGAACAGCTGGCTGTTCCACACTCTCACTCCTGAGTGAGAGCAGAGTGGACTGTGCCTCCCATCAACAGTCTGATAGCACAGTAGTTCTTTTATGGATTTTGATAATCAGGTCGCACACTGTGCATTTTAAATCCCTCAAGATACCAATTCAGCATTTGTCTGCAATTTTTTTAATGTTTTTTTTTTTGAGTGAATGAGAAAAATGTTTGTATTTGACAGCAGGCACCAACACTATTGGCTGAAAATTGATGTTAAAACGCTATTTGATTTTGAAATAGATGCAGAAATCTTACTAAAGTCACAATTACTTTTTCTTAAGTCTGTTTTTAGATCTCTAAGTCTTTTTTTTTTTTTTTTTTTTTTTTTAACTTCAAAACTTATTTGTTTCTTAAGAAAATGGGTTCCCAGAAGCTATACTAGCCCAGTATATGCATGGTAACCTTGTATGGGTACCAATGTATGGAGCTAGGAAAGAGATTTGATTGGTCTTAGTTATTTCCCTAATTCACATTCATTTACTGATTTGGGGAAATTTATTTATTTATTTATTTACTTACTTACTTACTTACTTACTTATTTTTCAAAGTAGAGCATTATTTGGATAAAGTGACCCTAAAGTAATGGTGACCCTTTCTTAATAAAACAAACTCAGCTCAGTGGTAATGGCAGCAGCTTGACCCGTCAGATCATTGAATGTGCCTCCCAGGCCTGTAGTGATCCTGTGTAGATCCCCAGATCCTGTGGCACCAATCCTGCCTCCTTGTGTCATGAAGAAGGGGTGCTGGGTGTTTAAGGATGGGACTCCCAGAAGCAAGTGCGATGAAGAAGATGGCAAACTATGAGAAACTCTAAGAAAGGATTGTGCTTTTTTTCCCTTCTGTTGCAGAATTCTCCTGCTGGGAAGGATCGTGTTCAGACCTTGAGGTAAGTGCTGAAAGGGCATTCTGAAATTCAGAAACTGTAGGGTAGTATGTATGTGAAGTAGCTGTGGACATCCCTATTTTTTGCAGGGAAGTTGGACTAAATGACCTTTAATGGTCCCTTCCAAATCAAACAATTCTATGATTCCATTATGTGACCCTACTTAACAAGCCATGGGCCCCATCCCTCTACTGTCAGGTGCCTCATCTGCATCTCAGATATTCCTACAAACCTTTCAAAAACCTACAGTAGTGGATGTACCATGGCTCACTTTGTTCCTGTTCAACTCCATTCAGGTTTAAGAAAGTGTTTCCTAACCTCTGACCTTTGTCTTCTGTCCTTTAATTTGGGCTCATCTCTTATCCTATATGTCATGGCAGAAAGTTATTTCTTCTCAAGCAACTCCATGATTTTAATTGTCTTCTTCTGAATTATGTTCCTAGATCTCTAATGAGATTTGTTTCTCTGTTTCTTTGGACTTGGTGCAACTCTGCCATATTTTTCCTGGAGAGCTATGCTCTAGCCTGCCTGCACATGTCATTTTGCAGAGCTGAAGATAGGCTGTGTGTAGCAGAGAGGATAATTCTCTTTGTGCACTGTCAGGCCGGGGCTTCCCTCTTCTGCAACAATGCAAAGTTGCTGTTCAGATTGTGATCCAGGCAGCTGTTCTGCATCCCACAGCATATAGCTGGTTGTTCCTGATGAGGTGTAGAATCTATGAGCTTGTCTCTGGAGCAGCATGTTTTTTGTTAGTCCTTAAATACACTGGTCTGCCAAGATCATTTTGAATTCAAATCCTGTCCTCCAAACTACTGACAGTCCCTCCCTGCTGGCTGCCATCTGTATATCCTCTCTGTTCCATCGTCTGGGACATGAATAAAAATACTGAGAACAGCTCAACCTGGGAAAGGCTGTGCAGCACCTAGCCCATATGTCCCTCTGCTCTGCCTGGCAATGCAGCGTGCTCCCACACAGTGTTCCTGCTCCATCGCGTCTTCCTTTGGACTGCCTCTCCCAAAACAGATTTTTTCTTTAATGACAGACTTTCCTTTTCTAATGTTTGTGTTTACTATTATTAAATTGCTGTTTGTTACAATCAGTTCTGAGAGGAACAATCTAATAAGTACATAATTTGCTTAATCTGCTTCCTTTTTCCATTTTAATGGTAGATAAGCCCTTCCTTTCTCTCCTGTCATAGCCAAGATGATCTTTCTGCAAGTGGTGCAGAATAGTACATAGATGAATGCTAGTCTTACAAAACTTCCAGTCATAGTTGAGCTCTTTACGTGCATTTCTTGGGGATCTTTACCTATTAATTCTTCAAACTATTCTTTTAGCACTTCTCTCCTGACATTTCTTACCCTATGGATAAGTTCCCCCCATGCTGTCCCATGATCATCCTACCAGGACCTGCTGCCAGGTAAGCTAACCCCCAGCCCTCAGTAGCACTGTTTTCAGTGTTGGAGGCAGCTGTCACTGCTTTAAAAGCAGTCATTCTTGCCTTCCTGATTGAAAGTCCAAAATAGTTCTGCTCAATGACAGCAGCCGTGCAATTTTTCCACTAAAGCCACCCTCAGGTCTACCTCCAGCTACAGTCAACCTTAGGGTGAATTAGAGTGCTTTAGCTTATGATTCAATACGATTTCTGGGGTCAACAGCAAAGAGGCTGTGGACAGAGATTTGTAACTCCTCACCTCCAGAGGGAAGTTGGAATTTCAGGCTCATTAAATTGCCATGTCATGACAAGAGCACTGCAGCTGATCTAAACCCTACCCGGACAGATTAGGAATGTGTCAGATGCCAAACCTCTCAAAAAGTTCTAATACCTTGCCGATCTTTTATGTGGTTTAAATCCTGCATTTGTTGTTGGAGCCAAAAGACAGTGGCAGGAAAGAAGACAAAGCAACCGTTGCCAGTCCTCCCTATGTAAACCTTTGCACAGTGGGAAGCAGGAGAATTTACTTTAACTAATGCCAAGTCAGTGGTTTAATCTTTGTAAACGTGTCTCAAGTGCTCTGCCTCTTTATGCCATGGCTTTTGTATCAAAAGAAGAATGGATGAAAAGCCACTTAGCCAGAAATATCACTGTTCTGACATGTAAACTGTTCATTAGTCAGTGTTGGTGGAGGTGAGTGTCTGTTTGTGTCTGTGCTGCTGGGTTGTTGAACTGGCTACTGGTGGCCATTGTGCAAACATGGGCTGCTCCTGGGAGTGCCAGCATGCCCCAAAAAATTAAAAAAAATAGAATCGTGAAATTGTTTGAGTTGGAAGGGATCCTTAAAGGCCATGTAGTCCAACTCCCCTGCAAGGAACAGGGACACCTACAGCTACATCATGTTTTCAAAGACCCATCCTGCCTTGCCTTGAAGGCATTCAGGGATGGGAGATCAACCATCTCCCTGGGCAACCTGTGTCAGTGCCTCACCACCCTTATTGTAAAAAACGTATTTATATCTTTATCTAAATCTCCCCTCCTTTAGTTTGAAACCATTTTCCCTTGTCTTATCACAACAGAGTCTGTCCCCTTCTTTCTTACAGTCCCCCTTTAAGTACTGAAAGGCTGCTATCAGGTCTCCCCAAAAATGCACCATTTATCACTCCCCACCATGGCATGAAAAATGCAATATCAAGTTTGAGGAAATCTGTGGCAGAAAATAGTACCAATTTTTGCATGTAGTACTGAGTAACTGGACTCCGAAAATGAAACCAGGAGAGTGAAAAGTAATGTTGATGGACAAGAAAAGGCTGATCCCTTAGACACAAAGCAAGCTCCAAGATCTGCTCTTCCTGCATGTGTTATATTTACCTTTCTGTGCTGTGAAGTTACAGACACTAACAGGGCATGGTGATAAGTGCTGTGTTTGTGAACCTTCCTTCAGGTATTTGTTCCTTTTTAATTTTTCTTCTTATGTTGATAATAATAAAGGACTAATTGGGGACATTGTATATTAATAATATATAAAAAGCTTAGCAGCTTTTGAATATACCTGAGGACAGGTAATTTTGGTTTCAACGTTAGAGGGGATCCCTTTCTGTAAATAAGGATCCCCTCACTGTAGTGGTAGTAAGATGATGGTAATATGGTGTGAGCTACTGAAGGTATTATGTCTACTAAAATCTGTAAAACAGTATATGACTCTTGCTCCCAAAGAGGCCAGCAGGTGTTTTCTTTAGCATGTAGTCAGCAGGGAAAATAGACAAGGGATACTTATATACTGTATATATAAATAGCAGGCAAGGTGCTGGGCTGGCATGACTCCGGTCTTCCCTGACCAACCAGGTTTGGGTCTCATTTGTTTGGGGATCTGCACATGGTGGTGATGTGTATTCTGAAAATATATGGTGTACCACATAGTAATGATCTTGCTGCATGCTTTAGCCAACAGCAAAAAATTTGACAGACCTCTAGAAAGGATAATAGCTTGTTTTCTTGGCTATTTTTTTCCTTTTTTTTTTTTTTTTTTTTTAAATTTATAACTTTGACATACCCTGGTTTTCTAAACCGAATTTTCTGTACTAAAGCACTCTGAGAAGAAGGCAACCATTTCCAAGCATTATAGATGACAATTTTGGTGCTACATCCAGGTGGGAAATCTATATTAGATCTTCCCTTTACTGCAGCAGAGAGATTGATTATAAGATGAGCAATTGCTAATGACTTGAGTATAACTGCCGACAGTGGGATTATATTTATTATCTCCAAACAGAATGAAGTCCAATCCAATAAAGGATATTAGTTGTGCCTTAAAGAGCAAATTTCATTTTAGCTGAAAACAATGCTGGGAGAAATTCAACTGGGAAAAGGATTTTATTAACAGGAAAATCCAAATGATGATTGAGAATCATTGGATAATACTTAAGTGGATGCCCAAGAAACCACACCCAGGAAAGAAATCTGCAGTCATTAAATAGCCTGCCTCAGAAGGGAAGTAAAACTTCTCATGCATATGTGTACATGAATCCCAAGAGAAAAAACAAAAACACTTAATGAGGATATATGTAAATTAGAAGGTAGGATTTGGGAAAATTGGTAAAAGGAGTAACAGGTCACAAGTAGAACCATGACAGGGAGAGCAGAGGAAAGTTGCCTGTTGAGTATTTTGTTGTATGCTTGGAATTTTATTTAAATCTTTCCAGAACATAAAGGATCTTAACAATGACATGAGTCCATTACAAAATGGAAATAGTAAAACTGCTAATAATAAAAAATAAAGGGGCTTAATCTGTAATATTTATGTTTTATATCCAGGGGGAAAAAAAAATCCTAATCATTTATTCATGTCAATGAACAGTAATCACATACTTTTGTTCTAGTTGTAACCAAAGAGGAGGTTAAACTGCAGATAATAAAGTCAGGCAAAGAGCTGAGCAACCTGTATCCAGCAGACTGAAAAAAAAAAGTGGCCAAAGAAAATAAATTTTAACACACTGGGGAAGTTCCAGATGCCTGCATGATAAATGGCACAGCCCGGATAATTTGTAGGCCTATCAGCCCAGCACTGATCCCATGGTTTCAACGTGGTACTGCACTAGATTTGAATCAGGCAACAAGAGTAACATAGACTGAATGAGCACGTGCCAGATGCACTAGTGATAGGCAGCCTCTGGTCTCTGAATACACTTGCACAAAGGATACACTCATTGTTTAAAGATATTTCTGGTGTGTATATGTTTGTGTGCACAGCAGGAGAGAGAGCTGAGAGAGAAAGTGTTGATGTTCCTGAGATTATTCAGAAACACAGTTCAAGAATATTCTGGACTGGGAAATGTACCTGGTAGAGAAAGGTCTAAAGGGACCGTTAAAGCAGAATTTGGCTTGATTACAACCTATAGCCTTCTCAGTGTGGCAGACAAAGAGACACGATGGGCTCCAATGATTGCAGTTGGAAATAAATTTTTAATTAAAATTAATTAAAAATGGAAATAAAAACAATAATCTGAGCAACTAATACTGGGTTAAGAATGTGTATACTGGAAATGTTTCCAAAATGATCTGTTTTATTCCAACCATTGTCTTTGGACTTGAAGCAGGAACTGATGTCAGCAAGTCCTGTGGTCCACGCAAAAACGACATTGGCTTGAAGGCTCGTGGTGAGTCCTCTTCTTAAAATCTATGACCTGCAAAGAAATGAAAGCAGTGTTGCATGCTGAGGGACCCAGTCTATGTCAGGTGCCTGCCAGAAGAGGCCCCACTCCTGGTGAAATAAGTGATTTCTGAATTGAGGAGACATTTAATTCAAGAGACTGAAAGTCATTTAGGCATAGTGTAGCTGGATGGGATCAATGAGCTTGGTGGTCCAAGAAAACACAGTGCAGTAATCTAATGATAAAATCAGTGAACAGCTCAGTTGGAGAAGGGTGGTTATTCACTGTCTTCAATACGATCCTTAGCACATCACGTTCAAATAATTCCTTGGACTGGAAGTGATACTCCTTATTATATAGATTAGATTCAGTCATTTGGGACAACAGGGCGGTGGAGGAAATATTAGGGTGTTTTTGCTTTGTTCCTTTCAGAGTCATTATATCTGGCTGCAAAAATACCACTGAGCCAGTTGGCGATATTACCAATTCCCAATAGCACCATTTCACTCCCTTTCAGCACAAAACTTTTTCTTTTTTTAAAAAAGCAACAATACTATGTAAGGTAGAAGAGAATATGCAATGTCTCCTTGCTAAACCAGCTCAGACTGGAAATTAACTAGCAGTGGGGGACATCTGCGGACTGTCAAAGATGGTGCAAATGTTGGTAAAAATCTGTGGCCACTGTGATTCGTGGATACCCGCCAAATAGAAACAAAACTTTTTCATTTGTGACACACATAGTATTGTGGCTTGAGTCACACAGAGCCCTATTGTTAAATCATTTCTTCTTATTCATTTTGTAGATTCAAGTGGAGAAAGAGGCTCAAAGAGCTGCTGGGACATTTCCTGCCCTGTGTATGAGTGAGTAAAACAGTCTCTCATTTCTCGCTTTTCTATCACAGCATTCTGTCCTTGGCCCCTTCTTCTCTCTCATTGTCTGTCATCTGGAGATGTAGCCACAGATGGTGGGGCCACATTTCAATGAGCTGCAGGTTGCTGTGACCATAGGACCTCAGTGAGTTTTCAAGAACCACTGTGGCCCTGGATAAACATTTATGTGTTTAAATCACACTGAAGACCAAGCTGCAGCAGCAATGCCAGTGGCAGAGTCAGTCTGGGTTCTTAAGCCTAGCTCCATATCTCAGTCACACCTTTGGTTTCCAGTGAAACTCTGTCAGTCTAAATGCCCCTTTTTATTAGTATTGATTCCATATTTTCTCAACAAAGTTTATTAATGAAAGTAAAACCAAAATAAGCCATGGCTCTGTAAGTAATCCGTTGCAGGGGCTGCCAAATCCAGTAATGTGTTCCTAGGTCCATCCTGGAGTGAGGCCAAACACACAGCCACAACAGACATGTGTGCATAGCCATGCAAAGTGCACATATACGTGTGGTTGACCATATGATCAAAAGGGCAGAAAGAAATACTTGTTCAAACAGAGACAACCCAGAGAACCTAATCCTGTCCCTTTCTGTTGTGGATCAGGATCAAGGTATGCTAATGGGAAATAAACACACAGATGTAACATGAGAGGTGGTCCCATGCCAACCTCGTGAATTTTAACAAGGTCAAGTGCAAGATTCTGCATCTAGGGGCAATCCCAAGTGCAGATACCTGTTGGGTAGAGAATGGCTTGAGAGGAGCTCTGAGGAGGAGGATTTGGGGGTGTCAGTGGATAAGAGACTCAACATGAGCTGGCAATGTGCACTTGCAGCTCGGAAGGCCAACAGTTAACCTGGATTGCATCAAGAGAAGCATGACCAGTGTGTTGAAGGAGGAGATTCTGCCCCTCTACTCTGCTCCTGTGAGACCCCATCTGCAGTACTGTGCCCAATTCTGGGCCCCAAAAACAAGGACATGGAGCTATTGGAGCAGGTCCAGAGGAGGGCCATAAAGATGATCAGAGGGCTGGAGCACCTCTACTATGAGGACAGCCTGAGAAAGCTGGGGATCTTGAGCCTGGAGGCTCCAGGCTCCAGGAGGACGCCATAGCAGCCTTCCAGTACCTAAAGGGGGCCTACAGAAAAGCTGGAGTGGGACTTTTTATAAGAGCATCTAGTGACATGACAAGGGGAAATGGTTTTAAACTGGAAGAGGATAGATTTAGACTAGATATTAGGAAGAAATTCTTTATTGTGATGGTGGTGAGACACTGGAACAGGTTGCCCAGAGAGGCTATGGATGCCCCCTCCCTGGAAGCATTCAAGGCTGGGCTGAGTAGGGCTTTGAGCAACGTGATCTAGAGAGATGTCACTGCCTGTAGCAGGAGGGTTGGAACTAAATGATCTTAATGATCTAAATGATCTCTCTTTTAGTTTTAAATCATTTCTCTTGTCCTGTCACAACAGACCTTGTCAAAGAGTCTGTCCCCTTCTTTCTTACAGTTCCCTTTAGATAATGAAAGGCCAATCTCAGGTCTCTCTGGAGCCTTCTATGCTTGGATCAATTTTGAAGTCCTCCTCTGGAAATACTCCATCCTTTTACCCCCCAACTTGTTCTGATACTGGGGTTGACAAGACCCAGTTACAAGACACTGCACTTGGATCTATTGTACCTCATGAGGTTCTTTTGGGCCTACAGCTCAAGCCTGCCCAGGTCTCTCTAAATGGCTTCCTGTCCCTCAGGTGTGTTTATCCCACCACACAGCTTGGTGTAATCTGCAACCTTGCTGAGAATGCACTTAGTCTTACGGTTGATGTCATTGATGAAAGTTTTTAAGAGCACTGGTCCCAGTACGGACCCCTGAGGGACACCACTCATCACTGATCTCCATTCAGACATTGAGCCATTGACCACCACTCTCTGGGTACAATCTCATAGCCCCTTCCACATCCATTAAATAGTCCACTCAACAAATCTTTCCAGTTTGGAGAGAAGGATGTTGTGGAGGATTGTGTCAAAGGCTTTACTGAAGTCCAGATGGATAACATCAGTGCTCTTCCCTTGTCCATTGATGCAGTTACACCATAAAGTGACAAGTTTGATCAGGCAAAACCTGCCCTTTGTGAAGTCATGCTCATTATCCCATATTATCTCCCTTACTTCTGTTTGCTTTGGTGCAGCTTCCAGAAGGATCTACTCCATGATATTTCCCAGCGCCAAGGTGAGACTGACAGGTCAGTTGTTCCTTGGGTTATCCTTTCTACCCTTCTTAAAAATGGGTGTGATGTTGCCTTTTATCCAAGTCTCTGGGAGCCTCACCTGACAGCCACAACTTCTCATGCCTCTTTCTGTTTCTTTCAGTAGTCACCTCAGAGATGCTCTGGTACCTCCAGTATCTGATCCAAACCTACAGTCCTGCAGTACCTGCCTTTGGAGCCTCTTATCCTATTTGCCAGGTAGTGTAGTTTTATGCTCACTTATAATCACATGCTCAGACATACATGCGTGTTCTACAGTTTCTCCCATAGTTGCACCCCAGGCACACATCCCTTTGACGCTACTCCAGCTCCAGCTGCTGCACTCAGACCCTTGTTCACCATTGCATGCTGAACAAAGTCCCTCACCCAGAAAAAGAAACAGCATTTATTGAGGAGACAATATGTAATGTGTAGTATGGCATTGGACTACCTCTGTGTCCACCAGTGCAAGTTTAGTGCCCCATCACTGTAAAGGACAGGAAGGGAAGAAAGCCAAATTTCTGAAGCACTGCTGGAGAAATCTATGTTAGAAAAAGTCATGACAGCACATGGATAGCCATTGGTCATCTCTGTGTGTTGGTACCTTCTCATAAAAATTAATGTGCAATTTGCTGTGATTTTGCCTTTGAAAGTTTTTCATTAAGCCAGGACTCCTGGTGCATGGGAAGTCCTTCAGCTGTTGTGCACTAGCAAGTGTCAGGACAAGCAATGACAGTTCCTATATCATGTGCCACGTAAAGTGCACTCTCTGATTTGCCTGCAGTACACAGCTCCCATTAATGTCAGCAGCTCTTTCACTGCCTCTCCTAAAAGTACTTTCTACTTCACAGATGAGCAGAAAGGAGTTTGGAGAAAAAGAGAATGCTGATTTTCTTCTCATTAGTCCTGGATGGATACCTTGGGCATATTACCTAAGCGTACCAACTAACACAAAACATTTAATTTGTTTCACCCAAATGCACACTCCACAGATACTTCAATGATGGAGTCTGCTGGCAGGGTGTCTCCCAGAAACAATTTAAGTTAGACAAATAGCAGACAATATTACGTTTGCAGATAACAGACAAGTGTAGCTAATACATATAGATTATCAAGACTAAGCCATTTTGAAAATCTGTTTATCAAAAATTAGCTCATACCTGGCAGAGGCAGCAATGAGATCTCTGGCCATGATGAGGTCAAAGAGGACTTTGAGGCCTTTTGTTGAAAGCTTGAGTGCTGTGTCTGGCTCAGGAGACTGATTTAGCATTTGTCTGCAATGCAGCTAAACTGTGTCCTGGCTGAAAGGAGGAGAAGAAGTTATGATGCTGACAGGCCTTTCGTCTCCTGATCTGATGCATATCTGATGTGCACGACGGCCTGCAAGTCAACTTGCCACCACTCTCAGCAGTCCCTTGTTATTACAGATGATTAAGGATGATGCCATGACAGCACCGTCTGTCGTAATGGGCTTCTCTCTCAGCACTGGCTTTTCTACTCCTGGGACAGGCCAGGCCTGGTAAATTAGCAGAAATACTCCAAGCTAAAACCTCAATGGGGAAAGGTTAGAGTCTGACCAGAGCAAGCATCCTAAAACTATGGGTTCTTCAACAAGATTCTCCATGCTCTCTAGTCTTTGATATAGTGACTCACATGATAAATTTCCGTCACTAAATGGGGTCATGTTGAACTGTTCTCCTTTCTCAAGGAGGGCTGAAAGAGAGCAAGAAAGGTTTCACAAGGCTGATCAATCAAAGGCAGTTCTTACGTCCTCATCTCCTTCATGTCTGTCAACAAACTTCCTCTTCAATGCTTTTTAATTTACAAGATCTTGGGATGTTTAGGTGGTTCAGGCAGCATTTACAGTTCCCTTAGCATCCAAATTTCCAGGCACAAATAATTCGTCAAGAGGAAAAGAGAAAATGTTATTCTCAGCTGGAGTAGAATTACCTAACAAGTTGTCCAGGTTATCTCTAGAGATTCAGAGCCAAAGACAGGGAATGTACAATTCATTATTATTTTGCTTAAACTCCTAAGTTTTCAGTGCTGACTCTAGCGTTTGGAGTTGGCTTAGTTTTTCTTATTTCTTATCCACCCTCTCTTCACTTTGATCACAGAAGAAAGAGCTGCTGAGATGATCTTAGTCTAAGTACTAGCCATCACCCAGGAGAAATCCCAGTTTGCTCTTTCTAGATCTTAGTAGCTGTTACTAATATTTACCTTTCCTGCAGTGGTTTTGGAGGGCTGACAGATGGTTTTGGAGTGCTGTATTTACAGATCTTCCAAGGGTGGAGTACTTGTGTTATTTCACTAATGTGCTTGGCCTCTCCTGTGGCAACTTTAGTGATTCTAATCTGCAGATGAAATGGAGTCCAAAAGCATGCATAAGTTTTTACCAGATAGTTCCACAATACATTAGGAGTTGAACTTTCTCTCTGCTACACTCCAGTTAAGAACTAAATTCTCATCATCTTTTCCACTTATTTCCCCTTCTGATGTAGCCAGTGTGTTGGACTTCTTCATAAAAACATGTCATTTATACTTATGCAACACATGGACTTGCTATTGCAGACAACTTTCTTGGAGTTTACTGGCATCAACAAGAGCAAAGCACATGATGGTTAATGGAAACTCAGTTCTTGTGCCAGCTTCGAGCTAAGGGTCTTTGTTTTTGCTGTTCCCTAACTGTGAAAATTACGTGGAAGGTTTTGCAGATGTCAGCATTGTGATATAGTCATTTCCACATAGTCAAATAGAGAAATTCAAGCTTTTGGTTTCTGCACCTGAATTTGCAAGTTTGTAGAGCAAACTGAAAGACCTCTGAACAATATTCTCCTACATTTACATCTTGAAGTGTAAAGCTCTTGACGGTGATGACTCATAAAATATTTCTTCTTTCCCCACAGATCCAAGCTTGCAAATGGAAACAAGGTCTACAGTCTCAGTGAGGAACCTGGCATGGTGGGGTGTGTCAAGGCTCACAACATATTACATGATGATAGATTGATGGGACCACATCAAGGGGCCCTGTGAGCAGTGTGGCTCTTTGGGTAAGAGGAGATGGCAGGATCAGAGGAACATCATTAGTCAACCCACCCACAGTGTGGGAGAGACCTTAAAACCCAGAAGCAATAGGCTGGAAGCTCACAGCTGGAGGTGGCAGGTGAGCTTAGCTTTCTGAAGAGAAACTTCCAGTCACTGCAAAGTCACCAGACCTCCCATCTGATCCTCATATTTGACATAAAGTCAAAAGGTGTCATGTCACAGCACAGAAAGAAATTTTGGCTTACCCTGTAAGCACATATACAGGCTGGGCAGAGAACCGGTTGAGAGCAGACCCTGAGGAGAAGGACTTGGGGATGCTGGTGAATGAGAAACTCTTCATGAGCCAGCAGTGTTTGCAATCCCCTTTACTTCCAGGTGTTGCACTTAGGTCGAGGCAATCCCAGATATAAGTGTAGTTTGGGAGAACTCATTGAGAGTAGCCCTAATGAAAAGGAGTTGGGGGGTCCTGATGGACAAAAAGCTGTTCATGAACCAGCAGTGTGCACTTGCAGCACAGAAAGCTAACTGTATCCTGGGCTGCATCAGGGGAGAGGTAGCTAGCACTGTGAGGGAGATGATTGTCCTGCTCTGCTCTGCTTTTTTGAGGCCTCATCTGGAATACTGCATTCAGGTCTGAGGCCCTCAGTACAGGAAGGATGTGGAGCTGTTGCAGCTTGTCCAGAGGAAGGCCACAGAGATTATCAGAGTGCTGGATCACCTCTGCTATGAAAACAGGCTGAGAGAGCTGTTTGTTCAGGCTGGAGAAGGCTCTGCAGAGACCTCACTGTGGCCTTTCAGTACCTACAAGAAAGCTGGAAAGGGACTACTTATCAGAGAATGCAGTAACAGGACAAGAAGTAAATTAGATTAGACATAAGGAAGATGTTTTTCCCTACAGGCATGGTGAGGCACTGGCACAGGTTGCCCAGAAAAGCTGTGGATACATCATCCCCGTAGGTGTTCAAGGATTTGTTGGATGGGACCCTGGGCAGTCTAATTTAGTGGAAGATATTCCTGCCCTGTGGCAGGGTGATTGGAACTGAATGGTCCTAAAGGTCCTTTCCAACCCAAACCATCCCATGAATCGGTGATTCTGTGATTCTATGATAAATTTGAAAGGCAAGACAGATTTGCTAATGCTAGGTAGATCCTTTTGAAGGAACTTATTTTTTTAAGTCAGGAAAAAGATGCACGAATGTAAATGTGTTGTATGATGCTGCCAAAGCACCTGCCTCTGCCTCCTTTGTCACCAGCCCCATAATAACATCAGAGACAAAAATCAAAGGAGTAAGAAGGAGCAGTTAACATTTCCTCCACAAATGCTAAAAACAGCATGAAATAATGTGTATGAATCATTATATCTACTCTTACGCAAGCTGGAATAAAAATGTAAGAGTCATGCAAACTGGGAAAACTGTCATACTCTGAGACATAATGCATCTCTGGAAGTAAAGAAGAAACTGTTCCACAGGCAAGACTGCATAATTACACACTATGTGGGATTTTGCACCTTTCTTTACAGTATCTGTGCTAACAACTGCCAGAGGTTAACTGCTAACAACAATATACAAGGCTGCAGAAGGCATTTGCTAACCTGCAGTGGCAGTGCCTATCTCACTACCAGTTTAATTCTGTCCCGCTTCCACTTTTTCACCACATATCCATGCTACAAGACAAATGCCACTCAAGGGCAAGAGGTACACATCCAGTTATTGGGTTTGCCAGGCAATTAAATTGTCCTTTTAATGCTCTCTTAATCATTGTGGTTTCTGTAGAGCTGTATTAGATACATGTTGAAATGATGTCTTACTTCCACTGATTATACCAGTGTCCTTGTCTTTAATGCATTCACACTTCTGAAAGTTACTGCTCTTTTTGTCTTGCCTCCTGCAACAATATTCAGAAGACTATGTTCCTAAAAGCAGCAATTAGCACATTGCAGTGGTACAAACGTCAACTAATCCCCATGGTGATGAGATCCCAAAGGCAAAGCATGTGCTAATAATCTGAACAATACCGGGGAGCTAAATCACCATTATCCCTCCAGGCACATTTTCAGCCCATCCTGACCACCAATGCCAAACAGTCCTCAGTATGGGAGTCAGCCTGGGACACTGACCATTCCCCTCAAGCAGTTTGGATGTGATCACCCTCCCCTGGAGAGTTTCACAGTGCAGATGAAATGCATCCCATTCTGTGCCCACAGGGCCTCCCTTCCAGAGGACAGCAATAGATACAGTTTAATATACCAATGTTGATAGCTGAGGCTCTCCCATCTCATATTCACTTCTTATCTTAATTTCCTGTACTTATGAAGTTCTTACTCTTATCTGCCTTCTCTGCTTTATTACACAGCATGATGTGCTGCCCATCAGTTAAGCAAGGATAGCCATCATCCTTTGTGCTCTCCCATGGGCAAGGGCTGCAGGGATCACAGAATGCCCTGGGTTCTACATTTTTTTATGTTTAGAATCCCCTCCATCAGAGCCAGGCATAGATTTAGCAAACAGTTTGATATCCAATAGCTAGCAAGATGAGAGATATGGAACAGCCAATGGGGAAAAGAACAGATTGAATCCCAGAGCTGTGGCTGGATGCCTATGGCTGCTACCTTTGGTGAAAACTGATGGTGTCTGTTATTTGGGGAGGTTCTTCTTTCTTAGGTTCTTGAACTAACCCTGTCTTAGAGACTGTTAGGTATAGAGGCAACCAGTAAATGCTTTCTGGTTTCAGGAGTGGCTGGGTGGATTACTATATGCATATGTGTTTACAGCCTTGCAGTGGTAGTAGGTTGCCTAAATGTTTTGTGGATCAAGCTATGTATCAGCCAGTGCTGAGATTTACAGGGCTTCCTTGCAGTTCAGCTTATTATGTCCCATGATGCCTCACCACAGTTCCTCTGGCAAGTGTCTTAGCACGAAGAGCCAGACCAAGGTCAGGATACTTCCAAATTCATCAAAAAGGGACTGAAATTGCAGTGCAGGGCACCATGTTGTCCCCATGCAGCAGACCCTCATTCCCCATTGGGTCCCATGTGTCATCCAGAGCTACTTAATGTGCCGTGCTGTAAGCACAGGCTTTCTCTATCTGAACCATACCATATGGGTGCCTCATTCTCTTTACATGTGGCTGCAGGTTTCCTGCTGCATATGCTCAGCCTCCCACAGCTGGAAGCAGTAAGAGGTAGTTTGATCTACATGTTATACTTGGGAAGGATTGAAGTTTGCAAATTTTTAGCACTCTGCACGCTAGCAGGCCCATAATAATCTTTATTGGTGGGTTTGTTTGCTTTATGGTTGCAATTTTCATCCTTCGATGAGAATCTTCAAGCGCTTCCTGCAGGAGCAGAAGGCTATTGTCACTTTATCACTTCACAGTTGCAGATCTCTGTCCACCACTCACTGGTCTGTGGTAAACAACATCTCTAGCGTTGCTTCTGTCTGTCAAAGGAAAGGGTTGAGCTGGCGTTTCGCCACATTTGGCGAGTGTGGGCTGATACAAATGGGGTTTTTTTTTATAGTGCCTATCACCAGAATATCAAAGTGCTGAAACGCTGCTAGTCGTGTTCGCCTCCCCATTGATCTTATCACCAAAGGCCAGTCCTACCATCCGTCTTCCATGTGGTATTGCTTACAGGTTTTGTTTTGTCAGATAGGCTGCTCTGCATCCAGTGCTGGGATAGGCTCTAACTCTAGGGTCAGGTTCCAGGTTTTAATTAGTACTAATGGCAAATGGGCTGTTCACAAATGCTTTTTGCAAGATGACTCCAGCACAGTTTATAGAAGTTCTCTTAAATTCGTTTGTCTCATATAATGAGCTTTTCACTGCTCTAAGAGGTCTACGGATGCTGCACATGTTAAAACTGAGGTCAAAATATTCTACATCAGGTGAAAGCCACACAGGCAACATCCTAGAAACTAATTTGTAAGAAGTCTGTGATGTTCAAAATGAGATGGTTGTGCCAATCTGAGCTGACTGTTTGTTCATTGTCTATATTATAGTTACATTAGACCTTTTAAATTTCAATATATTTTTATGCTTTGGCACTCTCCAGACACATTGAAATAAATCTTGTGCATTTCTGCATGTTGCAGCAACTGGGTTAGTGCTACTGTGGTCAGTTTTAATAGGTACTAATACAGTGAGTAGCAGGCAAATTATAACTGTTTCACATTAGACATAATTTTACAGCAGACAATTTTATAAGGAGAATGGAATGAATCAAATACAGTAATTCATATTAAAATATCTTTTACATTCCCTGTGTTCCAGTGGAACCGATGACAAGTCTAAGGAAGCATGCTAGGACAAACAGACCAGAAAATTAAATTCCTCTAGCTTTCATATGCCACAGCAGGAATAATTTCACTCCCTTCCTCCCTTCCTCCCTTCCTCCCTTCCTCCCTTCCTCCCTCCCTCCCTCCCTCCCTCCCTCCCTCCCTCCCTCCCTCCCTCCCTTCCTTCCTTCCTTCCTTCCTTCCTTCCTTCCTTCCTTCCTTCCTTCCTTCCTTCCTTCCTTCCTTCCTTCCTTCCTTCCTTCCTTCCTTCCTTCCTTCCTTCCTTCCTTCCTTCCTTCCTTCCTTCCTTCCTTCCTTCCTTCCTTCCTTTCTCAGCCTTTCTTTCAATTTTCTTTTTGGAGAGAGAATGACAATGTAATGTTACATTTCCAAATCTTATAAAAAAACATATATTTTCAGTTTCATACAAATATGGTCTGGTTTAGTTCTTTTGGATTGTCTCTAATGTGGTATTCATGATAATGTCATTTACTTTGCATGCGAATAAAGCCAAATGGTTACAGCCAAGGTTTGAATCTCACAGCCCTGGATCTTTGGGAAATGTTTATTCTCTCAATTAAGCATATATATATTTGCCAGATGTACAAGGTTTTACACTGTTTTTATGTACACCCCATGCTGATAGGCCTGTGCTCAAGCTCCAGAGTGCACTGAATGCAGAGCACTTCAACATGTGGGTGCTTTTGCACTGAAGCTCTGGCTGCTTTGATCTCAGTGTTCGTGAGTCAGGAGATCCCTATGAAGGCTCTGAGGGATTTTGTGTCTGCTGGCATCAGTGGGGCATCCAGAGCAGATCTTTCTTAGTAAGATGGGAGATTATTCAGCCTGATTTTAACTGTCCAAATGTTGAGTGCCTTGCCTAAATCACTCTACTAGCTATGATCAATATAGAAAGAGACATACCTATAAGAGAGCCTTTTATTTCATGCTTATGTATGAGGTAATCAGTCTTCAAGACCAGTGGGAGAACTGGCTTCTGTCTGTATATCACCAATAAGGAGAGCCCAAACAACAGGCTTGTCTAGGTGGCTACCATTTAGACAGCTGTGCTATGGGGCCAAGATACAGACAGGCTGCCACAAGGGCAGAGAAAACCAACTACATGTGATGCATATGGTGATGGAAGTCACCATGTTCTCAGGCCCTTTCTTTACCTTGGAGCAGAGACAGCATTGGTCATAAATCAGCAATAAATAAAATGCTAAAACTTAGCAAGTTGAAAAAAATAATCAACTCATGCTTACATAAAAGTTACATGAAAACTTCCTAAAAATATCTGCATTATGAATCTGTCTATTCCTGGCTTAGAGAGGTTCCAGCAGCCCACGGATTATTTTGCCCCTCATTCCCTCCAAAGTGGATGATGAAAGAACCAAGCTGTGCAGTAACAAGTGGCAGCCTGTAGAAGGCTGGTTACATTTGAACTTAAGGTCTACTGCTACGACAACCTCCCCTTGGAGGGAAGATTTAGTTTGGATATAAGGAAGATGGTTTTTTTACAGTAAGGATGGTGAGACACTGGAACAGATTGCCCAGAGAGATGGTGGATGCCCCATCACTGCAGACACTTAAGGTCAGGCTGGATCTGGCTCTGAGCACCCCAAACTAGCTACACATGTCCCTGTTAATTGCAGAGAAGTTGGACTAGGTGACCTTTAAGAGTCCCTTCCAACTCAACTCTGTGATGACTCCATGATGACTCCATGATGACTCCATGGCTCTAGGCCAACTCCTGAAAATATAGGGATAAAGACAATTTAAAGAAGTCATGTATGCTTGGTGTCCAGACTACTTCACAGCCCAAGGCTGGTTGAACATGGTTTCAAATCAGCTGGACACTCTTTGCCCTAAGGCCATCAAGAGCCCCCAGCTCTGCACATTGATGTACATGGCCACCTATAACACAGTTTCTGAATGTAAGTCCTAGTCCTACAAATCCTTACCCATCTAAGTAAATTTTACACATGGGAATGTTTCCTGTATAGTTGGTTGTAACTATTCAGATTTTTCAAGCTAGGCCTTACTAAAAGTCTTTACAGGATTGGACTTACAGTTCAAGTGACCAAATCTAACCTAGTTTGTGACCATATTTTGGGATGAGGGAAGAGGGAAGTATTACAAAACATTACTACAAATGGGCCCAAGAAATCTACTGCTCCTTTTCTACCAAATTTGGATTAATAAATTAATAGCATGATATTTCCATCTTGGATAGAGTCTAACCAAAAGCTGTTGATTATTATGTGTGTCTCATCTTAGTGATAAACAATACAAAAGACTTTATGCTTTAAAATTAAAAAAGAAATTATGGCCTTTGTTTCTATATCTGGTAGAACCTGGTATATAATTACCTAGAATAAGGAAACCAATGACAGAGAGCTTCACAGTCAGTCTCCTTCATGTGTAGCTGACTATAATGAATTAATATGCTGGAGAGCGAGAAACAGATTTATTTATATATTTTTTATTTTTATCTATAATATGTAAAAAAAGTAACACAGAACTCCAAATAAGAAAATAGAAATAAAGAGAAACTGAGAATTAATGCAGAAAACTATAGAAAATCCTTTATTTCCTTTTAATTAAAAGTTGATATTTGTTATTTACTCAGTATTAAACATTGATAATTACTGTATAGTAGCTAGCAATATACAAAGTGTTTAAAAATAATTTGAGATGCTACAAATCTGAACGTGTATTTTTCTGTACAAGCAGAGTTATATTTGTTTCACAGAGGAGCTGTAACATTGGATTAATCTTTATAAATCATGGAGAGGTCTTCAGACACCAAGTATAATATAAAACATTACAGCAAGTGGTTAATCTTTTCTTCAGTCAGACCTGAAGACTATATAACTTATGTTTCTAATAGTTCAAGAAGTTTTCAGGATGCTCACTGGGCATATCAATACATAAATACATAGTTGTAGCTAATTGAATATCTCATCTAGGAGTTCATGATGACTTCTGTTATTTTTACACTTTTTAAAGTGTTTCAATTCAATGTTCATATTTTCCGGTTGTTATATTGTTGGTGGGTTTTGTTGTTTGCTTTTATTTTTTGTCTTAGTTTCTGCCTCTGACTACGATGGAAAAAAGGCAGTGAGTTAACGTGGGCATTTGCAGACAGGGGTGGGGTGGGTGGACAAATTATTTCTGTATGGGGATTTCGGCACTCTGTATTTTTCAGACTTGTCTTTCCCACTTAACAGCATACCCACATTCCTTTTTTACAACATAAAAACGTATAGTGGTAAAGCAAAGGAAAAAGTGAAATAGATCTTGCTATGACCATAATAGATAGTGAAAAAATAAAAGAAAAAATAAAGTATTCCAACGCTTCACATAGCTGGAGGCCAGAGCATCTGGCTTTTGTTGTTATGGCAATGTTAACAATATCAACAACAGAAGGTGAGATAGATGATGGGGCTTGGAAGAACATTGATATGAAAAATTACCATCTACCTATAGACATACAGACACAGAATGTTCAGTGTTGCAATTATTCTGTGGTTGAACAACAAGGAACTAGTTGTTGTTGGATCACTATGGGTACATCAACAGCCAAACAAGCAAACAAAAAAAAAGTGGCTAAATAGTGCAAAATATACTGTGAAAACGGGAAGGAAGATCACGTAGGTGGAACCAGATGGCATAAGCTTCTTCAGTAACTACAGATCATTTCTCTTCTGAAGATGTAGAGATAGGTCTAGATTTAGAAATGTTTTTCCCATGCACTCAACATGTTTGCTTAATATAGAACGCAGATGGAATCAGACTTGCAGTTGTTGCCAGTATCTACAGCTTTGATGGAGGTTTTTGGGCCATATTCATTGAGAAGCATGAGCACAGGTGCAAAAAGATAGTATATGAACTGTTTACCTGATCAGAACAAATACTAAATGAATAAATGAATAAATAAATAAAATCATCTTGTTGGACTTTGTTGGGAGCCAAACTAAGCTTTTTCCTACTCATCATCTTCTCCTGAAACAAAGCTCTGCAACAGGGAAAGGACAACATTCCCTGGATAAAATGAAGCTGTAATCCTAAAAGGATCTCTCTCTAGAAGAGAAATTGTATAAAAACGGATTCCTTTTCTTGCTTCTTTGCCAGGAGAGATTGGAAAGACAGCTATTCCATGCAGTTTTATTTGTGGAGGAGCCCTTAAACAGTCTGCTCACAATAGAGAGGACAGGAGAAAACATAAAGAGTGTATGTCTGTTGAGTGAGGAATACAGATGTTTTTTGAAAAGAATGAAGTAGTGTGAGCAAACCCTAAAAGATACTAGGTGAAGGTTTCTTGGAGTACAAGGACGACAAAAGCAAAGAGATAGACATGAGGAGAAATGGAGCAGAGATTTGTTTCTGTTGACTTGAATGGAGTGTCTGTGTAGTTGCAAGGGAATGGCCTGGGTAAGAGAGGGGTTCATGTAAGACATGTGGAAGGGAGAGAGAGGAGAGAATAGAACAGCTCCACAAAGGAAAGATTTGGATGAACCAAAGGAAAAGGGGAATGATAAGAAACAGTACAACACTGTTATTCTCATTTGTTTTTGCACTTCTATTTCCTGCAAAGGACAGAGGAGCTGGTTTACACTGAACTGTCTCAATACCAGGTAACTGGGATACCAGGTATAGGTTTGCAATGGGATCAAGCAACTGAGCGGCTTGAACTGAGAATGACAGTGTTGGGACAAGTGGCCTGTAGGCTAGAAAATGGACTGAAGAAACAGAATACCCCAAGATGCATAAATCCAGATGTCATTTTTGGGAAGGAAGGTAATTACAGTTAATGATGCTGGTGTTGAAAGAAAGGCCTGCAAGACAAGGGAAAGTGGCCAGCCCAGGAAGAGACCATTCCAAGGGTATCTCAGGAGCACTGTCCTGCTTAAGCAATTCAACCAGTTGACCCAGAATAGAAAACATCACAGATGTGTCATACCCAGACACATTTTCTTCCAGTACTTTCATCAAGGACATCTGTATGCTGATATTTTGTGGCTAGCTAGACAACCTGTGCTGTGTTGTCTGGATGCATTCCTAACTCTCAGTCCTGATGGCAATCTTCCCAGTTAAAACAATGCTCCTTTTCATTTATCGGTGATGCAGACCTAACAGACATATCAGACCATGGATGTTTTTTGTTCTTTTGTGTGTGTGCACTTACAATTACCAGCCAGTGATTTCATTTTAAATGAACATGACAAAGCAAGGAGGAGATGTAGCAGGAGCACAGCATTGCAGCTCAGACACAGATGCACTTGAGCAGTATCAGAAATCCATGCTTTTTTTAACCAAGGCTATTATTGCATCAGTGAAGAGAAGTAATCTACAAATCCAACCCCTACATTTGCATAGCAAGCCATTCTGTTGAGTAATACTTATGGGGTTGTTGAAGGCAAGACCCAGGAAACTCAGGGAAAGCACAAAATTATCCTTTTCTAATGTTTCTGATATGTAACTGTCTCTTGTGAGTACTGGCGATAGGTGAATGGTTGGACTGGATGATCTTGAAGGTCTTTTCCAAACTTGGTGATTCTGTGATTCTGTGATTCTTACCTTACCCTAAATTTCTGTTTTTTGCCCAAGATATCCAAATGCATAGAAGGCTTTTCCAGCCCTCTGCTTGGCCATGGAGACTGCTCAGTGAATTTGAAATGAAACATAACAATGAGGTGAATCACAGTCCCATTTGGCCACACTAAATTCTCCATGTTGTTGTCTTCATGGAAGCTGTTCCTTTGAAGTATTATAATATGGCCAAATAAATTCAAATATGGAAGAAATGTCAATCGTCTGCAAAGAAAAACAGAATCTAACTGCATACAAAGCATTCTTTTCATTTTAATAGTAGCGTCCTGGTTTCAGCTGGGACAGAGTTGATTTTTTTTCATTGTCTGGTACGATGCTGTGTTTTGGCTTTAGGAGAAAAACGATGTTGATAACACACCAATGTTTGTGTGTTAACAATTTTTGACAAAATGCCATCTGACACGGAAGCAATATATGAAGCAAAAGTGTGGAAGTGAATTCCTCCATGCAGAAAAAATGGCACCCACTGACATTCATCAATGCTTGCTGAATGTTTATGGAGACCACTCAATGTGAGCACAGTGAGGTGGTGGGTGGTGTGTTTCAGCAGTGGCAACAACATGAAAGATAAGCCACGTTCTCGAAAGCCACACAGATTTTTACATGAACAGCATGGAGGCTCTTGTTCATCACTGGTGAAAATGTGTAGCTAATGGAGGTGACTATGTTGAAAAATAGCAGTCTGTAGCTGAGAATTTGCTCTGTCAAGTAGTGTTATTGTATTCTTTGTATCTGTTGTAGTTTCCATGGAAATAAATAAGAGACAAAACTTTCAGAGCAACCTGTATATAATCATTGTATTTCCCTCTTTCTTTCCTGTTTTAGCAAATAGTTTTTACCTCAATTTAGGAGTTCCACCATTTTTTTCCCTATTCTCTCCCCCATCATACTGGGAAGCAGGGAGCAATAGGCTGTGTGGTGTTTAGTTCCTTGCTGAATTAAACCACAACAGATAGAAGCACTGCTATTTTCAATAAATAGGAGTGAATTGTCTTCCAAATCCCATAATGAGACTATAGAGAAACACTTGCTCTTTCAGTGCCAAGCTAAATGCTGCACCCAGAGCATTCTCTGGCAATTTGAAACACAGTATAGAATCACAGAATCACCAAGATTGGAAAAAACCTCCAGGATCATTCAGTCCAGCCATCCACCTACCACCAATACATCCCCACTAAACCATGTCCCTCAGTACAACATCTAAATGTTTCTTGAATATCTTCAGGGATGGTGACTCTACCACCTCCATGGGCAGTCCATTTCAGTGCCTGATCACTCTTTCAGAGAAGAATTTTCCCTTAATGTCCAACCTGAATCTCACCTGGCACAACCTAAGGCCATTCTCTCTAGTTCTGTTGCTAGTCTGTGGGAGAAGAGCCCAATCCCACCTTACCACAACATCCCTTCAGGTATTTGTAGTGAGCAGTAAGGTCTCCTGTGAGCCTCCTCTTCTCCAGAAGAAACAACTCAGTTCCCTCAGCTGCTCTCATAAGACTTGTGCTCCAGACCCCTCACCAGCTTTATTATCCTTTTCTGGACATGTTCCAGCGCCTCAGTGTTTTTCGTGTAATGAAGGGCCCAAAACTGAACACTGTACTCAAGATGTGGCCTCACCAGTGCTGAATACAGAGGTATGATCATTTTCCTGCTCCTGCTGGCAGTGCTATTTCTTATACAAGTCAGGATGCAATTGGAGCTGTTGGCCACCTGGGCACACTGCTGGCTCATGTTCAGCCAAGCATCAACCAACAGTCCCAGGTCTGCCTCCTACATACAGCCTTCGAGTCACTCTGCCTCAAGCCTGTAGCATTGCCTGGGGTTGTTATGGCCAAAGTGCGGGACCCAGTGCTTGATCTTGTAGAATTTCATCTCTTTGGCTTCAGCCCAGCTATCCAGACTGCCCAGAACCCTCTGTAGGGCCTTTCTACCCCCAGGCAGATTCACGCCTCCTCCCAGCTTGGTGACATCTGCAAACTTACTGAGTGCCCTCATCCAGATATCAACAAAGAAGAGGACAGCCCCAGCACCGACCCCTGGGGTACACCACTCATGACCAGTCACCAGCTGGATTTAATTCCATTTACCACCACTCTCTGGGGCCGGCCTTCCAGCCAGTTCTTCACCCAGAAAAGAGTGTACATCGCCAAGCCATGTGCTGCCAGCTACTCCATGAGAATACTGTGGGAGACAGTGTCAAAGACTTTGATGAAGTCTAGGTAGACTATGTCAACAACCTTTCCCTTGATCACCAGGCAGGTCACTTGATTACAGAAGGAGATCAGGTTGATCAAGCAGGACCTGCCTTTCATGCTGTCTGGGCCTGATCCCTGGGTTGTCCTACACATGTTGTATGATCTCCCTCAAGGTGATTTGCTCCTTACCTGGCACCAAGGTCAGCCTGACAAGCCTGTAGTTCCCCAGATCCTCCTTACAACCTGTCTTGTAGATGGGAGTCACATTGGCAAGTCTCCAAATTACAGCCCAGGAAAGAAGATATTTGAGCAAGTAGCACAGCACCATTAAAACTGTGTAAGATCTATGGAGAGATTTTGGGCAGGGACACAATTTTCATTTGTTAATAATGGCCAAGGAAATCAGCCACTCTGACAAATCAGATTACTACTAAGTACTATGGGTGTGATTGATGTGACCAGATGATGGTTGACCTGGCAGTTATATAAGCCCTCTGCGTGGACTCTGGAGAGAAGCCCCACTGTAACTAAACATCAAAAAGGAGGTCAGATGAGTCATAGAATCATAGAATCACTCAGGTTGGAAAAGACCTTAAAGATCATCTAGTTCAACCATGACCTAACTATACTACCCTAACTCTAACAACCCTCTGCTAAATCATGTCCCTGAGTCATACCCCGAAAAGCCTGTTCATCTGCAACTCTAGTGGAAGCTGATGATGGCTTGATTAGAAGCAGAGGTCTTCTCCATCAGCATATGGTGTCAGGTGAGGTAAAGCCCAATTCTGGGGCTTCAAATATCCTTTGGCTTCATAGGATCACCAAGGTTGTAAAAGACCTCCAAGATCATCCAGTTTGGGATGACCAAGACAGTTATGCAGACACCTGGATGCTGGGTAGAAAAGCAGACATATGTATGCATATGACATATGCCTGTTGACCAGCCTGGATATAAATGATTATTTGTGCCAGGACTGATTTTGGATTTGTGTATGCACAGTGCAGACCTGTGATGTATTCAAGCAGGAGAAAGAGCAAAAATATGTGGGAGGATTGTGCTGGAGAACAATGAAATGTATTTCTTTTGAAACCTGGTTGCTATGGAACAAAAAGCAGCTATCTTGAGTGTTTGGAAAGCTGAGTTTCTTCCTAACAAACACAGTAGTGTTTTTTTCCCTGCCTGAGTCTCTATGAGACAGCAGTCTTTCAAAACTGCATATATTTTTCTTCGGTGAGATCTGTTGAGACTGTCAGAGACTTTGAACATAACTAAATAGAGCTGAATTTTTCCATGAGCTGGAAATTGGAAACATTTGATGATTTGCAAAAATTCATTTCAGTATTAAAAAAAATATTTTAGCTAATATAATGTCATTTTTATTTTTATACTCATTACTTACCGTATTTCAAAATGTGTTGCTAGTGATAGTATATAATTACTTAATTGAAGTATTCTATCATTTTAATTATCTTTAAAAATCATAGACAGGCAAGTGCTACTTAGCATGTTTAAAGCTTGATTTTTCATATTCAGAAATGTCTCATGCTTGTGATATTTGACAAAGATGCAAATGCTGTGAAATTGTGCAAAAATAATAAATAAACATTACATTACTTTGGAACTGGATAATGAAATTCTGAAAACTGAAAATATTTCTTCATTGTAGAAGTAATGGGCATCAGATATAAAAATCTAGGTTTTGTTTAAAAAAATTTAGATTTTTATGGAAGCTGCATGTACAGGCTGTACAAAAAGCAAGACTGAGAATAAATGTAGACTGGTTTTAGTTTATAATGTTATTCTTCAGAGTAGATTTCACACAAATTTTGATGAAATGTATAGAACTTTTTTCTGAAGTTCTTATTTTCAGTGACAGGCTTTCCACTAAATCTGAGAGACACATGCATGCCATTGCATGTCTAAATCTGGAGAAAGAATTGGGCTTAAAATTTGAACACAACAAAGTGATCAGATAGCCAGATAATCTACCAAGATGGAAGATGTGACCAGGCAGCAAAGGCTAAATTAATTCCATTTGCCTCATGTTTCCCAAAGGCAAATACATATCAAAGGCTAAATCTGAGTTTTACCAGCTTTTCACATGTCCTAATTCACTATATCTACAAGAGAAGGGAAAACTGTTTTTGGGAAAAAAAGCAAGCAAACAAACAAACAAAAAAACATTATTATTATAAGCACAAATATTGAATTGATTCTATTGATTCATTGATATAATGCACAATGAACCAGTGTAAAAGCTGGTCAGTGTTTAGACAAACAAAATTATGTTCTTTAAAAGTTAGTGATGTGTTCATCTTGAGGGTAGCACCTAAGTATGCAGGAGTAATTGGACTTTCACACTTGCTATCTTAATGAAGGATATCCATGTAATAGAGCTAAACAAGCCCTGCAAACACGTGTGAAGTGGTGATCCAGTGGTGGGCAAGGTGAGAGAGAAAAGAGACTGGTGGAGCTCGTCCAGCTTTCAGACGTGGCCTGCTGACTATGGCAAAGCAAGAGGTGCAAAGCAGGAGATGGGTAGAAGAGAGCACTGAGGTCTTAATGCTACCTGGTACTCCCACTGCCACCCCAAGGCAATATCAGTATTAGGATTCCTAGGGTTATGACTCCTCAGAGAATGCAAGAGTCGCTTTTGCAGCTCTGGCATTCAGACCTGGAAAACTCCCTCTCTAGATGAGATAACATCTGCTGCTGCTGCTAGATGACTATGAGCAGATCAAGTGGTAGCAGGCTGTGCAGCAGTGGAGAAAGTTCAAGTTTACAGGCAGCTGTCGGTGCACAGATAAAGGGGAGAGGGAGAATTGTTACAGCTGCACATAATGGCATTTATTTCTAGGAGATTTTGGTGTTCTGGGGGGGTTATTTATTTTTTTCTTCATTAATAAATAAAAGTATGGAAATGAATTGCTGCCTGCAGTTCAGGCAGTGCATGTACAGAGGCCCCAACGAGAAAGCGATGCAGAGCGATCACAGCCAGGAGAGCCACGATTGTGTCAGAGCTGCCTCTCTCTCTGCACCACAGTTCACATTCACAACCTGCCAGTGGAGAGAATGGAAAAGTGCTTTGACAGCACTTAGAAACCCTGAAGCCACCCCCCCTGCAAAGCAGAGGCCAAGTCCACTGCTCTGTCCCTATTCCATATGTGAGATAATTTGTATTCATCCAGATGCTAGGGAAGTTGGCCTGTTTCCAAGATGTCTAGCGCGTGGACTCAATAGGTTCTGGATGGCCTCTGTAACCCTGAAACACAAACCCTCAAGTGCTGCCGCGAGCACCAGATCCCTGCTGAGCACAGGAGGAGGAGCGGACCAGGCTCGGCTGCTATTTTGGGTTCCAGGTATCTTTGGACAGAGCACTCAACTGGCCCTGACCTTTCAGGGCGTGCATTACAGCCTGTCAGCAAGATGTTGAAGACTCTCACTCATGAAGATGGCTTTATACCTTATCTTACTGCCCAAAGCAGGGCACTCAAGCACTTGGCATTCACCTTCAAATGTGGGCCCTGGCTGCTTGGCCCCAGTGTCTCTCCCTTCATCTGTTTGGCTGGTATTCAATTTTGGGGGTGATTTTTTTCAGTTTGGGTTGGATTTTTTTGTTTTTTTAAACTGAGCCATTTGATTGGCTTAGAACTTCAAAAAACATTGCAATGGCTAATTCCTAATGGAAGAAATGTGCAGACTTTTGAGGGAGCAAGAGGCTGTGAAGGCAGCCCAAAATGGAAAGAGCGAGGACTCATTTTCTACAAAAAGAGTTGCTTTCTCCTTCGTTTCTCACAAATGATTGAGTACACAGGGAGAAAACAATGGCCCTGGTGTTTCTTATTGGCATTTGCCCTAACTGTGGAAATTGAGTTGTGCACACGCACCAATCCTCCTCCCACCAGTGCAAACTGCAATAAATCTAGTTTGGAGCAGGTTGATTAGGTTGATGTGGCCGTGTCACCCAGTGTCCCTGTGGTGCCCCAAGAAGGCAGCAAAGCCTTGGCTGAGGGCAGGAGGAGGGGAAAACTGTGCACACTCAGCATCACGGAACTCCAGAACACCGGATAGAGCCAGGCAGGCAGTGCCCGGCCCCACATGATGATATTCATTTCACACAGCCCCTGCCTGTTCCAGCTGGAACGATAGGAGATGCAAACTTTGACTTCTGTGCTTGAAAGAGATATTGTCTGATGGAAGTGTGTGGGTGGCGGGTAAAACAAGCAGCTAAGTGTCAGCACAAGAAGCAAACATTCTCCTTCCCCGCTCTGCCCCCTCCCAATGTCGTTTTTGACGTAATGAGCATTGCTCCCAATTTTCCTTCCAAATAGGCATTGCGCTGGTCCCCATGGCAACTGTCATGTTCAAAAGATGCCCTGACAGGAGCCATGAAAGGCCCAGAGACATTTGTATCAAATGGTCACAACCACCCTAGCTAGTGCTTAGCAAATACTCTGCTAGGCTGCATTCGTCAAAATGAAGAGCACAAACATTTGTGTTTCATTAAACAGAAATTATTAAGACGCGAATAGGAAGAAACCAAACTGGACTATTTTTTTTTGTGTACACAGCTGTGTTATGAAGTAATACAGGGAATGTTAGTACGAATAATGATTGCACATGTGCATTCAATTTATTTCTTTTACTTCTTCTATGGTCTCCTTTAACCCTTTTCAGAAATCAAATGCAGGTCTAACAGCTGGTTAAGACAGGGATTTCAACTGCTCCTTTCACACTGCTGAGGTCCAATAGCACTTCTTTATTTGAAGGCACGCTGGGTCACCAGGAAGTTGTGCTTTTGAAAAATGTTCACGTACATGATGATTGAGCATTTAAATATGGTGGTCAGATTTTTACTGGGGAAAAGAAACGACATGGGTGTATCCTGAACCACTGTGCATCCTTATACCTTCCTGGGCTGCAGGGAAGCAAATCTGATTTATTGCAGCTGAGGACCTGGCCTGGGGTCCAATGCATTAACAAAAAAATAATAGCCATAGTGAATCGTGCTTCCAGCTCAGCTGAAAATCAAAAGTGAAAGTTGAGGAAGAAAGCAGAGCCTCCTCCCACCACAGCCCTTCTCCTGGCTCCTTGTCACAGAGCATAATTTAGAGCAGTTCCTTTTATGCCTTGCTGCAAGTAAATAACAAAAGCAGACTGTGCTACACGGCCCAACAATGACAGTCTGTGTGCAGTTCTGCAGGCCACAAAAGGCTATGGTGGCTTTGCTTCTTCTGGTCAACTCAACCTCCCTTCTTTTCTTCCAAGAAAAAAAAGTTGGCCAGGATCCTGGTTCAGCAATGGGCCCAGGCCAAATGCCCTGTGCATGTGTGTGTACCCGCGCCTGGACTGCCTCTGTCTTCCCTGTTCATAACTCTTTTCACTTATCATTTCATTTTCCCATTTCAATGCTCTGACTACGCAGGCAGCAGAAGTAATTGCTCTGGAATATATATTTCCATCACATGAAGCTTTTATTCCCGCAAGGTCTGGTTTTGCAACAGTTTGAATGCTTAAATATCTGTGCCAGGATACCTCCTACCTCCTCCCTTGCTTTCTCCTCACACTCCCTCCTATCTCTCTTTAAGCCTGTGAAACTCCTATTATCCCACTGAACCTCCATCTCTCAGGCTGAACTGAATAAGACCCTTATCCCAGGCTGGGCACGTGGGAGGGGAAGAAGCAAATGGAAAACATTTATCTTTCTAGATGTAATTGCAAAACAGGAATTTGCTGTTCCATCAGCATGCACATTATCCAGATTTGGACTTCTACAGAAAAGCTAACTTTCAAAGAACCATAGAATCCTATAATGGCTGAGGCTGGCAGGGCCCATCAGTCCATGCCCCCAGCAGGGACACCCAGAGCAGGGTGCCCAGGGCCACGTTCAGGCAGCTCTGGGAGATCCTCAAGGAGGAGACCCCACAGCCTCTGGGCAGCCTTTGCCAGTGCTCCATCACTGCACAGTACAGAAAGACTCCTAGTGTTCAGAGGGAACCTCCTGTGCTTTAATTTGTGCCCATGGTATCTTGTCCTGGCAGTGGGTGCCACTGAGAAAAGCCTGGCTCTGGTATTTTGGCACCCACCCTGCGGGTCTATGTCTATGAATACCTGGCTTTTCCAGGTTGAACAATCCCAGCTTGCTCAACTTATCCTCATAGAAGAGATGGTCCAGTTCTTTCATTATTCTGGTGTCTCTTCATTGAATTCTCTCCAGTATGCCCATCTCTCTCTTACACTGGGGGGCCCAGAACTGGATCCAGCACTCTAGGTGTGGCCTCAGCATCTAAGCAGAGTGGAAGAATCACCTCTCTCAACCTCTTGACAATACTTTACCTAATGCAATCAAGAATATCATTAGCCTTGTTAGCAGCAAGAGCATATTGCTGGTTCGTGTTCAACTTGGTGTTCACCAGGACCTCCCACACTTAGCCATGGACAGGTGCACTATCAGTCTCTTCTACCTTCAAACCTAGTTTAAAGCCCTGTCAATGAGCCCAGATAGCTTCCGGGCCAGATTTTTTTCCCCTCTGATCCATGGACCCCATGTGCAGCCATCAGGCTGAGCACTGAGTAAACTGCCCCATGGTCTAAAAAGCCAAAATTCTTGAGGTGGCACTAGCCTCTTAGCCACATATTTATCAGATGGGTTTTTCTGGTCTTCTCACTATCCCTCGCTGCCACTGAAGAGACAGGAGAAAATTCCACCAGTACTCATGCATCATCCCAGCCTGCCCCAGTCCTCCAAAGTCCCTTTTGATAGCTCTTAGGATACTCTCAGCAACTTCATTGCTGCCAGCCTCAAATATCATTAGGGGATAACAATCAGTGAGGTGAACCAGACTAAGGAGTCTCTTAGTAACGTTCCTGACCCAGGCTCCAGGGAGGCAGCACATTTCCCTATGGGTAGGATCTGCACAACATATAGGGCCCTCTGTTCCTTTTGGAAGGGAGTCACCTACAACAATTATTCTTCTTTACTTCTTGGCAGAGGCAGTCTTGAGGTGTGGGGCTATCTTCTCACCCTAGACAAACTCCTGAGTGGACCTTCCACCTCATGCTCACTTACCTGTCACTTGATTTTCAGAGCCTCAAATAGGGCTTCAGAGCCCTATTATGCAGGGCACCTGGGAAGGCAAGATAGGTATGGAGGGGGTTTGCCTGCCATGCCTAAATGAGATCTGTCTCTATTCCTCCCCTCTCTTAGGTCCCCTCTCTCTGCCTGACAGCGACAGTGCAGGGGGGCCCCATTATTTGAGGTGTACCATCCTGGTGCCTCATATCTGAGCGACTTGTTCTTATGATCAGACAGATATCCATCCAAAATATCTTTAGTCAGGGCTGAACAACCTGAATTAATGGAAGTTGAAATGTAGAAAAGATATTGCCTTTTCTTTATTCATCAGGATTTCTACTTTGACTATATTGTTTAATGGAAATCTGTATTTTATTTACTTAGTCTATTTGAATGTGTGGTTATGACAATAGCATAAAAATTTTGGTAATATTCTATATAGTAATAAATGCCCAAATATTTTCCTTTATGTCAGTGAAATTTCTGATAATGAATTTTGACACCCTATATTAAAATAGAGTCCTTAACAAACTTCTTAGCCAAAAATGTTGGCTTAAAGGATGCTTGAGAATTCTCAAGCTGACAGGTTTTCTATCAGAAAATGTTGTTTGATTTGACCAAATGGAGAATTCCCATGGCACCTTACTAAAACTTTAACTGTAAATGCAACATTTCATTCCAGCTTTATTGAAATGTCTGTAAGTTATTGTACTCCAGACTATTCAGAACCTCTGAATTTTGAACCAAAATGCTGAATCTTTGAATGACCAAGGTGGAAAAGCTGCATAAGGACCCCTTTCTCATTCTCATCTAGGACAAGAACTGGGAGTAGGAAGGGCAAGAGGGAGTCCGACACTTCTAGAAGACATTGGGTTGAAAGCAAGAAAAAGGCGTAATTTCAGTGTGTAAGCTGAGGATGTCCTTCAAACAAGAAGTTATATATACTCAAAGTTCTGGGCACAAATCTCTTGTGCACGCAAAGACATTAACCCCAGCACAGAAATGCTTTGAGCCATGGGGTATTTTGTTTTTTTTTTTTTGTTTTTTTTTTGTACTCTATGAACATATTTTGATGAAGAAGCACTATTTGCTTTTTGTTTGATGTTTACCATGACAAGTCTGGTTCTGGTCAAGATGTGTCTTTGATCTTATGTCCTCAGGGAGGTAGGAAGTGGGATTTCTGGTGTGCTCTGGTAGAAAAATTTTGTCTCTGTGCAGTTTCCATCCGTTTGTTCTATCTTCATCTTTTTCAGCAATAAATAAAGAAACCAACAAACAAAACATACAACAGAATAGGTCTATTTTGAATAACAACAATGTAGCAACAATATAGTTTTACCACAAATAATGGAATGTTTTACAGAAAGAAAACAACTTTTACTAATTTTTAAGTTTGGTATGTACTTTAAAAGAGTGATGGACAAAATAATGAAGCATACGAGATAAACTCCCACTCAATCTCCTCTAAATACCAGCAAGCACTAACAGAACCAAACTTCTTTTTGTTATTTCAGACTAACACTTTGTCCATAATTCACATACAGTAATTTCTGCCAAGTGTACCCTGCACTCTGTGATAACACATGGAGATGCTGTTCAACAGCCATGAACAATTTACAGTCCTGAGTTCCTGCTATGAAAGTCTATAATCTGGAAGAATTTAGGGAAGGTGTACCCTCAGGTTTTGAAGGAAGGGTTTCATCCATTTCTCTCAGGGAATTGAAAGAGGCTGAAGAACATGAACATTACTTAGCTGGTGCTGAAGCCTAGATTGGAGATGTCATCTTTATTTTTTTAATGTCCTTGGTTTTTCCTATTGGTGCAAGAACAACGCTTTACTGCTTTGGAAGGCTTACTTGCTATTATTTTAATAAAAGCCTGAAAAAAAGCAACAAGATTAATCACTTTGGGACCAAGCATGAAAACTTTCGGAAGGAATCTTTACAGTTTATTGAAACACTTACTAACTAATCATGTGAACATATAATATTTACTAACCCTTTAAAACTTTGATTATTTTTCCAGGACATTGGCAGGTCTTTTAAGATTTGTTCCAAACCAGTACTAAATAATTGTTCAGGAGACTTCATATCACAAAATATGAATTGAGCTGTTCATCTGTAGGCTATTCCTGACACATATATGTAGCGAGTTTGCAAGTTTTACGTTGTCATGAATGTTTCTTGAGGAATGGCCTTGGACAGAGGTAATTATTCTAAATTAAATAAATATGCTGGTCTTGATTTTCCAAAATACCCAAAGAAACTAGCTTGCATTCTAGATCAGTGGCCTGCAAAATTTCACTTTGAAATATGATGACATCTTTTACTTAGTGAAACACAAAATATCCCTGGAAACAAAGAAACTCTCTGCAGAGGGTCTGATCCTACAAACTTTACCCTCATGAATTATAGTTCTCCAGATGAGTTTTCCCATTGAGTTTAACAGAGCTGCTTATCTAGATTTTCATGTTAGCTGAGGTGTTTGTACCATTAGGTGTTCGATGCTCCATCTTACTACTACAGTTGTATGCACCATTAACATTGCTTTGTAAGTAAAGCATACAATAGATGCTTTCCAGGATAATTGAATTATTAAAACAAATCGATGGTTGGCTGTTTTCTTGAGAAAAAGAAAATTCTAGTCCTCTAAATGATCAATTTTTGAGGGTCAAATTCTGAACCAGTTTTTACGTGATCCCCAAATCTTTTTCCATTCTGTTGTTTGTATAAATTATGTTTACAACTGCAAGTTAAGAAGAGTAGGGGTAGAAAATAAAACCTTCTGAAGGCTCTGACCACTCTAAGGACAATAACTCAAACTGAGCCAGGGGCTCTGGGTACAGCAAGCTGCTGGGGACACACATTTGGGCTGCATGAGGTCTTTCCTGAGTTTGATTCAAACACACTAACTAAAGCCCTTAGGAATCAATGGAAAGAATACCATTGATTGCTGGCAGAGTCTGGATGTGGTTTTAAACGAGCACTTTGGGATAATGGCTTTGTTACAGACCAGGAACAAGAATGTCACAGGATTTTGTTGCTGCAATACTGCAGCATGTTGGAAACGCTGAGGCACAGGTACACATGCAGCAGCCCTGAGCCATCACATATATCCTCTGCGACAGCATTGAGGCACTGAAGGTGAAATGGGCTCTAGGGTGTTTATGACTTACTGTTTGCTTGCAGTTATACATTGCTTTGGCTTAAATTTCTCTACAAGCGGGACTTTGTCTTGCGTAAGATCCGCTTCTTGTTAGCTTTGGCCAGAGCTCCACAACTACCTCTCCTCTCAGTCCTGTGCCAAGAAGGTAAATTGGATGTGCAGAAAGACTTGGGCCAGCTTCACAGAGTCTTATCCATAGGAATAGAGTCAGAGAGTCATACAGATGTGTACAGAAAGGCTATTAGATCATCAAGCCCCATTTCCCAGGATAAAACAGACCATGGTTTTCTATTTTTTTAACTCAAGCTACTTCCGTGTTACATTGTCTACCTGTAGTTTCTCCTAATCACAGTCTTCCATACAGACATCTGGTCTTGAGGTGAAGACTTCTGGTACTTTGGGCCAATAATTTAAATTATTCCAGCTTTCCAAAACATCTGCTTTATTTCTCTTATGAATTTGTTTCATTTTTACTCTCCATTTCTCAGCACAGTAGTTTTCTCCACTGTATGTCCAGAGCAGTGCCTGGTGCTGCAAGTACTTGTGGCATATTCAAATTACCATTCTTCATCATTCTGATCTGATCCTTAGGTCTTGCACTGCATAGATTTTTTTTTTTTTCCCCGGCCTTTGAATACTTTTCCTGGCTCATTTTCTGCATCTTCTTCAGTTTTTCAACATATTTTTATAAATACAGGACAGCCAGAACTGTACATAATGTTCCAACATCTGTGTCACTGCAGCTATGTGCAAATGTAAAATTACATCCGTATTTCCACTATTTGCTCCTCTCTTTTTACATTCGGGGCTTGCTTTAGCTAAAGCATTGCCGTAGGAACTCTAACACAGCTGCACACCCATGAGTCCTAAGCCCTTCTCAGTAGTGTTGTTTACCCAAGCCCTGGAGGCATCCTTGCCTTCCTCTGTCCTACATGCAGAATTCACCTTTTGCTTAATATTAGAACCAGTGCTCTTTGTGGATCAGCTCTGTATCACTATGTATCCACCCAGCCCTCACCATTTTGTACCCCTCTACCAGTTTTTAAGTTATTAAGATATTTCCAGCAGTAATTTATATCCCCCTCTAGATTACCAACACCAGCATAATCTAGCATGGTGCTCAGTACTAATCTACAGAGTGAAAGTCTGCATTATCATCTGGTCTCCTGATGAAAATGCTACTTTAGGAAGCTTGTGAAGGTCTTGAAGAATATACCCTATGAGGTGCGACAAAAGGAACTGGGGCTGTTCAGTCTGGGGAAGAGGAGGCTGAGGGGAGACCTTATTGCTCTCTTCCAATACCTGAAAGGTGCTCACAGTGAGAGCGGGGCTGCTCTGTTTTCACTGCTGACAGGTGACAGGACGAGGGGAAATGGCCTCAAGTTGTACCAGGGGAGGTTTGGGTTGAATATCAAGAAACACTTCTTTACAGAAAGGGCTGTTAAGCACTGGAACAGGCTCCCCAAGGAGGTGATTGAGTCTCCATCCCTGGTGTTTAAAAACCATTTGGATGTGGTGCTCAGGGACATGATTTAGCAGAGGGTTGTTAGAGTTAGGGTAGTATGGTCAGGCTGTGGTTGGACTTGATCTTTAAGGTCTTTTCCAACCTGAGCAATTCTATGGTTCTATGATTCAGTTTGTTACCTATTTCAGAAGTGCTTCACAGATTCCATATTATGCAGTGCTGTACAGACACGTGGTTTGATATTAAACCAAGCAGCTTTCAGTAAGCGTTTCACATCTGTTCAATGCCTTTTATCAGTGAGCCAATATCAGATGGTGAAACCAGTTTGTTTTACAAGACTTATTTTTCTTTAAGCCATCTTGTCTGGCAGCTATTCTCACCTGTTATTTCATATTACAGCCAACTGAGCAGTTTCCTCAAGCCTTCTTTTTCTCGTTGAAAAATGTAAATGAAAATAGATCAAGATGTTTCCTGAAAATGTGTTAATTTCCTCAAATTAAAAGAGAGAATGGCCTTAAGTTGCACTAGGAGAGGTTCAGTTTGGATATTAGGAAAAATCTATTCTCAGAAAGAGTGGTGAGGCATTGAAACCCCGAGAAGAAGTGGAGTCACCACTTTAAGTGTTCAGGAACCGTGTAGATGTGTCACTGAGGGTCATGGTTAGTGGGCATGGCTGGGGATGGGCTGATGGTTGGGCTAGATGATCTCAGTGGTCTTTTTCAATCTTAATGATTCTACGACTTTATGAAATTATTTCAATTGAAAAAATGTGTATCTGTTATATTGATGGATACAGGGAGAATATGGAAGAAAAGGATTATTTTTAAAACGTAATAGAGTTTCTAAACAATTTTAAAGACATTTCATTTTAAAATCTTCTTTAGCTTTATTCTAAGAATATTTTATAGTCGAAAAACAAGATATCTCTTTGGGAGTAAGATAAAGAACCTTCTTCAATCTCAACTTTTGTGTTAAATATTTGCTTCACTCTTTTCCTTCCACATGTTGTATACTGTCACAATTTATTCTCAGTTATCTTTTTCTACTCCTTCCCTGTATGTGAAATTGAAGTTCTTTGGTGTGCAGAGTAAATGCCTTCTAAACAACCCCATTTCTCAGTATGCTTTCTTCTGCCTCTTCTTTCTGATCAGAGAGGACAAACTATGCTAGTAATTATTCTGAAAAAGATAAACATTTTTCATAGCTTCAAAGAACCATAGAAACGTTTAAGTTGCAAGGTACCTTTAATGGCTAACTGATCCAATTCCCCTGCAATGAACAGGCACACCTACAGCTCAATCAGGTGCTCAGAGCTGCTCCAGCCTGACCTTGGGTGTCTGCAGAGATGGGCATCCACCACCTCTTTGGGCAACCTGTGCCACTGCCTCACCACCCTTATTTTAAAAAACCTCTTCCTTACATCTAGTCTAAATCTACACTCTTTTAGTTTGAATTTGTTCCCCCTTGTCCTATCACAACAGATCCTGTTGAAGAATCTGTCCCCTTCTTTCTTGCACCCCTCCTTCAGATATTGGAAGGCCACTCAGGTCACCTCACAGCCTTTTCTTCTCCATGCTGAACAGCCCCAGGTCTCTCAGCCTGTCCTTTTAGGAGAGGTGTTCCATTCCTTGGATCATTTTGGTGGCCCTCCTCTGGATGCATTCCAACAGGTCCATGTCTCTCCTGTGCTGAGGACTCCACATCTAGATCATAGAATCATAGAATCATAGAATCACCAAGGTTGGAAAAGACCTAAAAGATCACCCAGTCCAACCGTTCACCTATTCCCAATAGCTCCTACTAAACCATGTCCCTCAACACAACATCCAGTCTTTCCTTGAACACCCCCAGGGTCGGTGATTCCACCACCTCCCTGGGCAGTCCATTCCAGTGCCTGACCACCCTTTCTGAAAAGTAATACTTCCTCATGTCCAGCCTGAATCTCCCCTGCCGTAGCTTGAAATGTAGTAGTTGCTAGATGTAGTAGCTAGATGTAGTAGTCCAGGTGAGGTCTTGCAGTGCAGAGCAGAGGGGCTGGATCACCTCCTTTGCCCTGCTGGCCACACTGCTTTGGAAGCAGCCCAGAATATGGTTGACTTTCTGGGCTGCAAGAGCATGTTCCCATCTCATGTCCAGCCAGCCATCCACCAGGTCCTTTTTATCAGGGCTGTGCTCCATCCTTGCACACCCAACATTGTACTGATAGTTCATACTGGTAGTGGCCATGACCCAGTTACAAGACCTTGGATTTATTGAACCTCATGAGGTTCTCCTGGGCCCACTGCTCCAATCTGTCCAGGTCTCTTTCAATGACATCCCCATCCCTCGGGTTTGTCAACCTCACTACACAGCTTGATGTAATCCGTAAACTTGCTGAGGGTGCTCTTGATTCCACTGTAGAAGCCATTGATGAATATGTTAAAGAACACCAGTCCCAATACTGACCCCTGAGGGAAACAACTCATCACTCGTCTCCATCCGGATATGGAGCCACTGACCACGACTGTCTGGGTATGATCTCATAACCAGTTCCCAATCCAGTCATCAAATCCATATATTTCCAACTTTAGAGAAGGATGTTATGGGGGACTGTGTCAAAGGCCTTACTGAAGTCCAGATAGATGACAACAGTAGTGTTTTCCTTGTCCACTGATGCAATTGCACCATCATAAAAAGCAACATTCGGTCAGGCAACCTGTATTTGGTGAATCCATGAACCTTTTCTTTTTTTAAGCATATTTCCCTGAACTCCCAATACCTTTTTATTTTAAATTGCTAGCAGAACTACATACAAAGCAAGCAAAATTCACAGATGTAGCTCAAGTTCATAAGGGGAGTTATAGGGAGAACATAGAATCATAGAATAGAATCATAAAATCATTAACACTGGAAAAGATCTCTAAGATAATCTAGTCCAACCATCCACCCACCACCAACACTGTCCACCCAATCATGTTCCCAAGTACCAGATCTATGTGTTTCTTGAATATGCTAATTCCAAAGCTAATTTTTTTTTCCAGCTATATTAATTTTCTGTGGTAATGATTTGGGTTTTTTTGCCGTAACATTTATGGTTTAAGGGACTCACCACAATTATTTAGGTCACCACCTCTGTCCCATCCCTCATCTGCTGAAGGAAACCCTAGCTTTGGGAGAGGGCTGAATGTCCTCCTGTACCCCATGCTCTCATGCTGGCTAGTAGGAGTCACAGCCACAGACACGGCTGCACAACCCACATCACTGTGGGCACCCTTAGTGTTTGTGCACTACTTATCACAGTGCCAGCACAGGAGAATGCAGTTGGCTTGGAAGACTGTTATAAAAATCAGGAGCATTGCTTCACATGATTTCCTAAGAGGAAGATTGTCCAAACAAAAGTTAACTTTATTGACATTGGTGGGAAAAGCCCTATTGTGTGGAGCTGAGTGTATAAAGGGTGGTTAAAATCACCTCTAACAAGGAGAATCTTAGTACTTAAATAATGGGATCATAGGGTCATACAAAATCCCCTCTAAGAAAGTAGAGTCTTTATATAAATCCTGGGAGCATAATCTCTCCGAAAAGCTCAACTAACAAAGAGGACTCAGTATATAGATGGCAGGACCACAGGTCACTCAAGTTTAAGTCCCTTCTATAAAAGGGGAATTCAATACTTCAATACTGAGAGAACAGTGTCATTGTGTACCATCATAACAATAACTAAATTATTTTTAAGAGGGAAATATGCAACCTCTTTTGCTTCACCATGGAAGACTGCTGATAATGTAACAACATGCATTTCTATGTATCTATAAGAACTGCTCTGCAGGCTTTGAGAGGCTGCCTGAGAGGGAGCCACCCCCAGTCTATGTCGCTAGCTTCCTTTACTGCATGAGGATGTGTCCAAGTCCCCAGGTTTTGCACCTGGCATATGTTATCCATTTTTCCTTGCTGCTGCCTTCCCTTCTCACGCTGTTTCACTCTGCTTCTGTTGTGCCCTTGTCCCTCTACTCTGTGCTCACAGCTTTTTTGCAGATGGTCCTGACTCCATCATGTGGCAGCTTTTGTTTGGTCAGAAATACCCCAGGCTCCCTCAGTCCAAGGCAGAAGACAACACTTTGCTTCCTGGTGCAATGCACAAGGTAGGCACTGAAGTAAAAAAACAGTAACCAAAGGAGACATGAAAGGAGATGTGGACTTCCTACAGTGCTTTTTAATAGCAGCCACCCTGGCACATGGACAGAAGGTTTGGTGTGTGGAGGTGCCATTGCTGCAAATGAACATGTGATGAGCCAAGCTGAAAAGTAGCATGAAAGGAAGGCAGCTGTTCCAGGAAGTCATGGACTTCTCATAGATGATGGGAACATTGTCCTGGCCCTTTCCCAAATTATACTATTGCATATTAGGAAAAACTTCTCTGAAAGAGTGGTCGGGCACTGGAGAAAAAGGTTGCCCAGGGAGGTGGTGGAGTCACCGTCCCTGGAGGCATTCAAGAGCCATGTAGATGTGACACTGAGGGACTTAGTGAGCAATAATGGTGGTAGGTGGATGGTTGGACTAGATGATCTCAGTGGTCTTTTCCAACCCTAGTGATTCTATGATTCTATGATCATGTGGTGTGCTTTGAGAAGTGGTGAGCCCCTGTCTGAAGACACACAGGGCATTTCTTCGGAGGCCTCAAATCAGATTTTGGATTGCATTTACAAGAGGAAGGAACTCTTGTCTCATCACCATGAATCATCCTGCCATGCAGAGTATTGCTTCAAAAATCACTATGTAGGGAGCGTTTAGGCTAAATTTGCAACACACTATAGTGTAAGAATCAGATTTCACACAAATAGTCTTCCATAAAATGAAGTAGAAGTATTTTATTGTGTGTTCGCAGGCAAAACATTTTATTACATACATATAATGCAGTCCTGTCTACGTTCATATGTGCATTTAGGGAGAGAAGAATAAGTCCCATTATGGATGTAACACATACATCTCCAACTCATATGGGCCCACTTGCAGAGATATAAATCTACCGAGGAGCACATATTCTGGCAGGCCTTTCATGTGCTCTGCTCAGAAGTAGTATATCTGCCTGCTGTAAGGTCAGTGAAATCTTTCCTCCTGAACAGAAGTTACACAGTTGTAACTGAATGTTAGGATTCTTCTCAGTGTTTAGCAGGGCTCCATGTCATTTGGATTATGTGCCATATATATTTCCGATAAAAGCATTGTCTTGGTTTAATTCAATAAAGATAACTGGCACTGGCACAGCTGCCCAGAGAAGCTGTAGGTACCCCATCCCTGCAGGAGCTCAAGGCCAGGTTGGATGGGGCCCTGGGCATCCTGAGCTGCTGGATGGCACTGCCACGACTGGGTGGGCTTTAAGGTCCCTTCCAACCCAAGCCATTCTTTGATTCTATGAACTGCAAAGAAAAGCCAGGTTTTCCATTGTTAAAACCAATACTGACTTCTGCTGAGTTCATAATCATTTTGCACAAGTCTGGTGAAGCAGTAATAATAGGAATAAAAGTATATGCATGCATGAAGTGAATACATGTGCCCATATGTACATGATATAAACATACTATTCATGTAAGTCCTTCTGAAAGATCATCCAGGAGGCTGAGTGCCTGTGAAAAGGCACAAATACTTAATGACTTTCTAGTTCTCTCTTAGGCTTGACACTGAATACACTGAAATCAAAAGCAGTGATTTCCACAGTGTAGAATCTGGCCTGCTCTGCAACTGTGGCTGAAAGATTTGAGTAAGCTTCACTGGAGCAGAAAATAAAGTGGCGGGTTCAGAGTTTGGGGGTGAATTTTAAAGTTAATTTCACTCATATAATAATCATAATAGTCATAATAAAATGCACAATGTCAGTACAAAAAATGGAAAATGCAGGCTTTGGTACAGTATGCAGGCATATGGGTAATATCTCAGGGAGCAAGCCCATGCAGTGCCTTCAGCACATACTTAGAGTTTAGGTGTGTGCTTAAGTGCTCTTTGGGCTGTCACTAATGACTGCTTGTTCAAATCATAAGAAATGGCCAAGGATATGACAGCCTAATCAGTGATTAAAGAGATGATAAGGGACAGTAGCTAACCTTGTTTTCTTTCAATATCATTTGGCATTTTCATTATATTCTACGTTTTCTCTCTTGTGATCACCATTTCAAGTTTCTGAGAGAAATAATTTTCCATAGGTGTAATCAGAGTAGCTCTGGGATTTCCTATTTCTGTGAAGAACTTTAAATCAGTAAATCTCTAAGGAAGGCACACACTTGCCAAGATAAGGGTTGTGCCTTGGTTTGAAAAGAAGCTTAGAGCACAGTTAAGGGGATGGATTTGGTTGTGTGTCAGAAAGGTAAACCAAATTTGCTCATTTTTTCCCTATTTCAGCTCCTGGAACACGAAATCTTGTCATGATATGGGAAGCTCTGGCCCACAAGTGGTTTGAGATGTAGCCGCTGTGATCCCAGTGGCTGCAAAAATTGCTTCTACAGCACTGAGTTTAGAGTACTTTTGTTGCCCACATCTCCATTTCCAACATCTGACCAAGTTTATGGGCTTAATTTTGGTGTCCACTGTAGACTCGATCTCCCATTTCAGCCTGAGAGAGCATTAAACACATCTCCTGGCAAAGCAAAACAGTGGCATCCAATGTCCTTCTCCCTACAGAAATGTTTTTATATCTAATTCCATCAAACTTTTAAAGCATTTGGGGGGAGGGGGTCTCTTAGTCTTCTGTTTCCAACAGTTGTATTTTTTTGGCATCTATGTTGTTTCAAACATACTTGTTACAAAGGCCCACCTGTGATGTAGTTAAAGGGCACTATATAAATTAACGTAAGTTGTAAATCATTTCAACAGAACATTTGCTCCTTGGAGAAAAATCAGACTCAAGAGAGGCTGATACTTAGAAGTACATATACATGGGACGATGCAGAGAGAATCCCATTCGTCCTGCAGGATGCCATTACCTCCTACCACCTGTAGCCAGGGAGATGCCAGGGCCCACCAGCCTTGGGTTCTCAAGTGGCCTTTCATCCACACCCATGTGGGTCAGGGAGACTGAAGGAGACCAACATTTGGAAGAGAATGACTATGTTGGCACAAGTCCTCCCATTTGGATGTGCAACTTTCAGGCATAAAACTATTGTTTTGTTGTCTGGGCCTTCCACGGCAGCTGGGCCAAGCTTCCTGCTAGGAGTCAGGATCTGCAACCTTATGAAAGTTGCAGGGCCCGGCAGGCTGTTGGTATTTTCAGCTGGATCAAACCCAGAACAATTTTATTTTCATCAGAAATGTTCCCTAGCCCTACCACATGTGCAAGCCCACATGAAACCACCAAGGAGGCTCCCTCCCCCAGCTATCTTATTTAGCTCAAATTCAGCTGCCCAGCAGAACTGTTTCTTATCCAAGCCCTTAGAGACGGGAGAGGAGTGCAGAGATTTAATTATAATCTTTCTCTCTCTCCACCTCCCACAGTACACTAATGCTTTTCATTAGCTAAAGCCAAAACCTTGCTTTATAAGCTGTGAGAGCTGTCTTTATAAAAAAAAAGTCCAGCTTTAAAGGAGTTCTGAATGGAAGTAACAGCAGCCTAACCTCTCGTCTGCAGGTGTGGGAGATCCACTTGAGGACTGCTGGAGAAGCAAGTTTTACTGGAAAGGCATCTGATCCCTGTTTCTGTCCATTGGCTGATTACTCCTTTCGTTACAACACTTCTGTGCCCACTGACAATTTCATGTTCATATCCAAATGAATGAGAGAAAATTTCGTCATTCAGGAGCTGTGGATGATTTTTATAAGTATCAGATGTTTAGACTTCTATCTGAAGCTTGTCCAAAAATATGAGGCCACTCCTAGCAGCAGCTTGACAAATATCCACAGCCATTTATTCTGTGTGCGTGCATGTGTGTACGTCTTTAGCATATATTTTTATGGACATCTTATTGGCATGAGCACATCTGTCACCCACAAAAATACAGAATCATAAAATTATTAAGGTCTGGAAAGACCACTAAGATCATCTTGTCCAATCCCAGCCCATTCTCACCATGCCCACTCACCACATCTCTCAGTGCCACATCTACATGGTTCTTGAACACCTCCGGGGATGGTGACTGCACCACTTCCCTAGGCAGCCTGTGCCACTGCCTCACTGCTTCTTCTGAGAAGAAAATTTTCATCTTATTCAGCCTAAACCTCCCCTGCACATCTTAAGGTCACTCTCTCTCATCATGTCACCATTAACCTTGGAGAAGAGGCTGACCTCCATCTTGTTGCAATCTCCTTTCAGGTAGTTGTGGACAGCAAAGAATATATAGGAATGCTAAACTGAGACTGAGATTTTTGACCCACAGTGTGAGTTGAGGCATCTGACAGAAAGGAGTTGGGCCAATATGAGACACTGACTGAATTGCTGTCATTGTCTTAAGGAAGACATAGAGTTGATTTTCATCAATGAAAAAATTAGATTTATTTCCAGTGCTTCCCCAGAACAAGACTACTCTGAGGTCAGGGAGCATTATGAGGAAGATGGTGAATGGCTTTTCTTAATGGCTGGTTTTCTTTCTTCTTCTTTCTTTCTTTTTTTTCTTTTTCCTTAAACAAAATACTTTTCTTCTCATTGCTTGTGATCTGACAACTCTAGTGGTGCAAATATTGAAAAGGACTTTGGCAAATCACTACGATGGTTTCAGGAGTATTTGCTTTTGGTACCCAGTAGCATTTTGAAGCTCCAACTGCAGCTTTGGTGTGCTGGGCTGTGCAAACACAGTGCAGCAGGAAATTTTGATGTGCGAAGGCCCAGGGTCTGCTTGAGGGACAGATAAAACCAGCAGCATAACAAACATCTGACTGACTGATAGAGGGCAATCACTTGGGGCCACAGGATTACACAGACTGCAGACTGTGTTGTTGGTCACACAGATTAACCAGGCAATTAAAGGTGGCAGGAATAATAAACATGCTTCGGGTAGGAGGAGCTGCTGGCTGAGGTGGGCTGCAAGCTGAATTTAGCTGTTCCCAATTTAAGCTGTTTTTTCCACAAACACAGAAGCACAAATGCTGATGGAGAGAGAAAGAAAGCACTTTAGAAGCAGTCCCATGAACAGGACAGGCTTTCTGTGATTCCTCGATAAATTTTACATAGCCCACTGTTTTTTGGTTTGTTCATTTTATTTTATTCTTTTTTTTTTTTTTTTCTGTGTACATTTTGATGGTTTCTTATCTTATATTTTAAGAGGAAACCTGCTGAATGTCTGCAATGCCTTTTGGCAGTCAGACCTTTTGTTGCTGATCCCTGCGATTTAAAAGCAGTTTAGCTTATCACGAAGCTTTGGTGTAGATCTGGTGCGGTGGGTAGGTTCATTTGGTTTTTAAATGCTTTCTTTCGGATCACTTTTAATCATCACTTACATCACGTACAGCCATTTATGCACTGACAGGTTGATGGGGACTTTAGCATACGTAAAACTTGCTCTGTCAGGACTTATGACTCTCTGTCAGATTTTATCCTGCAGTAGAGAGGGTTTGTGTGCAGTTGCTGACAGACACAATAAGCTCCTCCAGCAGCTGCAGTCCTGCCTCCCTGTGATCTTTCTTTCCCTGCTGCAGGAAGAAGTGCAGCATCAGACCCAGAAGATGCTAGATTCCTTGCAGGAGGGTGACACCACCTCAGATCTTCTGGATCTGATGTGGGTCCTGTGATATCTGGCATTTTCTTCATTTTTCTTTAACCTTGGCTGCAGGAGAATTGCATCAATGAGGAAAAACCTTGAAAAACTTGTGACTTTTCAATCCTGCAGAGATAACTTAAAAAGCAAGAAACCTATTGAAGACAACAACAAAACAAATAAAAATAACAGTTTAAATTAACAAATCACTGAAAAACTGAGAAACCACATGAATTTTGAGCTGATCCCATGATTGCAAAGGCTGGAATCATGACTTGAAACTCTTGTGTTCGAACACGGTGGCCTGTCCTGTCTGATTTGGAGGGCAAGCACCGAATGTTTCATGAGCCTGGTGCAGTCACAGGGCTGAGATACACAGATATTAGGTCTAATACTGAAAGCTGCCCAGCATCTGTCACTCCTACAGAAGCCAATGGAAACGGCAAGCACTCAGCTCTGAAGGATCAGGCCTTTAATCATTAATATGTTTCCAGATCTATAAAAAAAATGTTTCCTAAAATACTTTATTTCTGCAAGAAATTCCCTGTTGGCAGGAGAATTTTCATAGCTCCTTAAAGACCTATAAGGAACTGTGCAAGAAATAAAGTGAGGCTTTACTTATGGAAATCAGACCTACTGGAGAGCAACTGGAAATGTTTTTTATGAGCCTTCATAATGGAACTACAGTAGCTGCTCCATGTTGATTTTTATTCTAAGACCCTCTGGTTTTTTTCTTCTTCTTCTTTTAAGCCAATTTTTTTCCCACCTGAAACTTCACGTGTGGTCTCTTGGCAAAGAAGAGTATTTTTGGAAAGTTTCAGGCTGATCTGATAAGCCCTTTTAAGCAACAAGATTTGAAAACATAGAGGTATTTGACTTTTAAAAAATCTTCAAGCCTTTCCTTGTTCATTTAGAAGCTGAAAACTGCTTATACTAAAAAATTTCCATTTTGTTTTTATATTTGCCCTTAATGAGATACAGCTTATGAACATAGTTTTATTAATTTCAGTGGCATGAATTTGGGGATTTGATTAAGTTAATTTGATTAAGGAAAGATAACTTCAAAAAGTAGAATAAAAATAGCATTAAAATGAGTTGGAGGTATTTTACTGATAGGAGAGTAAAATATTACACACCACTGCATCACCTGATGTGAAGACATGATGCAGTAGAGACACCAAATACAGATAAATATATACTAGAATCTTTGAAAGAACTCCAATGGTAATTTGTATCAAAATTTTAGAATTTAAAATACCTTTGAGTGAAGTTCCTGAAAACAAGTCAAGGGATTTTTATGAGGGATGCACTTGTGATAGATGGCCTGACCACAAATGTTACCGAAAGTGAGCTCCATTCTCAACTGCTTGCTCTGATCTTTTCTCCATACATGGTTGAGGCCATGCAGCCCCCCAGGCATGCTTTCTTCTCAGTATGACGGATTGCTGACCCTTCCTCCTTCTGCCACTGTTTTTGATGGACTTTCAAGTTTCAGCCCACAGAGATTTTGCCTCTATTTCTAGTAAGTCTGCTTCTGGTGAAATTTTGTGCTTTATGCCACTTTGCTTTGTTAAAAACACAGAATCATTACTGGAGATAAAGTGACTCGTTTCATCTCTGGGAAGAGTTTTGAAATAACCTTATTCTTAGTAGACAAGCAACACCATTACCATCGGGCCTCTCCTCCCCTTTTTTCCCATTCTCTTAATTTCTTCCTCTCATTCATAAAACCACTCTTGATTTTTCTATTGAATTTCTTCAGTAAGGAATCTTTCTCTTCCTTCCTTCCTTCCTTCCTTCCTTCCTTCCTTCCTTCCTTCCTTCCTTCCTTCCTTCCTTCCTTCCTTCCTTCCTTCCTTCCTTCCTTCCTTCCTTCCTTCCTTCCTTCCTTCCTTCCTTCCTTCCTTCCTTCCTTCCTTCCTTCCTTCCTTCCTTCCTTCCTTCCTTCCTTCCTTCCTTCCTTCCTTCCTTCCTTCCTTCCTTCCTTCCTTCCTTCCTTCCTTCTCTCTTTCTTCCTCATACCTTCCCTTATATTTTAGAGCAATTTATACCCAGAAAGGAGGAAAAACAAGAGGCTTCTCTTCTGATTATGTTATTCCACTTCTCATGCATACAGCAGAGTATACACTCAGGTTTTCTCAGTTATAAATCTGTCTAACTCTCAACCATATGCAAATACACCATGCAGATTTGGGAAGGAATTGCCTGCTTGTGGACCTTAAACTTTTGTCTAGGTTCAGTGAAGAGCATGTGCAGTAGGGTCTCAGGTGTTCAGTCACCAGTATGGAGCTTTCTTTTTCTTCTGCCTTCTTTCTGTATGCTGCTCAAGGGACCCAGGGCTTTAGTTGCACAAGTTTGGCTCGTTATAAATTCTATCAGGTCAAAACCTCACTTCAACAAGAAGACAATTACTGCAGGGGAAGACGTTATACCCATGATGACAGTAACAGCAACTCTGTATTTCTGTGACAGGGAAAGACACTAAGCACCAAAACCAAGGGCAACTTTAGGAAGGCAGACTATAATCAGTATGGTCATTCCTGATAGGAGGGTTAACTTGCACTCCTGTTCTGAGTGAAATATATTTCCATAAAACTGAATCAAGCATACTTTTTCCTTCATATGCACTTTTGCATTTATCACAGTAATATGTATGTACTGCAGAAGTTCCAGTGCCTAATACAAAACTTATTTTTTTTTTCCATCAGTATTTCTGGCTCAGCTAGAGAAGAAAATTATGAGCAATCTCATTGAATCTATCTGCATAGTTTTCATAAAGCTCTCATCAATATTTAATTATTTTAAGCGACTACATGACTCAGGTTCAGATTTGCCTTTTTATTGCTAATCACTGTTTCTGAGATTTGTCATGTCCCCGTGTCATGGGCTAAGGGTCTTTTTACAACATGGTGCTCATGGTGAGGCAATGCCTGCAATACATTCCATATACTAACTGCTTTAATGCATTTCATTTCACTCCCATTTCACAATTTCAGCGATTTTGTTGTTAGAAAGGCAATTGGAAGGCAGGTCTGAGTTTACATCTAGATACATAGCTTATAATTGTTAAGGATTTTTATATTTGAGTTGAAGGATATGATGGTATGTAATAACTGGAGATATAATGTCCTTGTGGATCATCTTTTGGTATTGAAGTATTCCTTATGGGGTGCTTTGATGGCACCTTTAAAAACACGATCTGTCTCTCAGCAATATCCTTGTTGAGAACTTTCTCACTTCATTAGGCTGTCCACAATAGAGTTCTCCAGAAAGCAGATGTGGTTGTTGGTAGTATATGTGGGTCTGACTGCATTACCAATTTTCTCAGATGTCTTCTGAGTATTGCCCTGATGGCCCAGAGACAGCCATTTTTTATGTTATCCATAGCATCTAGAAAAATGTCAATTGGAAATCTATCTCAGAGATAAGAGAATAGCCGGGTGGTAGAAATTGATATGAAAATTCAAGTTTCCAGCTCAAATGATGACAATGTCACCTTTGGTACAAGCTGGACTTAGTGACAGAGTTTCTGAATGTACTTAGACACTCTTCTAACCTTTTCTTCCATGAAAAGCTTTTCATATTGGGACTCCTTTTTACTCTCATGTCCTAGCCATATTCTAGAAGTCACAGAATCATAAAAGTTAGGAAAGACCACTAAGATCACCTAGTCTAACCACCAACCCATTACCACCATGCCCACTAAACATTTCCCTCAATGCCATGTCTACACGTTACTTGAACACCTCCAGGGACAGTGACTCCATCACCTCCCTGGGCAGCCTGTTCCAATGCCCAGCCACTCTTTTGGAGATTCAATTTTTCCTAACATCCAACCTGAATCACTTTTGCCCTAACTTGAGACCATTATCTCTCATCCTATCACTACTGAAAATGAAAGTGTGAGTGAGGATGAAGAAGATAAGGTTACCACTGCCTTCAGGACGGTATGCTGGACAGTGGTCCCACACAAAAATATTCAAGCCTAGTTTTGGCGTTGTCATGGTCTTTACTGTTTATGTACAAGCTAGTGAAATAACTCACACTTCACAGCCAATAATGTATTGATGTAGAGGTTGTTTTTGTCATGTATTCTATGTCAGAAGTCTATGGCATCCTAGAAAATGGTACAAGTAAAAGATATTTAATTAGTGAGGGATACTGGAGATGAGCCCACTCGTTTTTCAGTACAATTCTGCTGGTCATATATTATCAGCTTGCCAGGATTTGAGACTCTCAACGGAAGAGCAGGAGAGGAGATGTCAGATTTTATGTTTTTTTCTTTTTTTCTTTTTTTTTTTTCTCTTTCCTTAATATCTCGTTAGATAACTTGAGGCAATTTCTGAACTCTAAGGAGAATACATGGGATTGCTTTTGACCTTCTTTTACTAAGAAACAGCAGGCGGTTGTCCATTATCCTCATTGCTACAGGTGGGTTTTGAGGTTTGCAACTGCTGTATCTCTTCTTATTCTTTGGCTTAACCACTGATAAAATGGGTCTGGTGTATTCTTTGGATTCAGTGACTACTCTTCTCTAAGGAAAACAGGAGTTAAGATAACAATAATATTTTAGGTGTTTTGTACAGTGCTCATCTCAACAGTTTTAGCCATTGAAGGGTTTGATTTCTACTGTTCCAAAACAGATGCACAAATGAGATAGAGGGGACCTAGAAGAGCAGGTAAGATGATCTTTGGGAAGAGGGAAGAGGATACCGTCATGTCCTTCTGGGCAAAGACGTGGTAATCTGTCAATTTATTGCGGTTTTACAATTTATTCATCATCAACTGAGCTACGGTAATTGATTGTGTGCATGTTCCTAGCCCACCCCAGTTAAGTGCTTGCTTTAATCATTCTCTAGAGACACTCATTAAGCTGCGGTAACTTAATCGCCTGTGAATGTCTATTCAGACATTCATTTTTCAAAATGCATGTTCATATTCACCAACTTTGTTCCAAAAAGCCATCTAAACACTAGCTAATACAGTGCAGACAGACAGAGACACACAAAATTAGAAAAATGAGAGAAATAATAGGTCCACAGTTTTTCTTCTCATTCCCAGCAAACCTTCCAAGCACGGAGCAATTCAAATAAATGAAAGTAACAGCATCTAATGTTCCCTTTGGTGTAGAGCTGACTTTCAGGAGGGAGAAAAGCAATAACGCTATTAATTTAAAAAAAATATCTTAACGGTCATATTATATTTGTAAGTGTTTTCAAACAGGAGCTGTGTGGCTCTGGGAAGGGCTATACTGACCTTTCACTTCTGTGCTCTCCAGCTCCAGTGCCGCCGCAGGCCTGAAGTGAAAATAAGCCTACTGGTCTCATCCAAACCCCGGTGCATGTTAGCCCACACTGCAAAACACCAGAGAATTTGGCACGATCAGCAGTTTCTGCTCAAGAGAGGCCGAGAGGCCCAGAACTGCAATAGCAGAGGTGTGAGAGATCAGGACTTGGGAACGTTGGTTGACTTATGTGGGAAAGCAAAATATTCGGTCTCTCGCCTTCACTGGGACTGCGTTCACTTGAACAAAATAAGCATACTATGTACAATACAAAAAAATATTTATATCACACCAAATAATACTTATAAATAAGGCAAACAGCTCATTACCACCATTCATCCAAAGGTCACAGGCTGCTTTTTACACAAAAATGTAGCTGTGCCGGTGAAACCGTGTAACATCATTCTTATTTTACAGATGGAAAAACTGAGGCACACAGACACCTTCCCCATCCAAGACCACACAGGAAATCTGTGGCAAGACCAGCACAGACTCCTGATCGCCCTGAGTGTCTAAGGGTTTGGAGAGGACCACGGAGCATGCTTGCTCTAAAGACCAGTGGCAGAGATGGAGTTGAGGAGCACCCAAGTGAGAGGTCAGCACATCCCTTCTCTTGATTACGAAGCTCCAGTCTGAAAACAAATATAAAGACAATGAGACTTTCTTTTTTTCTCTTTTTGTTTTGTTTTTATTATTTTGATGGTACCTTGTCTCTACCCCCACAGAATTCAGTTTTGTGCAAAAAAAAAATTACACACTGTTAGTTCCATGGATTTACACCATCTTTAATTTGAAGGGATTAATGAGAAGAAGAAAAGCTGCAGAGCACTGGAGCCTTAGGCTGATGCTGTCCCCTTAGCTCCAAGTCATGTCAAACTGTTCCAGCTGAAATGAGTTAAGTGCTGCCTTTTCCCTCTTTATCCAGGTTATTGCTTTCTTCCTGATTAGATACCCACATTACTTCCTCTTCACATCAGTTTAGGTGTAAATTAAATTAGACATTGCTTTGGATTGTGGATTTGTGGCTACAGAAACAGTTGCCTGGAGAAAAAGCTACAATTTCTTCTCCAAAAGTGTGCTAAAGCATTGGCACAGCCTGCTCAGGGATGTGGTGAAGTCACCATCCCCAGAGGTGTTTGAGAAATGTGTAGATGTGGCACTGAGGGACATGGTTAGTGGGCTTGGTGGGGATGGGTCAGCAGTTGGACTGGATGATCTTAGAGGTCTTTTCTAGCCTTAACAATTCTATGATTCTATTCTACGAATGACTTGGATGCTTGCCAATAAGCCTCACTGCATTGGTGAGTCCTGTTAAGTGGGATTACTGGCTGAGGATGCAACCATGCTTGCTAAGCATTAACTTGATGTTTACAGTGGTATGGAGCTCCAGAGGTTCTCAGGTCTTCCAAGTAACCCAGGGCTCTCTGACAGTCTTTGGCAAGCGAACATTCTGCTAGGGGCCCAAAAGATGTCCTTTACATTGGAAATTGCACTGGACAGCATATTTCAGTGCTGTCTCTCCTTCTGCCTGTAGGAATGGGCTGAGAAGCAAAAGAAAATTACAGAAGTCTTGTTGCAGCAAACAGCTGATAATGGAGTAGCCTTGGTCTCCAGCACTGGCCAGCTAACTGTGGTATCTCTGGCCTGCAGTGTGGAGCACTGGTGGGAAATACTACAGGGAGGCCTCCAGGAAGAAAACAAATGGAAGAAAAGTCAGTCTAAGTGAAAGTTTCGTAGTGCTGAAATATCTTCTTACCTTCTGAAGCCAAAGCACGGAGGTAGCATTAATGCTGCGCAGGGTGAGGTTAATGGCCCACCTTCTTACAACAGACGTGGGAGACCGAGACTCAGCCTGAAATGAGAAAAGTTTCCCAAAGGTGAGTTCATAGATCACAAAATGTGGAGATGGAAAGAATCTATTCAATCATCCATCCCATCTCTCTGCCAGTTCAGAATTACTCCCCATGACTGCTTTTCTCATTTAAAAAAAAAATAAAGGTTTTCTATCAAACACTGATATTAATTCTAGTGCCTGCTGTTCCTTTCTTCAGATTAGTTCAGCATGTGCCAGAGTGAAGAATAAACCAGTATGTCCTAGAGGTACTCTTCCACCATCTGCCACATCCAGCAACTGGAAAAACCCTCCTGACATTTGTGTTGCATCTGCATTTTCTTAACTGTATTCATTTTTTCCTCCCTTTGCATGAGTTGTTCTTCCATGGTACTATTCTATGTGATTATGGACTTGCCAATCTGGAAAGCACCAGGAGTCCCCCAGTTTAAAATATTACATGCAGACTGAGATACACCTTTGCTAAAATAATGGAAGTAAGCCATTAATCTAAGAAGTGGTTTGGACAGTGCAGTTATGAAATAAACCATCCTAGTTCAGCATTGACTTTTCCACCTCTAATGGAGGATTCCTTGACACAAAGCTTAATTTCTTTGCCTGTTTTAATTTACCTCTTTGTGTTGCAAAGGGTAAATGTGGCTCAACAACAAAGCCTGTTTCACCCCTAGCACAAGTTTAATCTTGCACTCTCAGAGTCCAGATGTGCTGAGGCTGACACAGCGTCCCATCCCTGGAGAATCTCAAGGCCAGGTTGGATGGGGCCCTAGGCAGCCTGAGCTGCTGGTTAGGACTGCCCGTGTCAAGGAGTTGGAAATAGGTGGGCTTTAAGGTGCTTTCCAAACCAAGCCATTTCATGATTCTACAATTCTGTGATTGATAACACAGGTATTAGAATTAACACCGTTCATGAAACCAAAGACAATTCACCCATTTTGCAGTACATTTTGTCAACACTTGTAAATGGAGCTGTGGGGTCTCCTCCTTGGGGATCTCCCAGAGCTGCCTGGACGTGGCCCTGGGCACCCTGCTCTGGGTGTCCCTGCTGGGGAAGGGGATGGAGCGGAAGGACAGCCAGCCTCAGCTGTGCTGTGACTGTGTGTGTAACCTGTGCTGGAAGCAGGACCTGTCCCTGCTGACTCTGGCATAGATGCTGCAGCAGGATCAGTGTCAGTAAGAGCCTGGAGTCCATCCATTTCAATTTTGCAAAACATCAGCTACAGAAATGACAGATAGCTACTACACACTGATGAGGTATGGAACACTGGTTGTGAATGTATTAAAAGTGGTTTTAAAAAATAACAAAAATGTTCCTGTAACAACAGACCATACTAGAAAGTCTCACTGGGTTCTGCAACATCAGAGCTGACAAAGCTGCACTTTGTCAACTTACACTACAGAAATGAAAAGCTTCTTGCTCTGTTCATCTCTGAGAGTCTTCCCAGTGGAAGGAGGGATGCACAGAGAAGAGTCGTGTAACAGCCTGACTCCTCTGCTTCAAACGCAATGGCCCACACAAGCAAATTTCCTACTATACCAGCTTGGTATTTAAGATTAGTTAATCAAAGGTTGGGGAAAGTAAGAGATTTATCTTTCCAAAAGAAAACACTTCAGCCAGCTCCAGGATGGGCCTGAATTTTGACAGCAGAGTCTGCCCACAGACATAAGGTATGAATTGCTTAATTATCTGTGAGGGCTGCAGGAGCCATGTCACGCCTGACTCATCAGGAGTTATTTAAAAAGGCAAAAAGAAAAATGATGAGCAGCTCCTTTAGGGAAGAGGCTCGATCTCGCCTCCATGTGCACATCAGCGCTGTTTATTTATCGGCCGCCTTTTTACCCGCCTCATGCACGGCGGCCACACTCCGCGCAGCCCGGCGTAGCGCAGCGCAGCGCCCCGTCGGCGACTCGACAGCGCCACCCGCTGGGCGGCCGCCGAAACTGCGCCCCCGCGCAACCTCCGCGGCTGCGCGCCCTCTGCGTGGGGCGCTTCGACGGCACAAAATGGCGCCTCGGGGCCGGAGGGGCTGCGCGCCTCTCCAGGGAAGGGCAGGGCCGAGAAAGCGCGGCTTATACCAATATAGAAATATGTGCCAAAATCGAAGGATGGTTTGGGTTGGAAGGGTCCTTAAAGCCTGTCCAGTTCTATCCGCCATTCAGGAGCCATCAGGGCAACGGTTTGTCACTGCTGAGGGCTGCTCCAAAAATAATGCCTCCTATGTCATTACTTTGGCCCACGACTTCAGAAGTAAATATTGGTGATCTGGCAGCAGAGTTTGAACCTTCCCACCAATATCCCATTACATTTTGTTGCCGTATGACAGAGGACAGGAGAGGGACGCTCTGACAAGAAGGCATCTCACATGGAGGCGCAGTATGAAAATGGCACCCACTGATGTTCATCAGAGCTTACTGAACATTTATGTGTGGGCAGCGTGGTGCTGTGGAACAGTGGTCACCTCCTCTGGTTCACATTTTTACAAGTGTGGTAGGCGGGCTCGTGTTCATCGCTGGTGAAAATGCACAGTTAATTGGTGATGGCTGTGCTGAAAAAAATAGTGTTTTGTAGCCAAGAATTTGCTCTACTGAATGGGATTACTGTGCTCTTTGTATCTGTTGTAGTTTCCATGTAAATAAATAGGAGGCATTACTTTTGGAGCAAGATACGTACTTGCACTATGCTGATACGAGGAGTTAACTGAAGGAACAGTAGGAAAATGTATCTCTGGCAGCTCTTCTTTCCTTTGCTTCCTGTGTGCCACCACCATAACGGTGCTCTCTGCGAACTGTCCTGTTCTGTAATTGCCACAGAGGAAGTGGAGAGAGGAACCTGAGCATGGCAGGCTGCAGCTACAACAAACTTATCCTAGAGCAGCTTGGGAAGCGCTGCACTGCATATTTGTAGCATGTGCCAATTTGCACATTACTAAACACAAACGTAGCAACCTCTGAATTGTCTGAATAGACTCGCAGCGACTGATGCTTCTGAGAAATGGTGTATTCAGCTTAAACTGGTTGAAAATACCCAATTTCTAACTGGTGGTGGTCCATCAGATATTGCACATTTAGGCTGGCATCAATCTAGGACTACATATTTGGAGCTGGCTGTGAAGGAAACACACTTCCATGTCTGACAAACAAAACAGCTGTGCTTGTTTGAAACTGCTTTGCAGTTTGAAAGGCAAAAGCAATCCCAGAATTAGAGATTCACGAGCACAGGTGTGTTGCTCAAAAGTGGTGACATTTATTACTGGGATATAAAAACATTACCTGAATGTGGGACTGGTCAAAGCAAAAACACCTTCAGGAAAAAATGTTCCAAAGTTCTTCTCTGTTTTAAATCTCAGACTATTTCAAGCTGCTAAAATAAGATGCAAGGCAGTCAGCATTAAGTTTATTTAGGGAAAAAAAATCATCTACTGAAAAATCATTGACCTTCCCTTTTAATTTATTTTTTCAGTCTTGAATTTTCATCAATATTTAGATTTTGGAAATAAAATTCAAGTACTCCTACACATGTAATAAAAAGGGTGTGCATGTACATTTTTATTGCCTCACTACTCATATACATTTTTTCCATTTTCCTGGACCACTTTGCCCCACTTTGTTACCTGAGCCTCAGGTGCTGGGTATAATGGGAAAATGCTTTTAGATAGAACCTTCATGCTCAGGGCTTCTTTGCCAGTTCAGCTGCTTGTTCACTAATTTCCTGCTGTAGCAAGTGCATCTTGTGCTTGAAAGACAGTGTGCTAGTGAAGAACATGCTGATCCTTCAGATGCTGCTGCAGAAAGACCCAGTTGGAGCAACAGAGCCCATCTTCAAGCAAGGGCCGCTCACGTGGATAAGGATTTGAGACATCAAAGCCCAGAAGGGCTGGTAAGGAGGAGGAAGCTGTTCTATCAGATGCCTGGTAGCTGGAGATAGAAATACACAAGCCAGCTGAACAGGCTGGCTTTTTGGATCATATGCACAGCAGTTGTGCTAAATTGGGTGGTGGTATTTGGAAAGCATAACAGAAAAGACAAGACACATATGGAAGGCTGTAAAACACAGATGCTCAGGAGCAGGATGTCAAGTTGGTTATGTGAAATCCCAGAGGTGTGAACAGCATTCATTCACCATCAAAACCCAAAGTAGACTATCTAAACTTAAAAGTAAGCTTTCAGGTTGACTGTAACACATGATCTGGTGACATAGCCACCACTGAGCGAAGGCAGCTATTGGTTCTTATGCACCATCCTTGCTTCCCATGTTGGAGGCAGGAAAGGACATTTCAGGTTGTTCTTTCCAATGCTCTGATTTTCACCCACCATGTAGCAGAGGACATACTGCAGAGAGCAGCTCAAGGTTGTTTGCTGTGCAGGAATTCACCACAAAAAAAGGCGAGCTGTGAATCCCCACCCCAGAGGTATGTCAGATGTTAATATCTTCTACCACGCTTCATCTTGATTAAGGCATGATGAAATGGGGCCTCGAGTCTCAAATGTGCCAAAGGGTAACCTGATATAAATGTGCAGCTGCACTGATCTCCTAAAAGGGGGTGAGTTGCACATTTTGCAATTAGGGTGAGCTAATTGTATGCACAGAGGCAGTTGCCACAGCTCAGCTGATGGGTGGTAACATATTAAACCACAGTAACATGAGCACTTTGAGTCACGAAACCATACTCAAAGTGTTTGCAGATTCAGAGCCTGAGAAACCATTGCTCTCTGACTTAGAAGCACCATCGTCTTGAAGACAAGGAAAGGGATTGAAAACCTGTGCTGTGCAGTCAGATGCAAGATGACGTTTCCCAAGGGATTCTTAAATTTCTAGCCAGAATTTCAAAGAATTTAACAATGTTTTCTTTTTAAATGACCTTGACTAAAAATATTCATTTTAAGTGGGAATGTTTGGGAAAGAAAGAGTTCTGGAAATTTTCAGCATAAACAGTGATTCTCATAAAATAACATGGAGAGTAATATTCAGAAGACTGAAATTTCCCCTAAGTCTCTGGGTTTTGTGCTTCTTACCTGATAGGGAACTCTTCAGGCCTAGAGCCATCCATTAGGAAACCTGTCCAATTTGGTGGAACTGTGAATGGACTTTTTTTTTAGTTTTTTTTTCAGATGTAACGTACTTTTAATATATAGCACTTGCTAGTTTCTTAGAAGCCTGAAGAGAAAATTACCTGCCAAATACTTTTATACCTCTGTACTTGGTCATTAATTTTGTGCGCACATGCATGCAGCTGAGCAAAGAGTGTTGAAATCAGCCTGATGGGTTTTTTCAGAGCTTTCCAATGCCAACCATGTCAGCAGCCCTGATGATGTCTCTCTGATGAGAGCTTGATAGCATAGCTCTAATTCTGGCTGTAGGAAATACAGTGGGATTTTGCTTTTGCTCTTCTTCAGATCAGGACTGCCATGTATTGGAGTAGATGAAAGTGATGGGTGCAGAGAGTTCTTGTGAAAGCTTTTCTTTTCAATGATTTTTTAATAGTACTGAAGATAAAAATGTTAGTGTTCAGGCCTAATGCCCTGCTGAAGGAACACAAGCACTGGAATATAGTGCTTGTGCACGAGAGCACGAAGAAGTAGAAACAACTGTAGAAATCCAGAATGTGGCTTGCCCAAATGGTGGCTCAGTTTTGGTGGCTCGGGGTTCTAGCTGGTGGCTGTCACTCCAAAGCAGGGTGATGGCAGCCCTTTGTGGAGCATAGGGGAGGAGGACCTCAGGGTTGGAACTGTCTTCATTTGGAGTCCTTCCCTCAGCATCTCTGTTGCCCATGAATCTCTCCTCTGAGGGATCAACATGAGGAAAATGGTCTCAAGGCTCATTTCACAAGACTTTTTCAGACTTCTGTCCCTTTCTGTGAAGAATGGTGTCGGTGACAGCAGATACATGTTCACCAATACTGATGTGGGGATGCAAGTAATACCTTTGTATAAATGCAGCCTTGAGCTTGGTTTGTTTGCTTCTTGCTTTTGGGCTCACAGTTGCCCTGGAAATCACATTTCAGCAAGCACTGCTGAAACCCTCTTTCCCATTTCCTTTGGGGGATGGAGTCACATTTAAAAGAGGGAAAAAAAGGAAAAAAAAAAAAAAAAGAGGTATCTTGTTCTGACCCAATCTTTATGGTTTTTCTTCCCATTACTAAATGAATTCCAAGCTGTGGCATACCCCAGAATTTCAACTTAGGGCAGTTTTCTGCACTCACACTAAGAACCAGTGAATAAGTGTTTCGAGGTAGCCTCAATTATAGCTGTGAGAATGAAAGATACCAGTGTAACATTTAAAGTGTGAACATAAAATATGGCAAATCAATCGGAATATGGAAGCACACTCGGAAAGTATTCAGCTGATGATGTTCGTTATCACACATAAATAAAATAAAATAAAATAAAATAAAATAAAATAAAATAAAATAAAAAAGAGAAAGAAAAAAAAAAAAATGACATGTGGAAATTCACTCCTCCAGCCAATGGAAAGAGATACTTTTCTATCTCATGGTCTACAAAATTCCCTCACCTACTACCCAAATCACAGTTAAAAGGAGCTTAATTTATCCCTTAAAAAATAAAAAAAAAAAAAAAAAAGGTTTTACAAGCCGTTATTCCTACTCAGCAATCACACAGACATTAAATCTTATTGCAAAAAAGAGGGGGGGAATGCCTCTTTTCAGCATTACAGCTGCAGCTGTTTGACAGAAGTAAGTGACTTCATAAACCCTCCTGATTTGGCAGTAGGAGAGCAGAATTTTATGCTGTCTGCTACGCAGTCACAGGGGCTGAGAAAGCTCTGCAAAGCAATCTTCACAAATGTTTCACCTCAGTTTATAAATACCTTTGCTTCACTGTGTTAATGCCTCTTTTGCTTTGCTTTCCATTCACTTCCACTGGATCATCTACCAAGGCCTTTTATTGCTTTAAAGCAATTGATCCCACAGGTCTCACATATTTTTTCTTCTCTTTTTCTTTACTCCGTGGAAGATATCACACCTTCACCTTTCCATTGATTTGTTGGCTGACTATAGTAAAATGTAATAAAGATTTAGCAGGCTGCCTTTATTTGCAGTGTAATCAGGCTGTATACCTCCTCTTGAAGTGGTCCATGCTCATACACCATATTTTCTCTGTCTCTATCAAGCTTCCACTCCATAAAGAATTACTTGCAAACTTATTTTCCTGAGATGCGATGAAAATATAAAGATTTCTGATGGTTGTTGTATCAGCCTCTATCGTTCTGTCTCCATTTTGAAACCTTACTATTTAAGAATTTGTTCCTGTTCCTCCAGAGAAACTTCTGGAGATGTTCCCAGCTCCCATTTATATGACTTTGGTATGAGTTTGATATGGGAAAGTTGTTCAATACTTTACAGCAATATCATCTCCATTGGGAAGTCTCCACTAATGTAAAGTCAGAGGGAACTCTTGCTACAGTAACATCTCCAGGATTCACCTTTCAAGTTATCTGTGATTTTTACAGAACTATTACAGCTCATGTGCAATACTCGTTCCTTGGCCAGTCTGCTGTTTCACATTGCCAGGAGATTTTGCAGGATTTGTCTCAGAGCAGATCGGACTGGGATATAGGATTCTGAGGGGAAAACTGCCAGTGAACAAATATGCTTCTCGATGATCATCTTCAGACACTGGTGTGCTTCATGCAAGTCTTTCTCAAATTGCTGTCCCTCTCTTTGTAAAGCCATGTGAGTACAGATGTTTCTAAACTCAATGCTATCCTAAAAATAAAAGCAAAAAGAAGTGGGTGAAAAATAATGCTCCCCTGAGTTTTCCAGGCATGATTTTCTTGACAGAAACTTCCTAACTATGCACGTTCATCTCTGATTTAGTGTGAAACATCTTTAGTTTTGAGACACATGTAGTGTAACCACTAAATACTGCTGCAAACTCACTTGGCAGAAATCCTCGGGTAGCTGTTTCACCTATTCACTTTTAAGGGTCATTTGCCTTCCCCAGGCATCAGTGATTATGTTTTTTAATTCTGTTTCTATCAGACAGAGCTTTAGTAGCTGTTCTCAGCAATTCAACTTCCCCTACACTGACAGGCAAGGGTAGGATCTCAGGAAAATGTTATATCCAGACATCTCCTGAGAGCTCCCAATGGCCCCCAAGGGCACAATGTGACAGGAGTCCTCTGAAACACCATTTCTGTGTGGTGTCCTTCATCTCATCTGTGAGGTGACTGGGATTGCCAGTGAGGCAGGATACCCTGACAGCTCTGCTGGTTGTGCACCATGATGAAACATGAGGACTCCCCAGTCCCTCTGATGTAGCAAGATCTGGAGCTGAGAAGTGCTTTGATAACAACTACACTGCTGGGGCAAATGCATTTCTTAACCCATTCCAGGCAACCTCACAAACTGCAACTCATAGAATGTTCTGCCTGCTGGTTTCTCCTGAAAGATCAGTAGTGCTGCTGGCTGTGGGTCCTTGTCTTGCAGGGGCAACCAGTGCTAGATCATCTCACTATATCAGAGATGAATGTGCATAGTTAGAAAGTTTTTGCCTGCCACTGAGCTGGGCCAATGTAGCTTGCGAGCACATCTACTAAAAGAAGCACATCCCTCTCCATCCCCATCCGCTCCTACCTCTGCCTAAGAAGGTGAATGAAGCAGGTGGTAGAAGCAGAGTTTTAACTCACAATAGTTCCCCAACCTGGTTTGCTCATGTCAGCATGAAGAGAGGAGTACCTCAACAGTGGGAAGGCACATTTGGGTGTGAAAAGGACAAAACATCTTCAGGCAGTAGGATCAGCCTCTGCCAGCCTAAAATGGATATGCACATGTGGTCTCAGTCAGAGCCTCTGCCTTCCCAAAGTCCCCCACACAATGAACTCATCTAGATAAACTGCAAGGAACAGAGGAGCCTTCTCCCACAGCTTATGTCACACACCAGATTTTGGCACCTCTTACCTTCTACACTTGATGTATTTACTCTTCTAGTTAGTGGCAGCTTGTGCTTTTAGCTGAGAGGAAATTGAGTTTTAGAGTTATTCTTAAAAGCATGCAGGTTTAGACTTATTGTGGGTTTTGCCTTTGTTATTAAAAGAAACAAAGAAATCAGCTTTTAAAAATCCCTGTCACCCAGACAATCCCAGCTTCATAATGGTAACAGCAAAAAGGATTTGCAGTTGAGGAATTGAAATGTGGGTTAACATTGAAAACAGTGCTGTATGGTTACTCCAGCCAGCAAGCAGAAGGCATTCAGTGTGGAAATTTCTGAACTAGCCATCCGATACCATTCTTGGGCCCTTAGGTATTGTACAATAGCAGTTGTGGGTCTGCTGTGAGCAAGGTGAACTCATCGCTCTGGCACGCCCCGTGCTGAAATCCAGGGAGTCCTGAGTCAGGAGGTTAGCTGAAAAGCAGCCTTTTTCACATATATTTCCAAAGTTTCCTTTTTCAGAAAGATTTTGATGTTTCCTTTGAAGGTCACCTTTCAAATCTGTTCTGTAAAGTTGCCTTAGGTATAAAATCCTTACTCAAATATATTAAGAGGTCAAATAAATTGCGCTAAGTAAACAAGCTCGCTTTGCTCGCTTTCGCAGGTGTCCAGCACATGGGAGCTTTAGGATACATCAGTAGAAGTAGATCATAACTAACTGGAGCAAAAGTTTCAGACCAAAAATTCTTTCCGTTTTAACTTCAGGAAGCAGGACCCTTGTGAGCTGAACTGATAGCGAGCAGCAGTTCATGTGGTATTTTGCCATTTAAGAGATGCTAACAAGAATATCTGCAGTGATTTGAAGTGTTTTCAATTGCAGGACAGGAGCAGATCCTCCCTGCAGTTTTCATTTGTCAAGATCCATATGTTTAGACAGATGAGTTAATAAAGAACCTCCCCCAGAATAAAAACACCATGGCCTACTAATTTCAAGGCTCTCTAATTTATGGCTTAAAATTTTCCACTGCTCTGAGTTTGTTTCATGCAGTTGTCACTCAGTGGTAGGCTGAAGTTTCAGGATGTTTCTGATGGCCCAGCTTTTATTTTTGAACCTTAATGTAAAATTGATACTATCCACAAACTTGCTTCAAGTGTATGAAGAGCCGCTTTTATAAAGGCTCCTTTAGAAAAGATACAAACTGCTTGCTTCCATCTTTTATTTTACTCTGAAACGCCGACCTGACCCATCAAACATATTCCTACAGCTGGCTTTAACAGACAGCTGCCTTTTCCTTTTGCACGCTCAAATTTTTGACTCTGGCCCACTGCCAACCCTCAACATTTTTTCCTTAATCTCCATACGCCCTTGTAGACAAAATTTCCACTGAGGGCAGACTGGCAGCAGTGCTGCCCTGGTCCAGGTGCTGGATGCTCTCCATGGTCAGCAGACCAAAATCTTGGAGTTAGCGTGGGAAGTGCCAGAACTCCTGATGCCCAATCCTGGTAACTCAGTGCCTCCACCCCCACTGACCTATTTTATATTTTTCTAGAATAGTTTCTCAGCATAGGTCAACCTCTGGACGAATAAAATGCTCATTTTGAAAGTAATGTGAAAGTCAGGGACAGTTTCCTCCTGGAGGTTCTTCATGTGGTCAGTGGGTAGAACAGGAAGAGTTTACCAGACCCAGCTTAGATGCCCATTTTAGAATGAACTGAAAAAGGAATTGCCTCCTTCTCTCTGATGATTCTAAAGGGAAAGCGGCTTGGGCTGCTCATGCACAGCTAAGATACCATGAAAACTTCATGGGGGAGATGAAGGGTGAATGATCTGTAGCATAAGTTCTATGAGAAGCAGCTGAGCAATTGTTTAGTTGTTTAGTCCAGAGAAGAGGAGGCTCAGGTGAGATCTTATTGCTCTCCACAAAACCCTGAAAGGAGGATGTGACAAGGCAGGGTTTGGCCTCTTCTCCCAGTCAACAGCGATAGGATAAGAGTTGATAGCCTTAAGTTGCACCAGGGAAGGTTCAGGTTGGATATTAGGAAACATTTCTTCATGGAAAGAGCAGTGAGGCTGTGGCACAGGCTGCCCAGGGAGATGGTGGAGTCACCATCCCTGGACGTGTTAAGATCCAATATAGCTGTGGCACTGAGGGACACGGTCAGTGGGCATGGTGGGGATGGGCTGATGGTTGGACTGGATGATGTTAGAGGTCTTTCCCAATCTTAACAATTCTATGGTTCTATGAGCCCCACCTCCCGTCGTTACCCGTCTCTCATTTTCTAAAACTATTGCAGTTGGAAGAGTTTTCCTAAGCCATGTACCATCAAAAAATGCTGGAGTTGTTAATAATTTCTCGTAAAGTTTCTATTTCTGAAGAAAAAATAATCCCACAATCCCCTAGTGTAGTTCATTCTGCGGTTTGCTGTTGTAAAGACTCTTTCTAACACAGCAGGTGCAGATGCATGCGGCGTGCAGCACTATCGTATTAATAAAATTGAACTGCATAAGCATATTTCCTCTGAGCTTCCAGAAAGATCTTGGAGGCAATTCTTCACTTGAAATACTTCAGATCGCTCATTTGTCAGTATTTAAAAAAAAATATCCACAGAAACAAGTATTAATGCCTACAGCTTGCAAATAACTTTATGGAGGGTGAAGCAATCTTTTCCATGATCAGCCTTCATATCAATTACTTTAAAAAATGAGTGCTCAAAGCTATTAGGTCCAGGAACAACTTCATAATATCAGTGGCTGCAAAATGAGAAACGTGCATGCTGGCACATTTGTTCAATCCGTGGTGGCGAACGAGAAATCTGCTGCTGTTTTATGCGAATTCTAATGAAAGCAATTTATCTCGTTTCCGTCACCCCTAAGCCATTATTTATGAATCAGTCTTCAGATCTCTCACAGAGGGAAGAACTAGTCACTTTGGCACTGAGAACCCATCTCCAATTTGTTTCAGGAAATCAGCAACCAGAAAACAAGCTTGTTAAGTACCAATAGAAGTGTCACTGAGGAACAGCCATCCCTTCCATATTCCTCCCACAAAACGTGCAGATCCCCTAGGTGAAGAGGCCTGTCCTTGTGCTGTGCCTTTGCTGGCTGTCCCACAGGAAGCAGGCTATCTCTTGGTCTCCAGTTCACATGGCCAAAGTCAGTGATGCCTGATTTTGTGCCATTGTTTGGCCTGCAGTGGACTAGTGGTTTCTCTTTTGTCTAAATAGATGGGTCTAAATAGAGTAGGAAAACAGAACAAATGACTGGCACTGCTGCTTGTCTTTGTGCTACTGCTCAAGCCCTGGTGAAGTGACTTGCTCCCTGTAGGAATGGACTCAGCAGCTGCACTATTTCACCTCACTGGGAGATACAGGGCAAGGGAACTATGGTAAATGTGCACCTCTGCTGATGCTACTTTCGATCCCCACCTTCTTCCTCCTCAGCCAGCAGAGCAGCAATATAGCAGCACATGGGCGGGAGAAGCTTGCACAGTCAGAAGTTTTTTTTTTATTATCCCACCCTGCCAATCTGGCACCTTTTAGGGACAGTGTTTTCTTTTCCCCTTTAAAGAAAATACCATGACTGTTTTGCAAATGGGACGGCTATTTTAACTTCTTAGTATGATTTATATTCCACTCCCTGCTGGCTGCCATTGAGATTGGCCCAGTCCAATCCGCTCCACATTTCTGATTTAGTACCGTTTGAACGACCCTTCGGTAACTCCAGCAAAGGAGACAGGATGTTATCAAAAAGCTGGAGTAATGCATAGCTGCACCTGAGCACAGCCAGGGCAAGCCACACACTGCTATTTTGGGAAGGTTTTCTACCTTTTATTTTTCCTTTTCAGATGCACTCAAATTGCTGCTTAAAATACAGAATCTCTCACTCTGTTAAAAAAAGGCCGTTCTGTTCACCTTGGCAGTGTGCAATTACGGGAGAGAGAAAATGTGGTGGTTATTACAGGGCGTCTTTGTGAAGGCATTAGGCACTAGGAGTTTGCCTGTGGGTGCTGATGCCAACAAACAGCCAGGTGGGCAACGGGATGATGCAGCCATCTGGATCCTGAGGAGAGGGGAAAGGGGCCCCTTGCCCGTCCCATCTTCAGACACACCATTTGGCTAAGCAAACTTTGTGGCCTTACTGCATACAAAATCTGTGATTACGTGCTCACAGTCACTGGCAAAAGACTTGCTCCAAGTTCCTGCAAATGTGTCACTTTTCATCAGAAATTAACACATGGTATTAATTGCTGAGGAACTGTACTGTCTAACATACAGTGGAACTCAGCAGAGCGTATTACCAGTACTAACAGGCAATGAACTGCTTAAGTTTTGTCATTCCATTCCTTGAGTCTAAATTTTCTCTAATCCTTTGTCTATCTATTTTGGTGCCATTGTATAGAGTAACTTTTTATCAGTTCAGCTGATAAACCGGTACCAATACTTTAAAAAGAAACCAAGGAATAGACACGGAATAAATGAGAAACAAGAAAGTCAGGATTGCCAAGAAAGACCAAAAAGATTTAAATGTACCAAGAAATGAGAAGTGCCAAATGCTGACCATGTGTGATTGTCTCTGGGCCATAAAACCAGAGTCTTCCTTCAAAAACAGTGAGTGGAAGGACATGTTACCAAGGGCTGGCATGTGGAAGGGATTTTGGCCAACTCATTGGCCAAGAGCTTATTTATAAGGGTTTGTTCATGTGAATTTATGCAGAGGTTGTAATATAAATGGATCCCTTGAAATCCAATTTGCTTCAAAATCAAATCTGCAACAGTGAAATTGCTTGCAGCTAAAAGGGTCAGTTATCCATGACACAGAGTCTGTAGAAACCTAACACAGAATTTATGTAACCTTCCTGTAAAAGGGAAGGGGGAAAAAGTCCCAGAGCTCAATGGGTCATGATAATGGGTTTTCAGTGAAGAAAAAAACTAACTTAGCTTCAAGTGCAATAGGAAAATCAGAATCCAAAGTAAACTATATTCCCAGTGGTATCTGAACACATACTTTCACACAAGTAATATTAAGGTAGTTCTGGGAAAGAAGAGGAAGAAAATAAAACCTTCCTTGAGATGGCTGTATTTCATCAAACCAACATTTGTTTGTACAAAAATAAATGGCTTTTTTTTTTTTTTTTTTAATTTTAATTACAAGCAATGAAGCAGTCTTGCTGTAGAATTAGTATCACAGAAGTCCAAACTATCCCTGCACTCTCATTTTTGAAATGTGTTATCTAACAATTTTGGCTGATTTTTAACACACTCATGGATACCTTCCATTATCACCCCTACCACCTCTAGGCAATTTGGATCCAAATCTTCAAAATTTGCTTCTGACTCTTGGTGATTGCATTCATGAGCGAGTTGTATCTTGACTTAAGATAACTTGGATGCAATTTTTCACAAACTGTGAACAATCACAAAGCTAGTCAGACCCAGCGCACTGGTCTAGCACCTGTGAAAACAGCATCTTGCAATACCTGAAATTCATCAGCAATATACTGAGAAACCCAAAATCATAGTTGTTGTTTTTTTCCCCACAAAAAATTAACCATCATATCAGAATTTGTGGCTAATTCTTTGCTGCTTCCCTATTCTTCATCTTCCCATATTGTGCTGGTCCACTCTGGGAAGATTGGTATAAAGGAAAAAAAGCAGATTTTAATTGTATCTCAAGTGGCCTGACGGTTGGTGACAACTACTAATGGAGTTTCTGTGGTATGCATCATTGCTACTAAAAGCTGATTAATAAACTGCACTCTTGTTTTACGTGGTACACCTAAGACTCATCCTAAGGTAAGTTTTGAGGCAGTGCCCATGTCGTCTGACTTAGACATATCTGACTGCTTAACCAACCCCTAAAACCACGACTTGCAAGCTTGTGTCTAAACTTTTTCTTAATTTTCCTTATAGGTTAATAATCATGCATAAAAATGCATAATCACTGCATTTATTGGAAAATTGAAGATTTTTTCAGGAAAATGTTTGTTGGGTCTCATATGCTGGATGTACTATTATGCCATGGGCTCTGCTGGGCACAGTCACATTTCATTTGTAGGTTACTGGTCATCTTTGCATCTTGTTGTTGTCTCATTTAGGGAAATTTATGCGTACAAAACTAACTTTTGGAAGATCTCTGAGTAATCTTTCCAGGCTGCTCTGTGTGAAAGCAAACCGATATTCTACCAAAAATATTTTTATCCCCCGAATCATTATGATGCAACTACACTGAACCATCAGTAGCTTATTAACAGTATTGCAGGCTATAGGTTTAAATGAAAATTAGTGGACATGAAACACTTTCAGCCCACAGGACAAAACCCAGCACATGCAGTTATCAGCACAGTCAGCAGCTCTGCTGCAAAAAGCCCAAAAAAGGAGTTATTGGTTTTGTCCCTTACTTACTTTTGGGTGGAGAGGAAAAGGATGCTGCTGTACAAGGGGGAGCAGGAAGGTCTGCTCTGCTGTTACAAGCCGGGTGGTTGCATCAACTACTCGGGACAGCTTGCTGCACAGAGCCTTCTCTCTCAGCGTCTCAGGCCTCCTCAACCTGAGCTGCAACTGCTGCTGTGGCCGGGGCTCCTCTAGGCTGACGGGAGTTAGGCCTCCACCCTCCTCTTCTTCCTCAGGACTTTTCCCCGGGGCTTTTCTCTCTGCTTTCTCCAGCTCCCAGACCCAGCCAAGCCCAGCCACCTCTGTTTTCCCTCCTGAGCTGGGCCAGGCTGGGCCATGCCGGCCGGTGCCATCACTTTGGACCTGGGAAGGCTGTGGGAGGATGCAGGGAGGGTGGGTAGCTGCACCATCTTCCCTGCCTCCCCACACTGCCCGGAGTGTGCGGAGAGCCTCTGCCTGGTGCCCGAGGGACTCGAGCAGAGCAGCCGGGCCAGCCATCAGCCTCCCCTCCCAACACAGGCCTGACTGCAGCCTCTTAAGCCCTGTTGTTCCCTTCCCTCCTCCGTATCTCTCACCCCGTGGTGGGTGGCCGCTCACCCTGCCCTGCCCCAGGCTTATTTTGGCAGATTTGGGGGAGGTTTGCACACCCCCATCTGGGTGCAGAGCAGGGCGCGGTGCAAATCTCTCCACTGTTCTCACTGGGACCTGCCTTGCCAGGCCTGGCCAGTGCAAGGTGCAGCCTCAGCCCTGTGAGGGCAGCTTTATAAAGCCGGGTGCTGAAGGATTTTACAACGTGCTTCCATGAGTAATTTAAAAGGGGAGCAAGGAATAATTTCCTTCCAAACCCCTCCCAGCTTTAGGGATCATCAGTGTGGAGCTGTTGGAGGCTCCTGCATCTCCAAGTGACACCAACTGCTGAAATGCCCAGCCAGCATTTCCATCAGAACTTCTCAGCCTACCTTAGTTTTATTGCTATTATTACTCACAACCCTGAAATGCATCAAATGCATCCAAACTTGTCAGCCTGACAGTGCTGCATTTGGCACACGGGGGGAAAAAAAAACTCAAGTAGGAAAACAGTGGGTTGGAAATGGTAAGGCTGAATGAGCCCCACCTGAAATAACTCCAAAAAAAGGCATTACTGGCTTTGGCAAGTCAGCCAGAAGGATCCTATATGTTTTTGTATATGGTTCCCAGAGGATTTAAAACTGTAAGATTTGATGCTAAACCTATTTCTGTGCTGTGAAACCAGGGACAGCTGTACAAATATTTGCTGTTTTTAATTAAACCTAACATTGCTACTTCCTTGATTTAAGTTAGGTCAAAGGACTGGCAATTTTATGCTTTGATAGATGAAGAAAAACAGTTGTGGGTGTTGCGTTTTAGAAATATGTTATAAAATAAGAAGTCTGAGGGAAAAGGCCGCAGAGGCTATAATAGCTCTGCCCTTGTGCTTTCTTCTCAGAGATGTTTTCCTTGTCAAATATTTTGCCTTATCCATATAGCAACTGTTTCTACTGTAATTCTGCTCATTATTTTTCCTTGAAAGACATTTTTCTAAACTTTCCAATTGCTCTCAAGTTATATTTTAGGTAGCGTTCTCACAGCAATGTATTCTTTATAGATTTAAATTAATTTGCTTTGCTGGGAGGAGATGAGGAGGGACGTATCTGACCACACTCTCTTTGGACTTCTATACATTGTCTAAATCCCTCAGCAGAGTATCTGACAGCAATTCCCTTTGGAGAATCTCCCACCTCCACTTCTGCTCCTCGGAGTCAGGTTTCCTGTCTCTTCGAAAATCAAGTAGATCAATCCCATCTCAAGGCTAACAATAAAGTAAATCAGCTTGGAGGTCTATTTATTGCTCATCAGAGCACCAGCTTGGGAAGAGCAGGTGGAAAATTTTCCTTTCAGCTGCATGGCTGGTTTACTGCTTGTCCTGAGATTCTCCTGTCACCCACTCTTCTGCTATGGGAAACAATGATCAGCAGTAACATGCTTTGGATCCAGTATAGAACAAGAGCCAGGTTTGCAAGTTCCTCAAGCTTTTAAAAAAGAAAAAAGGCAATTTAGAATTAAGCAGAATTTCCACCAGAATAATTTCAAACAACAAAAAATTCATCAATATGCACTGTCTGTTGGAAAACATCAATTTTCAACAATTTCCTGTTTAAAAATTCAGGGAAAAGCTTCTAGAAAGTCAAAGCAATTTTTTTTTTCAGTCTGCATTTAAGGCAAGATAGATAAAAAAAATCACCAACAAGATGTTAAGTGTTTTGCTAGTGTCACTGCCTTAAGTGAAATCAGTATCATAGGGCTTAAAGACACTACAGTATAATTTCAGTGAAGTTCTTTGTTAGTATTATTAGTGCTAGTGTATTATATTACTACTACCAGCAGTTTTATGTTAGTATTAGTATTGATTTCAAAAGATATTTTGCTTCTTTCCTAAAAGTTTACACTTCACCCATTAGTTAGGATTCACAACATTGCAGGACCCACAGCAGGCCATCAAGCTGAACAGCTGTGATTGAGGTAGAAGTGTGAAAGCTGTTAGAAGTGATTAAAAGTACCCGTGAAAGAGAGTGGAGAAGAACTGGCCAATGTGCTGTTTATCATCTTGCTCACTTCCTAAATTCTAGAAATATGATCATCTTAGTGGTCCAAACTTTTGGGGTGGATTAACATTTTATAACCCCCTTTTTTTGGTACTAAAATATACAGAAACTTTAAACTTTTTAACAAGACCTAATCAGGAATTTTTTAAGAGAAACATTATACAGACACAATTGCAAAAATGAGAAGTGGAAGTCTGTCTTTATTTCCAACATCTGCTTCCCTGTCTGCTCATTGTTTATCTATCTACCATGTGGAGCCCTGAAGATATTGAGCCATCCATCAAGCAGAGAGTAAACCAAGAGGAGATATATCATAACTTAATGTTAAAGAAATCATATGCTGTGACATCTACCTTCATTACTGCTAGTACCTCTCACCTCATAAGTAAAACCATGGCAGAATGGGTCTGTTATCTGCCTTTAAAAGGGTTTGGGTGTGTATCCATAAATCCAAAGGTTCTCTTCTTGCCATTAATGCTGGCCCATCTGCTTTACAGAGTATATCTGAAAGGGCAGAAATGGATGTAGAATCTTTCCCCCCATTCCAATACATATAAGGGAAAGCCAAGTTTGTTCCTACTGTACTTCTGCTATAATTGAATGTATTTTAACAGTCAATGAGCTTTTCTCAATGAGTTAACCATCCTTTCAGAAAAATAAGATGAATAGCTGCTTATTTTAATCTGGCAGCACTTTGAGCAAATACAGCATTTTTTCTGTCTCATATAGCTCAAGGCTAAAACCAAAAGAGTAAGAAAACTCTTCCCCTTCCCAACCCCTTTCAAAATGAAAGTCAAGGTTTTGCGGGATTCAGCACAATCCATGGGATTTATGTTGCACCTGTTGAATTCTCACAAGAAATATCAATTAAAACATTGTGACTTTGGAAGGAGCATAGGAAATCTATGGGGAGACTCGAGCTCCATGGATTTTCTGCACCTGCAGCTGTCCCGCCTCAGTACCTCTCCCAGTAAGGGGGGGCTATCGGGCCAGTGCCACGCACTGCTCCATTTCCATCACTGCAGGGGGAGAAGCCCATTTCCCTGAGCTGCGCCTTGCTTGCTCTCTCTTGTTTGAGTTGGCACCTGCTGACCGTATCTGGACGATGAAGCCTTCCAGGCACAGCACTGGAGCATTTGGTCACACAGCTCTGGGACACTGTGCAGTGGATGCAGCCAGCACTTGTGTTGAGCATCAGGGCTGCAAGAGAGGAACAGAAGGCTGAGACATTATAGTTCAAAACAAAAAAATCAAACCTATTATCATTTTTAACAGCTTGAGTGGCAGTGAGTTTGTAAGCCTTTGTCCCTGGCTCATTTTAGTGGGATTTATCAGGAGAATGGTTGGTTTTTCATTACTGCTGGTTATTGCTGTTGCAGTTCACTAGTGAGATGGCCCTGGCAGTGCAGGAGCATAGAACACATGGGCTCTTTCAGAAGAAAGCATGTGTCCAGCAAATATCTACATATGTTCCTAGATGTTGATCTAATTTAGACTCTATTAGGATATCCTTATCACATCTTCTTTCCTTCTCCTTCTCCTTCTCCTTCTCCTTCTCCTTCTCCTTCTCCTTCTCCTTCTCCTTCTCCTTCTCCTTCTCCTTCTCCTTCTCCTTCTCCTTCTCCTTCTCCTTCTCCTTCTCCTTCTCCTTCTCCTTCTCCTTCTCCTTCTCCTGTCTTCAAGAAATTTATTATTGCTGCCCCAGCATGAAAATGCTGAGGGCTGTTTTGCTGCTGCATACTGTCCATGGGCACAAGCACCATGAGTGTTTAGGCAGAGAAATACATGGACACTGGATATTATTGGAGCTTAATGAGAAAGGCAATCGAGAAAGTTTCCTGACCAATTGCAGATGCACAGTAAACTATCAGATGCATTGCAGATAACAAGCAGAGATTTTCTGAGGTGCAGTTTTGAATGTATATGAATGAATTCTGCTATTTAAGTGTCAAATGCTTTGGCTGCATCTTGAACCTAAGAACAGCTGTGCTGGTTTGCATCACTGCACCCTAAACTTATATTCTGTCTCCCAAAACAGCAGGTGATACACCCAGTGCTTTCCTCCAGGCTGATCCCCAACATTTGGGGTGTGCTCACACTGCAACAACCCCCAGCCAGGCCACTGGTCTGCCTGAATTGTGCCAAGGGGCAACCACATTCCTGGCATCCCCCAGAGAAAAGGGAAACTGGCCACATGGATATGCCTGTTGGTGAATGAGAAAAGGCAAGTAAGTCATCAGAGCCTCTGGCTATTCTCAGGAGGGATATTTTCTGTGCCTCTGATATGTTTTGTTTTGTTTTGTCTGTTTGTTTACTTTGTTTAGTAACCCACAGTTACTCTTCAAGTGCTTATCCACTCTCCCTTTTAACCCACCTAAAATTGTTGGAGCCACAATGCCTTTGGCAGCTGTCTTTGCATACTTATTGCTTGAAGAATCACTTCTCCTTTGTTTTCAGCCCGGCTTCTTTGTTGCCCATCATTCTTGTAATGGAAGCAGCAAGTGGGTTGCTTCTCCATGAAGCTATGACTTTGCAGGTCTCTACCATATTACCCCTGTTCCAGGCTGGAGAACTCAGGACGACATAGTCATGGAAGACATTTAATACTTTTGATCATCCCTGCTGCTCTTCTTTGAGCTTTGACATCCTGAGGAGACCAGAAGATCAGACAGGATTCAAGGAGAAGGTGAACCCTGGATTTAAAGACATTCACTGTAAAAAGAGCCCTTAAGGAGCTCCTTTCTAGCCTCCTCCCCTTCTCTACTGCAGGATACTGCCTTCACAGAGCACCATCCCTCTTCCTGAAAGCATAGAGTCCATGCAGACCACTTACAAAATGCCAAACATCTGACTTAACACAGGCAGCTTAGCAGTGGTGTGGCAGAGATGACCCACGTGGCCCATTCTGCTGGCTTGGGGCTCTGCAGCCAAAGGCTGAGTTCAGCAACTGAGCCTATAAACCAGCTGGGCACTGCAGCACTGCCACCAGCATGGCTCCTCCTGTGGCCAACATTTGACTGGACTTCAGCGTATGTTCCTAGGATACAAAAATATTTTCACTGTCCTACGTGTCATTCAGAGGAGAAATTTTGCCCTCAGAACCGACCTTTTTATGTAGCACCAACTAAATACACATTTTCATCTAAGTGGAGATACTTCGTTAGAAATAAATGTGCTTGTAAGCATTTGGAAGTGTAAAGGTGATATTTATAAAGTGACCAGAACACCCACCACGCACTGTATAAGCCAGTGAAAATAACAGCTGCTCAGTTTTATCAGCTTTAGAGCACCACAGGAGCAGCACAGAGCGTGGTTCAACTGTGATGTGTCAGTGCTGAGCACAGCTGACTGATGTGCTGCTGTAGCTAAAGACAGGGTAATCATATAGAGACTGTGAGTATGATGATAAAATGAGTCACAGTGTTATGGTTTTTCAAATGTTTTCTCCTAATCTCCACATCTGCAGTGTGTTTATGAGAGTAAAAGTGGTGAAAATTCCTGCAGGTCAAAATAACTTTATTCTTAAGAGTATACCTAGGGTGTTGTCTTCCCTCCATCCCAGTGGTAAACATGTTGATGTTGGAGTAGAGGAAGGGCTGGTATTTTTCCTGGATGAATGAAGTACAGCTTTATCATTCTGCATTAACTCTTTGGGGTGCTGTGTATACATTTTTAAGCTAGTATGTTGTGTTCTGATTATTTCATTTTATTTCTGAAACCACTAAGAACCTTATGTAAAATTGGGGGGGGGGGGGAGGGGTGCTGGGGGGCAGTGGGGGGGGTTGGGGGGGAAGAAAGTGGGAATCTGATAAGAACTGAAGAAAATATAATTAATTACCTGAAATGACAGTTTTGTTCTTGAAAGAGCTGCCACCATACAATAACTTCATTAATATTTTATTTATTTTCTAGGACCTTGAAATACAATTTGCCTTTCCTTGAGGGCAATTTCAGACAAGTTAATTTAGCCTGCATTTCAATGAAAGTACAAGCCTGTACAAAATGGCATGGGTGCTGGAAGACGTAGTCCCACCTATCCCCAGTATTGCCTTGCCCACTTCTGCACTGCCTCATCCATCATATCTGTGCACTGAACTGGAGTGAGATGATGATCTAGGCTTAAATTTACCCAGAAAAAAAAAAAAAAAGAAAGTCTCCAGATGGATTTCTTCCCCATGGAAGCTTGTTTTTGCAGATATACAGCTGCTGTGCTTGCACAGAGGAGGGATGCTGAGGCAGGCACAAGCGGTAGGAGATGGGGCATCATTTTTCTTAGCAATACACATGCCAATTTATAATGTTCATCAGAGTGTTGCCACAACTAACCAAACAGTAGCAGTATTTATTTTTGCCAGGAACAAATGGAAATATTTATTTAAAACCATGAATAAATATAGTCCTGTATCTTTAGAAGCAGGGATATAAGAACGGTATAAGTTCTAGAAATCTAAATATACATTTTGTGGCATGAAGGGAGTTGCTACAGGCTTAGTCTCACCTGGGCTATAGCTACAGCTTGCAGATGTGCTGAAGGATGGTTCATGTGTTAAAAGTAAGTGACTCATAATTGGATCTTCTGGGAAACATTATGGGTTACCTAAATTCAGAAAGGAGTTCAGAGGGAGGAAACCAAGCTTAAAAGAGCTGCGAGACTCAATCTTGTGCTGGATGCAGGATATCAGGTGGCAGGAGTAGGAACTGGCTCTGACCAGAGTGGCTGGAAATGAGCCTGTCTTGGTAGGGGCAGATCTGCAAGGCTCCCAGCAAGGACGTGAGCTGGCGAGGAAGATGAGAGAGTCCCTGGATAATTTTGAACTTTTCATTAATGAACCTGGCTTCCAGGCGGAACGTTCTTGGGAAAACAGGAAAGGAAAGAGGTTGAAGTAGAGCCAAAATTTAGACTGGGTGAACAGCAGGATTCATAAATCTGTGTGCAGTTTTTACCCACTCTTGCAGAACCTGTCATGAAAGAAAGTGAAAATTTTGTGTTTGAAAATCTACACAACAATGTGTGAGCTGTTTACATGGGTGCATGCTCAGCTGAGTGTCTGAACGAGAGACTGAATGTTGGTTCAAGAGCTACTGGCTGCAGACAGCTGTTTACACTGAAGGAGAAAAATGGCATACAAATGTCCTAGCATTGAAGAAAAGGTCAGGTCAGATGGATAAGAATCATGTTCATCCAACAAAAGAGGCTGAGACAGGCCTTCAGAGTAAGATGTGGTAGCAACAAATAAGACCACTAATAAATCTGTTTTCAGTATTGTGCCCCTGCTTGCTGTTTATGCATGTGGGCTGGGTAAATGGCCTACTGAGTACATATGTAGCAGCAGATCCCTTTTAGCTTCCATCCAGCTTTTAGCTGGATGATGTTAAAAAACACCAGCCTGTGTTTTCCATTTTGTCAATGGAGAGACAAGCAACTTCACAGGGTGGCATGCTTCATAGTAAAACTGACACAAAGCTTCCTATGAACGATGTTGCTAGATGAACTGCTTAGGCCAGGCACTTCTTTTCTAGACGGCTGAGGCCAGGTGGGTGAAGCTACTTTTCTACAGTTTCTTTTGAAACTGTAGAGCTTTCAAAATACAAAACTGATGTCCAAGAAGCGGAATGTAATTTGAAGTCACTAATACTGATCTATAAATATGTTTCCATCTTTCCAAAATTATTTATTCCTGGATCCACACATCTTCCACATTTATGATGGCAGCTCCCACTAGATTTGACCAAGAGGTATTGTTTTGCCATTGACACTCCCACGATACATGAGTTCATCGGAGTCCGCTGTTTGAATCAAGCATATGAGGGGCCAATTCATTGAGCACAATTTATTCCAGATCTTTGCAGAAATATACGATGCTCTTGAGTCTGTACAGATGTCTAGCCAATAGGGAGCTGTCTGGCTACACAGGTTTTTTATATATTTTTCAACTAAATCAGAAATCCAAATGCAAAAGTCAGCACTTGGGGATGTCTACATGGATTTGTGACTCTCCTGCCTGAATTCTGAGGTTATAAACCAACGAAGGGATTAAACTCATATGTACATTTTTCTTCTTTATGTGACAGACCTAAGATGAATAATATTGTTCATTTACAGAATCATAGAACGTTTAAATGGGAAAGGCTTCTTCAAATTGTTGAAGTAAAATCCTGGCCCAATTGAAGGTGGCTTCAGGCTGGTTTTGATGGTACTCTGTGTCACCATTCTTCACAGGTGGATATCTCTTCTGCTCATTCTGATAGCTTGCCAAGTGCATTTTATAGGGCCTGGTTCACTCCTGTCTAAAAAAACACAGAAGCAGAACATATAATGGCAGTCCTGAGGCATCTACCAACACAAAGTAAAGGTATTTAATACAACTGTTAATGTAACTCATTTTATTCTGTCCTTTCAGAAAGCCATGCGTGAAAGAAATGCAGTCTGGAAGAGGAAAGAAAAATGAAGTTGTTAGTAGCTAGTGCACAAATGGTGTCTGTTTGAGCCCACAGAAATGGGTTCAGTGAAGACAGACTGTGTACACAGACATTCAGCTCCTGAATCCCATCACACCCATCTCTCTGACCCCAGTGCTTCCCTCCTGAGAACTGAAAACCAAAACCACCGACAGCTCATCAGATGCTAAGCCAAATGCACGTGGGCTGTGTCACACCTGCTGCAGATCCCTCCTCCCAGAAGCAGGGAGGTGGCAGATCCTCACTGGGCACATCCTGGTGAAGTGGGAACTTTAACAGTGAGGATGTGACTGTAGACCTGACCTTCTGGACCAGCAGGATCCTGATAGATGGCTGACTATACTTGGGATCACAGCTTCAGGCAGAGGGAAATGCTGAATTACTATCCCCTTCCATCCTTATTCCTGCTACTGGCAATTTTCTGTGAGCTGGGAGGGCAGCACAGCACATTCAGCAAGTAGTGTTCTCCCTATCCATGCACAAACAGTACAGTTCACACTCAGCAGTGATGTGGAACATTTGGCCCAATGTGATGTCCTTCTTGCCTGCAAATGTGAGTTGCTGGCAGCAGACACAAGCTGAACAATTCCATCTCTTGAATATTTGCTAAGGAAAGGAGGACAATGACTGAGCTCCAGTTCTGGACCCTTGGTTAAACTTGGCTTTTCTCTCTCTAGCTCTATGATGGCCCTTCTCTACAAGACAGTGCCCAAGCATAGTTTTGAACAAACGTTTGCTAGCTTTGCTTGTCTCCTTACACTATTTACTAATGGTATTCCAGCAGGCTTTGCACCCCCAAACACCTCTACATGCTTGTATTACCTAGTTCAGGACATGAAACATGGACCTCAACGTCTTGTTGTAAAGCATAACTCTGGTGGGATACATTCTTGGCTTTGCAGCATTTCAGAAACTTTGTGAAGAAAAGGTTACAAACAACAATAATGACACCTGAGGGCAAGGAGTATAACCTGAGGCTTATTCAAGCCATGGTGGTATGACTGCAGTTTGCTTGGGAGAAGGCTCCTGTCATGCAGTGAAGATGAAAGTCAAATGGTATCTACTAAATGGACAGTTAGACCCTGTGCTGGATCCACATTGACAGATACTGGAAAAGACAGCATCTGTTCCATCTATCAGGTTATGCCTTGGCATTCCTTTCACCCGGGTGATGCTGGTGACCAGAGCATAGGGCCATGGAAATTGACCGTCCCATGATGGAGAAGCTCTGGAAGAGTCCCTGAGCTCCAGGGTCCCACCACTGCCTAATCAGAGAAGAAAGAAGGCTGAATCTTGTACAAATGGCTGGAAGAATCCAGGCATAAATAGTGCCAGCTTGGGAGAAAAGCCTTATACTTGCAGTTAGTTTTTCAGTGTAGGAAGAAGTGATGACAACCTACTTGCTTCCCTCCAAATCCGTCTGTCATCCAGTCCTGGGAGAGGACTGCGATCTCTACATGGGGCACACTATATTTTAAATCCAATTATAATATGGCTCAGCCTCTTTCCTATAGCTTATTCTGAAGCATGAACACAATTAGACAGCAACTGCGTTTAACAGCCATAACCATAAACTTGATGGTTTGCATAATTTAGATGGGAGTTTCCTTAGAGATTTACTGTAAATGCTGAAGTTCAGGCTTTTCTATTTTCCCCTTTCTCTTTTTTTTCCAAAGGCAAAAAGAAAGCTCTGCAGCAATTTTGTAAAAGGTGTAAAAATAAAGGTAATTTCTCTAGAAAGAGAGGACCGTGTGTTGCACGATCTTATCTTTCAAACATCGTTGTGGGTGGTTATTATGCAGCTTTGAAGTAAGAGCCTGCAGCCTACAGGATTTGGCTTATATCTCTGGAAGTCCACATACAACTTCCCCCACATCCAGTGTTACCTGCTTTCACATTGCATTTTTCAGTAAAATGCATGACTCTGTGTGCAATTTGTAGCATGCCTCACCATACAGTCCCTCAAGTGGAAAACAAAAAGTCTCCATTACTGACAGCTTCCTGGTGCTTGCTGTAGGTGACTTGGTTTTTAATGTCATTACAAATGGACATCCCATTACCATGTTAGGAGAATTAACACAAGCTTAATAATCTTTTTGCTGTAATGTAATAATCTTTTTAATGTAATGTGTTTTGTGCATGTAACTATTTAAAAAACATACTTCAACTAAATAGCTACAGTTAGTGCATGTCCCTGACCAAACAGTACGTTTTCCTTAATGCTGAAATTTAGACAAAACATAATGACTTCTTATTACAGCATTATGCCTAAAAAGGATCAAACTCTATTAGTAGTAAGAGAATTGTACAACACCTACGCCTGTTCTGGTCCTGTTAATATGGGCAAGATATTATCATTTTCTTAAATAGTTAGAGGAAGTGGTTAGTTTTCCTATGCAGATCTTCATTCACATATGTTTGAAGTTGTAATGGGCTATTGGACCTTTCACAATGAATCCTCTGTATCTTCACTCACCTGAACGCCCTGTGGTCAAACTGAAAGTTAGCTGGAAGAAGTAAAAAGTCCCAGGCTGTACTTTTCTACTTTCCATTACAGGAAGAAAAAGAAAAGGAAAAAAAAAAAAAAAAAAAAAAAGTCAGTCTCTGGCAGGCTTCATTTGAACCATTGCAAATTTTACTTACCTATAGATTCATACCATGTGGTGGGTTATTTAGAGTTTATATTAAGGATGGTTGTACTTACTCAATGCAAGAACATTTGTAAAAAAGACATGCACTGGATACAATATCCAGTCTATCTCTTCCCAAGCAGAAAAAACTTGCTGAAATCTTCCCCACAGCCCTCCCCAAAGAACTGGGACCCTGTCCAGGTATCTGTATACTTTTGCTCTGAATTTTCCATCCAGAGCTCGTGAAATGTATGTAAAGTTAATTCTGTAGATCGTTCACATGGCAGAGCCTAAGCTAGTTGCACAGGGCTCCCAAACCAGATCAGGCAGTTAGTGAAGCAGGTAAATGGGAAACCAGGCAGACTGCTGCAGCACAACAGCCAGATGCACACCACATTCATCTCACTTCACCTTTGCCTTCCACAGAGCGTGCCCCAGTGAATGAGTTCCAGTTCCGGGCCTCAGAGAGGTTGTAAAGGGATGGCTGGGTCAGCTGCACCCTCCAAGGACAGTGGGATGCTGCAAAGCATCCAAAGACATCCACACAGAGCTGACAGATGAGCAGAGCAGTGCCTGTGTGGGACAGGAACTGGAAGCCAGGTGAGATACAGCCTCACATCTCAGACAGCACAGCATGGCTGCGCTTTGGCAATGTTGTCTTAAAGAACTAATAATTAAATGCTCTGTGTGAGTTTAAAAAATCTCTCAAACTAACTAACTAAAAGCCCTCAAATTAAATATTTCCTTAAAATTTCCCCAAAACAGTAATTTCCAGTGGAAAAATGTTAGTTTTGTAGAGAGTCCCTTTCTTGTGTGGAAGATCATTCCAAACAGAAAATTCCTAGCAATCTCTAGGCTTAGAAAGAGGCATTTTGTGGGTTTTTTTCTTTTTGTTATTTTGTTGGGTCTTTTTTTCTTCAGTATCTAAGCCTCTGAAAAGTACAGGCTGGAGCTAGCATGGCTTTTTGTAGCACTTCATACTGGCTCATTTGTCTCATTGTTTATGTAGATAGGGGGCTGCTAAGAAGTCTTTTCTGGAACTTCCCATCTCAGTTGTGTGGGATACTTTTTACTCCATTTTGAAATCAGAGCGAAGGGTTCTTTTTTGCTCTCTTTTCAGTTCTTATCATCATGCCAAAAGCTGTCTTGAATTATGCAGCTTTTGTAAAACTCCTTGAAATGTGTTTATATAAGAAGAAACCGTAAAAATTGAAGTGAAAGGACCGAATCCTGCACTGCACTTGCCCTCCATTGACAAGGTACTTGTCAAAGGCTGAATGGCAGCATGTTAATAAGAGCAGAACAGTGATTAAATTACTCTTGAGAAGGGCTGAGGCACCTCTGGCAAGGAATACATCTTCCAACCATTCTGCCCTATAGATCCCATATGTGATGGTCGAGTGACATTTCATTCAGGACAATGACACAAAGACTCCTGACACAAATGGCACAAAGCTACTCCTGTAGCTCACAAGCATTTTTGCAGCAGTAATACCTGAGAAATTTGTACTCTGGTAAACAAAACATCTAGGATCTCCCCAGAGAGGACATATATTATAATTGCTCCAGAATTAAAATTTATCTTTTATAGCATCAGGGCCAGATCCACAATTTATGGAAGCAGACATGCATGTGGAGAGACTTATCCCACAGAAGGGACTGGGTCTGCAACTTGAGCCATTTCAGATATTCTTAACAAAGAGAGTTCTCACTTTAAGCTTCTCTGCATGAACTCATATACGAAACTTATAATATTGTTTTTGATAAAACAATTTAATATTGCATGAGAAGTAATCAGGTAATACTTTGAGGAGTGGGCTTTTAGTCACATCTGACGTTCTGTTTATTCTGAAGAAACTAGGAAGTCATCTTTACTGGAGGTACTGTACATGAAACCATAAATGTGCAACAGCAGAGTTTGCATGGCTGGGAAAGCCCCAAAAATACATATATAGCTCTGCTTGGCTGCTCCTGGCCAGCCTGGCCTCCCCTCTCACCCTAAGCCAGTGTGTAAAGACTATAAGTGACTTCAGCTGGGAAGGGAGAGCAGAAGCAAAGAAGGCTGTGTGACTTCCCTGCCTTCCACATATCTCATCCCTATTGCAGACCTGCAGGACCACACCAGGGCAGAACTTGCACCCTCTGGTGTCTTCCTTTGTGCAGCAACAAAAAGCTTCGTCACTTCTTGCTGCTTCAGAAACAGAGGAGAAAACTTGGTCTCATGAACATGGCTGTCCCTGATTTCTAAGATAGACACAATGCAACATTTGCAAAGAGTGTTCCTTCCTCTGGCCATCCAAGCATGTTGTCTGAGGGAATGTTTATATTTGGATACGTGAGATCAAAGAATTGGGCAAACAAAGGCTTCAACAGAAAAAAAATAAATAGGAGACACTTGCAAGAGCTGAACACAGTTGAAAACACAATGAATACGAAGATAAATATAGGTTCCTGTGCAGCTGTATACACCAAGGAAGAGACCAGCTATGGATGCAATAGTTAAGCACAAAGGCAGAGTGCTGCAGACTACAAAGCATTTGCAAACCCATGTTCATCAGAGAGGGATCTGCACAGGGCACTGCAAAACCTCTGCACTGAGAGTCTCAGCCAGCACACCGAAAGAACAGCACAAGTTCCCACTGTGCTCTGGAAGGACGTCAAGCAAGTCCAAAGGAACGCAGGCTGCCAAGCCCAATGTGCTAGCTGAGGGGAAGAGCTAGCAGCTTGGGAACACTGAGCAGTACCAAGATGGCATGTGGAAGGGGATGAGCAACAAGCATTTGCATGCTTGCTCTTCCCCTGGTACCTTACGCAGTGCAAAGATGCAATGCAATTAAACATAAAATCACTTAGGAGAAGAATCCCTCCCAAACTCCTACACAGACTGCACCATACCTCAACTACCTCTGAAGTTACACTACTGTGTTCATTCTGAAAACTAGCATAGCAATTTTATTCTATTTTTTTTTTTAATTCTACTTTAATCTAGCATTAGATTAGAAAAAGAGAGAGAAAAATGCCTGAATTCATGCACTCCCAAGCTCATACAGGACAGAAATAAACAATGTTTACCAGAACTCCTGTTGCAGACTGCAGTAGCTGTGTTCACAGAGCAAAGCAAAGGAAATGAAGGAACTGAGAGCACGCAGGTTTGCTGAGAAATAATTGCCCAAGATAATGCACAGCACAGCAAATAAAGCATGTTGAACTGAAATATACACAAAAAATAAGATGAGCAGGAAACAGAGGAATGGACATATTGCAGGTATTGTGTTTCCCAGTGCAGGACCCCTTACAGGTCACGCACCCAGGGGCTATGTGCTCTTCAAGAATCTGCCTTGACACTGATGGTTCTTATCTACGTGCTGCTGGGATGTCTGGTGGTTCTGGTTTGCAGTTCATAAAAGCAGGAATGCTGAGAGCAACATTTTATTTGTAACCTATCGCGTTCCTGTTTTCCCACTGAAAAAGCCTAAGTCATTTTAGTGAGGGAAATTGCAATGTTGAATCTTCTTTGTGCACTTTCACTATCTTTTCTTATTGTTTCTTTCAAACATCTTCTGTTACATGAAGTATTGTGAAAAATATCAAGATAATAAAATTTAACAAATGTTATGAAATGATCAGATAGTAAATACAATGAACATACAGCTAAGCATTGGTTAAATTGTACTGAAGGCCTGGAAAATATATGAGAGAAGCTTAAATTCTGATTATTTCAGTCTGAGTTTAGCTAGTCTGCTCTACAGATTCACTGAGTCCAGGTTTATACAGCACAACCACCTAATCATGCCCTTTGAAACGTAATGGGTATGGGATAACTGCTTCCCTAGTAATGATGGGTGATGAACACTGTTCTTTAACACAGTGTTCACTGTGTTCAAAACACTTTTATTTTTTATTTATTTACTTTTTTCTGATGCCTCTTGACTTGCCACTCAATGTAGGATATGGCTCTATATGTCGTGCAAGACTTGCTGAACCATAGAACAGCCCAGGCTGGAATGGAAGTTGAAAGATCATCAGGGACTGATGAGATTATTTGGCACCCTGTCCTATTGCATCTTGTATGCCTTCAGCGATGGGGTTTCTGGTGTGCCCCTGGGATTGTCTCAGTGGTGGATTGTTTCATACTATACAATCCCACTGTACTCAGCTGAAACCTATTCAGTGCATTCAATGGAGCTCATCCAGGTGCCTAAGCATAGGGATCTAGTTGAGATTCCCTAGTTCCCCTAGGCGTGTACTGGTTTGGGCTGTCATAGAGCCAATTTACACATGATGAGTCCTGCTTTCCTAAATGTGGCTGAACATCTGCCTACCTATGGAAAACAGAGAATGACTTGCTGACTTCATCTCAACTCATGAGTTTTACTAGTTTTACCCTTCTGGTTCTCTTCCCCATTCCATACAGGGTGAGTAAATGAGTGGCTGTGTGAAGCTGAGCTGCCCCTGGTTTAGCCCACTAGAAGATTGTTTTTCTGTGTTTCAGCAACTCAATAGAGCCCAGTTGTTTCTGGTTTCGACTTTATTCCAATCTGAAAAATTGTACTTTCAAGAGTATAATGTCATCAAGTCCCACAGACCTAGTTCTGGCATGTAGGATAATTCAGGAGGGGCTGCACAGAGGTTTTAAAAAGGGTAATGATACTCTGGGCTGTGGAATAGGGAGTATGGATATCTACATCCAGAAAAAGAAACAGAAATCACACTATTCCTTCAGATTAAATGCTGCTATAGTGCCAAAGCACTTCAAAGGGGGTTTGGACTAGGCAATCATAGAGCCTCCAGACATCTCTTTCAACCAACATCTCTGTGAACCTATGGACCTGGTTTACCCAGTTCTAAGCTACAGAGCATCTTTCTAATCCCTTTGTTAAGTCTGCTCTGTTCTTGAGTTGAACCAGAAACCAGTACTTATGTTTTACAGGACATTTCTGTGTGAGTCTGACTTGATTCATCCATTCCCCAGGCCAGTTCCATATATAAAGGGTACAGCAGGCACTCTGTGCCACATGACCACCAGTGTCCCAACTATTCTTTAACTGTGCCAAAATATATGGAGTCTTACATCAAGAAAATGCTTAACCTCATTGTTTTAATGATAAGTTGTGTGGACTTAAAACTGAGAATATATTTAAGTGGTTTTCAGAACAGCAAAAATAAAGGAAAAAGTAAGCCTTTTCCTTTTTTTCCATCAGACCAACACACTTGTTCTGTGCTCGCAAAGCCTTCCCAATTGTGACCATTTATTGAATTCACATACCTTGTGACATGTTTGAACTGCTAGGGAGCCTGAAGGTGGGCCAAGGTACTAAAGAGGGGGACAAAGATATGAGTTGAGAACAAAGTTGCAGCCGTTCCCACTGCCTCACTGCTAGCTCCTTCTCTGCTTCAGCTCCAAGTCAGTGAGAGAGACATCAGTTGCAAGCAGGTTAAATGGGGCACAGATGGAACCTTACCCTTCCTGTAATGAGAACGGCTGCATCAGCAGTAATGCAACAGAAATGCCCAGAATAAGAGAATTATATTTCAGTTCTTCTTTTCATCTGATAAATTAATTGCAGAACAGAATGAAATTAGTGGACATAACTGAGCAGACATCCAGCTTTATACTTGTCTTTATAATATCTGATAACTGCATATTTTTTGGAGAACGCTGTGTTGGATTCTCAGTTGGCTCATTCATTGCACAAGTATCTATTAGATTTCCAACCACTGAGATTTATTTCTTTTCATTAGAAGTCCACATTATTATTTATATGGTCAAGAACATAAGTAACGTTGGAAAAAGTAAGTATTAAATTCTAAGAAAAAATATTCAAGTCAATAATAACAGAAGAAAAGAAAAATATATTCTATGTATTAAAAATGAAAACAATTGTTATAAATATAATGGTCTTAAATGTTTGCTTTTATGTGACAGATGTTTTTAACAAAATGTCTGTGTTGGCAGTTTGAGCACACTTATGATTTTAATTTGTGTAATATTCCCTTTTAGTATTGATGTCTATTTACAACATCTGTGAAGGGTCTGTAACCTGAATGTGACAGGGAAAAAATAACAGGCTGCTATTGGAATCTTTCCACTGGGTCCACGTAACAGACTATTAACAAAAATCTTAAATAGCTTTTCTAATCATCAACAGCAATCTTACACAAATTATATCAGACCCAGAGGACCTGATTAACTTTAAAATGCCTTGCAGACTGAAAGCATAAATTTTGCTCCTCCTGCCCTCCTCTGTGGAGTCAAAATGGGACTGTGTAACATACATCAGTTCAGCTGGGCACACACAGAATCAGGATACGAGTCAGGCTGACAGCAGGGGTTCCTCTTCTATGGAAAGGAACATGCATTTCTGAGTACTGAAATTAAATGTAGTTTTTTTTTTTTTTTTCTTTTTTCTTCACTCTGTTGCTCTGTAATTTCCATCCTGCAATGACTCTTTTTAGCAGCTGGAGCTGGACAAATCTCTGGCATGGGAGGCATTAACGTGTCAGTGCAGTGCTGTCATTATGGGGATGCCACTAACAGAGGCAGACGGAGGCTCTGCCAGAGGAGAGCCATGTCTTTCTTACCAGGACAGTTTCTGAGCACATACTTTGCTCGCAGGGAAGCGTAAATGAGAGAACACAAACCGTCCTTCGCTATTAATTGATTGATATTTGCACCAAAATTTGAAACACTGACTATTATTGTTATGTCCCAGAGGCCTTATCCAGAGACTTGTGCTTGTTCACTCCTTCTAAATCAGAAGCCAAGATTCTCCCCACCTTTTGCCACTTAGGTCCTGTCTTCCCTTCCCCTCCCACACATACCCTTTGTTTGACCCCATCAATACTACAATAACTATTTAATTAACAACAGTTGTTAAATTTGTTTATGGACTGACCTTAAAATGCAGTTTAGCTGGCCAGTTACAATGGAGCCAAATTGTTTTATATCTAAGTTAAGAAAAAAGCCTAGGTAGAGCAAAATTTTAATCTAAAATAATAATTAAAAAGTTGTTAGCTTTTGTTTATCATTTTATGTGCATTGAATGTGGAAATCCTATGAGGCAAAACTAAGACATTACCCTAATGGTTGTTACAATTCTGTATAATTTAAGACTCCATATTGCACAAATAATATGGATGTTTTCCATACTACTTAGGTTTTCCTCCTTTTCAGAAACTCATAAATGGTTTCAGTCCTTCAGTCCTTCTTTGGTACCTCAGTGACAACACCTCTCTGAGTCCAGAATGCTTCCCTAAGCATTCTGCTGCATAAGCAAAACTGACATTAACATTTTTATTCCATCTCTCTGAAGCAAAATGCAGAGCTAAAGACAGATTATGGCACACTCTGATAGTGTCTGCACATCAGAGAAGAACCTCGTGGTGTGTGAATGGAAGAAGCTGAAGAAGCTCACCTGCTTCCTTCTGATACGCTGGTTACTGGCAATGGGGAGAACTGGTCTTCATCATCCCAGTGTCACAGGAACAGGTAGAGATCCTTAAGCACTTTTCATGAACACTTACCCTGGCCAAACCTGTATTCGCTTAACTTTAAAAAATAATAATAATAATAATAAAGCCACAATACCAGCATATTTCTTTTGTCTGTACAACTGAAAATGAAATGTGAGACTTCCTCCACTTCCCATTCATGTTTGCATTTGAGCTAGCACAGCATAGGATATGCCATCACGGCATCCCCTCACCTCAGCTTCACCCCAACAGAGCACAGAGGGACAAAACTGCACTTCAAAAAGTAATCTTCTTATCCAAATGTGAAAAACAAGTTCAGCTTAAAATCAGTCTGATTTTTGTGCATTTACTCAGCCTAATTTTTACTTTATTTGAACTTACTTTATATTTGCTAATGTCTTTTTGAACTAGCTGTTTTTGTGCTCTTCTTGTATAATGAGCTGTATGTGTTCCAGAACAGTTGAGTTAAAACAATGGATCTCTGCTGAATGTGAGTATCACACAAAAATTAAAAATATATTTGGGAGAAAGACTGAGGAATCACATCAACCACCAATGCAGGTAGATTCAAAAGACTTAAGAATATTAATAAACCATCAAATTGTTCAGATGGTCTTGAACAGCTTTTCTACAGAAGTTTGTGGTCAAAATATTTTAAGTCTGTTCAATTCACTTACAACATGTGTTGTTGTTTTCCCAAATTAGTTTTCCCATACCTGAAATGAAATAGTAAACTGAGCTTTTCTATGTTTCTTGAACTAAAATTCTTTGAAGCAGACAAGTTTTGGACTGTTATTCACTTATTCATAATAAAAGTTTTAATTGAACTAAATGAAAACGTATTCTTTGCTGTATTTTTCATTATCTGTATAATACTAAAGTAGATAAATCACTATATTAAATAAACATGTCCCCTAATTTTTCTGCCTGTCTCCCCATAATTTTTCAACCAGGCATTCCTCCTCTTCAATTCTCTTTTCCTAACCCTTATGGCCAGTTTCAGTCAGGTTAGGAAGCATAAGGCTCAAACTAGAATCTTATCTTAGGTTCCTAACTTGAACAACAAAATCAGACAACTGGAGAAACTCTCTGAGAACAAGGTTTCCCTCCACCGTCAGCAAAGGTAGATCATTGAAATTCCCTAAAGGCAGACCTTGCCCACCAAATTAGTTGTCTAGTCTTAGAGATAAAAACAGTGTTGTTTGTGGAGGACAGAAGCGCTGCAAGCAGAGTGGCTCACTAGCCTCCTTAAATTTAAGCTCAGTTAGGTCCCTAGGTTAGGCAGCCTTGATTCCATCTTAACTGTCCATAGAACAATGAAGATTTGCTGGATGACAGAGCTCCTGAGACCATTCGTCCCCTCTGAGATGGAGACGTGCTTAGCTCAGCTATCACAATTGTCTGCCCAGCTGTGGCCAAGGGGCCCAATGCACCAAGGAGAACAGAACAGGAAAGCTGGAATTGTTATGGTGCAGAGCTGAAACGAAGAGATAAACTCACTAGAAATAATTTGTTCCTTTCAGGATTTGTTTGTGCTCATTAGTTCTTCTGCTCACAAAACAATTTCTTCAAGTATGTCAGTTGCTTTTACTTACACTTTCAAATACCGAATGCATTCCATGTACAACTGTGCAGGAGTAACAGTTAAGTCTGTCCTTACTGTACCAAATGCAAATCCTGTAGTAAAGGAACATATCTTTTGTGGGAGGATTTGCTGATATTGAGTCCAACTGTCTAACTCTTACAGGAACAACCACTGCACTGATTCTTGCTTACATTTTTAATCTTTCTCTGGCTCTTGGCCATTTCCTAAATAAATGGAACATGCCTGTATTGTTCCATCCAGCAGACAAATGATAAAAAGTCTGTTTCGGACCATAGGCAAGTCAGCCTTCGCTGGTCATTTCTAAAGATATGGAATAAATACAGCTCTCTCTAAGTTTAGTCCTACTCTTTCACATTTTGAATCAATTTACACTCTTACTTTGTAATCAGTTTGGTTGCCTCCCAAATCCAGTAAAGTGGATACTTTATTGCCAATTCTTCATTTCTGGTATGATGTTTTGATAAAGGCTATGTCAAAGACAACACTTATTGACCTGTACAGAATTTTTGGTACAGTGTCTCACATAGGCTCTTTGTTAAATAAAGCAGTGGATGATACATATACCTTCACAATTATTTTTTCTAATGATGTCCATTTTGAAGGTTACAAAATACCACTAATGATGTTTCAAATAACAAGGACTCAGCCTTCTAGACTTTCCCTTAACTAAGTACTTGGCTGAAATCAATTTTTACATATATTAGCATTATAATCTCTTTGCAGCACTCACAAAATAATGGATTTACTCACTTAAGTAAAGATGCAGCATAAGCCAGAGTATAATTCACTGAGAATTCAAAGATTTCCAGCCTGATTTAAAAGTAATCTCAAAATGTAGCTAGTTTCAACATGATTAACACATACAGCAAGCTAAAGTCACCAAATACCTAATTACTATTAAGAATCATTCTGCACATCGATTCAGAAGACTTTTAAAAGATAAATGAAAAACTGTTCTCTAATGAAAAGCTTTAATGGTATGAGAGCTGCAACCACTGATTCAGAATCAATTGAAAGCCTGAAATACTAAGTTCAGTATGCCTGATTTTTTTCCCCCATGGAAAATACCCTTTTTTCATCCTATGAAAATCGTGTTGTCAGAAAAATATTGTAATTTGTTATGGATTATTGCATGACTCTCCACTCACTTGGAGCTGGAGCAACAGCTCTGTTCAGGCTGTCAGTCTGGGCAAATGGCCATGGTGCATGACCAGTAGCCACACTCCTAGGCAGTTGCTGAACAGTCTATTTGCATACATTACAGATGCAGATGCACAGTGTGCTTTCTGCATGTGCAGTACGCCTTGCACTTTCAGAAACATCAGGCTCACAGGGCATGAATCGACCATCTCTATGTACCCACCAGCCACAACTCCACGGTACAGATGAGCCACATAAGACTTATTTGAATACTGACCTCATGTGCTCACTTGCTGCAGATCTCATTAGCAAAAATTCTCACTGGCCACATCATGATGCACATACTGAACGACGGCTATGTCTATACTAGTAACTAACCCAGGCAAGAGCCCCTTCCCTGTTTCCAAAAGAAGAAACAGCTGTATGCATCTGGAGAATCATAGAGTGGTTTGGGTTGGAAGGGACCTTTAAGACCATCTAGTTCCAACCTCCTGCTATAGGCAGAGACACCCCCCACTAGACCAGGTTGCTCAAAGCCCCATTCAACCTCGTGTTAAAAGCTTTGGGGGTGGGGGGAGGGATGGTGCATGACCCTAGAGCATAACCCTTGCATTAAGAGCATGACTAGAGATCATGCTTCAGCTCTGCTGATTTTACTTCTGCAGTCAACCATAGTTATGGTAAAGCATTCACAATGCAGAATTACTGAATCGTAGACTCCAAATTGCAGAGAACCCAAAGAATAACGATTAACTTTACATTTATTTTTCTGTGATGGCAATGTTCCCTTCTTCAGTACATCTGGCTCTTTGCATTTAAACCTCAGAGAATGCAAAGTGATATTGGCCTGGCTGTTCTTTCTGAATTAACTTGTACTGGTGATTGCTTTTATAGATCACTCCACTTTCACCTACAAGCAATTCTTACCTCTCCTACAGTACTATGCACCCAACACCGGTCGCTCTGCAGAGGTATTTTTAAGCATACCCAGCAAGCAGAGGGCAGGTAAGTAACTCTCACACTGTATTCGACTTCCAGAAGGAACAAAAACAACAACAACAACAAAAACAAAACAAAACAAAAAAAAAATACCAACAGAACAAAGCAAACATAGAAGTCTGGTTTCTAGTGAATTTGAACTGGCGCACTAACATGGCCTGCCCGCTAGCTTCTGACAGCGTGCTAACTCAACCAGCCTGCTAGCCTCCGCTGGCGCGCTAACTTAGCTTATAAACCAGTCTCGGCTAGCGCGCTAACTTACCTATCGACTAGCCTCCACCAGCACTCTAACTTGCCTGCCCGCTAGCCTCCTCCAGCGCACTAACTTGGCCTGCCCGCAAGCCTCCTCTGGCACGGTAACATGGCCTACCCGCTAACCTCCTCTGGCGCACTACCTTGTCTGCCTGCTAGCCTCCTCTGGCACACTAACTTGGCCTGCCCGCTAGCCTCCTCTGGTGCACTAACTTGCCTGCCCGATAACCTCCTACAGTGTGCTAACTTGGCTGCCCGCTAGCCTCCTCTGGTGCGCTACCTAGGCCAGCCCTCTAGCCTCCTCCGGCGCACTAACTTGCATGCTCGCTACCCTCCTCCGGCGAACTAACTTGCCTGCCCACTACTCTCCTCCGACGCACTAACTTGCCCGCCCGCTAACCTACCACGGTGCGCTAACTTGGCCTGCCTGCAAGACTTCTCCGGCGCGCTAACTTGCCTGGCCGCTAGCCTCCACTGGCGCACTACCTTGGCCTGTCTGCTAGCCTCCTCCGGCGCGCTAACTTGCCTGCCCGCGAGCCTCCGCCAGCGCGCTAAGTTGGCCTGCCCGCTACCCTCCTCCAGCGCATTAACTTGCCTGTCCGCTATCCTACTCTGGCATACTAACTTGCCTGTCCGCTCGCCTCCACCGGAGCGCTAACTTCCCTGGCCACTACCCTCCTCCGGCGCACTAACTTGCCCTACCCACTAACCTCCTCCGGCGCGCTAACTTACCTGACCGCTAACCTCCACCGGCGCACTAACTTGCCCTACCCACTAACCTCCTCCGGCGCGCTAACTTACCTGACTGCTAACCTCCTCCGGCGCACTAACTTGCCTGCCCGCTAGCCTCCACCAACGCGCTAACTTGCATGGCCGCTAACCTAGTCCGGCAATCGAACTTGACAGGCCGCTAATCTCCTCCGGCGCACTAATTTGCCTGCCCGCTAGCCTCCTCCGGCCCATTAACTTGCCTGGCCGCTAGCCTCCACCAACGCGCTAACTTGCCTGGCCGCTAACCTCCTCCAGCGCACTAACTTGCCTTCCCGCTAGCCTCCTCTGGCGCGCTAACTTGCCTGGCCGCTAACCACCTCAGGCACACTAATTTGCCTACCCGCTAGCCTCCTCAGGCGCGCTAACTTGCCTGGCCGCTAACCTCCTCCGGCGCACTAACTTACCAGACCGCTAACCTGCTCCGGCGCACTAACTTGCCTGCCCGCTAGCCTCCTCCAGCACACTAACTTGACTGGCCGCTAACCTATTCCGGAGCGCTAACTGGCCAGCCCGCTAACCTCCTACGGCCCGCTAACTTGCCTGGCTGCTAGCCTCCACCAACGCGCTAACTTACCAGGCCGATAATCTCCTCCGGCGCACTAACTTGCCAGGCCGCTAGCCTCCTCCGCCGCACTAACTTGTCTGGCCGCTAACCTCCTCCGGCGCACTAACTTGACTGGCCGCTAATCACCTTAGGCACACTAACTTGCCTGCCTGCTAACCACCTCCAGCCTAACTTGAATGGTCGCTAACCTATTTCAGAGCGCTAACTGGCCATCTTACTAACCTCCTCTGGCGCACTAACTTGCCTGCCCGCTAGCCTTTTCTGGCGCGCTAACATGCCTGGCCGCTAACCTCCTCCAGCGCACTAACTTGCCTACCCTCTAGCCTCCTCCGGCGCACTAACTTGCCTGCCCACTAACCTCCTTCGGCGCACTAACTTGACTGGCCGCTAATCTCCTCCGGCGCAATAATTTGCCTGCCCGCTAGCTTCCTCCGGAGCACTAACTTGCCTGGCTGCTAGCCTCCTCCGGCGCGCTAACTTGCCTGGCCGCTAACCTCATCCGGCGCACTAACTTGGCTGCCCGCTAGCCTCCTCTGGCGCGCTAACTTGTCTGGCCGCGAACCTCCACCGGCGCACTAACTTACCTGCCCGCTAGCCTCCTCTGGGGCACTAACTTCCTGCCCGCTAGCCTCCAACAACGCGTTAACTTGCCTGCCCGCTAGCCTCCTCCGGCGCACTAACTTGACTGGCCGCTAATGTCCTTAGGCACACTAACTTGCCTGCCTGCTAACCAGCTCCGGCGCTCTAACTTGACTGGTCGCTAACCTATTTCGAAGCGCTAACTGGCCAGCGCGCTAAACTCCTCCGGCGCGCTAACTTGCCCGGCCACTAGCCTCCTCCGGCGCACTAACTTGACTGGCCGCCAACCTATTTCGGAGCGCTAACTGGCCATCTTGCTAACCTCCTGCAGCGTGCTAACTTGCCTGGCCACTAGCCTCCACCAACGCGCTAACTTGCCTGCCCGCTAACCTCCTCCGGCGCGCTAACTTGCCTGCCCGCTAGCCTCCACCAACGTGCTAACTTGCCTGGCCGATAACCTTTTGGCGCACTAACTTGCCTGCCCGCTAGCCTCCACCAACGCGCTAACTTGCCTGGGCGCTAACCTCCGGCGGCGCGCTAATTTGCCTGCCCGCTATCCTCCTCAGGCGTGCTAACTTGCCTACCCGCTAGCCTCATCTGGCGCGCAAACTTACATGGCCGCTAACCTCCTCCGGCGCACAAACTTCCTGCCCGCTAGCCTCCACCAACGCGCTAACTTGTCTGGCCGCTAACCTCCTCTGGCGCACTAACTTGCAAGCCCGCTAAACTCCTCCGGTGCACTAACTTGCCTGCCTGCTAGGCGCTGCTCCGGCGCACTAACTAAACTCCTCCTCCTAACTTGCCTACCCGCTAGCCTCCTCTGGCGTGCTAACTTGACTGGCTGCTAACCTTCTCCGGCGCACTAACTTGCCAGACCGCTAGCCTCCTCCGGCGCACTAACTTGCCCTACCCGCTAACCTCCTCCAGCACGCTAACTTGCCTGCACCCTAGCCTCCGCCGGCGTGCTATCTTGGCCTGACTGCTAGCCACCACCGGCGCGCTAACTTGGCTTCCCTGATAGTCTACTCTGGCGCTCTAACTTACCAGGCCGCTAACCACATCCGGCGCGCTAAGTTGCCTGGCCGGTAGACTCATCCGACGCACTAATGTACCTGCCCACTAGCCTCCACCAACGTGCTAACTTGCCTGGCTGCTAACCTCCTACGGCGCACTTACTTGCCTGGCCGCTAACCTCATCTGGCGCACTAACTTGCCAGTCCGCTAGCCTCCACCGACGCACTAACTTGTCTGGCCACTAACCCTGTCCGGCGCGCTAAATTGCCTCCCACTAGCCTCCGCCGGCACACTAACATGCCCGCCTGCTAACCTCCTCCCGCGCACTAACATGCCTGGCCGCAAGCCTTCTACGGCGCGCTAACTTACCTGTCCACTAGCCTCTGCCAGTTCGCCAACTTGTCCTGCCCGCTAACCCCCTCCGGCGCACTAACTTCCCAGGCCGCTAACCTCCTCCGGCGCACTAACTTGCCTGCCCGTTAACCTCCTCCGGCGCACTAACTTGCCTGGCCGCTAACCTCCTCCGGTGCGCTAACTTGCCTGGCTGCTAACCAGCTCCGGCGCACTAATTTGCCTGCTAACCGCCAATGGCGCACTAACTTGCCTGGCCGCTAACCTCCACCGGCGCGCTAACTTGCCTGGCCGCTAACCTCCACCAACGCGCTAACTTGCCTGTCCGCTGACCTCATCCAGCGCACTAATTTGCCTGCTAACCTCCTCCGGCGCACTAACTTGCCAGGCCGCTAACCTCCTCCGACGCGCTAACTTGCCTGGCCGCTAGCCTCCACCAGCGCGCTAACTTGTCTGGCTGCTAACCTCATCCGGCGCACTAACTTGCCTGGCCGCTAGCCTCCACCGACGCAGTAACTTGTCTGGCCACTAACCTCGTCCGGCGCGCTAACTTGCCTCCAACTAGCCTCCGCCGGCACACTAACATGCCCGCCTGCTAACCTCCTCCCGCGCACTAACATGCCTGGCCGCAAGCCTTCTACGGCGCGCTAACTTACCTGTCCACTAGCCTCCTCCAGCGCACTAACTTGCCTTCCCGCTAGCCTCCTCTGGCGCGCTAACTTGCCTGGCCGCTAACCACCTCAGGCACACTAATTTGCCTACCCGCTAGCCTCCTCAGGCGCGCTAACTTGCCTGGCCGCTAACCTCCTCCGGCGCACTAACTTACCAGACCGCTAACCTGCTCCGGCGCACTAACTTGCCTGCCCGCTAGCCTCCTCCAGCACACTAACTTGACTGGCCGCTAACCTATTCCGGAGCGCTAACTGGCCAGCCCGCTAACCTCCTACGGCCCGCTAACTTGCCTGGCTGCTAGCCTCCACCAACGCGCTAACTTACCAGGCCGATAATCTCCGGCGCACTAACTTGCCAGGCCGCTAGCCTCCTCCGCCGCACTAACTTGTCTGGCCGCTAACCTCCTCCGGCGCACTAACTTGACTGGCCGCTAATCACCTTAGGCACACTAACTTGCCTGCCTGCTAACCACCTCCAGCCTAACTTGAATGGTCGCTAACCTATTTCAGAGCGCTAACTGGCCATCTTACTAACCTCCTCTGGCGCACTAACTTGCCTGCCCGCTAGCCTTTTCTGGCGCGCTAACATGCCTGGCCGCTAACCTCCTCCAGCGCACTAACTTGCCTACCCTCTAGCCTCCTCCGGCGCACTAACTTGCCTGCCCACTAACCTCCTTCGGCGCACTAACTTGACTGGCCGCTAATCTCCTCCGGCGCAATAATTTGCCTGCCCGCTAGCTTCCTCCGGAGCACTAACTTGCCTGGCTGCTAGCCTCCTCCGGCGCGCTAACTTGCCTGGCCGCTAACCTCATCCGGCGCACTAACTTGGCTGCCCGCTAGCCTCCTCTGGCGCGCTAACTTGTCTGGCCGCGAACCTCCACCGGCGCACTAACTTACCTGCCCGCTAGCCTCCTCTGGGGCACTAACTTCCTGCCCGCTAGCCTCCAACAACGCGTTAACTTGCCTGCCCGCTAGCCTCCTCCGGCGCACTAACTTGACTGGCCGCTAATGTCCTTAGGCACACTAACTTGCCTGCCTGCTAACCAGCTCCGGCGCTCTAACTTGACTGGTCGCTAACCTATTTCGAAGCGCTAACTGGCCAGCGCGCTAAACTCCTCCGGCGCGCTAACTTGCCCGGCCACTAGCCTCCTCCGGCGCACTAACTTGACTGGCCGCCAACCTATTTCGGAGCGCTAACTGGCCATCTTGCTAACCTCCTGCAGCGTGCTAACTTGCCTGGCCACTAGCCTCCACCAACGCGCTAACTTGCCTGCCCGCTAACCTCCTCCGGCGCGCTAACTTGCCTGCCCGCTAGCCTCCACCAACGTGCTAACTTGCCTGGCCGATAACCTTTTGGCGCACTAACTTGCCTGCCCGCTAGCCTCCACCAACGCGCTAACTTGCCTGGGCGCTAACCTCCGGCGGCGCGCTAATTTGCCTGCCCGCTATCCTCCTCAGGCGTGCTAACTTGCCTACCCGCTAGCCTCATCTGGCGCGCAAACTTACATGGCCGCTAACCTCCTCCGGCGCACAAACTTCCTGCCCGCTAGCCTCCACCAACGCGCTAACTTGTCTGGCCGCTAACCTCCTCTGGCGCACTAACTTGCAAGCCCGCTAAACTCCTCCGGTGCACTAACTTGCCTGCCTGCTAGGCGCTGCTCCGGCGCACTAACTAAACTCCTCCTCCTAACTTGCCTACCCGCTAGCCTCCTCTGGCGTGCTAACTTGACTGGCTGCTAACCTTCTCCGGCGCACTAACTTGCCAGACCGCTAACCTCCTCCGGCGCAGTAACTTGCCTGCCCGCTAGCCTCCTCCGGCGCACTAACTTGCCCTACCCGCTAACCTCCTCCAGCACGCTAACTTGCCTGCACCCTAGCCTCCGCCGGCGTGCTATCTTGGCCTGACTGCTAGCCACCACCGGCGCGCTAACTTGGCTTCCCTGATAGTCTACTCTGGCGCTCTAACTTACCAGGCCGCTAACCACATCCGGCGCGCTAAGTTGCCTGGCCGGTAGACTCATCCGACGCACTAATGTACCTGCCCACTAGCCTCCACCAACGTGCTAACTTGCCTGGCTGCTAACCTCCTACGGCGCACTTACTTGCCTGGCCGCTAACCTCATCTGGCGCACTAACTTGCCAGTCCGCTAGCCTCCACCGACGCACTAACTTGTCTGGCCACTAACCCTGTCCGGCGCGCTAAATTGCCTCCCACTAGCCTCCGCCGGCACACTAACATGCCCGCCTGCTAACCTCCTCCCGCGCACTAACATGCCTGGCCGCAAGCCTTCTACGGCGCGCTAACTTACCTGTCCACTAGCCTCTGCCAGTTCGCCAACTTGTCCTGCCCGCTAACCCCCTCCGGCGCACTAACTTCCCAGGCCGCTAACCTCCTCCGGCGCACTAACTTGCCTGCCCGTTAACCTCCTCCGGCGCACTAACTTGACTGGCCGCTAATCTCCTGCGGCGCACTAATTTGCCTGCCCGCTTGCTTCCTCCGGCGCACTAACTTGCCTGGCCGCTAACCTCCTCCGGTGCGCTAACTTGCCTGGCTGCTAACCAGCTCCGGCGCACTAATTTGCCTGCTAACCGCCAATGGCGCACTAACTTGCCTGGCCGCTAACCTCCACCGGCGCTCTAACTTGACTGGTCGCTAACCTATTTCGAAGCGCTAACTGGCCAGCGCGCTAAACTCCTCCGGCGCGCTAACTTGCCCGGCCACTAGCCTCCTCCGGCGCACTAACTTGACTGGCCGCCAACCTATTTCGGAGCGCTAACTGGCCATCTTGCTAACCTCCTGCAGCGTGCTAACTTGCCTGGCCACTAGCCTCCACCAACGCGCTAACTTGCCTGCCCGCTAACCTCCTCCGGCGCGCTAACTTGCCTGCCCGCTAGCCTCCACCAACGTGCTAACTTGCCTGGCCGATAACCTTTTGGCGCACTAACTTGCCTGCCCGCTAGCCTCCACCAACGCGCTAACTTGCCTGGGCGCTAACCTCCGGCGGCGCGCTAATTTGCCTGCCCGCTATCCTCCTCAGGCGTGCTAACTTGCCTTCCCGCTAGCCTCCTCTGGCGCGCTAACTTGCCTGGCCGCTAACCACCTCAGGCACACTAATTTGCCTACCCGCTAGCCTCCTCAGGCGCGCTAACTTACCAGACCGCTAACCTGCTCCGGCGCACTAACTTGCCTGCACGCTAGCCTCCTCCAGCACACTAACTTGACTGGCCGCTAACCTATTCCGGAGCGCTAACTGGCCAGCCCGCTAACCTCCTACGGCCCGCTAACTTGCCTGGCTGCTAGCCTCCACCAACGCGCTAACTTACCAGGCCGATAATCTCCTCCGGCGCACTAACTTGCCAGGCCGCTAGCCTCCTCCGCCGCACTAACTTGTCTGGCCGCTAACCTCCTCCGGCGCACTAACTTGACTGGCCGCTAATCACCTTAGGCACACTAACTTGCCTGCCTGCTAACCACCTCCAGCCTAACTTGAATGGTCGCTAACCTATTTCAGAGCGCTAACTGGCCATCTTACTAACCTCCTCTGGCGCACTAACTTGCCTGCCCGCTAACCTCCTCCAGCGCACTAACTTGACTGGCCGCTAATCTCCTCCGGCGCAATAATTTGCCTGCCCGCTAGCTTCCTCCGGAGCACTAACTTGCCTGGCTGCTAGCCTCCTCCGGCGCGCTAACTTGCCTGGCCGCTAACCTCATCCGGCGCACTAACTTGGCTGCCCGCTAGCCTCCTCTGGCGCGCTAACTTGTCTGGCCGCGAACCTCCACCGGCGCACTAACTTACCTGCCCGCTAGCCTCCTCTGGGGCACTAACTTCCTGCCCGCTAGCCTCCAACAACGCGTTAACTTGCCTGCCCGCTAGCCTCCTCCGGCGCACTAACTTGACTGGCCGCTAATGTCCTTAGGCACACTAACTTGCCTGCCTGCTAACCAGCTCCGGCGCTCTAACTTGACTGGTCGCTAACCTATTTCGAAGCGCTAACTGGCCAGCGCGCTAAACTCCTCCGGCGCGCTAACTTGCCCGGCCACTAGCCTCCTCCGGCGCACTAACTTGACTGGCCGCCAACCTATTTCGGAGCGCTAACTGGCCATCTTGCTAACCTCCTGCAGCGTGCTAACTTGCCTGGCCACTAGCCTCCACCAACGCGCTAACTTGCCTGCCCGCTAACCTCCTCCGGCGCGCTAACTTGCCTGCCCGCTAGCCTCCACCAACGTGCTAACTTGCCTGGCCGATAACCTTTTGGCGCACTAACTTGCCTGCCCGCTAGCCTCCACCAACGCGCTAACTTGCCTGGGCGCTAACCTCCGGCGGCGCGCTAATTTGCCTGCCCGCTATCCTCCTCAGGCGTGCTAACTTGCCTACCCGCTAGCCTCATCTGGCGCGCAAACTTACATGGCCGCTAACCTCCTCCGGCGCACAAACTTCCTGCCCGCTAGCCTCCACCAACGCGCTAACTTGTCTGGCCGCTAACCTCCTCTGGCGCACTAACTTGCAAGCCCGCTAAACTCCTCCGGTGCACTAACTTGCCTGCCTGCTAGGCGCTGCTCCGGCGCACTAACTAAACTCCTCCTCCTAACTTGCCTACCCGCTAGCCTCCTCTGGCGTGCTAACTTGACTGGCTGCTAACCTTCTCCGGCGCACTAACTTGCCAGACCGCTAACCTCCTCCGGCGCAGTAACTTGCCTGCCCGCTAGCCTCCTCCGGCGCACTAACTTGCCCTACCCGCTAACCTCCTCCAGCACGCTAACTTGCCTGCACCCTAGCCTCCGCCGGCGTGCTATCTTGGCCTGACTGCTAGCCACCACCGGCGCGCTAACTTGGCTTCCCTGATAGTCTACTCTGGCGCTCTAACTTACCAGGCCGCTAACCACATCCGGCGCGCTAAGTTGCCTGGCCGGTAGACTCATCCGACGCACTAATGTACCTGCCCACTAGCCTCCACCAACGTGCTAACTTGCCTGGCTGCTAACCTCCTACGGCGCACTTACTTGCCTGGCCGCTAACCTCATCTGGCGCACTAACTTGCCAGTCCGCTAGCCTCCACCGACGCACTAACTTGTCTGGCCACTAACCCTGTCCGGCGCGCTAAATTGCCTCCCACTAGCCTCCGCCGGCACACTAACATGCCCGCCTGCTAACCTCCTCCCGCGCACTAACATGCCTGGCCGCAAGCCTTCTACGGCGCGCTAACTTACCTGTCCACTAGCCTCTGCCAGTTCGCCAACTTGTCCTGCCCGCTAACCCCCTCCGGCGCACTAACTTCCCAGGCCGCTAACCTCCTCCGGCGCACTAACTTGCCTGCCCGTTAACCTCCTCCGGCGCACTAACTTGACTGGCCGCTAATCTCCTGCGGCGCACTAATTTGCCTGCCCGCTTGCTTCCTCCGGCGCACTAACTTGCCTGGCCGCTAACCTCCTCCGGTGCGCTAACTTGCCTGGCTGCTAACCAGCTCCGGCGCACTAATTTGCCTGCTAACCGCCAATGGCGCACTAACTTGCCTGGCCGCTAACCTCCACCGGCGCTCTAACTTGACTGGTCGCTAACCTATTTCGAAGCGCTAACTGGCCAGCGCGCTAAACTCCTCCGGCGCGCTAACTTGCCCGGCCACTAGCCTCCTCCGGCGCACTAACTTGACTGGCCGCCAACCTATTTCGGAGCGCTAACTGGCCATCTTGCTAACCTCCTGCAGCGTGCTAACTTGCCTGGCCACTAGCCTCCACCAACGCGCTAACTTGCCTGCCCGCTAACCTCCTCCGGCGCGCTAACTTGCCTGCCCGCTAGCCTCCACCAACGTGCTAACTTGCCTGGCCGATAACCTTTTGGCGCACTAACTTGCCTGCCCGCTAGCCTCCACCAACGCGCTAACTTGCCTGGGCGCTAACCTCCGGCGGCGCGCTAATTTGCCTGCCCGCTATCCTCCTCAGGCGTGCTAACTTGCCTTCCCGCTAGCCTCCTCTGGCGCGCTAACTTGCCTGGCCGCTAACCATCTCAGGCACACTAATTTGCCTACCCGCTAGCCTCCTCAGGCGCGCTAACTTACCAGACCGCTAACCTGCTCCGGCGCACTAACTTGCCTGCACGCTAGCCTCCTCCAGCACACTAACTTGACTGGCCGCTAACCTATTCCGGAGCGCTAACTGGCCAGCCCGCTAACCTCCTACGGCCCGCTAACTTGCCTGGCTGCTAGCCTCCACCAACGCGCTAACTTACCAGGCCGATAATCTCCTCCGGCGCACTAACTTGCCAGGCCGCTAGCCTCCTCCGCCGCACTAACTTGTCTGGCCGCTAACCTCCTCCGGCGCACTAACTTGACTGGCCGCTAATCACCTTAGGCACACTAACTTGCCTGCCTGCTAACCACCTCCAGCCTAACTTGAATGGTCGCTAACCTATTTCAGAGCGCTAACTGGCCATCTTACTAACCTCCTCTGGCGCACTAACTTGCCTGCCCGCTAACCTCCTCCAGCGCACTAACTTGACTGGCCGCTAATCTCCTCCGGCGCAATAATTTGCCTGCCCGCTAGCTTCCTCCGGAGCACTAACTTGCCTGGCTGCTAGCCTCCTCCGGCGCGCTAACTTGCCTGGCCGCTAACCTCATCCGGCGCACTAACTTGGCTGCCCGCTAGCCTCCTCTGGCGCGCTAACTTGTCTGGCCGCGAACCTCCACCGGCGCACTAACTTACCTGCCCGCTAGCCTCCTCTGGGGCACTAACTTCCTGCCCGCTAGCCTCCAACAACGCGTTAACTTGCCTGCCCGCTAGCCTCCTCCGGCGCACTAACTTGACTGGCCGCTAATGTCCTTAGGCACACTAACTTGCCTGCCTGCTAACCAGCTCCGGCGCTCTAACTTGACTGGTCGCTAACCTATTTCGAAGCGCTAACTGGCCAGCGCGCTAAACTCCTCCGGCGCGCTAACTTGCCCGGCCACTAGCCTCCTCCGGCGCACTAACTTGACTGGCCGCCAACCTATTTCGGAGCGCTAACTGGCCATCTTGCTAACCTCCTGCAGCGTGCTAACTTGCCTGGCCACTAGCCTCCACCAACGCGCTAACTTGCCTGCCCGCTAACCTCCTCCGGCGCGCTAACTTGCCTGCCCGCTAGCCTCCACCAACGTGCTAACTTGCCTGGCCGATAACCTTTTGGCGCACTAACTTGCCTGCCCGCTAGCCTCCACCAACGCGCTAACTTGCCTGGGCGCTAACCTCCGGCGGCGCGCTAATTTGCCTGCCCGCTATCCTCCTCAGGCGTGCTAACTTGCCTACCCGCTAGCCTCATCTGGCGCGCAAACTTACATGGCCGCTAACCTCCTCCGGCGCACAAACTTCCTGCCCGCTAGCCTCCACCAACGCGCTAACTTGTCTGGCCGCTAACCTCCTCTGGCGCACTAACTTGCAAGCCCGCTAAACTCCTCCGGTGCACTAACTTGCCTGCCTGCTAGGCGCTGCTCCGGCGCACTAACTAAACTCCTCCTCCTAACTTGCCTACCCGCTAGCCTCCTCTGGCGTGCTAACTTGACTGGCTGCTAACCTTCTCCGGCGCACTAACTTGCCAGACCGCTAACCTCCTCCGGCGCAGTAACTTGCCTGCCCGCTAGCCTCCTCCGGCGCACTAACTTGCCCTACCCGCTAACCTCCTCCAGCACGCTAACTTGCCTGCACCCTAGCCTCTGCCGGCGTGCTATCTTGGCCTGACTGCTAGCCACCACCGGCGCGCTAACTTGGCTTCCCTGATAGTCTACTCTGGCGCTCTAACTTACCAGGCCGCTAACCACATCCGGCGCGCTAAGTTGCCTGGCCGGTAGACTCATCCGACGCACTAATGTACCTGCCCACTAGCCTCCACCAACGTGCTAACTTGCCTGGCTGCTAACCTCCTACGGCGCACTTACTTGCCTGGCCGCTAACCTCATCTGGCGCACTAACTTGCCAGTCCGCTAGCCTCCACCGACGCACTAACTTGTCTGGCCACTAACCCTGTCCGGCGCGCTAAATTGCCTCCCACTAGCCTCCGCCGGCACACTAACATGCCCGCCTGCTAACCTCCTCCCGCGCACTAACATGCCTGGCCGCAAGCCTTCTACGGCGCGCTAACTTACCTGTCCACTAGCCTCTGCCAGTTCGCCAACTTGTCCTGCCCGCTAACCCCCTCCGGCGCACTAACTTCCCAGGCCGCTAACCTCCTCCGGCGCACTAACTTGCCTGCCCGTTAACCTCCTCCGGCGCACTAACTTGACTGGCCGCTAATCTCCTGCGGCGCACTAATTTGCCTGCCCGCTTGCTTCCTCCGGCGCACTAACTTGCCTGGCCGCTAACCTCCTCCGGTGCGCTAACTTGCCTGGCTGCTAACCAGCTCCGGCGCACTAATTTGCCTGCTAACCGCCAATGGCGCACTAACTTGCCTGGCCACTAACCTCCACCGGCGCGCTAACTTGCCTGGCCGCTAACCTCCACCAACGCGCTAACTTGCCTGTCCGCTAACCTCATCCAGCGCACTAATTTGCCTGCTAACCTCCTCCGGCGCACTAACTTGCCAGGCCGCTAACCTCCTCCGACGCGCTAACTTGCCTGGCCGCTAGCCTCCACCAGCGCGCTAACTTGTCTGGCTGCTAACCTCATCCGGCGCACTAACTTGCCTGGCCGCTAGCCTCCACCGACGCAGTAACTTGTCTGGCCACTAACCTCGTCCGGCGCGCTAACTTGCCTCCAACTAGCCTCCGCCGGCACACTAACATGCCCGCCTGCTAACCTCCTCCCGCGCACTAACATGCCTGGCCGCAAGCCTTCTACGGCGCGCTAACTTACCTGTCCACTAGCCTCTGCCAGTTCGCCAACTTGTCCTGCCCGCTAACCCCCTCCGGCGCACTAACTTCCCAGGCCGCTAACATCCTCCGGCGCACTAACTTGCCTGCCCGCTAACCTCCTCCGGCGCACTAACTTGACTGGCCGCTAATCTCCTGCGGCGCACTAATTTGCCTGCCCGCTTGCTTCCTCCGGCGCACTAACTTCCCAGGCCGCTAACCTCCTCCGGCGCACTAACTTGCCTGCCCGCTAACCTCCTCCGGCGCACTAACTAGACTGGCCGCTAATCTCCTGCGGCGCACTAATTTGCCTGCCCGCTTGCTTCCTCCGGCGCACTAACTTGCCTGGCCGCTAACCTCCTCTGGCGCACTAACTTGCCTGCTAACCTCCACCGGCGCACTAACTTGACTGGCCGCTAATCTCCTCCGGCGCACTAACTTGCCAGGCCGCTAACCAGTTCCGGCGCACTAATTTGCCTGCTAACCGCCACCGGCGCACTAACTTGCCTGGCCGCTACCCTCCTCCGGTGCGCTAACTTGCCTGGCCGCTAACCTCCTCCGGCGCACTAACTTGCCTGGCCGCTAACCTCATCCAGCGCACTAATTTGCCTGCTAACCTCCTCCGGCGCACTAACTTGCCAGGCCGCTAACCTCCTCCGGCGCGCTAACTTGCCCTACCCGCTAACCTCCTCCAGCACGCTAACTTGCCTGCACCCTAGCCTCCGCCGGCGTGCTATCTTGGCCTGACTGCTAGCCACCACCGGCGCGCTAACTTGGCTTCCCTGATAGTCTACTCTGGCGCTCTAACTTACCAGGCCGCTAACCACATCCGGCGCGCTAAGTTGCCTGGCCGGTAGACTCATCCGACGCACTAATGTACCTGCCCACTAGCCTCCACCAACGTGCTAACTTGCCTGGCTGCTAACCTCCTACGGCGCACTTACTTGCCTGGCCGCTAACCTCATCTGGCGCACTAACTTGCCAGTCCGCTAGCCTCCACCGACGCACTAACTTGTCTGGCCACTAACCCTGTCCGGCGCGCTAAATTGCCTCCCACTAGCCTCCGCCGGCACACTAACATGCCCGCCTGCTAACCTCCTCCCGCGCACTAACATGCCTGGCCGCAAGCCTTCTACGGCGCGCTAACTTACCTGTCCACTAGCCTCTGCCAGTTCGCCAACTTGTCCTGCCCGCTAACCCCCTCCAGCACACTAACTTCCCAGGCCGCTAACCTCCTCCGGCGCACTAACTTGCCTGCCCGCTAACCTCCTCCGGCGCACTAACTTGCCTGGCCGCTAACCTCCTCCGGTGCGCTAACTTGCCTGGCTGCTAACCAGCTCCGGCGCACTAATTTGCCTGCTAACCGCCAATGGCGCACTAACTTGCCTGGCCGCTAACCTCCACCGGCGCGCTAACTTGCCTGGCCGCTAACCTCCACCAACGCGCTAACTTGCCTGTCCGCTAACCTCATCCAGCGCACTAATTTGCCTGCTAACCTCCTCCGGCGCACTAACTTGCCAGGCCGCTAACCTCCTCCGACGCGCTAACTTGCCTGGCCGCTAGCCTCCACCAGCGCGCTAACTTGTCTGGCTGCTAACCTCATCCGGCGCACTAACTTGCCTGGCCGCTAGCCTCCACCGACGCAGTAACTTGTCTGGCCACTAACCTCGTCCGGCGCGCTAACTTGCCTCCAACTAGCCTCCGCCGGCACACTAACATGCCCGCCTGCTAACCTCCTCCCGCGCACTAACATGCCTGGCCGCAAGCCTTCTACGGCGCGCTAACTTACCTGTCCACTAGCCTCTGCCAGTTCGCCAACTTGTCCTGCCCGCTAACCCCCTCCGGCGCACTAACTTCCCAGGCCGCTAACATCCTCCGGCGCACTAACTTGCCTGCCCTCTAACCTCCTCCGGCGCACTAACTTGACTGGCCGCTAATCTCCTGCGGCGCACTAATTTGCCTGCCCGCTTGCTTCCTCCGGCGCACTAACTTCCCAGGCCGCTAACCTCCTCCGGCGCACTAACTTGCCTGCCCGCTAACCTCCTCCGGCGCACTAACTAGACTGGCCGCTAATCTCCTGCGGCGCACTAATTTGCCTGCCCGCTTGCTTCCTCCGGCGCACTAACTTGCCTGGCCGCTAACCTCCTCTGGCGCACTAACTTGCCTGCTAACCTCCACCGGCGCACTAACTTGACTGGCCGCTAATCTCCTCCGGCGCACTAACTTGCCTGGCCGCTAACCAGTTCCGGCGCACTAATTTGCCTGCTAACCGCCACCGGCGCACTAACTTGCCTGGCCGCTACCCTCCTCCGGTGCGCTAACTTGCCTGGCCGCTAACCTCCACCAACGCGCTAACTTGCCTGTCCGCTAACCTCATCCAGCGCACTAATTTGCCTGCTAACCTCCTCCGGCGCACTAACTTGCCAGGCCGCTAACCTCCTCCGGCGCGCTAATTTGCCTGGCCGCTAGCCTCCACCAACGCGCTAACTTGCCTGGCCGCTAACCACATCCGGCGCACTAACTTGCCTGCCAGCTAGCCTACACTAACGCGCTAACTTGCCTGGCCGCTAACCTCCTCTGGTGCAGTAACTTGCAAGCCCGCTAGCCTCCTCCGGCGCACTAACTTGCCTGGCCGCTAACCTCCTCCGGCGCACTAACTTGACTGGCCGCTAACCTCCTACGGCGCACTAACTTGCCGGGCCGCTAGCCTCCACCAACCCGCTAACTTGCCTGCCCGCTAGCCTCCTCCGGCGCGCTAACTTACCTGACCGCTAACCTCCTCCGGCGCACTAACTTGCCCTACCCACTAACCTCCTCCGGCGCGCTAACTTACCTGACCGCTAACCTCCTCCGGCGCACTAACTTGCCTGCCCGCTAGCCTCCACCAACGCGCTAACTTGTCTGGCCGCTAACCTCCTCCGGCGCACTAACATGCCTGGCCGCAAGCCTCCGACGGCGCGCTAACTTAACTGTCCACTAACCTCTTCCGGTTCGCCCACTTGTCCTGCCCGCTAACCCCCTCCGGCGCACTAACTTGCCTGTCGGATAACCTCTTCCGGCGCGCTAACTTGCCTGGCCGCTAACCTCCTCCGGCGCACTAACTTGCCTGCCCGCTAGCCTCCTCCAGCACACTAACTTGACTGGCCGCTAACCTATTCCGGAGCGCTAACTGGCCAGCCCGCTAACCTCCTACGGCCCGCTAACTTGCCTGGCTGCTAGCCTCCACCAACGCGCTAACTTACCAGGCCGATAATCTCCTCCGGCGCACTAACTTGCCAGGCCGCTAGCCTCCTCCGCCGCACTAACTTGTCTGGCCGCTAACCTCCTCCGGCGCACTAACTTGACTGGCCGCTAATCACCTTAGGCACACTAACTTGCCTGCCTGCTAACCACCTCCAGCCTAACTTGAATGGTCGCTAACCTATTTCAGAGCGCTAACTGGCCATCTTACTAACCTCCTCTGGCGCACTAACTTGCCTGCCCGCTAGCCTTTTCTGGCGCGCTAACATGCCTGGCCGCTAACCTCCTCCAGCGCACTAACTTGCCTACCCTCTAGCCTCCTCCGGCGCACTAACTTGCCTGCCCACTAACCTCCTTCGGCGCACTAACTTGACTGGCCGCTAATCTCCTCCGGCGCAATAATTTGCCTGCCCGCTAGCTTCCTCCGGAGCACTAACTTGCCTGGCTGCTAGCCTCCTCCGGCACGCTAACTTGCCTGGCCGCTAACCTCATCCGGCGCACTAACTTGGCTGCCCGCTAGCCTCCTCTGGCGCGCTAACTTGTCTGGCCGCGAACCTCCACCGGCGCACTAACTTACCTGCCCGCTAGCCTCCTCTGGGGCACTAACTTCCTGCCCGCTAGCCTCCAACAACGCGTTAACTTGCCTGCCCGCTAGCCTCCTCCGGCGCACTAACTTGACTGGCCGCTAATGTCCTTAGGCACACTAACTTGCCTGCCTGCTAACCAGCTCCGGCGCTCTAACTTGACTGGTCGCTAACCTATTTCGAAGCGCTAACTGGCCAGCGCGCTAAACTCCTCCGGCGCGCTAACTTGCCCGGCCACTAGCCTCCTCCGGCGCTCTAACTTGACTGGCCGCCAACCTATTTCGGAGCGCTAACTGGCCATCTTGCTAACCTCCTGCAGCGTGCTAACTTGCCTGGCCACTAGCCTCCACCAACGCGCTAACTTGCCTGCCCGCTAACCTCCTCCGGCGCGCTAACTTGCCTGCCCGCTAGCCTCCACCAACGTGCTAACTTGCCTGGCCGATAACCTTTTGGCGCACTAACTTGCCTGCTAACCTCCACCGGCGCACTAACTTGACTGGCCGCTAATCTCCTCCGGCGCACTAACTTGCCAGGCCGCTAACCAGTTCCGGCGCACTAATTTGCCTGCTAACCGCCACCGGCGCACTAACTTGCCTGGCCGCTACCCTCCTCCGGTGCGCTAACTTGCCTGGCCGCTAACCTCCTCCGGCGCACTAACTTGCCTGGCCGCTAACCTCATCCAGCGCACTAATTTGCCTGCTAACCTCCTCCGGCGCACTAACTTGCCAGGCCGCTAACCTCCTCCGGCGCGCTAACTTGCCCTACCCGCTAACCTCCTCCAGCACGCTAACTTGCCTGCACCCTAGCCTCCGCCGGCGTGCTATCTTGGCCTGACTGCTAGCCACCACCGGCGCGCTAACTTGGCTTCCCTGATAGTCTACTCTGGCGCTCTAACTTACCAGGCCGCTAACCACATCCGGCGCGCTAAGTTGCCTGGCCGGTAGACTCATCCGACGCACTAATGTACCTGCCCACTAGCCTCCACCAACGTGCTAACTTGCCTGGCTGCTAACCTCCTACGGCGCACTTACTTGCCTGGCCGCTAACCTCATCTGGCGCACTAACTTGCCAGTCCGCTAGCCTCCACCGACGCACTAACTTGTCTGGCCACTAACCCTGTCCGGCGCGCTAAATTGCCTCCCACTAGCCTCCGCCGGCACACTAACATGCCCGCCTGCTAACCTCCTCCCGCGCACTAACATGCCTGGCCGCAAGCCTTCTACGGCGCGCTAACTTACCTGTCCACTAGCCTCTGCCAGTTCGCCAACTTGTCCTGCCCGATAACCCCCTCCAGCGCACTAACTTCCCAGGCCGCTAACCTCCTCCGGCGCACTAACTTGCCTGCCCGCTAACCTCCTCCGGCGCACTAACTTGCCTGGCCGCTAACCTCCTCCGGTGCGCTAACTTGCCTGGCTGCTAACCAGCTCCGGCGCACTAATTTGCCTGCTAACCGCCAATGGCGCACTAACTTGCCTGGCCGCTAACCTCCACCGGCGCGCTAACTTGCCTGGCCGCTAACCTCCACCAACGCGCTAACTTGCCTGTCCGCTAACCTCATCCAGCGCACTAATTTGCCTGCTAACCTCCTCCGGCGCACTAACTTGCCAGGCCGCTAACCTCCTCCGACGCGCTAACTTGCCTGGCCGCTAGCCTCCACCAGCGCGCTAACTTGTCTGGCTGCTAACCTCATCCGGCGCACTAACTTGCCTGGCCGCTAGCCTCCACCGACGCAGTAACTTGTCTGGCCACTAACCTCGTCCGGCGCGCTAACTTGCCTCCAACTAGCCTCCGCCGGCACACTAACATGCCCGCCTGCTAACCTCCTCCCGCGCACTAACATGCCTGGCCGCAAGCCTTCTACGGCGCGCTAACTTACCTGTCCACTAGCCTCTGCCAGTTCGCCAACTTGTCCTGCCCGCTAACCCCCTCCGGCGCACTAACTAGACTGGCCGCTAATCTCCTGCGGCGCACTAATTTGCCTGCCCGCTTGCTTCCTCCGGCGCACTAACTTGCCTGGCCGCTAACCTCCTCTGGCGGACTAACTTGCCTGCTAACCTCCACTGGCGCACTAACTTGACTGGCCGCTAATCTCCTCCGGCGCACTAACTTGCCTGGCCGCTAACCAGTTCCGGCGCACTAAGTTGCCTGCTAAACGCCACCGGCGCACTAACTTGCCTGGCCGCTACCCTCCTCCGGTGCGCTAACTTGCCTGGCCGCTAACCTCCACCAACGCGCTAACTTGCCTGTCCGCTAACCTCATCCAGCGCACTAATTTGCCTGCTAACCTCCTCCGGCGCACTAACTTGCCAGGCCGCTAACCTCCTCCGGCGCGCTAATTTGCCTGGCCGCTAGCCTCCACCAACGCGCTAACTTGCCTGGCCGCTAACCCCATCCGGCGCACTAACTTGCCTGCCAGCTAGCCTACACTAACGCGCTAACTTGCCTGGCCGCTAACCTCCTCTGGTGCAGTAACTTGCAAGCCCGCTAGCCTCCTCCGGCGCACTAACTTGCCTTGCCGCTAACCTCCTCCGGCGCACTAACTTGACTGGCCGCTAACCTCCTACGGCGCACTAACTTGCCGGGCCGCTAGCCTCCACCAACCCGCTAACTTGCCTGCCCGCTAGCCTCCTCCGGCGCGCTAACTTACCTGACCGCTAACCTCCTCCGGCGCGCTAACTTGCCTGCCCGCTAGCCTCCACCAACGTGCTAACTTGCCTGGCCGATAACCTCCTCCGGCGCACTAACTTGCCTGCCCGCTAGCCTCCACCAACGCGCTAACTTGTCTGGCCGCTAACCTCCTCCGGCGCACTAACATGCCTGGCCGCAAGCCTCCGACGGCGCGCTAACTTAACTGTCCACTAACCTCTTCCGGTTCGCCCACTTGTCCTGCCCGCTAACCCCCTCCGGCGCACTAACTTGCCTGTCGGATAACCTCTTCCGGCGCGCTAACTTGCCTGGCCGCTAACCTCCTCCGGCGCACTAACTTACCAGACCGCTAACCTGCTCCGGCGCACTAACTTGCCTGCCCGCTAGCCTCCTCCAGCACACTAACTTGACTGGCCGCTAACCTATTCCGGAGCGCTAACTGGCCAGCCCGCTAACCTCCTACGGCCCGCTAACTTGCCTGGCTGCTAGCCTCCACCAACGCGCTAACTTACCAGGCCGATAATCTCCTCCGGCGCACTAACTTGCCAGGCCGCTAGCCTCCTCCGCCGCACTAACTTGTCTGGCCGCTAACCTCCTCCGGCGCACTAACTTGACTGGCCGCTAATCACCTTAGGCACACTAACTTGCCTGCCTGCTAACCACCTCCAGCCTAACTTGAATGGTCGCTAACCTATTTCAGAGCGCTAACTGGCCATCTTACTAACCTCCTCTGGCGCACTAACTTGCCTGCCCGCTAGCCTTTTCTGGCGCGCTAACATGCCTGGCCGCTAACCTCCTCCAGCGCACTAACTTGCCTACCCTCTAGCCTCCTCCGGCGCACTAACTTGCCTGCCCACTAACCTCCTTCGGCGCACTAACTTGACTGGCCGCTAATCTCCTCCGGCGCAATAATTTGCCTGCCCGCTAGCTTCCTCCGGAGCACTAACTTGCCTGGCTGCTAGCCTCCTCCGGCACGCTAACTTGCCTGGCCGCTAACCTCATCCGGCGCACTAACTTGGCTGCCCGCTAGCCTCCTCTGGCGCGCTAACTTGTCTGGCCGCGAACCTCCACCGGCGCACTAACTTACCTGCCCGCTAGCCTCCTCTGGGGCACTAACTTCCTGCCCGCTAGCCTCCAACAACGCGTTAACTTGCCTGCCCGTTAGCCTCCTCCGGCGCACTAACTTGACTGGCCGCTAATGTCCTTAGGCACACTAACTTGCCTGACTGCTAACCAGCTCCGGCGCTCTAACTTGACTGGTCGCTAACCTATTTCGAAGCGCTAACTGGCCAGCGCGCTAAACTCCTCCGGCGCGCTAACTTGCCCGGCCACTAGCCTCCTCCGGCGCACTAACTTGACTGGCCGCCAACCTATTTCGGAGCGCTAACTGGCCATCTTGCTAACCTCCTGCAGCGTGCTAACTTGCCTGGCCACTAGCCTCCACCAACGCGCTAACTTGCCTGCCCGCTAACCTCCTCCGGCGCGCTAACTTGCCTGCCCGCTAGCCTCCACCAACGTGCTAACTTGCCTGGCCGATAACCTTTTGGCGCACTAACTTGCCTGCCCGCTAGCCTCCACCAACGCGCTAACTTGCCTGGGCGCTAACCTCCGGCGGCGCGCTAATTTGCCTGCCCGCTATCCTCCTCAGGCGTGCTAACTTGCCTACCCGCTAGCCTCATCTGGCGCGCAAACTTACATGGCCGCTAACCTCCTCCGGCGCACAAACTTCCTGCCCGCTAGCCTCCACCAACGCGCTAACTTGTCTGGCCGCTAACCTCCTCTGGCGCACTAACTTGCAAGCCCGCTAAACTCCTCCGGTGCACTAACTTGCCTGCCTGCTAGGCGCTGCTCCGGCGCGCTAACTAAACTCCTCCTCCTAACTTGCCTACCCGCTAGCCTCCTCTGGCGTGCTAACTTGACTGGCTGCTAACCTTCTCCGGCGCACTAACTTGCCAGACCGCTAACCTCCTCCGGCGCAGTAACTTGCCTGCCCGCTAGCCTCCTCCGGCGCACTAACTTGCCCTACCCGCTAACCTCCTCCAGCACGCTAACTTGCCTGCACCCTAGCCTCCGCCGGCGTGCTATCTTGGCCTGACTGCTAGCCACCACCGGCGCGCTAACTTGGCTTCCCTGATAGTCTACTCTGGCGCTCTAACTTACCAGGCCGCTAACCACATCCGGCGCGCTAAGTTGCCTGGCCGGTAGACTCATCCGACGCACTAATGTACCTGCCCACTAGCCTCCACCAACGTGCTAACTTGCCTGGCTGCTAACCTCCTACGGCGCACTTACTTGCCTGGCCGCTAACCTCATCTGGCGCACTAACTTGCCAGTCCGCTAGCCTCCACCGACGCACTAACTTGTCTGGCCACTAACCCTGTCCGGCGCGCTAAATTGCCTCCCACTAGCCTCCGCCGGCACACTAACATGCCCGCCTGCTAACCTCCTCCCGCGCACTAACATGCCTGGCCGCAAGCCTTCTACGGCGCGCTAACTTACCTGTCCACTAGCCTCTGCCAGTTCGCCAACTTGTCCTGCCCGCTAACCCCCTCCGGCGCACTAACTTCCCAGGCCGCTAACCTCCTCCGGCGCACTAACTTGCCTGCCCGCTAACCTCCTCCGGCGCACTAACTTGACTGGCCGCTAATCTCCTGCGGCGCACTAATTTGCCTGCCCGCTTGCTTCCTCCGGCGCACTAACTTGCCTGGCCGCTAACCTCCTCCGGTGCGCTAACTTGCCTGGCTGCTAACCAGCTCCGGCGCACTAATTTGCCTGCTAACCGCCAATGGCGCATTAACTTGCCTGGCCGCTAACCTCCACCGGCGCGCTAACTTGCCTGGCCGCTAACCTCCACCAACGCGCTAACTTGCCTGTCCGCTAACCTCATCCAGCGCACTAATTTGCCTGCTAACCTCGTCCGGCGCACTAACTTGCCAGGCCGCTAACCTCCTCCGACGCGCTAACTTGCCTGGCCGCTAGCCTCCACCAGCGCGCTAACTTGTCTGGCTGCTAACCTCATCCGGCGCACTAACTTGCCTGGCCGCTAGCCTCCACCGACGCAGTAACTTGTCTGGCCACTAACCTCGTCCGGCGCGCTAACTTGCCTCCAACTAGCCTCCGCCGGCACACTAACATGCCCGCCTGCTAACCTCCTCCCGCGCACTAACATGCCTGGCCGCAAGCCTTCTACGGCGCGCTAACTTACCTGTCCACTAGCCTCTGCCAGTTCGCCAACTTGTCCTGCCCGCTAACCCCCTCCGGCGCACTAACTTCCCAGGCCGCTAACATCCTCCGGCGCACTAACTTGCCTGCCCGCTAACCTCCTCCGGCGCACTAACTTGACTGGCCGCTAATCTCCTGCGGCGCACTAATTTGCCTGCCCGCTTGCTTCCTGCGGCGCACTAACTTGCCTGGCCGCTAACCTCCTCTGGCGAACTAACTTGCCTGCTAACCTCCACCGGCGCACTAACTTGACTGGCCGCTAACCTCCTCCGGCGCGCTAACTTGCCAGGCGGCTAACCAGCTCCGGCGCACTAATTTGCCTGCTAACCTCCTCCGGCGCACTAACTTGCCAGGCCACTAACCTCCTCCGGCGCGCTAACTTGCCTGGCCGCTAGCCTCCACCAACGCGCTAACTTGCCTGGCCGCTAACCCCATCCGGCGCACTAACTTGCCTGCCCGCTAGCCTCCACCAACACGCTAACTTGCCTGGCCGCTAACCTCCTCTGGTGCACTAACTTGCAAGCCCGCTAGCCTCCTCCGGCGCACTAACTTGCCTGGCCGCTAACCTCCTCCGGCGCACTAACTTGCCTGGCCGCTAACCTCCTCCGGCGCTCTAACTTGCCTGCCCCCTAGCCTCCACCAACCCGCTAACTTGCATGCCCGCTAGCCTCCTCCGGCGCGCTAACTTACCTGACCGCTAACCTCCTCCGGCGCACTAACTTGCCCTACCCACTAACCTCCTCCGGCGCGCTAACTTACCTGACCGCTAACCTCCTCCGGCGCACTAACTTACCTGCCCGCTAGACTCCACCAACGCGCTAACTTGTCTGGCCGCTAACCTCCTCCGGCGCACTAACTTGCCTGTCGGATAACCTCTTCCGGCGCGCTAACTTGCCTGCCCGCTAGCCTCCTCCGGCGCACTAACTTGACTGGCCGCTAACCTCCTCCGGCGCGCTAACTTGTCTGTCCGCTAGCCTCCTCTGGCGCACTAACTTGTCTGGCCGCTAACCTCCTCCGGCGCACTAACATACCTGGCCGCAAGCCTCCGACGGCGCGCTAACTTAACTGTCCACTAACCTCTGGCGGTTCGCCCACTTGTCCTGCCCGCTAACCCCCTCCGGCGCACTAACTTGCCTGTCGGATAACCTCTTCCGGCGCGCTAACTTCCCTGCCCGCTAGCCTCCTCCGGCGCACTAACTTGACTGGCCGCTAACCTCCTCCGGCGCGCTAACTTGTCTGTCCGCTAGCCTCCTCCGGCGCACTAACTTGCCTGGCCGCTAACCTCATCCGGCGCACTAACTTGCCTGCCCGCTAAACTCCTCCGGCGCACTAACTTGCCTGGCCGCTAGCCTCCACCGACGCACTAACTTGCCCTACCCACTAACCTCCTCCGGCGCACTAACTTGCCCGCACCCAAGCCTCCTCCGGCGCGCTAACTTACCTGACCGCTAACCTCCTCCGGCGCACTAACTTGCCCTACCCACTAACCTCCTCCGGCGCGCTAACTTACCTGACCACTAACCTCCTCCGGCGCACTAACTTGCCCGCACCCTAGCCTCCGCCGGCGTACTATCTTGGCCTGCACGCTAACCTCCTCCGGTGCACTAACTTGCCCTACCCACTAACCTCCTCCGGCGCACTAACTTACCTGACCACTAACCTCCTCCGGCGCACTAACTTGCCCTACCCACTTACCTCCTCCGGCGTGCTAACTTACCAGACCGCTAACCTCCGCCGGCGCACTAACTTGCCTGCCCGCTAGCCTCCAGCAACACGCTAACTTGCCTGGCCGCTAACCTCCTCCGGCACACGAACTTGACAGGCCGCTAATCTCCTCCGTCGCACTAATTTGCCCGCCCGCTAACCGCCTCCGGCGCACTAACTTGCCTGGCCGCTAGCCTCCTCCGACGCACTAACTTGTCAGGCCACTAACCTCGTCTGGCGCGCTAACTTGCCTGCCCCATAGCCTCCGCCGGCACGCTAACATGCCTGCCTGCTAACCTCCTCCGGCGCACTAACATGCCTGGCCGCAAGCCTCCGACGGCGCGCTAGCTTACCTGTCCACTAACCTCTGCCGGTTCGCCAACTTCTTCTGCCCGCTAACCCCCTCCGGCGCACTAACTTGCCTGTCGGCTAACCTCTTCCGGCGCGCTAACTTGACTGCCCGCTAGCCTCCACCAACGCGCTAACTTGCCAGGCCGCTAACCTCCTCTGGCGCACTAACTTGCCTGGCCGCTAACCTCCTCCGGCGCGCTAACTTGCCTGGCCGCTAGCCTCCACAAACGCGCTAACTTGCCTGGCCGCTAACCTCATCCGGCGCACTAACTTGCCTGCCCGCTAGCCTCCTCTGGCGCCCTAACTTGTCTGGCCGCTAACCTCCTCCGGCGCACTAACTTACCTGCCTGCTAACCTCCTCCGGCGCACTAACTTCCTGCCCGCTAGCCTCAACCAACGCGCTAACTTGCCTGGCCGCTAACCTCCTCTGGTGCACTAACTTGCAAGCCCGCTAAAATGCTCCGGCGCACTAACTTGCCTGCCCGCTAGCCTCCCCCGGCGCACTAACTTGACTGGCCGCTAACCTCCTCCGGAGCACTAACTTGCCTGCACCCTAGCCTCCGCCGGCGTGCTATTTTGGCTTGCCCGCTAACCTCCTCCGGCGCACTAACTTGTCCTACCCACTAACCTCCTCCGGCGCGCTAACTTACCTGACCGCTAACCTCCTCCGGCGCACTAACTTGCCCTACCCACTAACATCCTCCGGCGCGCTAACTTACCTGACCGCTAACCTCCTCCGGCGCACTAACTTGCCTGCTCGCTAGCCTCCACCAACGCGCTAACTTCCCAGGCCGCAAACCTCCTCCGGCACTCGAACTAGACAGGCCGCTAATCTCCTCCGGCGCACTAATTTGCCTGCCCGCTAGCCTCCGGCGCACTAACTTGCCTGGCCGCTAACCTCCTCCGGCGCGCTAACTTGCCTGGCCGCTAGCCTCCACCAACTCGCTAACTTGCCTGGATGCTAATCTCATCCGGCGCAATAACTTGCCTGCCTGCTAGCCTCCTCCGGCGAACTAACTTGCCTGGCCGCTAGCCTCCACCGATGCACTACCTTTTCAGGCCACTAACCTCGTCCGGCGCGCTAACTTGCCTGCCCCCTAGCCTCCGCCGGCACGCTAACATGCCTGCCCGCTAGCCTCCTCTGGCGCCCTAACTTGTCTGGCCGCTAACCTCCTCCGGCGCGCTAACTTACCTGACCGCTAACCTCCTCCGGCGCACTAACTTGCCCTACCCACTAACCTCCTCCGGCGCGCTAACTTACCTGACCGCTAACCTCCTCCGGCGCACTAACTTGCCTGCTCGCTAGCCTCCACCAACGCGCTAACTTCCCAGGCCGCTAACCTCCTCCGGCACTCGAACTTGACAGGCCGCTAATCTCCTCCGGCGCACTAATTTGCCTGCCCTCTAGCCTCTGGCGCACTAACTTGCCTGGCCCCTAACCTCCTCCGGCGCACTAACTTGCCTGGCCGCTAGCCTCCACCGACGCACTAACTTGTCAGGCCACTAACCTCGTCCGGCGCGCTAACTTCCCTGCCCCCTAGCCTCCGCCGGCAAGCTAACATGCCTGCCCGCTAGCCTCCTCCGGCGCACTAACTTGACTGGCCACTAACCTCCTCCGGCGCAATAACTTGTCCTACCCACTAACCTCCTCCGGCGCTCTAACTTGCCCGCACCCTAGCCTCCGCCGGCGTGCTATCTTGGCCTGCCCGCTAACCTCCTCCGGCGCACTAACTTGCCCTACCCACTAACCTCCTCCGGCGCGCTAACTTACCTGACCGCTAACCTCCTCCGGCGCACTAATGTGCCCTACCCACTAACCTCCTCCGGCGCGCTAACTTACCAGACCGCTAACCTCCTCTGGCGCACTAACTTGCCTGCCCACTAGCCTCCACCAACATGCTAACTTGCCTGGCCGATAACCTCCTCTGTCACTCGAACTTGACAGGCCGCTAATCTCCTCCGGCGCACTAATTTGCCTGCCCGCTAGCCTCCTCCGGCGCACTAACTTGCCTGGCCGCTAGCCTCCACCAACGCGCTAACTTGCCTGGCTGCTAACCTCAGCCGGCGCGCTAACTTGCCTGCCCGCTAGCCTCCTCCGGCGCTCTAACTTGCCCGCACCCTAGCCTCCGCCGGCGTGCTATCTTGGCCTGCCCGCTAACCTCCTCCGGCGCACTAACTTGCCCTACCCACTAAACACCTCCGGCGCGCTAACTTACCTGACCGCTAACCTCCTCCGGCGCACTAACTTGCCCTACCCACTAACCTCCTCCGGCGCGCTAACTTACCTGACCACTAACCTCCTCCGGCGCACTAACTTGCCCGCACCCTAGCCTCCGCCGGCGTGCTATCTTGGCCTGCCCGCAAACCTCCTCCGGTGCACTAACTTGCCCTACCCACTAACCTCCTCCAGCGCACTAACTTACCTGACCACTAACCTCCTCCGGCGCACTAACTTGCCCTACCCACTAACCTCCTCCGGCGCACTAACTTGCCCGCACACTAGCCTCCTCCGGCGCACTAACTTACCTGACCGCTAACCTCCTCCGGCGCACTAACTTGCCCTACCCACTAACCTCCTCCGGTGCGCTAACTTACCAGACCGCTAACCTCCTCCGGCGCACTAACTTGCCTGCCCGCTAGCCTCCACCAACGCGCTAACTTGCCTGGCCGCTAACCTCCTCCGGCACTCGAACTTGACAGGGCGCTAATCTCCTCCGGCGCACTAATTTGCCTGCCCGCTAGCCTCCTCTGGCGCGCTAACTTGCCCTACCCACTAAGATCCTCCGGTGCGCTAACTTACCTGACCGCTAACCTCCTCCGGCGCACTAACTTGCCCTACCCACTAACCTCCTCCGGCGCGCTAACTTACCTGACCACTAACCTCCTCCGGCGCACTAACTTGCCCACACCCTAGCCTCCACCGGCGAGCTATCTTGGCCTGCCCGCTAACCTCCTCCGGTGCACTAACTTGCCCTACCCACTAACCTCCTCCGGCGCACTAACTTACCTGACCACTAACCTCCTCCGGCGCACTAACTTGCCTGGCCGCTAACCTCCTCCGGCGCGCTAACTTGCCTGGCCGCTAGCCTCCACCAACGCGCTAACTTGCCTGGCCGCTAACCTCATCCGGCGCACTAACTTGCCTGCCCGCTAGCCTCCTCTGGCGCGCTAACTTGTCTGGCCGCTAACCTCCTCCGGCGCACTAACTTACCTGCCCGCTAACCTCCTCCGGCGCACTAACTTCCTGCCCGCTAGCCTCAACCAACGCGCTAACTTGCCTGGCCGCTAACCTCCTCTGGTGCACTAACTTGCCTGCCCGCTAACCTCCTCCGGCGCGCTAACTTCCCAGGCCGCTAACCTCCTCCGGCACTCGAACTTGACAGGCCGCTAATCTCCTCCGGCGCACTAATTTGCCTGCCCGCTAGCCTCCTCCGGCGCACTAACTTGCCTGGCCGCTAACCTCCTCCGGCGCGCTAACTTGCCTGGCCGCTAGCCTCCACCAACTCACTAACTTGCCTGGATGCTAATCTCATCCGGCGCACTAACTTGCCTGCCAGCTAGCCTCCTCTGGCGCGCTAACTTGTCTGGGCCCCTAACCTCCTCCGGCGCACTAACTTGCCTGGCCGCTAGCCTCCACCGACGCACTAACTTGTCAGGCCACTAACCTCGTCCGGCGCGCTAACTTCCCTGCCCCCTAGCCTCCGCCGGCAAGCTAACATGCCTGCCCGCTAGCCTCCTCCGGCGCACTCACTTGACTGGCCGCTAACCTCCTCCGGCGCACTAACTTGCCCTACCCACTAACCTCCTCCGGCGCTCTAACTTGCCCGCAACCTAGCCTCCGCCGGCGTGCTATCTTTTCCTGCCCGCTAACCTCCTCCGGCGCACTAACTTGCCCTACCCACTAACCTCCTCCGGCGCGCTAACTTACCTGCCCGCTAAGCTCCTCTGGCGCACTAACTTGCCTGCCCACTAGCCTCCACCAACACGCTAACTTGCCTGGCCGATAACCTCCTCCGGCACTCGAACTTGCCTGGCCGCTAATCTCCTCCGGCGCGCTAACTTGCCTGGCCGATAGCCTCCACCAACGCGCTAACTTGCCTGGCCGCTAACCTCAGCCGGCGCACTAACTTGCCTGCCCGCTAGCCTCCTCCGGCGCACTAACTTGTCTGGCCGCTAACCTCCTCCGGAGCACTAACTTGCCTCGCCGCTAGCCTCCACCAACGCACTAACTTGCCTGGCCGCTAACCTCATCCGGCGCACTAACTTGCCTGCCCGCTAGCCTCCTCTGGCGCCCTAACTTGTCTGGCCGCTAACCTCCTCCGGCGCACTAACATGCCTGGCCGCAAGCCTCCGACGGCGCGCTAACGTAACTGTCCACTAACCTCTGCCGGTTCGCCAACTTGTCCTGCCTGCTAACCCCCTCCGGCGCACTAACTTGCCTGTCGGGTAACCTCTTCCGGCGCGATAACTTGCCTGCCCGCTAGCCTCCTCCGGCGCACAACCTTACCTCTCCACTAGCCTCCGCCAGCACGCCAACTTGTCCTGCGCGGTAGCCTCCTCTGGCACGCTAACATGGCCTGTCCGCTAACCTCCTCCGGCGTGCTAACTTTGCCTCCCTGATAGCCTTCTCTGGCGCGCTGACTTGCCTGGCCGCTAACCTTCTCCGGCGCACTAACTTGCCTGGCCGCTAACCTCCTCCGGCGCGCTAACTTGCCTGGCCGCTAGCCTCCACAAACGCGCTAACTTGCCTGGCCGCTAACCTCATCCGGCGCACTAACTTGCCTGCCCGCTAGCCTCCTCTGGCGCCCTAACTTGTCTGGCCGCTAACCTCCTCCGGCGCACTAACTTACCTGCCTGCTAACCTCCTCCGGCGCACTAACTTCCTGCCCGCTAGCCTCAACCAACGCGCTAACTTGCCTGGCCGCTAACCTCCTCTGGTGCACTAACTTGCAAGCCCGCTAAAATGCTCCGGCGCACTAACTTGCCTGCCCGCTAGCCTCCCCCGGCGCACTAACTTGACTGGCCGCTAACCTCCTCCGGAGCACTAACTTGCCTGCACCCTAGCCTCCGCCGGCGTGCTATTTTGGCTTGCCCGCTAACCTCCTCCGGCGCACTAACTTGTCCTACCCACTAACCTCCTCCGGCGCGCTAACTTACCTGACCGCTAACCTCCTCCGGCGCACTAACTTGCCCTACCCACTAACATCCTCCGGCGCGCTAACTTACCTGACCGCTAACCTCCTCCGGCGCACTAACTTGCCTGCTCGCTAGCCTCCACCAACGCGCTAACTTCCCAGGCCGCAAACCTCCTCCGGCACTCGAACTAGACAGGCCGCTAATCTCCTCCCGCGCACTAATTTGCCTGCCCGCTAGCCTCCTCTGGCGCGCTAACTTGTCTGGCCGCTAACCTCCTCCGGCACACTAACTTGCCTAGCCGCCAGCCTCCACCGACGCACTAACTTCTCAGGCCACTAACCTCCTCCGGCGCACTAACTTGCCCTACCCACTAACCTCCTCCGGTGCGCTAACTTGCCTGACCGCTAACCTCTTCCGGCGCACTAACTTGCCTGCCCGCTAGCCTACACCAACGCGCTAACTTGCCAGGCCGGTAACCTCCTCCGGCACTCGAACTTGACAGGCCGCTAATCTCCTCCGGCGCACTAATTTGCCTGCCCGCTAGCCTCCGGCGCACTAACTTGCCTGGCCGCTAACCTCCTCCGGCGCGCTAACTTGCCTGGCCGCTAGCCTCCACCAACTCGCTAACTTGCCTGGATGCTAATCTCATCCGGCGCAATAACTTGCCTGCCTGCTAGCCTCCTCCGGCGAACTAACTTGCCTGGCCGCTAGCCTCCACCGATGCACTACCTTTTCAGGCCACTAACCTCGTCCGGCGCGCTAACTTGCCTGCCCCCTAGCCTCCGCCGGCACGCTAACATGCCTGCCCGCTAGCCTCCTCTGGCGCCCTAACTTGTCTGGCCGCTAACCTCCTCCGGCGCGCTAACTTACCTGACCGCTAACCTCCTCCGGCGCACTAACTTGCCCTACCCACTAACCTCCTCCGGCGCGCTAACTTACCTGACCGCTAACCTCCTCCGGCGCACTAACTTGCCTGCTCGCTAGCCTCCACCAACGCGCTAACTTCCCAGGCCGCTAACCTCCTCCGGCACTCGAACTTGACAGGCCGCTAATCTCCTCCGGCGCACTAATTTGCCTGCCCTCTAGCCTCTGGCGCACTAACTTGCCTGGCCCCTAACCTCCTCCGGCGCACTAACTTGCCTGGCCGCTAGCCTCCACCGACGCACTAACTTGTCAGGCCACTAACCTCGTCCGGCGCGCTAACTTCCCTGCCCCCTAGCCTCCGCCGGCAAGCTAACATGCCTGCCCGCTAGCCTCCTCCGGCGCACTAACTTGACTGGCCACTAACCTCCTCCGGCGCAATAACTTGTCCTACCCACTAACCTCCTCCGGCGCTCTAACTTGCCCGCACCCTAGCCTCCGCCGGCGTGCTATCTTGGCCTGCCCGCTAACCTCCTCCGGCGCACTAACTTGCCCTACCCACTAACCTCCTCCGGCGCGCTAACTTACCTGACCGCTAACCTCCTCCGGCGCACTAATGTGCCCTACCCACTAACCTCCTCCGGCGCGCTAACTTACCAGACCGCTAACCTCCTCTGGCGCACTAACTTGCCTGCCCACTAGCCTCCACCAACACGCTAACTTGCCTGGCCGATAACCTCCTCTGTCACTCGAACTTGACAGGCCGCTAATCTCCTCCGGCGCACTAATTTGCCTGCCCGCTAGCCTCCTCCGGCGCACTAACTTGCCTGGCCGCTAGCCTCCACCAACGCGCTAACTTGCCTGGCTGCTAACCTCAGCCGGCGCGCTAACTTGCCTGCCCGCTAGCCTCCTCCGGCGCTCTAACTTGCCCGCACCCTAGCCTCCGCCGGCGTGCTATCTTGGCCTGCCCGCTAACCTCCTCCGGCGCACTAACTTGCCCTACCCACTAAACACCTCCGGCGCGCTAACTTACCTGACCGCTAACCTCCTCCGGCGCACTAACTTGCCCTACCCACTAACCTCCTCCGGCGCGCTAACTTACCTGACCACTAACCTCCTCCGGCGCACTAACTTGCCCGCACCCTAGCCTCCGCCGGCGTGCTATCTTGGCCTGCCCGCAAACCTCCTCCGGTGCACTAACTTGCCCTACCCACTAACCTCCTCCAGCGCACTAACTTACCTGACCACTAACCTCCTCCGGCGCACTAACTTGCCCTACCCACTAACCTCCTCCGGCGCACTAACTTGCCCGCACACTAGCCTCCTCCGGCGCACTAACTTACCTGACCGCTAACCTCCTCCGGCGCACTAACTTGCCCTACCCACTAACCTCCTCCGGTGCGCTAACTTACCAGACCGCTAACCTCCTCCGGCGCACTAACTTGCCTGCCCGCTAGCCTCCACCAACGCGCTAACTTGCCTGGCCGCTAACCTCCTCCGGCACTCGAACTTGACAGGGCGCTAATCTCCTCCGGCGCACTAATTTGCCTGCCCGCTAGCCTCCTCTGGCGCGCTAACTTGCCCTACCCACTAAGATCCTCCGGTGCGCTAACTTACCTGACCGCTAACCTCCTCCGGCGCACTAACTTGCCCTACCCACTAACCTCCTCCGGCGCGCTAACTTACCTGACCACTAACCTCCTCCGGCGCACTAACTTGCCCACACCCTAGCCTCCACCGGCGAGCTATCTTGGCCTGCCCGCTAACCTCCTCCGGTGCACTAACTTGCCCTACCCACTAACCTCCTCCGGCGCACTAACTTACCTGACCACTAACCTCCTCCGGCGCACTAACTTGCCTGGCCGCTAACCTCCTCCGGCGCGCTAACTTGCCTGGCCGCTAGCCTCCACCAACGCGCTAACTTGCCTGGCCGCTAACCTCATCCGGCGCACTAACTTGCCTGCCCGCTAGCCTCCTCTGGCGCGCTAACTTGTCTGGCCGCTAACCTCCTCCGGCGCACTAACTTACCTGCCCGCTAACCTCCTCCGGCGCACTAACTTCCTGCCCGCTAGCCTCAACCAACGCGCTAACTTGCCTGGCCGCTAACCTCCTCTGGTGCACTAACTTGCCTGCCCGCTAACCTCCTCCGGCGCGCTAACTTCCCAGGCCGCTAACCTCCTCCGGCACTCGAACTTGACAGGCCGCTAATCTCCTCCGGCGCACTAATTTGCCTGCCCGCTAGCCTCCTCCGGCGCACTAACTTGCCTGGCCGCTAACCTCCTCCGGCGCGCTAACTTGCCTGGCCGCTAGCCTCCACCAACTCACTAACTTGCCTGGATGCTAATCTCATCCGGCGCACTAACTTGCCTGCCAGCTAGCCTCCTCTGGCGCGCTAACTTGTCTGGGCCCCTAACCTCCTCCGGCGCACTAACTTGCCTGGCCGCTAGCCTCCACCGACGCACTAACTTGTCAGGCCACTAACCTCGTCCGGCGCGCTAACTTCCCTGCCCCCTAGCCTCCGCCGGCAAGCTAACATGCCTGCCCGCTAGCCTCCTCCGGCGCACTCACTTGACTGGCCGCTAACCTCCTCCGGCGCACTAACTTGCCCTACCCACTAACCTCCTCCGGCGCTCTAACTTGCCCGCAACCTAGCCTCCGCCGGCGTGCTATCTTTTCCTGCCCGCTAACCTCCTCCGGCGCACTAACTTGCCCTACCCACTAACCTCCTCCGGCGCGCTAACTTACCTGCCCGCTAAGCTCCTCTGGCGCACTAACTTGCCTGCCCACTAGCCTCCACCAACACGCTAACTTGCCTGGCCGATAACCTCCTCCGGCACTCGAACTTGCCTGGCCGCTAATCTCCTCCGGCGCGCTAACTTGCCTGGCCGATAGCCTCCACCAACGCGCTAACTTGCCTGGCCGCTAACCTCAGCCGGCGCACTAACTTGCCTGCCCGCTAGCCTCCTCCGGCGCACTAACTTGTCTGGCCGCTAACCTCCTCCGGAGCACTAACTTGCCTCGCCGCTAGCCTCCACCAACGCACTAACTTGCCTGGCCGCTAACCTCATCCGGCGCACTAACTTGCCTGCCCGCTAGCCTCCTCTGGCGCCCTAACTTGTCTGGCCGCTAACCTCCTCCGGCGCACTAACATGCCTGGCCGCAAGCCTCCGACGGCGCGCTAACGTAACTGTCCACTAACCTCTGCCGGTTCGCCAACTTGTCCTGCCTGCTAACCCCCTCCGGCGCACTAACTTGCCTGTCGGGTAACCTCTTCCGGCGCGATAACTTGCCTGCCCGCTAGCCTCCTCCGGCGCACAACCTTACCTCTCCACTAGCCTCCGCCAGCACGCCAACTTGTCCTGCGCGGTAGCCTCCTCTGGCACGCTAACATGGCCTGTCCGCTAACCTCCTCCGGCGTGCTAACTTTGCCTCCCTGATAGCCTTCTCTGGCGCGCTGACTTGCCTGGCCGCTAACCTTCTCCGGCGCACTAACTTGCAAGCCCGCTAGCCTCCTCCGGCACTCTAACTAGACTGGCCGCTAACCTATTCCGGAGCGCTAACTTGCCTGCCGCTAACCTCCTCCGGCGCGCTAACTTGCCTGGCTGCTAGCCTCCACCAACGCGCTAACTTGCCTGCCCGCTAGGCTCCTCCAGCGCACTAACTTGCCTGCAAGCTAGCCTCCTCCGGCGCACTAACTTGCCTGGCCACTAGCCTCCTCCGGCGCACTAACTTGACTGGCCACTAACCTCCTCCGGCGCAATAACTTGCCTGCTAACCACCACCGGCGCACTAACTTGCCTGCACCCTAGCCTCCGCCGGCGTGCTATCTTGGCTTGCCCGCTAACCTCCTCCGGCGCACTAACTTGTCCTACCCACTAACCTCCTCCGGCGCGCTAACTTACCTGACCGCTAACCTCCTCCGGCGCACTAATGTGCCCTACCCACTAACCTCCTCCGGCGCGCTAACTTACCTGCCCGCTAACCTCCTCTGGCGCACTAACTTGCCTGCCCACTAGCCTCCACCAACACGCTAACTTGCCTGGCCGATAACCTCCTCCGTCACTCGAACTTGACAGGCCGCTAATCTCCTCCGGCGCACTAATTTGACTGCCCGCTAGCCTCCTCCGGCGCACTAACTTGCCTGGCCGCTAGCCTCCACCAACGCGCTAACTTGCCTGGCCGCTAACCTCAGCCGGCGCGCTAACTTGCCTGCCCGCTAGCCTCCTCCGGCGCTCTAACTTGCCCGCACCCTAGCCTCCGCCAGCGTGCTATCTTGGCCTGCCCGCTAACCTCCTCCGGCGCACTAACTTGCCCTACCCACTAAACTCCTCCGGCGCACTAACTTGACTGGCTGCTAACCTCCTCCGGCGCAATAACTTGCCCTACCCACTAACCTCCTCCGGCGCGCTAACTTACCTGACCGCTAACCTCCTCCGGCGCACTAACTTGCCCTACCCACTAACCTCCTCCGGCGCGCTAACTTACCTGACCACTAACCTCCTCCGGCGCACTAACTTGCCCGCACCCTAGCCTCCGCCGGCGTGCTATCTTGGCCTGCCCGCAAACCTCCTCCGGTGCACTAACTTGCCCTACCCACTAACCTCCTCCAGCGCACTAACTTACCTGACCACTAACCTCCTCCGGCGCACTAAATTGCCCTACCAACTAACCTCCTCCGGCGCACTAACTTGCCAGCACACTAGCCTCCTCCGGCGCACTAACTTACCTGACCGCTAACCTCCTCCGGCGCACTAACTTGCCCTACCCACTAACCTCCTCCGGCGCGCTAACTTACCAGACCGCTAACCTCCTCCGGCGCACTAACTTGCCTGCCCGCTAGCCTCCACCAACGCGCTAACTTGCCTGGCCGCTAACCTCCCCCGGCACTCGAACTTGACAGGGCGCTAATCTCCTCCGGCGCACTAATTTGCCTGCCCGCTAGCCTCCTCTGGCGCGCTAACTTGCCCTACCCACTAAGATCCTCCGGTGCGCTAACTTACCTGACCGCTAACCTCCTCCGGCGCACTAACTTGCCCTACCCACTAACCTCCTCCGGCGCGCTAACTTACCTGACCACTAACCTCCTCCGGCGCACTAACTTGCCCACACCCTAGCCTCCACCGGCGTGCTATCTTGGCCTGCCCGCTAACCTCCTCCGGTGCACTAACTTGCCCTACCCACTAACCTCCTCCGGCGCACTAACTTACCTGACCACTAACCTCCTCCGGCGCACTAACTTGCCTGGCCGCTAACCTCCTCCGGCGCGCTAACTTGCCTGGCCGCTAGCCTCCACCAACGCGCTAACTTGCCTGGCCGCTAACCTCATCCGGCGCACTAACTTGCCTGCCCGCTAACCTCCTCTGGCGCGCTAACTTGTCTGGCCGCTAACCTCCTCCGGCGCACTAACTTACCAGCCCGCTAACCTCCTCCGGCGCACTAACTTCCTGCCCGCTAGCCTCAACCAACGCGCTAACTTGCCTGGCCGCTAACCTCCTCTGGTGCACTAACTTGCAAGCCCGCTAACCTCCTCCGGCGCGCTAACTTACCTGACCGCTAACCTCCTCCGGCGCACTAACTTGCCTGCTCACTAGCCTCCACCAACGCGCTAACTTCCTAGGCCGCTAACCTCCTCCGGCACTCGAACTTGACAGGCCGCTAATCTCCTCCGGCGCACTAATTTGCCTGCCCGCTAGCCTCCTCCGGCGCACTAACTTGCTTGGCCGCTAACCTCCTCCGGCGCGCTAACTTGCCTGGCCGCTAGCCTCCACCAACTCACTAACTTGCCTGGATGCTAATCTCATCCGGCGCACTAACTTGCCTGCCAGCTAGCCTCCTCTGGCGCGCTAACTTGTCTGGGCCCCTAACCTCCTCCGGCGCACTAACTTGCCTGGCCGCTAGCCTCCACCGACGCACTAACTTGACAGGCCACTAACCTCGTCCGGCGCGCTAACTTCCCTGCCCCCTAGCCTCCGCCGGCAAGCTAACATGCCTGCCCGCTAGCCTCCTCCGGCGCACTCACTTGACTGGCCGCTAACCTCCTCCGGCGCACTAACTTGCCCTACCCACTAACCTCCTCCGGCGCTCTAACTTGCCCGCAACCTAGCCTCCGCCGGCGTGCTATCTTGGCCTGCCCGCTAACCTCCTCCGGCGCACTAACTTGCCCTACCCACTAACCTCCTCCGGCGCGCTAACTTACCTGCCCGCTAACCTCCTCTGGCGCACTAACTTGCCTGCCCACTAGCCTCCACCAACACGCTAACTTGCCTGGCCGATAACCTCCTCCGGCACTCGAACTTGCCTGGCCGCTAATCTCCTCCGGCGCGCTAACTTGCCTGGCCGATAGCCTCCACCAACGCGCTAACTTGCCTGGCCGCTAACCTCAGCCGGCGCACTAACTTGCCTGCCCGCTAGCCTCCTCCGGCGCACTAACTTGTCTGGCCGCTAACCTCCTCCGGAGCACTAACTTGCCTCGCCGCTAGCCTCCACCAACGAGCTAACTTGCCTGGCCGCTAACCTCATCCGGCGCACTAACTTGCCTGCCCGCTAGCCTCCTCTGGCGCCCTAACTTGTCTGGCCGCTAACCTCCTCCGGCGCACTAACATGCCTGGCCGCAAGCCTCCGACGGCGCGCTAACGTAACTGTCCACTAACCTCTGCCGGTTCGCCAACTTGTCCTGCCCGCTAACCCCCTCCGGCGCACTAACTTGCCTGTCGGGTAACCTCTTCCGGCGCGCTAACTTGCCTGCCCGCTAGCCTCCTCCGGCGCACAACCTTACCTCTCCACTAGCCTCCGCCAGCACGCCAACTTGTCCTGCGCGGTAGCCTCCTCTGGCACGCTAACATGGCCTGTCCGCTAACCTCCTCCGGCGTGCTAACTTTGCCTCCCTGATAGCCTTCTCTGGCGCGCTGACTTGCCTGGCCGCTAACCTCCTCCGGCGCACTAACTTACCAGCCTGCTAACATACTCCGGCGCACTAACCAGCCTGCCCGCTAGCCTCCACCAACGCGCTAACTTGCCTGGCCGCTAACCTTCTCCGGCGCACTAACTTGCAAGCCCGCTAGCCTCCTCCGGCACTCTAACTAGACTGGCCGCTAACCTATTCCGGAGCGCTAACTTGCCTGCCGCTAACCTCCTCCGGCGCGCTAACTTGCCTGGCTGCTAGCCTCCACCAACGCGCTAACTTGCCTGCCCACTAGGCTCCTCCAGCGCACTAACTTGCCTGCAAGCTAGCCTCCTCCGGCGCACTAACTTGCCTGGCCGCTAGCCTCCTCCGGCGCACTAACTTGACTGGCCACTAACCTCCTCCGGCGCAATAACTTGCCTGATAACCACCACGGGCGCACTAACTTGCCTGCACCCTAGCCTCCGCCGGCGTGCTATCTTGGCTTGCCCGCTAACCTCCTCCGGCGCACTAACTTGTCCTACCCACTAACCTCCTCCGGCGCGCTAACTTACCTGACCGCTAACCTCCTCCGGCGCACTAACTTGTCCTACCCACTAACCTCCTCCGGCGCGCTAACTTACCTGACCGCTAACCTCCTCCGGCGCACTAACTTGCCCTACCCACTAACCTCCTCCGGCGCGCTAACTTACCTGACCGCTAACCTCCTCCGGCGCACTAACTTGCCTGCCCGCTAGCCTCCACCAACGCGCTAACTTCCCAGGCCGCTAACCTCCTCCGGCACGCGAACTTGACAGGCCGCTAATCTCCTCCGGCGCACTAATTTGCCTGCCCGCTAGCCTCCGGCGCACTAACTTGCCTGGCCACTAACCTCCTCCGGCGCGCTAACTTGCCTGGCCGCTAGCCTCCACCAACTCGCTAACTTGCCTGGATGCTAATCTCATCCGGCGCACTAACTTGCCTGCCAGCTAGCCTCCTCTGGCGCGCTAACTTGTCTGGGCCCCTAACCTCCTCCGGCGCACTAACTTGCCTGGCCGCTAGCCTCCACCGACGCACTAACTTGACAGGCCACTAACCTCGTCCGGTGCGCTAACTTCCCTGCCCCCTAGCCTCCGCCGGCAAGCTAACATGCCTGCCCGCTAGCCTCCTCCAGCGCACTCACTTGACTGGCCGCTAACCTCCTCCGGCGCACTTACTTGCCCTACCCACTAACCTCCTCCGGCGCTCTAACTTGCCCGCACCCTAGCCTCCGCCGGCGTGCTATCTTGGCCTGCCCGCTAACCTCCTCTGGCGCACTAACTTGCCTGCCCACTAGCCTCCACCAACACGCTAACTTGCCTGGCCGATAACCTCCTCCGGCACTCGAACTTGACAGGCCGCTAACCTCCTCCGGCGCACTAATTTGCCTGCCCGCTAGCCTCCTCCGGCGCACTAACTTGCCTGGCCGCTAACCTCCTCCGGCGCGCTAACTTGCCTGGCCGCTAGCCTCCACCAAGGCGCTAACTTGCCTGGCCGCTAACCTCAGCCGGCGCACTAACTTGCCTGCCCGCTAGCCTCCTCCGGCGCACTAACTTGTCTGGCCGCTAACCTCCTCAGGAGCACTAACTTGCCTCGCCGCTAGCCTCCACCAACGCACTAACTTGCCTGGCCGCTAACCTCATCCGGCGCACTAACTTCCCTGCCCGCTAAACTCTTACGGCGCACTAACTTGCCTGGCCGCTAGCCTCCACCGACGCACTAACTTGTCAGGCCACTAACCTCATCCGGCGCATCTAATTTGCCTGCCCCCTAGCCTCCGCCGGCACGCTAACATGCCTACCCGCTAGCCTCCTCCGGCGCACTAACTTGACTGGCTGCTAACCTCCTCCGGCGCACTAACTTGCCCTACCCACTAACCTCCTCCGGCGCACTAACTTGCCCGCACCCTAGCCTCCTCCGGCGCACTAACTTACCTGACCGCTAACCTCCTCCGGCGCACTAACTTGCCCTACCCACTAACCTCCTCCGGCGCGCTAACTTACCTGCTCGCTAATCTCCTCCGGCGCACTAATTTGCCTGCCCGCTAGCCTCCTCTGGCGCGCTAACTTGTCTGGCCGCTAACCTCCTCCAGCGCACTAACTTGCCTGGCCGCTAGCATCCACAGACGCACTTACTTGTCAGGCCACTAACCTCGTCCGGCGCGCTAACTTGCCTGCCCCCTAGCCTCCGCCGGCACGCTAACATGCCTGCCTGCTAACCTCCTCCGGCGCACTAACATGCCTGGCCGCAAGCCTCCGAAGGCGCGCTAGCTTACCTGTCCACTAACCTCTGCCGGTTCGCCAACTTGTCCTGCCCGCTAACCCCCTCCGGCGCACTAACTTGCCTGTTGGCTAACCTCTTCCGGCACGCTAACTTGCCTGCCCGCTAGCCTCCACCAACGCGCTAACTTGCCAGGCCGCTAACCTCCTCCAGCGCACTACCTTCCCTGGCCGCTAACCTCCTCCGGCGCGCTAACTTGCCTGGCCGCTAGCCTCCACCAACGCGCTAACTTCCCAGGCCGCTAACCTCCTCCGGCACTCGAACTTGACAGGCCGCTAATCTCCTCCGGCGCACTAATTTGCCTGCCCGCTAGCCTCCGGCGCACTAACTTGCCTGGCCGCTAACCTCCTCCGGTGCGCTAACTTGCCTGGCCGCTAGCCTCCACCAACTCGCTAACTTGCCTGGATGCTAATCTCATCCGGCGCACTAACTTGCCTGCCAGCTAGCCTCCTCTGGCGCGCTAACTTGTCTGGGCCCCTAACCTCCTCCGGCGCACTAACTTGCCTGGCCGCTAGCCTCCACCGACGCACTAACTTGTCAGGCCACTAACCACGTCCGGCGCGCTAACTTCCCTGCCCCCTAGCCTCCGCCAGCAAGCTAACATGCCTGCCCGCTAGCCTCCTCCGGCGCACTCACTTGACTGGCCGCTAACCTCCTCCGGCGCACTAACTTGCCCTATCCACTAACCTCATCCGGCGCTCTAACTTGCCCGCACCCTAGCCTCCGCCGGCGTGCTATCTTGGCCTGCCCGCTAACCTCCTCCGGCGCACTAACTTGCCCTACCCACTAACCTCCTCCGGCGCGCTAACTTACCTGACCGCTAACCTCCTCCGGCGCACTAACTTGCCCTACCCACTAACCTCCTCCGGCGCGCTAACTTACCTGACCGCTAACCTCCTCCGGCGCACTAACTTGCCTGCTCGCTAGCCTCCACCAACGCGCTAACTTCCCAGGCCGCTAACCTCCTCCGGCACTCGAACTTGACAGGCCGCTAATCTCCTCCGGCGCACTAATTTGCCTGCCCTCTAGCCTCCGGCGCACTAACTTGCCTGGCCCCTAACCTCCTCCGGCGCACTAACTTGCCTGGCCGCTAGCCTCCACCAACGCGCTAACTTGCCTGGCCGCTAACCTCAGCCGGCGCACTAACTTGCCTGCCCGCTAGCCTCCTCCGGCGCACTAACTTGTCTGGCCGCTAACCTCCTCCGGAGCACTAACTTGCCTCGCCGCTAGCCTCCACCAACGCGCTAACTTGCCTGCCTGCTAACCTCATCCGGCGCACTAACTTGCCTGCCCGCCAGCCTCCTCTGGCGCACTAACTTGACTGGCCGCTAACCTCCTCCGGCGCACTAACATACCTGGCCGCAAGCCTCCGACGGCGCGCTAACGTAACTGTCCACTAACCTCTGCCGGTTCGCCAACTTGTCCTGCCCGCTAACCCCCTCCAGCGCACTAACTTGCCTGTCGGGTAACCTCTTCCGGCGCGCTAACTTGCCTGCCCGCTAGCCTCCTCCGGCGCACTACCTTACCTCTCCACTAGCCTCCGCCAGCACGCCAACTTGTCCTGCACGGTAGCCTCCTCTGGCACGCTAACATGGCCTGTCCGCTAACCTCCTCCGGCGAACTAACTTTGCCTCCCTGATAGCCTTCTCTGGCGCGCTGACTTGCCTGGCCGCTAACCTCCTCCGGCGCACTAACTTACCAGCCCGCTAACATACTCCGGCGCACTAACCAGCCTGCCCGCTAGCCTCCACCAACGCGCTAACTTACCTGGCCGCTAACCTTCTCCGGCGCACTAACTTGCAAGCCCGCTAGCCTCCTCCGGCACTCTAACTAGACTGGCCGCTACCCTATTCCGGAGCGCTAACTTGCCTGCCGCTAACCTCCTCCGGCGCGCTAACTTGCCTGGCTGCTAGCCTCCACCAACGCGCTAACTTGCATGCCCGCTAGGCTCCTCCGGCGCACTAACTTGCCTGCAAGCTAGCCTCCTCCGGCGCACTAACTTGCCTGGCCGCTAGCCTCCTCCGGCGCACTAACTTGTCAGGCCACTAACCTCCTCCGGCGCAATAACTTGCCTGCTAACCACCACAGGCGCACTAACTTGACTGGCCGCTAACCTCCTCCGGCGCACTAACTTGCCTGCACCCTAGCCTCCGCCGGCGTGCTATTTTGGCTTGCCCGCTAACCTCCTCCGGCGCACTAACTTGTCCTACCCACTAACCTCCTCCGGCGCGCTAACTTACCTGACCGCTAACCTCCTCCGGCGCACTAACTTGCCCTACCCACTAACCTCCTCCGGCGCGCTAACTTACCTGACCGCTAACCTCCTCCGGCGCACTAACTTGCCTGCCCGCTAGCCTCCACCAACGCGCTAACTTCCCAGGCCGCTAACCTCCTCCGGCACTCGAACTTGACAGGCCGCTAATCTCCTCCGGCGCACTAATTTGCCTGCCCGCTAGCCTCCGGCGCACTAACTTGCCTGGCTGCTAACCTCCTCCGGCGCGCTAACTTGCCTGGCCGCTAGCCTCCACCAACTCGCTAACTTGCCTGGATGCTAATCTCATCCGGCGCACTAACTTGCCTGCCAGCTAGCCTCCTCTGGCGCGCTTACTTGTCTGGGCCCCTAACCTCCTCCGGCGCACTAACTTGCCTGGCCGCTAGCCTCCACCGACGCACTAACTTGTCAGGCCACTAACCTCGTCCGGCGCGCTAACTTCCCTGCCCCCTAGCCTCCGCCGGCAAGCTAACATGCCTGCCCGCTAGCCTCCTCCGGCGCACTCACATAACCGGCCGCTAACCTCCTCCGGCGCACTAACTTGCCCTACCCACTAACCTCCTCCGGCGCTCTAACTTGCCCGCACCCTAGCCTCCGCCGGCGTGCTATCTTGGCTTGCCCGCTAACCTCCTCCGGCGCACTAACTTGCCCTACCCACTAACCTCCTCCGGCGCGCTAACTTACCTGACCGCTAACCTCCTCCGGCGCACTAATTTGCCCTACCCACGAACCTCCTCCGGCGCGCAAATTTACCTGCCCGCTAACCTCCTCTGGCGCACTAACTTGCCTGCCCACTAGCCTCCACCAACACGCTAACTTGCCTGGCCGATAACCTCCTCCGGCACTCGAACTTGACAGGCCGCTAACCTCCTCCGGCGCACTAATTTGCCTGCCCGCTAGCCTCCTCCGGCGCACTAACTTGCCTGCCCACTAGCCTCCACCAACACGCTAACTTGCCTGGCCGCTAACCTCAGCCGGCGCACTAACTTGCCTGCCCGCTAGCCTCCTCCGGCGCACTAACTTGCCTGGCCGCTAACCTCCTCCGGCGCGCTAACTTGCCTGGCCGCTAGCCTCCACCAACGCGCTAACTTGCCTGGCCGCTAACCTCAGCCGGCGCACTAACTTGCCTGCCCGCTAGCCTCCTCCGGCGCACTAACTTGCCTGGCCGCTAACCTCCTCAGGAGCACTAACTTGCCTCGCCGCTAGCCTCCGACGACGCACTAACTTGCCTGGCCGCTAACCTCATCCGGCGCACTAACTTCCCTGCCCGCTAAACTCTTCCGGCGCACTAACTTGCCTGGCCGCTAGCCTCCACTGACGCACTAACTTGTCAGGCCACTAACCTCATCCGGCGCGCTAATTTGCCTGCCCCCTAGCCTCCGCCGGCACGCTAACATGCCTACCCGCTAGCCTCCTCCGGCGCACTAACTTGACTGGCTGCTAACCTCCTCCGGCGCACTAACTTGCCCTACCCACTAACCTCCTCCGGCGCACTAACTTGCCCGCACCCTAGCCTCCTCCGGCGCACTAACTTACCTGACCGCTAACCTCCTCCGGCGCACTAACTTGCCCCACCCACTAACCTCCTCCGGCGCGCTAACTTACCTGCTCGCTAATCTCCTCCGGCGCACTAACTTGCCTGCCCGCTAGCCTACACCAACGCGCTAACTTGCCTGGCCACTAACGTCCTCCGGCACTCGAACTTGACAGGCCGCTAATCTCCTCCGGCGCACTAATTTGCCTGCCCGCTAGCCTCCTCTGGCGCGCTAACTTGTCTGGCCGCTAACCTCCTCCAGCGCACTAACTTGCCTGGCCGCTAGCCTCCACAGACGCACTTACTTGTCAGGCCACTAACCTCGTCCGGCGCGCTAACTTGCCTGCCCCCTAGCCTCCGCCGGCACGCTAACATACCTGCCTGCTAACCTCCTCCGGCGCACTAACATGCCTGGCCGCAAGCCTCCGAAGGCGCGCTAGCTTACCTGTCCACTAACCTCTGCCGGTTCGCCAACTTGTCCTGCCCGCTAACCCCCTCCGGCGCACTAACTTGCCTGTTGGCTAACCTCTTCTGGCGCGCTAACTTGCCTGCCCGCTAGCCTCCACCAACACGCTAACTTGCCAGGCCGCTAACCTCCTCCAGCGCACTACCTTGCCTGGCCGCTAACCTCCTCCGGCGCGCTAACTTGCCTGGCCGCTAGCCTCCACCAACTCACTAACTTGCCTGGATGCTAATCTCATCCGGCGCACTAACTTGCCTGCCAGCTAGCCTCCTCTGGCGCGCTAACTTGTCTGGGCCCCTAACCTCCTCCGGCGCACTAACTTGCCTGGCCGCTAGCCTCCACCGACGCACTAACTTGTCAGGCCACTAACCTCGTCCGGCGCGCTAACTTCCCTGCCCCCTAGCCTCCGCCGGCAAGCTAACATGCCTGCCCGCTAGCCTCCTCCGGCGCACTCACTTGACTGGCCGCTAACCTCCTCCGGCGCACTAACTTGCCCTACCCACTAACCTCCTCCGGCGCTCTAACTTGCCCGCAACCTAGCCTCCGCCGGCGTGCTATCTTGGCCTGCCCGCTAACCTCCTCCGGCGCACTAACTTGCCCTACCCACTAACCTCCTCCGGCGCGCTAACTTACCTGCCCGCTAAGCTCCTCTGGCGCACTAACTTGCCTGCCCACTAGCCTCCACCAACACGCTAACTTGCCTGGCCGATAACCTCCTCCGGCACTCGAACTTGCCTGGCCGCTAATCTCCTCCGGCGCGCTAACTTGCCTGGCCGATAGCCTCCACCAACGCGCTAACTTGCCTGGCCGCTAACCTCAGCCGGCGCACTAACTTGCCCGCCCGCTAGCCTCCTCCGGCGCACTAACATGTCTGGCCGCTAACCTCCTCCGGAGCACTAACTTGCCTCGCCGCTAGCCTCCACCAACGCGCTAACTTGCCTGGCCGCTAACCTCATCCGGCGCACTAACTTGCCTGCCCGCTAGCCTCCTCTGGCGCCCTAACTTGTCTGGCCGCTAACCTCCTCCGGCGCACTAACATGCCTGGCCGCAACCTCCGACGGCGCGCTAACGTAACTGTCCACTAACCTCTGCCGGTTCGCCAACTTGTCCTGCCCGCTAACCCCCTCCGGCGCACTAACTTGCCTGTCGGGTAACCTCTTCCGGCGCGCTAACTTGCCTGCCCGCTAGCCTCCTCCGGCGCACAACCTTACCTCTCCACTAGCCTCCGCCAGCACGCCAACTTGTCCTGCGCGGTAGCCTCCTCTGGCACGCTAACATGGCCTGTCCGCTAACCTCCTCCGGCGTGCTAACTTTGCCTCCCTGATAGCCTTCTCTGGCGCGCTGACTTGCCTGGCCGCTAACCTCCTCCGGCGCACTAACTTACCAGCCCGCTAACATACTCCGGCGCACTAACCAGCCTGCCCGCTAGCCTCCACCAACGCGCTAACTTGCCTGGCCGCTAACCTTCTCCGGCGCACTAACTTGCAAGCCCGCTAGCCTCCTCCGGCACTCTAACTAGACTGGCCGCTACCCTATTCCGGAGCGCTAACTTGCCTGCCGCTAACCTCCTCCGGCGCGCTAACTTGCCTGGCTGCTAGCCTCCACCAACGCGCTAACTTGCCTGCCCGCTAGGCTCCTCCAGCGCACTAACTTGCCTGCAAGCTAGCCTCCTCCGGCGCACTAACTTGCCTGGCCGCTAGCCTCCTCCGGCGCACTAACTTGACTGGCCACTAACCTCCTCCGGCGCAATAACTTGCCTGCTAACCACCACCGGCGCACTAACTTGCCTGCACCCTAGCCTCCGCCGGCATGCTATCTTGGCTTGCCCGCTAACCTCCTCCGGCGCACTAACTTGTCCTACCCACTAATCTCCTCCGGCGCGCTAACTTACCTGACCGCTAACCTCCTCCGGCGCACTAACTTGCCCTACCCACTAACCTCCTCCGGCGCGCTAACTTACCTGACCGCTAACCTCCTCCGGCGCACTAACTTGCCTGCCCGCTAGCCTCCACCAACGCGCTAACTTCCCAGGCCGCTAACCTCCTCCGGCACTCGAACTTGACAGGCCGCTAATCTCCTCCGGCGCACTAATTTGCCTGCCCGCTAGCCTCCGGCGCACTAACTTGCCTGGCCGCTAACCTCCTCCGGCGCGCTAACTTGCCTGGCCGCTAGCCTCCACCAACTCGCTAACTTGCCTGGATGCTAATCTCATCCGGCGCACTAACTTGCCTGCCAGCTAGCCTCCTCTGGCGCGCTAACTTGTCTGGGCCCCTAACCTCCTCCGGCGCACTAACTTGCCTGGCCGCTAGCCTCCACCGACGCACTAACTTGTCAGGCCACTAACCTCGTCCGGCGCGCTAACTTCCCTGCCCCCTAGCCTCCGCCGGCAAGCTAACATGCCTGCCCGCTAGCCTCCTCCGGCGCACTCACTTGACTGGCCGCTAACCTCCTCCGGCGCACTAACTTGCCCTACCCACTAACCTCCTCCGGCGCTCTAACTTGCCCGCACCCTAGCCTCCGCCGGCGTGATATCTTGGCCTGCCCGCTAACCTCCTCTGGCGCACTAACTTGCCTGCCCACTAGCCTCCACCAACACGCTAACTTGCCTGGCCGCTAACCTCCTCCGGCACTCGAACTTGACAGGCCGCTAACCTCCTCCGGCGCACTAATTTGCCTGCCCGCTAGCCTCCTCCGGCGCACTAACTTGCCTGGCCGCTAACCTCCTCCGGCGCGCTAACTTGCCTGGCCGCTAGCCTCCACCAACGCGCTAACTTGCCTGGCCGCTAACCTCAGCCGGCGCACTAACTTGCCTGCCCGCTAGCCTCCTCCGGCGCACTAACTTGTCTGGCCGCTAACCTCCTCAGGAGCACTAACTTGCCTCGCCGCTAGCCTCCACCAACGCACTAACTGGCCTGGCCGCTAACCTCATCCGGCGCACTAACTTGCAAGCCCGCTAACCTCCGCCGGCGCACTAACTTGTCCTACCCACTAACCTCCTCCGGCGCGCTAACTTACCTGACCGCTAACCTCCTCCGGCGCACTAACTTGCCCTACCCACTAACCTCCTCCGGCGCGCTAACTTACCTGACCGCTAACCTCCTCCGGCGCACTAACTTGCCTGCTCGCTAGCCTCCACCAACGCGCTAACTTCCCAGGCCGCTAACCTCCTCCGGCACTCGAACTTGACAGGCCGCTAATCTCCTCCGGCGCACTAATTTGCCTGCCCTCTAGCCTCCGGCGCACTAACTTGCCTGGCCCCTAACCTCCTCCGGCGCACTAACTTGCCTGCCCGCTAGCCTCCTCCGGCGCACTAACTTGTCTGGCCGCTAACCTCCTCAGGAGCACTAACTTGCCTCGCCGCTAGCCTCCACCAACGCACTAACTTGCCTGGCCGCTAACCTCATCCGGCGCACTAACTTGCAAGCCCGCTAACCTCCGCCGGCGCACTAACTTGTCCTACCCACTAACCTCCTCCGGCGCGCTAACTTACCTGACCGCTAACCTCCTCCGGCGCACTAACTTGCCCTACCCACTAACCTCCTCCGGCGCGCTAACTTACCTGACCGCTAACCTCCTCCGGCGCACTAACTTGCCTGCTCGCTAGCCTCCACCAACGCGCTAACTTCCCAGGCCGCTAACCTCCTCCGGCACTCGAACTTGACAGGCCGCTAATCTCCTCCGGCGCACTAATTTGCCTGCCCTCTAGCCTCCGGCGCACTAACTTGCCTGGCCCCTAACCTCCTCCGGCGCACTAACTTGCCTGGCCGCTAGCCTCCACCAACGCGCTAACTTGCCTGGCCGCTAACCTCAGCCGGCGCACTAACTTGCCTGCCCGCTAGCCTCCTCCGGCGCACTAACTTGCCTGGCCGCTAACCTCCTCCGGCGCGCTAACTTGCCTGGCCGCTAGCCTCCACCAACGCGCTAACTTGCCTGGCCGCTAACCTCAGCCGGCGCACTAACTTGCCTGCCCGCTAGCCTCCTCCGGCGCACTAACTTGCCTGGCCGCTAACCTCCTCAGGAGCACTAACTTGCCTCGCCGCTAGCCTCCGACGACGCACTAACTTGCCTGGCCGCTAACCTCATCCGGCGCACTAACTTCCCTGCCCGCTAAACTCTTCCGGCGCACTAACTTGCCTGGCCGCTAGCCTCCACTGACGCACTAACTTGTCAGGCCACTAACCTCATCCGGCGCGCTAATTTGCCTGCCCCCTAGCCTCCGCCGGCACGCTAACATGCCTACCCGCTAGCCTCCTCCGGCGCACTAACTTGACTGGCTGCTAACCTCCTCCGGCGCACTAACTTGCCCTACCCACTAACCTCCTCCGGCGCACTAACTTGCCCGCACCCTAGCCTCCTCCGGCGCACTAACTTACCTGACCGCTAACCTCCTCCGGCGCACTAACTTGCCCCACCCACTAACCTCCTCCGGCGCGCTAACTTACCTGCTCGCTAATCTCCTCCGGCGCACTAACTTGCCTGCCCGCTAGCCTACACCAACGCGCTAACTTGCCTGGCCACTAACCTCCTCCGGCACTCGAACTTGACAGGCCGCTAATCTCCTCCGGCGCACTAATTTGCCTGCCCGCTAGCCTCCTCTGGCGCGCTAACTTGTCTGGCCGCTAACCTCCTCCAGCGCACTAACTTGCCTGGCCGCTAGCCTCCACAGACGCACTTACTTGTCAGGCCACTAACCTCGTCCGGCGCGCTAACTTGCCTGCCCCCTAGCCTCCGCCGGCACGCTAACATACCTGCCTGCTAACCTCCTCCGGCGCACTAACATGCCTGGCCGCAAGCCTCCGAAGGCGCGCTAGCTTACCTGTCCACTAACCTCTGCCGGTTCGCCAACTTGTCCTGCCCGCTAACCCCCTCCGGCGCACTAACTTGCCTGTTGGCTAACCTCTTCTGGCGCGCTAACTTGCCTGCCCGCTAGCCTCCACCAACACGCTAACTTGCCAGGCCGCTAACCTCCTCCAGCGCACTACCTTGCCTGGCCGCTAACCTCCTCCGGCGCGCTAACTTGCCTGGCCGCTAGCCTCCACCAACTCACTAACTTGCCTGGATGCTAATCTCATCCGGCGCACTAACTTGCCTGCCAGCTAGCCTCCTCTGGCGCGCTAACTTGTCTGGGCCCCTAACCTCCTCCGGCGCACTAACTTGCCTGGCCGCTAGCCTCCACCGACGCACTAACTTGTCAGGCCACTAACCTCGTCCGGCGCGCTAACTTCCCTGCCCCCTAGCCTCCGCCGGCAAGCTAACATGCCTGCCCGCTAGCCTCCTCCGGCGCACTCACTTGACTGGCCGCTAACCTCCTCCGGCGCACTAACTTGCCCTACCCACTAACCTCCTCCGGCGCTCTAACTTGCCCGCAACCTAGCCTCCGCCGGCGTGCTATCTTGGCCTGCCCGCTAACCTCCTCCGGCGCACTAACTTGCCCTACCCACTAACCTCCTCCGGCGCGCTAACTTACCTGCCCGCTAAGCTCCTCTGGCGCACTAACTTGCCTGCCCACTAGCCTCCACCAACACGCTAACTTGCCTGGCCGATAACCTCCTCCGGCACTCGAACTTGCCTGGCCGCTAATCTCCTCCGGCGCGCTAACTTGCCTGGCCGATAGCCTCCACCAACGCGCTAACTTGCCTGGCCGCTAACCTCAGCCGGCGCACTAACTTGCCCGCCCGCTAGCCTCCTCCGGCGCACTAACATGTCTGGCCGCTAACCTCCTCCGGAGCACTAACTTGCCTCGCCGCTAGCCTCCACCAACGCGCTAACTTGCCTGGCCGCTAACCTCATCCGGCGCACTAACTTGCCTGCCCGCTAGCCTCCTCTGGCGCCCTAACTTGTCTGGCCGCTAACCTCCTCCGGCGCACTAACATGCCTGGCCGCAACCTCCGACGGCGCGCTAACGTAACTGTCCACTAACCTCTGCCGGTTCGCCAACTTGTCCTGCCCGCTAACCCCCTCCGGCGCACTAACTTGCCTGTCGGGTAACCTCTTCCGGCGCGCTAACTTGCCTGCCCGCTAGCCTCCTCCGGCGCACAACCTTACCTCTCCACTAGCCTCCGCCAGCACGCCAACTTGTCCTGCGCGGTAGCCTCCTCTGGCACGCTAACATGGCCTGTCCGCTAACCTCCTCCGGCGTGCTAACTTTGCCTCCCTGATAGCCTTCTCTGGCGCGCTGACTTGCCTGGCCGCTAACCTCCTCCGGCGCACTAACTTACCAGCCCGCTAACATACTCCGGCGCACTAACCAGCCTGCCCGCTAGCCTCCACCAACGCGCTAACTTGCCTGGCCGCTAACCTTCTCCGGCGCACTAACTTGCAAGCCCGCTAGCCTCCTCCGGCACTCTAACTAGACTGGCCGCTACCCTATTCCGGAGCGCTAACTTGCCTGCCGCTAACCTCCTCCGGCGCGCTAACTTGCCTGGCTGCTAGCCTCCACCAACGCGCTAACTTGCCTGCCCGCTAGGCTCCTCCAGCGCACTAACTTGCCTGCAAGCTAGCCTCCTCCGGCGCACTAACTTGCCTGGCCGCTAGCCTCCTCCGGCGCACTAACTTGACTGGCCACTAACCTCCTCCGGCGCAATAACTTGCCTGCTAACCACCACCGGCGCACTAACTTGCCTGCACCCTAGCCTCCGCCGGCATGCTATCTTGGCTTGCCCGCTAACCTCCTCCGGCGCACTAACTTGTCCTACCCACTAATCTCCTCCGGCGCGCTAACTTACCTGACCGCTAACCTCCTCCGGCGCACTAACTTGCCCTACCCACTAACCTCCTCCGGCGCGCTAACTTACCTGACCGCTAACCTCCTCCGGCGCACTAACTTGCCTGCCCGCTAGCCTCCACCAACGCGCTAACTTCCCAGGCCGCTAACCTCCTCCGGCACTCGAACTTGACAGGCCGCTAATCTCCTCCGGCGCACTAATTTGCCTGCCCGCTAGCCTCCGGCGCACTAACTTGCCTGGCCGCTAACCTCCTCCGGCGCGCTAACTTGCCTGGCCGCTAGCCTCCACCAACTCGCTAACTTGCCTGGATGCTAATCTCATCCGGCGCACTAACTTGCCTGCCAGCTAGCCTCCTCTGGCGCGCTAACTTGTCTGGGCCCCTAACCTCCTCCGGCGCACTAACTTGCCTGGCCGCTAGCCTCCACCGACGCACTAACTTGTCAGGCCACTAACCTCGTCCGGCGCGCTAACTTCCCTGCCCCCTAGCCTCCGCCGGCAAGCTAACATGCCTGCCCGCTAGCCTCCTCCGGCGCACTCACTTGACTGGCCGCTAACCTCCTCCGGCGCACTAACTTGCCCTACCCACTAACCTCCTCCGGCGCTCTAACTTGCCCGCACCCTAGCCTCCGCCGGCGTGATATCTTGGCCTGCCCGCTAACCTCCTCTGGCGCACTAACTTGCCTGCCCACTAGCCTCCACCAACACGCTAACTTGCCTGGCCGCTAACCTCCTCCGGCACTCGAACTTGACAGGCCGCTAACCTCCTCCGGCGCACTAATTTGCCTGCCCGCTAGCCTCCTCCGGCGCACTAACTTGCCTGGCCGCTAACCTCCTCCGGCGCGCTAACTTGCCTGGCCGCTAGCCTCCACCAACGCGCTAACTTGCCTGGCCGCTAACCTCAGCCGGCGCACTAACTTGCCTGCCCGCTAGCCTCCTCCGGCGCACTAACTTGTCTGGCCGCTAACCTCCTCAGGAGCACTAACTTGCCTCGCCGCTAGCCTCCACCAACGCACTAACTTGCCTGGCCGCTAACCTCATCCGGCGCACTAACTTGCAAGCCCGCTAACCTCCGCCGGCGCACTAACTTGTCCTACCCACTAACCTCCTCCGGCGCGCTAACTTACCTGACCGCTAACCTCCTCCGGCGCACTAACTTGCCCTACCCACTAACCTCCTCCGGCGCGCTAACTTACCTGACCGCTAACCTCCTCCGGCGCACTAACTTGCCTGCTCGCTAGCCTCCACCAACGCGCTAACTTCCCAGGCCGCTAACCTCCTCCGGCACTCGAACTTGACAGGCCGCTAATCTCCTCCGGCGCACTAATTTGCCTGCCCTCTAGCCTCCGGCGCACTAACTTGCCTGGCCCCTAACCTCCTCCGGCGCACTAACTTGCCTGCCCGCTAGCCTCCTCCGGCGCACTAACTTGTCTGGCCGCTAACCTCCTCAGGAGCACTAACTTGCCTCGCCGCTAGCCTCCACCAACGCACTAACTTGCCTGGCCGCTAACCTCATCCGGCGCACTAACTTGCAAGCCCGCTAACCTCCGCCGGCGCACTAACTTGTCCTACCCACTAACCTCCTCCGGCGCGCTAACTTACCTGACCGCTAACCTCCTCCGGCGCACTAACTTGCCCTACCCACTAACCTCCTCCGGCGCGCTAACTTACCTGACCGCTAACCTCCTCCGGCGCACTAACTTGCCTGCTCGCTAGCCTCCACCAACGCGCTAACTTCCCAGGCCGCTAACCTCCTCCGGCACTCGAACTTGACAGGCCGCTAATCTCCTCCGGCGCACTAATTTGCCTGCCCTCTAGCCTCCGGCGCACTAACTTGCCTGGCCCCTAACCTCCTCCGGCGCACTAACTTGCCTGGCCGCTAGCCTCCACCGACGCACTAACTTGTCAGGCCACTAACCTCGTCCGGCGCGCTAACTTCCCTGCCCCCTAGCCTCCGCCAGCAAGCTAACATGCCTGCCCGCTAGCCTCCTCCGGCGCACTCACATAACCGGCCGCTAACCTCCTCCGGCGCACTAACTTGCCCTACCCACTAACCTCCTCCGGCGCTCTAACTTGCCCGCACCCTAGCCTCCGCCGGCGTGCTATCTTGGCCTGCCCGCTAACCTCCTCCGGCGCACTAACTTGCCCTACCCACTAACCTCCTCCGGCGCGCTAACTTACCTGACCGCTAACCTCCTACGGCGCACTAATTTGCCCTACCCACTAACCTCCTCCGGCGCGCTAACTTACCTGCCCGCTAACCTCCTCTGGCGCACTAACTTGCCTGCCCACTAGCCTCCACCAACACGCTAACTTGCCAGGCCGCTAACCTCCTCCGGCACTCGAACTTGACAGGCCGCTAACCTCCTCCGGCGCACTAATTTGCCTGCCCGCTAGCCTCCTCCGGCGCACTAACTTGCCTGGCCGCTAACCTCCTCCGGCGCGCTAACTTGCCTGGCCGCTAGCCTCCACCAACGCGCTAACTTGCCTGGCCGCTAACCTCAGCCGGCGCACTAACTTGCCTGCCCGCTAGCCTCCTCCGGCGCGCTAACTTGTCTGGCCGCTAACCTCCTCAGGAGCACTAACTTGCCTCGCCGCTAGCCTCCACCAAGGCATTAACTTGCCTGGCCGCTAACCTCATCCGGCGCACTAACTTCCCTGCCCGCTAAACTCTTACGGCGCACTAACTTGCCTGGCCGCTAGCCTCCACCGACGCACTAACTTGTCAGGCCACTAACCTCATCCGGCGCGCTAATTTGCCTGCCCCCTAGCCTCCGCCGGCACGCTAACATGCCTACCCGCTAGCCTCCTCCGGCGCACTAACTTGACTGGCTGCTAACCTCCTCCGGCGCACTAACTTGCCCTACCCACTAACCTCCTCCGGCGCACTAACTTGCCCGCACCCTAGCCTCCTCCGGCGCACTAACTTACCTGACCGCTAACCTCCTCCGGCGCACTAACTTGCCCTACCCACTAACCTCCTGTCATGGTTCTACGTTTTTTGTTTGTTTGTTTGTTTGTTTTATTTTGGGTTTCAGTATTCCACATCAAAACATCATGTAGTGTACGGGGCATTAAAGTGTCACTGCCCCAATTCCAAGTACCTATCCCTGTACATTACAGCAGTCACGGGATCTGACCCTTCCGGGTGGGGGGGGGCGGGCTCTTGCTGCCTTGCAGTGGGTGCTGGAGGGTGCTTTCCTAGCCGTTCCAAGCTTTTCAGGTTTGAATCGGTCCCGGGAACTCTCTCTCTCTCTCTCTCATCTTGTCTGATTTATTAATCTCAATTGCAATTAAATTGTATCTATTGTGTTATCCTGTATTCCGATATTATAGTAAAATAAGTTTTCCTCCATAGATTGTTGCCGCTGTTCTTTTCCTCCCTTCCTTCCTTCCCATTTTGTGGGACTGGGGTGGGGGGGGGAGGGCAGAGGCCTGTCGCCCCTGTCACGGACATAGATTGATCTGGTCAAATCCGTGACAGATTTTTTGGCGCCCAACGTGGGGCGACTGCTTTTTAGCTTTTTGAACGAATCTCTTTTTCTCTCTGCTCTTAGAGAGCTTCGTTAGGGAGCATTATCAGTAGTTCAGGTTTCTGCGCTGGAAAACCTGACCTTGAAAGATTAGGCGTACTGCCAGTGTTCTGGGATATTTGTAAACTTTGAGCACTACTTAGTCTGGGTAGTGCCTTTTTTTTTTTTTTTTTTTTTTCTTTTTTTTCCTCTCCTCTTGTTAGCTTCAATTCATTAACCCTTTTTTAGCAAGCACCAGCGATGAACCCACTCGTTATCGTGGGGGTGCTGGGTAAAGGATTAAAAGCAATGGTGTTAGTCACAACCTACTGGCCAATAATCCAGCTCATAATTATGTGTTGTGGAATTGCAACCATATATAGGTACCTAATGACACTGATGGAGACACATGTTTTACCTATTTGCAATGTGGTATGATTTGAACTTTGACATCTACATCCCAGAAGGAATGGCTAATTTCACAAACAACTACATCCCAGAAGGAATGGCTAATTTCACAAACAACTACATCCCATATGGAGTAGCTAATTTCACAAACAGCTACATCCCAAATGGAATAGCTAATTTTACAAACAACACAATGTTCAGACCAGTCTCCGGGTTTTCTTTTCGGTTTGTGAAACGTTTTTCGAATCTTGAATTAATACTCATGTTGGTGTGCGTGTCATCAATTCTCCTGAATGTACTCCAACGCATTTGTAATAAGGAGTCTTCTCCAAAACTAGAGAATGATGATTGGCAGGGAATATGGAGAGGTTTAGGAAAGGTTTTAGAAGCATGGGGACCCGCAGTGTCATGGGATTTTACTCTTGAACACCTGTGGGATCCTGAGAAACTAAGCCAGTATTTGAGTCAGGGACTATGCGGCTTACATAAATCTAAGGAGGTACAACTTATTTGGGGTTTGGCTTGTGCTTACCGTGCCCTATATAATACCATTCGGGAGAGAGAGAGTTTCCGAGCTGAGGTTCAAGCCAAAGGGGAAAATCCCCAAGTCAAATCTAATCAATCACAGGAGACACCAGTAACAATACCAGTTGCTCCTGTGGAGGGCAAGAAATGGAAACGAGTGTCTTCACGTCTTGAACGAAAAAGAGAAGAAGAGGAGGAGGAGGAGGAAGATCCAGGCGAGGGGCCCTCCTCAGAACCACCACCATCGCGAAAGGCAAAAGCGAAAACTAAGAGACATGCAGAAGATAGTGATGAAGAGGAAGTCTCCATTACTACTCGCCGGCCTCTAAAGATGACTGAAATCCAAGGTTCAAGAAAGGAGTTCACACGGCGCATGAATGAAAGTATTGTTTCCTGGTTGGTTCGCTGTTGGGACAGTGGGGCCCATAGCTTGTCTCTGGATGGTAATGAAGCTCGCCAACTAGGTGCCATTGCCAGAGACCCAGCTATTGATAGAGGAATTAGTCGGTGTTCGGATGAGGCTGCCTCCCTCTGGGAACGAGTGTTAACAGCTGTGAAGGAAAAGTATCCCTTCAAAAACGGTTTGAAGATTGCGATGAAAAAATGGGATACAGTTGAAAAGGGTATCCAGTATTTGAGGGAAATAGGTGTGGTGGAAATGTTGTATGACCCTAACTTTGTTCCTAACCACCCACAACAAAACCGTGACCCTGAAAGAGTGAGGACGACGCCTGAGATATGGCAGAAACTCGTGACAACAGCGCCGGACAAATATGCCGCTACACTAACGTCAGCGTGTGACAGATACCAGGAACAACAGAGAACACCCTTAGTTTATGAATTAATTCTTACGCTCCAAAACTATCAGCAGTTGCTATCCCCCATTCATGCTGCTGTAGCCGCTATCTCAAAAGTGACCGATCAACTGAATGAAACGCGGGAGCAAATGTCTCAACTGATTAACCGTGACAAACCTGTAACAGTATCAGAGACGCTTGATGAAGATCAGGATAATCAAAAGAGTCTAATGAAGGAGATGAACGAGATGAAGAAGATGATGAAAAGGAGATCTTAGCTGCATATGAGGGGGTTCGGGCTGCTTCCGAAGTAGTCGGTACTGAAACACAGCTCCTTCTGGCACCTCGATTGCCAGTGCTGAACTGGATGTTTAAAGGAAAGGTTCCCTCCACCCATCATGCTACTGATGCCACTTGGAGTAAGTGGATTGCGTTGATTACACAGCGAGCGCGGATGGGGAACCTCAGCCGTCCAGGAAACCTAGAAGTCATCATGGACTGGCCTGAAGGTAAAAAGTTTGGAACACCACCAGGAGAAGAAGTATCACGTGCTAACACGTGCGACACCTCCTCCGGCGCGCTAACTTACCTGCTCGCTAATCTCCTCCGGCGCACAAACTTGCCTGCCCGCTAGCCTCCACCAACGCGCTAACTTGCCTGGCCACTAACCTCCTCCGGCACTCGAACTTGACAGGCCGCTAACCTCCTCCGGCGCACTAATTTGCCTGCCCGCTAGCCTCCTCTGGCGCGCTAACTTGTCTGGCCGCTAACCTCCTCCAGCGCACTAACTTGCCTGGCCGCTAGCCTCCACAGACGCACTTACTTGTCAGGCCACTAACCTCGTCCGGCGCGCTAACTTGCCTGCCCCCTAGCCTCCGCCGGCACGCTAACATGCCTGCCTGCTAACCTCCTCCGGCGCACTAACATGCCTGGCCGCAAGCCTCCGAAGGCGCGCTAGCTTACCTGTCCACTAACCTCTGCCGGTTCGCCAACTTGTCCTGCCCGCTAACCCCCTCCGGCGCACTAACTTGCCTGTTGGCTAACCTCTTCCGGCGCGCTAACTTGCCTGCCCGCTAGCCTCCACCAACGCGCTAACTTGCCAGGCCGCTAACCTCCTCCAGCGCACTACCTTGCCTGGCCGCTAACCTCCTCCGGCGCGCTAACTTGCCTGGCCGCTAGCCTCCACCAACGCGCTAACTTCCCAGGCCGCTAACCTCCTCCGGCACTCGAACTTGACAGGCCGCTAATCTCCTCCGGCGCACTAATTTGCCTGCCCGCTAGCCTCCGGCGCACTAACTTGCCTGGCCGCTAACCTCCTCCGGCGCGCTAACTTGCCTGGCCGCTAGCCTCCACCAACTCGCTAACTTGCCTGGATGCTAATCTCATCCGGCGCACTAACTTGCCTGCCAGCTAGCCTCCTCTGGCGCGCTAACTTGTCTGGGCCCCTAACCTCCTCCGGCGCACTAACTTGCCTGGCCGCTAGCCTCCACCGACGCAATAACTTGTCAGGCCACTAACCACGTCCGGCGCGCTAACTTCCCTGCCCCCTAGCCTCCGCCGGCAAGCTAACATGCCTGCCCGCTAGCCTCCTCCGGCGCACTCACTTGACTGGCCGCTAACCTCCTCCGGCGCACTAACTTGCCCTACCCACTAACCTCCTCCGGCGCTCTAACTTGCCCGCACCCTAGCCTCCGCCGGCGTGCTATCTTGGCCTGCCCGCAAACCTCCTCCGGCGCACTAACTTGCCCTACCCACTAACCTCCTCCGGCGCGCTAACTTACCTGACCGCTAACCTCCTCCGGCGCACTAATGTGCCCTACCCACTAACCTCCTCCGGCGCGCTAACTTACCTGTCCGCTAACCTCCTCTGGCGCACTAACTTGCCTGCCCACTAGCCTCCACCAACACGCTAACTTGCCTGGCCGATAACCTCCTCTGTCACTCGAACTTGACAGGCCGCTAATCTCCTCCGGCGCACTAATTTGCCTGCCCGCTAGCCTCCTCCAGCACACTAACTTGCCTGGCCGCTAACCTCCTCCGGCGCGCTAACTTGCCTGGCCGCTAGCCTCCACCAACGCGCTAACTTGCCTGGCCGCTAACCTCAGCCGGCGCACTAACTTGCCTGCCCGCTAGCCTCCTCCGGCGCACTAACTTGTCTGGCCGCTAACCTCCTCCGGAGCACTAACTTGCCTCGCCGCTAGCCTCCACCAACGCGCTAACTTGCCTGGCCGCTAACCTCATCCGGCGCACTAACTTGCCTGCCCGCTAGCCTCCTCTGGCGCACTAACTTGTCTGGCCGCTAACCTCCTCCGGCGCACTAACATGCCTGGCCGCAAGCCTCCGACGGCGCGCTAGCTTACCTGTCCACTAACCTCTGCCGGTTCGCCAACTTGTCCTGCCCGCTAACCCCCTCCAGCGCACTAACTTGCCTGTCGGGTAACCTCTTCCGGCGCGCTAACTTGCCTGCCCGCTAGCCTCCTCCGGCGCACTACCTTACCTCTCCACTAGCCTCCGCCAGCACGCCAACTTGTCCTGCACAGTAGCCTCCTCTGGCACGCTAACATGGCCTGTCCGCTAACCTCCTCCGGCGAACTAACTTTGCCTCCCTGATAGCCTTCTCTGGCGCGCTGACTTGCCTGGCCGCTAACCTCCTCCGGCGCACTAACTTACCAGCCCGCTAACATACTCCGGCGCACTAACCAGCCTGCCCGCTAGCCTCCACCAACGCGCTAACTTACCTGGCCGCTAACCTTCTCCGGCGCACTAACTTGCAAGCCCGCTAGCCTCCTCCGGCACTCTAACTAGACTGGCCGCTAACCTATTCCGGAGCGCTAACTTGCCTGCCGCTAACCTCCTCCGGCGCGCTAACTTGCCTGGCTGCTAGCCTCCACCAACGCGCTAACTTGCCTGCCCGCTAGGCTCCTCCGGCGCACTAACTTGCCTGCAAGCTAGCCTCCTCCGGCGCACTAACTTGCCTGGCCGCTAGCCTCCTCCGGCGCACTAACTTCACTGGCCACTAACCTCCTCCGGCGCAATAACTTGCCTGCTAACCACCACCGGCGCACTAACTTGACTGGCCGCTAACCTCCTCCGGCGCACTAACTTGCCTGCACCCTAGCCTCCGCCGGCGTGCTATTTTGGCTTGCCCGCTAACCTCCTCCGGCGCACTAACTTGTCCTACCCACTAACCTCCTCCGGCGCGCTAACTTACCTGACCGCTAACCTCCTCCGGCGCACTAACTTGCCCTACCCACTAACCTCCTCCGGCGCGCTAACTTACCTGACCGCTAACCTCCTCCGGCGCACTAACTTGCCTGCTCGCTAGCCTCCACCAACGCGCTAACTTCCCAGGCCGCTAACCTCCTCCGGCACTCGAACTTGACAGGCCGCTAATCTCCTCCGGCGCACTAATTTGCCTGCCCGCTAGCCTCCGGCGCACTAACTTGCCTGGCCGCTAACCTCCTCCGGCGCGCTAACTTGCCTGGCCGCTAGCCTCCACCAACTCACTAACTTGCCTGGATGCTAATCTCATCCGGCGCACTAACTTGCCTGCCAGCTAGCCTCCTCTGGCGCGCTTACTTGTCTGGGCCCCTAACCTCCTCCGGCGCACTAACTTGCCTGGCCGCTAACCTCAGCCGGCGCACTAACTTGCCTGCCCGCTAGCCTCCTCCGGCGCACTAACTTGTCTGGCCGCTAACCTCCTCAGGAGCACTAACTTGCCTCGCCGCTAGCCTCCACCAACGCACTAACTTGCCTGGCCGCTAACCTCATCCGGCGCACTAACTTCCCTGCCCGCTAAACTCTTCCGGCGCACTAACTTGCCTGGCCGCTAGCCTCCACTGACGCACTAACTTGTCAGGCCACTAACCTCATCCGGCGCGCTAATTTGCCTGCCCCCTAGCCTCCGCCGGCACGCTAACATGCCTACCCGCTAGCCTCCTCCGGCGCACTAACTTGACTGGCTGCTAACCTCCTCCGGCGCACTAACTTGCCCTACCCACTAACCTCCTCCGGCGCACTAACTTGCCCGCACCCTAGCCTCCTCCGGCGCACTAACTTACCTGACCGCTAACCTCCTCCGGCGCACTAACTTGCCCCACCCACTAACCTCCTCCGGCGCGCTAACTTACCTGCTCGCTAATCTCCTCCGGCGCACTAACTTGCCTGCCCGCTAGCCTACACCAACACGCTAACTTGCCTGGCCACTAACCTCCTCCGGCACTCGAACTTGACAGGCCGCTAATCTCCTCCGGCGCACTAATTTGCCTGCCCGCTAGCCTCCTCTGGCGCGCTAACTTGTCTGGCCGCTAACCTCCTCCAGCGCACTAACTTGCCTGGCCGCTAGCCTCCACAGACGCACTTACTTGTCAGGCCACTAACCTCGTCCGGCGCGCTAACTTGCCTGCCCCCTAGCCTCCGCCGGCACGCTAACATACCTGCCTGCTAACCTCCTCCGGCGCACTAACATGCCTGGCCGCAAGCCTCCGAAGGCGCGCTAGCTTACCTGTCCACTAACCTCTGCCGGTTCGCCAACTTGTCCTGCCCGCTAACCCCCTCCGGCGCACTAACTTGCCTGTTGGCTAACCTCTTCTGGCGCGCTAACTTGCCTGCCCGCTAGCCTCCACCAACGCGCTAACTTGCCAGGCCACTAACCTCCTCCAGCGCACTACCTTGCCTGGCCGCTAACCTCCTCCGGCGCGCTAACTTGCCTGGCCGCTAGCCTCCACCAACGCGCTAACTTGCCTGGCCGCTAACCTCATCCGGCGCACTAACTTGCCTGCCCGCTAGCCTCCTCTGACGCGCTAACTTGTCTGGCCGCTAACCTCCTCCGGCGCACTAACTTACCTGCCCGCTAACCTCCTCCGGCGCACTAACTTCCTGCCCACTAGCCTCAACCAACGCGCTAACTTGCCTGGCCGCTAACCTCCTCTGGTGCACTAACTTGGAAGCCCGCTAAACTCCTCCGGCGCACTAACTTGCCTGCATGCTAGCCTCCCCCAGCGCACTAACTTGACTGGCTGCTAACCTCCTCCGGTGCACTAAATTTCCTGCACCCTAGCCTCCGCCGGCGTGCTATATTGGCCTGCCCGCTAACCTCCTCTGGCGCACTAACTTGCCCTACCCACTAACCTCCTCCGGCGCGCTAACTTACCTGACCGCTAACCTCATCCGGCGCACTAACTTGTCCTACCCACTAACCTCCTCCGGCGCGCTAACTTACCTGACCGCTAACCTCCTCCGGCGCACTAACTTGCCCTACCCACTAAACTCCTCCGGCGCACTAACTGGACTGGCTGCTAACCTCCTCCGGCGCAATAACTTGCCCTACCCACTAACCTCCTCCGGCGCGCTAACTTACCTGACCGCTAACCTCCTCCGGCGCACTAACTTGCCCTACCCACTAACCTCCTCCGGCGTGCTAACTTACCTGACCACTAACCTCCGCCGGCGCACTAACTTGCCTGCCCGCTAGCCTCCACCAACGCGCTAACCTGCCTGGCCGCTAACCTCCTCTGGCACTCGAACTTGACAGGCCGCTAATCTCCTCCGGCGCACTACTTTGCCTGCCCGCTAACCGACTCCGGCGCACTAACTTGCCTGGCCGCTAGCCCTCACAGACGCACTAACTTGTCAGGCCACTAACCTCGTCCGGCGCGCTAACTTGCCTGCCCCCTTGCCTCCGCCGGCACGCTAACATGCCTGCCTGCTAACCTCCTCCGGCGCACTAACATGCCTGGCCGCAAGCCTCCGACGGCGCGCTAGCTTACCTGTCGACTAACCTCTGCCGGTTCGCCAACTTGTCCTGCCCGCTAACCCCCTCCGGCGCACTAACTTGCCTGTCGGCTAACATCTTCCGGCGCGCTAACTTGCCTGCCCGCTAGCCTCCACCAACGCGCTAACTTGCCAGGCCGCTAACCTCATCCGGCGCACTAACTTGCCTGCCCGCTAGTCTCCTCTGGCGCCCTAACTTGTCTGGCCGCTAACCTCCTCCGGCGCACTAACTTACCTGCCCGCTAACCTCCTCCGGCGCACTAACTACCTGCCCGCTAGCCTCAACCAACGCGCTAACTTGCCTGGCCGCTAACCTCCTCTGGTGCGCTAACTTGCAAGCCCGCTAAACTGCTCCGGCGCACTAACTTGCCTGCCCGCTAGCCTCCCCCGGCGCACTAACTTGACTGGCCGCTAACCTCCTCCAGCGCACTAACTTGCCTGCACCCTAGCCTCCGCCGGCGTGCTATTTTGGCTTGCCCGCTAACCTCCTCCGGCGCACTAACTTGTCCTACCCACTAACCTCCTCCGGCGCGCTAACTTACCTGACCGCTAACCTCCTCCGGCGCACTAACTTGCCCTACCCACTAACCTCCTCCGGCGCGCTAACTTACCTGACCGCTAACCACCTCCGGCGCACTAACTTGCCTGCTCGCTAGCCTCCACCAACGCGCTAACTTCCCAGGCCGCTAACCTCCTCTGGCACTCGAACTTGACAGGCCGCTAATCTCCTCCGGCGCACTAATTTGCCTGCCCGCTAGCCTCCGGCGCACTAACTTGCCTGGCCGCTAACCTCCTCCGGCGCGCTAACTTGCCTGGCCGCTAGCCTCCACCAACTCACTAACTTGCCTGGATGCTAATCTCATCCGGCGCACTAACTTGCCTGCCAGCTAGCCTCCTCTGGCGCGCTAACTTGTCAGGCCACTAACCTCGTCCGGCGCGCTAACTTCCCTGCCCCCTAGCCTCCGCCGGCAAGCTAACATGCCTGCCCGCTAGCCTCCTCCGGCGCACTCACTTGACTGGCCGCTAACCTCCTCCGGCGCACTAACTTGCCCTACCCACTAACCTCCTCCGGCGCTCTAACTTGCCCGCACCCTAGCCTCCGCCGGCGTGCTATCTTGGCCTGCCCGCTAACCTCCTCCGGCGCACTAACTTGCCCTACCCACTAACCTCCTCCGGCGCGCTAACTTGCCCTACCCACTAACCTCCTCCGGCGCACTAATTTGCCCTACCCACTAACCTCCTCCGGCGCGCTAACTTACCTGCCCGCTAACCTCCTCTGGCGCACTAACTTGCCTGCCCACTAGCCTCCACCAACACGCTAACTTGCCTGGCCGATAACCTCCTCCGGCACTCGAACTTGACAGGCCGCTAATCTCCTCCGGCGTACTAATTTGCCTGCCCGCTAGCCTCCACCAACGCGCTAACTTGCCTGGCCGCTAACCTCAGCCGGCACACTAACTTGCCTGGCGGCTAGCCTCCTCCAGCGCACTAACTTGTCTGGCCGCTAACCTCCTCAGGAGCACTAACTTGCCTCGCCGCTAGCCTCCACCAACGAGCTAACTTGCCTGGCCGCTAACCTCATCCGGCGCACTAACTAGCCTGCCCGCTAGCCTCCTCTGGCGCACTAACTTGTCTGGCCGCTAACCTCCTCCGGCGCACTAACATGCCTGGCCGCAAGCCTCCGACGGCGCGCTAACGTAACTGTCCACTAACCTCTGCCGGTTCGCCAACTTGTCCTGCCCGCTAACCCCCTCCGGCGCACTAACTTGCCTGTCGGGTAACCTCTTCCGGCGCGCTAACTTGCCTGCCCGCTAGCCTCCTCCGGCGCACTACCTTACCTCTCCACTAGCCTCCACCAGCACGCCAACTTGTCCTGCACGGTAGCCTCCTCTGGCACGCTAACATGGCCTGTCCGCTAACCTCCTCCGGCGTGCTAACTTTGCCTCCCTGATAGCCTTCTCTGGCGCGCTGACTTGCCTGGCCGCTAACCTCCTCCGGCGCACTAACTTGCAAGCCCGCTAGCCTCCTCCAGCACTCTAACTAGACTGGCCGCTAACCTATTCCGGAGCGCTAACTTGCCTGCCGCTAACCTCCTCCGGCGTGCTAACTTGCCTGGCTGCTAGCCTCCACCAACGCGCTAACTTGCCTGCAAGCTAGCCTCCTCCGGCGCACTAACTTGCCTGGCCGCTAGCCTCCTCCGGCGCACTAACTTGACTGGCCACTAACCTCCTCCGGTGCAATAACTTGCCTGCTAACCACCACCGGCGCACTAACTTGACTGGCCGCTAACCTCCTCCGGCGCACTAACTTGCCTGCACCCTAGCCTCCACCGGCGTGCTATTTTGGCTTGCCCGCTAACCTCCTCCGGCGCACTAACTTGTCCTACCCACTAACCTCCTCCGGCGCGCTAACTTACCTGACCGCTAACCTCCTCCGGCGCACTAACTTGCCCTACCCACTAACCTCCTCCGGCGCGCTAACTTAACTGACCGCTAACCTCCTCCGGCGCACTAACTTGCCTGCTCGCTAGCCTCCACCAACGCGCTAACTTGCCAGGCCGGTAACCTCCTCCGGCACTCGAACTTGACAGGCCGCTAATCTCCTCCCGCGCACTAATTTGCCTGCCCGCTAGCCACCTCCGGCGCACTAACTTGCCTGCCCGCTAGCCTCCACCAACGCGCTAACTTGCCTGGATGCTAATCTCATCCGGCGCACTAACTTGCCTGCCTGCTAGCCTCCTCCGGCGCACTAACTTGCCTGGCCGCTAGCCTCCACCGACGCACTAACTTGTCAGGCCACTAACCTCGTCCGGCGCGCTTACATGCCTGCCCCCTAGCCTCCGCCGGCAAGCTAACATGCCTGCCCGCTAGCCTCCTCCGGCGCACTCACATAACCGGCCGCTAACCTCCTCCGGCGCACTAACTTGCCCTACCCACTAACCTCCTCCGGCGCTCTAACTTGCCCGCACCCTAGCCTCCGCCGGCGTGCTATCTTGGCCTGCCCGCTAACCTCCTCCGGCGCACTAACTTGCCCTACCCACTAACCTCCTCCGGCGCGCTAACTTACCTGACCGCTAACCTCCTCCGGTGCACTAATTTGCCCTACCCACTAACCTCCTCCGGCGCGCTAACTTACCTGCCCGCTAACCTCCTCTGGCGCACTAACTTGCCTGCCCGCTAGCCTCCACCTACACGCTAACTTGCCTGGCCGATAACCTCCTCCGGCATTCGAACTTGACAGGCCGCTAACCTCCTCCGGCGCACTAATTTGCCTGCCCGCTAGCCTCCTCCGGCGCACTAACTTGCCTGGCCGCTAACCTCCTCCGGCGCGCTAACTTGCCTGGCCGCTAGCCTCCACCAAGGCGCTAACTTGCCTGGGCGCTAACCTCAGCCGGCGCACTAACTTGCCTGCCCGCTAGCCTCCTCCGGCGCACTAACTTGTCTGGCCGCTAACCTCCTCAGGAGCACTAACTTGCCTCTAAGCTAGCCTCCACCAAGGCACTAACTTGCCTGGCCGCTAACCTCCTCCGGCGCACTAACTTGCCCTACCCACTAAGCTCCTCCGGTGCGCTAACTTACCTGACCGCTAACCTCCTCCGGCGCACTAACTTGCCCTACCCACTAACGTCCTCCGGCGCGCTAACTTACCTGCCCACTAACCTCTTCCGGCGCACTAACTTGCCTGCCCGCTAGCCACCACCAACGCGCTAACTTGCCTGGCCGCTAACCTTCTCCGGCGCACTAACTTGCAAGCCCGCTAGCCTCCTCCAGCACTCTAACTAGACTGGCCGCTAACCTATTCCGGAGCGCTAACTTGCCTGCCGCTAACCTCCTCCGGCGTGCTAACTTGCCTGGCTGCTAGCCTCCACCAACGCGCTAACTTGCCTGCAAGCTAGCCTCCTCCGGCGCACTAACTTGCCTGGCCGCTAGCCTCCTCCGGCGCACTAACTTGACTGGCCACTAACCTCCTCCGGTGCAATAACTTGCCTGCTAACCACCACCGGCGCACTAACTTGACTGGCCGCTAACCTCCTCCGGCGCACTAACTTGCCTGCACCCTAGCCTCCACCGGCGTGCTATTTTGGCTTGCCCGCTAACCTCCTCCGGCGCACTAACTTGTCCTACCCACTAACCTCCTCCGGCGCGCTAACTTACCTGACCGCTAACCTCCTCCGGCGCACTAACTTGCCCTACCCACTAACCTCCTCCGGCGCGCTAACTTAACTGACCGCTAACCTCCTCCGGCGCACTAACTTGCCTGCTCGCTAGCCTCCACCAACGCGCTAACTTGCCAGGCCGGTAACCTCCTCCGGCACTCGAACTTGACAGGCCGCTAATCTCCTCCGGCGCACTAATTTGCCTGCCCGCTAGCCACCTCCGGCGCACTAACTTGCCTGCCCGCTAGCCTCCACCAACGCGCTAACTTGCCTGGATGCTAATCTCATCCGGCGCACTAACTTGCCTGCCTGCTAGCCTCCTCCGGCGCACTAACTTGCCTGGCCGCTAGCCTCCACCGACGCACTAACTTGTCAGGCCACTAACCTCGTCCGGCGCGCTTACATGCCTGCCCCCTAGCCTCCGCCGGCACGCTAACATGCCTGCCCGCTAGCCTCCTCCGGCGCACTAACTTGACTGGCCGCTAACCTCCTCCGGCGCACCAACTTGCCCTACCCACTAACCTCCTCCAGTGCACTAACTTGCCTGCCCGCTAGCCTCCGCCGGCGTGCTATCTTGGCCTGCCCGCTAACCTCCTCCGGCGCACTAACTTGCCTGGCCGCTAGCCTCCACCAACGCACTAACTTGCCTGGCCGCTAACCTCATCCGGCGCACTAACTTCCCTGCCCGCTAAACTCTTCCGGCGCACTAACTTGCCTGGCCGCTAGCCTCCACCTACGCACTAACTTGTCAGGCCACTAACCTCATCCGGCGCGCTAATTTGCCTGCCCCCTAGCCTCCGCCGGCATGCTAACATGCCTACCCGCTAGCCACCTCCGGCGCACTAACTTGACTGGCTGCTAACCTCCTCCGGCGCACTAACTTGCCCTACCCACTAACCTCCTCCGGCGCACTAACTTGCCCGCACCCTAGCCTCCTCTGGCGCGCTAACTTGCCTGGCCGCTAACCTCCTCTGGTGCACTAACTTACAAGCCCGCTAAACTCCTCCGGCGCACTACCTTGCCTGCACGCTAGCCTCCCCCGGCGCACTAACTTGACTGGCCGCTAACCTCCTCTGATGCACTAACTTGCATGCACCCTAGCCTCCGCTGGCGTGCTATCTTGGCCTGCCCGCTAACCTCCTCCGGCGCACTAACTTGCCCTACCCACTAACCTCCTCCGGCGCGCTAACTTACCTGCCCGCTAACCTCCTCCGGCGCACTGACTTGCCTGCCCACTAGCCTCCACCAACGCGCTAACTTGCCAGGCCTGTAACCTCCTCCGGCACTCGAACTTGACAGGCCGCTAATCTCCTCTGGCGCACTAATTTGCCTGCCCGCTAGCCACCTCCGGCGCACTAACTTGCCTGGCCGATAACCTCCTCCGGCGCGCTAACTTGCCTGGCCGCTAGCCTCCACCAACGCGCTAACTTGCCTGGATGCTAATCTCATCCGGCGCACTAACTTGCCTGCCAGCTAGCCTCCTCTGGCGCGCTAACTTGTCTGGGCCCCTAACCTCCTCCGGCGCACTAACTTGCCTGGCCGCTAGCCTCCACCGACGCGCTAACTTGTCAGGCCACTAACCTCGTCCGGCGCGCTAACTTGCCTGCCCCCTAGCATCCGCCGGCACGCTAACATGCCTGCCCGCTAGCCTCCTCCGGCGCACTAACTTGACTGGCCGCTAACCTCCTCCAGCGCACTAACTTGCCTGGCCGCTAGCCTCCACCGACGCACTAACTTGTCAGGCCACTAACCTCGTCCGGCGCGCTAACTTCCCTGCCCCCTAGCCTCCGCCGGCAAGCTAACATGCCTGCCCGCTAGCCTCCTCCGGCGCACTCACATAACCGGCCGCTAACCTCCTCCGGCGCACTAACTTGCCCTACCCACCAACCTCCTCCGGCGCTCTAACTTGCCCGCACCCTAGCCTCCGCCGGCGTGCTATCTTGGCCTGCCCGCTAACCTCCTCCGGCGCACTAACTTGCCCTACCCACTAACCTCCTCCGGCGCGCTAACTTACCTGACCGCTAACCTCCTCCGGTGCACTAATTTGCCCTACCCACTAACCTCCTCCGGCGCGCTAACTTACCTGCCCGCTAACCTCCTCTGGCGCACTAACTTGCCTGCCCGCTAGCCTCCACCAACACGCTAACTTGCCTGGCCGATAACCTCCTCCGGCATTCGAACTTGACAGGCCGCTAACCTCCTCCGGCGCACTAATTTGCCTGCCCGCTAGCCTCCTCCGGCGCACTAACTTGCCTGGCCGCTAACCTCCTCCGGCGCGCTAACTTGCCTGGCCGCTAGCCTCCACCAAGGCGCTAACTTGCCTGGCCGCTAACCTCAGCCGGCGCACTAACTTGCCTGCCCGCTAGCCTCCTCCGGCGCACTAACTTGTCTGGCCGCTAACCTCCTCAGGAGCACTAACTTGCCTCTCCGCTAGCCTCCACCAAGGCACTAACTTGCCTGGCCGCTAACCTCCTCCGGCGCACTAACTTGCCCTACCCACTAAGCTCCTCCGGTGTGCTAACTTACCTGACCGCAAACCTCCCCCGGCGCACTAACTTGCCCTACCCACTAACGTCCTCCGGCGCGCTAAGTTGACTGGCCGCTAACCTCCTCCGGCGCACTAACTTGGCTGGCCGCTAGCCTCCACCAACGCACTAACTTGCCTGGCCGCTAACCTCATCCGGCGCACTAACTTCCCTGCCCGCTAAACGCTTCCGGCGCACTAACTTGCCTGGCCGCTAGCCTCCACCTACGCACTAACTTGTCAGGCCACTAACCTCATCCGGCGCGCTAATTTGCCTGCCCCCTAGCCTCCGCCGGCATGCTAACATGCCTACCCGCTAGCCACCTCCGGCGCACTAACTTGACTGGCTGCTAACCTCCTCCGGCGCACTAACTTGCCCTACCCACTAACCTCCTCCGGCGCACTAACTTGCCCGCACCCTAGCCTCCTCTGGCGCGCTAACTTGCCTGGCCGCTAACCTCCTCTGGTGCACTAACTTACAAGCCTGCTAAACTCCTCCGGCGCACTACCTTGCCTGCACGCTAGCCTCCCCCGGCGCACTAACTTGACTGGCCGCTAACCTCCTCTGGTGCACTAACTTGCATGCACCCTAGCCTCCGCTGGCGTGCTATCTTGGCCTGCCCGCTAACCTCCTCCGGCGCACTAACTTGCCCTACCCACTAACCTCCTCCGGCGCGCTAACTTACCTGCCCGCTAACCTCCTCCGGCGCACTGACTTGCCTGCCCACTAGCCTCCACCAACGCGCTAACTTGCCAGGCCTGTAACCTCCTCCGGCACTCGAACTTGACAGGCCGCTAATCTCCTCCGGCGCACTAATTTGCCTGCCCGCTAGCCACCTCCGGCGCACTAACTTGCCTGGCCGATAACCTCCTCCGGCGCGCTAACTTGCCTGGCCGCTAGCCTCCACCAACGCGCTAACTTGCCTGGATGCTAATCTCATCCGGCGCACTAACTTGCCTGCCAGCTAGCCTCCTCTGGCGCGCTAACTTGTCTGGGCCCCTAACCTCCTCCGGCGCACTAACTTGCCTGGCCGCTAGCCTCCACCGACGCGCTAACTTGTCAGGCCACTAACCTCGTCCGGCGCGCTAACTTGCCTGCCCCCTAGCATCCGCCGGCACGCTAACATGCCTGCCCGCTAGCCTCCTCCGGCGCACTAACTTGACTGGCCGCTAACCTCCTCCAGCGCACTAACTTGCCTGGCCGCTAGCCTCCACCGATGCACTAACTTGTCAGGCCACTAACCTCGTCCGGCGCGCTAACTTCCCTGCCCCCTAGCCTCCGCCGGCAAGCTAACATGCCTGCCCGCTAGCCTCCTCCGGCGCACTCACATAACCGGCCGCTAACCTCCTCCGGCGCACTAACTTGCCCTACCCACCAACCTCCTCCGGCGCTCTAACTTGCCCGCACCCTAGCCTCCGCCGGCGTGCTATCTTGGCCTGCCCGCTAACCTCCTCCGGCGCACTAACTTGCCCTACCCACTAACCTCCTCCGGCGCGCTAACTTACCTGACCGCTAACCTCCTCCGGTGCACTAATTTGCCCTACCCACTAACCTCCTCCGGCGCGCTAACTTACCTGCCCGCTAACCTCCTCTGGCGCACTAACTTGCCTGCCCGCTAGCCTCCACCAACACGCTAACTTGCCTGGCCGATAACCTCCTCCGGCATTCGAACTTGACAGGCCGCTAACCTCCTCCGGCGCACTAATTTGCCTGCCCGCTAGCCTCCTCCGGCGCACTAACTTGCCTGGCCGCTAACCTCCTCCGGCGCGCTAACTTGCCTGGCCGCTAGCCTCCACCAAGGCGCTAACTTGCCTGGCCGCTAACCTCAGCCGGCGCACTAACTTGCCTGCCCGCTAGCCTCCTCCGGCGCACTAACTTGTCTGGCCGCTAACCTCCTCAGGAGCACTAACTTGCCTCTCCGCTAGCCTCCACCAAGGCACTAACTTGCCTGGCCGCTAACCTCCTCCGGCGCACTAACTTGCCCTACCCACTAAGCTCCTCCGGTGTGCTAACTTACCTGACCGCAAACCTCCCCCGGCGCACTAACTTGCCCTACCCACTAACGTCCTCCGGCGCGCTAACTTGACTGGCCGCTAACCTCCTCCGGCGCACTAACTTGGCTGGCCGCTAGCCTCCACCAACGCACTAACTTGCCTGGCCGCTAACCTCATCCGGCGCACTAACTTCCCTGCCCGCTAAACGCTTCCGGCGCACTAACTTGCCTGGCCGCTAGGCTCCACCTACGCACTAACTTGTCAGGCCACTAACCTCATCCGGCGCGCTAATTTGCCTGCCCCCTAGCCTCCGCCGGCATGCTAACATGCCTACCCGCTAGCCACCTCCGGCGCACTAACTTGACTGGCTGCTAACCTCCTCCGGCGCACTAACTTGCCCTACCCACTAACCTCCTCCGGCGCACTAACTTGCCCGCACCCTAGCCTCCTCTGGCGCGCTAACTTGCCTGGCCGCTAACCTCCTCTGGTGCACTAACTTACAAGCCCGCTAAACTCCTCCGGCGCACTACCTTGCCTGCACGCTAGCCTCCCCCGGCGCACTAACTTGACTGGCCGCTAACCTCCTCTGGTGCACTAACTTGCATGCACCCTAGCCTCCGCTGGCGTGCTATCTTGGCCTGCCCGCTAACCTCCTCCGGCGCACTAACTTGCCCTACCCACTAACCTCCTCCGGCGCGCTAACTTACCTGCCCGCTAACCTCCTCCGGCGCACTGACATGCCTGCCCACTAGCCTCCACCAACGCGCTAACTTGCCAGGCCGGTAACCTCCTCCGGCACTCAAACTTGACAGGCCGCTAATCTCCTCCGGCGCACTAATTTGCCTGCCCGCTAGCCACCTCCGGCGCACTAACTTGCCTGGCCGCTAACCTCCTCCGGTGCGCTAACTTGCCTGGCCGCTAGCCTCCACCAACGCGCTAACTTGCCTGGATGCTAATCTCATCCGGCGCACTAACTTGCCTGCCAGCTAGCCTCCTCTGGCGCGCTAACTTGTCTGGGCCCCTAACCTCCTCCGGCGCACTAACTTGCCTGGCCGCTAGCCTCCACCGACGCGCTAACTTGTCAGGCCACTAACCTCGTCCGGCGCGCTAACTTGCCTGCCCCCTAGCATCCGCCGGCACGCTAACATGCCTGCCCGCTAGCCTCCTCCGGCGCACTAACTTGACTGGCCGCTAACCTCCTCCGGCGCACTAACTTGCCCGCACCCTAGCCTCCGCCGGCGTGCTATATTGGCCTGCCCGCTAACCTCCTCCGGCACACTAACTAGCCTTGCCGCTAGCCTCCACCAACGCACTAACTTGCCTGGCCGCTAACCTCATCCGGCGCACTATATTCACTGCCAGCTAAACTCTTCCGGCGCACTAACTTGACTGGCCGCTAACCTCCTCCGGCGCACTAACTTGCCCTACCCACTAACCTCCTCCGGCGCTCTAACTTGCCTGCACCCTAGCCTCCGCCGGCGTGCTATCTTGGCCTGCCCGCTAACCTCCTCCGGCGCACTAACTTACCTGACCGTTAACCTCCTCCGGCGCACTAACTTGCCCAACCCACTAACCTCCTCCGGCGCGCTAACCTACCTGCCCGCTAACCTCCTCCGGCGCACTAACTTGCCTGCCCGCTAGCCTCCACCAACACGCTAACTTGCCTGGCCGATAACCTCCTCCGGCACTCGAACTTGACAGGGCGCTAATCTCCTCCGGCGCAATAATTTGCCTGCCCGCTAGCCTCCTCCGGCGCACTAACTTGCCTGGCCGCTAACCTCATCAAGCGCGCTAACTTGCCTGGCCGCTAGCCTCCACCAACGCGCTAACTTGCCTGGCCGCTAACCTCATCCGGCGCACTAACTTGCCTGCCCGCTAGCCTCCTCTGGCGCGCTAACTTACCTGGCCGCTAACCTCCTCCGGCGCACTAACATGCCTGGCCGCAAGCCTCCCACGGCGCGCTAACTTAACTGTCCGCTAACCTCTGCCGGTTAGCCAACTTGTCCTGCCCGCTAACCCCTTCCGGTGCACTAACTTGCCTGTCGGCTAAACTCTTCCGGCGCGCTAACTTGCCTGCCCACTAGCCTCCTCCGGCGCACTACCTTACCTGTCCACTAGCCTCAGCCAGCACGCCAACTTGTCCTGCGCGATAGCCTCCTCTGGCACGCTAACATGGCCTGTCCGCTAACCTCCTCCGGCGCACTAACTTGCCTGGCCGCTAGCCTCCTCCGGCGCACTAACTTGACTGGCCACTAACCTGCTCCAGCGCACTAACTTGCCTGCTAACCTCCACCAGCGCACTAACTTGACTGGCCGATAACCTCCTCCGGCACGCTAACTTGCCTGGCCGCTAGCCTCCACCAACGCGCTAACTTGCCTGGCCGCTAACCTCATCAGGCGCACTAACTTGCCTGCCAACTAGCCTTTTCTGGCGCGCTAACTTACCTGCCCGCTAACCTCCTCCAGCGCACTAACTTCCTGCCCGGTAGCCTCAACCAACGCGCTAACTTGCCTGGCCGCTAACCACCTCTGGTGCACTAACTTGCAAGCCCGCTAAACTCCTCCGGCGCACTAACTTGCCTGCCTGCTAGCCCCCTCCGGCGCACTAACTTGACTGGCCGCTAACCTCCTCCAGCGCACTAACTTGCCTGGCCGCTGGCCTCCACCAACCCGCTAACTTGCCTGCCAGCTAGCCTCCTCCGGCGCACTAACTTGACTGGCCGCTAACCTCCTCCGGTGCAATAACTTGCCCTACCCACTAACCTCCTCCGGCGCACTAACTTGCCCGCACCCTAGCACCCGCCGGCGTGCTATCTTGGCCTGCCCGCTAACCTCCTCCGGCGCACTAACTTGCCCTACCCACTAACCTCCTCCGGCGCGCTAACTTACCTGACCGCTAACCTCCTCCGGCGCACTAACTTGCCTGCCCGCTAGCCTCCACCAACGCGCTAACTTGCCAAGCCGCTAACCTCCTGCGGCACTCGAACTTGACAGGCCGCTAATCTCCTCCGGCGCACTAACTTGCCTGGCCGCTAACCTCCTCCGGTGCGCTAAATTGCCTGCCCGCTAGCCTCCTCCGGCGCAGTAACTTGACTGGCCACTAACCTCCTCCGGCGCACTAACTTGCCTGCCAACTAGCCTTTTCTGGCGCGCTAACTTACCTGGCCACTATCCTCCACTGGCGCACTAACTTACCTGCCCGCTAAACTCCTCCGGCGCACTAACTTCCTGCCCGCTAGCCTCAACCAACGTGCTAACTTGCCTGGCCGCTAACCTCCTCTGGTGCACTAACTTGCAAGCCCGCTAAAATCCTCCGGCGCACTCACTTGCCTGCCCGCTAGCCTCCTCAGGCGCACTAACTTGACTGGCCGCTAACCTCCTCCGGCGCACTAACATGCCTGACCGCTAGCCTCCACAAACCCGCTAACTTGCCTGCCCGCTAGCCTCCTCCGGCGCACTAACTTGACTGGCCACTAACCTCCTCCGGCGCACTAACTTGCCCGCACCCTAGCCTCCGCCAGCGTGCTATCTTGGCCTGCCCGCTAACCTCCTCCGGCGCACTAACTTGCCCTACCCACTAACCTCCTCCGGCGCGCTAACTTACCTGACCGCTAACCTCCTCCGGCGCACTAACTTGCCCTGCCCACTAACCTCCTCCGGCGCGCTAACTTACCTCACCGCTAACCTCTTCCGGCGCACTAACTTGCCTGTTGGCTAACCTCTTCCGGCGCGCTAACTTGCCTGGCCGCTAGCCTCCTCCGGCGCACTAAATTACCTGTCCACTAGCCTCCGCCAGCACGCCAACTTGTCCTGCGCGGTAGCCTCCTCTGACGCGCTAACATGGCCGGTCCGCTATCCTCCTCCGGCGCGCTAACTTGGCCTCCCTGATAGCCTTCTCTGGCGCGCTAACTTGCCTGGCCGCTAACCTACTCCGGCGCACTAACTTGCCTGCTCGCTACTCTCCACCAACGCGCTAACTTGCCTGACCGCTAACCGCCTCCGTCACACTAACTTGCAAGCCCGCTAGCCTCCTTCGGCACACTAACTTGACTGGCCGCTAAACTATTCCGGAGCGCTAACTGGCCAGCCCGCTAACCTCCTCCGGCGCGCTAACTTGCCTGGCCGCTAGCCTCCACCAACGCGCTAACTTACCAGGCCGCTATCCTCCTCCGGCGCACTAACTTGCCTGGCCGCTAGCCTCCTCCGGCGCACTAACTTGACTGGCCACTAACCTCCTCCGGCGCACTAACTTGCCTGCTAACCGCCACCGGCGCACTAACTTGACTGGCTGCTAACCTCCTCCGGCGCGCTAACTTGCCTGCCCGCTAGCCTCCACCAACGCGCTAACTTGCCTGGCCGCTAACCTCATCCGGCGCACTATCTTGCCTGCCAACTAGCCTTTTCTGGCGCGCTAACTTGTCTACCCGCTAGCCTCCTTCGGCGCACTAACTTGACTGGCCGCTAACCTCCTCCGGCGCACTAACTTGCCCTACCCACTAACCTCCTCCGGCGCGCTAACTTACCTGACCGCTAACCTCCTCCTGCGCACTAACTTGCCTGGCCGCTAGCCTCCACCAACGCGCTAACTTGCCCTACCCACTAACCTCCTCCGGCGCACTAACTTGCCTGGCTGCTAACCTCATCCGGCGCACTAACTTGCCTGGCCGCTAGCCTCCACCGACGCACTAACTTGCAGGCCACTAACCTCCTCCGGCGCGCTAACTTGCCTGCCCCCTAGCCTCCGCCAGCACGCTAACATGCCAGCCTGCTAACCTCCTCCGGCGCACTAACATGCCTGGCCGCAAGCCTCCGACGGCACGCTAACTTACCTGTCCACTAAGCTCTGCCGGTTCTCCAACTTGTCCTGCCCGCTAACCCCCTCTGGCGCACTACCTTACCTGTCCACTAGCCTCCGCCAGCACGCCAACTTGTCCTGCGCGGTAGCCACCTCTGGCACGCTTACATGGCCTGACCACTAACCTCCTCCGGCGCGCTAACTTGGCTTCCCTGATAGCCTTCTCTGGCGCGCTAACTTGCCTGGCCGCTAACCTCCTCCGGCGCACTAACTTACCAGCCCGCTAACCGACTCCGGCGTACTAACTTGACTGCCCGCTAGCCTCTACCAACGCGCTAACTTGCCTGGCCGCTAACCTTCTCCGGCGCACTAACTTGCAAGCCCGCTAGCCTCCTCCAGAACACTAACTTGACTGGCCGCTAACCTATACCTGAGCGCTAGCTGGCCAGCCTGCTAACCTCCTCCGGTGCGCTAACTTGCCTGCCCGCTAGCCTCCACCAACGCGCTAACTTGCCTGGCCAACCTCATCCGGCGCATTAACTTGCCTGCCCGCTAGTCTCCTCTGGCGTGGTAACTTGCCTGGCCGCTAACCTCCTCCGGCGCACTAACTTGCCTGCCCGCTAACCTCCTCCAACGCAGTAACTTGCCTGCCCGCTAGCCTCCTCCGGCGCACTAACTTGCCTGGCCGCTAACCTCCTCCGGAGCGCTAATTGGCCAGCCCGCTAACCTCCTACAGCACGCTAACTTGCCTGCCCCTAGCCTCTGCCGGCATGCTATCTTGTCCTGTCCGCTAGCCTCCTCCGGCGCACTAGCTTGGCCTCCCTGATAGCCTCCTCTGGCGCTCTAACTTGCCTGGCCACTAAGCTTATCCGGCGCGCTAAGTTGCCTGGCCGCTAACCTCATCCAGCGCGCTAACTTGCCTGGCCGCTAACCTCCTCCGGTGCGCTATCTTGCCTCCCACTAGCCTCCGCCGGCACGCTAACATGCCTGCCAGCTAGCCTTCTCCGGAGCACTAACTTGCCTGGCTGCAAGCCTCCTCCGGCGCGCTAACTTGGCCTCCCTGATAGCCTTCTCTGGCGCTCTAACTTGCCTGCCCGCTAGCCCCCTCTCGTGCGCTAACTTGCCTGGCCGCTAACCTCCTCCAGCGCACTAACTTACCAGCCCGCTAACCTACTCCAGCGCACTAACTTGCCTGCCCGCTAGCCTCCACCAACGCGCTAACTTGACTGGCCGCTAATGTCCTCAGGCGAACTAACTTGCCTGCCCGCTAACCTCGTCCGGCACACTAACTTCCTGCCCGCTAGGCTCCACCAACGCGCTAACTTGCCTGCCCGCTAGCCTCCTCCGGCGCACTAACTTGACTGGCCGCTAACCTCCTCCAGCGCACTAACTTGCCTGCCCGCTAGCCTCCACCAACGCGCTAACTTGCCTGGCCGCTAATCTCCTCTGGCGCTCTAACTTGCCTGGCCGCTAAGCTTATCCGGCGCGCTAAGTTGCCTGGCCGCTAACCTCATCCAGCGCGCTAACTTGCCTGGCCGCTAGCCTCCACCGACGCACTAACTTGACTGGCCGCTAACCTCAGCCGGCGCGCTAACTTGGCCTGCCTGCTAACCTCCTCCGGCGCGCTATCTTGCCTCCCACTAGCCTCCGCCGGCGTGCTATCTTGGCCTGTCCGCTAGACTCCTCTGGCATGCTAACTTGGCCTCCCTGATAGCCTCCTCTCTTGCTCTAACTTGCCTGGCCGCTAACCTCATCCAGCGCGCTAACTTGGCCTGCCTGCTAACCTCCTCCGGCGCGCTATCTTGCCTCCCACTAGCCTCCGCCGGCACGCTAACATGCTTGCCTTCTAGCCTCCTCCGGCGCCCTAACTTGACTGCCTGCTAGCCTCCTACGGCACGCTAACATGCCCTGCCCTCTAGCCTCCGACGGCGCGCTAGCTTACCCTGCAAGCTACCGTTCTACGGCGCGCTAACTTGCCTGCCCACTAGCCTACGCCATCGTGCTATCTTGGCCTGTCCGCTAACCTGCTCCGGCGCGCTAACTAGGCCTGCCTGCTAGACTCCTCCGGCGCGCTAACTAGCCTGTCCGCTAGACTCCGGTGCAATAACTTACCTGGCCGGTAACCTCGTCCAGCGCGCTAACTTGGCCTGCACGCTAGCCTTCGCCAGCGCGCTGAGTTTACCCTCTAGCCTCCTCCAGCTGTAATGTTCTCTCGGACGTCACAGGTGTTCCCTGTCCTCCCTGGATGCCCTCTATTTATCTTCCACACGTTCACTCCCTGTCTTCCCCCGGTGCCGTCTTTCTTCCCCCGGCACGCTCCCTTAGACCTCCGCAGGTGCTCCCCATCCTCCCCTGGGCGTACTCTCTCCATCCTCCCCCAGCATGTTAACTTGGATCTCCACCGGCACTCGCTCCAGCCTTCCCCAGCACGCTCCCTCAGATTGCTGCAGGCACTCTCCATCCTCCCCCATCGTTCTCCATCTGGCCTCCACCAGCAAGCTCCCTCCGGCCTCCACAGATTCACTCTTTGTCCTCCCCCGGCGCTCTCCCTCAGACCTCTGCAGGTGCTCTGCTCTCCCCATCCTCACCAGGCACGCACACTCCTTCCAGCCTCCCCCGGTGCGCTCCCTCAGACTTCTGCAACCATTCCCCCTCCTCCTCCAGCATGATCCCTTGGTGCTCTGCAGGTGCTCCCCATCATCCCCCTGCGCGCTCCCTCAGGCCTCCACAGGTGCTACCTCTGTCCTCTCACCATGTGATCCCTTGGACCCCTGCAGATGCTCCCTATCCTCCCCCGGCACGCTCCCTCTGGCCTCCCCCAGTGCTCCCCATTCAGCCACCACTGGTGCACTACCTCAGACCTCTGCCGGCAGGCTACATCTGTCCTTCAGTGGCACGCTACATCTGTCCTCCAGTGGCACGCTGTTCCTGTAAGATTGGTGTTTGATTATTGATTGCATTATACCAGTTTAGATGTGAAATAAAAGTGTATAGTACAAGTTACTGAGGGATTGCATTTTTGGGCATATATTTGAAGTTCAGGGATTTGACTACTCCATGGACCAGAACCACCATGCCCATTTTTTAACAAGCATGTAAATAATGATTGTAACCACCAGAAAGATCAACACAATTTAACGGTAATCTAAGAGGAGTAATGACAAAGGGACTAGCACAATAGTAAGGTGTCATTAAGGAACATTTAAAATGACTGCCTAAGCATCACTAAAGATCTAGGCTCACAGGGAAAAAAATCCACAAATAGTGTATCTCCAGGGAGAGATTCTTCTACAGTGGCAGTCAGCCCTGAAATGGGATCTATGAGAGGTGGAGCCAGGCTCCACCCCTTCTCGTTTCACAGTTGAATTGCCTTCCCCTGTGCTCCCAGGGCTGACTGGGACCTTTCCCCAGGTGTTTAAACAGTGGTTCAGGCACTGAGACACAGACTCAACAGTTACCACACAATGACTCAGGGAACTACTTACCTGTCTGCACCTCAATGCTGGGGAATATCATGGAGCAGATCCTCCTAGAAGCTGTGCTAACGCACATGGAAGTGAGGAAGATGGTATGAGATAACCAGCATGACTTCACAAAGGGTAGGCCCCGCTTGTCACTTTATGATGTAACTGCATCACTGGGCAAGGAAAGCACCACCAGTGTCACACATTTGGACTTCAATAAGGCCTTTGACATAGTCCCCCATAACATCCTTCTCTCTAATTTGGTAACATTTGATGTTATTTGATAGGTGAGGAGTTGGTTATGAGATCACACACAGAGGATGGTGGTTAATGACTCCTTTTTGAAACGGATTTTAGTGAAAAGTTGTGTCCATCAGGGGTCAGTGCACTTTAACATCATCATCAGTAACATCAACAAAGGAATTGAATGCAATCTCAGCAAGTTTGCTGATTACACCAAGCTGTGTAGTGAGATATACATACCTAAAGGACAGGACGCCATTCAGAGAGACCTGGGCAGGCTCAAACAGTGGGCCCAGGAGAACCCCAGTGCAAGGTCTTGCATCCGAGTCATGGTAACCTCCATTACCAGTACAAGCTTGGGGGAGCAAGGATGGAGCACAGCCCTGACAAACAGGACCTAGGACTACTGGTGGATGGCAAGCTAGACATGAGCCAGCAACATGCCCTCTCAGTCCGGAAAGCCAACTATATCCTAGGCTGCTTCCAAAGAAGTGTGGCCAGCAAGATGAGGGAGGCGATCCTGCCTCTCTGCTCTGCACTGGTGAGACTTCACCTGGAGTACTGCATCCAGATGTACTCCTGAGACACAGACCTGCTGGAGCATGCTCAGATGACAACCACCAAAATGATCCAACAGATGGAACATCTTCCCTACAAGGATAGGCTGAGAGATCTGAGGCAGTTCCACCCAAAGAAGAGAAGGTGTCCCGATAGCAGCCTTTCAGTACTAAATGGGAGCCGCAGGAAAGAAAGGGACAGTCTCTTTAGCAGGGTCTGTGGTGATCAAACAAGGAGAAACTGTTTCAAGCTTCAAGAGGGTAGATTTAGGTTGGATATAAAGGAAAAGCCTTTTACACTGTGGGTGGTGAAACAGGGCAACAGGTTAGTGGTGGATGCCCCAGCCCTGAACACTTTCAAGGCCAGCTGGACCATACTCTGAGCAATGTGACTGAGCTGCAGATGTCCCTGTTAATTGCAGGGGAGCTGGACTAGATAGCCCCTAAAGGTCCCTTCCAACTCTAAGGACTCCATGATTCTGGGTTGGGTCCCACTGGGCTTCACGCTGCAGAGCAGCCCTGCAGCTGCTCAGCATCACAGTCATTTACTCAGTCCCCCCAGGGTGGGATTAAGGGAAAAACTGAAAACAAAATACTATTTGTGCGCTGTAACAAAACAGCCAACTACCAAGACAGAAGAGGAAAACAGACACCAAAACGTTATAGTAACTGCACGCATAGTTATAAAGCAATTACTCACCATTCACCGACGAAAACACAGCACCAAACACGTGCCGCCGCCGCCGCCGCAGCTCACACAGCTACCGAACAACGACAGCCCTGCCCGTAGCACTATGGCGTTCGCCTGACGTCACGCGGTACGGAAAAGCCCCCGCTCAGGCCCGGCCCCGCCCCGGCCCCGGCCCCGCTGCTGCACGTCATGGCGGCGGCTCCGCTCCGCTCAGCGGCCGGGCCTGGCACCGGGAGCGGTCTTACGACTCAGCAGCAGTTCTCCTGCTGCTGGCAGCACGTGGCTTGGACAGGTACGCTCTTGGCTGGGTAAGGAACTGGCTGGAGGAGCGAGCCCAGAGAGAAGTGGTGAATGGAGCTAAATCCAGCTGGCGACCTGTCACGAGTGGTGTTCCCTGGGAGTCGGTACTGGGCCTTCAGTATCTTTATTGATGACCTGGCAGCAAAGCTGGTGAGGGGTCTGGAGCACAGGCCCTACGAGGAGCGGCTGAAGGAGCTGGGATTGTTCAGTCTGGAGAAGAGGAGGTTCAGGGGAGACCTCATTGCTCGCTATAACTGCCTGAAGGGAGGCTGTAGTGAGCTGGGAGTCAACCTCTTCTGTCATGTAACTGATGATAGAACTAGAGGGAATGGCTTCAAGCTGTGCCAGGGGAGATTTAGGCTGGATGTTAGGAAATACTACTTCTCTGAAAGAGTGGTCAGGCACTGAATGGGCTGCCCAGGGAGGGGATGGAGTCACCGACCCTAGCTAAGCGTATATTGCTAATTAACTTCTCACATTTGCTCATTCAGCACTGGGCCATTATTCCTGGACACATGCTGTCCTGGGATAGAGGTAAGTTTGAAGGAAAAAGATAGGGGAACATCACTTGCATTCCTCCTAATCCAAAAAAGGGACAGTTTGACCTCATGCCAGAGGCCCCTTAAGTTGTTCTTTTGCTGAGGGCCTCTTGGCAAAACAGAATAGTCTATAATACAAAAGTTACTATTTTGGTACTTATTAAGTATTTCATCTTATCTACTAAGTGTGCATAAATGTGGAATAATAAGCCACTTTCCTCCAGAGAGGCTGTGGATGCCCCGTCCCTGGAGGTGTTCAAGGCCAGGTTGGATGGGGCCCTGGGCAGCCTGGTCTGGTATTAAATGTGGAGGTTCACAGAATCACCCAGAATCACAGAATTGTAGGGGTTGGAAGGGACCTCCAGAGATCGAGTCCAACCCCCCTGGAGGTGTTCAAGGAACGTTTGGATTTTGTGTTGAGGGACATGGTTAATGAGAACTCTTAATGAGAACTATTGGTGACAGTTGGATGGTTGGACTGGATGATCTTGTAGGTCTTTTCCAACCTTGGTGATTCTATGATTCTGTGAACTGAACCTCAGTGTGCTACTAACTCTTTTTTTACTGAAACTGGGACATTCTCCTTGTAGAGATGTGCAGAGATGTGTTGAAAGACTTTGAAGTTTATAGACAAAGAAGTGTACGGTTTTCCTTGAGTAAATAACTGGACCATCGCAGAACAATCAGTCCCTAATTCTTGATGCGCTTTCTGTGGGTGTTGGCAACTCAGCGTGTAATAACCAAAGTGAAACAGAGAAACAAAAGTGTGGGATATAGTTCCTCAGATACACTAAAATGAATTTTCCTTCATGTAATTATATTCCTACAAAAGTAGTATACATTGGATTATATATTTTAATCAACACTGTCATTCTGGACTTTGTAGTTATAGGATGTGTCTTATTTCATAGAATCACAGAATCGCAGAATCATTTGAGTTGGAATGGACTGCTAAGACCATCTGGTCCAACTGCCCTGCGGTGAACAGGGACACCTACAGCTCCATCAGGTGCTCAGAGCTCCTTCCAGCCTGACCTTGGGTGTCTGCAGTGATGGGGGGTCCACCACCTCTTTGGGCAGTCTGTGCCACTCCCTCACCACTCTTATTGTAAAAAACTTCTTCTAAAAAAAACCACTGGCTTGGGTTAGTACAGTTAAGGTAGATTGTTTAAATACAGTGCAGTGATAGCCTCCAGGTTCTCATGCAACTCCACTGATGCTTCTTAATATTTCCACTACAGCTGTACTGGAATTTTTGATACCCACATATAGTGACCAGAGTCTAAAGTTCCAAGTGTACAAATTACTTCTTTGAATTAATCCATTTGAAAGAAAACATCTTCCCTTAATTTGCCAGAAAACATAGCTGTTTTGAAGCATCTGAAATGCTTAGTGCTAAGTTCTGCTATGTAATTCTTAAATCCTTCCTCTGCTGCCCTGCAGGATGTCATGAGAACACCTGCTTTGTTAGCTAGGATCGCCTGTTTCACTGTCTCAGCTGTCAAAATGATGAACCTTCTGCTGAGGTTCATAAGAAAAACATAGTGTTTCAGGCTCAGGAAGAGCTTTTTAATTTACATCAGGTTTTTAATTATTGCAACATTTTAAAAAGATAGAGATGATAAGCAAACAAAATCAGTCTGTCCAGAAGGTAGGGGGAAAAAAATATATATACTCTGCTTTGGATGTTGTATACTCTGTACATTTAAGCAATAGCATAACTGAGTCTCTACAAATAAATAAATTAATTAAAGTTTGGTGGTTTGTTGGGTGTTTTATTTATTTATTTATTTATTTGTTTAATCTAATGAAAAATACTGTTGCTGACCTGTGATATCTTTTTACTGTCAATTGCACATGATAGCACTGGATGGATAATCACAAAGAAATTAGTGTACAGTAGAAAAGAATGCACCCAAAGATTTCAAATCATAAAAATAAATTGTTCCTGTGCATGTTTCTGGCTTTCTGGCTATGCCATCTCTATTCTAGGGCTCTATGTGATCTTCTGAGTTGCACAAAAACCCTCTGAGGTCACCAGGATTTAAGGGTAGGAATTAACAAGCTCTCAAGTGTTCCTGAATTGAGAAAGACTGATATAGGGAGATCATTTTCTGAGGCAAGCAAACTTATTCTGGTGGACAAGAGGACTGCACACCTGGATGTTTTTCTTTGTATATGCCAGCACATGTGTTTCATATGACCAAAATGGCAATTATTCCTGCCACAGAATGAGGCTTTGCATGTGTGACAAGATGATCCCATTGCATGTGTGATGAGATGATCCCATTGCCTGTACTGTGTACTGTGGGTGACAGATGTTGTGTTTTGGTTGCATCAGAGAGTGCTTTTGGTCACGTAATGAGGAAGGACTGTGATTTGTTTTGGTGGGTCAGAACACAGATACTCCATCACCAGCTTATGCTCTGTTGGAGTATGCTAAGAATATACCATTTGTCATTTAAATGAGCTCATTTTAATGTGCAACGAAGCATGATTCATGTTTCCTTACACAATTTTGTTAGCCTTTTCAGTTTTTGTATTTATCTGTTGTTTTTCCTTTTCAGTGTATCCGCCATTAGTCATGAGGATGAAGGGCTGTGATTCTTGTCTAATAGGAAGAAAAATAAGAAGAAAAATAAACTTGTTTCAATGCCAGGAGCATTTTTGTTTTGAGCAAAACCAAACAAAACAATAATGTGACATGTAACAAGAACAGTATTTCATACTACATAGCATAAAATGAATTGTAATTATTTTTACACTAAAGTTACATGTATCGACTGGGCTCTTACTCTTCTGAAATGTAGCACTGTTCCATGCAAACAGCTGACCCTTAAACCTGCAGATCAGTGGATTTAAAGCTACGACTGTAAATCTTTGGACCACCAAAGCATAAATTGATAAATTTGGCCATAATTGTAATTTGTGCGTTGGAAAATTGTAAAATGAAACAAAATCATAAGCGGAATCATTTCTGTCTTTTAAACAACCTTTACTTAGCAATGAATCACACTTCTTTCTAAACCTTGGTTCAATTGCTCCAAGTAAAATTTAGAAGTTGTTGATTTCAAGTTTGTGTAGCAGAGGAGAAAGGGATAAATTCCACAGCTGAAGGTGGACAAAGGTAGCATTTCTTTGGCAGCAGAAAGTAATTTTTGTTTGGCAAAAAGGAATGCTTGCATTCGTGCAGACATTTGGATTATTGGAAACAGCCCTAACAGAAGTGAATGAATGGACAACATGCAGGTGAGGTTTGAATGCGTATCAAATGGCTCTGAAATGTGTAAAATGATTGGCCTCCGATAGGATGCAGTCCCATATTGCATCCATTTAGCTTTCTGTAGTGATGAGTCATTTGGACCCATGTGTGTAAAATTAAGATTTGAGTATTTACAATGATATCACCACAACAGTTCAGAGTAATCCAGTGTTTTAAACTGAGGCTTTTTCTTTTTCTTTTTCTTTTTCTTTTTCTTTTTCTTTTTCTTTTTCTTTTTCTTTTTCTTTTTCTTTTTCTTTTTCTTCTTTTTTCTTTTTCTTTTTCTTTTTCTTTTTCTTTTCTCCTGGCAGGTATCAGGAAGGTTTAAAAATGCTGGCAAGCCTGGAGGGAAAATATTTCATCCTTAAGCAAATGAGATTTTAGTACCATCAGCTACTGACAGAGAAACCCCAAATTAGTATATATTTTATTTATAATGATATCATATATAATTGGTTTATAAAGACAGACAGTATATCACAATGTGTGTGAGCAACAACAGAAAGTTTTAAATATTTAATATGTATAAATTACTGCATTATTTTTATTCCAAACCAATGTCATTTTAAAACATTATTCAGGCCCATTCAAGAATTTCAGTTTGGGGCATTTTGAAGTACGTGAGAAAAACATTGTTAAGTGGAAGTTCATGGAAAAAAAATGAGGGGAGGGGAGGGGAGGTCATCCGGAATAACCATTCAGTTCAACCGATGTTAAGCACTCAGCACATCTGAAAATGAGCTTGCTTACCAGGTGCCTAAATTAGGAAGGATTGGTGCTTTGAAAATGAGAGCTTGACAACTCAGTTTTGCAAATGTATAGAAATGTTTGTTATAACACTTCCATCACACAAGATCCTGCAAACAACAGTTAGAGAGGAAACAAGACTTCTGGAACACACAGGTGATGCCTCTGGGCTTGAGTTTGACACTGCAACTGGTGCTTGCAGGATTGGATTCCTGTCTTCTTGAGCCTTGTAAAGCATGGCAGTGTACAACAGCCTACCATGCATCACATTGTCTTTTCAGGACCAGAAGTCAAACTGTTATTGTTATTTACAGAGAACCATTTCACCATATGGGAGGCTTTACTTCTAGAAAGGTTTTGAATGCAGCAACAAATCCTGCTCTGCTCTTCCAGTGCTGTTGTACGGGTCACGGTGGGACAAGTGGGAGCCTCTTTCTCTCGTCATTAAAACAAGTACCAAAGAGTGTTACAAGATCCATCAGCAAATGCTGCAATCCAGGCACGTGCTAGGGCAACTCACAGTCACTTTGAAAGCAGAACTGCTCTGTGATTTCAGCAGGGACTTCTTCAAAACACATGGTGCAGTGTGGTCTTTGGCATTTATATCCTGCCTCACTTCAGGCAGGGGAAAAAAAAAGAAACAGGAAAATTAAAAAAACAAATTTAGATTAGTGTAATCTCAGAGTTATGAATGTATATGCTCTGACTTGAGGAAATTATTTTTTTCAGCCTTACATCAACTCAGCTGTTTTGCATATGTTGGCCTTGGTTAGCTGTGTTATGTTTGGGGGCATAAACGTCAGTATGTTTTTAATATTTGTTTCATATCTCTGAGATTTACAATTGATATGTATACTTTAATACTTCTGATAACATACAATGTTTGTCTTCTAAATCTCTGGGACAGTGGCCATCAGCCCATTCTTGTGCTGGTAACAATAAGTTTATGTACACGTGCACATGTATGCATATGCATGGTTCCAGATTTGTGACTGCGTTTCCTTGGGACTATTGGTAGGTGCAGGACACATTTACCAGGATATTATGCACCTCTGGAATCATAGAATCATACCATAGAATCATAGAATGGCCTGGGTTGAAAAGGACCACAACGCTCATCCAGTTTCAACCCCCTGCTGTGTCCAGGGTCACCAACCACCAGACCAGGCTGCCCAGAGCCACATCCAGCCTGGCCTTGAATGCCTCCAGGGATGGGGCATCCACAACCTCCATGGCAACCTGTTCCAGTGCGTCACCACCCTCTGACTGAAAAACTTCCACCTAATATCTAACCTAAATCTCCCCTGTCTCAGTTTAAAACCATTCCCCCTTGTCCTATCACTGTCCACTCTCATAAACAGCCGTTCCCCCTCCTGTTTATATGCTCCTTTCAAGTACTGGAAGGCTGCAATGAGGTCTCCCCGGAGCCTTCTCTTCTCCAAGCTAAACAAGCCCAATTCCCTCAACCTTTCCTCATAGAAGAGGTGCTCCAGACTTCTGATCATCTCAGTGCCCTCCTCTGGACCCATTCCAAGAGCTCTGAGTCTTTCTTGAGCTGGGGCCCCCAAGCCCAGACACAGTACTGCAGATGGGGCCTCACAACAGCCAAGTAGAGGGGGACAATCACCTCCCTCTCCCTGCTGGCCACCCCTTATTTAATGCAACCCAGAACACAGTTGGTCTTCCGGGCTGCAAGCACACACTGCTGGCTCACGTCCAGCTTCTCGTCCACCAGGACCCCCAAGCTGGGCCAATGACAGCAGCTTGATCGGGCCATGTCCAGTCTGGGCTTTAACACGTGTTAGCTGAAAGCTGGCAGAACATGAGCCAGCAGTGTGCCCAGGTGGCCAAGAAGGCCAGTGGCATCCTGCCTTGTATCAGAGGCAGTGCTGCCAGCGGGAGCGGGTAGGTGATCATCCCCCTGTATCAGCTCTGGTGAGGCCACACCTTGAGTACTGTGTTCAGTTTTGGGTCACTCGTTACAAGAAAGACATTGAGGCCCTGGAGCGTGTCCAGAGAAGGGCAACGAAGCTGTGAAGGTCTGGAGCACAAGTCGTATGGGGAGCAGGTAAGGGAACTGGAATTGTTCAGGCTGGAGGAGCCGCAGGGAGGACCTTATTTCAGCACAGACAGGCAGCAGCAGGCGCGGGGCAGCCGTGGCCGCCCGACCGTGCTCCATAAGCAAAACGTGCGGTGGGGCAGCGGTAAGAGAAGGACGCCTCTGCCTGACAGAACTTACCAGCTACGATCGCGCCCCAAGACCGAAAGTCGCACGGTAGGACGACACTGAGCCTCTCTGCCGCTGTCCGCCCCGCCTGCAGCGGCTCGTACCATTCTCCCCAAGCAGGAGGGGGGACAGAGCGGGTGATGCGCGCCGCCGCAGCCGTCGCAGCTCCCGCTCCCCCTCTGCGTCCCGCGAGGTGGTGCTTTCTTGCCGCCGGGCGCGGTGCCCTGCGGCGCTCGTGTGGAGGGGAGCGCGGTGCTCCTTCCCGCGTCTCCTCGTGCCGGCCCCGCCCCGCCCCCGCCGCCATGTTGTGGAGGCGGCGGGAGCGGCGGCGGGAGCGGCCGGCGGGGGTGGAGGAGTATGCACGGCGCGGAGCGGCGGCCCGCGGGCGCGCACCCTGACCGGTGGGTGCTCATTGCACCAGGTAACCCCGCGGGGCCCCGAGGCGGGACGGGCTCATCCGCAGCGCCGTTTGCTCGCCCGCCCCATCCCGCTGACGGAGCTCGGCAGGAGGCGAGTGCCTTGCGGCGTGCAGCCGGCCCCGGTTCTGTGACACGAAGTCCCGAGAGGACCCCCGGAATCCCGCACCGCAGCGAGGTGCTTTGTTCCCTGTGGTGGTAGGGCCGTCCCAGTTGCCAGGCGGTGCTGTGCCTCAGTTTTGTTAACAAGCTCATTGGGAAACATTCACCCTCATCGGCAGTGAGGTCTCTGTACTTTCTGAGCATTCTATATGCAGGGCAGCAAGGCCTGCACGTGTCCTAGGAATACAGGCTGAGAGCTGGGGCTGCCCTCAGGACAGCTGAGCGGCTTGTCAGTGCCTGAAGGGGTTGTAAGGAGGAAGGGGACAGGCAGCAGGGTCTGTCGTGCCGAAATGGTTTCAAACTAAAGGGGGAGATTTAGAATAAGGAAAAGCTTTTTTAGAGTAGGAGTGATGAGGCACTGGCGCAGGTTGCCCAGAGGTGGTGGATGCCCCATCCCTGGAGACATTCAGGGTCAGGCTGGGTGGGGCTCCAGGAGCACCCTGGAGGTGGCCCTCTTTGCATGGGAGCCAGAACAGGCGGCCTTTAGGGCTTCCTCCCCACTAAAAACAATTTTGCACTGTACGTGGGCTGTAAACATGGCTGTCTTGGCTTCTCTCCCTTTGCATTTAGTAAGCGTTGTTGGATGTTTTTCCCCCTTTTACATTCACTTCTGGCTGGTATCAGATTTTAAGGCTTTAACTTCACAAGTCACAAAAGGTTGTAGTGTTATGGATGATGTTTGAACACGGCCTATTTCACTCTCCAAGACACAGAGCAAGGAAGCATTTTGCTAAATGCCCTTTTACTAATTCGATTTCCAAAGGCAGTGAAACTTCCCCAGTTGTGAGCCAGCTTTGTACTGTGCTTATTTCTTCTTTGACCCAAAATTTTTGAACTCTTGTGTTAATTTCAACCAAACCTGATAACAAGAAGGAGCTCTCGGGAGTATTTTTATGAGCTTTGTGAAAGTGTCTGTGATGATGTGAGAAATGCTTTAAATGGCACCCCTGGAGGGAAGGTGTAGCATGAGTTTGGTTCTGCAAGGATTGGAAACCAGGCAGGGGCTCCGCCTTGGGGGAACTGAGAAAGTGGGCTGCTCTAGTTACAAGAGCAACAGAACCAATTGTTACGGTTTCACTGACTCCTCTCTTCCTCAGGTTGTAGCTTTTCACTTCCAGCCTTTGGAACTGACATACTTGATGCCTAAGAAAGAAATTTAAAAGTGAGGAATTCCTTTCCCTGCAGACTAGGATTTAAGTTGAATCCTCTATCAGATGACTGGCTGTGTCAACAGATGTCCATACTGTGTAAATATTTACAAATATGCTTAATTTATGCACGAGTACTGAGTTTTGTGCAGTAAGTTAAATTCTTCCGTAAGAGTTGGCAGGATTGGAGCCAGAGCTTGTAACATCCACAAAGCCAGACAGTTTGTATTACCAATTATGCCAGAGCAACTCTGACAAAATTTATATAGTGCTCCAGACCTGTAAGAAGGTTTATTAAGCCTTACTAGAACCCTGCGGCACACAGCAATTTTAACAGATCACTGGCTGATAATTTCAGAACTCCATTGCTGATAAGACTTGCCAGTCATATGAGTAGGACTGCTGAAATGAAATAAATGTAATAGTTTTTGTTGGTTTTTTTTCTAACAGATTTTGTGTAAGGAGATTCTTAAAGTTAGTATCTGTTGCTTTTTAGAGCTTTTTAGCTCTAAAAAGAGCATATTTCTGAGCTGTAAAAAAAAAAAAAAAAGTGTAAATGGCAAGTTTACCTTGCAGGAAGAAGAAGGACATGTTCTAATGCTATGCAAGAAGCTCCAAAAGTTTTCTCACAGTAAAGGCACTTTCCAAGGCCCTGATTTCAGGTACTTAAGTTAGTTTGGACTACTCACCAGAGCAATCTGTGTGGAACAGCTTGCAAAGTTAATGCATATCATTCTATACAACTTAATACGTTTTCCACTTGGAAAGTTTGTTCATGTTACGTTGATTGTGACATCTTAGAAGTTCCTGTATGACTGCAGATGATAACTGTCTCCACAAAGAGGCTACATAGGAGTCTAAAAAAGAACAGTCTGTTGTGAGTATGGAATTAAAGCTCTGAGAACTGAAATTTGAGTTCTTAACTGTCAGTACTTCTCAGTCAGTCTGACCATTTAGTAGCTATCTAGAGCAAGGTGAGGTTGTGGCTGGAGTTCTGAATACTGGCATGTGTTACTCATGTCTCTTAATCTTTACACCATTTTCAGAATCTTATCTGTTCTTGCAGAAGTGTCAGAGCACTCTTGCTATTTGTATGACATGTAAAAGTGTAGATGTAAGGAAGGTGAGATTCTTATTTGGACTATGGCAGTTGCTGTTGAAGCATGCACTGCTGGACAGTGTGCAGCCTTATCATGAGCATTTAGAGGAAGCTTGTGAAATGGGTTCTGCCCCTCTACTCTGCTCTTGTGAGACCCCATCTGCAGTGCTGCCTCCAGTTCTGAGGTCTCCAACACAAGAAGGATATGGAGCTGTTGAAGCAGGTCCAGAGGAGCGTCATGAGGATGCTCAAAGGGCTGGAAGTACCTGCCCTACAAAGCCAGGCTGAGAGCTGGGGCTCTTCAGCCTGGAGAAGAGAAAGCTCTGGGGGAAGCTTATAGAGACCCTCAAGTACCTGAACAGGGCCTACAGGAAAGCTGGAAAGGACTTTTTAGAAGGGCGTGGAGCAACAGGACAAGAGGGAATAGTTCTGAAGTGGAAGAGGGTACATTTGGACAAAATATAAAGAAGAAATTCTTTCCTGTGAGGTGGTGAGACAGTGGAACAGGTTACCCACAGAGGCTGTGGGTGCCTCCTGCCTGGAAGCATTCAAAGCTAGGCTGGATGGGCTTTGAGCAACCTGGTCTAGAGGGAGGTGTCCCTACTTGTAGCAGGGGCTTGGAACTAGATGATCTTAAAGGTCCCTTCCAACCTCAACCACTCTGATTCTATGGATGTGAATCGTCGAGAGAAAGCAATAAACAATCAGGAAAAGGGAGGATTGGTCATATGGAGTGAGGTGATTAAAGTGTAAAACTTGGTGAGGATGGAAAAATTGGACATGCATGTAGCGGTTGAGCTGTGCTTAAAGTCAAGTCAGCTCTCTGGGCAGTTTCTTCAGATGCAGAATGTCATGGCTATACAGGTTCCTGATTTGGCCTATAGCAGATTCTGCTCAGCACTAAGAGTTTATTATTTCAAGTGCTGTGCCATGCTAACGCATCTCTGCTGTTTCTAGAACCAGTATTGCAGTACAGCTGCTTTCAGCGGTGTCTGAAATAAGTCCTGGTGGACCTGAACTGGGTTCTGTGCAGACCTGCTCTGCTCCTCGTTCGGGCATTTTATGAGCTTGGCTGGAAATCTGTATGGGGGTGGTTGACATCTATGGTTAAGACGACAAATTTGGAGCACTGGAGGAGTCATGGTAGAGATACTGAAGTATTTCTGAGTATCGAAGGACCCACATGAACTTCACTTTTGAGTGTCTGAGTTTCCAGGTTGTGCTCTTCTGCATTTTTCATAGTATTTGGATAATCTGGGTTGTTATATTACCTTTGTGTCCACTTCTCTCCCTTCCCCTTGAGAATGTAGAGCTTTGTATGCAGCTTCCTCCTTTAGGAGGCACCACAAAGAGGGTGGTGACGCACTGGAACAGGTTGCCCAAGGAGGCTGTGGATGCCCCATCCCTGGAGGCATTCAAGGCCAGGCTGGATGTGGCTCTGGGCAGCCTGGTCTGGTGGTTGGCAACCCTGCACATAGCAGGGGGTTGAAACTGGATGAGCATTGTGGTCCTTTTCAACTCAGGCCATTCTATGATTCCTCTTACATAGTTTAGCTACTGAATAGTTGCAAGGGAAGTAAAGTGGCCCCTGAGGATTATAATCCATCTATCTCCCAGCCAGTACGTTGCTAATGATATGCATTTGTGGAAGAGGTTCTGTCTGTTGTTTGTTTGTTTTTTAAATCATACCCCCTGATTCTGCAGTGCTTTTTAAGTGTGCATATAGGATATTTCTGCTTGCTTTGTAGAGCCTATTGTCAACATTTTCTCTGAAAATCGTAAGAGCTAGAAATTATTTTTGCTGGAAAAAGAAATAATAGTGAGACCTCATCTAATTGTAGGTTTGTAAAAGTAGGGATGTTTAAGAGCCAAATACCATTGTATGACAGATCTGATCTAGGTTCAGTATAACAAAGCAGCTTTCTTATCTAATGGCTTCAGACTGGCCTTACCAATAGCAGCCAAACACATGCGCCAATTGCTGAACAGGGAGGGGTGTGAAGGACAGTTTTGCATGGGGAGGTGTTATCTCAGAACTGATATATTTATATCCTTCATTGGCTTTAGCAAAGAGGTCAGCATTTGAAGGTGGCTTTCTAAGTCTGATGTTCCTCTCTACACCCCAAGTTTAGACTGCTGCATTTGATTTGTTCTGTATTAGTAGAAGTAGGGGTTAGCTGCAAGCTGATGATTAAGTTCAACTTTTATTTTTCTGAAGTAGATAAGTTTAGATTACTACATTTTTTCATTCCTTTGTTTTCTTAACCAGCAAATTGATTAGCTTTTGTATTGTTTTATGAGAGCTGCTATTTTAGTGGGTTTGGAAGGGCTGCACGAAGGGAGGGATTTTAACAGTCCTATTATTTTTAGGAACTACTTATTTAAAAATAAAAGGAGCGGTTTCACATAATGGTTGGCAAGTTTTTTGAACAAATTTCATATGCCAAAAGTCAAATGGAGGCAGAAATAAATGAACTGTGATGCCAAACCATAGGGCATAAGCATGCATTAAATTAATCCTTTCTTTCAAATGAGACTGAGGAACTTTTGTCAACATGCAACAACAGAGGACGCATTTTGCTTGAAAATTTGGGGTTGTATTGAGAGAAGGCATCATATCAAAAGAAGTTTTTGTGTAATGCATAAATGCAGTTTGCACTGAAATCTGATGTAGGCAGTTTCCCTATTTTTTCTTGACCGTTCTCACACCTTGTGTTTAAAAACACTTTGATGCTTGCTTTTATTTAACATTAAAAAAATCGTTCAAAGCATCTGCTACAAAATAGCCCACAGTGCTGTGCTGCTAGAAAACTTGATTCAGAAGTTGTAGCAAATGTCAAAATGGGGTGGGCCAGTTGTAATTTGGAGAGAGAACATGAAAATAGTGCTCACAATTAAAAATGTGTATTTTTAAGTATCTGACTTATATTTATATAATCTTTCTTACATTTTATGTGCACATATTAATAATGTGCACCTTCTCAATAAATGAGTGTGAATATGCATATTTTTCTTAAACTCCCCCTAAACTGGCATTTGCATCTCTTGAACAAAGCCCTTTGCCTGCAGGTAATTTGCACTATTTCTTACATCTCTTAAAATGCATGCTGAGCTCAGCTGTGTATAAAGCAGATAAAACTGGCAAGCTAAGGAGCCAGAAGGAAGCATAGCAAATAAAAGAACTGAAAAGAGATGTTTTAATGTGTAACACCATCTCCTACTTCTGCTTTCTGCCATCTGGCTTGGAAGAGACCAACATATGCCAACTTAGGCCTCTCTGCACATGGGAATAGGGCTGATTCAGCCAGTAATACAGCTGCACTGGTGTTGACCCTATAAATATTGAGAAGGGAAGTCTGAAGTTTTTTAGCCTTTCAAGTGATAACCTGTTCTTGAACTTCTCAAGATTGACTTCATCGTTCACCCCCAACCTCTCTGCACAATTTGCCCAGCCTCTCGATTGCAGGAACAGCTGAGTTAGTATTCTCCATTACTGCCAGTGAGTCTGTGAGCACGTGGTTTTGGGTTCAGAAGTGAGTTGTGACAGCATAAGGCAAAGCTAGAGGCTGTTCTTAAGCAAAACCCTTACCATTCAGTGCAGCTGCTTGGTTGTGTACCAGGACACAGGACTCCTCAAGCACTTCCATGGGAAGGTTTATTCAAGATAGAAACTTGGTGTCATTTTTTGTATCTCATTAAACCTCTTTCTTGTAATGTTTCCAGGTGAAGTGGGAGCCAGAAACAGCTTAAGAGGGTGTCAGTTACACTGCATTAAATGTTGTTTGCTTAAGGCAGCAGATAATAAATGTGATTACCAAACAGATTGCTGTTCTAGCTTTCATAATAAATGTTGCAGAAGTCCCTTTGCTGAAGCCAGTGCTGCATACGGTCAGGAGGATAAGAGGGTGAGGTAATCAAACTCTCGTGACTGAGTAAAGACCAAGGTGAGATCTCCAAAAATCAAGTAGGTGCTCATGCAAAACTCTGCCTTCTGCATCATGCAGGAGAGCAGCTGTTTGCAGAGGTGATGGAGCTGTGTTCTGTGTAGCACTCTTCTAGAGCATAGTCAGCCAGGGACACAGTGATGTCTTGTGGCTGTTCTCGTGCTTTCCCACCTCTGTAATTCACATGTAATCCAGTTTTCTAATACTCTTAAACTAATCGAGGAGCCCACTGTCACATGCAGAACATAATGGGTTATTTTCTGCATTGCCTGCTGCTGCCACAGATTCTCTTCCATGTGTAACTGTATGGTGAGTGGCAGTAGTTTACTGATCTGGGTGGAAATGAGTGTTTTCTTCACGGCTGGATCAGCAAACTGAGCTGACTTGCCATGTGGCCACAGAATTGCTGGTTTGAGTGGAAAGAAAGCAGGAGAGATAGGGAACTCAAGATTGTATTTTTTAATGACCTGTGAATTTTGGTATTTGAAGCCATTTATAGAACTGTGTTCTCAGTCAGTGCATACCTGGATTTGTTCATTACACTAATACATAATTACCTTGAAAGTTACAAGGATATTTTCAAGCTACGGCAGGGGAGATTCAGGCTGGACATGAGGAAGTATTACTTTTCAGAAAGGGTGGTCAGGCACTGGAATGGACTGCCCAGGGAGGTGGTGGAGTCACTGAGCCTGGGGGTGTTCAAGGAAAGGCTGGATGTTGTGTTGAGGGACATGGTTTAGTGGGAGCTGTTGGTAATAGGTGAATGGTTGGACTGGATGATCTTGAAGGTCTTTTCCAACCTTGGTGATTCTATGATATTAAAAGTGAGAATGATACAAAGTTCTGGATTATTTTTTGTTGGGCTTCTTTTCAGTTTGTGCTGCAGGACAGAGGACTTTGCTCACATACCATTAGCACAGGCACTGAATTAAAGCTATTTACTTCAGGATTGACTGATTCTGGAAGGAATGTAAATAAAACAAATATTAGATCTAACATATTTGCACCTCTAGACTGCATAGTTCAGTCTTCCATAAAATGTCCATTAAATGAGCTCCATCTGACACACCTTTTTTGCATGACTCAAAGTTCAGAAGGGAATGGAAAAGACTTGTGTAGGTGACGTATGGTTTAATATCTGTTTTTAAATGAAATCTTAACTTTATAATTCCAGACTATTAAATGATCCTGGTTTTTTGTAGGGTGATGGTGGAGGGTTTTTTCCTCTTACGCAATTGACAGATATTTACAGCCTTTTGCTTGCTTGGCTGGAAGCTTTTTTTCATGGGAATTCCATATAACTTGATATTGGTCTGTTATATATAGTATCTATAAGCAGTTTAAAAAAAAAAAAAAAAAAAAAAAAAAAAAAGGTGAACAGACCTTGCATCATCTGTAACAGTTTCATAGATCTTAGTGGGAGTTTTATGTTCTTTTCCAATTCATTCATGTTGCAATACCAGCAACATTTTATTTTTTTAATGGCTGGATTCATTAATGCCTCATATCAATCCATTGTGGAACAAACTATTGCCAGAAACCCTTAGACAGCTGGTTCATTTTCACTTTGTTCTGTTTATACGTTTTACAGAATTTGCCTGGTTGCATGTCTGACCTCCACAAAATACAGTAGGCTTTTCTCTTTCTCTGTAATGGAAAGCTGCTATAAAGCTTTTACAGTCTCCGTAGCTCAGCTTCAGGAGTCTGAGGTTCTCTCTGTGGACTCCAGTGCCACTGGTGGATGTATCACCCACGCTTCTAGGTGGGCTTTGTGCAGCTTGGTTACCAGTGAATGCACAGTAGGCTGTAGCTTCAGCAAAGTGTCCCAACTTAGCAGCCTTGTGTTGGCATTTGGTTGTCCTGCCCCCTGCTCATCTCAGAGCTCCCTGTTGTGGTGTTGCTCCTGGCTTGTTTCTGCAGGACTGATGTGGGGACTCTCTGGGCGTGAGACAGGACTGAGGTGGGCCAGCTGCCTCACGGAAGTGTCTGCCTGTCTGTCTTCCCTGGCAGCTTAGGGAACAGCTTGCTTTTTCACTGGGATGGGGTTAGTTGGCTCCTCTGTACTCTTGTACCCATTTTTTTGTACCTTTGCAATGAAACTTGTCCTAGGAGAGAGGCGTGCTGTACTGACACACCTGCTGGGGAATTGTGCTGTACAGCTGTGTGCTGCCTGCAGCTGAACTCTGCCCAATGCTTAGGAGAGAGCATAGCAGTCAGAAGAGTGCGATCCCTCTCGCTTGTTTTTCCATTCTGTTACACATTCTGTGTCAGCTGAGCTACAGAAAAAGTTGCTGTTCAGAGTAGTGACATGTAGCTGTCATTTTCCATTAGAATTAGACCTATTTTAACTTAGTTTTGCTAGAAAATCTCTTCAGAACTACTTTTTAGGAAGTCTGTTTATTTAGCTGTAACAGATCCTTGCCCAAACACAAGGACTGATAAATGTAATGACATTAAAGAAATCCAGTTACCTTTCTTCTGGTGGAAGGCCAGAACACACACCAGAAAGGCTTTGGACACCTAACTTTGAAAATCCCTTGCTCAGCATTTTCCTAGTCAGTAAGTGTTTAAATTCAGATAAATAGGGCCTCCTTTGCCCATAAGGCCTCATTACTATTGCATCCAGTTTTCCAAGCAGGCATTCTCCCAAATGCCTCTTTTTATTTGCCAGCTTGACATCTAGTAGGGCCAATCTGTAACAGAAGGATACTTCGACTAGGCCTAGAAGCAGAGCTTTGAACACAGATAGAAGAAACCCAAGGTGCAAGAAGCTGGGAGAAACTACGTTTTCCTTTGCCCCCTCTTTCCCTTTGTGTGTCCCATCTGGAGGGTGCCAGGTGAGATAGGGGGGTCAGCACTGCAGCCCTGCAGTGGTTTAGCTGAGCTCCCTACGTGCAGGCATCCCAGCGAGGATGGAACATGCACTTGGTGTCAGAAAGCTGGGGAATGAACACATCAACTAAATAAAGAGGCAGACTTCATTAAAAACAGCTACATTAGGAAGGGTTGTCTGCTTAATTGTTCACGTTCTACAAGATGCAGCTAGGGCTCGGCTGGATGTGTTCCCAGTGTTCATAAATCTACTCATGAAGAAAGCGGAGCAAGTGAGCGCTAAAAATTCCTTTGTTTTGTTTTGCTTTGTGTTTTAAATTTTGAAAATCATATTTGGTGTGTATATTTTCACATGTTCATATGAAACACATCAAAGTAAACACGTGCAGTGTGTTTCTTTCGCTGTCATTAATCACGGCAGCGTTTTAAAAAGTAACAAAAAATACAGCAACGTTAAACTGTGGTCAAAAAATGAAATATACACAGCTATAGAAATTTGAAGTTCTCCTTTGCCAGGACAAATGTAGCTTGACAACCGTGTGTGTTTATGTATCAGCATATGAAGTAAGTCTGGTTAGCAAATTGGACTTTTTTTTTCCATTAAAAACCTCCCAACTTATATTGAAACTTTTTCAAGTACTTTTTCAACCTACCTGAAGACTCAACTGAAAATTCAGGGAAAGAAAATGGCTGTAAATTCTTCAAACACCTTTAAGAACCATTATCTTCCAATACTTTGCCACAGAATGCACTTGAAAAACAAACAAACCAAAAAAAGGCATTTTCTTTAAGCCCTGCTTATGGCTTCATCTGGGCAATTTCTGTTTGGGGCACAGTTGAGTACCCAGGAGTAGATGTGAAAGATGAGAGTTGTTTGTTTCAGGCTTTGGGTTTGTTTTCTGCTTTTTTTTTCAGCCACTGAGGTACCTGAGAACAAACAGCCTGTGAGAAGTCCACCCACCTGTCCTTTCCTGAGGTGTTGGGGAGCAGCTTTCAGGCAGGCGATGGCTATTTTTGAATGCATTTGAGCTTCCTATTTCTTTGTTTCTCACAGAAAAGCAGTTTGTAGTCTCTGTGTCATTAAACCTGGATACTACCAAAAAGAGAAGGGCAGCATCACACTTCTGTTCCCTCCAGCAGCCTCCCCTGGGAGTAGATGCGCAGCCCACCTCTGCTGCTTCTCTCCTCTTTCAGCAGCAGCCCAGCAACCCAACCAGCAGCCTGGTCCCTGTCAGCCCATTCATTCTCCAGGGTCTCGATGCTAGTTATGAATGTGAAATGTTATAGTTATTTTCCTTGCTCTGATGAATGCGTTTATGAGAGGAACTGGGACAGAACTGGCAGTCTGCAAGTTAAGAGAGATGATGCTGTCATGTTGCTCTTCAGTCAGATGTGGGAAGTTGTTTTCATAAATATAAGTTAGACTTTCCCTACAAAGAGAACTTGGATAGAATATAATTAACTGGGGATCCTTAAAGATGGTTTTCAAGCTTCAGTCCTTATGGGAGCTGTTTCCTTTCTTTTTTTTTTCCTTTTTTTTTTTTTAATTTCACATCGAAATTGTACTTTTGCAGCTCTGTTTTTTGTCTAACTTTTTTTGCTTAAATACACAGAAAAGAGCACAACCATGAGGAGGCTAAGCCAGAAGTGCTGTATTTTCTCAGCTTCTTTTTCCTGCACTCTTAAATGCACTCCTTGTTTTTTAAGATTATATACAACAGATAAACAAGTGTGCATATTTTTCATGTAACTAACAACCACTCAGACAGTTCCTGCCTCATATTGCTGAATAATCTGAAACTTCCTGAATGCTATAGAAGACCACTGTTTCTTCCTACAAGTATTTTAGCTTGTGGGTTTGCCTAATTTACCAAAGTGTTCCAATAATCTTTGAGACTAATTAAGGCAACACATCAGTTCATTATCAAATTGAGTTATCAAACTTAGGAGTACTGTTGCTTGAGGCTCTGTGCGGGGAATTGGGTTTCAGAATCTAAATGATCCCCAGGTGCATATCTTTTCTGTGGCAAACAGAAAGTGCCAGAAGTCTGGAATCACAATTTAGGTACCTTGATCAGGTAGGATGGATTTGGGCTGAGACATCTAACTTCTTAAGCAGAAAATATGTGAGCTTTCAAATAGTGTCAATCCAATTAATTCTTAATGTGTTGGAGAAGCATGGCAGAACGTGAAATGCTTCTCAGTTCTCAAGTTCATAACTTTTCCCTTTCCCTCCACAGAGGCTGCTACCGACCCCCCTACAGCACCTGACAACGAACCTATGTTTACAAAACTACGCAGTCCAAGCACAGGCAAGTTTTGGAATTGTGACATGAGCCTGTTAATGCTTTGGTTGATTCCCTCCACCACCAAACTATTCGTATTTTGCAAGCTGAAATAGTGATGATAATGTAAGTCTTATGTGCCAGAGATACTGCTGTTGATGCCAGATAGTTTAATGCTGTGCAAACATTTCGGATTTCTTTTATAATTTTAATTGGTTGAACTGTTTATTCATCAGGAATATTGGCAGCACAAAAAAGAATTGTAATTTAAGTTGTGTTTTTAAATGCATTTGATTTGGGGAACTTGCAGTGTTGGGTGTTGAACTTTGGCTTTTTTTTTTTAATCCAAATTTAGGCTTCATACCATTCATCTCATGCTGTAAAATAAACAGGCAGAGTCAGAAAAGTGATACAGTTATACTTACCAAGCTTTTTGAGTCTTTTCGTTTTTAAAGCTAATATTCTTCTTTCCTCGCTTCAAGCAGTGCTATCTCTTTTCTTATTAATAGATGATGAGGCACTTTAAATACAAAATACATTGGAAAGACCAGCAAATGCAGGTGATATAATCATACCACCATCCCACAAATAGTTACTTTCCTCTGGTCAGATTGCCCTTTTTGTCAAGGATTTCTTATTAAGTATGAGTAATCTAATCACAGAATTGTAGGGGTTGGAAGGGACCTCCAGAAATCATCGAGTCCAACCCCCAGTGTTTGCAGTATGAGATACTGGAATAGAAACTTGCAGCAAGCCTTGGTTAAGGTTAATGCGTTTTGTTTAAAGACAGAATTAATGCATTTTTTCCTTTTTTTACAATCTCATTTGATTTCTAAGTTACGTATTTTTATATTGAAATTCACTATTCTTATTTATGTGTTTGTAACTGGAGTCTTCAGGTACTTTAACACATGATATACTCATTTCTGAGTCTTCCTGAAAGAGTAATTTAAAAACAATAGATACAGAATATGAAATCATTTATCCTCATCATGATACCTATTTTTTGATTGCTTGGATTTACTATGAGAATATACAGCCACAGACATTTTCCACCTGCTTTATTATGTTGTCTTGTAATTTATTATGTTTTTAAAAGCACACATGTTAATTTGCTTTTCTCTGTGGAAGATCTATTCAACTTGATGAATATGAGATCTTGGGAAAGGTTTCTGGGAAAAACCAAGAGTACAATGATTTGACTGGGTGTGTTTCTTTAGAATTTACAGAAGCTTATTTGTAGACCTGCATGAACTTCCAGTGATGTAGCGTATTAATATTTGAAAATAGGACTGAGAACTCCTGATAATGTCTTTTTCTTATGTTTGGATCTAACAAATTGTTGTTGACAAATATTGTATAAATAGCCACTGAAAGATTCAACGTACAACAGATATTCATGCTAACCACTTTGTTTAATGAAAGCATGCATGGTCCTTTTTATAGGCAGGTAAAAAGGACAACGTTTCTGTCCTGTACAAAGACTACAAACTGGAGTTTTAGCTTGTAATTCAGAAGTGCTGTGAGAAGCATTTTTCAAAGTTCTGAACTAAAACAAGGGAATATTTATGCTACAAACTTAATCAGCTAAATGAAGTGATAAAAGTAGAAAAGCTGCCTAGATTCTCTCCTTGTCCACTAGAGAATGTCTCTAATGATAGTGTTGATAACCTGCGGTGCTTGTCCTTTTAACGTAAGCAGGTAAAACAAGCAGCTGAAGTTAGGCAATAGAAATGGTCCATTTCACAACTTTTCCTTGCTCTCCACCATGCTTGGCTGGAAGACTCACTGGTAGGAGTCTTTTAAGTTGTGCAACAAACTCTTCTGTGATTAGTCTTGATGTCTGGTGCTGATCAAACTATGATGTAGACCCTTGTTGAGAATCACATGGTGATGATGGATATCTCTGCTCTTCCTAGTATTTGCTGTTCATTCCTCCCACATCCAAAAGAAATGTGATTGTCAGAGAACTGAATCTGTAACCTTAGGTGAAGTTAAACATCCCATCAGCTTTTGAATAAAGGGGGGAAAAAGCATCATCAGTCATTTTTTGGGAAAAGATGCATCTGCCCATTTTAGCTGACCTTCCTTCAGTAAGACCCAGGTATCTGTCCAGGCTGAAAACAGCAGTGATGACATCAGCTTTTAAGGGCTTGCACTGATACTTTTTTGAGCCTGCCCATGATCTTTAAGTTTCCAAGCTGTATTTTGAGCAGGATTGCAATAGTTAATGTTGCCTTTTGAGGATGACAAGACTAATTCAGCCTACAGACTCAAGTACCTGAACATCTGTGGCCCCTTCTGCAGTTCTGTGACTTCCTAGTTTAGACGTAGAAAATGCCAGTCTTTTTTGTAATGTATGTCATTTTTTCATTAGAGCCCAAAACTAACATGAAACAGCAGAATTGTGCTGTGGAGCAGCCTAAAATAAAGCTTCCTTTTTCAGACTGTCAGTATTCTCTTGTTCACCTTACTTGTGTACTCATACTGAGTTACTGCTGTCTGCTTAGATGCACAAAAAAAGATATCACTGTCACTTGAGGGTTTTGTTCCTTACTTCTGATATCTTAGATACAAACATGAGAGAAGGCAAGGAAATTTTCTGGGTTTCCACCTTCCCCCTTCAGTACAGACGAAAAAAGTAATTTCTTGTGTGATTTTGATTTGGGTTTGGATCAAAGGCTTTGTGTTGTAAGATGAACTATTCACACGTCTTATTTATTGATTCAAATTCAGTTTGGTTTATAGAGCTGGTAAACGAACATCTGTATATAATAGTTTTCTTTGTCTGAGCTTTCTTTGTAGTGAGTTTATGTAGAATGTGCGTATGTTTGTGTGTGTGTGTATATAAGACACATTCTTCAGATGTATTGGGTATTCTTTTGATTTTTGTGAAAGCTTACAACACAAACCAGATTTCTTTTTCAACAGGGGAAGCAACTCTTTACTTATTCAATAGTGGTGCACAGCAGCTGTTCGAAGTAAAAGCTTTTCATGAGGAATATCGTTCCTGGTTTATAGGTGAGACTGTTCAACAAGGTGAGTAATGTTATGTATCCTTCCCCCAACCATAACTAATGTTCATACAAAGAGACCTTCTCTCTTTCTTCTATTAAATTTACAGGTGTTTCTCTTAGTTGTTTGAGGCATGCTGCATCACGTCCCCACCTTCTGACGCACTCATTTGCCATCTGGATTTAAGCAGGGCTAGGGGCTTTGTGGTCTCTCTTTAAAAGGCTGCCTTTGGCAGCTTCAATTAGACAGATGTTGATTTGTCTTTGAGGAAGGGTATGGTGGGATGGGGGAGTTGTTCAGTTGTGTTTAAACTGAAGTGCCATAAAATACTTAGCTTTCCTTGTCAAACCAGAAAGTCCTTGGTGTACATAAAATATTTCTTATCCTATAGAAGGGAAAAAGGGCTGGAAAGCCTGAGCTAGCTAAGTGGAACAACACTAAGCAGAACTCCAAGCACTGGAGTGTGGTTTGATCTGGTTTTCTTTTAATTACCTCTGTAGTCTTCTCTGTAAGTGCTGTGGGATAAGCCTGCTGTCTGAAGGTGCCATTTCAGTGCTGTGTCTAAGTGACCTCATCTGTAGCATCATAGTCTCTGATCCTAGCTCATCTTTCTGAAAATGAGAAAGAAGTTTGTGCAACCACTCGTGATGGCTTTAACAATCCTTTCTCAGTAAGGATGTCCCTGGTGTAGTGTTTCACTCCCAGAATTTCCATAGACTATGTAATTAGTATCCCTTCAGGAGATGAAGGTGTGTCCTTTTTGTCTGTTTGTAATTAGAAAAAAGACCATTTCTAATATTAAAATAAATAAAGTGACTCGAGCAGACATATACCTTCTTTAATGGCAATATCCCAAATGTGTGTTAACGTTTAAATGTACTTTGCAGGTGTATATAGCAATGCAAGCAGTAGGTCTACGAGCTTTTCCTTATTCCCTTTAGGGGTGAGCCAAAAGACTGAGTCTGATCCCTGCTCCCAATTATGTCCACTCTATATTCTCCCCCTCCCTTTCTAACCTCTGCTTTGGCCCTTGGGAAGCAATGGCCTTAAGGACTAATTGCCTTTTTCTTTTTTCTTTTTTTTTTTAATATATAAAAAAGGGGAAAAATTTTTCCTCAATGGAATTGGGCTGCTGCATCTCTGAAATAGTTGGACCATGAACAACTCAGAAAAGCTGTGTGTTTGCAAATCATCTCATTATCTGCCAAGAAGGAAATGACTGGAATGTAGGAATAGACAGGTATAAACTCTTCAGGAAGGACAGGCAGAGGAGAAGAGGAGAGAGGTGTTGCCCTCTGCATCAAGAACCAGCTGGAGTTCATGGAGCTCTGCCTGGGGATTGATAAGGTGCTGACAGTTTATGGGTTAAGGTTAAAGGGAAGGCAGAGGAAGGAGACATCGTAGTGTGGGTCTGAAACAGATGGCTCAACCAGGAAGACCAAGTGGATGAGACCCTCTATAAACAGATAGGAGCAGCTTCACATTCATAAAACACGGTCTTTGTGGGGGCTTCAACCACCATGGTGTCTGTTGGAGGGGCAACACAGCAGGGCACCAGAAATCAAAGAGGTTTCTGGAATGTGTTGATGATTACTTCTTCTAAGTGGTACATGAATCCACAGAAGAGGTACTGTGCTGGAAATTGTCCTCACCAACTGGGAGGAGCTGGTGAGTAATGCAGAGTTCAAGGGCAGCCTTGGCTGTGGTGGAGTTCAAGATCCTCATCCACAGAATGGTGGAGTTCAAGATCCTCAGGGTGTCAAAGAGGGCTTGCTTCAAGCCTGCTACTCTGGACTTCAGGAGGGCAGACTTCAAACTCCTCAGGGAACTGCTTGGCAGGATGACATGAGATAAAGCCCTGGAGGGAAGAGGGTCCCAAGAAAGCTGGTCAGTATTAAAGGACCATCTCCTCCATGTCCAGAAGCAGTGCATCCCTAGAAAGAAGGCAGGCAAGAATGCCAGAAGGCCACTGTGGACCAGCAAGGAGCTCCTGGACTGACTTTGACTTGAAAAAGTGCGTAGGGAGTGGAAGCAGGAATGGATTGCCTGGGAGGGTTACAAAGAAGGAATCAGGTTAGGAAAACTAAAACCCAGATGGAATTAAATCTAGACAGGGACATAAGGGGTAACAAGAGCAAATTCTACAGGTATATCAGTGATAAAAGGAAGGCCAGGAAAGATGTGGGCACCTTCTGGAACCAAACTGGAGACATGGTCACAGGAGATACAGAGAAAGCTCAGATGTTCAATGACTTCTTTGCCTCAATCTTTACCAACAAGGGCTCTAGCTGCACTGCCCAAGCTGCAGAAAGCAAAGGTAAGAACTGGAGAAGGAACACCTGCTGCTAGTGAAGATCAGGTTTGAGACTATCTGAAGACTGAAGGTGTGCAAGTCTATGGAACTCAGTGAGATCCATTCATGGATTACAAGGGAACCAACAGATGAAGTTGTCAAGCTGCTATCCATCATGTTTTGAAAGGTTGTGGCAGCCTGGTGAAGTTCTCACTGACTGGAAACATAATCCCCATGTTCAAGAAGGGAAAAAAAGAAGATCCAGAAAACTACAGTCTCACCACTGTGCTTGTCAGCATCATGGAAGAGTTCCTCCTGAAGGCTCTACTGAGGAGGAAATATGGAAAACAAAGTTGAGGTGATTGATGGTAACTAATATGGCTTCACCAATGGCAACTCATGTCTGACAAACTTGGTGGCCTTTTATGATGGAGTTACAGCATCAGTGGATAAAGGAAGAGTAACTGACATCATCTACCTGGACTTGCGCGAAGTGTTTGACACTGTTTGCACGACATACTGATTGTCAAATGGAAGAAAAATGGATTTGATGAATGGACCATTTGCTGGATAAGGAATCGGCTGGATGGTTGCACTCTTGAGAGTTGCAGTCAATGTCTTCAGTGTCTCAGTGTCCAAGTGGAGATGGTGACAAGTGGCATTCCTCAGGGATCAGTGCTGGGACCAGTGGTACTGAACATCTTTGTAGGCAGCATGGACAGTGGGATCAAGTGTAATCTCAGCACGTTTGCAGACGACAACAAGCTGAGTGGTGCAGTTGACATGCTATAGGAAAAAGGATGCTGTTCAGAGGGTCTTGAGAGGTGGGCCCGTGCCAGCCTCATGTATTGCAACAAGGCCAAGTGCAAGGTCCTGCATCTGGGTCAGGGCAGTCCCAAGCACAGATACAGGTTGGGTGGAGGATGGCCTGACAGTGGCCGTGAGGAGAAGGATTTGGGGGTGTCAATTGATGAAAGGCTCAACATGGGCCAGCAATGTGCATTTGCAGCCCAGAAGGCCAAGTGTATTCTTGCATCAAGATTGCATCAAGAGAAGCATGACCAACAGGTTGAGGGAGATGATTCTGCCCCACTACTCTGCTCTCATGAAACCCCATCTGGAGTACTGCCTCCAGTTCTGGGGCCCCCAACACAAGAATGACATGGAGCTGTTGGAGCAGAGCCAGAGGAGGGCCACAAAGATGATCAGAGGGCTGGAGAATCCTCCCCTACAAGGACAGGCTGAGAGAGCTGGGGCTCTTCAGCCTGGAAAAGAGAAAGCTCTTGGGGGAGTTTATAGAGGCCTTCAAGTACCTGAAGGGGGCCTACAGGAAAGCTGGGAAGGGACTTTTTAGAAGGACGTGGAGCAACAAGACAAGGGGGAATAGTTCTGAAGTAGAAGTGGGTACATTTGGACAAAATATAAAGAAGAAATTCTTTCCTGTGAGGTGGTGAGACGGTGGAACAGGTTGCCCACAGAGGTTGTGGGTGCCTCCTGCCTGGAAGCATTCAAAGCTAGGCTGGATGGGCTTTGAGCAACCTGGTCTGGAGGAAGGTGTCCCTGCTTCTAGCAGAAAGGCTGGAACTAGATGACCAGATCTTAAAGGTCCTTTCCAACCCAAACCACTTCATGATTCTCCAAGGTCTTCATACAGCTACAGTGAGTCAAAACTCTATAGAACAAATTAAAATACTTTTTCCTGAAGGTACAGATGAAAGCTTTTAAACGGGAGCTTTAAGAAAAGGGCTAGCTTTTTTTTTTTTTTTTTTCCTCTCTCTCTCCAGTCTTATTATCAAAACTTGCAGGTTTGTGAAGAAGTAGTCTTGGTACTTTCTTTGCTAATAGCTGTGGAGTTGGGATTATTTTTGTCTAATTGTCAGGGAAATATATTCCCTTGGGACCTGGGTAGTATTCTTCCAGGGACCTGGCAGTGCCATACTTGGAGAAATATTTTGGCCCTGAGTGCCTTGGTTTTACTTGCTTGGGCTGGTCTGTATAATTTTGATGCCTTATATTTGTTTTTTTTTTCATTTGATTCGCACTGAGCACTAGAGCCATGTTTCATGGCTGGTACTTGGAGGCTTAGATTTTGAGTACCGATTTTCAGAAGGAAGACAGCCGAGTACAGTGTAAGAGCTCACTCTGCTCCAGCCTACGTGTCGTTTGGTATCCTTGAGGCTTGTCAGAAACTGTAGAAGTAGTCTTCTAACAAATAGCCGTGTCTTCAATACTCCCTCTGGACAGAAAAATTGAAATTAGCTTAGAAATAAATGTGAATTGGATCCCCAAGCTAATTTGGCTGTACAGATGTAGAGACTGCAGGCATTGCGTGATCTCAGTTTTACAGACAGATTGTCAACTTTGACCAGACCGCTTTGTTGCCACCCTGTCTTTTGTTAGTTTTAAGGCTGTTCCAGTAGGATTTTCTTTCTTTAATTATCTTAATCATGTGGATTGAAACAAAAAATTAAATTTATTTGTTTTTGGTTTGCTAATTAATGTCAAGTTGTTATCAATTATTTGATCTAATTAGTGGAAATCCTTAATGTTACATTGTTTCAAATTATCTATGATTGTGCAGAGAGCACGAGTATGCTGTCATTCTGAAATGGTGGTGTAATTTTGATTGGAGCACTCAGTTATATATTCTCTGAACTGGCATTGCCTTGCCCAGTATCTGGGGCAGAGTGTGCTGGATATTTATCTACTACCTCAAAACAAGGTTCTACTACACTGAAATCTGCTAATGGAGGGCAGCTTTAATTTTGTTGTTTGTCATATATCACTGAAAAAGGGAAAACATAGTGCTTCAAGTCAGAAGCAACAGAGCTTGTGCTTTCATTTGGCAGGGTTGAGAATTGAGCTCCCTGTATTTTTAATACAAAATCACAAATAGTGTTCCTGACTATTTTAGTGAAATACTGGAATGCTTAATGTGAAAAAAAAAATCCTCTCTTCTTGCTTACACTCCTAAAAAGCATCTTAAAAAAATGATCCAATGGTAGTTCTGTGCCTAGTAGTACTAACGACACTTTTATTTATCTGTCCCTTAGATGGGCGCCTGCTCTTTGTTACTCCGATGGACCCCTTATTTCTGATACTTTATTACCTCATAAAGGCAGACAAAGAGGTAAGCCTGCTGCTTATTTTTTTTCATTGATATTCTCAGGAGGAAACATTATTTCTGTTATTGCATTAATTTTATGAAGAGGGACTTCCGTACTGTGGGAAATATAGTTTGCATTTAAAGCAGAGATGTTCATCCCATATGTATCTTTGTTTTCATCCTTTTTATTTTTGTGACCAATAAAGTATATTCCATGAATCAGCTTGGAACCTGAACAAAATGTAAACCCACTCTTTGTAAGAGAAGCAGAGAATCTTTTCTCCTTTTGCAAGAGCCTATCCCAGAACTGTTGAATTTAAAATGGTAGATGTCATCATAATAAAACAAACTGGTGCCCATCCTGAGGAGTGGGTGATTCACTTTGAGAAAGAGAGGAAAAAAGAAAGATGAATTTGGGTGCTGTAGAAGAGAAACTTTTATGTTGTGGTTGGAACTTGAAACATTGGCTTTTCAGAAATAGTGTTTTTTAGAGATGGTGTATTGCTGAACAGCAAAGGGGTGAACAACTACCCAAAAGATGTATAATACATTAATGGGTTAATCAATTTATTGTGGGCGTTGCAAAACCTTACTTAAATTTCATAAGTATATCAAAAGACATAGACAATATTGTTGTTTTACAGTTTATTATCTGCCTTTGAAGAAATGACAAAATAAAAGCATGAATCCATATTTTGTATGTCATGGAGGCATTGATTTTGTTTCATGCATCCTAAGAGGTTTTTCTTCCATTAAGGTGGCTTGCTGTTTTCTGCTTTGGGTTACAAGTAGAGAATGCAGAAAAACTCTTCTTCTGTACTGAAGAAATATAGTTCCACTAGACATTTGTATTAGTAACCTATTGTTCTGTAATTGTTTCTAAATTATTTATGGTATAGGATATACCAAGATATTCAGTTTTTCTGTGATCTGTTCTGCTTCAGGGTGGCCCATTAGAAGTCTCCTTACAGTCATAGTATTTTCATTTCTCTAGGTTTGCATTCAGCATCCCTTTGAAGACTTTATATCAAACTTAATTAGAGAATCAGTGTATCAGTCTGTGATAAGTGCTAAGGTAAATTGAATAAAGGATGACCTTTCCTATGCACAGAAACTGCAGCAATAGTCCTGTACTGCCCTTTTCTTCTTAGGTACGTTGTTTCCTAAGTGTGACATGGTTCCAGATAAGTGTGTAGAGCTGTTACGGGTTACTCATTAAAGGCAAATGCATTCCTGCAGTGTCCTGCCTAAATTAATTTACTGTTGAGTAAAGGGAAGTCTTGAGGCCTGTGTGGTGGATACTTCATGCAAAGCCAACTTGAATGTGGCAGATTTATTTTCTGGCTTGAACTAGTAAGTGTTAAGATACTCACTGGGTTCTGTAGAGTTATTATTTGTACCATCCTTTCATTTTGAAAGTACAGTCCAGGGTTGCTGAAGTCTTTCTGAGCAGAGCCATCTCCTGTCCAGTAGACCTTAGCTTAGGCTCTGTGTTGCTTCACAAGGTGAATGTAGCTGTCTTGCTTCTGGACACAAGCTGGCTTGTGCATGTAAGTTATCGACAGGAAGCTGTTTATTTCAGCTTTGTTTTTGCCTCTCATAACGTTTTGCCATTGTAATTGTGCCTTTTTAATTGGAAAAAATAAAGTGCTTTTTTTTTTTTTTAATCTTATTTTACGATATATGGTTATTTTTATTAAGGCTCTGTCTGCCTAATAAGAGGATTAATTAATAACGAAAGCGTTTTACCCAAGTGCTTTTTTTTTTTTTTTTTGTCCTAACCAATGTAATGATTTCAGCTTTGGCTCCTGACACCGTGCACTCCCAAAGGATGGAGAGTTCACTAAGTCTTTGTACTGATGCGCTGAAGGATCTTTCCAAGGGGAAGGCTGCCAGTTGTGCCAAACTGTGCTGAGTGATTATGCATTGTTTGGCAACAGCAGGATTTGTTTGATGATTCTGTCATATGTAGGGCTATTTAAGTGCTGCCAAAATCACTTTATATAAGTACTGTGGCCAAACTGAAATTGACTTTGCAGAGGTGAAAGGTTAATACTGTGTTCCAGAAGTATGCCCTGCTCCTTTGAGATTTATCTTTATGGAGGGAAAAGCAAAATTTGAATGGGAGTTATGACACTGGATTTAATCCAACAGGTTTTGGTCTCAGACACTATTGGCACACATTGACTACTGTGTCTTATGTCATCTTCCAAAAAATTTTTGCTGTACTTCACATTAGTTTATCCCATGTAGTTTTAAATTTGGATTCTTATGTGCAGTCGTTGAATAGTTCGGCATTTAGGAGATATTTGCTGGTTTGAAATAAATATTTATAGTTTACTTTGTAATCAGTTTCTAAATGTCATGTGGTACCATTCAAAGTAAATCTTCTTTAAGTCCTTTATTTTAAAGCTGTGGCAACTGCATGCATCTGCATTTCTATATGTGCATATGTGTGTATGTCTTAACAATATAATAATGCTTTTATTGTCCCTTTGATGTATTTTCAGCAGCAAGGAAAGTTCCAGCCACTGGATCAAGTTGTGCTAGATTCAGAGTACCCGTATTGCCCATTGCTGCTGAAGTGTGAAGGAGTCAAATGGTCCATATGTCATATAACAGAAGAAAAAGGTGAAAAAAGTGCAGGGGAGGGTGTGGGAAAAGGCTGGGTTTATCTGTGCTTTCATTACAATATAGATTTCAGTACTGTTTTTTGCTTTCCAAACAAATCAAGGTATGCAAGATGAGGCTGTGCTTTCAAAGCAGAAGTTTAGGCTTAGAAGTCATTGTTGCAATATCATGAATCAGGTGTAACTGCTGTTACTGAAACAGTTGTGCAGTCTTCCTGCAAAGTGACATAAAAATGAAGAACTCATCAGAGCTGGCTTCCTAGATGTTCCTGTCTTCCACTAACAAGTAATATGCCAGATTTCTTTATCATTGCATAAAACATCATTGTGGCTGTGAGCTTTTCCTGAAGGATTTAGATGCACAAGCTCAAGTATTTCCTTTATGCTGTGATATATATAGAGAGAGTTAACATGGAGCTCTTACTTCTCTAAAAGAATCAGTTTGAACTTTGTGGCAGGACTGGTTTCAGTTGAAATGATAACCAGACAGCAGAAAATCTAGGCAGTGAAATAGTATGTTTTGCTGGGACTGAGGTAGTTGGAATTATGTACTGTCCTGGATTTTCAAAAGAAACTGAGGGAAGCATTAACTTACATTTGGTATTGGTGGGAGTAGGCAACACTTTTCCTAGGATGAGTTGTGATTTTTGAGAAGACTTCCTTAACACGGTTACGTCTGAACTACAGAACCTCTTTTTTTCTTCCCAGAGTGATAAATGCTTCCAATAGAAATTAGCATTAAACTTTTAGGCATTTTCTATCCCCCTGCAGCTTATCTAATGCTGACTAAGGTGCTGTGAGTGAGAGAGAAGATAGTAAAATTCTGCCCACCCATCTGGGAAGGTGAAAAACGTTGTCAGATTTTCTTGACTGTCAAGCTAGAGCTCTGCATAGGAATATAGGGCAAGGTGAAATCATTTTTCTGAAATGCCACTTCCTCCAAGCAGGGGTACTGTGTTTGGGCAGCATTTGTTTTCGTTTTTAACAGCAAAAGAATGTATATGTATATTTAAAGTATTTGCCATAGACACATAAGATGTGGGACTTGTTCTTAGAATTTCTTTAATTTCTTAGAATGCTAAAGTTGTGATTATGCAATAGACACATTAGGGCTTGCCCACTTGTCGTGCACAAGATCACCTTTTTGTGCAATCCCCCTCTATGTGTTTCATTTTCACATCTCTTTTACTGCTTGTAAAAAAATACCAATATTATGACTAATATACTCTTTTCCAGTGCTAGGACTTGTCCCCTACGTAGCCTTTCTTATTTAAGGAGTTGAGCTTTAGGGTAAGAAGTATCTGTCATGTTCTGTCTTCTGCAACTCTGTTCTGTTTGGCAGAAGCTAACAACATAATTATTTCACTTTCAATTTAATTTAAAGGCTCTTAACATCTGTATAACAAGCTCTTACCCTAGAGCACTCACAGTTTACACTTAATGAGTTAGTAGGAAGTCCACCTTCCCTGGCCTCACTGTCAAAGGGCACTGAAAATTCATTTTGCTGGATTAAATTCCCATTTACCTGCTTCAGTAGTTGGGGAAAAGAGTGTGTTACGGCTCACTAAGCCTGGGTTGGGCAGGTTGTTTGCTAATAAATTCAAAGATTGGATAAAGTGTATGACAGAGAAGGTTTGAGAAAAGGTTATGAACTCCAGTGCCAAAGTGTTACTCTTTGTTTCATTTTGCAAGGCAAAAACTGCACTGTGATCTTGTCTGATGTGATTAACATGAAGAGCCAAGAGAACTTACCTGATTAGAATAACTAAGTAATATTGCCAAGCTTGTATTCCCAGAAGGTAGGAAAAAGGGGCCATATGAGTTTCTGAGTTATGGAAAACACTGAGAAAATGGATGTTAAAATGTGCTTTAGGCAGTTTGCTCAACAATACATCGGGGAAACTTCCAAGTCTACATAGCGATTACCGGATCGCTGAACATATTATTTAATTGTAGAACCACTTATATTCCATCTGTATTTCTCAAACCCAATCTTTCCAGATGTCTCAGACCAGTTTTATAGGCACCAGACACATTAGGGGGAAAAAAAGCTTTCCAATATATACTCATATTATCAAACATAGTCGCTAACTCTCACCAATATCAAATGTGCATCACATGTTAAATCCACGTTCCAATATTGAATCCTTTTGTCAGCAGTTTGTGACTTTCATAACTCACTTTAATTCTTCAGAGGTCTCAGATACTGTCAGTTCTAGAGTTTAATAGTCAAAACTGTCAAGCATACAAAATATTTTCAAACAAAGTGATCTCTGAAGGATTCAGCATAATTATTTTTCACATGTTTTAATGAAAATGGCTTCACAGTTCTACGTTTCCTTTCCCTAACTGAGTCACTCTGAATCATACTGTTGTGGGGGAGTCTGCCTGGGAATCCAGACTGGAATTACTTTTCAGCGTGGGTTGGGGGATGGTGGCAGGAGGACGTCCCTTCCTCGAACTTTTTCAGATAAGAGAGGAATCCATGAATCGTACTCACTGTACTTGGACCCAAACCATGTTAGCTCTTTGAGAAGCAGGTTCAAGAATCCAGAGTGTCTCCCCCATTTTCTGCTTCTCTTTCAGATCTTGTAAGTCACTGCAGCCAGCAATGTCACACCTAATTACTTTATCTGCGACTCATCAATTTCATGAAGCAAAGTGTATATTAGCCCTTTTTTCCTTCTTACTCAGAAAAAATTGTGTTTTACTCTTCTACAGCTAGCGAGATGGATTTAAACTTTATCTTGAAGACAGCTTTCCCTGACCTCTCTGTACCCCCTACCATGCATACATAAAGAGTGCATAATAGTTAGATATTTGTATGCAGTTTGAAGGAGCCAAGATAAACCCCAAAGAAGGAAATGCTGAAACAATCATAAATAATATGTTGTTGTTTGCAAGGGGAAAAGGAAACTCCATGAACCGAGTGTTGAAATGTGATAGTGAGTCAATAAATGACATGAAACAGATGTATGTATTTATGGGAATGGTATAGAGGAGATTAAAAGCTCTTGAAATACCTGCTGAAGAACAAGCTTCAAACATTGCGGACTCTGAAATCTCCTGTGTAATCTGATTAAGCATTCTTTTCCATTTCTAAACTGAAGCTCTGTGAAGTAATACTCAATAATTTTTATCCTAAAATTTCGACCAGCCCATGTAATTTTCTCTCTCCTTTACCTCAGCATCCTGAATTCACATATTTGCAGCTAACTGATCACACATGGATAGTGAAGTGTTCATGGTACCCTAGTTGTCACAGGGGATAAAGTTTCTGAAATTCTTATATCATCGAGTTAATTTATGCTGCACAATACATCAAAAATGAATCTTGTACTTCCTCCCACTAGGAGTATGCTTCACTGTTTTAATTCTATTTTCTTCTGACACTGTATTATGTCGCATAAAAAGGGAATAGAGGTAAAACTTCAGTTAGAGTTGCCTTGTGAAGTAAAAGGAGAGGGAGTTATAGGAAAAGGGATTATTGAAAGGGCAGATAGTTTATCTTCCTAACCAACCCTCTCTCCTGGCCCCTTACTAATTGCTGGAATTCATAAATTATTGGTTTAACATACTGTGTAGTGGGGTTTGGTGTGGTTTTGTGGGATTTTTTTTTAATTTTGTTTTGTTGGTTTTTTTTTTTTAAAGCAGTCATAGAAACAACGTTTTATGTTGCAAACTGTGCAATTAAAATGACCATTCCAGCAATGCAGGGCAGTGAAAATTTGGCAAACGAGGGCTTGAGAAAAGTCTTACTGAATTCAGGCAGCAAGAGATTACACATATATAAATAAAATATGTACTTTGCTGGATTGGAGCCTAATTAAGGATTGTTAGGTTGTTCAGACTCATATCAGTTCAGTCTGTTTATTTTTTCATGTTTCCAGTATTTTTGAAACTTTTTGTCCTGATATCAAACATGTCCAAGTTGCAAATTAACTTTCATACTCTGTCTACAACTCTGAAGATTCTAAGCGTATTGAAAATGCAGTCCATACCAGTTGTGACTTTCTTCCCCTTATTTGGTTTTATCTCAGAGATTGGCAGTCAGAAATTTCACAAGTACAGCCAAGAGAAAACATTGAAGTGGTTAAAGAAAAAGGTATTGTGTTTCTCTTTTACTTTCAGAATTACTTTATGTTTAAAATCCAAGTGCATATTGGCTTGTTCATATCTGTGCTTTGAGCCATGTGGCATCCCTCAATTGAATCTAGGGGAAACGTACTTTGCAGCGAATGCCTGAGTTTTTATGTCCAAGCAGTACCTATTAGTGTTCTGTGTTAGATACGGTGTAACAGCGCTCAGTAATCCATCTTTGCAGTTCATCTGAGCTCAGGGATTCTCTGTTCTCCTAGCAGGTATATTTCTCACCTGTATAATGGTGGCTGTTCCTTCTGAATAGCTCTGCTCATCTCAGGGTGCTGCAAAATTGGTGCTGTGTTACCAAGGCAACATGCTCAAAAACGTGCTAGCTTCTTTGCGTTTTTGAGCTCATATGCTAGTCATTACAAATGTATATTAAATTTCACCACAGTCCATAACTTGAGTGTTTTATATGCTTGAAACAAAATTACAAGAGCTTTGTCACTGCATTAACTTGTGCATAACAACACTGATATAGACATTTCATTCTGTGGTTTCCTATAGGTCAATCAAACAGTGAAAGCACTTAAAAGCAACAATATATGTGTAGGCGAAAGGATATATTCAGCTACATTTGTCAGCGGTAAACAAATCACTGATGCTGAAGAAGGTAAGGAAACTAACCATTTAAGCACTGTAATAAATTCAGCTTTTGTGAAGTTGCGTGCCTGTAGTTAAAACACAGCATCTGAAATGTACTTAAAGTGTACTAAAGTCTGCAGTGAGTGTATTCCTTACACAGAAAGATTCAGACAGATTGTGACTGAGTCTCTTGACTTTTCTGAGGTGGTATCTTCATCGAGGCCATTGCATTTAACTGTAGGTCTCAGCTGGATTGTTTTTGCTTCTTAACCTGCAGAAAAGTTGTTTTCTCATTGGAATATATGCTGAAGTGTTTTGCGGAACTGAGACCATCTTGTGTAATAGGGCACGTGCATTTAATGTGTGTGAGTATCCACACAATAGAAGTCTATACTAAAAAAGACTATTTTTATTAGCATGCAAATGCTGTTTATATGATTGTCCTTAAAGGAAAGGGATCATAAGAAAGACATAGTCAAAGAGGAAGATTAGGTGTAGAATACACACAAGTGCACTTATTCAGGGCAAAAACTTCAATACTATATATATTAAATATCTCTGAAAGTGGATGTGTCTGTACCAGAAGGCCTGAAGTGGTCCTGTTTGATTCTAATCACCTTTTTTTGCTGGTGAGGGCTGCGTCCTGATTGTCACTTACATATGAAGTTGTGTAGACAAACCTAAAAATGACCTGGGAAATAAGCTGTTTGAAAGTTAATGAAAATTAGAAAAGGTTTCGAACAAAATGAACAAAATCAAATTGTTTCTGATTACTACTAAGACATTCAGAAGTCTGCATGCCACTGAAAAATAAAGAAAAACAAGGCAATTTGCTGACAAAGTGGAAAAGGAGTTACCAAGTAATGATATCAAAGGAAACAGCATGAATGAGATTTAAGAGGCAGCTAGACAGTTTTATAGAACAGAGATTGTAATACATGGTTTTTAAAAAGAGGCAGTGCTGTAAAACTTGTAAGTTATTTTAACTTCACAGTAGCTTTTTTTTGTTTTTTCCTACCTTTACTTTAATGAAATGGAAAGCTGTCCTGTCCTGACAGTGACAATCTTGATGATACCTAAATAGTTTATCTCTGAAATTTTTTACCAAACTGCTAATCTGCACTGTTTTTTCCACCTTCCTGCTTGCTTATGGAAGTAAGCATATACTTGCCTTTTTAGATTTGTAGATCTAAACAAGCAGCAATTAAGTTGGGAATACTGAAGGTTAAAAATGGGTAAGTTTTGGGGGAAGTTCCACTGTATGTAGCAAGATGAATGACAGGAAGTCAAACAAGACCTTACTCAACACTTATTTTTAATAAGCATCATTTTCTTGCCTGATCTTTCACTGTCTTGACAGTGCAGTTTATATCTGTAGAGAATTCCTTGTGTAGGAGTACTGTGAAATTTCAGTACGTTACAAATAGATTAATATTATAGTTAGCTTTTACACATGTCATAGGGCAAAAACCTAGATGTATATAATAAGTGCAAGGAGGAAAGGAGGGAAAGTTTAAGATGTGAAACTTTAGTATTTCATTGGGAAGACAAAGAAGGTAGGTGCACAGATATTCCTGGTGTTTGACAGGTGAATCAAGACTATCAATGAATCAAGACTAAGTTCCAGTACCTGGAAGGCAAACAGTGATTGGGGTCAAGTGAAACTTCAGCTAGTTTGCTAATGACATCTAGCTGAGTGGTGCAGTTGATAACTGCAGAAGGAAGGGGTGCCATCCAAAGACACCTTGATAAATTCTAAAAGTGGGCCCGTGTGTAGGTGATAAGGTTCAACAAAGCAAAGTACAAGGTTTTGCATTTAGTTTGGGGTAATCCCGGGTATGTATACAGACTGGGAGAAGAAACTCCTTGAGAATAGCCCTGCTGAGAAAGATTTAGAAGTCTTGGTAGATGAAGAACTTAATGTGACCCAGCAGTGTGCACTTGCAACCCAGAATGCCAACAACATCCTAGGCTGCATCAGAAGAGGGGTGGCCAGCAAGGTGAGGGAAGTATTTGTCCCTCTCCACTCTGCCCTTATGAGGCCCCATCTGGTCTGGGACTGACAGTGCAGGAGGGATGTAGAGCTGTTGGAGTGTATCCAGAGGAGGGCCATGAAGATAGTCAGAGGTCTGGAGCACCTCCCCGATGAAGACAGGCTGAAGGAGCTAGGCTTGTTCAGTCTGATGAAGAGAAGGCTGTGGGGAGACCTCGATATGGCATTCCTGTATTTAATGGGAGGTTATAAATAGGAGGGAAATCGACTTGTTACATGGGTAGATAGTGACAGGATAAAGGGAATGGTTTTAAACTAAGAGAGGAAAGATTTAGGTTAGATTTCAGAGTGAAGTTTTTCATTGAGAGGGTGGTGAGGTGCTGGAACAGGTAACCCAGAAAAATTGTGGATTCCCCATCCCTGGTGATATTCAAGGCCAGGTTGGATGGGGCCCTGGGCAACCTGATCTGTTGCTTGATCTTGCAGTTGGTAACTCGGCCTGTGGCACAGAGGTTGGAACTTGATGATCTTTGAGGTCCCTTCCAACCCAAGCCATTCTATTAATCTAAAGGAAGTCAGTGAAGATTGCTTGAAGGCAGAAATACATTTTCAATTTTATATTTGGCTATGATAGTAAGTAGTTGACTTGTCCTTGCCATTCAGTCTTACAGTGCTGAGAGTGAAATGATTGGAATAATTTTCTTAGGAGATAAATTGTGCATATGAAATACAGAAGTGAAGTTGTCTTGGATTGGAATTGTTTCTTCTTCTCTCCTGACCCTGTAAAAAAAATTTAGGGAGTGACAAAGACTTGATGAATAAAGGTAGTGGAGGAAGAAGTGCAGACAGAAGATTCTGTGAATTTGATGACAGTCTGATTGAAATGCATATGTTGATGTCAGTTTGTTAATGCTCTCAGCTTCAATGCCAATTTATACTGGGCTTTTTTGATTAAAAAATAAAAAAAAGAAAGAAACTCTCTCTGACACCTTAAAAATAGTTCTTTACCACTGAGGCAAGTTTACCATGCGCTTCTGAACTCTCTCAAGTGTGTCATATGAGCAGATAGAACTGGCGCACTGTATGTGGAATTCAGAGGTGAGATTTTAGTTTAATGTCTCTCTGGCAAATGCTTCCTGTGTGGATAAAGTTACTCCCTAGCAGCCTCGACAACAGTAAGTTTTAGAAGATCCAGCCCATGATCAGTCAGTGCTGGTGTAGAACGTGACTGGAAAAGGTCTGGTTTAGAACTTCATGTTTTAAAAGAGTCACCTTTTTTTTTTTTTTTCCTTTCTCTCAGAAAGACGTTTATAGCAGGAGTGCCCTGTACTGAGAACAGCTTCTAGTAGTTCTTATTTCCACAGATAATTATCCTGTCTTGCCAGCGATGTTTAGATAGGCCTTGGCATTTTCCATAAAGTACTGAAATTAAGTACAAGACTTTGAAATAGACTCATTGTCTCATCTAATTGTTTTCAGTTGAAGCCAGAAAATGTACTTTAGTACTGAAGCGCTTGCCAAATAATTGTAAGATCCAGATGCTTTAAAATTAATGATTGCATGTTCTGTTGAGTCAGCTTTTTACTTTTGCAGGTTTTTAAAATTTAATTTCTTCGGAAAAATACATGATATCTGGTGTTCTCTGAAAGTGAACAGTTTTTGTTAAGTACATACAGCAGATATTAATAACATGTGCTGACAAAGTGAGTGTAGTAAGTCTTTACTTTTTAAATAAACCTACAAGTGTCATGTAACATAAACTACTCAACACAGAGAACCATCACAGTGTATCCATTAGAAGTCTCTTACTGTTAGTTCAATCTTATGATTTATGGTAGTGCATACATCATGACTAAGGCAGCATGACTATATATAATGTGAATGCTCTTTTTTTTTCTTCTCTTTTCTTTTCTCTGCCCTGTTGCTGAAGACTATGTGCGATATGCCCATGGGTTAATATCAGAATATATTACTGAAGAGCTGAGCAAGGAGCTGTCAAAATACCTAGGGTAAGCATTTTGTTTCAGCTAGCTGCTAGCCACATGTGGCATATATTAATGTCCTTTTGGTCATTTCTATTGAATATTTATATCTGGTCATCAAAATTACAGTGAATAACACAATCCTACCCCTTCACATTCTGTTTAAATGTGATATTTTCAAATGTACATTGTGCCCTTCTGTGATACTGAGGACGTGGGCTGGAGGAGAGATGTAATAATACCTAAATCTCCTAAACGTCTGTTATCACAATTGCATCTGAAATGCTCAAGCAATTTATGCAATTCTAGAGGGGAATAAAAGGAAATCCAAAGAGTTAAAGCACTGTGTCCGTAATTGTGGAGCATGAATAACGCTGCCTGGAAATACAGTCCTCATCCCCAGTGCTCTTTCCTTTTTCCTAATCACTCAGTGCTGCTGGGATTTGAGTCCACATATCTAGCCTGTGCTAACTTACACTTCTTATCTATTCTTATCAGGTGAGTCAGTGTCCTCATACTGTGTTCTTAACCAGCAGCAGTTTGCTTGGAGCGTGTCTGGAACTCAGTGTTTTCCCCTCCATTCAGATTTGCTTAGTGCATTCTCTTATTGTGGCCTATAGAAAAAATGTGCAGTTCACACCTCAGAGGCCCCATATCTTAACTTTGTTATAGTTATGTGTTAGTGCTGCTATTGTGTTAGGTACTTTATGATATCATCTTACTGAAAAAACCAAAGTTTTCAAAGGTAAGGTGGGAGTCTCCTGTTTTGGCTGCCCAGACTAAGAAATTTTAAGAGCCCATGTTTCTGGCTCTGTTTTAGTTACCTAAGGGTCCGTGAGCCATTTTTTGTAAACACATGCCATGTGTGAGCAACTGACACACAAAGCAACCACTGCTGGGGAGGAGTTAAACTTTAGGTTGTGCCATCCAGCTGTCTAAATTTATAATGTGAAGTCTTTTTGTTCTGCAGTCTTCCAGAGCATACAGTCCCAGAACCAGAGCCACCGTTGAAGGTAAGAAAGATATTGACAGATATAGTCTGTTGTAAGCTAGTCTCTCTGAATTGTTATTAAAACTGAATTAAGCCAAGCACTGGGTACAATACAATATGTAAAGTAAATTGGCCTTGTAAAAATCCAGTCTGAAATAACACAAGAACATTATCATGTACTTTTATCTTTTATGTTAAGCAATATTTTGGTTGGTTTTCCAATTTAAAAAAAAAAAAAAAAAAGGGGGGGGGGAGGTGAAGAGAGAGACTTATTTTATAGTTTTGGTCAGCAATCTTTTCTTATGTGTTTTGCTCATTTAGTTTTATTGAGGTTGATGGGACAATATGACCTCATAGGTTTCCTTTTGTATGTAATTTATGAGGACCCTGAAAGGGACCTCCTGGGTCACAGATTCCCAGACAACCATGTTGGGTAATCTCTTGTACACTGACCGTTCTCCACTGTAGGATTCATTAGGATTTTTATTTCCATTACTTCTCTTGGAATTCTGTTCTATAACCTCATTCCTCTGATGCTCAGAAACCTTCCTGTAAATTCCACCTTGAATTTATTCATAGCCAATTTATTCCTCTGTGGTTTTGTGCTAACATTATTGTGTTCATTTTTTCATTGAAATGGTTCTTTTCCCTCCATAGCCATTAGTTCTCTCTGTGTGTAAAGGGAAAATGCATATCTTTTCTCTTTTCATTTTGTAAATCTAAGCTTGAATTGTGGAAGATGGGTTCTCCATTTTCTCATAAATATCTCACATTTCTTTGCACCTGTTCCAAGATTGCTTGAAGACAGGTGACCAAAGTAATATAATTTTTCATGATAACATCTTTATCAATGCAATACGGTGGCATTAATCCGTTCTGGTCTTAACTGGAAGTACTGTCTCTCATCATATTTTAGAATCCCATTTGCCACTCTTACTGTGTGATGTGGCAGATATGCTGCAAACAGTTTAGACACGCAGGTCTTTTTTTTCTCTCCACTGCAACCTTTAGTGGATCAGCATTCAGTTTATACCTGAAATTAATACAGCCAGCTGGTAGGTAGGTACATGACCTTGTACTTCTGGACATTTCATCCATTTATAATATTGCAAGACTTGAAGGATCGTTGGCTTTTCCTTCACAGTATTGCAAGCTCTTTAGGTAGCCATAATGGTACCCCGTGGTGTACATTCAGTAAATGTTAGCATGCTTTTGTCTTTAACAATGATCATTTTGAGTGTATATTGTACATGGCACTCCATTGGTAATATTCACCAATCCCTGTGGGATCCCTTTCTGCATTATTTGCCTTTGTTTCCCTTTCACACAGATTCTTACCTACCCTAAAATCCTCATGTAATCTTAATTTTATATCATTTCAGTTACCTCAGGGGTCAAATCCTCTGGCAATCTCTTATGTTTATCGTCACCAGAAAATGTATTATCTTTGTGGAGGAGAAAAAAAAAGGCTATGTCAGTAGGCATTACCCACATTTAGTTTTTACTTAGTCTGTGTCTTTAATTGTTCTTCCTTCTTTCACTTTTTCCCCTTTTCTACTCTTCTGAGTCCTATTATTACTACTTTTCTTCTCTGACGTATGATGGATATTTTGCTGTTCTGTAGAATATAGCCCCTATCCAGTAGAATAGTTGCCAGGGTTTACTTCTGGACTTGTGATTTTTGAAGCATTCTCCCAACAGTGTCAGTGTATTGAGTTTTACTTCTGTCCTGAACAGAGAGATTTATTTTTTTCTGCTCATGTTTAACCTCTTCATCTTCTTTGAAAACAAAGAGACAAAGGATTTAACCTGTTTTAGGGTTAGACATAGATTAGTTTTAATATCTATTCATGTGTAGCAGCCATGCTTTTTTGATTCCATTTTTGCTTCTGCGGCTAAAACACCTTTTGCTGTTTGTTTTAATTTCCATCCCAAGGCCTAACTCAGCTTGACTGAGGCAGTTCTCACTTTATCCCTGTATTACCTGACCCTAAAACAAACATGTTTTTTTCTTGTCTGTTCTTTTTCCCATTTGTTGTAGAATTTTGCTTACTCCCAATATCTTTTAATTTGAGGAGGGTGGGGAAATGTGTGCATCTGTTCAAGTGTTTGTAGGGGCAATATTCATTTGGTGTAGTCTGACAAACTCTTTTCTTCAGGATTTATCACTTTGAGGTTGAACATCCAAAATCACTTCATCTTTTTCTTTTGCATTCAAAATGTCTTCCTCACATATCAAGCCTTCTGCTTTGGCTTTGAGAAATAGCACAGATGATTTGCACAGCTTGCCCTTCTGGAATCCTAAGCCCCACTTTTGAGTTTCGTTGTCATTTAATATACAGGCACTCTGTATACTGAGTATTCTGTATTCTAAAACTAGATTTCTTACTGCAGTGACCTTTCCTGCAAAGTCCCTGCTACTTACTGAAACAATGTCTAAAATAACTTTGTTTCTGGCTGGTTCAATGACTGTTTTGCTAAGCAGTATGTCAGCTAGCGCATGTAGGAATAATTGGGCCCTACTGTTATTAATAGCATTTGTTCTCCAATGTATATCTGTGGATAGAAGTTATTTCCATGTGGTTGGACAGTTGTTCTGGCTGCACAGTTACTTGGCCCTTTGATTCTGTTAAGAATTATCTTTACACATTGTAAGAAATATTAAGCACACATCATGAGCCAACTGATATTCATTAGCTGTATAAGGATGTATAAGATGTTACAACAACTATATTAAACTGCACATGATGTACATTACATATTGTGTATGAACAGCTTTTATTCCATTGGGATAGTTCTTAGAATCTATTTTTAAAAACTGTTGTATTTCAGCAGTTGGGTTACAGAGGAAACGAGGCTTAGAACTGTTCAGTTGTTGGGCAGTGAAATCTTGCTGAGGTCCCATGAATTTCCAGAGCAGGATTTGCATGATGCATCTATCTTTGCAACTTAAGGAGCTTAAAATTCTCCTTTATTTCACAACCTCAGAGGAGTGTGACTTGTACACTGAAATTGTTAGTGCATTTTTGACCATTTTTACTTGCACTGAAATTTTTCCTTGTGAGGGCAAGGTGTCTTGGCAGTCATAGTATACAATTACTGCAAATAAAGTAGAGTATAGCATGTATTTTCTAGTATAGTAAAGTAGTTGCACATTTGGAAATGCTGTTAAGATAAATTAGCAAGGAAGGAGAAATTTAGAAGCTTCTATGCTTGACAGAAGAAGCTATGGCAGATTCTGTCTCTTTTAGTACCAAAGTAAGCTGGATGCAGTCTGGACATTGTGATTTAATGATTAAATCAAAATTATTTGTAATCTGTATTGTAATCAAGAGTGTGCCATTGATCTTGTGTTGTAATCTTCATACTATCCAGTTTGTCAGCACAGGGAGTCTGGCCATTGGCTGTAGATAAGACAGCTTACAAAAAGAATGTGTATGCTCTACTACAGCTGAAGAGCAAATCCTTTGCTGAAATGCAAACATTTTATTAAAGTTTTAAACATTTGTTTATCAGATTCCAAAAGGAGGAGAATAGTCGTTATTCATTAGATTGTCATTTCAAAATGTAATCACAGCTCAGTAAACAGCCTCCCAGAGAGTCTGATCCAGATACCGTTGAAATCAAAAGAGAAGGCTGCTGTTGGATCTGGTTCTAAGAGCTGAGAAATCTAAGCTGCAGACCTGGTTTCAGTGCCAGAGAGAGAGAAAGCAGGGTGGGGAGTGGGGATCACAAGCTCTGTAAACAAAATGAATAAAACAGGATCTTAAAATGGTACGGTACCATCCAAGTTGCTTGCAAAATCACTCTCCTTGGCACAGAAACTAGGAAGGCCATAGCTTAGATTTCACAGGATATTAAGGACAGGGTAGTAATATCAGATATATAATAATAATAAAAATAGGACATTGTAAAATATATACAGTTTTTTCCTCTTTTGGAAGCATACCAGACAGTTTTCACCTTTAAACTAAGCACATGCTTACAGTTTGTGGAAAGAAATACTCATTCTTACAGCCTGATCATGTGAAGTTCTGAGAACCCTTAAGTCCTATTATTTCTGAAGCTAAAAGGCACTCAACACATGCGGAGTCAAACTTCTCAATATACTGCTGGATTCAAATGATGAAACAGTCAGCAGAACTGTATGTCAGTGTTTCATTTTTTGCCAAACTGTAAGAACTAATTAATTTTAGAGGTTGTGCACAGACAGATAAGAGACTAGATAGTGATCCACCTGTGCTGGCAGATAGCAATAATACTGGCTGGAGTGGCTGGTCCTTTACAGTTCTGTGAGATTGACAAGAATCTGGGTTCACTGGCTGTTAGACACTGGCTTCCAACAGCTGCTCCATAAAGGTTCTCTAAATATTTAGAGTCTGACACCACAGATAAAGTCATGGAAATTAGAAACTGGATTGAAGTCATTTCTGTAAGTCATTCTTCAGAGGCTGGGAAGAAATAATAGTTCTTACGACAGTGAATGATATATTCTCATTACTGTAGAGACTACAGATATGTAAAGAAGACAATTACAAAAAGAAATCTTCAGCTTTTACTGCAGATTCCTCTGTTCATTGCCAGTCCTGTTTTGGTGCTATGGTTACGTTACAAAGCCAAAGCTTTGTAACTACCATGTGTGTACATCTTAAAAGTGGTTGACAGGGCAACTTCCTCACTCTAACATTTCAGAAAAGGAAGTTATCAGATGTCCCTGTGGAAGCAGAAGAAGACTATACTAAGTTTAACAGCAGTAATCTGAAAAACAAAAAGGTAAGTAAGCCTTGCATTCGTGCATGTTCTGTTAAAGCGTAGCCTAAAGCTCAGTATTAGCACAGAGCCCCTTTTTCTCAACTCCAAAACACATTAAAAGAAAAAAATGAGAAAAAAAAGCCTAATGTCAGATGTATGCAGCTGCATCATCATCAGCTTTCAGGCATACCTTGACTCAGGTCTTCTGTTCCATACTGAACTCTTCTAAACTGTTATTTATTTATTATTTATAACTGTATTTTATCAATGAACATTCCAGTGAAGCTGTCAGACTTTGACACGTGTTAAGATGCTCAGCTGATGTTTGCAAAGCTCTTTGAAATTAGTACATGATAAATCTTACGGCATAGTGATTACAACTGTTATATTTTGGTTATTTGAAAAAGAAGCAAAGATGGCAGCATGCACTTAAATTCCAAGGGTTGTGAAGGCAGGTTGTATTTTAACATAGAAATATTGCTTGTGCATTTATTTATGTCAGTTTAGCACAGTTAAATCAACACTGAGCTTGATGTCTTCCAGGTCTTACACAAGTTTGGAGGCCAATTCAAATCTGAGTTCAGTGTTGCTTGCCACTGTACTATTCCTAGGAGAGCAACATAGATGTGAAAAATAGATTGTCTGTGTTTTTGCCAAGCTTGTGAGGCTTGCACTGGGTTGTTTCTTGTAGTATTGAAAGAAGATGAATCCTTCTGTGGTCCAGTGGGAGCTAAAAAGTCCCTCTGTGGTGGTCTTGTGACCTTGAGGCCTTAAGGCTGACTATTCTTCATCCTTCTGCAAAGAGAAACAGCTATTGACAGATAAAACCCTTTCTCCCTTCAAATTTTTTCATATTTGGGGCACACACTAGTTTTGAAGTGAGCAGGTTGACCCCAAGTGGAGATGACGACTGGTATAAAATCTACATTTTCCCCTTTCTCTGTTATCTACCCACTGGTTTTGAACTGAGCATAAAGGTAGACTGAGGGGAGATAATTCCTTTTAATGTTAGATACGATAATGAAGCACACTGATGAGAGATTCTGGGAAAGAAAGATTAGCTCTTGGGTTCCATATGGTATAGTATTCTTTTCCTTCTTTAAAGCACTGTTCATGTTTGTACAGCAGCGTGATCATACTGCAGTTGCCTATCTCCATCTTATCCATAACCTTTTAGCTGATCTCAAGTAGTGTAATTATGAAGTCCCGCAGTCTGAGAAATATCATAAAGAAAGGACAATGCAAAGTTTTCTTAATAGGGAAAACACCTAGAGATTTAAAAATAACGTTTTTAAAATGTAAGAAAGAAATGAGGTCAGCACTGTCTAAAAATAAATAAATAAATACCTCATAAAATTTGTTTTAGGTGTAGAAGTCTGGGAAGTTGTCCCAGTGGCCTCAAAGTGCTTTGCAAATGTTGGTTACCTTCTTCATTCTCAGTTCTTCCATTTCTTTTCTCTTTATTTCACTGCACGTGAAGAATTTGATAATAAATCAGTGTGAATTATTCATCATCAGTAATGCAAGGCTGTAATTCAGCCTGCTGACAGCATAATCATGAGATTGAGTCGGAGGGTACAGTATGCATCTGTTATATTGCATGCATTATTCCTCTTAATGTACACTCAGGGATTATCCAAAAGTAAACGTTTGAGTTGGGATATCTCATTCTGCAGAAAGGAAAGATGTTTCACCTCCTTTTCCTTGTAATTGATTCTCTGTCTTTGTCTGAGGCTAAGCAATTTATGACAAGTATTTTTCTGATGGAATAATCTCAAATTTGTTTTGTAAGGTTTTTTTCTCCCTACAATTTAAAGCCTGCATAACACTATCTTAGTAAAAATGTAATTCAACTTCTTACTTGACTTGTATATTTAGGAGCTTGTACCTTATACTCCCCTCCTATGGGCATGCTTTTTAACTTGTTCTGTTCCTCATTTCACTCACAGACAAACAGCAAGATGTCTGCAGCTCAGAAGGCTCTGGCCAAAGTTGATAAGAGTGGAATGAAATCCATTTCTTCTTTTTTTAGCTCCAAACCTAAAGCATCAAAATGAACACTTGTTCTTGAAAAAGTTTTATATAGTGGTTACTTTTACATTAAGCTATCTTTTGTTTGTTTGCTTGGTTTTTTGTTACTAGTTTATTTGAGACATGTCTGCGTCTGTGATGGAGTGTGATGAAGGTATCTGTGGGGCTGCTGTTGTCTCAGTATTATGGTGAAATTCCAGCCTGGAATTAGCACATACCATACAGTGCAGCCATATTAATTTGTCTTCTAGGGCAACCTCAGTCAGTGTCACCACAGAGTTTTGTCACTGCACTCCATTCTGGCCTGGAGACATGCCCTTTCCTGTGACAAATGTTGAAGGGGAGGATTTTTGTTCATTAGGAAGATTATTTCTTGAAACGCTCTGGAGGTTTTTACTCAGTGTAACACCCGAATGGGGTGGCATAATCAGATTTCTATGTTGATGAGAATCTAAGTGCTGAAGTAAGCATCACTGTTAGTGCCAGTTTATCAAGGCAGAGGTATATTGGGATTTTGGTTTTGAATACGCTGGAAACAATTGTGATAAATTTCAACATCCATGTAATGCAATAAAGTGCTTTATGTAACAGTTTGTGTTTATTGTGTTTGCTGTATGTTTCAGGGGTTGGGTTAGCCTTAAAGACACTCCTTGTGGACTTTTGGTATTTTTCAGTGTGTGAATTGTAATCCTTAATGAATTACAATGTTGCTGTGGACTTCAATGATAAATCTCTTAACACATAGTAATATAGGAATATTTTATGTTTAGTTCCAAGGTGTATAGGTCCTCACGAAAGTAATTAAGGGAAGATTTACTTGAAGACAGCAGGGTACATTTGAAAAAGCCTTTGTGGTGTTGGATGCAAAATTATAAATGTTGAGTATCTTAGATAAGATTTAAGTTTATGAACACCTGCACATAGATGGACTATTATTTGAACATATAACTCACTCTTGTATGTATTCTTTCCTCATTGTAAGGAATTCCTGTATTGTACAGAGGGATATAGCTATCTACTATGATGCAACCTTTACATTTCACAGAATGAAAAAATGAAGTCACTGGGATTGTTTGTATAGATGTAGCCAGTCCTGTAGAGCTGGAAGAAACCAAGCATTAAGCATTTCATGGGCTGCACCATTACTGTGGTTGAGCTGCAATGCTTTAAAGAGACGGACGATCTTAACATCATTCTTTGCTACTTGAGCTCAGTAGAGAATCTACTTAAATCCCTTGATAATAGGGATTTTTAGAGAAAATGTGACTGCCATTTTCCCATTTCAGACCTACTTGCCTTTTACAGCCCTTGTGCTACAGAGGTATCTGTTAGGTTTAAGAGCTCTGCGGTGTTCTTTTCCAAACAGAAGTGAATGTAAAACTGTGCTGTGCATTGTATGCTGTTTTGTAGTTGCTGTTGGCATCTGTAGGCCTTTCAAAACAGTGTTTTTTCAAAGCTGTGCTTGTAAATAGGCAAATACATGGAATTATCTCTGATTGCAAAGATACTTATTTCACCATTGAGCCTTCTCAATGAAGCTGGAACAAGGAACAAATGTAGAGTTAATTCTCCCACTTTGTCCAAACTGAATCATCTAGGCCAAGAATGACATTCTTTAGAATAAATAAACGGTTTTCAGGCATTCTGAAGAATCATTTCTATGTCTTCCTTATTTCTGGAAGACAGTTTGTAGTATTTCTCAGTATACATCCAAACAGTAATGTGTGATTCAGATGCAGACACTTCATTGATTTTTAAGCTTAGAGAAATTCCTATTATACCACACTGCCTTGCTCTTCAGGTGTCTTTAGCAAAGTATCAGCATCTTTGTCAGTAGAGCTGCCTGTTTTGACATTAACTATTAGATAAGCTTAAAAAATAATAGTAAGTGCCATTGTGATAATTTTTGATGTGCGCTACTTCGTGAATTTCCATCTTGCCTTTTTTTTTCTACCTTACTTGTCTGCACTAGAAGTGAAAACAAACCCTGTAGCAGACGTGTTTGTTTATCCAGAGGTTTTTCTTACTATGAGTTGGAAAGAAAAGCACTCAATGAGCCCAGAATGAGCAACTGCAGTTGTGAACTTGGAAGGGTTGGGTTTTGAAAAGCATTCAACTTAGCCCAGTGGTTTATTTTGAGAATAAAAGATGCCTTCCAAATTGGTATCAGTAGAAAAAAGGATGCACCACTGATGAAGCCTTTTGAAGAACACTAATGAAAGTGCAGGATAGTGTAATGAAAATAGAACAAATGGGCACTTATTGTCATGTTAATGGTGAAGCTTTCTGCAGTAAGCAACATCTTAAGGATTATGTTTTGGAAAATGAGAGGAAAGAAACTGCATCTCTAAAGAGAGGGCCCATTCTGAGCATTGGAAAGTTTTGAGAAAGGAAGCAAGCATGGGATGGGAATTTCAGCGGAAAAACACGAATGGGGGAGATTTACAGAAGAAACAAGCTGTGAAGTGGGACAGATAGATGATATTTTTTATTCTAAATATATAAATCTGCTACTTTTGGTATTTTTTAAATAGTTTTGGAAATGCATCAGCCTGTTCATTGACTGAACAATTTGAGAACATTTCTTCTAAGAAAAGAATCCTATTTCTCTGTCAGACTTTAGGACAGAAGGGCAGTCCTGGTACAGGTGGAAGGCTTTTGTGGACTTCTGATCTGAGCTTTTCTTTTTTTCTTTCTCTAAACATAGCTTTCGCATCAATCTCTGCGTGTAAGAAATAGTCTTCTGTATGTGCATGTGCTGTGCTTTAGTTTGTCACATCTCAACTTCAGCTGACTGCTATACTGTAACTTAGAGCAACTGAGGTTTGATTAGTTACTGTGCCTTTGAGCAGAAATTTGTGCATGACAGAGGAACATGAGCCATTTCCAAGAGCCATTACAGCTTTCATGTGAAAACAAAACTCTTTTCCTGTTAGGAAAGAATGTAATACATTTAGTAACTTTGAAACCTTCTTAACGTGTAGCTGTAAGAAGTTATGAAGAACACGTGGTGCCAAATACATAAAACAATATTTCCTACCACAATGAGGATTTAAATATAGTTACTGTGACTGGCCAGCAGTAGCACTCGGTCATCATGAAGTGCTGCTTTGCTGTTTCTTGCTTCTTAGCTTAGTTTGGGACAATATGCCAGCACCATTCAGAAATGTGGTCTAACTTTATTGCTCTTTCAGAATTAGCATGCTGTTTCTACACACTCATGTAAATATCTGATGAGTTGTGATCCTTTTATTGTAGTTGGTTTTGGATTAAGCTGCTCTTGTAGTCCCACTCTCTTAAGACTTCGCATTGCAAACAGACTGACATCAGTGAGCATGGAAAACTTCATATGGAAATAAAGCACTGACTTGGGGATATAACAGGGTTGGACTTGCACATCATTTTCAGTCTGAAGTAATAAAATCAGTTCTATTTGTAGGAGTGACAATTGATGATTTGGTATTTTTCAGTGAAAATGATGGCACAAAATGATGGTAGTATTTGCATTCACATCTGAAATTTAAAAGAGTTAGCAATTCTTTCAAGTATTAATTGCATCTGACTTCATGGCTTTTAGAGACAAGGTAAATGCATGGATGCTTATTTGAATAGATTGATTCTTATGCCTAGGATTTTTTTCTTTTCTTTTTAGATGCCTGCACAAAAACATCCAAAGAAGAAATGAAAGAAGCGTAAGGAGACTTGCTAATATTATTTTAACTTGCCATAATCTCAAACCAGCTTTTAAAGGCTTTTTTAGTGCACTTTCTGAAAATAAATGCTTAAAGTTAGATGTGCCCTGTTCCAAGAAAAAGCAAATCTCAGCAGATTAACATTGTTAAATATGCGGTGTGTTAAACATACAGTGCTTCAGATTTTATAGCTTATCCACTATTGGTCTATCGGGCCCTTCCAGGAAAGCACTTACAAGCATGCCTAATGTTAAGCACATGAGCAGTGATCTTCAAGTCAGCAGTGTTGTTCGTGTGGATAAGTGCTTTGCTGGACCAGGGCCTAAAGTCCTGTTAGGTGCTGAGCATCCTGATCCATATCCAGCAAAGCACTTATGTCTATGCTTATCTTGAAGTGGAAGAGCTGGTCTAACTAATATTTGTGCATTAGTGTTTGCCATAAAACCTCTCTTGGCACGGTGACTCACATGCTTAAAATTAAGCACCTGCCTATGTATTTTGCAAGATCAGACCAACAGCATCCTTGAGCAATTCCTATGTAATTACTTGATTTTGTATGAACTTTCCATTTTCTGGTTGTTTTTAACAGAGCAAATGATTTTAGTGGCCATAATTTCAAGATTTAGAAGCTTCGTAGCAAAATGCTGTGTGCAGTTTCCACATTTATATTTCAAATTTTAGTCACATTCAACAAAATATTTTAGACTAAATTGTTCAGACTTAAAATCATCAAAAAATGAAAAATGTTGATTTTTTATATTTTAAGGACATTTCAACTTTTTTTTGTTAAGAGTTATTTCACTGAACTTAATCTGAATGATTTTGTCCAACCAACCGTGTTCTGGTATCCAGAATAGGTTACCTAGGTCTGTCTGTGTGAGCAGGCTGATTCTTGAGGTGCTAAGGTTGGGCTAGGGGGTGTGTTCCGAGGGGCTAATGGAGGAGCTGTAGTTCTATTTTTTTCTTCCTGGCAGAATGAAGCCTAAACATGATTAAATCAACATGTACTTTTTTTAATGTTGAGAACAAAGCTGAAACTTATGTAGTCCTTTAGGGTAACAACAAAAAATAAGAGACACTTCGTTATATTATTGTTGTGGATGTGTGCAAGATATTTTCCATGGGGTGAACTTCAACCAAAACATCAACCAGAGTTCACGTAAAACAAGGAGGAAATGGATGCTGATGAGATCCTTAATGGTAGGCCAGATGCAGGCTGACATTTTTAACTTAAATAACTTTATCAAACTGCCTTTCGTTTTTTTTGTTTGTTTTTTTTTTTTTTTTTTTTGGTTTGGTTTGGTTTGGTTTGTTTTTTTTTGTTACAGAACTGTTAAAAGTAATGAGGGACACGATTTTAAACATCATGTCTATATATTTTAACTGTGAACCCAGTTCACTGTGATACCTACAGCAAGTGACCAAAATGTTCTGCAAATCTTGAATGTGTTTGAGGCATTCTAGATCAGAAATCAAGAGATGCTTTGCTTCCACAAAATTTACCCGACTTCAGGTCAAACAAGAACATCCAGAAGAGTTTATTAGGACATTCCTGAAATCTAAAAGATGAAGAGGCATTGGTGTATTCAATTTTCCCTTGCATTTATGATTATGTTTGTTTCAAAATGGGAGAGAACTGAACTGTGAACTGTTTAGAAATCAAGTATGAAAGGAAATATAATCTGAATGTTCATTTGAGAAATTTGCACTGAATTCTTTGTTATTTTCACACTTGTCTAGTTCAGAAGTGTTCACTGTCCCTTTTCAAGGAAAAAAAAAAAATGTATTTTAGTTTCCTAGGCAATAATGCATGAATATTAAATGGGTCCAAGATGAAATTTATATTTTTCTAACTTGTATTCAAAAAAGTACTTGATGTAAAAATAAGGCTATATGTTTCAGAAAACTTGTTCTATTTTTTATTTCTATTTTTTATTTCTGATTTTACTTATCATTCATGTGCAAAAAAAAAAAAAAGAAATACTTTTTTACTCATTTGTTGATTATTTATTAATTTCACAGAGAAATACGAAGAGAAATGCAGTTCCATCAGAGTACAAATTCCCCTGGTCTCTGTAAGCTCATCAGTATTTCTCGGACTGAGGTGAAGGAAAAAAATGAATCCTGAAATAGGTACAAATCTAAAAATGTGATAAGACAGAATCAGTGATGCAGTTACTTTAATCCTTGAGGACTTTACTGTACAGTCAGTCTGGTGAAAACCCATCTGTGTGTACGTGTAGTTGGTGGCCGAAGCACTTTGGCCATTTTGATTTTCACGAGTGCTTTTTTGGGGTGATTGTGTGTTTTTTTTTCTTGTTGGTTTTGTTGTTTTTATTTCTAATTCTTAGTTGTTTGTTTGTTTGTTTTTCCTGTTATTGGTTTTGGGTTGGTTTGGGTTTTTTGTGTCTTTTTTTTTTTTTTTTTTTTTTTTTTGTGGTGGTGTTTTTGTTTTGTAGAGAATATTCAGAGTCAAAGTAAAAGCAGTTCCCTCAGTCAATATGTTATTCTGGTTTCACTAATTGTATCTGGTTTCACAGTATTGACATGAGGCTGCAGAGCTCTTAGACTTCCATTTCTTTTGCAAAATCCAGAGAACAAGGGACAACGCAAATGTAGAGGGGGTTTTTTTGTGCTTTGTTTGGCTAGGGTTTTTTTTGGTTGTTGTTTTTGTTTGGGTTTTTTGGGTTGTTTTGTTGTTTTTTTTTTCAATTAGGTTGGCTTATTAGAATCATAGAATCATAGAATCACCAAGGTTGGAAAAGACCTAAAAGATCACCCAGTCCAACCGTTCACCTATTCCCAATAGCTCCTACTAAACCATGTCCCTCAACGCAACATCCAGCCTTTCCTTGAACATCCCCAGGCTCGGTGATTCCACCACCTCCCTGGGCAGTCCATTCCAGTGCCTGACCACCCTTTCTGAAAAGCAATACTTCCTCATGTCCAGCCTGAATCTCCCCTGCCGTAGCTTGAAACCATTCCCCCTGGTCCTATCACTAATGACACGAGAGAAGAGGCCGACCCCCAGCTCACTACAACCTCCCTTCAAGAAGTTATAGAGAGCAATGAGGTCTCCCCTGAGCCTCCTCTTCTCCAGGCTGAACATTCCCAGCTCCTTCAGCCTCTCCTCATATGGCCTGTGTTCCAGACCCCTCACCAGCTTTGTTGCCCTCCTTTGAACACGTTCCAGGGCCTCAATATCTTTCTTGCAGTGAGGGGCCCAAAACTGGACGCAGTACTCGATTGGTATTAATGAGAACCAAGCATGGAAAGCCTTAAGGTTTATGCTGTTTCAAACCTGTCACCTGCCAGCAGTCTTCTGCTGAAACAGAATGACCAGTGCTAAGGACAAAGCATATAAGGCAGCTTCTATCTAAATGTGAAATGGCATTTACGCTGCTAAGTTTAATACAGACAGTTTGCAAAGTAATGCAAAGACTGAAAAATGTCATAGCTCAAGTGTCAAAGCTTAGCTCTCTAGTATCTCTGTGCCCAACTCAAATCTTTTGGGGTCTGTCATGTCACAAATGGCCATACTTTTTCCAAAGCTCCCTTTTCAAAATGTGGCTTTTCAAAATTTGGTTGCAAAGCAAGCGATGTTATCCCAGCTAAGCCATGCCTCTGTGAGGTTCAGCAATTTTCTTAAAAGGAGAGAGAATTGAAAATTGAAAAGGTATACATTAAAATCCAGCTTCTTGTTTGGGTGTATGTTCACTGAATGAGCATTCACTGTGTTCATCCTTTGCTTTTTCACTCTGACTGAGGGCTTGGTTCTTCTTCCAAAGATGCTAACTTGATACAGCCTCATCCTTCCTTAACTTCAAGCTAGCCAAGCAAACTGATTTAAAACAGGCACCTACATTTATGAAGACAGCCAAAATCTAAGGTTTCCCCAACCCTGCTGATAATGTGGAGCTGGTCCTGGTGTGAATGGAACCACCAACCACTTCCATTTTGAAGTCCCTGTGCAGTTAACCTTACTAGGCATTCTTCATAAACTCACATTTGATTTCGTGATAGCTGATGATCTTTCTAATCTTAGCCAATCCAACATCAGAGAAGCTGAGCAGAAAGTACTGAGATTGGTAGCTAGTGATAAAGCAGTGATCTTTGAAAGGGCCTGCTGAGGGAGGCCTACAGGGAAGCTGGGGAGAGACTTGTTAGAAGGGCATGTAGTGACAATATGAGGGGAAATGCTTTTAAAGTGGAAGAGGGTAGATATAGACTAGATATTAGGAAGAAGTTCTTTATTTTGAGGGTGGTGAGACACTGGAACAGGTTGCCCAGAGCAGCTGTGCGTGCTCCCTCCCTGGAAGCTTTGAGCAACCTGATCTAGAGGGAGGTATCCCTGCCTATAGCAGCGGATTGGAACTAGATGATCTTAAATGTCCCTTCCAACCCAAACCATTCTATTCTATTCTATGAAGTAAGCCACTAAGGACTCATTTCACTTCATTTTAAACGCCTGCAAGTTAAATCTCAACACAGTTTCTCCATTATTAATAGGGAGCATCCTGAAAAGGTGACTGTATTCCAGGAAGAATCATCCACTGGAAAATGGCTCTTTCTCATGTATAGTAAGATGAGCCTGGACAACTATGTGTGCTTGCACACAACATTTGCAGGTGGTTGTCCTCAGCATCTCCGTAGTATCTTCAAGAGTGGGAGTCAATCGTGTATTTGAGGAATTGAATGTAACCTCCAGGCTAGATGGATCAGGCTCTGAAGATCTCTTTGGCTTTCCATTAAATACTGTGCCCAGGCATCCAGGTGGCCAGCCGTATCGTGGGGGGCATTGAGCACAGCACTGCCAACCGGGCGAGGGAAGGGACTGTCCACTCTGCACTGCGCTGGAACAGCCTCACCTCCAGTACTGTGTGCAGTTTTGAGCACCACAGTACAAAAAGGACATAAAGCCATTAGAGAGTGTCCAAAGGAGAACTACAGAGATGGTGAGAGTTCTGGAGGGGAGGACATATGAGGAGTGCCTGAGGTGCCTTGGTTTGTTACTTCCTCCCTGCCTCACAATTTACTATTCCGTGATTGTAAGGGCAACATTTGCTAGTGCTTATTTTGGAGTTCACTCTCCAATGCCTGAAACGTTCCCACCAGCCCACAAGGAAGCACTGAGAAACTGAACTAAGCTGTCTGCTTAGCGTGTAAGCAATGAAAGTAGGCAAGTTTATCCATGCGCCCTTTTCCAGACTTGCTTGTGACTGATTTTAAGGAGTTTTAGCCCCTTAATTTCCAGTTATCGTTTCTCAGCTGTTAACTGCCCCCCACCCCTCTGGCTGCGATGCTGTGAAGTATTGGTGAGGTACATCCAGGCTTTCAGTGTGAATTAAAGCAGCAACCAGCAGCCAAGGGGTCGTAACCGCTTAAGCTGTTAAGGCTCAGCTGAAAGAGTGTATCTGAGCATACCCTTCAGTTCTCTGTCCCTCAGCCTTCCATCTATAAACTGTGAATTATGTCTCCCAGCCTCATCACAGCGATTTGTGACAGTTGCTAGCCCACAGGATTACATTTAAATAAAATTGTATTTAAAATTGAACCCTGTGAACTCAGCCTGAACTTTCTGAATTCCCGTACACCTACCACAAGGAAGAATACCTCCTCGGAGAATGGAGCTACACGGAGACACCGATGTACTCTGATTTCAGGAAAAGCAGTGTGGGATTGCCATACTGACGTTCATGACACTGTGGGAGGCTGACAATGGAGTGTCCGGGCCCTGACCTGGGCTCCTAAACCTCAACAGAGGGAAGTTTTCCTCTAGATCCAGCTTAAGAGTTGTTAGGCTGGGCCCTAAGGAATAGAAGCTTTGTGGAAGATTTAGTACAGCCAATTGCTCCCATAAGCAAAAGCCCCTAGAGCTTTTGTGCTGCTTTAGTACAATTTTGCCTTCAGTAAGCACAGATTGAGACTTCTGGTCTTCCTGGAGTACTGAACTGTAAGCCCAGCAAAAAACATATTTGTAGGGTTGTAGTGGGATGATTCCTCCCAAGGTAACATGCTGGATGGCAGATAAACTCAGCAGCTTTGCAAGGTCTGTGAGCATGTGATCAAGGGCAGAAGTAGAAAGGGCAGAGAGAGAGAGACAGAGCTTGGACAACAGGAGAGCAAAAACAACCAGGGTTCAGCACTTTTCCATCTCCTCTTTTTGTCTGGAAGTTAAGCAGTAAGTGCTCTTCTTTAGTTGTACAAATGGGATGTGAAAAGCAGTAGGTAGCATGCAACCTCAAAGAGAAAATGTTACTGGACCTTTTTAAGAGACAACCACTACAGAAATGAGTTGGCTCAGTAGCACTTGTAAGGATCAGAGAGATGCTGGGACCAGAGTTTTCCAGGGCCCTGCTCAGCAGTTCTTTACAGAGGGAGATTTATTTTTACAGTGCATGAAAAGTTTGCTTGGGTTTGAAGACCACTGAGAAATATCTGTCCCAGGGGACTTGCAGAGTAACTACAAGCAATGGCATTCTCAGATGTCTTCATCCTTGTGTCCATGTATTCTGCTCTGGATACGTGGAAGCATTTTTCAACTGCCAAAATTTAACCATACAAATCCTAGTGAACATAATGGGAGTTGTATATCTAAATTCTGTCCTGGAGTTTGGAACTATTGAGTTTAAATAAGCAGCAAGTATTAACACATTTATGGGTTGACAGAGAGCAAGCCGTTATCCTAACAGTACCAGGTACTCATGAGTGAAGGGGAAAGGTTTGGGATTGTGGCATCACTTGTACTGATTTTAGCAACGTTTCTGACACAGTTTCCAATAGTATTCTTGTACTCAGGCTGTGACATTATGGTCTGGATGATGGACAATCAGATGAATAAAAAGCCTGGTTGCATGGTCAGGCTTGGAAGGTCAAGGCTACTGGTCAAGCCCTACCTGGATGCCTACGATGTGGGGTATTGCAGGTCTGCCTTGGGACCTGTCCTGTTTAACAGCTGTATTAATGACCTGAAGGAGATGGAGGAGTACGCTCGTCAGGTTTGCAGATGACACCAAGGTAGGTAGACCAGTCAATTCACTCAGGGCTGTCATTCAGAGGAAGAGAGGCAAGCTGGGGTAGCAGAGTGACAGGAGCCTTATGAAATTTAGCAATGACAACTGCCAAGACCTGAACCTAGAAAGGAGGAATCCCCTGCAGTGATATAGATTGAGGGCTGCCTGGACAGAGAGCAGCTTTGCAGAAAGGACTTGGGCTGCTACTCAGCATTCTTCAATTCTATATATATATAGGTCACATTCTGCCTTTTGACCACACGGTGCAGGCAGTCCATTGATAGTACTCTGGGACCACACCATGCATTTTTCTCAGATTCGTAGCTTCCAGGGCTGCCTGCATTGCAACGGGCATAGATTTTTTGTGACCCACTGTTATATCACTAACTTTTTTTTCCTTTGGCATTCAATGAGATATTGCATCAGCTATGAATATGCATAGGAAGAATTCTATGTGTTTTACACATAGAATTTACCACAAATTGTGGTAAAATATGTATTTATAGAGGGCTAGAAAGGGTTGTCTTCCTCAGCTGAGCCTTACTTGACAGAAGCCCACCTGGTGCTAATGCCCCTACCTAATCTGTAGGTCAGTGATACTTGTTTCTGACTGAAGAAGCCATGGCTGGTGTTAAAGCAGCACTAGTCCTTTCAGCAAACTTTAACATCCTCAAGCACTGCTTTCAGGTTTTGTCTCCTGTCATGGGTCTGGAAATGAAGTAAGTAAGGTCTTAATGAACAGGGGACACTTTCTTGAGGGGGAACGGGGAAAGAATTAAAACAGAAGCTGGGGCCAGGGCAGGTAGGTCAGCAGGAGAAGGGAGCAGGGAGTTGGAGAATGCAGTGCCAGACAGGTTCTTGTCCTGCAGCCAGATACATCTGTGCTGGTTCCCTGCCCAAAACCTATGGATTGTATCTTCCAGCCAGGTTCCTTGGGCTGCAGAGATGGAGTAGGGTCATCTCTCTGGACACAGCAGATATATCCAGGAGCCAACAAATGCCTCTGAGAGCTTCAGGCCTCAGGCATCTCCATCCTGCTGAATCTGAACCCACATCTGTGGTTTTTTTCCCCTTCTCCCAGTGGTAAACCTGACCTTCCCAACAGGAAGAGTTGAAGAGGTGTAGCTGGCATCTGAATCATCTTGATTTGGTTCTTGACTTCCTCCGAAACCCCTCGGAGGTCTGAGATGAAGCACACCTTTACTTCCTCATGGAGAAGAGAGAAGATAGATAGAAATCTCCATTCTTCCCCTGCCTGTGGTTTAGTGATGTCTTGTATTTTTAAGGTGAACTCCTTGAGGCAAGACCCATTTCTTTAGCTATGTTCAGTGCAGCCCTTGGCTTACAGGAATCTTGATCTCCAATTGACCCTCGTAAACTCAACAATAGGAATTGTGCCTTACTGAGGACTGATTTGCCCATCTAAAATATCCATTAAACAAAAACAAAAAAACCCCAAGCAGTGCTAAGTGCTTTTTTAATATTGCCTTTAAATTGATTTATTTAGATGCTTTGTTTTTTATGTGCAGCCCATAATGAATGCCATGCATTTACTGAATATTTGATTGAAGCATTTTTAAAAGACTTTATTCTTCAACATGTTTCTTGTGCCCCAGATTCATGTTGACTTCCACTGGCACAAGCATAGCTCCTTGGTCCATGCTGACTGCCTGCCAGCTGTGGGCTGCTGTTGGTCAACAGCCCCTGGGAAGCAGGATGAAGCTAATGGACAAGGGCAGGGAATAATTACATAGAAGGCTGCTGAATGCAGCCTGTAACAAACCAAAAATAACGAGTGGAAGGCAAGGAGGAAGAGAGAGGGCTGTGCCACATGAGCTGCATTACGACAGTGTGGGCTGGGCAGAAACTCAAGCCATATCCCATGGGACTCAGTCATCACTGGGTGCGGGACCTCAGCTTCCTACCCTGAGGATGCTGCCTGGCCAGCGCAGAGCTGATGTTGGGTGAACTGGAATATGGCATGGCTCTTCCAGACATACAGCACTTAAATGGCTCTACAGCACTAAAACTGCTAGCCAAGCAGTGCTAATAGCAAGCGTAGGACAAGAGGAAGCAGCCTCAAGTTGCACCAGGGGAGGTTCAGGTTCGGTATTAAGAAAAATTTCTTCTCAGTAAGAGCAGTGAGGAATTGGAATAGGCTGCCCAGGGAGGTAGTGGAGTCACCGTCCCTGGAGGTGTCCAAGAACTGTGTGGATGAAGCACTGAAGGACATGGTTAGTGGACATGGTGAGGCATGGTGGTGATGGGCTGATCGTTAGATGAGGTGATCTTGGTGGTCTTTTCCAACCTTAATGATTCTATGATTCATACAGCAGCATCCTGGTTTAACCCTAGGTGGAAGTTAAGATAGGGTTGAAAACGTGTACTTGTGTTTTAAAGGCTACCGCCAGGCTCCTTTTCAAGGATGAGTTAAGTAGACCCATTGTCCCGTCTTTACTGCATCATGAAGTTAAACAGCCCCATGATCTATGAACTTGAATCACATAGTTAATTACCCCACGCCCCCTCCCTAGTCCCCTTCCCACCCCCCTTTGCTCTTGGAATACATTATATTTCTTTGACAGTCCGCCGAGAACAATGTCTGCTTTTGTGACAGCGACATTGCCAGTGGTGTAAAAATCTATGCATCTGTCAGGTTTCCCCATGTGAAACATAATTGCTTAATTTCCATTTGAAAGTACATCCCTGACATTAGAACAACGTAGACACACCAAGGATAACAGTGATTTCCTGACACCTAGAATGGGGCATAATGCGGTAATAAATAAGTGCACAGAATGAATGCTCTGCACACAGAGGGAGCAGGTCTGAATTTACAGCTGCAGATGAAGTGTTCCTCAGGAAAAAAAAAAAAAATTAAAAAAAAGGAAAAAAAAAGAAAAAACCAACAGATTAGCATCAATGTGAGTCTATGTCAACCAGATGGCTTGCTGTGGAAAAAGAGCTTCTCTGCTTTATTCCAGTAACCCTGGCTAGCAGGCTGAATGTCTGAGATGAGAAGAGAAAAATGATCTCATTCGGGACTTTTTTTTTCCCTTTGCATACATGCAGCTTGAGCTGAAGAAGAGAAAAGCTCTGAAAAGAGCACAGAAGTTCTCCCTTGGCGGTGACGTGTGAGACCCTGTGGACCACAGAGAGCTCATGGACACAGTTCAAAAATGCAGAATGCGCAGCATGAAAGCACTGCATCACAGGTGGATAGGAGGGAGCCTTGGGGACATCACCTTGAGATGGTGATGTGCTGTTCTTTTGGCTTTTCCCTCTCTCATGTAGCCCCTGACAGACCTGGAACAGAGTTCATCTCCCCAGGCCCTAGTTCATAGAATTGTAGCACCATAGAATGGCTTGGATGGGAAGAGACCTCAAAGATTGCTTAGTTTCAACTCCCTGCTGTGAGCAGAGTTGGCAGCCTCTAAATCAGGCACTAAATCAGACTGTCCAGGGCTCCATCCCAGCTGTCCTTGAATACCCTTTGGTGCAGATGGGATATCTGCTGTGGTCAGGCACATCGGCCCCAACCTGCCAATGGACATAGCAATGGAGCACACAGGCAGTTCGTGTGGAGGCAGCTACATGAGCTGCTGCCTTGCCCTGGTCACCCTGCCTCATTTTACACATGTAATTGAATGCCTTGCTAGCTCAGTTCTCTCCAGAGTCACTGTAGACAGCAGAAGTGTATCTTCATTTGAGTGCTGACAAGGGCCCTGGTGGTGCCTCATTCCACTGATCATGGGAAGATGTAATAAGATTCTGAACTTGACCTGGAGTCAGGCAGGATGAGCCCAAGCTCAGCTACCTGCCTTCAGGGCAGTGAATGCCCTCCCATCTTGGGGCAGGTCAGGATGCCCTTACCAACTGCCTATCTGGGTCACACGTCACCTTCCCTGGAGCCACTGCAGGTTGACATCTGGGGAAGGGTCCTGGAAGCAGCAACTCAAAGAAAGCCAAGTGTACTTATTTGTACAGACTTTTGAGACCCAGTACTAGATTTATTGCTGTGGCTCACTACTAAATGTCAAGAAAACTCTAGTGTGGTGGTTTCTAAGTTGGGCCATGTCATTGGACGCTACTTTGCACAGCAGGAAATTTGGCTTGGGGTGCCTGGATTCCAGTGAGAAAAAAAAAGTGCATTTTAGTGAGGTTGTGATGAGAGCAATCCTGCAGGGAGATCGTAAAAGTAATTGGAGTGACTTGACCTGTCTTATCCGTAACAGCTGATAGATGTGAGTGTGAACCAAGGAATGGGAGACGGGAGTCCTCTTTCTCAATGGAGAAGGTGTGACGTTGTTTGACAAGGCCTGCTTCAAGGCGTCATTCACAGGGCAAGAGCTGAATCGTTATTTTTTCATTTTCTTTGTTTTAATTCTGTGCCCAGTGAAAATTTCTCACAGTAAGAAGGGAGGAGGATGTTTAACTTTGATTGGGCCCATGATAGAATTAATGTGCATGCAATATCCAGTCCTTGATTCTTCGCTTGTCTTTGGCAGTGAATGAATGTCTGTCAGTGCAAATGTCTACAAAATTACTATTTTAATGACCTGTTTGCTTCAATTAAGGCCTGGCTATTATCTTTCCAAGAAGCGAAGGACTGGGGAGGGGGAGATGAAGCGAGAGAAAAGAGTTGATCACTGGGACGCGTGAGCAGAACATTTAAGGGGCCAGCTGAAACCGAGAGTAGATTTGGAAAGGCTGTATGATGAATCTGTGACATTGCAATATTTCAATCATCACATTTCAGATTCTGGTTCATGCATCATTTGCTATGAAAGTTTTGAGATTTTAATCAGTGTTTCAAGAGTAAATTGATACAGCCTAATCATTTAAAATCTCTGGCACGAGACCAAAGTGTATTATGTTAAGTGTATGTTATGTATTATAAAAGCTGCTTGCTGAAAATTAATTGAGTATTCCCGTGCTAGATAATGTTTCTCTGTTCCCCAGAGCCCATCCCTTTGCGTGCGAGTGTTTTCCCAAGTGCAATGCAGATGCCAGACAAAAGGTGAATATATAACATATGTAAAAGACTGGCTCAGCACAGTATCAGGCCTGCTAACCTCCTTGGCTAGATTGTATGGCTGTTTATTTGTCTGCAAGATGTGTAGGAGGAAAACTCCCGGGTACGAAATAAAAAAAGTATTTTCCATAGAAGTGAAGCATGAGAGAGCCTGTGCCGTGACTCTAATTCATATAAAAAGTTGGAAAAGTGTTTGCTTTTCTCCTCATGCCTTATGTGGTCTTGGCAGAACAAGCCACACAAGTAAATGACACAGATAGCAGCCAGTGAGTCTAGGTAATGAATGCGCCGTCATACTGTGTACTCAAAGGCTTGGGAACTTCCCACATTCTTGTCCTTCTTTTTGTACCTGTGGCAATGCTGACAAAATGGATGTGTATGGAGATGAGGGATTGGGTACACCTCTAATGTGTCAGTGGATAGTCCCCAGCATTATTTGTGCTCTATGCTGACATTTCTGATGCAAACCATTTCTATTTGGAGGGGTTGGTTTCCCAGGGAAAATTGGGCCTCTTTTGCTAAGAGGGACTGGTTTTGGAGCCTACCCTACCTCCCTAGTGCACAGGCAATAGGTTAAAATACTTTTGGCTTAAGTTCAAATACCCCTGCTCCCTGACTCAGGGTTATGAACAGAGGCTCTCCAGCTGAATATCCCCAGTGTTAAGGCATTTTCCTCAGAACTCTGGCTGAAGCTGTTCCAATTCATATGTGTGTTTTAGCCATTCTCAATGTCTAGCATATGAAGATGCGTACCCACTGCCTGTCTCAAGTCATTCTCACACTTGCTTCCTCTTGACCACACTGAAGTGATTTTGATGAAGTGGAACATGGACATTCAGAGCATGTATCTACCCTCTTGAAATGGGTGGATCAAAGCTTTGAAGTCCATTAGTGCTAATGGATCTTGATCCAGCTTGCAGATACCTGCCCTCCTCCTATTTATTAAATAGTCTCTTGGTGAATATCGTACCAGCAAACCAACTTTTGAGGGCTCTTTCCTCATTGAAAAGGCTGCTGCTGTGTCACAGTGTTATATCCCATCATCTTTATATTAGCAGCCAAAGTGAAAGGCTCTAGACTTATTTAAATAAAAAAAAGTAATAAAACCTCCTCTTTTTTCATTTTGGGGCTCAAAGCAAAAGCTCTGAATGCTTCTGTTTACCATTTTTATTACATAATATTGGCATTCGTAAACTCTGGAATGAAACCTTTTTCTTTTTCTTTTTTTTTTTTTTCCATTAAAGAGCTCAGTATCAATGTTTCCTACTTTCCATGTATTATGACAAAACATTAAGCCCAGAATATCTGTTGCCATTGCTAAAGCACTGTGTTCTTGTGCGACTGGAAATCCACTCTCTTCATTGCTCCCTTTTGTACACCCTCCATAAAGCCAACTGGCTTCAGCTGTTGACAGATAATAGTGAGAACAAGAAGAGGTCTTAAAAAAAACTGCCAGGAAAGTCTCCAAGCAGAGCTCATTGTGAGCAGACCTCTCTCATTAGCTACCCCAGGAAAAAGCTCTGGTCAAGACAACGTGCCTCCGTCTCAGATGCCTGTGCTGTCCTGTGAGACTCCTCGTTCTTCTGGGCTCTGCTGGTTCATTGAGTCCAGCTCTGTCTGATAGAGCTGCTGCTTTGCTTCTGATTCCTGTTATTGCTTGCCACACTGTGAGTTCTCTGCACCACGCAGCAGAAGAAGCAATGACAAATCTAGAGCTACAGTGTGAAACTATGTTAGAATTTGCTTATGGGAAATGGAGGAAGACGAGCATAGTGTAATACATGGCCAGGCATGTGAGGTGGCTTGAAGAAATGTATCAGACCAAGGGAATAAGAAGGCAAAATCCTGAGAATTATGTTCTGACTGTGACTTGGCAGACTAGAGGTGGTGCTACAGAAGCACTGTGTGTATGCATTCTTATATTCCTTCGCCCACTTTGTATCTGTATTGACTCATCTGCTTCCACTCCTCCAGGAAGCCAACAGCAGTTTCATGACATCCCTTGGAGATTCCAGCAGTGTAGAATAAAGAACACTCTCAAAAACTCAGTGAAGGTCACTTGTGATTTTGAAGCAAGACTGTTGCAGGTAAGTGGCTCTTGGAGAGGCAGGCAATTTGGCATCAGCAGGACTGGTTGCCCAAGCAGCTTGGGAGCTGATGGCTTGTTCTTTGCAAAGTAAATGAGCCTCATACTAATTTGTCATCAGAACATAAAAATGTGAACTCTGACCAAACCAGATTAGTGCTGTACTCAATGGCAGCAGTGCTCAGAGCAAATAAGGCCAAATCAGGTCATAAAACCCTTTAACTTGTTTTAAAGTGTCCCTCATAGTGCATTGGCTGAAATCTGGCTTTCAACGTGGTTTTGCTACTGTCACAACCCAGCAGAGATGCCCTGTAGCTACAGTTGGATTTAATACTAGTATCAATCTCTGTTGACAGATCTCATTGCTGCTGTGTGGATCCGTCAGGCTAAGCATAGCTTTTCACTGGCATCAGCAATCATGAGATTTGCCCCAGGAACCTGCTGCACACCCAGGTCAGCAAAGCCATTGCTTCTGCCAGCACTAAACAGAGGTAAATCATTAGTGGTGTAGTAGCAGTACCAAAGGGGCAGATTTTAAAGGGACCTAGTTGCCTTGTTCCTGGGGCAATTACAGGAGTGGAGTGCATAAGTGCTGTGGAACACATCTGGCCCTTGGGGCATGCTTTTCACAGCATATGTATTACCTGATTCATCTGGACCATCCTCAGCCTGCCTGCCCTTGTGTGAAATACAACATCAGGGCCACTTTAAAGCTTGCAAAGAACAGTTGGTTGTCATCATCACGCTTCATCCAGCTGCCACTCTCCTGGCTGGGCTTCTGCCTGCTTAAGAAGCTAGAGGAGGCAGAAAGCAGCCCCTGCTAGGCAGAAGAGCTGAGATACCAAGGCCTGAAAAGAGTGCTGGGAGGGAAGGAAGGCTCTGAAAGTCCACTCTTCCTTAGATTTTTATTTTCTTTAACAAGCTTAGGCATGCTTGGTTTCTCCCGTACATGTATCACTGCCAAGTGGTGTCTGTGAGTGCAGCTATTACAGAGCTGTGAAGTAATGGGTCCAAAAGGGGATTAAACAGATTCAGGGAAGGTAAGGTGATGTCTGTAAAGCTTGGTGGTCTGGACCCAACCCTGGCGGCAGGGAGGCTATAAGTTGCTGATTGCTGGAAGCCAACAGGCTGTTCCAAGTGGAGCCTCAGTTGCTATGCTTCGCATTCTCAAGGATCTTCCCTAGGGAATTTCTCCTGGCCCCTACCAACGTGCTGAGATAGATTGACCTTTGATCTGCCTTCATATTGTTATTTCCTCATGTAACTTGGACACAAAAGTAAGAGATGAACTTAGCCGTCCTCCTCCATCCCTAGATCCCAGCATGCCCAGCACATGCAGGCTCAGCAATCCGGGCTTCTGCAGGCTGAAGGCTAAAGGCTACATGCATCATGGAGGAATACATACATCTCCTCCTGTTTTCATAGTTTGATATGCAGTCTTTTCCAAACAAAAACCTTTTGCTCTTAAGTCTATTGATACCTTATTCATGTAGACTTTGTGTTGTGTCCTTCAGTTTCAAGCTCTTTGCTGGAGACATACCTCTTCTGGGCCAAGACAGTGCTTCCCTTTTTCACATGTATGATTTCCCAAGCATGAGTGTATCTAATTGTATGTTTACTGCTTAAATTTTACTTTCCATCTGCTTTCCAGTAACATCCAGTCATGTCATTCAGTGTGCTCATTGACAGCCAAGGTATACCTTGGGCAATGTAATTTTATAGAATCATAGAATGGTTTGGGTTGGAAGGGACCTTTAAGATCATCTAGTTCCAACCCCCTGCTATAGGCAGGGACACCTCCCTCTAGACCAGGTTGCTCACAGCCCCATCCAGCCTGGCCTTGAATGCTTCCAGGGAGGGGGCATCCACAGCCTCAACGGGCAAACCTGTTCCAGTGTCTCACCACCCTTACAGCAAAGAATTTCTTCCTAATATCTAGTCTAAATCTACCCTCTTCCACTTTAAAGCCATTTCCCCTCATCCTGTTGCTACATGCCATTTTAAAATGCCCCTTCCCAGCTTTCCGTCAGCCCCCCCTTCAGGTTCTGGGAGGCCACTATGACGTCCTCCTGGATCCTTCTGCTGAAAAGCCCCAGCTCTCTCAGCCTGTCCTTGTAGGGGAAGTGCTCCAGCCCTCTATTCATCTTTGTGGCCCTCCTCTGGACCTGCTCCAACAGCTCCATGTCCTTCTTGTGTTGGGGGCCACAGAACTGGAGCAGCACTGCAGATGGGGTCTCATGAGAACGGAGTAGAGGGGCAGAATCACCTCCCTTAACCTGCTGGTCATGCTTGTCTTGATGCAACCCAGAATACACTTGGCCTTCTGGGCTGCAAATGCACGTTGCTGGTCCATGTTGAGTCTTTTATCAATGATACCCCCAAATCCTTCTCTCAGGGCCACTATCAAGCCATTCTCCACCCAACCTGTATCTGTGCTTGGGACTGCCCTGTCCAGATCTCTCTGGCTGGCATGAATTTAATATATATGAATTTAATTTATTGAAGGACTTTACATATTGAAGGGGCTTTACATGAAGTATAGACGAATTACTCAACACAAAAAATATATTGAGCTCACTGCCTCAATATAGCATTCAGAACAACATTGTTTTACCTGCTACATACTGAAGCAGCAACTCCCCTGCACTTGCCGTTCTGCTTACTGGCTGCAGTGCGGTGCCCTCACTTTGACTCCTTCCTCACCTGCATGCCGATTCTTCCTCAAAGATCATGCAGTCTTTCTCCCTCTCTCTTTCTCTTCAGTTTCTTTTCTTAGATTTTTTTCATGGCTTTGGTTTCACTGTGCTCTACGCAAGAGGAAACATCGAAGTTATGACAGGGAGGCCGTAAGGCAACACTGAGACCAAGAACTATCAAAAAGAAGTGAAAAACCTAAATGTCTGTGCAGCACCATTAGTTCTGGGTCCATTTTGGTGAACAGAGCATTGATACTCAAGGCAAAATCTCAGTAAGGGTTCTTGCCTGTGTTGTAATGAGTTCTGGGCATAAGATGTTCTCAGCATACTATGTCCTTTTGTAGAGCATTGCATAAAAACACCTGGCAGCGTAAACTCCCATCCTCCACATAATCAGTATACCATGGAGTACTACTGGTGAGGGGTCTGGAGCACAAGTCTTATGAGGAGCGGCTGAGGGAGCTGGGATTGTTCTGTCTGGAGAAGAGGAGGCTCAGGGGAGACCTCATTTCACTCTACAACTTCCTGAAGGGAGGCTGTGGTGCAAAAGGGTCTGGCCTCTTCTCCCAGACAAGTAGTAGGACCTGAGGAAACGGCCAGAAGTTGTACCAGAGGAGGTTTAGGTTGGACATTAGGAGAAACTTTTTCTCTCAAAGGGTGGTCAGGCACTGGAATGGCTGCCCAGGGAGGTGGTGGAGTCACCGTCCCTGGCAGTGTTCAAGAGGCGCCTGGATGAGGAGCTACGAGAGATGGTTTAGTGCTTGTGGTACTAATAGGAATGGGAGGGTGGTTGGACTAGATGATCTTGCAGGTCGTTTCCAACCTTGTGATTCTGTGTCTGTGTCTGTACTTCTGGTAAGAGTCATGGAATAATTAAGTTAGAAAGACTTCTAAGATCATGTAGTCCAACCATCAGCCAATCTCCACCATGCCTGCTAACCATGTTCCTCACTGTTACGTCTACATGGTTCTTGAGCACCTCCAGGGACGGTGACTCCTGGACACCTCCCTGGACAGCCTGTGCCACTGCCTCACTGCTCTTTCTGAAAAGGAATGTTTCCTAATATCTAACTTGAATCTTCCCTGGTGCAACTTAAGGTCCATTACCCTCTTGTCCTATTGATCTGGAAGAAGAGGCTGAACCCCACCTCACTACAACCTCCTTTCAGGGAGTAATAGAGAGCGATAAGATCTCTCATGAGCCTCCTCCAAGCTGATCAATCCCAGTTCCCTCAGCCTCTCCCCATAAGACTTGTGCTCCAGGCTTTTACAGCTTTGTTGCCCTTTTCCGGACACACTCCAGAGCCTCAGTGACTTTCTTGTAGTGAGGGACCCAAAAACTGAACCCAGTGCTTGAGTTGCACCCTCACCAGTGCTGAGTACAGGAAGGATCTGCCTGAACTGGAAGAGATACCAAGAACACATTTGCTTTGAGAAAAGAAACTATTCTTACACAGCTGTATGGAAGGTGAGGTCTCTGGATGTTATCTAGCTGTTCAAATGAATTCAAATAGAAAGCCCCAAATCCCCATTCATAATGGACAGAACATGAATAACAGCTGAACCACTACTCAGGAATGTCAGGCTGCAGGACTAGGGTTCAGTGATACCCTCCGTAATGGTAAATTTCATTTATATACCCAGGTTCCATGCACAAAACAAAACTGTGACAAACAAGAAAACAGGAAAATGAGTGGTTTGAAATAAGATTGTGAAGGTTCACGTTTATGATTTCTGATCTGATTTGCTCAGCTTTTACTAGGAAATATATTTCATGATTGCCAACTTTACTGCCATTCGGCCTCTGCTCTTTTCTGGCTCATGCATCATCACCAGAAATAAAAAGTCCTGCAACTGGAACTTAACGATTCCGCTGCGAGGCATGAATCAGAAATGAATCCAGAGTTCTCTCCTACAGCACCATTAGCTCTGCAGTGCTCATAAAAATCATTGGTTGCTAGCAAATTTTTTGAGCAGAAAAGAACTTCACAGGACTTCTCAAAAAGAGATCCATACTAGACTTTCAAGACTTAATTTGCAAACTTGTTTTGCTGTTTGTTATGGCACATTAGAGTACTTATTACTGGTGTGAAAACACGAAGGTGTTATATGTGGAGCACAGCATGTGGCATTTCATGACTCTTTAATGAGTATTTCTGTCTGTTTTCATGGGATCACACGTCAGTAATGCACAATGCAAATCAAACAGACTCTATGGTGCTCAGCTCTCAAATTGCACTACAATAGCATTTTTTTCTTCTTTACATAAAAACACATACATATATTGACCTCACTAACTGGACATTGTTTTTCCTGCCAATAAAATCAAAATTATTCTGGATCGTGTATTGCAAAGAGATGCCCAAAGTGATGAGGTTGTAAGAATCTGCTGAGAACCTCAGCTTTACACAGGGAGCAGAGCAGGCCAGCTTCAATCATCTGTGGCACTGTTACACGGCTGAGCAGATATTGGACTACAGAGGCAAAGTCCCATTAGCACCACCAGAAATTATTTCTGAACATGGAATGCAAAGGAGAAGTCTGTATTTGTTCGCTAGGGGAGGAAGTAATGCCACAGTAAGAAAGCTGTTCTTGCAAATTATTTATGGCTGAGTTTGGGGATGATTAGGACTTGTGCCAGGTATTAAATCACTGCAGGCCACGGAAATTTTATTTTTAAGCATTGCTCTTTTGGATGCCCCAAAAATTGCTTTAGCTGTGAATTATTCTGAAAGAGCATGGACAATAAAAATGTGTGAACCATAAATCAGAGCCAATGCCTCCCTGCTGGAGAACCTGAGTACAGAATGGGAAACCAAAATTGGAACTACTAAGAAATGGGTTTCTTTTTCTTCTGCAAGTACAGGCAAGCGTAAATCCTAAGCCTAAGTGTTCAATGGGGTTGCCTCAACTACTCCACAAACCTATAGGCATCCACAGAAAAATCACCTCTGTGTGCCCAAGCAACTTGTCTGCATTGTCTATGTGTGTTGCTCTCCTCTCCTGTCAGTTCTACCAGTCTATTGAGTGTAAAAGCCTGGTTCCAGCTATCTGTCCCACATTTAGCATGGCAACCAAGTTCTCATTGCTCTTGAGCTGCAGCAGAGAGGACAGGACCAAGTTGCTCAAAGAATCTCTAGCTCCTCAGTAGCTCAGCACTCTCCAGGTAAAAGAATGAACAGAAAGAGAAGGGGAGTCTGCCAGCAAAGAAGTCCAAACAGAGAAGGCAGTGGCTATTCCACTCTTTCCAAGTCATTACTTCACACAGCACAGCCTGTTATTTGGAGAGCCCATGGAAAGCTGTCCAGGCAGGGAAGCACACTGCTGCTGAGAGGTCCACCTCCACTCATCAGCAATGGGCGCTTGTGTGAGCAGAACTTTTGTGAGGAGTTTTACAAGCTGAGTGGTAGGGGAATCTGAATTTTAGGTGGTGGATGGAAATACTAAGTAATGTGAGAATAATTCTGTTCATGTGACCTATGTCTGTGGGTGGCAGCATTTGCACCTTCATTATGACTTCCCTTGATGTGTTAGATGTTCTGGGTTGTCCCAGTGGAGCACCAACACATTGATTTGTGTGTTGAACTGACTGGTCATATGAACACTCCTCAGTGAAACCTTCAAAATAGCCTCTTACAGGTAATATAAATATGTTCTTTGCCAAATGACTGCTCTAGCCAGAAGTTATGGGAAAGAATACATTCAATTTGGTTTGTTCTATTTGATACTTCTTTTTCCCTACCTAAAAGCTGTTGGAAGGAGTGTGACTCTCCTTCAGTGGAGTTCTGCTGGCAGTGTCAATAGATGTAAGTTGTAAAACAAGCTGCACTTTGGCATTTTTCTCACCAACAGCCCAAACCAGCACTAGTCCAGGATGGATCCCAGCTCTGAATCATAAGCATGAATCAAAAAGAAAATGCGATGCATCACTTAGCTTCTCACTGTTGCCACCTGCAGTATTAGCAGTACTTCCTGAGCCACTGTGCCATGCCAAACCTTGAATGGGCTCTTCCCCACACCCCATTCCAGGGGCGAAATAAAGACTTACTTCTCCACAGGCACTCATGCACTTTCTTGCAGAAACAAGGACTTAGCTGATAGGGAGTGCACTGTTTGAAGGAGAAGAGGATGAAGGTGTGTAGCAGTATGGCTACTTTCCCTCTTCTGACCCCCTGTATCTTATCATCCTCACTCTGGTGACTGTAATTTGCAGAAGAGAAGAGTACACTCGCTTGTATCATAGCAAGCATTGCTTCGGACATCTCTGCACTAGATTTTCTTTGCCCAGCATTTTGAAGTCAGTTCTTCGCATGTACAATTAGTGCAAGGTTTTTATACTTTGTCAGCGAAGAGTTACAATATTAAATATTTTCAACACACCAGCTAATGCATGCCCTTATGTAAGCAGCTCTTGCAAGAGAAGAACAAGTTCAAAATAAATCATTACATCCATTACTTTGTGTCTGTGCACAAGTTACTAATTATCTCTGAATATAAACACCAATAAAGATAGAGTCTATTTCTGAGTATTTACTTCTGCAAATTGTCAGTGACCTGACTACTTGGCTACTACGTTAAATGATTGTTCCTCTGTGTTAATGTATTCCAGACTGCAAAGTCCTGCCTGCTCTAAAATTAAAGCTCTGAATTCAGCAGAGCATGTGGATGTTACCTCGAAGTGAAAGTGTTGGAATTTCTGGAACTTGAGGTCTTGCTTGAAGTATCTACTGATAGATAACATCTATTTCAAAGCAAAAATTCACTCAACCCTACCTGAATGGGCTTCTTGGTCATGGGGATCATGACCTCTTAGGAGGTAAGTCCCACACCAAGTCCAATTGGCTAATCTTGGTTCATGGTTAGCAATGGGGACGGGGACTCAATATTTATATCCTGTTTCTCCGACTTCATGGAAAGAAGTTCTAGTAAAATAAAATAAAACAAAATAAAATAAAATAGAAGTACTTGTTCTCTTTGACCCACTGACATCAATGGAAAGGCTCACATAGATGTGATATGGACTCAGATAAAGACTCCATTTCCATTGATGGTACAGGTGTTCAACCATCGAAATGATAAAGAGAGACATAAATGCTGAATTAGAAAAGTTCTCTTTTCACAGATTTCTCAGATACAAATTTTTAGTTATTTTCTGCATGGACAAATGAAAGAGAAATGGAAATGATCTCTGAATTCTTGTTTCAATACATTGAAGAGATAGCAAGAATGTCAGGTTGCAAAAACTGATGGCTGAAGGAACTCTGATCATCCCAAATTTTCAGCCAATTATTTCATTTTGTTTTATCACCACCCATTCTGTTTTGTTAAATGGAATAAAACTCACTGTTCAATAATAATAATAATAATAAGTATTATGGACATTGACTAATCAATCAAACTTGGATGGGCTCAGAGCAAGTATTTGTGAACTGTGAGCAAATATTTCTGTGTCATGCTGTGGAGGTGCACTTTTGTGGAGCGGAAATTTAGGCTTCTGCTAACAAGATACCTCCAATCCTTTCCCACTCAGTGATTCTTCTGCTAATGGAAAGTAGTGTGCTGTAGTGGGATGGGGAGAGAGGGGAGATGTGCCCTGCAGAACTGGGCACGTGAGGATGGAGATCAGGACTCAGGAATTTAGGAGTACTCTTATACTGCCACTTCAGCTGTAATCAAAGAGTCGTTTTGAAATCTATTTTCAGTGAAAAATTAAACGTGTATGTTTGCAGAAATAACTGCAAATTCAAGGTTCTAAAGTAAAGAAATGCAAAGCAGCAAAATACTTGTGCCAGACACCTCAGACTGGAGTGACTAACAGCACTTTTTAGCAAGCGCTGCATGGGACTTCGCTGATTTAGTAGGTTCCAGATTGGAAGCAAAGAAATACCCACACCACAGATGCCTTCCTTGTTGTGAAGGCTTCTACTTCTTCCTATCTACTTCCCCTGTCCATGCCCTGTAATAGAACAGTTGCAGGACTTATTCAGTGGAACAGAAACAGAGACACTTGGAAGGTTTTCCAGACATTTAATCAACCATCATCTTCATGGAAAGATAGACAAGGTGTAATTTTCAATAAATTCTTAGGAACATGGACAGAGCTAAAATCATTGTAAGGTTGCATTAATGAAAGGATGTTTGAATGTGGGCATTGGCAATGCACCTTTACTGCCACTTCATTCAGTGCTAAAAATCCCACTGAGAGCAGCTATGACAATGCAAATAGACATACATGCATACCACAGATTATACTGGGAATCTTGGGTGCTCCTTTGAATGCAGAGTGCCAAAAGGAAAAGGATCTCCAGAAGAGCTGACATTCTGTATCATGCATTTTTTCCATAAATCATATATTTACAAAAGCTCTTCTTCAGATTGTTTTTGTTTGTTTGTCTTTGTTTGCTTTTGTTTTTGTTTTATCCTCTCCATAATTTCAGTCCACAAAGAGAGAAGTGAAAAGATGCCCCGGAGCTACACTATGGATTGGTTTGTTCATGGTTTAGATGAATTCTCCTGTTTTAGGAACAAAAAGTCATGATGAGTTTCCTTATACTGAAAATGGCGACAATAACTGTTAGATCAGTAGTGGCAAAATATTTATCTAAACAAGTCCCATATATCTGATATAAAATGCCACAATGTGTGTCTGCAGATATGTAAAAGAGGGAGACAGGGAAAGATTGAGTCCATGGTGAGAGAGGAAAAGAAAATAAGGACCCTCTGCATGATGTTTAGAGTAAATTTCTCAGGCAGCTGATGTTTATATCAGCAGTGTTCCCATCAGATTAAGGCACGTAATGTAGGGACATAACCATTGTTAACTTCCCCTCGTAATCAAAGGGAAAAAGCAGTGATACATGCTGAGGTCCTGTGATACATGCTCTGAATTTAGAAGCTCTAAACAGAGTATTCTGTAGATTTTCCTTACGCCACTAACTATAGAGGGGTCTTTGGTTGACCGAATTCTTGATTCCCATGCTTCAACTTCTGACAGAACTGTAACTCTACAGATGCCAGAATTCCACTTCAATCTCAGTTCCTTCATTTGGGAAATGCTATAGCACCACTTAATGATGAAGGTCACAAAGCTCAACATCCCAATCCTGAAGTAGATGTCATTTTTTGAGACTAAGCTGGTTTTCATTTCCCAGGCAACACAATCATCAAGCCAAGAACGTGGTGCTCCAACATGAGATAACAGAGGTTCCTAAAAAATTAGTAATAATAGTAATAATAATAAAAAAGATCTTCTCTGCATCAATTTAATCGATTTCACTATAGAGTGAGGCAATTATTTGTGCCAGATGGGGAGCCAGCCCATAGATGTATTGCTCTGCAACAGAGGTTTGTCTCCATGTTCAAACTAAAATGTTGCCTTACTGCTCCATCAAGCACAGCATGAAATGGAAATAAACAGCAAAATCTTCTGTCTTCAGCTCTAAGCTTTTCTGAATGGTAAAGATGACAAAGAGACTGGAACATCTCCCATATGAGGAAAGGGTGAGTAACATGGGTCTGTTTAGCCCGGGGAAAAGAAGACTTAGAGGGGATCTGATTAATATTTATAAATACATAAAGGGAGGTGGGAGACAAATGGATGAGGCCAGGTTCTTCTCGGTGGTGCGTAGTGATAGGGCAAGGAATGATGACCTAAAACCTGAACATAGGAAGTTCCATTCTAACAAGTAGGAAAACTTTGTTATGGCAAGAGTGATAGAGCACTGGATCAGGCTGCCCAGAGAAGCTGTGGAGTCTATTTCTCCAGAGATATTCAAGACCCGTCTGGATGCCCACCTGTGTGACCTATTGTAGGGAACCTGCTTTAGTAGGGGTTGGACTCAGGGATCTCTTGAGGTCTCTTCCGATTTCTGTGATTCTGTGATTCTGTGAATAGAGTAGAAGATTCTGTAACAGAACACAGGATAAAACAAACTTTAATATCAAGGAGAAGATTTTGAAAGGCATAAGCGATGCTGAAACAAAAGTGCTGCTGAAGGTGTTGTGTGCTTTTCTGCTCTTTATAAGTCCAGAAATGTTCTTTCTCTATAGCAAATCCCAACTAATTGGTCAATTGATCAAAATATATTTCTTTTTCCACAAAAGTGTCTTAACAAAACCAATATGTAGAAATTCGTCAAACATTTATATGGGGTGATGCTTATGAGAAAGTGAAAAATATTTATGTTTTCAGATTTTCAAGGAAATCTGAACTACTTCCATGAACTTTCATTTCACTTTGCCTACAGAAGTGTATTTTATTACACTTTTCATCAAATTAATGAACTGAAAATGTGCTCAGCTAATTTATTCTGGTGAAGAAAGAAATCATACAGCAATGCAACATTTTGAAATATTTCTAAGAAGCAGGTGAAATGTGTTTGGTTTTTTTCCAGCCCTAATGATTTCATGCAAATACATTGTCCCTTTCTTGTTGGCTGCAACCTTATCAATGTAAAAGCAACAAGTGATATGCCAAGGATGAGCCATAAAAACATGCCAGAGAGAGTGAAATTTGCATGCCTGAAGCCAGGTACAGTCACGTGCAAATTAGCAATGTTCATATGAATCTTAATTTCCCAAAATAAAACAGAAGAAGACCTTAGTTACAATGTTGTTACTGCTCTCCAGTGCCGTATTTCTGCCCACAGTATAGTTTTATGGAGAATTCTATGAGTTCAGAAAGTAAGTTTTGTGAAAAAGCTGCCAAAAAAAGTCTGCCCATACTAATATAAACACTGTTCTTATTGCTATACAAAACTGCCTTGTATAGTGCTGGAGCTACCTGAGTGATTTCTGAGATGGCACTATCTTCATTACAAATGCTCTGAAGGCAATAGTTGTAGCTGTAGTGTGGCTCAGTGGAAATGGCAGTAACTTACTGCCTCAGCCTACTGAAATTCTGTGGCTGACCAAGAGTGTATTATTCTTTAATTGACAGTGGAAGAGTTCAGAAGGAAACCAGAAGTGGTCACAAAGAAGCAATGAAATGCAGCACATCTGGGAGCATGTATCAATTCACACTGTGTATGAAGCCATGATCCTCAAAACTAAGGTCTTGTCTTTCTCCAGTGTACACACAAACAGAGTGTGCACTTGTGGTGCATTTGTGGAGGCAACAGACAACCAGCAGCAGCTCAGACCTGATATCTGAACTGTTATTCTGTTAAGTTATTCCTATAAAGAAAGAGCTGCTTCTTCCTCCTCCTCCTCACCCTTCACGATATCAGTGTCCCATCTGACACCACCAAGGGTGTCATTTCCTTCGCTTCAGGCACTTAGAAAATTTAACTGAGAATAAATATTATCTCTTTCGCTGGTTGTATAAGCAACCACAGCAATTATATAACTACAGAACTTCCTTTCAGGATAAAATGCATGTAGAATGATAGAAAGATACGTAAGGAAATTCAGAATGTGTATTTTTCCTGAGAAGCTAACCCAACAATTTAAACTATAAAAATGTAAGCTAAGCAAAATTTAAAAACACTGCAATATGAAGAATATAGAATATGAAGAAAATAGACTCACTGCATATCACAGTCTGACTGCATTTGGACAAGAAATCCTCTCCCATCAAATCCAAACTCTGCAGTCCTTGCATAAATCAGTGACTTCATCTTTGGTGACTCACTGCCTACAATATTTATATTCAGCAGACTATATTCCTCGTGGGAAAGTGTCTGTGCTGCTGAGACCTATATCTCTTTCTGATCCTTGTAGACAAGGTAAAGAGGATGTTCCCTCACCTTGCCTTAATTCCACACACTTTGCACAGTATCCCAGTAGGATTTCTATCCTCAATTACATAACAATGTTGAACAGTTCTTCATCTCCTGAGAAACTTCATCTTGTGCTGTCAAGGGAATAGTGGAGAGAAGAACGTATGTGGGTGCGTTCGTGTCCATGATGTGAATTCTCTTGGTAGACTGTTATAGCACAGTACACTAAGATAACAGGAAGGCTTAAAGATGAGTACTTACTAAGCATGAGATGGCAGTGGTGCATGCAATATTCATTTAGCTCCAGTCTCCGAAAGAGTGATGATGCATTCTTTTATTACATGCTCATACACTCTTTTGTGGATACTCTCTCCCATTTTTGGTTATGTTTTCCTATTATCTGAGCTGGTCACCCAAGGCTCCCTTTATAGTCAATAAGAATAAACTGGCATTTCTGCAGTACAATTCACCTCATCTGAAAACAGACAACTAAAATACGACAGCCGAATCACACTTTGGAAGTACGCTTCAGTCATTTACACCTGCATAAAATATAGCCACTTGGCCTGATTTAGCTCACAGGCAATTGCCCCATATAAAAGGCAGGATAAAGCACAATCCAACTCATCCATTTCTATTCCTCTTTAGACTTCAAGGCAGTAATATTTCTGAGAGATGAAAAGAAAGCCAAACTGGCAGAGAAAATTGCTTACAATTTCCCTCATTTCTGTAGATCCTTGTATGCGACGCATTATCTTTATGAAAGGCTTCATTTTCTGAATTTGTATCCATTCTTCTGTTTCTCTTTGGGCTGCTGAACTTCTGCAGCGGAAGGAATTCTGCATGCTTCTCTCTCCCTTTACGCTCCTGTTCTGTTCCTCAAGAATTTCCATTGTTCCTTCAGTGTGGAAGAATTCTCTGGCAACATATTCTACCTGATTTAAAAGCAATCACAGATTTGTATTATGGCCTAATTGTTTAAGTACATAAAAATTATTCTACATAAAATACTTCTTTTTTTTTTTAACTTATTGATGAAACTTTTATTGTCTTTCTAGCTTGACTTGCCTTTCTACTGTTACCTATTTAATCAGGAGCACTATTTGGTATAAAATATGCCATACAAGAGACAATTTAATACACACATTTAATAGTGATACCACATTTAATAGTGATTTATGCTTCCACGAGTTTGTAAATCTCTGCGAATTTTACTCAAGGCATAATGATCCCAGATTTACACCAGAAGAACTGAAGTAAACATCTGGCTCAATTTCATTGAGAGTAAGAATGGTTCAAACTGTGACACTTTTTTGTGCATGTGTTGGTGGAGAGTAAAAAAAAGCCAAGAAAGAGGCTGTCTTTTTGATTTGGAAACATCAGGCAGTTTCATAGTTATATTATTAAAAGCTGGGAAGACAATTTTTGTTTCCCATTCCAAACATGAAATTATAAACCCAAACCCAAAAGTATTCATTTGACCTTATAAATGCTGAGTTACTTTCAGTCTATGTTATTTATGGAGTATCTATCACTGTATAAAGGCACTAGCTGCATGACCACAGCTATTTGGATATGTTAAAACATATGTTAAACCATAGGACTAAGAGTAGCAATTACTAACTTATATTGTGATTTCCACTGCCCAAAACAATGTGATGCTCACAATAATGCATACATATGTACAGAAAATAAACTGTGATCTTCAAATGAACAACCAGAGCTGTCTTTTTGCAAGAGGATACATCTTAAAGCCCAACCAAGATTTCATGCACTTGTAAGTGTAGATAATGCAAATCATGTGTTGACTCCAGTGCACAGTATTTCTAGACACACTGATATGGTTTACAAATAGTTTAGGCTTTGTTCATGAAGCCTCCTCTAGGTACAGTTTTGTTGGTAAAGGGACTCTCATTTCCAGCCTGCCCAAGAAGGTTCTTACCACCATGCATGCTGGCTAGATTTGCCAGCTGTGCTACTTGTCATAGAATCATAGAACCATAGAATCATAGAATCATTAAGCTGGAAAAGACATCTAGAATCATTAAGTCCAACCATCAACCCATCCCCACCATGCCTGCTAACCATGTCCCTCAGTGTTACGTCTACATGGTTCTTGAGCACCTCCAGGGACGGTGACTCCACCACCTCCCTGGGCAGCCTGTGCCACTGCCTCACTGCTCCTGTAGTGAGGGCCATAAGGTCATCATATGCAGTGCAGATCATGAAGGTGTTTTTGTACTTCTCCTCTCTGAAAAATAATCTCTAATCTCTGCCAGCAACACAGAGGGAAAATCATCTGGTCTTGTTTTCTCTGAAAATAATCCTTCTGGTTATAGGGTTGGGCACACGAAAACCAGAAAGCAGGGCCCAGCACTCTTTAAATTTCTTGATTTAACAGAAGGAGTTCCCAATTGGCAATAAGGAAAAAGTGGATCTTCAGAAAGGTGAGAGTTCTATACTTTTTCCCGGAGGTGGTTTCTCAAACAGAAATGCAAGTGGGAGAAAAGCCATGTGAGAAAAGAAAATATTATCTTCACCTCTTTAGATAGCTTTATCTCTTTGCGCTTGTTTATCCTAAGCATTTTCATCTCAGCACATAACTACTTACTCCTTCCCTGTTGATAAGGAAGATCCATAGACTCTCTCAATTGAAAATAATAATAATAATAATAATAATAATAATAATAATAATAATAATAATTTTATTAATTTAATTTAATTTAATTTAATTAATAATTAATAATAATAGTTTAAAGAAAAAAAAAGGCAGAAAGCCACAAGCAGTGGTTCATCGGAGATCTATTCCTCTGCATTTTCTGAACTTGAGCAACTTCTAAAAGGCCCAGACAATACCCCGTCCCTGGTGTGTCAGGTGCTGCAAAAATACACCCTGATAACGACCCATTGCCACAGTGGGTGCATACAAAGGATACCAAGAAAGAAAGATGGCATGAGTTAAAGGAGTGGTTAACACCGAGGCTTCAAAAGCAAGTTTTGGTCACATAGTTTGAAATAATTCAAAGGACTTCATGACCAGATGTTTTAAACTGGTAAACGAAAGTCACAGGAAGTTTCCCAAAACTTTGACCTTGTGTTATGATCAACAGAATTCCCATTCAGGATTGAGGGTTCATCTCCTGGTGCCCTACTGTACATTAAATATCACTCCTATCTACCTAGCAATGCTCCTCATGGGGACAGAGCCTGTCATAATTGCCTTCTAGATCTCGTCAATCAATGACATAAAGCAGGCAGAAGTAAATAAACTCAAATTTCTTCCCAGTGCAGCTGCTGAGGTTGATTTAATCTTCAATCCTTTACAGTTGGCCATGTAGACATTATCAAAGCAGCATAAAACCTAAGAGGGTGAGACAGGTTTTCAGTCTACTCACAGAGTGCTTAAGCACATGACTCCTTTCTACTTACGACCAAGAGCACTGGATTCAAGCACCTCTGGGTATTCAGCCATCTGGCTGAATGGCACATCGCTCTGAGATAGCACACGTGTTTCGAAGAAAAGATTTGCAACTTATTCCACTTGACTTTGGATTGCTAGAAGTCATGCATGTAAATCAGAGCTAACTGCCAAAGGACTGTTTATAGGCTGAGAGAAAGGCATTTTCAGAAGGTGATTCATCCTAATGCAAAGATGACAGAGAAGATAGTGCAATAGGACAAGGGGGAATGGCTTTAAATTAAAAGAGGGGAGATTTACATTAGATGTTAGGAAGAAATTCTTCACTGTCAGTGCTGTAAGGTCCTGACACAGATGCTCAGAGAAGCTATGGGTGCCCCAACCCTGGAGGTGTGGGGCCCTGAGCAGCCTGAGCTTCTGGGTAGAACTCTGTCCACAGAAGGGGTTTGAAATGGGATGGGCTCTAAGGCTCCTTCCAACTCAAGCCATTCAGTGGTTCTACAACTCAGTGGTTCTATGTGCAGCCTGTATGAATGGCTGTCAACCTGTGTTGAGCAGAGGGAGTTTAGGCATGCCTTATACTAGAAATGTAAATCTTTATATGGTAAAAAAGTTGTGTCAGCCAATTATATACATTGACTGTGGACATGTGAATTCTGTTCCAGAAGAGTTTAGGTGTATGCATTTCTTTACATTTAACAGAGAACGCTTCCACTGCCTAACCCTCTTTGTCTCCATGCTCTTGTATTTTGCCTACATCTATGACTGTATTTCTCTTCTTGTTCTCCTGGCATTGGTACAGTAAGGCACTACTGGAGAAATACAGCTGTACTGAGGAAAGGAGGAGAAATAAAATGTACTGTGTGCAAACCCATTTGAGAGGCTGAGAGCAGAAAATCTGAGCGCAAGCAGAAGTCGGAGCGATTCTGGCATGCTCACAGGCACAACACAAGTAAACAGCTAAATGACAAAACTACTACTATCAATTCAGCAATGAAAGTTGCCAGATTCAGACAAAAATGAGTGTGAGGCCCAACCTAAGCATATGTGTGCCCGCTGAAGGGAGCCAGAAACCCTCCACAAGTGTCACCATCCACTCCAATTCGATATACAGGCCTCAGAGGCCAAGAACTCAACTCTCGGATCTTTTTGTGCAAACTTTTGTGACAGCTCTGACTCACATCAAGAGCTTTCTATATGTTTTGGCTCAATATCTGCTCCCAGTTAGGTTGGTGGAAGGAACTCCAGATTCGCACCAACCTAACAGAGTTTATTTTGCCATCTGTCTGTGTTTAGTCTTCATATTAATAATTAAGGCAAGCAATGAGGGTTGGGATGGAAATTCTTTCTCGGGGAACAGAGCAGTGTGCCGTGCAAACCACCTCACAGCCGCTGAAACTTGGTTCAAAAATTGAAACAAGTGAGAGAGTGAGAAAGATCTCTGCTCATTTTTCCATAAGTAACGGCACTTCTAGCATGTCCATTGCCACGGACCTGTTATTTAATGTTTCTACTGAACAAGAGCACATCCAAAAAGCAGTGGGCTCTGTTAATATCACACTTTGTAAGATTATTTTTAAGTTATAAATGTATTTTCTGTGGTCTGTTAATGAAATCATCTTTCCTGTCAATGAAACAGGGCTGTGGAGAGTTTCTCCTCGTGGATTTTTTCCCAGACCATTTCACTGAGGGTAGTGTGGGGCTGCCAATCCAACTCCCCTGTCTATGCACAGACATACACTCACACATGCACACCGTCTCACTGCTGCCAGCAGCTGCACAAGCCTTAGGATATCCTTCAGGGGCACAGCACAGGGTTATCTGCACAGAGGCCCCTTGCCCCTTCGCTGGTCCAGGATACTCTTCCAGTTGATGGTGACATCTCAAAATGCTTATATGTATTTGGTGTGGCTTTGGCTTACCACATTTCTCCACCCAAGAGAGAGATGTCACTGTCTTGGTCACTGTCTCAGGACTAAAACAGGATGTGAAGAATCAGGTCTGAACAAACACAGCTATTTGATGATCACACAGGTCACAACACAGCTGAGGCTGGCAGGACCCTCTGAGTCCCTCTGCTCCAGTCCCTGTCCCAGCAGGGACACCCAGAGCAGGGTGCCCAGAGCCACGTCCAGGCAGCTCTGGGAGATCCCCAAGGAGGAGACCCCACAGCCTCTGTGAGCCTGTGCCAGTGCTCCGTCACTGCACAGCACAGAAGGGCTCCTGGTGTTCAGAGGGAACCTCCTGTGCTCCAGTTTGTGCCCATGGACTCTGGTCCTGGCACTGGGCACCACTGACAGCCTGGCTCTGGCCTCTTGCATGCTCCCTTCAGAGATTTAAGGACGCTGATGTGATCCTCCTGAGCCTCCTCTTCTTCAGCTGAGCAGCCCAGATCTGCCAGCCTTTCCTCACAGAGGAGGTGCTCCAGGCCCTTTGTCATCTTGGTGGCCTTATGCTGGACTCTCTCCAGTATGTCCAACATCTATGCAATGAATGAAAACCCAGAGGGGAACACTGAACCCAGCAGAAGGTGATGGCACTATCAATCTCACAAACAAATGAATCTGTCACCACTGAAGTGGGATGTCTTTGCTTCTTCTCAGTTGTTTTCTGATTTACACTGGTCACAATCCACCCAGCTTCTATGGGGATATGACTCAGCACTGAATTTTGGCACAAGCTGCTCTGAATTAATTATAATTGTGAAGTGCAGAGCTGTGGGGGCCCCAGTTTTTTTGGTAATCCTCTTCTTGATGTAATTAGATTTTAACCCCCTTTGGTCCCCTTGCAGAAGTCCCCATCCAGAATAGTACTTCTCTTCTGGAGGATAAAATATGTAATTGAGTTTTTTTCCCAGGTCTCTTTACCAAAGTTCTCTATAATAAGTGATTTCAGACAGGAATTGACAAATCCATAGTAAAGGGAGGGAAAACATTAACATATTATACCTCATGGAATAAAAGGGGAAAAACAGAGCTCTCAAAATTCTAGTTAAAATGTAATGGCAACTCTCTAAAGAAAACAGCAATGCCCTCATTTTGTGTACATTTGTTTTTTTAATAGCTCTGCTCATTTTGACCCCCAGTCCTAAATTCTTCACATCAGTAATCCAAGTTTCCATAAGGAAAACATAGTAAATTTTGAAGCCAGACTGTAATTAAAGACAGTTACAAGAAAATCATCTTTGGGTAATTTGAACCCTTATAGAAATACGGCAAAACTATTGACATGAAAAAAAAAAAGAACGGGAAATTAATGGATCTCATATCAGACTTGAATGAAGGACAACTGTTTTGTTTGGGAAAACCACACCACAACTGGCATTTAAATCTGGCTTACAATGCTTGCTATTGAATTTTTTTTTAAGTGTTCTCTCACTGCATATTTTCGTCTTAAACAGTGATACTGAAGGAAGCTTACCATGGGTTGGCTGTCTGCTCACAGCTCTGCAAGGCAGGTGCTCAGTTCCTTGCAGGGCCCGAGCTGTTCCTGCTTCCTGTTGCCCTGGCACACAGACTGTGAGTTTTCTTCTTCACTTTCTTTTTATTTTTTTCTGTAATACATTGCCTTTCCCAGGAGAGCGGGGCATATTGCTCTGAAGAAAACAAAATGAGAAGAATTTCTCTCGGTCTGAGTCTGAAATAAGCTTTTCAGGGGGAAAATCTGAAGTTGCCCAGGAAATGTTGGGCATGAGGGCAACAGAAATATTATCTTTAATAGAATAGATGTGAAATTAGTCACACTGAGTGACATGGTCTAGAATGGACACAGGCATGGGTTGATGGTTGAGCTGGATGAACTTGATGGTTTTTCCAACCTCAACAATGCTATGATGCTATGAAATCCAGGAGTTGTGGAATCATGCTGCTCACTTGTGAAAGTGCAGCTGTTAGGACAGTTCAAAAGCTGTACGTGTCTCAGGGTTTGTCCATCCAGCCAGGGAAATCCCCTGCCTGCCCATTCTCTTGGCAGACCTGGAGCTCTCCACAAGTTGCACACCAATACACTGGAAGCCCCACTGATCTTTGTCACCATAAGGCATCACACTACATGAGAAGTAAAAAGACCCATGCAGTGTTGAAAAGGACAATGTTTAAAATAGATCTCTTCATCCTGGGATCTCTCCCAGCTTAATTCACTCTTTCCTATCTTCTGTTTCCTTTCAGCCACATAAAGATGACAGAAGAGCTCCAAATGTATTACAGTAAAGGAGATCAGTCTCTGATCTTTCACATTTTCACTGTAAAACGAGTCTAAAATCCCCTGAGGAGCTGTATGTGTGGTTGGTTGTCTGTGGAAAATGCCATGTTGTCATTTGAAAGTATGTCATTTGCCAGGGCTGGCACAGGTGTACTTTTGCAAGACTGTTGGCATACTTGTGTGAGTATAAGACCAGCAGCAGTTCTCATATTCACAATGCATTCATAGAAATTCTATTCCTTCCTGTTGTGATTTTTTTCCTTCCTTCCTTCCTTCCTTCCTTCCTTCCTTCCTTCCTTCCTTCCTTCCTTCCTTCCTTCCTTCCTTCCTTCCTTCCTTCCTTCCTTCCTTCCTTCCTTCCTTCCTTCCTTCCTTCCTTCCTTCCTTCCTTCCTTCCTTCCTTCCTTCCTTCCTTCCTTCCTTCCTTCCTTCCTTCCTTCCTTCCTTCCTTCCTTCCTTCCTTCCTTCCTTCCTTCCTTCCTTCCTTCCTTTTTCTTTTCTAATTGCACTTATAGGAACAGTATATCAAATCCTTAGGGCCCCAGTTACATCAGTAACAACCAACAGTGCTGCACAAAGAGGGTGGCAAGGGACATGGAAATCTGATGAAGGTTTGGGACCATTCCTTTTCTCAGAATTGCATCACTTGAGAGCTTCAAGTTAGCAGGCCTAAAGTTAGTCAGACATGCTAATTCTGGGCTTCTTGTGAGTCTAATTTCATTCCTAGAAGTGGAGCTGTGTCTGCGCAAGCTTGGCTCAAAACCATTTCCAAAAGCAGTCAGGCATCAGTGCAATTGTCAGTCACTGCTGGTGCTGGTTATGTGCCTTTTGAAAATCCCGCCAAGGACGCTCACTTCAATTTACTCAGCTGTAATTAGAGGTCAGCCCTGCACACATTGGAGTCCTCCTGCTGAACTGCTCACAGCAAAAGATCTACACTGTTGTGATGAGGGGAGCAAAAATTAATTCTATATATTAGAAACTGAAAAGTGAAGCCACTGAAAGGTAGGAATGTGATGAATCAGTGGAGTGGCTCTAAAGCTTGTATCTAACTTCCAAATATAAGGTATTTGATTGTTTATCAATGTGCTCCTCCCTTTGCTGTTCCCCATACAAACATCTGGAGACAACCATGCTGTGTTTTTTAGTTACAATGACACAGTGTCATACATCAAGCAAGAAGCAAGCCTGGGCTGAGAGCCTGCATGCAAGCAGTCGCAGAACTGGTGTTATATATGAGCCTTACTAACCTCATTAAACTGAACACCTTGGGACCATACTACCATCTGAATGAATGAAAACTCCTGCTGCATGTGTGTGATTATAAGTTGTGTAAGGACATACTTCCTTTTTATAAATTTTTATTTTATTTTATTTTTATTTTTTGAAAATGTGTGTTTTGACATTAAAAAAAAAAATAAATCCAAAATCCTCAGTAGTTCAGATGGTACTAAACATAAAAATTCTCCTAGAAGCCACAACAGCTGCTTTTGCAGGGGTGGGTCAACTATGTTAATCAAGCTGCCTGGGTTAGCAAACTGCAGAATAGGAGCATTATAGGCCCTAACGACCTGGAAACCTCACACACTAGTTCTCCTGGGCTTTGGAAGGAACTTCAGCATCAGGTCAGAAACTTTTAGATCAGACCTATCTCAAGACTGAACTTTTGAATGTTCACATCCTCTACTTATTATTTTCAACCCCTCTCTGCATTTTCTGCACCTAAGAATTCATGGTTTATAGCCATTTCATTACTTTGCCATTTATTTCCAGATGCAGTCAGAGGTGAGTGGTCAGCACCTCAGATACGACTTACTGTATGTAGTCTTGGTATCTTCTAAGATGTCACTATCTGTATTTCCTAAGGAAATCATCTCTCTGGAGACACAAAATCATTTAAAGAGATAATGCTGATTGGAAACTGCCAAACAATGTTAGTCAGTGCAAGAGCCTAGTGAATAACAAACACGCACTGACTTCTGGCAGTGAAGCAGGACAGAACACTTGCTTCCCTTTCATGCTCAGTTCTCTTGCAAATCACATAAATAGGAGAGCTCCGAATAGCTGGGAATGAACTGCCATCGTGTGGCCAACAGATGTCTTTAGCTACATTCCTAGAAAACTGCTTCAAGAGCTGTTGTTCTCAAATAAGTAACAGTCTACAGCATTTCCTGATGAAAGTTTTTGGCTCCATCACACATTTCAGTTGGGCGGCACCGGCAGTGCCTCACTATCACTGCCACAGGCTTCCTGGTGAGGGCTTGCTCCCTTCTCATTCTCACTTTAAGTAAGGGTTGTATATATCACTTCTAATTCCACACATCCTTTTTATAGTTTCTCTGACATGCCACCTCGTCTTCTATAGGCATCAGGATCAGGGTATTTAGGTAATGATGCCTTGCCTTATTTTAAAAAAGATGGGTAACTTTTGAATTACCCATTCTGGGACGGAAGATTGGAACAAGGTGACCCCTTCCAACCCAAGAAATTCTGCGGTAAAACTTCACCATGCACTAAATTGCTCTTAATTAAGTAACAGACTATAGTGTCTGTTACTCAACCTGGTCTGAAGTAGCTGGATTCCTATGTTCTGATTCACTCTCAAAATTATGTCAGAAAAACATCCTTTTCTAGCTGCTAGACTCATCTTAATTCAAGACTAACTCCACGAACTTGATGCAACTTCCTTCCACCTTACCATCAGCATAACTCAGAGCTACAGGACCAGAAGATTGCAAAAGCCTCCTAATACATAGCCTGCTGTGACTGGCCAACTTCACTTTGTTTTCTTCTCCTTGTAGGCCTCCTTCACCATGGAAACAGAAGAGGAATTATCCTAAATTTGCCCAGGCAGAATTATGCTCTACAACTGAACAGTTTGAACACAACTACTGAGTGCTAATCTAATCTTTTTCATACATCTCATTCAAGCCTCAGCAGCAGATATCTTTGCTGCACATTACCCTGGAGAACTTCTGGCATCACTTAAAGCAGAGCTCACACCTTCTGCCTTAGCTGTATCTTTATGGCACTAAAAGGTGCAAATCAGATTGTGTATCTTATCCAGCTGCCAATTTTTCATTAGTTGTCCATATTCTGTTTCTGCCAAAGATGCTGCAGTTTCATCTCACTTGCATGCACTATGGTTGCATCAAGCTCCTCAACATTTTAGGACAGTCTAAATAAAATGATCTTTAATCCCTCTGGACATGACTTCTTCAAAAGATTTCATTTATTTTCGGTTACTGGATTCAAGTATGCAGTGCCTTTGGTTTTTCACAGATAGCTGTGGATGTGGCATCACTGAAATTCATAGCCATAGCTCCTTCAGGAGCAGTGGTCACCAATTACACTGGTTAGAGGAGCAAGAAATACCTCAGTACTTCAACAGAGCTGAGTTTGAAGCAACAGAATAAGAGAGACTCTCCCAAAGATCTTGTCCATTACTCCAACTCATTTTTGGGAAAGAGCTTTTGGAGATCGGTGCTTGCACACTGCAGCCTTTATTGGCAGAGCTCCCAGTTTACTGCCTTCACTATCAGAGCCTGGGAACAAGACTGAAAAAGCTCACTACTGATCTCTGTAAAGGATCTAGGTCATGTAGAGCTCCGCTGGTCATGAATAATTCTTCTGTACAATATACATCAGCAAGACTCTTACAGTAGGTTCTTAATTTCAGCCTCCCAATGCCTGAAAACAGCCACACACTGCAGTGAGGTAACTTAGAGGCCCTACAGCAGGCAGAGGGACACCCTTTGCTGTTGGTGCAGACAGCTCTGCCTCCAAAGCCGTGTGGGAGATGATTTTTTTCCCCTCACTCTTATTCACAAAAACAAGTATGTAGGTTGTTCTGAAAGTAATGCCTCCATTTATTTTCATGAAAATTACAAGATACGAAGAGTACGATAACACTATTTGATAGAGCAAATTCTCAGCTACAAAAAGCTATTTTCCAACATAGTGACAGCCATTAGCTATGCATTTTCAGTAATGAGCCTGCATGTCATGCTCATAAAAAACTGTTGATGGAGGTGACCCACTGTTGCATTCACTGATGCTGAAATGCAGCCCTTATTGCTTCACAGTGCTCACATCCACTATCTGGTCTCCATAAATGTTCAGCAGATGTCTATGAATATCAGTGGGCACCATTTTCCCTCATGGAGGAATTAAATTCTACACCCTTGCTTCATATGGATTTCCATGTCAGATGCCATTTTGTCAGACTGCCCTCCTACTGCCATGTAATGAAATACTTGTGAGAAGGTTCCATCTCTACTGCCATACCACCAACATCTGCCTCTGATGTTGTGGGCCAATGAAATGAAATAGGAGGCATTATTTCCAGAGCAAACCTCTTGTTTCACACTGGAGTTTGTGCGCTGGACAGCAGGACACCCGTACTCCCTGTCATGGAGAGATAACCAGCTTTACCAGGACAGATAAGAAGGCTCTGGGGAGACCGTATAACAGCTTTCCAGAACCTGAACGGGGCCTACAGGAAAGCTGAGGAAGGACTTTTTATAATGACAGGTAGCAACAGGATGAGGGTAAATGTCTTTAAAGTGGAAGAGCGAAGAGGGTAGATTTAGACTAGATATTAGGAAGAAATTCCTTGCTGTAAGGGTGGTGAGACACTGGAACAGGTTGCCCAGAGAGGTTATGGGTGCCCCCTCCCTGGAAGCATTCAAGGCCAGGCTGGATGGGGCTTTGAGCTACCTGGTCTAATAGGAGGTGTCCCTGCCTATAGCAGGGGGATGGATCTAGATGATCTTAAAGGTCCCTTCCAACCCAAACCATTCTATGATTCTGTGATTCTACGATCATTGTGTAGTCACACAGAATCACAGAATCACCCAGGTTGGAAGGGACCCCAAGGATCATGTAGTTCCAACCCCCCTGCCTAGCAGGGCCACCAAACATACACATTCAGATCAGGTTGCCCAGGACCCCGTCCAGCCTGGCCTTAAACACGTCCAAGGACGGGGCATCCACAACCTCCCTGGGCAGCCCGTTCCAGGGCCTCACCACTCTCCTAGTAAAGAACTTCCCCCTAACATTCAACCTAAATCTTCCCTCCTTCAACTTGGATCCATTTCCCCTAGTCCTGCTGTTGTCAGCCCTTTTGAAGAGTTTACTCCCCTCCTGGGTGTAGGTTCCCTTCAGGTATTGATAGGCTGCAATGAGGTCACCCCGCAGCCTTCTCTTCTCCAGGCTGAACAAGCCCAACTCCCTCAGCCTGTCCTCATAGGGGAGGTGCTCCAGCCCCCTGTCCTCAAGCAATAGCAAAATAGTCCTCAAGCAATAGCAAAAAAGATCAGCTGCTCACATCAGTAAAACCTTGGCACTACGAATATGAACTACAGTCCAGGCCTGAACACCACTGGAAAACTTTTCTTCTTCTCTTTGTCAATATTTTAATTATGTGTTTACCTAATTCTATCACAGTACCTCAAAACAACTGTGAGGCTTTCTGTCAGCATCTGTCTGTGCTTTGTTTCCCATCATCAAAACAGTAACCACGCACTTAGGAAACCTGTTCCTCAGTAAGTTCAGTGTGAGATTCTGCTTGGAGAGCGATTTCAGGGTCACAGATTTGCCAGAGCACTGTCCATTCCCTTTTGACACAAACACGCAGCTGCAGCCTTAAGATACTCAGGAAAGGGGCTCTGTTTGGAGCATGCTGTATTCTGGCTGTCCCATGTGCTCAAGTGAGTGTCTTTGAGTGACCATATCAAAGGCAAACAGGTATTATGCTCAGGGAAGTAAAACAGGACTGGTGAATTACAAAGGCAGCAATGCTATCCACCAACAGACCAATTGTGACAAGTACAAACAGCAAGGAAGCAAAACTTAGACCTTAATTTAAGTTCTTCTCAAAAATGTAAAGTAGAAATTTTTCACTGAGGCACAGGCTGCACAGAGAAGCTGGGAATATCCTATCCCTGGAGGCATTCAAGGGCAAGATGGATGGGGCCCTGAGCATCTTGATCTAGTGATTGATCCAGCAGCCCATCCTGGGATGGAACTAGATGATCTATGAGGTCCCTTCCACTCCAATCCATTCTATGATTCTGTGTCAGTGATGCTGGCTAAACTGGGTAGAATGAAAATAGCAAAATGCCTCCAGAATCAAAGCACTGCAGAACTAATTCCTTCCTCTCCTTCATGAACACCACTAGGAAAATAAACAAAATGCTTTCATCAAACAGGAGATGCCAGCTGTGAAAGGAAGAACATCAATTTTTTGGCACTCTCCTATCTCATGACAGAAAGTGTCTTAGATCAGTGAGATCTGAGAGGTTCCTCCTCCTCATGGCACAAATGGTGGTTGAAAAACATAGTCCCAAAGACTGGGAACACAAATCATTAAGAATTGCCACCTGCCAAGTATTCCGCAAGTACGATGTTTATAGTGGTTATAGAATCATGGAATCATAGAATGGCCTGGGTTGAAAAGGACCACACTGATCATCCAGTTTCAACCCCCTGCTATGTGCAGGGTCACCAACCAGCAGACCAGGCTGCCCAGAGCCACATCCAGCCTGGCCTTGAATGCCTCCAGGGATGGGGCATCCACAGCCTCCTTGGGCAACCTGTTCCAGTGCATCACCACCCTCTGGGTGAAAAACTTCCTCCTAATATCTAACCTAAACCTCCCCTGTCTCAGTTTAAAACCATTCCCCCTTGTCTTATCATTATCCACCCTAGTAAACAGCCATTCCACCTCATGTTTATATGCTCCCTTCAAGTACTGGAAGGCTGCAATGAGGTCTCCCCAGAGCCTTCTCTTCTGCAAACTAAACAAGACCAGTTTCCTCAACCCTTCCTCATAGGAGAGGTGCTCCAGCCCTCTGATCTTAGTGGCCCTCCTCTGGACCCGCTCCAAGAGCTCTGAGTCTTTCTTGGGCTGGGGCCCCCAGGCCCAGACACAGTACTGCAGATGGGGCCTCACAAGAGCTGAGGGGGACAATCACCTCCCTGTCCCTGCTGGCCACCCCTTTTTTAATCAACCCAGAACACCGTTGGCCTTCCAGGCTGCAAGCGCACACTGCTGGCTCATGTCCAGCTTCTCGTCCAACAGGACCCCCAAGTTCCTTGTCCACAGAGCTGCTCTCCAGGAGATCTTCCCCCAGTTTGTATATATACTTGGGATTGCTCCAGCCCAAGTGCAACACTCAGCACTTGGCCTTATTTAACCTCACTAGGTTTTCATGGGTCCACTTTTCCATCCTGTCCAGGTCCCTCTGGATGGCTTCCCTTCCTTCCAATGTATTGACTGCACTGCTCAGCTTGGTGTCATCTGCAAACTTGCTGAGGGTGCACTCAATAACGTAAATGTATATGATGTATCAGAAAGTAAAGTAAATGATGTATCAGATAGGTTATATTGATGGCCAGTGCCTTATGAAGTTTATCTGAGCCTGTGGGCACCAAACCTACAACATAGAAACAAGAAGTGGTCGTATCAGTGTTATTGTGATTCGTCTGCCACAGTGAACCACCAACTGAACATCAGATGAAAAAACAGTAGGATTAACAAACTCTTGATCCAAACATCTTAGCAAATTCTGAAGACCAAGCATGAGCTAGAGGTGTCTCAGACTGATGCCTGTGATATACACAGAAAAAGATGCAGAATATGGGTCATATCAATTTCACACATCACGTGGAAGACATCACCTCTAAGATGAAAAAGCCTGAAGAGGAACACTTCTAGACTGCATTCTTCCTAGTATGTGTAGTATTCAATGATGGGCTGGCAGAAATCAAAATACTATGTATAATCTAATTCTGGTGCAGTGGATTTACCTGCAAATTGCCCTCTGCTCTTGAGGATAACCTTTGCTTCACTTCGTTCACAAAGTGTTCTTTTCTAAGACATTAAGTTCTTTCCATGCATAGTAGGAAGCCTACATTCCTAGCATTTGGTTCAAGTTTACTCAGCATCCAGATGATGAAATAAATGTAAACTAAGAGGCGGTGTAACTATATGAAAACAGCTGAACATATTTTTGCAAGCAGCAAATCCTTTGATGTTGTTGTATCCAAGAACAGAACTATTCCCACTAGCAAGAAAAGTACTTGACTTTTTTATTTTTCCAAAACCCACCGAAGCTATTCCTCAAAACAGTACGAGTCCTCTAATGCTGATTCCTTCACTACAGCCTCTTCTGCTTGTACCACAGCTTTCTCTTATCTCAGTGCTGCTGTATGCTCTTAGAACACAGAGTCAACAATGGCACATACAAATTTTCACATACAAAAATAGAGGAAACTCTGCTTCACTGCTCTGAATTTGAAAACTGGTGCAAAAGCTCATAGCGTATTAGCAGCACCGCCTTGCTGTATTGGGTTCAGAGGAAAATTTACCACGCCAGATAATTTCTGAATCATTGCTTTCAATAACAGCACTACAAGAAGGCTTGTCAAGTTGGGAGTTCCCCCCAGTGCTGAATGACAAAGCAGTATTGTTAGGCACAGTAAACTAGATGAGTTAAATCCTCACATGAGTCCAGTGTTGGAATTGCCATGGCTTGATGTGTATACAAAATGAAGAATCTTCAATGACTGCACATATTATTTCTAGAGTGCAAAAGATGGGCTAGGGGTAAAAAAAAAAAGAAAGAGCATCAAGTCTTCCATTTCAAACATTCTGTCTTCAGCTGAAGATGGAATATTCTTTCAATAATCTTCTTTCGTGGTTTTGGGCTTAAATTTTAATGTGTTGTATGCTCCCTCCACAGCTTTGGGCAAGTACATAGGATGTCTTTCCAACCTCTTCCTAGAGCCAGTGTTCTTCTGTTGGCTGTTTTTTTGTGACTGGTTTGCAGCCTTTGCTGTTTGGGCAGTATCTTCTGAGTACCTGCGAGGAGCACGAAGGATCAGTTTGAATGTAAACTGTGTTCACTTGTGCTGGTAGCCACTGAAAAACAGAAGGTAATCCCAAGTTAAAAGAGTTTGTCAGTTGTCTTGATTTAACCCAGAAGAAAGTTAAATACCACACAGCATTTCACTCACTCCACTACAGTAGAATGGGGGAGAAAACTGAAATGAACTCATGGATTGAGATATGGACAGCTTAAGAAGAAAAAGGAAAAGGAAAAGGAAAAGGAAAAGGAAAAGGAAAAAGGAAAAGGAAAAGGAAAAGGAAAAAGGAAAAGGAGAAAAGGAAAAGGAAATAGGAAAAGGAAAGGAAAAGGAAAAGGAAAAGGAAAAGGAAAAGGAAAAGGAAAAGGAAGGAAGGAAGGAAGGAAGGAAGGAAGGAAGGAAGGAAGGAAGGAAGGAAGGAAGGAAGGAAGGAAGGAAGGAAGGAAGGAAGGAAGGAAGGAAGGAAGGAAGGAAGGAAGGAAGGAGGAAGGAAGGGAGGGAGGGAGGGAGGGAGGGAGGGAGGGAGGGAGGGAGGGAGGGAGGGAGGGAGGGAGGGAGGGAGGGAGGGAGGGAGGAAAGGAGGAAGGAAAGGAGGGAGGAAAGGAGGGAGGAAAGGAGGAAAGGAAAAAAATCACAACAAAAACAAATAAAAAAGTAGGCAACACACAACATAGTTTCTCACCACCTCTGACCAAGATCCAGCCAGTCCCAAAGACTGGTTCCCCCTGCCTCAGGCCAGCTCACCCAGTTTCAATGTCCAGCACAATACCACATGAAATGGAACGTCCCTTTGGCCAGTCTGTGACAGTTGTCCTGGTTCTGTCCCATCCCAGCTCCTACCCCTCAGCCCCCTCACTGGCAGGGCAGCATGAGAAGCTGAAACATCTGTGACTGTGCAAGCATTGCTCAGCAACAACCAAAACATTGGTGTGTTGTTAGCATTATTCTAAACACAAACCAATTCATCATGATTCATCTTATCTAATATTTCAGTGCCTGAAGAATGAACACTTGTGTCAAAGACCTGCAATGTGCACTTGAGGACAGAACTGTTCTGATCTGTTTCACATATGTTCCTTAGCCTGAGACAAAACATAAAAGAGAAAAATATTTCTCTCCACTTGATTATGCAGCATGGATGATGAGTTCAGAAAGGCACATCTTCATTTGGTCAAGTAATCCCAACCTTTGGAAAGGTACTATTATTTTGACTAACCGTTGAAGGACTTTTTTTTTTTTTTCTGTTTGGAGATTAATCATCCATCCATTTCTCAATGATAAGCATGAGATTTAGACATAGAAATAATTAACTGAGATGCAGGATGGAATTTAGCCCTAGGTGGAAGGCAAGCACTACTCCTCAACTATATATGCTACATTTGTTCATGTAATACACACAAAAGATCTACCTTTCAACAGGGTACAAGCAATGTGTTACTGTAGTTTCTCATAATGCATTTGATTTTGGCCATGTTCTTTGTGCCAATGGAGTAGAGATTGGCCTTTTCTCTTGGTTGACAGGAATAGACAAAAGGTAATACTTTCAGGTTGTGCCAGGGGAGGTTCAGGTTGGATACTGGGAAAGACTTCTTTCCCAAAAGAATGGTCAGGCAGTGGAGCAGGTTGTTCATGGAGGTGGTGGTCACTGTGTTCAAAAAATATGGAGATGTGGCACTGAGGAACATGGTTAGTGAGCGTGGTGGGGATGCGTTGATGGTTGGACTAGATGATCTTAGAGGTCTTTGAGCAACCTGGTCTAGAGGGAGATGTCCCTGCCTATAGTAAGGGGGTTGGAACTAGATGATCTTAAGAGTCCCTTCCAAATAAAACCATTCTATGATTCTATGATTCTAATACTCTTAAATCTCAGAAGCAAAACTGAGAGGAAAATTATCCATTTAAGTAAATTTGGTCTTACTTGACCACTCTTCCCTCTACTCATCGCACATCAAAAGTAATCATATTTTTTCTGTTTTATACTTCACCATCAAAATCAACATCCACATTCGGCAGGTCCATGTCAGGAGCTCTCCGGCATCTCTCTGAATCCAGATCTGCAATAACCGAGTCAAAGAACGCTATAGCTTCTCTTACATCTGAACTGGGCTGTGGGATTTTTCTTCTCTCCATGGATGCCTGTTGATAAGATAGGGAAAGAAAAGAGGTTAGATGCAGTTGGAAAAAAAATGTCTTAATGAGAAAACTGTATAAGGAAGCTGCAAAAATTCTATTTGATTCCATATTTCAAGATTTCAGAAAGGCTCAAAAGTCCAGATTACTCCACATCAGCCAATGAAGAAGGCAAAACATCAGTGCAAGTGTCCTTCCTGTTGCATGCTCAACGTCAGACATCTTCCACTTCAGCACTGCCAAAATGTCTTTATAAAATCTCTCAGAATCCCTCTATTGAGTCACGTAATTGGGTGGCTAGGTGACAGCTGATCTTTGTGGTCAAATTCATCCTGCCTAGTATTAGGCACCTAACGGGATGAACACATTAGAAATGGAGTCATACAAGGTTACTTCTTTAATTAATGCAGGGCTCAAGTACCTTCAAGAGATGAGTCAGAATCTAGGTAGGCTGAATTCCCCTCTTCAGTCAGCTCTAGTCCCTTACTGCTGAGGGATCGTGGAGCAACTTGGTTACTAATTTAAGCATCTTATTAAAATGCCTTGGTTTGATGAAATGAATCCAGATCTAAATTGCTAAAGTCTTTTTTTTTTAAATGGAAAAGGACTATGAGTGCTAAAAAATGAGTCATTCAACACTATGATAATTCCCACAGGAAAGCCATGAGGTTTAAAATTAGGAGCCTGTCTTGTTAAAAAAGCAAATGTCTTTCTATAGATGCTGAAGCATTCATAAAGCCTCAGTTAGCAATTCTGTAGGTCAGTACAGGGTGAACCCTTCTGCCATTCATGAAGGTTCTGCCTAATGAAGGGCCGTGTATTTTCCCCGCCAGTCCAATTGCCAGAGCAATTCTGAATCAGAAACTTATTGTCCTGGGTTTCAAATGTACAAGCAAAAGATATATGCTGTGTCACATCTCTGAAGAACGAGTTTGCTTCCCATTCTGTGGGATGGTGCAGGCAGAAATGAGTTGGTTTCTCCTTCTGAACTTTATAGGTTGATTGATTGACATCTTTAGAAGTGCTAAAGGATAACTACTACCACACATTGACTGAGAATAGTCACTGCCATTATACCCAAGACTTCATTACTTAAAAGACATTTTTTTAAAGTGTGTGCTCCAGAATCTGACACACTTCTCTATTCTTTTCTTTCACAAGCCTCAGGTGACATATTTTGAATCAAGAGACAGCCTGTAGTCCAGGCTTTGGGTTTTGCATCTGAATTAAATTAAACTTTCCCTGAAGACAAGGTTGTCTGGGCAAAGCACATTCCTATTAATTGTGCAGCAGGCATGGGGAAAAAAAATGGTGGATTCGATTGGCAGGATATTTAATACAAAGAGGTAGTTAGGGACAGAACTATTCAAGCCTGTTGGTAAAATGAATCTTGCAGTCTGTGAACATAAAACTTGGAGTTAGGAAGTGGAGTGTACCGTATGTTGTAGAAGTCTTCTTGGCCTCTTCCTAATTTTTGCAAAGTCAGAGCTGGGCAGCTGTGACCCCACCATTTGTGTCAGCAAGAATGACTTGCTGGACAGCATGTCCTCCTGCTGTTCCAAAGGGGAATGTTGTGGAGTTAGCGTGTCAGCCAGTATCAGGCCTAGGGATGCATAAGAGATAACTGGCCACAGAGAGATGACAGCATTCATAGCCTCAGAATGTGGGAGATTCACTTGTTCGCCAAACTCAAGTTAAATTGCTGATTTTTTTTTCCAGTGGCACTTTCAATGACAAATATCAGAGAGTCAGAATTCTACATGAATCATAATTGTATACATTCTATCTCACAGACTCCTGGTCTATGGTTTAAATGTTCTTCTGCACTCATATTTCTCCTCTGCCTAGTGGTTAGACATGCTTCATGCTCCATTACATCACTGCTGGAGCAGACATGCTATAACTCTCTCCTGCATGAAGCCAGTCTTTGTGCATGAAAAACTGGTTCACAGGTTATATATCTTGTAGTGCTGAGATTCATCTCGCCCTTGGCATCACCATACCACTCTCCTATAACTCAGTTATTCTCTTTGCATGTTTCCCTAGTCCTAAATGGTAAAGTCTTTATAAAATCTGTCTTTTCCAGCCTACTGAACTGAGTACTGTTTCTTGCTCAAAGCATTAAAAAGATGACATAAAGACCAAATAATCAACTGAGGGATTCCCACTGACAGAATGGGTTCTAGATCAGGATGTAGAATGAAAAAATGTGGTATCTAACTCTAAAAATATGAATCTTGTCCTTTGGTTAAGCAATGTATGCAGCAGAACTCAGCCATACTGACATTATGCTGTGAGAGAGCATATAAATGTGGAATAATTTTCTGTTAAAGTCTACCTGGCCTAGTCAGTAGGTAATCCATTATATCCTTTCTTCCCACCATTCTTATTAGTATCCAGTTTAAAGGCTGCACTGGGTAACCTGCATGTCTGCTGCCAAAGCCATGTTTGTGGTCTGGTTCCCTAAATAGATCACCCCACCTGCTGCAAATCAGTTCTTTTTTCCTAACTGAATCAATCCCACAGTCAAACTACTGGATAGTCTAGTGACATGCAACTTGTAAGGTGCAGCCTTACAGAAGGTTTGCATTGTTTTTCCCTCTAGGACTTATAGAAACAATCAGCAACAAAAAAAATCAGTGCTATTATTCATTATCACTGTAGTAAAGGACAAAGAACTACAGTGTCTGCTTCAAAACTACTTGACAGTTCATTAATAAACAGAGAAAGGAACCCCTACCAATTCTCCATTGCCTACAATGTATCAGTAGTTTGCACAGATGATGAACATAGCACTGACAAGCTCTCTGATCAGTCAAAGAAAATCACAGCTGTTTCTTAGAAAACACAATTGTTTTCAGTAAGTTTTGCCAGTGAGAAAGATACCAGTAAACACAGGGACTACTGTGCTTTTCAGTCATTAAAAGCTATAAATAACCATAGTGGAGAACTTAAGTAGCCAGTCAGAATTGAGAGAAAACATCTCTTTCATAACAAGTTTTCAAGTACTTCCCATTTGCTCATAGTTCTTATCTTCCTTATTTTCTCTCCACACTTCTACAAACACACATAATTCTTTCCTTGACCAGTCATTCATATTTGACTTCACAGAAATCTGGAAATATCTTAGGGTATTTAGTAGCATTTCAGATGAAGTAAGAACAACAACAAAAAAGACAAACAGCTGAAACCAGTAAGGCAGAAAATCAACATAGGTCATACATATAATTGCTTCATGGATTGAGACTAATCATACAATAAAAGTTCTTAGGAATTACCTTAGAAAACTCTTTGGAGGAAAGTGGAAGAAATGACTTCTTTCCAGTTTTGGATGATTTTGTGGATGTTGGGGAATCTGCAGTCATATGCATGGATTTCAACTTATTGATGTTGTCAAAGTATTTTTTCCTCAAGGCTAACAAGTCCTGTAAGTATTTCAAGCAGTCCTGAGTCTTAGAGTACATCCACTCTCTGTCTTCCTCTTTTGACTGGCTGCAGGAGTCAATGCTGTTTGTACTTTTGCATTTTTTTAATGGTTCACTCACTTTTTCCTGCTCATCTCCAAGGACATACATAGAGGTGCTGCGGATCAGTCTGACAGCAGAACCTGTGCCATCCCAGTAAGGAATGTCATCTGTTGCATTTCTTCGGTGGGAGTTGGGGTGAAATATAGAATGGATCTTTTTAAACATACTGTGTTTCTTTGATCCTGTTACACTTTTCTCCTTTAGCTTCTTAATTTAACCCAAAATCTAGTAGCCAGTAGCTGCAACCCTTGTCCTCATCTGACAAAGAGATTTGCCACTTACTATAATGAAGACAAAAAGCATCTGTTACTGCTTCCGTTGCCTGCAGTCCAACACATTGTGAAGAGCGTGATCGTAGAGCAGAAGCCTGTTTTCTATTCCATTTGCATCAGTGAAGTAGCTCTGTTCTTTCCTCGGATTAAAACACAGCGCAGGAGGTCAAAGGTCATGCTTTGACCTTTCGTGTGACTGGTCTCCATAAAAGCACGTAATCACCGAGCTGGAAATCCCGTCCTCCACGTTTCTCGGTCACCCGTGGGTCGCCGCTGCCGCCTCCTTCACCGCCGAGCTCTGCGGGCGGGCGGGTGCCCGGTGCTGGCCATGGTGCTGAAGTGCTTCTGCCGCCCTGACAGCATCCCAGAGCTCTGCGGGTGGCTTCTTCGGGATTGCTTCTCGGGATCAGCCTCTACAGGGGCAAAGTGCAGAGGGATGGTTTCTAACGGGCAGAATTTAGATATCGCTCCGAGTTTCACCCTGTGGTAATCAGGAGATGGCTACAGCTACCCGATACCACAGCACTACTGGGAACAAAGTGGATTCAGATGTCAGGGTCTGTTACGCTCAGTACAAAGCTGCTCTATGTAAGGGATGCTGTAAAATAAAACACTTCTAAAATAATATTTTGTGGTTTTGTTTTGTTTTTAAAAAGCAGGCAGAAACAAATACATTTCTACTAGCTCTTTTCCTAGACAAATGGAAGAGCATTCTAACGTAGTGTTTTTGTTGACTGGAAGCTACAGACAACATTGGCTGCTATCAGCATATTCAAGCATCGGTATCATTTGTGATTGTGTAACAGCATGATGAATGTTTTAAAGAGAAGTAGAGAGTGAATATGCTCACTTCACACCACCAAACCAATCAGCCCTTTGAAAAAAGCAGGAATGTCCAGACTTAACATATTCAGAACAATTTTCATAGTTCATTCTGCTCAAGCTTTCAATATTTGAGGAAATTTTGAAAGGTCATGGATATCATCCTGCAGACTCTATTAAACAAACTTCCACTAATTATACTGGAAGTGTCAAATGAAGGTTTATGCAACCTAAGAGTCAGAGGATCTCAAAAGATTCTAATAAGAATTTGCCACAGCTAGGTAATAAAGTTGATTTTATGCTAGTGTGGACCATTAGAATTATGAAAAGAGATTAAATATCTCCGTAAAATTACCTCTGAAATTTTCTCCATTAGAGAAATATCTGGTCATCAATAACAGCTTGATTTTCTACATGGTCTTCTGATCTTTGGTTATAAATAAGATACAACACCGGTGAGCCTCAGAGAAACACTCGAAGTAGATACTCGAAGTAACCTCGAAGTCACTTCACCCGAAAAGTCTATGAGTCAAGAAAATCATTGGGAGCTCAAGGAATTACTGACAAAGACACTAATCAGTAAGAGTGAAGGGAACTCCACAGAGCAACTACTTGTAGGATCAGACATTGTCTTGCCATAGCAGACTGACCTCTAAGCTCAATCAATCTTATGAAGAGCTGTAGGTCAAATTCACAGACATGCACACAGAAACAAAAAACAAACAAACAAAAAAATCCACCAGGCTTCTGTTAGTGAAAATAAAAAAGTAGGAGCATCGTACACCATGAAGAGTAAATGCAATGATGCATGCTGCTTTCTGGGGGAAAATAATAATAATAATAATAATAATAATCATCATCATCATCATCATCATCATCATCATCCATATGGGCCTTAGATACTCCTGTCCTGTTTCAACAAAGTGCTTAAAGCATATGCTGACATCTCACTGATATAAAAATAAATAATTAAATAAAAATAACTCAAAAAATCTTTTATGCCTTTAAGAGGCTTCTCACTTTTAAGTGTGTCCATGCCCAATTTTTTAAAGTGCTTGTTGGTTCACATTCACTGACCGTCAACTTACATGTAGTTCTCATTGTTCACTGTGGTGTTAAAATAAGACTAATAAATGCATTAGTCAGTTAATAGCTATGTTATATAGTAGAATTTCATTTGATGTAATAAATGGACGTCTATGATTATTTCAGACATTAATATTTTATTCTGTGTACTGGTTATGAGCAGTGGGAATACAATCTTCCTTTCCTATGGTAAAAATTAATATCAATCTATTTTCTTCAGTGTCTCTACTGTAATTTAAATAGCTCTCCAGAATTAGAAAGTTAAAGAATAAAATTCTGGATATCTTTAAAGGTCAAAAATGTCTCTAGTGTCTTTTGCAAGAAGAAGAATGACCTACATCTTTTCTAGGTGATTTCCTATAGGGCATTTTTGTTCAAACATGTTTTCTGAATAGTTGTTATTTATTTAAAGTCAAACTCCAGTTTTCTTGTATCTGTAACTGCTCCAATTTAACTAAACAGCAAGGCAATTAGAATTTGACCTCCACAGATCACAGGTCTCTTCTCTTCTTACTGCTGGGGACCAAATATGTTACTGCGTCTAAGCCAAGTGGTGATTAAAAACCATGGTTTTATTCTAGAATTATTTTTTATGCACACACACACACATACATAAGCGAAATAACAAACAAACAAACAAACAAACAAACAAAACCACTTATCAGATGGATAGTATGGTTGAAGAAGAATATTTGCTCTCGCAATTCAAAGTACCAAATTCACAGGCAGCTATTAAATCATAAATAAAGACCTCCCAAAGAAGCTTGTGAGAAGCAGATCAAATAGACCACACTAAATATTTAACAGCATCTAAGATTACTAACTTTGACAAGACAATACTCATACCTTATTTGTTCACTTGGCTACTTGATTTTTACTTCACTTGCTCTATAATTTCTAAGTGGCTTTTTTTTTTTTTTTTTTTCCTGCTACTGTTTTCAGTACTTCTGTCTGGCTTTGTACCTAATGGGCTGTTCTGAGTTCCACAGACCACTACTCATTAGCACACAAATTGCCTTGGTTATCTACACTCAACATACTAGCAATTCCTGAGCCGTCGTGACAGGGTAAGGAGATCCAACTAGAAAACACAGTATATGTATTTTGACATTAACCATACACAGTTAATATCAGATGTGTAGATAAATGCAATTAAAATACCTTGATCACATGAGTTCATGATTAATGGGTGGATTAAATTATAAAATCACACATCCTTAAGTTTTGTGGGGTTTTTTGTTTGTTTGTTTTGGTTTTTTTTTGCAAAGACTGAATTGTCAAAATGTAAAGCTCTGAAACCAAAGAAGGAAACTTTTGACAACCTGTGGATGAACCTTCCCACCAATATTCCATTATATTTTGTTGCTGTGCAGGAGATAGAAGCAGAGAGGCAGACTGATAGAATGGCATGTGGCATGGAAGGGCATATGAAGAAAAGGTGTGGAATTGAATTCTTCCACGTGGAAAAAAAATGCACCTACTGACATTCATTGATGTTTATTGAATGTTTATAGAGACCAAATAGGTAAGAGCACAGTGAGAAGGTGGGTGATGCGTTTCAGCAGTGGATCATCTCCACTGGTGCAGCTATTTATGAGCGCAACATGCAGAGTCTTTTTCACTGCTGGCAAAAATGCATAGCTGATGGTGGTGAATGTTGAAAAATAGAGTTCTGTAGCTATGAATTAGCTCTATCAAATAGTGTCATTGTGCTCTTCATATCTGTTGCAGTTTCCATGGAAAAAAAAAATCAGAGGCATTATTTTTAGAGTGACCTACGTATATTTTATTACATTTTTTTTAAAGTGAAAACATTAGTCTAGCTTTTAAACAAACAAAATTTAAAAAATCAGTATAAGACATACTAATGGATAGTTAATTTGTTGAGACTTGTGCTATTTCAGATGGCTCATAAATAAAGTGAAGTTGTCAATCTCTATTAAAATCTATTTATGAACAGATCTTCATCACAACACATATCTGTTCCTTCACTTTAATCCCCATCCTTTGCTAGCCATGTCATATGTTCCCTTGAAGTTCTGTAAAAACACACACAAAAAAAATACACAGCCTCCTATGAATCTCCTATTTAAGAGAAATGTTAAAAATAAAGCAGGAATTCTGGAGACACAACTTAAAACTAAACAAAAATAAGTACGTTGCACGAAAAGTAATGCCTCCTATTTATTTCTGTGGAAACTGTGAGGGTAATGGTCTGGAATTCTGCCTCCTCAAAACTACTGTCAGCAAATACTCGATGCCTTTCCTCATTCAGGAAGTTCCCAAAATATGGGAAGTGAAGAGCAGTTCTGATACCATGCATTTGAAAAAAAAACCTATTATTGATTCTCTGAGCCATGAAATTGGACAAATCAGTTCCCTAAGGATTTGTCATTTGAGTTGATTTTCAGGTAAATGCAGCGAAGTCCAGATGTATGGCCCACATCATATTTAATGGTGATCTTCTTTTTTTAAGGATATGCCTGAGTTATGCTAAAGCAACACTGACCTGCAAAACCAGCTGAGTCAGAAAAGTCAGTGAATGAATAAACTTTTGTAAATCTGGAGCACCATCTTCCCAGCTAATCTAGATTTGAATATGTTACTTCCATTTGACTTAGATCCTGCATATTGTCCATAAATTTTCACTGCATGTGACATTTTCATTCACTGAATAGGTTATATTGCAGCACAAGCACTGACAGTAAGTAACCAAAGGAGTTGACTACATTCCCATCAGGAATGGAAGAAATGCCATAATTTATGTACATCTAAATGCTTAGAAAGTGATTGTGCAAATTAGATATCGATCTATTATTTTATTTCATTTTTATAATTTAGCATACCTTGGCTTTGCTCTTTGGAAATGGTATGCATGCATCTTACGACAAAGCAGTAAAACTCACTCTAGAGAAATTCCCTTTGCCTATATCTATATCTCTATAGCTGTTGCCTGGCAGCTTTATAAGAGAGTGAAATGTTACCACACTTACCCACTTCTTTATCTAGCCTCTCTCTTCCCTTTGTTTCCTCAAACAACCCCACTTCATTTGCTTGACAAGGTTTACAAGGGAACTTTGTCTTGTCTTCTGTCTCACAGGGTCAAGGAACAGCCAGTCGTCCTTTCTTGTTTCTTTGGAAGAATCTGTGTCCTTTTAATACAAACATTGTTAGGACATTTCCAAGCACTGCTAGTCTTAGTTGAATTAGTTATTCTCTCTGCTCTTGAGTCATTTGTTGCAGAGATGGCTGAAGAATTGTTGTGATGTCTAGCTAGTTGCCTGTCACATTTATCATCCATTGATGAAGTCTTTGACAGGAGAGGGTGGTGAATAAACAGATTCCTTCAGGATGGCTCAATGAGGATGAATGTTATAAGCAGCCATTCTTCGAATTTTTTTATATAATTCAAACATTAACTATCTGTCTTGATCTGCTGAGAGATACGAGAAAGGAAGACTTAGTGCAAGAGAGATACTATGTGAACACTAGGGAGACCAGATAGAAAGAGAATAAATATGTTTTGAAATAGGTCTTTTTGAACATATTTTCTGCTCAGATCACAGTCTCCATAGGGGAAAAAATCTGTTTGCAGCCTAGCACAGGATGATTACTTCCTATGACTGTCAGGAGCAGTAGGAAGTTTGTTGCCTCTCCCTGAGTGCTCCTTGAAGGAGGAGAATTAAGATTTTTTCTTGCTCATTTGTCATTTTTAACTGAAAGCACTGTTGCTGGCAAACGTACTATTTCTCCTTGGCTAGCTTGATCTTCTCTGCCTGTGCTCACTTCTTACCTGCCTTTCCATCACTCTTGCAAACAGCCCTGTCAGTCTGTAGATACAGATGAAAGGAGAGTGAAGAGGAAAACACAACTAACAACCCTTATCTGATGGTTTCAAGCCAAACCTGCAGAATTTCCCCTCATTGGGAACAGTCAAATTACTGCTGTGCCTGTTCACAAGGCCAAAGAGAACTTGTTTACATTCTCCCTGAAATTTTCCATCAACCTCATCTTCTATACTAATAAACATAATGTGTGGGATCTAAACATGAAGAAACATATTATTTTAAGGCAACAGCTGCTCAGAAGTTGCAGAGACCCACCACCAGGCTGTTGGACACAGAGCAGTGCTGCTAGAATATTTGATTCAGAAAGTTTGCACAAAGCCCTTTGGCAATATCTAGAAGTGGATGCATGATGAGTTCCTGGAAGAGATGTTGCTCACAGTGAATTTGGAATTTTTATAAAGCTCAGAGGTGGTTTATTTATAATAATAAAGAGAGTAAGACAAAAATATCTAAATTTTTATTTACCCATGTTCTCAAACACAACCTGAAAAGACTCAAGAAAGGTGACTGGGTAAGAAAGTCACAAAGAGGGTATGCCCTGGTGGGCATCTGTCTCAAACCTTGCGTCCTAGCAAGATGCTTACTGTAATCTGCAAAGCCAAACGATGCTTCCCAATCTAAAATACCTATGTAACTCTAAATGTTTGCAATTGAACTCACACTGTGCTCAAAGGAACGTGGAAATACATGTTTACACCCTGAAATCAGGCAGAACATGTGCTTTTGACCATAAGAAGAGAAAACCTCCTGTGCTCCTGTTTGTGCCCAACACTTCTGGCCCTGGCACCAGGCATCGCTGAGAGAGGGTCCCTTCAGTATGAGAAGCTGATCCTGTTACAGTTTTTTTCTAAAAACATTATTAATAATAAAACACCTGCAGGAAACTGTGATAGTTACAAAAAGTGCACAGGCCAGAATAGTACATCAGATCATGGTGAGAGCTGGCAGCAAGCAAAGGACACTGTATTTCTGGGTCAAAACACAGCTATCGACGACTTTGTGGTGGATATTTTTCACATCTACTAGAACTAAGTAGATAGAACTGGAACTGTTGCATTGCCTCCTGCGGTACTGACCCAAAACCAGGCCAGGACCAAATGACTGCACGCACACACCAATATGATGAACAGCAAAATGGCGTTTATTACACGTGAACTCTAGCTTATATAACCTATGTGCTTCGTGTACGCCCCTAAGGCATGTGCCACACATCAATCATAGAGCAGGGAGAGGGCCTATCGCGTCACATCCCGTGGGGGGGTCTCTCAGTCTCGCAGTTGCTGACAACATCTCCCCCTCTCCAAGCTCAAGAAAGTCTACTACAACCCGAGAGGACCCTAACCGCGTACACCCCGAAATCCCCGCATTGCGCCTATACATGCCATTGTCCTCTCGGTTAATCCTTGCCCCGTTACATCCCGATTCGCAGAATAATCCTACCCTAATAACCCTATAACCTATTAACCTAATGACAACCTATTAACTTAATAATCTTAATGATTTAATCTTAAACGTGAGTTCTACATAAGACTATATATTGCATTCTTAGATGATGCTGATTTGTTCGTCTTAGCATTTGCCATACGAGTCATTTGTCTCAGCATACACTATACTTATATATGTGTAATATACCTATATACCTAGTATGACTATATACTTATATACCTATATGCCTATATGTATAATATGACTATAAGCACTAAGCATATTAATGTTAGACCTAATGCAACTATAACTGAATATAGAATAGAGTTAAACAGAGTTAAACATTCCCGTCGCATTGATGAACCATCCCAGAAGCACTTCCCATCAGTGGTGTTCTCCGTCCTTCTTTGCTCTCTCTAAGATGCGATGTCTCTCTCTCTTGTGTCATGGTGAACAGCAATGAAGACTTTCTGTCCACTGCCTCTGATGTGTTTTAGCAGTTGGTACCTCGTTAGCACGAACACTTTTCTTTTGTGGGTAAGCTGTTCAGGAGCAACTCCTTCTCTTGTTCTTTCGCCGATCTCGTCTGTTGTCTGGGCCTTCCCAGGAGTCAATGCTGTAAAGGGAAGACTTATGTTCCAGTTAGTTCCTTGCTGATGTCTGGCCTAATTTTTCGCGACGGTATCCATACTATTTTTCCCGTTTCACAATGTTTTACTGCTGCATAGCCTCTTCCCCATACCAGAATCATCCAGCCCGCCTCCCATTCTCCACTGTCTGCTTTTATTTTTACTGGAGGCCCTTCGCTCAAAACTTTGGGCTGCCAATGTTTCTGTACAGGGCTTCTACTGCAATCTCCACGTTCAAAGTGATTCAATGAGTAAATGGCTTTAGATAGAATCTCTGCTTGTCTTTTAACAGGAATTGCACTCTGATACCCTTCTCCCTCACCCAGGACGCGTAACTTTTCCTTGAGGAGGCGATTGGCACGTTCTACAATTGCTTGTCCCTGAGAGTTGCCAGGGATTCCTGTGGAATGAGATATCCCCCAAGCTGTCAGCCATTCCTGGGTCGATTTTGAGATGAAGCAAGACCCGTTATCTGTTTTTATCTGGCTGGGCAACCCCATGGCAGCTATTGCAGTGGCCCAATGACTCTGTGCTGTGGTCGAATTGCACCTTGTATGTTGAGTGACTGATATCATAGAAGAAGCTGTATCTACAGTAACGGCAAGCCATGGACGAGGGGCCATACGGGGTTCCCATGTGAAGTCTGTTTGCCAGATTTGCAATGGCTTTAAGCCACGGGGGTTAACACCTGCACCAATAGTTGGGGCAGAATTGCAATATGGACATGCCTGAACTACATTACGAGCTGTTGGCAAGGGAATAGAACAGGTTCGTGCCAAAGCCTTGGCACCTATATGAAGAGATGCATGAAGATCATGCGCAGTTCTGACAGTGAAGCATGACGTACCTGCAATCTTGTCAGCAACTGCATTACCCATTGTAAAAAACCCTGGAACCTCTGAATGACTGCGGACATGTAGTATAGCCACGGGAGCTGAGCGAGAGGCCAACGCTTCTTCTAACAATCCGGCTGCTGTAGTACTCGGATGTCCTTCTTGACCCATGCGTGCAAGCAGCTTAGCTGCAAAAGCAGAGTCAGTAACTACATTGCATGGAATTTCTTGCCATAGACGAAGTGCTATTGTTACAGCCATAACTTCCAATATTTGTACGCTAACTGTCCGGTCACAAAAAATAGCTGAGCTCCACTTATTGTCTGAGTTTTGCCACACTACAGCTCCTTGTCCAGTAGATGAGGAGGCATCTGTGAACAAGGTAGGCCCTTCCAGAGGGGAAGTTTGAACGCGGCATCGGAGGGAAACATGGAGGGGTTTTGCTAGCTCAAAGATAGGCAGAGAGTCAGTATATTCAATTGCACCTCCATATCCCTGTAAAGCTGTAAGAAGGATATCTGGAAGTGGTTGTGTATCACGAAATGAGCTCTGTAGATATATTGCATCAGGTTCTTTTGCAAAGGCTCGCAATGACAGCAATCGAGATTTCTTAAGCAGCATTGCTAGAATCTCAAGCCAGGAAGTATAGGCTCGTGTGGGCTGTACGGAAAACAGCCACCATAGAGGTCGGGGCTTAGCATCAAGGGAATGACCTATCACTGCCGTTGCACCCGCCTCACATCTCGTTACTGCTACCTCGAGAGCCCGATCAGGGTCCCATCTCGTTAGGAATGCTCTCATACAATTCTGTAGGATTTCATGCCATGCGGCAGTCATCTCTGGAGTAAGTTCCCTAGGCTCCCTCGGGTTTGATCCCTTAAGCTGATCATGAAAGGGTTTCATAAGCCGAGGTGGGATTCCCAAAGCCCCTCGAATCCACTGGATTGCCCCTACTAACTTCTGCACATCCCACAGGGTGGTAATATGGGGCCGAATATCAAGGCTGATCGGTCGTACCATCTCCGGGCCAAACTTATACTCGAGATATTCAATTCCTGGTCCTCTCTGAGTTTTTTGCTCAGAGATAACAAAACCGGCCGCAGTCAAGGCTTCTGTCACTCGATCTTCTAACATATACAAGCCTAAATAACAAGGGGCTGCAATAACTGATGTGATGTTATCAATGCTAAACAATTAAAGTCTACGATACTGGTAAAGTTATAGACAGAGAGATTAGAGATTACTGATTAGAGTGATTGCTGATAGCTCTAGTGGCACTATCTATGAGTATGAAATTACAAAGATCCTTATACAAACATAACCTTTCCCAATATATACCAACATTGTCTCAGGTACCTGTTGGAATGTACCTCAAAAATGACAAACATTCTATTCAATATCAAGGCAGATGTCTCAAGCCTTGAGAGCATTGCTCTCACAAGCAAATTCTTGTTGCTTGTTCTCCAGGCCTCAATCTGGCCACCTGTCCCTGAAGGGAACCCATTCTGATGCCCACAATGTATACTGGATTGGCTTAAAAACCATGCACATCAGATTCGTTACATCATGAGGAAAGAGAAGACCTGATGCTGTCAGGACTTCTAATGCATTTAGAGCAAGGAGTGATTTCAACCCCTGTTTCTCTACACAATCTATCAGGTGTGTGATGTCTTTCGAATCGAGGGGTACCCCTTCTGGGATTCTGTTATCGTTCCCTACTACCAGGAAGATCTCCAGTACTCTTTCTTCCTGTATCAGGCTAGATCTAAACTTTCCACAATCTGTTAGTGCATCTCTCTTAACTCCTAAATGCAAATTCACCTCTCTCCTTTCACTATCCTTTTCAGTCACAGCTGGAAGCTGCGGGCTCCGCACCCCTCCCCTCAGACCCATCTCTCTTTGATCATGCACTGACTGTTGTAGAGGCTTCTGATTGGTTGCATACGCACTCAATCTTGTGAAAGGATGTGTGGGTCGAATCAGTGGGTCTGAATGCTGTGGCAGGGAGTGGGTCCGGAGGCTCTCGTCATTTTGTCTTTCTCCTACGGGTGCAACCTGAGCAGACAGCGCTGCCCACACGCCACCTACTCCTTCAGGCGCGATCAGGGTGGACAGTGCTGGCCGGACACTATCATCCGAACGCCTGTAAGTTACATCGCTTCCCTTTCTCTCTGCTGTTTTTTCTTCTACCGCCTCTCTAACTTTTGACCAATCCGTACCCAGACCTTTCCCGCAGTCCCCACCCCCCTGGGTGTTACTGCATTCCACCTCCTGAGAGGAGACAGCAAGTGTCCCATCCCAGCTCACTTCTTTCCCTGCCCCCGCAGGTGGTATTAGATTACACAGAGAAGGATACAGCGGTTGTCTTGGATACGGCTGGGGAGTTTCAACGACCTTGGATTCCTGCACTTGGCCGGTGTTGCATGATAAAAGTGCAGACAGTTTAGCGCAGTCTTCTTCTACTTGTTTATGCGAAGCTGAAGCCGAGGGGGGAGCGAAGGGGGGTGCTGAAGGTGCGGACGAGATGTTAGTCGCCATAGCTGAGGGCATATTTGCGGTGTTCTTTTCCTCAGGGGACCTGCAAGAAAGTACGCTTCCCGCGCCACTTCTCATGGCATTAGTAAATTCCAAACCTATCATAACGCGCGCAGCCTCAGGAATTCTATCTTCTTCTCTAGCGGCTTTAAGAGCCCCAAGAATTAACCCCCAGATTTTTAGCTCCGCTGCTTTTTGCTCCTCTATCGCACGCTGCGCAAGCGTGGATGTAAACTGATCCCATTTATCAGGATCTAAAATGTCCTGAGAGGAGGGAAGATTCCACTCCTTTTCCAGGCGAATAAGTACAACTGAAATGTCCTTCTTAGAAGGGGCATTCCTGCTGTGATAGTCCTTACAGAACTGAAGGACCAACTTAATAACTTGATCCATCACCAGCGCGGCACTGATGTCCCGAATTCGAGAGCGACCTGCCACCAACCACAGGCTATCACCACCCCCGAACTTCCACAGCAGCCAGCTGCTGCAGGCACGCCCTTAGGCGAAATACCGCAACACCACGGTCTTCCACGGCCAACCCGTAATTACCTCATTACGGCATTGGAAATTCCGCAGGCACGCAGGAGACTTTAACGCAAGTTGGCTTCTCATGCAAGGGGGATCCTCACAAGTGGGTTCCGCACTGGTTCCTCACACGGGGCACCAATGTTGCATTGCCTCCTGCGGTACTGACCCAAAACCAGGCCAGGACCAAATGACTGCACGCACACACCAATATGATGAACAGCAAAATGGCGTTTATTACACGTGAACTCTAGCTTATATAACCTATGTGCTTCGTGTACGCCCCTAAGGCATGTGCCACACATCAATCATAGAGCAGGGAGAGGGCCTATCGCGTCACATCCCGTGGGGGGGTCTCTCAGTCTCGCAGTTGCTGACAACATGGAACATCCACAGGAATGAGTTACAGTGGAAATCCATAGTCATCCATAATTCTTCCCGTATAGAGAGAAATCCAATTGTTTGAAAATATGAGGCAACGGGAACTGAGTTGATATTTGAGTTTAATTCACTTCCACTCACATTATAGACTTCAACAGTATGAACAACACTATATTTTATAACACAAATGTCAACGTTTCTCATTTTTTGCATAATGAATATCATTATGACTATTGATATGCTGATGAAATCTGCCCTTAGATTCCTGCAGCGTATGCCTGGATTTGTGCCCATGAACATCAAGAACTGTCTGCTGAGGCTGCTTTTTTTGTTTGGTTGATGTGGGTTTTCTTGGGAAGAGGATAAGGAGAGAAATGGAAGGATAATATTGCAGAGACAACCTCTACAAGGACAAAACCCTCTTTCTTTATAGAGTTCACTGCCTGTTGCAGAGCCTATAATGTCATTATGTTTTCCAATAAAGGCTCCCTTTGTTCCATCTCTTCAGCATATCCTTGCAGAAGTGACTTTGAGCCAGATTACAGTGTAAACCATGTGAGAGGAAAAAGATATCAAGAGCTTTTGAAAGGATGACCTCAACCTGGAAAACACCTTCCTCCTCACTCTCAAAGACTCAGTTTTTTTTCCTGAAAATGAAATCCAAGAATACAGGTAAACATCAAGAGAAGAGACTGCTTTCTGCCACACCTGAGGCAATGGGTCACACAGCTTACCCACTACACCTGATCACCAATACTTCTTTAGAATGCCTCCCCTGTCTTTAAATAAATTCAGAAGCTACATTCCTTTCCTGCCCGAGCTACATTCCTCCTCCCAAACATCAGTGATGTTGTGAGTTGCCTTGCTGCCTTTTGAATAGTCTTTCCTTTTGCTGCATTCTTCTTCTGTATGCTGCCTGGCCTGTGTGCTCATAGAGCTTTCACAAGGACCTCAGCCATTATCATTTTTTGCACCTTTAAGTTCTACCACTAGATGGAAGCCTTGACCTCCAGAGATACTCCGCGAGATTCCTGACCATTTAGTTGTACATCCGAGTTTCCAGATAAGCTGTTTACACCCACTTAGATATTTAAGTAATAATTGGCTGAGCTTAGGCATTGCTGTAGTTCACTGATTCTTTCGTGGAGGGTATAATAGTGCATAAGTTTCCCAAGCATCTCAGATAGAACTGTACAGACTAATAGGACTACATAAATCTTTACTAAAAATACTGGGATTGGCCATGGGTAAGCAAAGGGAAGCGAACTGAACTGAAGCCTGAAGCCTGAACTGAAGCCTCCAACCAGTCTCAGCACAGGTGGCAGTTACCAGGGGTATACAGCTGGGGCTGCTATGTCTGTAAAGGCTACTCCCTTGAGCAGCACAATCATCCCAACACATCACAGATCCCCAACATTTCTGATAACATCAACACATACAGAGCATCAATGTTGCTATATACTCTGAGTTTCCTACAACATTTCTGTTTGCGAGTACCACATGAATAAAGAGTGAGTTTTCAATCGTTGGCATGAGAAATTGCTCACCAAATAATTCCTGTGAAAGGATACATTTTATATGTTATTTTTAAGAGATTCAGTGTGAATTTTTATGTTCAGAATTCAAAGTGTGTAGGATATATGTCTCTCATGGGATCATCTGCTGACTGGGTAGTAGCTTTCTAGTAGTGGGATATGAATTGCTGAATACTCGTAAGTATGAACTCAGAATTTGCTTCTGAAGAAAACTTATGTTGGTCATTAGTCAGTATCAGTGAAATCAGTGGGAGATATTTTTATTTCTGAGTGCCAAAGCAGATGCCAAAAACTCTACAGCTTTAGCAAACAGCAAATTAATTTCAATGTTCAGACAGAGCAAACAGGAAACACAATTTGTAGAAATTTCCTTGGGAAATCAGAAGGCTATTCCAGAATTTCTGATGCTCATGCATATTTAGGTCTATTTTACAAGCCCATAGGAAGATCTGAGTGCAAAGGGATGAACTCCTCATTTCTTTTTCTTTGATTTTTTTTAAAATTTTATTTTAAATATTTTTTAATATTTAAAAATATTCTTAAAATGTTAATGCTTTTATTTATTTTTAATAAAAGTGCAAAAATCTGATCTAATCCACTTGGTTAGCCCTGTGATTCTTCTCATACACAATGCTGCAACTATTATTTCTGTAGTGCTATTAAATTGTAGAACAGTTAGATTAGAAGCTGTGCATGCCAAGCAAGTGACATGTGAGGCTCCATCTATGCAAGTATATCAGACAGTCAAAGGTCTGACCATTGGCTCTGAGGCCAACTGGCATGACCATGAATCATGATCATGAATCATAGAATCATAGAATCACTAAGGTTGGGAAGGACCTCTAAGATCATCCAGTCCATCCTTCCACCTATCAACAATATTTCCCACCAACCGTGTCCCTCAGTACAACATCTAAACATTTCTTGAACACCTCCACGGACAGTGACTTCACCACCTCCCTGGGCAGCCCATTCCAACACCTGACCACACTTCTGGAGAAGTATTTCCTAACGTCCAACCTGAATCTCCCCAGGTGCAACCTGAAGCCATTCCCTCTAGTCCTACTGATAGTTATGTAGAAGTGGCTGACCCCCATCTCGCCACAACCTCCCTTCAGGTAGTTGTAGAGAGCAATAACGTCTCCCCGAGCCTTCTCTTCTCCAGACTAAATAATCCCTGTTCCCTCTGCTGCTCTTCATAAGATTTGTGTTCCAGATCCCTCACCAGCTTCACTGCTCTTCTCTGCACATGTTCCAGGGCCTCAATGTCTCTCTTGTAGTGAGGGACCCAAAACTGAATGCAGTACTTGAGGTGCAGACTCATCTTTGCTGAGTATGGAGAGAAATACCCTTCTTTGCTACTGCTGACAACATTATTTCTGATTGTTGCAGTTTCAAACAGGACAGGGCAAGGGTCCCTTTCTCCCCTTTCAAGGAGAAGGAAAGAAAGACAACCCAATTAAGGCCCAATTAAGAGATAATAAATTTACTACAAATGGTAAAAGAATGTTAGGTAATAATAAGAAAGTTACAACTGATAACTCAAATGGGAGAGAGAGGAAGGCTCTGACCATGCTGTTGCTCACTGCACTGCTGGAACCCAGAAATGCCTTCACACCCATCACTCAGAATTGTAGATCATGTGGAGGTCCTTGGGAATTGTAGTACATTTCAGTGTATTTTTCTCTTGGAGAATCAAAACTCACATGGGACTGCTAGGGAACACAAGACCAGGAAGTACAGCACTGCAGTGCACTGTCCTTCTACTTCAAACAGATTGTTGCATGATGTCATGATATTGAATACTGATATAACCAGGACATTGATACAAGCCAAGATACCACTGGCCTACTTGGGCACCTGGGCACATTGCTGGCTCATGTTCAGCTGAGTGTTGACCAACACCCCCAGGTCCATTTCCTCTACACAGTCGTCCAAGCCACTCTGTCCCAAGCCTGTAGTGTTGCCTGGGGTTGCTATGGCCAAAGTGCAGAACTCAGCACTTGGTCTTGTTGAACTTGATCCCATTGGCCATAGCTCAGCTATCCAGACTGTCCAGATCCCTCTGTAGGGCCTTCCTGCCACCCTTCCCAAGGCAGACTGACACTTCCTCCCAACTTGGTGTCATCTACAGACTTACTGAAGGTGCACTCAATTCCCTCATCCAGATAATCAATAAAGGTATTGAACAGGACAGACCCAAATACCAATCCCTGCGGAAAACTACTTGTGATCGCTAGCCAGGTGCATTTAACTCCATTCACCGCCATTCTCTGGGCCAGGCCATCCAACCAGTTCTCTACTCAGCAAAGACTGCACCTGTACAAGCCATGGGCCCCCAGCTTCTCTAGGAGAATACCATGGGAGACAGTATCAAAGTATCAGCAACAATACATCAACAGCCTTTCCCTCATCTACCAGGCGGATGATTCGATCATAGAAGATTGTTCAAACAGGACCTACCTTTAATGAACCCATGCTGGCTGGGTCTGATTTCATGGTTGTCCTGCACATCCTCCAGTTGTCCCATAGAAATGTATGTATCTACCTAAAATTCTCCTTTTCCCTCTGAATGTCTTTAATGCCAACTGGAATGATTGCCTGCAGACTACTCTCTGTCACTGCCCAAATTGTGATGGGTACGCTTTGATGGAATTCTTGTTAATACATGCTAAAATTGCTGACACGGTGCCATTGACCCATTTCATTCACCAGTACAAACGCTGCCCTTAGAGTGAAGGCTCAGAGCTGATATAGATAAGCTAATTCAATTGATATACACACTTTTATTCTCATCAAGGATTTTGTCAACACTAGTACAAGGTTAGGAAAGAAAAATTCTGTAGATTTATTTTCTTTACACTGCCATTTGCAAATGATCTGTATGTGATAACAGCAGCAAAATCAATCCTCTAACAGCCTTCACAGACATCTCTTTTCTCTTGAGGTTTGCTTGGTTTTAGGATTGTGCTCCCATTATTCTAGCTGGCATTAATTCATTCTGTTCATTCCAGTCAACTTTTCACAGTCCTGCTTGGTTGTATTGGGTATCCTTTCTGTGAATTGAGGTAGGCAGGGGAAGATACTCCATTACTGTGAAGCAATCCATTGTTATCAGCAATACTAATTATTTACAAGAAGAGAAATCTCTCCTATATGAGCTAGTCCGCATCGTATACATGTATTTCTCAGTGGTACAAACTACTTAATGTCTAAATGCAGTATGCTTGAACTTTAAAAAGACACTGTAAAAAAATTACTTTTCCTGGAAAATTGCTTGTTTGGTTACCACAAGTAACACTGGAGATTATTGTAATTGAAAGGAATAGAAAATCTTGGGTTTGGACATGGTTTCGTTGTGCATTTTGTTCCTATTTATTCCTTGTGGGGTATACCATATGAGTTAGGATGTGGTCCTGCAACAGCTGGAGGTTCTGGCTAAGATCTCAACTTCAGCACTGAAGGACAATAGCCTGAACTAATAATATACAGCTTATATTTATATTTTATATGGTAATGAAGAATCTATAGCAAAATCAAAAAAAAAAGGCAATAAAAGCACAAATTGGCAGGAATCTTTGGTAACTGTACTAGCTTAAAATATTTTGAATTTATTTCCCAAACCAAATGTATTTTAGATTGCCAGTATTTTCAGAAGTGCCATCTAATGTGATTTGGAAAAAAGAAGAAGTCTCATGGATAATGGTATCCACATGGAATAAAGGATAATGTCACAGCATTTCATCATTTTATTTTTTGGTACTGCTAGTGTTTATCAAATGGAAAGCTGCAAACAGCAATTATGCACCATTTTGTAATATGAACCACTTTCTGTTTTTGTGACTTGCAGACTCCTGTGATTTTGTCAGTGGAAAATTAACACACACAGATTGTAGACTGGTGTATGGAAACAGGCAAGGATTGCAATTTGATGGCTGAAATTTAAATTACTATTCAAGTTGAGTTTTATTCTAAACTATAGTTATAACACAGTCATGTGAACATTCATTTTCCTGGCCAAAATGTTAAATATATTTTCTTCCACTAATGAGCCAGCTGCTGCCTAAAGATATTTATTATATTTGGTATATTCCCAGTCCATTCCTTAACTGTTTACTAATAACGGTTGCACAACTTTTTTAGATTGCTTGATTTTTACATAGTTTATACTTTTACTAGTCAGAAATATAACTCAAAGTCTGAGAAACTTGCACTGGTTCCAACGTCTGATACAATTAGGTTAATGGCATGAAGCCATTGGAGTGTGGAGATGCAGGCAGACTGCTCTGTGCCCAGGAGCCAGAGCCAGGATCGTATTTGTCCTTGCTGTCAAAGAGAAGAGAAGGGCAGTGACAACAATGGCTGGAGGCATCTTTCTGGAAATAAAAACTGTCAGCCTCCCCTCAGTTTCTCATGCCCATAGGCAGCTATCCTACAAAGTACTCACACTTTCTAGAAATTTCAGCAGGTTCTGCTGGATGTGGGGGAAGGGAAGGGAAGGGAAGGGAAGGGAAGGGAAGGGAAGGGAAGGGAAGGGAAGGGAAGGGAAGGGAAGGGAAGGGAAGGGAAGGGAAGGGAAGGGAAGGGAAGGGAAGGGAAGGGAAGGGAAGGGAAGGGAAGGGAAGGGAAGGGAAGGGAAGGGAAGGGAAGGGAAGGGAAGGGAAGGGAAGGGAAGGGAAGGGAAGGGAAGGGAAGGGAAATCTTGGTCTAAAGAAAGATGTGAACAGCTGTGCTCCTCAGGCCCGAGTTCTCCCTTACCTGAACAGAAGAAGAACATAAGGAGATGTCAGAATGAGGCCTCCCTGCAAGTGAGAACTCATTTCAGTGTACATACACATTCCCAGTATAGTCTCTAACATCTGAAACCTCCTGAGACAGTCATCCTAGTTGTAGGAGATTTCTCCCCAGTTTTGTCCTGCTCCTTGCCTCCTTTTTTGTGGAATTTTTGTTCCTAGTGTCTACCAGCTTGCTTCCAAGCTGACTTTTAATTTAACTGTACAAAATCAGTACTGAAATGAACAGCATAGCATCCTCCTTAGCCATTGTTCTGGCTTTTCTTTTCTGTGGAAAAGAGCTTTTGAGTTGCTGCAGACTTTTGCTGTAACTTGAGTGTTTCCACGAGTCCTGAAACAAATAAATTCTAAAGATATTATTTTATAAATGAATTCAGATAAACACAAAAGCATCTCATCACTCAAAACCTGCCTTCTTTGCAGCTCTTTCCTGTTTGCCCCAACCACCCTGCTGGAATAGATCAGTGACCAGTAAAGATCAATAAAAAATCACACAGTAATTGCATACAGATTCACGAATCAGCATCTCAACAAACAGCTGATCTTGTCATTATAGTGCATGTCTTAATAAAGACAATTTCGAGATTCCGAGGCATGAAATCAGCCTTGCAAGTCAATATAGGGTCTATTGATTTCACCATTTCAAAGCAGTGAAATTAGGTGTTTAAGATATCAATTACTGTCAAAATAAAGTTCAGTAGTGTAGGTGGAAGAGAGCAGAGTCCTCTTGTGCTGATTCAGAGCACCTATTTCTCTTCGTTGACTTTGAAGGGAGTCCAGAGAGACAAGATCCCTAGCCTGGGCATCTAAACTCCAGCAACCAGACCACTTCTCAACAAATCTCCAAAAACCTCTGTTATGTGGGAGGCCAGGGTGGTCTCCTGGAGCACAGCCATGATGGCACCATATCTCCAGAGCATGCAGGGCAGCATGGGCAGACAGATGGAGAAAGTGGACAGGCAGCCTGTGGGTAAGGGCCTTACTGGAACAGCTTTAGAGAGATGTAAGGGCTACCTCTAGTGCATTTCTTTACTGCATGGAAATAGAAAAGAATTCCAAGCTGGAAGTGAGGAACAGCCCTAAAAGTAGTTCAAAAAGCAATGGAATTAATTTCATGGGAAGGTTTCCTCTTATAATCAGAATGGTACAAAGGTTGGGAAAAGCACATCGCAATGCATTTCCATTGCAGCGTAAGTAAATACTCAGCCACAGAGGATGCTGTTGAAAGTAGAGCTTTTGCTTAGCAGATAAAGTAATCAGATTACCAGCAGGATTCATTGCTTTCAGTTCTACTAACATGCACAAAATAATAGTCAACATTCTTCCAGCATTTTGTATTATCATAAAACTGTGTAAACATAATCTAGTCAAAAATACCCCTACAAACCCCAATAGCTTCTCTGTGTCCCAGAAAAACCTGCCTTTATCCAGACACCTGCTGTGTTCCCCTCTTTTGCCTCCCCTACAGGATGAATAGATGTGGCTTTGGTCTTCTGTCACTCACACTAGAAGGGGAACCTAAAGCAGATGGATCTCTGTGTAATTATCAGACTGTAAACCACTAATATCTTTTGTTAGCTGGTGAAATGATTCAAAATCCACACTCACTTCCCTAAGCCATCCACAGTTACTGCAAAATTGGTCAAAGCTCTACCATAAGCTTCTACCATTATCACCCATTGAAATTCTTCCACACTTACAGAATGTTTAAACGTGTTATTATATCATGGCTGATACAATTATGGCTGACAATGTGGGTGGGGAGGTGAATAAGACTTTTTTGGTCCATCTACTTCTTCCAAAAGCCAAAAGCTTTGCCAAAAATGCAAGAAAGGAAGCAATCACTCAGACAGTCCAATAAACATTTTCTTCATGTGGTTGATCTCACAATACAGCAACCACAGTAACTAAAATAATTACGAAAGGAAACTTCTCTGCCCCAGATAAATGATCTAATCCCACAAGAAATGTTTGTCTGGCAGAAATAGTAAGCTAACACAACTACATTAACTACAGTATATTAGTTAGTATTACAAGGTTTCTTCATGAATGAGGAATTTGTAGGTGTTAGTCTACATAGAAGATTAATGTTATAAACCTGAGCACAATTTCCCTACCACCCATGTGCAGATTTCCTCTGTAGCAGTGTAGAAAGACCATGAGTGGTGTGAATCACTGTGAGGGTGCTTATCTTTCCCCATTGACTACAGAAGGCAGCTGACTAGGTCACGTAAGCTCCTCATCAAGCAGTGCTCAGAAGAGTGCCTAGAATTAAGCAAAATGCACCCCATACCTGTTTGGTGTCATCACTGTTCCCTTGGACTACAAAATGAAGCTGCACAACAGGCACTGCCCTCTGTTTTTATGCCTAGACAATCTTTATTTTCCCTTCTTTCAAAATTTTCTTATAGATAAATCCGTCCATTTAATCTTTTCAACAAGTAAAGACAAAATGCAGATAAAAGTAGAGGAAACCTCTATTCTGTACTTGTACTCTGAGCTGGTGACTGCATCTGCCTTTTGTTCTGCATAGAAGTGAACATAATTAAACTATCTTGGCAAAAAACTGTCTTTTTCTCTCGTACATTCAGCACAGACTCCTGAAGAATGAGACTGGAAGGAGATTACACTGCCCATGTTTACAGCAGTACTGATTTTTACTTGTGCTGAGTAGTCTCTAAACTTTGTCCGACTACTTAAGGATGTGAGGCAGATACTGGAAGTATGAAAGTGAGGCATTTTTGCTATGTTTTCTTGTGAGCACCATGAAAAAGAAGTGGATTTTTGAGAAAAAGAACAGAGAACCTGAGCTAAAGAAAGTTAGTCTGTAGCAGTTAACAAAACGTGCTTTCAGAAAAATAATTGCCTTAAGGAAATTAGACCAAAAAAAAGGAAGGACAAACGATGACAACATATGAATGAAAAAGGGAGGAAAATAAATGGATGTTATAACCTTGGATCACAAGAAGATCCTCTGTGCTTTTTCATTAATCGCTCCATCCTGTCTTACATGCTTGAGCCCTTCCTTATCCTCTGTAACCAATATTTGAACCAATGGCTCATATTCAGAGCAATGAAAGAAATGTGATTTTTAAGGAAGGCTGAGTATGCACTGCCCATGGATGGTAAGCTCTGAAAATCTTGTGAGTTTTATGTGAGATCCTAAAGAGGCATACCTAATACAGAACAGATAGGCTTGAAAGTGATTGACTAAATGCAGGATAAGATTTTATTTGACAAATCCCATGTTTATAAACTTGGCATCTGAATCATTACACTAGGCAAAGAACTTCTGGAGAGCAGTTTTGGGATCAATTTCTGGACAAGCAGAAGGAACTTGTAAAATGTATTTTCCCATTCTTTGAACAAAGGCAAGTGCTTAAAGTAATTTATTTTGCTGCTTCTTTTGACAGACTTGGAATAAATTTTTTATAAGTTTTTTGACCGTCAGGTATTTCTTAAGGGGTTTTGTATCACTTACAGCTATTGGTATTATCATGGAAAATAGAAAGAAAGTATTTAAAAGATTTTGGAAATACAGAATACTGTCTGTGGTGCATATTCAAATAATACAATGCACATCTATAAAATACCATGCAGTAATAGGCCACAATAAATAGTCTTAGAAATGCCAAAATGCACACATACATGTGAGGGTATAAAAGATGTATGCGTTCAAAATTAAACTCAACATTTTTCTTATTAGTGCCCATTTGGTGAGCAGACAGAAAATAAGGATGAGGGTGGTTAATCTTAACAGTGTGTTTTCAGACAATGAAGGTTACTGTTTCATTGATTTCATGCATTTCTATTTTGCCCAGAATCCACGTCTAAACCATTTCATGAAAGTCACACACCATTTCTTCGAGCATAAACAACATTCCCCCCTCACAGACAAGAATATGATGACCAGCTTTCCCATGAACAGCTAGATAATGATGATGACTTTATTCCCCATTCTCTGTGGATTGGCATTTTTTTTTTTTTACATGCTGACATGCTGTGATAAGCACTTTATGATGCATGGCTGACTGCCTTTAATACCACTTGATCCTTCATAAATTAAGAGGCAAGAGGCTGCAGCCTATCATGTAACTCCATTACTGGGATTTGGATTAAGAGTCTTGCACATGCTATTGTCTTTCTTTTAGCTGCTACACGTCAGGTGCCTTGGGAATAGCTGTAGAATCCCTTTCCTGCACATTTCAGCCCTCCTAAAGGTTGGCCAAGGATATACTTGCTAGAGAGATGTGCAGACCCAACTCTGGGGAAAAATCCAGCAATCAACAGAGAAAAAGAGTAAGTTTAGAAATAATGTTTTCCATTTCATTTCCATCTGTCTTGCAAAAGCCTGTCCTATTTAGCAGAGTAAATGCTTTCAATTGCATAATAATTTCTAGGTTCATCCTGTAAATATTTTACCTATTAGCCTGTGGAAATAGCTGTTTTTCCAAGAGATCTGTTATTGCAGTATCTGTTAAATAAGTATCTGGCCCATACCTTGGGGGAGTATTTCTCCTCCTTGTAAGTCCCACTGCTTTTCATGGTTTCTGTACAAGGCCGTGCTTTCATTCCTTGCCAATTTTTAACAGAAGCTGACACTCATATCAAGCAGGATTTATCTTTCCCACCTGCCTCTCCCCACATTGATCAGTAGAGACGATGCCTTTGAAGCAAGATGTTCTTGGCTCACAATGCTTCACTGGACATCATCACCTCCTAATGCTTTTAGCACAGGTAGAGGCTTCATGTATACAAGATTACTGCAGACATGAGCGAAAGGATATTTTAACATTTCTTCTCCCACCACACCAGTAAAGGGAATGGTTATAGACTCGGTCTAATGAGGGTGGGGAAAGGAAGTCTGCACACCCAGCAAGACACAGCCAACAGACACTGGATCTCCTGCAGCATCAGCCACTGCAAAAAAAAATTAATGTTCCCCTCTGCATCCATAAATCTACTTTAGGTTATAGATGTCAGAAGTAGAAACAGACACAAATATCTTCTAGGAAAAAATACTTAAATTTTATTTCTGTGATCTACTTTGTGATGTTTACCATGGCTTAGATTATGCACTAAGCAGGCACTCCTGATGTTTACTTGATAAACCAGTTAGTAAATCCCATAACTACTGAATGAAGAGTTTTAATAAAAACATTAAACCAAATAAGCCCATCTGATTATTAATCTTATGATTAAAAATTTAAGTCACAGGTAAATCAAAACTGGATTTTTCAAAATGTGGTAAAGCAATTCAGAAATAAAATCTCCCTTGGAGATCCAACAGTTTTAAATGTAACTGCCTTCCAGAATGTTTTACTGTCAGGACCAGATGCAATAGAAGAAAAAAAAAAACCTGAAGATCATTTTTCCCTTCAGAAGTGTCTACACATAAAAGCTGCTATAATATTTAATACTGCTGCCACAGGGGCTCAGTCCTTGGTCTTTGAACACCAGCAGGTACAAAAGTGGTACTTCAAAGCAAATGTTTCCTCTGCCTTGTAAAACATGCTATTTCAGGAAAAACTTTGTTCAATGGAAGTCGCCATGGTTACCAGCATAGGAGCACATTTGTCAATACTGTGATCATTTCTAGTAGGGTAGTGACACTGAATATATGTGAAAAGCTCTACACGCTCCCTAGAAGCCACAGCTATCTCACTGACCTCAAAAACTGACATGAGGTCTGATGTCTGCTGGACTGTGCTGATGCATTCTCTCTTGTGGGGCACCAAAGGAGAGGTGTAGTGTAGCACATAGCGTCTCTGACAGCTCCTGTCCCTGCTTTTGAGCTTGATGCTTCTTAGCAGGATCTGGTGAAAAAGGGGAATTCAGCTGCACACAACCTGACTTCCACATCCCTTCACAGAGCTGTAGCAGGTAGCTGATCCTTGAGCCTAGGGAAGGCAAATCCACTGATGATTTAATCCACAGGGAAGATGATGTGCAGCACGAGAGCAACAGGAATGTCTTCTGATCCAAAACTCCAGCTGGTTGCTTACGCAGTGATGGGTGCATTTCTGCTCCCCTTGTATTCCACTCTCATTGAGCCCCAGGCTTTGGGATGATACAGAAAAGGACTTCAAACACTCAAGCTCTTATAGCAGTCGTTACTGAGTGCTAGAAGTTTTCAATAAAAAAGTAATGCACTAGAATTCAAGTTAAAAAAGAACAATTTGCTAATAAAATACATATTTTCTGTGCTTACTGTGAACTTTGGTAGGAGTGTGCATACTAGGGATTTCAAATGAAAATTAAAGTAGTGGAACCTGGAACCAAATTCCCTTAAACTGCACTGAAAACCCTTGCTGGTGCTTTGAAGAAACAACTTTTTATTGCACAGTTGTATTTTACCTTGAAACTGTAGAATTTTAGGAGGTTGGGTGTCTTGAGACCTACCACAAATGAACCTGACCTCATCATAACCCTTAAAAAACCCCAAGAACCAATAGCCTATGTGAGAAACTGCCACAAATATTTTGGCACCATTTACCAGTCTGAAAGTCAGCCTTTTTGGGCTGACCTAGCATGAAGACAGAGCCACATGCCAAGTTGTAACTCCCCTCCTCCTTCCAAAATTGTTATTGTCTTTATTTTATTTTTAATCTACGAGCCAGCACCTTAAGTCCAGTGCTGAACGTTAACAAAGTCTTGACCTGCAGGGTGCTTATTTCTTCCGGGACCACTGAAGAAGGAAACCTTATCTACAAAGGCAAGATTCTGTAGACTAAAAATTTCCTTGCTGCAGCACCTAAATGGGATGGAAGGTGTCAGGAATGGAGTTCACAATTATTAGTATGTTTTTTCCTGTATTAAGATCAGGATTCTGCCTACAGACTGAGACAAGTGAATGGAGCAAGCACGGGTATAGTCCATTTTGAGAAAATTTAGTCAGGAACGAAAAATCCATTCTTTAGTATCTTGCCTTTATCAGCAGTCCAGAATCCTCTAAGCAAGGTGTCTTTTCTTGCTTTCAACAACTATAAAGACTCTGTAATTTATGGTATAATGCCAGAAGGAACTGCAGTGCCAACTGACCCTTTTCTTCTGGAGCATCACAAAAAAAAAAAAAAAAAAAAAAAAAAAAGAAAAATGGAGAAAGCCAAAATGCTGCTTGAAAAGAACAGAATTGAGGACACTTCTTCCCAGCAGAGTGCCCCTGCATCACAATTTAAATTAATCAGATGGGACATATTTTTGCCCTCTCTCTCTACCCTGTAGTAAAGTTCTGCGTCTGTATAGAACGAAATAAAAGGTAGAGGCTAGAGATATCCCATACACGATACCCTGATCAGTAGGAAATCCATATGCATGTGAACACAGTGCAGCCACCTCTTTTTCTCTTACTCTTCTTTGTGCTGAGAGCCAGCCTTGAACCCTACAGCACGCACTCCATCCTTCCAGCTCGTGCAGGACAGATGATATAGCCCAGCAGGCAGAGAGTAGAAAAGAGATTGAAATCTGAATCCAGGTGTGGATCCATCAGGGAAATTGATGCTTTGCCTCTTCCTCTGTTTTAGCTTGCGTATGAACTGATATGGTTCAGCTTTCAGGTTCCCACTCTGCCTTTATCTGGCTGCAGCCAGCGCTATTCTGCACCCTGCTCTTAATTGCTCAGACCAGTGCATGAGCAATGAGGAGGAGGTCTGCACATCCTCAGTGTCACTTTGATTTCAACAGGAGAGGGTTTTACTTCTTTGGTTTCTTTGAAGAATTCTGCTGATATTTTGTGAGCACTGCTACTAAACCATTTTAATGAACGGCTTGTATTATTATCTTTATCTTATTTGCCTTATCTTTAAACCAATATCACAGCCACATAAGTGCAAGAAAGTCATTAAAAATTAACCTCTCTTTTCAACAGACCATACAGAGGATCTAATGTGAAACATAGGTAACACAGAAAAGCTAACGAAAGGCTAAGACTTAGCACCTCATTCATTAAAATCTCTGAAATGCTTGGAATTCGATGCAGAAAAGTCTCCTTTTCACCATGGTTATGTTAGAGACAGAATAAAACAGAGTTAAATGAGGGAAGTGTATAAATAAGAGAGCCTGGAGTTTGCGGTAGTTTTACTTACTATCTTAATTATATATTTCCTTAGAATGATTCTTTTTTCCCTTTCTGGGACAGATGGGATAAATTAATCTTAAATGCAGCATAAAATCTATTCCAGATCCTCTCATATGCCAGTGCTTAAACATTACTAACTAGAATAATAAAAGTCAGAGATGGAAAAGATCTATTAGCTGACCACCTAAAATTTAACGTACAGAAATGTATCCATTTAACTAAACCTATTTCTAAATATTTAAGGAGGTTTGGTTACATCTTAAATCAGTTCAACAGTGGCCACAGTCAATTTATTTCACTTTGAAATCATGCTTAAAAGGGAGTGGAAGTGACCTGCTTTTAAACACCGTTGCATTAACTAAATAAATGTACGTGTGTAGCCTAAGTGACAGCAAAGTCTGTTCAGCCCTGGTAATAGAGAATAATATAAATGCCTCCAAAACACGTCCTAAGGGGGCTCAGAATCCTCCATCCCTATCGCAATTATTGAAGAATAAATATTTAGCTATTCCCAAAATAGAGGCTCAAGATGGGAATCAAGATTCACTGCATTTTTGCATCAGTTCTGCCAGTCTCTTTCCTTGGATGAATCATTTAGCCACACACAGTATCTGAAAACTTACCAATGCCTCTTACCTGAAAATGATGATTCGACAAGCTGAAAGCACAGCATTTTGGTCCCAATCCTAGAAGAAATTGGATGCATTTAATTTTATGTGAGTAAATTGATTTAGATGGAAGGCAGTCTTGAAGGACAGAAGTTTTATCCCTGTGTTATGAAGGACAGCAGAGTTGTGTATGAGTACTTTTTACAGGATTTTGTCCAAATAACTTCAAGTCAATTGGCTGGGAAAAGACTGAATAAATACTCTAATCAAAGGGGTTTATTCTATTACATAAAACCTTATATTTATTGCAAAATTTAAATGAAATCCTTCATATAAACTAAAGAATATTTTTTACTGCCTTCAAAATGACATGCATGCAAATCAAACCAGATACTCAAAATTGTTTAAATACCAAATTTCCTATACAACAGAACATTTTATTTTCTAACTGCTGATGAACTGTAGAGATTGAAAGTTTCTTCTAAAGACCATGGAGACGTGGTGGATTGACCTGCGATGCTGAGAGGCCACAAGACTGCACACAAGCTCTGCAGCAAGATTTGGTAGAGAAACCATCGATTTCACAGTGGGCAATCTGGGCTAGGTATATTGCTCCTACAGCATGCTAACCCAGCTTTGCAGCTATTCTCAAGCTGTTCTATCTTCCTCTAATTTCACAGAACTCCTACCTATGTATAGATTATTTTAGAGAACCACGGGCACAAAAATCTGGAGAAAACAGTTGCATGAACTATGCCCTGTATGAGCCCTTCATTTGATCACTCTTCATTTGATCTACTACATGCAGTATACATGACTGTATACTTGCATCACTGGCAAGCACAAATGTATGAGGGACATTAATGTTGTACACTTGTATACACTAGTATAGCTTAAAAAGTACTAATGGAAACCTAGCACTTCTTACTCCAAAATAAGATTTGTTTTGTGTGGTACACAAAACTTCTGGTCCAGTCTCGTATTTTATGATTTTGAGATTTTCACAATTTTTCTACTTTAAACCACATAGATTAAAGAATGATGGATTATTTTGCCAAGCGAGATCTCAGTTTATACCTACATGGGTGAATATTTGCACTTCAGTGTGAGGGAAAAACAGGGAAGTGTTCCCCTCCAGATATGCTGGATATGGGGAACATGGGAGCTGCCTGCAGAGAGGTGATCCTTCCGCTCTACTTAAGAGTTGGTGGCAGTGCACCTGGAGTACTGTTTCCAGTTCTGAGCCCCCCAGTACAAGAGAGATCTGGATATATTGGAAAGAGTCCAGCAAGAAGCCACCAAGATGAAGAAAGGCCTGGAACTCCTCTCCTGTGAGAAATGGCTGAGAGCTGCGGCTGCTCAGCTGGAGAAGAGGAGGCTCGGGGATCTCATCAATGTCTGTAAGTACCTGATGGAGGGTGCCAGAGCCTGGAGCCAGGCTGTGTCAATGCCAGAACCAGAGGCCATGGGCACAAACTGGAGCACAGGATTTCCCTCTGAACACCTTCTGTGCTGTGCAGTGACGGAGCACTGGCACAGGCTCACAGAGGCTGTGGGGCCTCCTCCTTGGGGATCTCCCAGAGCTGCCTGGACGTGGCCCCGGGCACCCTGCTTTGGATGTCCCTGCTGGGGCAGGGGATGGAGTGGAGGCACCCAGAGGGTCCTGCCAGCCTCAGCTGTGCAGTGATCTGTGAACTTCTCACTGCAGTCCCACCTCAGTGCATGTGACTGCTGGTAGCCTTTGCTACACCGCTAGCTCTTCACAGGAATCACTCCACGTACTGGTTTTGCACCGCCTCACTTTCTCATCGTTACTGCCGCCCGGACAACCTCTGCGCGTCTGTCTCCACGCGCAGTTTCAAAGCGATCACACGAACGCGGCCACCGAGCGCCCGGAGAGGGCAGTGAGGGGCCCCAGCGAAACCGCGCGGCCCGCCCCACGTAGGCCGCAACCGCCCCCAGTCCCGTGGCGGCACCCAGCGGGCAGCCCGGCGGCGGGAGGCCGGGCCGAGGGAGCGGCCCCGAGCCCCGCGCGGGCCGGCCGGGGCGGGCCGGTGCCGGGAGCCACCGCCTCCCACAGACGGCGGCGGAGCGGCGACGGGCATGGAGCGAGCCGGGAGCTGGCAGCATGCAGCGGCAGCAGCCCCGCGGCGGCGAGGAGGACTGCGGGGATTCGGGAGCCGAGACGGGCGGGTGAGCGCGGGGCCGGGCCGGGGCGGCTCTGCCTTCTCCTACCGGGGGCTGCACTCGTTGGCCGGCCGGGGAAAGGGCTTTGTGTGCCGTACGCGGGTTGCCTTCTTCCACCGCGCCGCAGGATGCGTTGGGAAGCGGGAGAGGGCTCCTTCGGGTGATGGGGAAAAAGTCCCCTTAGTATACGCGTGGGGAGGAGGATAGTGCCAGGCTGTGGCCGTGAGCTTTCGGTTGAAGCCCCACAGCTCTGTGTTCCCAGAGCCATCCTCCTTCCCGGGACAGCTCGAGATGAGGATGGCCGGCAGCGTGCCTTGCTGGGAGCAGTGACACCAGACAGTCAGCTCCTGGGAGGGATCACCACAGAGCCACGGAGGAGCTTAGATTTGTGGGTGCTCACCATACCGACCTATGAAGTGCTGTAAACTTTGCAGGTAGTTAACCAACCTCAGTGTCCTGTAAGTCGGTTTTACCTGAATCCGTGACCCAGCAACCAGAGGTGTGCTCTGCTCGTGAGCTGGGTGACTTCGAGCTGCAGGCATTGCCCGTGGGATACTCGTTCAGCTCCTACTTCTGCAGGACAGCAGGAAACTCTCTGCAGTCATCCCACATGGTACTGCTGGCTCATCTTGTTGGGAACAGCAGTGAGCCTGTGCTCGTTTTCTGGGTTCAGAAGGACAAATCCCTTGATGCTGTTCTCTTCCAGGTCTGTTCCCCGCCTTCCAGCTGGATTCTCCCAGCTCCTTGTCTGGGATATCTTCACTTTGTTGCATGGGGTGTACATACGCACTGGTATTCCCCTTTGTGTAATGTCATGAAATTATAGAATATCCCAAGTTGGAAGGAACACACAAGGATCACAGAGGTCAGGCAGACTTCCTATTCCTATTGACTTTCTCCCTTATTGCTACTGTAGCAGCACGTGCTGAAATTCAGGGAGAAAGGCAGTATCTTGATCTCAGACTGATTCTGGTGAGTAACAGCCTCCACTGGGATGCACAGTGCTGGTGGTGCATGAGACAGAGTGTAACAAAACTGTAAAGCTAATGGTTTGCAGAATGATATCAGGTGTTCAGCACCCAAACTGAACTAGCAACATTGCAGTTTAAAAAAGTAGACATGAAATATGACAATCTCTTTCATTTATCTAGCTATTAATTCAAATATGTGTGTTTTAATTCTTCTGTGGTCAGAGAAGCGAAGGACTTTCTCCATCACCTTACATAGTTGTCGTATTGCAGACACCTGACAGTGAAATTTTTAAAGTATTTTATGAGACCTGAGCTTAAGGACAAAAATCCACACTTTTTTAGTTCTTGGGACAACAGGTTTTCCGTTCGTCTTTGAGGAACGTGGGTAAAAAGGAATACAAAATAATCATGGCAGGTTCAAAGCTCAAAGCATCCTTGATGGGCCAAGTCACTCTTAATTTACTGTGCTTATCCAGAACAGGAAAATCTGCATTTCCTCAGGAGGGGCACTCAAAAGGATTTGCCCCAGATGGTGATGTGAGCCTTTAAACTGCACTGAGCAGCATGACAGCTGCTTATGCCTGATGCTGGTGATGTGTTGATGATTTTGTGAAGCGTCCCTGTCACTGGCTTGACACTGGAAGGTGCAGCTCAGCATAAAAGTGTCTGAGAAACTTTAACAGGAGCATATGGCAATTAATAGCTGCAGTGCGTTGCAAAGGTGTTCATTCTGAAAAGCAGTAGGTCCCTGCACTTCTATTCTTATTTTTAGTTCTGTTTAGCATCTATTTCAGTCTGATAAACACTTTGCGTATGTCTCTTTCGCAATGTTTATGTTTCAGTTTTCTCACCAAGCCAACTGCTCCCAGCGCTTGCCTTCCTGACTTACCAGACGATCTGCTTTGTGCTTTGTCTCGGTCCCATCATCGATATTGCCAAACTGCTAAATTGAGCTGTTTTCCTTTTTCTCTAATTACTCAATGGCTCAAAATAAAATTAACTATTTTCATGTTCAGCCATGGTCCTATGAAAGTATGGAGAGCGGTCAAAGTGATTCAATCAGGGGTTTACATCAAGCCTCCCTTTCTGTCTCTGAACAATAGCATGCAGTGACTGCAGTGAAGCCAGGTGCTGCAAGACACTGTCATCTCCAGAACTGTATGTATTGTTGTGTGAGCCTGTACCATGGAAGCTGTGTATAAAAACAGGCCAATCTCATACATCAGGTATTCCATATGTCTTCTGAGGTTTTGCTGTGGCTTTCAGCTACAGAAAAGCTCACTTACAGTTTTAAATCTTCATTTTCCTAATCCGCTGGAAAATATCTCTCTCTTACTGCATTTGCCTCAGTAAACACGGCTGGCAAAGAGGTCACAGAACAAAATAGTGTATTTTAAGTGACTGAATCCAATCAGAATGGATTGAGCTGTTGTTATCAAGTACCTAAATAAAGTGAGGAGAACGTGTAAGCCAATTAGTTTATATTGGCTATTTATTAATGAGATTTGAAAGTATTTGACCATCCCTGATCTAAGAGATGTTATGTACTAACTGCACCTTTTTGGAACTGTATTTTGGAGCTTTCTAGTAAAAATATTTACTTCATTTACTGAAATCTTTTAGCCCAGAAGTACAGGGAATGAAGAATTTTCTGCTGTAATGTTTTGCAGTGGTTTTGTACTCTTGAGACCTGAAATTTTAGGAAGAAGAAAAAGGTCTTTTGAGAGGGAAAGTGTTCTGATTAGAAAGCAAAGAGGGGGGAAAACAATTGGAAGAATTTGAAGGGAGGAGAAATCTTAATATTTAAAGAACTTACGAATTATAAAGAGAAGCAAAAAGGATGGAAAATTCATACTAAGCTGTTTAAAATGAGTTGCAGAAAAGTACGTTGTTCAATCTTCTTGATTTTGGAGTCTTAAATTTTTTGTTCCCTAGATTTTTGTGTTTGGTTGTTGTTGTTTTTTTTTCAAACAGGAGGAGAGCCAACTCTTTGAAAGGGTAGATAATGGCAGGACAAGGGGAAATGGTTTTAAGTTGAAGGAGGGAAGATTTAGGTTGGATGTCAGGGGGAAATTCTTTACTATGAGAGTGGTGAGGTGCTGGAACAGACTGCCCAGAGAGATTGTGGATGCACCATCCCTGAAGGTGTTGAAGGCCAGGTTGGATGGGGCCCTGGGCAGCCTGGTCTGGTATTAAATGGGGAGGTTGGTGGCCCTGCATGTGGCAGGGGGGTTGGAGATCCATGATTCTTGAGATCCCTTCCAACCCAAGCCATTCTATGATTCTATGATTCTATGATTCTATGATTCTATGATTCTATGATTCTATGATTCTATGATTCTATGATTCTATGATTCTATGATTCTATGATTCTATGATTCTATGTATGATTTGTTAGGTCCAGTTAGCTGTGTTCAGGAATTGCTTCAACAGGAATACTTCCTCCTGTTCATTAAGTGCATACACCCTAATTGAGCATAACGCTTTAGTGAGATCAGTGACATGAGTGATTTCAATATATGTGACAGTTCCCATCAGAACTTCACGTGTTCCCTCACACAGCTCTAAGGGTTGATGCTGTAAAGGTTTCACACTTTAATCGTTAGCCTGCTAACAGTGCCCAAGTTTACCTAAACTCTTCTTTTTTCCCTTCCTTACTAAGTATTCATTTGAAGTTTTGAAAAGTTACAGCTTTTAAATGATTTGGATTTGCAACTTGAGCCTTTCATTTTATAGTTCAAAAGGTTTATTCATCTTTTTAGAGGAAGTGGGAAAACCTGACATTTTCCCAATACACCAAAATGTGGAAGAAGTTTTTTCAGTGTAAGTTAAAAACCTAAGTATTGAGAGTTTGTTAATGATGCAGACTTCATCCACTGGTAGTTAAATGCTGAGTAGGCGATGAATTTTAGGAAGAAGGAAAACTGTCCTGTTTCTTTGGTAGTAGCAAACTGTCAAGGAACAGTTCAAAGATATGTAGAGAAACAACCAAAAGACTGCATAGGCTTTGGACTCTGTACCATCTAGCAGCTATCTGGAATGTATATTTAGCAAAATCAATTACTACTTAGTTGAGGATATTGTCTTGGGGTTTGATCCATTCTTTTCATTTTCTTCTGTCTATCTTCCCTAAATTAATTGCTGTAGAGGTTGTCCTAACTTCTTGGGTGTGCTATACGCATTCATTGCTTTTCCTTGTGGCTCTCCCTGTTTGCCCATGTGACCCTAGATCAGTCACAAACTCTCTGAGCCTCTTTTTCCTTATCTGTTAAGCTGATTAAGAAAAAAAAATCTTTTTCTCATTTATTTATTTATTTTTTGGTTGCAATTCTGTCAGCTTTGTGAGACTCTAAAACAGCAAATACAGTTGTTAATGGAAGACAGGACAGGATGAAAAAGAGGGTGTTCATAACTTAAAAAATATTAGGAATATTATAGTCCATTTGTGTCCTTGGTGAGAATGGGCTGCTTAAATTACCAAATGAATAGATGAACTGTTTATTTGCTCAGGAGGAGTTGCTGTTTATATGTCTGTGTCAGATGGTTCTAACTTAAAGGGTTTCAATACTTAAGACTTTGTCATCTTTGTCATCTGTCTGGGAGTCCTTCAGTATGACAAGTCAGTTTCCTGTCCCAGATTTCATCCATGTGTGACAAACTCACAGAATACGAACCACTGCTGCTAAAGCCTATTTGGTTTTTGTTTTTTTTTCACCTTGGGGGCTTTCTTTTTTTCCTGAAAATTTCACTTCCTATATATCCATCACTCTAGATATGTCAAGCTACAGAATTTGCCTTATTTGACATTCAAACAATGTAAACTTGAGTATTTTGTCACAAATTGAGGCTGAAACACCATTTCTGATCAGATTTAAGTTGAGTGAAACTATTTTGTTGAAGTTATGGGTAGATAGACCTGATGGTTGGTAGATAGCCCCCTGACTGGGGCTGTGCACTTAAAGCAATTCTGAAACAGATATGGATGTAAATCACGTTCTGCTGACCAGGAGAGTCGTACTGATACTCACAATGGCTAGGTTGCAGTATGAGATTCCTTTCAAGTAACTGTGGCTTAAGAGGAACAGAACCCCAAGAAGATGACTTTGTACATCAAGCCTCATCAGGTGCATTTTGGAAGGTTTGACACAATAATTCATCCTGATATTTTTTACTGAGAGAGTGATGAGATGCTAAAAGAGGTTGCCCAGAGAGGCTGTGGGTGCCCTGACCCTGGAGTGTTTCAGGCCAGATTGGATGTGTCCCTGGGCAATTTGATCTAGCACTTGATCTAGGAGCTGGCAGCCCTGCCTCTGGCAAGGGGGTTGGAATTTGAAAAGATCCTTGAGGTCCCTCCCAATCCAAGCCATTCTATGGTTCTGTGGTTCTATGATTCTGTAATATGCTGATATCAGCAGTGATGATGATGATGACAGTGAGAATGATGACAATGCTGATATCTCTCACATGGGGCCTTAAACATAGTTCTTGGAAATAAGCTCTTGAGTATGAGCTGAGCTGTGGGAGTCCATCCTCTGGCTTCATCACTCTACTGGGAATCCAAAGCAAGGTGTTTTGTGATGAGTTGCTCCCAGTTATTTCGCTGCAGCCAGCTTGATTACACAAGTAGAAGTACAACGAAGGTAATGGGTTTGTGTTGGATCGATATTAGTGAAACAGATTGCAATCTGACCCACAGGAATTTGGTGAGAAGAAACCCAAGACAGACTAAAAACCTAAATCTGACTCACACATTGTGCTTTAACTGCTATAAAATCCTTCTGAATGCCCCGTGGAGCAATTTCTGGGGAAGGAAAGGCAAAGAAGCTGTTAAATACAGCTTTTATATGGAACAGTGAAATTTGAAACAACTGTAGGTAAGGAAGGCAGGGAAAAATGTGACTACAGCAGGCACCATACCATCAGTTGTAGGCAAGCTAAGGATGTAGACAACAGAGGAGCTACTAAACTTTACAGGGCGGTGGTTTTTGGTGTTTTTTTTTCCTGAAGATTTAGGACTCTTGGCAGTGGAGACCTTGGGCAAAGCATAGTGTTAAAATAACTAGAGAGGTGTGTTCATTTGTTAAAATAGCTTGAGTGGTATGTTCATCTGTCACAGTAAACTGCCTTGTGGAAATGTTGCTCAGCTCAAAAACTCTAGTTCTACCTACACTAGTCTATTATACAACATATGAATGTGTTCCTGAGCACTGGGTCAGGGTTGTCTTTACTCTTGGATATTTTAGATGGTAGATGGCATCAGTTTAGATGAGGCCATCTTGTTCTCCCGTGGGATTTCTAGATACATTTAACCATGTTAACATGAGCCAGGGGCCATTGATAGAAGACGGCTTACTAGGCTGCATATCATGAGGCTTGAATGGTACAAGTGCAGACTTACACAGCAGTTGGCCTCGGTCCCGCACACTTCTTCTGAGCACATCTGTTTATTAGCATAGATGTTTTGCCACTGTTGCCCTGCTGATGTCTTTCTGTGATGCAGAGACATAACACAGCAGCTCTTCTTCCCCACATAAATGGGCTTACTGTGTTTTTATGTATTACACTCAGAAACTTCAGGTTGTGCTAGCAGCTACTGATATTCAGTGTCTCTTTCCCCTTCCTGGGTATTCTAAGGCCTTGCATTAATAATCATCAGTGAATAATGCAGTCTGACCTCGAAGGCCTGCTTAGGATCTTTTATACTTGGGATGGTCTTACACTCCTTGATAATACACACTCCTGATGCTTCAGCAGCTCTGGTGGGAATCTTAGTCCTGCATTTATCTCAAGCTTCTGCATTATTACTTTAATGTCTCTTGACATGGTTCACAGCTCCTCTTTGCTGCTGGGCTGACTGCTGGGTATGGATTCTTTGCCCTCCTTTTCAGCACCTCCTACTGTTTCAATGTCCTTTTTGATCATTTTTCCCTCATTATGTGCCTGTAAAAGTAACAGTTGTCCATTTGTTTGATTTCTGTCCTGAATGTCTCTTTCCTTTTATCTAAACTGTAATATCTATTGGTAGCACAGAGGAAATAGCTGATTGCAAGACCATGTAATTGTCTGGGAACCTCTGGGCAATAAGGCTCCAGTTTTTCACCATTAAAGTCAGAGAGTGCTTTACTCTTGAGTTATCCTAATGGGAGAATTTCTCCCAGGGGAATTGATAGGAGCTAAGACTCAGGATGTTTATAACAGGGGTGGAAAGGATGGGGAGGGATAAAATTGCTTTGTGTCCATGGAGTCCACATGACTCAGGAGTTGTTTATTTCTGTAGTCTATTTAGAATTCAGTATCCTACAAAAATGACTATAAGAAAAAAATATTTTCTATTTTATAAGTCACTAAACCATTACACACCATGAATCTGAGTGGTTTGTGGTAATGTGCTGAAAATATTAAAAATTCTACTCACTGTCATTTTTGCTCTCAGGGACTAGATTCAAGACAAAATAGATTTGGGGAAAAAATGGAGTCAGAGGGAGGACAAAAGGCAACATGTATGGTTTGAGAGTACAAAGAGAGACTCATATTCATGCCGTTAGGTTTTAGGCATGTAGCTGCGGGTCCTTCAGTATCTTTTCCATACAAACATTAAGGGAAAGACACACTTCAGACATCTCATTATCAACCATAGGTGGAGCTAAGGGAGAGTGCAGCCCTTATTTTGTCATGTGAGGTTGACATAAGCCTTTGTGCTTAATTATCTTTTTTAATTTTTTTAATTCCATGTATGTCAGTTATGCAACAAACATGAATTAAATACTAGCTTGAACCATATTAGAATTACAGAAGGCCCCCAGTACAATTCTAAAGCCTATTAAAATGCATCTGTGCAATTAGTCTCTGAGCACACTGTTGTCTCCTCCCTTCACACTCCCCGTCTTTTTATTTTTCCTCTTGTCTCATTTTTCATGGCCTGCCTGTATGCAGAATGCCAGCTCCTTGGTTCGGGACTCATTAATTCTCCATGCTCGATAATGCGCCTGCAGCACTTTGGGATAATAAAATAACAGTGTGAAGTAACAGAAAGCTGCTTCCACTTGCAGTAAGCAGAAGACGAAGCATTGTCTTGCTCCTCTATGAAATACAAGCAACGCAGATTCATATGGAATTAGCTGTGAACTACTGAACACAGATACATGCAGGGACAGCCCTGGGCTGTTTACTAACAGAAGTGCAGATTAAATGAATCCTTGCTCGGGATGCTTGGAGGCAGCTGGATGGATATTGCTTGCCTCTGGGCTTGTGAAGAAAGAGGGCTGTGTTAAATTAACAGTTTCAACACCTTCCCAAATATACACGCTGCCAAATGATACCCACATGATTTTCTTCTGACAATACCCCACAGCTTTATGCCCCATACAGCACTAACCTCTGCAATTGTCTTATCCCCTTGGAAGCTGAAAAAAGAGCATCTCCCTCTCTGCCTGTGCCATTTCTACCTCCTCCTTTCCCAGCTGTACAAGTGTCTGGGGGAAGTGTGGTTGAAAGGTACAATTTATTTGAGAAGGAGATGCTGTGCACGAGGGGTGCATGGGTATTGTAAAAAATTCAAGGGAGTCATTTTTTACTAGCCCTTCAGGATGGGGTAGTTCCTTGTGCACCTGCTCACCTGAACAAGCAGACTTAGCATCTGACCTTCAGGTTACTGAGTGCTAAACATGGGACTGTGAACTAGAGGGATGACTGTTTTCGCTTTGTTTCCTCTGCAGAGATAAGTTCGTATCAGAACCCAAATCAACTGCTATAGTTGTTGGGGATTTATTGCTTATATTCCCTTGGATGCCTGAGAGCCTGGATTGTGAAGGTATCCTGAGAATATGCTTAGATGGTATCAATTTCCAGAAAAATATCTTAGGAGTCAAGGCTCACATGCTTTTTTGATTTAAAGAAATATTGCAAACTTATTGCAATTATTTATATAAAACAAGCAGTTAGATTTGGATTCAAGAATTGTGTTTTGGTTCCCTAAACAGTTTGCAGGGCACTGCAGGGTAAACATGCAAGAAGGTAATAGTGGCAGAGCGTTCTGTGGGGCTGTTCTGGGGCACTTGGAGAATAAGGGAGTGGAGGATCCATGAATGAGCTCCAAAATCTAAACACTCAGAAGTCATCTGGAGGGACTCGGAAATGAATTTATTTGTTTGTTGGGTTTTTTTAAGTGTATTCAGTGTTGACATACTTGTTTTGCTTCATTATTTGTGGATCTTTGGGAAACAAATGGGTCCTGTTTGTGACTTTTAAGCAGCACAGAACAGAGCATTCAGAAGTTTGGTGTTCTTTGTAAGCAAAGTTTTTTGTACCGTTGCTTGAAATACTTAACAGCTCTGACACTGGTGTATGAGAAGTGGCACATGAGCCAGCAGTGTGCTCTTGCAGCCTGGAAGGCCAACAGTATCCTGGGCTACGTTGGAAGAGGGGTGGCCAGCAGGGAGTGGGAGGAGATTGTCCCCCTCTACTCTGCCATCATGAGGCCACATCTGCTGCCCCAAACACAGGAAAGACGTGGAGCTGTTGGAGCATGTCCAGAGGAGGACTACAAAGATGCTCAGAGCACTGGTGCACTGCTACTGTGAAGAAAGGTTGAGGGAGTTAAGCTTGTTTAGCTTGGAGAAGAGAAGGCCCCAAAGAGACCTTGTGGCCTTCCAGTACTTTAAGGGAGCTTATAAGCAGGAAGGGGAGCAACTTTTTACACAAGTAGGTAGTGATAGGACAGAAGGAAATGTCTTTAAAATAAAAAAAGGTAGATTTAGATTAGATGTTCAGAATAAATTTTTGACAGGGTGTGATGAGACACTGGCACAGCTGCCCAGAGAAGCTGTGGGTGCCCCATCCCTGGAGGCACTCAAGGCCAGGTTGGATGGGGCCCTGGGCAGCCTGAGCTGCTGGGTGGCAGCCCTGACCACAGCTGGGTGTTAGAACTAGATGATCTTTAAGAACCCTTCCAACATAAGCCATTCTATGAATCTGTGATTCTACAATGTTTTCATGAACAATTCTATATGCACTGACATACGACCTCTAGCCAATGATTTTGCTGAGAGTTGTATTGAAGAGGGAAAGGGTTTCCTAGAGCAAAAAGCCTTATGTGTCCAGAGAGGTGAGGTGAGAGAGGTGATCCTGCCTCTCTGCTCTGTGATGGTGAGGCTTCACCTGGAATATTGCATCCAAATATCCTCAGTACAGGAGAGACATCGAGCTGTCAGAGCGCATCCAGAGGAGGGCCACCAAAATGATTCAAGAGATGGAATTCCTCTCCTGCAAACACAGGCTGAAAGAGCTGGGACTGTTCAGCCAGAGAAGAGAAGGCTCCGGGAGACCTGGTTGGCCTTTCAGTATTAAAAGGAGGCTGTAAAAGATTGTATGATAATCTAAATGCTCACAGTTCTCTCTTTTGGTGTTCCCTGCCAGTTGTATCCAAAGAACAATAAAAATTCTACTTTGCAAATAGAATTCTCTTCAAAAAATACATCACAGCAGCTTGAGAAGAAAAATGAGGAATAGAGTCAAAATCAGGTAGACTTTTGTACCTAACCTGCCTCTGAAATGGCCTGTTTATTTCCTCAGAGGGCCTCCTAAACTTTATCTTTATGCCTGAAGAGCAGTAGAATGTTTGCCACTTCCATTCCTAAAAAAAAACTCAGTGCTTTAAATAAATATTTTCAAAATTCATACATAATACTTGTTTTTCTGAGGCCATGTTCAAAACTTTTTCCTGTTGTTATTACCTTAGTGAAAAACAAAACCAAAAACAAATGGTCTCAAAACTAATTTAATATGAAACGTGAATTAAATTTGGTACATTTTGAGTGATCTTTTCTATTTGTCTTGCAGGTCTGAGTACAGCCGCATGTCCTCTACCAGCAGTGAGTACAACTTTCAGACTTTTTTTGTAATGGAATCTCAGCTTCTTGTTTTCCTAACTGCTACTATTTATAAACATCAGCCTTATGTTATGAGAGAGTTCATATTGACACCGTGAGGCCCCCATTCCAGTTCTTCTTGGATCTATGTCTAGAGGCAGCATATAAATTAAGCTAATGGGATGTTCATGACTAAAATACAAGCCATGTGTAAAATCATAAGTATTAGAGGTGATACGAATGGAAAGCAAAATGAGAACAAAATCCGTAAATATGGTTTGGCCTATTTGAATGGGTCCTGCAGCCAAATGAGTCTGTATTGCTGAATGGCATCAGAGCTGGGGGATGTAGAAATAATTTAATGCTTTTTGCAAGCTGATGCCAAGGAAGTACTTGAGGACAAATCCTAGGAAGCTTTTCTTTGATTGCAAAGGCAATAGATAATGTAGTGAGTGTCACAGTCTTTCTAGGTGTTTAGGGTAATTGAATTTCATCTTATCTTAGTATCTGGATTATTTTTCTTTCTTTTTTCACCAAAGCAAAATGGTGTTGCAAAAGCAATATCAAGTGGCACTTTTTCAGTCCTCTATCTTCCCACTCAAACCATTTTCTTAGTTGTAGGACATACTGTACCTCACACCTGCATACAGTGCAAGACGATACCTGTCTCCCTGGTACACACATAGACCACAATTTTATTTATGCCAAGTAAGCAAATGAAGAATTCAGAGATGACAAATTGCATTTTATAATCTGGATCTTTATGCACCATGAAAATCAGAGGAGAAGAAAGCCATCAGTTTTTTTTCATTCACACATTTGTGCTGAAGCATGGGGAGGTTTGTTTTCCATCTCCCATGATTTTCAATGGAGGGCTTTTATTGATTTCAGCAAGCACTGGATCAGACAGTGTTCGTAATGTCTGGCTCCTGAGCTGATGTGACTAGCAGGGAGCTTGCTGCCTTTTCCCCATCTGCTCTGTTTGTGTGCATACATCTGAGAAAGAAGAGTTCAATGCAGCTTTTTCCTAAATTTTGTTGTTTAAATACATTTCTGGCTTCCCACTGGAAGACAGAATTTGTGAAATGATTGAGAGGTAGAATCCAGCCAAATAACTTTTTTTGTATTATTGGAATTAGCCAGGTTAGCACAGTTGTGTGCCCTTCCTCTCAAATCACACTTTTGGCTGATCATTTGGGGCTGCCTAGTAAGCATGTTTATTTGGCAATTACATTCAGAAGATGAGGCTTGAGAAAGTCAGTTATATCCCATCAGGTTTTGTCCCTTACAATTTTGGTTTGGCTGCTATGCGTTTTACAAATAAAGGTAACATTAATTAAATTAGCAGTTTGCACACGTAATGTTTAGTTGTACGGCAGCTGCAGTTTGCTATGCTGAATGTTGTCACCTCAGTGTCTTGCTGACCAGACCGAGGCTGTCCATATGAATATGTGAGGATTACAGTTGCATTTCATCACTGGTGATTTGTCAGTACAAGGATGTTTATCATTCCAGTACAGACATAAAAGTTCAGGAGACAGGGCTGTCTCTTTCTTCTTCTTTTCTGCTTCCAAAGCAAATTATACTGTTACGACTTCACAAGTAGCAGTATTTAACTTTGCATTTTGTGGTGTTTGTGTGGTCACTTTGGTCAGACAGTGAGAGAGAAACAGTAACACTGATGTAAAAGAAGCTAAGCAAAATACAAGTGCTTTTGTGTTGGAGGCTGGAAGACAGAGAGTGCATAATGCATTTGAAGAAAAGATTACTGGGAAACAGATATTAAAAAAAACCACACCATGATTAACCATTTTAATTTATGCAGGGAAAAGACAGATTCAGAAAATGGCTCCTCTTGTAATACAGAACCAGTGTAATCCATGGTGCCATCAGAATCTAAGTTAATACCAAATAAGCTATAGAGTTGAAAAGCGAAGAGTCTCTATTATCTAGCTGCTTCATTTGAAGTTCCTGTTCTAATGAAGTGGAGCTTATCTGAGCTGGGAGCATTACAGGTTCGTTTGGTTTTGCAGAGGTCTTATTCTCTGGAGCCAACAAGGATCTGATTTCAACATTTAATAAATGAATAATTCTGTCTTGTGACGTTCTGGATAAGCTCCTCTGTACAAAGGTTTTACACAGACATGCCCAAGGAAAGGATAGGAAAGCTCTGGCAGGTGAATTGATAGATGCCTTCACTGCTCCCTGCAAGGACAGCAGCTGAACAAACCAGTGCCGAGGCCTGTGGGAATGCTGAAGCTGTGGGAGAAGGCTCTCCCAGGTCAGAAGTGAGTATCTTGGGCTGCTTTGTGGCAATGGAAGAAGCATTCTGTACAGGCATTATTTAATTTCTATTTTGTTTTCCTCAGGCAGTTTTTGTGAGAGACATTTACCAGTTTAAAGGCTTCTCTGGTGTGCTGTGTCAGCCTTTGGTCTAAGGCAGCATCTCAGTCCTTTTGTTCTTTGCCATTGCGATCCGGCTTCGGGTAACCAAAGAATGCTCTTCAATTGTCTATCGTTGGTGTTTTGTATAGCAGTTACTTTGGGACAGAATGCTGAAGCTTGCAGAGCACATCTGAGTTAATTTCTCTAGGAAAATGGGCCACTCGTTGCCCATGCCACTCCGGCTGTTGCTGCAATGACTGTGGGCCTTTTCCCTTTTCTATTCATTGAGCAGAATAAATAGTCCAAGAAAACCTGCTTGCTAGATGCTAGGTTGTGAGGCATTATGAGGCTTTGAAAGGTTCAGCAGTGTGATTTCATAGAAGGTAACTGCTAAATTAATTCTAACATTCTTTTCCTTTTCAGAATTCTAATGTGCATAACCCACTTTTTCCTTTGTTCTTTAGCAGGAGGTGTGCTTCATCTCAATAGGATGTTTTGCCCATTGGTGTGCTCTTCCTTAATCTAGCAAATGCAATAAGCTTTTTTTTGCTCATATTTTCAGTTACCTTTTCAATTACAGTTTTCAGTTACCGTTAGGGGATCCCTAATCCTATATAAGAGGCAATTGTGCTAGGCATTTTACAAACACGGAATAGACTTATACCCAAAGTGCATAATAGAGAAATATAAAGGCCATTGGCAGCTTATGGATGCAAGTAGTTGAATAACAAAGAGATAGTTAATTACTGTTGGTCAGCACAGTGAGGAACAGTCTCTGCACATCAACACTGTGATTACTTTCAAGTTGCTTTCATCTGTACATTTCAGGGATGACTTTCAAGCAGGAAGAAGGCTTTGATGGAGCCTGCTTACCTGCTCCTCTGGGCAGTCTTCACTTTTATGGTAACAGAACTTCAGAAAGACTCAAACCAGAAGTAGGCATTTTGAAGAAAGATTTTTGTGATTTGTAACATTAAGTATTCCACACTTAGGGAGATGTGGGGGACAATTTAACCAGGATGTCTTAGAAATAACAGTAAAAGTAAGTAGTACTTCTTACACCACTGATATTATTCACCTAGGCAATCAGTAGGGAACTACTTAGATACACTTTGTGCTGTTTCAGCTGAGTCATAAATGAAGCACAGGCTGGCCCTGTGGGAAAAGACACAAGCTTGTAGCAGATTGTAAAGCGTTTGAGATAACAAAACCATGTAGCAACACAGTGCTTCATGTCATGCAAGGTAAAAGAGGCTTGTCACCCGCCTGCTTTGCTGTTGGAAAGCTGGTAATTCACCTTCCTCTGCTCCTTTCACTTAGCAGCTAGGAAATAATTCAGTGTTTCTGATATAGTTTAGTATGATTTGTATTCCACCTATGGGCTGGACTAGTATTATGTTTTTTCATGGTGCATTATTAGAACCTGTGGTTCTAATAATTAAGCACAAGTTAATTTCTTTTAGCAGATTTACAAATATGTGGGGTACCAAGCATGTTGCAGTTTTTGTAAAATTTACCTTTACCACATTTTCTGTTTGTATTCCATTCCTATGCCAGTATAAATTCAGGTATCTGTTTTGGGATTGAATCAGTGTTTTCTAATCTCCACCTGTATCAGCTCACCTGGGCTATGTTTGCACTATTTTCTCTATAAGTAGCAAGAGTGCTCATCTGCAAAACTGCAGCCTTTTGTGTGAGGCAGAAGTGGTGATGTTTCTCCTATTATTGATAGCAGAGGAGGTGGCTGAATCTTACCTCCACGCAAAAGAAGTGCATTGAAGTAGGCTGCCCTACTTGGACAGCAGATTTTAATCCCTAAATGACAATTGCCTGAGAATATTTGCCAGTCCCAATACTTCATCCTTCTCCTGTCCTGCTTTCCCATTACTGGTTTACAATATTACAGGGCCATAACAGAGTGGGTAACATTCTCCTTTTGTTACTCCTTTTGCTTTTTTTCACCTCTCAATCATTGCATTGGATCTGGTTATAGGGAACAAGTGATCTCCAGCATTACAGAAAAAGCTGTTTATGAAAAAAGCCTTGAAACCTCATGTTGGTGCATGTGCCATTCATTCATCCAAGACATCATATTCAAATCAGTGCTTTTTCCTTCAGACTTATTCCCAGACACCTAACAACTCTCACAAACGACAGGGTAAGTTAATGGCATGCAGTCAAGTCACAATTTCCAAACAGGAAAAAAAAAGGATTGCCCAAAAAGTAGTGCTGTTCTGAATTTGAGGTAAGCTGTTACGGTTTTTCCCCACATTACCTCATTGATTCAAAGCTCTACCAGGCTGCTTTCATTCTGAGCAGCTCTGTCTTGAACCCTGCAGTGAGGCGGCTGCACCCAGGATTAACATCAGCAGTGGAAATTTAGTTGTTGCATGTGCTTACATCCTAAGGACCTGGCAAGAGCTTCTTGAGTACAGATGTCATTTATCAGAGCGTAGGAAGACAGTATGAGGCCACCTGTCCTCTCCATGCCCAGAACTTCCCGAGGCACAGTTTTTATACCATTTTCATCCCATATGCTTATAACAATATGCTACCTCTCTTCTTTGCTCCTTCCTTTTTTCTCTCTTTTTTTTTGCCCCCCATGTCTTCTGTATCTTGATGTCACCACTGAATAATCTGACTCTTCCATCTTTGTTTGTGTTCTTAGACTTTAACCATTGTCAGAAGGAAATGTAAGGAGGAAAAGTACCCCTAAATAGAAAAGAAAAAAAAGTGTAGTATCCAGCCAAAGGACAAGGTCCTTTATACAGGAGAGAAATGTCAGTGTCATCAGAAATTCTTTCATTTCTAATTCTTAAAAGTTTTTATTACCAAACACTCTATGGACTGAGGGATCGTATCATTCAAAATAGCACTTAGTGGAGCTTTGTCTGAAGACAGTAGCCGTCCTGGTTGCAAAGATAACGAGAGCTACTGGAGTGTGATGACCTATAGCATTGTGCAGATTTGTAGGTATCTTCTAGCAATAGCATATGAAGAAATGGCTTCTTGCTACTCATGTCTCATTTCAGTATCTGCTTGCCTTCACTTAACTGTTAAAGCTAGTGAAAACTAGCCAGGGGCAGGAAGGGGATGAGCTACATTTGGACTTCTAAAAAGCTGTCAGAAAGATAAAAAGTAGCACTGAAGTTGTGTGCTTTAAGTTCAATTACTTGAAACCAGTTCTGTCCCAGACACTGCTGGACTGAATGTATTGCCAGTATACTTCTCCAACCAGTGTCATGTAATATGTGTAAAGACATAACTGAATTATTTTACAGCAATATGAAGATATACCACAGTATTATTTCCATAGAGAACTGAGATGATTTTACAGTGGCTGGCAACAGGCTCTATTAAATATTAAGACCAGTTTATGGTGGGCTTTCCAGCATCATTTCCAGAAGGTGTCATAAAAAGAGTGCAAATCAAAGTGTAGGGTAAAATTAAACTGGAAATTGGGCCCAAACTGTGTCGAGCTCTTAGCCTGTAGCATATGCCAATGTTGCAAATTCAGCTGTTTTTTATAGTGGTGAAATCTAAAGTGGCAGCTCCATGGAGAAATACAGGGAGTAGCTTCTGTGTGTGTTGCCTGGCCTGTATCATGTTGCTGCCTGCTGTGTGGCAGCCAGTGTCATTACTACTACATGCCACATGGCAGTAGTCAGCTGTGTGAAACATGCTGGTGCTACTGCTCGTCATCCTGCAGTGAAGGAGCAAGAGCTTGAATACGAGCTAAAAAATGTGGCACAGAATCACAGAAAGCTGAGGTCAGAAAATGTCATTGGAGATGATCTGGTCCAAGCCTGTTGCTGAGAGCAGGGCCAGTTAGAGCATGTTGCTTAGATTCAGAATATCCCCACAGCCTCTCTGGGCAACCTCTTCCATTGAAAGACCACCCTCGCAGTATAAAAGAAAAAAAGAAAATGTTTTTTGTTATGTTAAAGCAGAATTTCCTGTATTTCATTTTGAATCATCTACCCACAGCAATATTAGCAGGCCAGCAACATCTTCAATACCTAGTTTGCCATCTCCACTGCATAATGCTTAATCAACTTAACGGCACGCACTCCAAGACCCACCAACATCACAGCTTCATCCACAAACATCCATTTCTGTCCTAGAGGAGGTGCCATTGGAGCCTGGCCTGTATTAGTTTCTGCATGGGGTCATCACTGCTGCTGTACCATTACCTGGAACCACAATAGAGATGTTCACCTTTATAGAAGCTGAGGTTAGAGTGCTGCTTTTGTAGTTTAAATGTTCTATGTATTGAGGATGGTCTTACTGCATGTGGTCATTTAGAAACATAAGAATTAAGGGGGAAACATATGCCTGTAAAGGTACAATTAAAAGAACTGAGACACAGTTGTGTAAGGGCACACACACATTTGTAGAACTGTGCTTGAAATCAAATCAGATTTGATTTTTGCCTGTGAGGTATGTGGTGTTAACCACAAGCCACATGTAAAGGCTGAAGTTCCTCTTTAAATGTTGGAAAAACTCATGTTCTGGGTTAAGATCAGAGTTTCACTCTTTAGTATCATTTAGCACACACCCAAACGTGTGTTCCATGGTTAAATTACTGACTACTGGCTTAGTGCTAGCTAGAGTTTCAGTATTGAAAAAGTGTAAGCATACCCTACACAATTACTGGACCAGAGTTATCAGAACTCTACTTCTGTTGATGCTCATATCACCATTGTGTATTATTTTCTTACCACATCCAGTCAGTTCTTTTTCCTGTCATATAGATATGGCAGAATAAAACTGGAAAAATTATAAAGAAAAAAATGGGTTATGAATGACAACCTGACTTTTTTTCTAGTTCCTGTTTTAGGCACACATAGCCATAGCCAAAACCACATAATCAAATCTTTCCTCTTTCTCTTTTCCAGATGCGATTCAAAAGCACAGGAAAGCTTTGATGAATACTGAGTTGTCAAGTACTGCACAGTTCTAGTAAAAAAATTACAGGAAAAATTTCAGAGAAAGTTGAGTTTGATTATTAGGTGTTGTGGATTGTATTTCTCTGTGTGGAAGTGTTATTATTTGCTGTCCCAGAAGGCCACAAGGAGCTCGGCAGCTGTTTAGTAGGTCTTTCATTCAGAGCAATGGGTTGCAGGAAAGATTTTCTTGCTCCAAGTTCAGCTTGTACAGTGATGAAAATGACCTGAAAATTGTCGAGATATCTACCTGAGGTGTTAAAGCCCAAAGAGAGAAGATAAAGAAGTAAATCTTTCCCATAATAACTTGGGAAGAAAAGTTCTCACTCAAAGGCACTAGGAGATAGAAAGGGAAAAGCTATCTGATTCATTGAGTCAAATGACAAAACACACATGAAGGATGAAGGAAGCAATTTCTACTGCAAGAACACCATGTTGACAATGCCAGCAATTAATTTTCTCATTGTATTGTTGCCTCATTTTCTTTTACTTGAACTCTTTCAAATAAATAAATAGAATTATTTTGCTGGTTCAGTGGGGATCTAGGGCATTTGCTAATTGGTGTGGTACACATTCCAGAGCAGTAGATATCAAATGCCTGCTTTATTTTTGTTGGTGTCTTTAGAAAAAAGCAAATGTACTTCTGTCCATAATTTCTTAAATGTCCAGAATTTTTGCCATGTTACTTCTGGCTGTCACTGTATGGGATCAAAATGAAATAGTGACCACAAGACATGCTATCTATTACTGATTCCCTACTTTTCCCATCAGCTGGCAATTGAATGACACCCTCCTGTCAGCTGAAAGGATCCTGACAAAATGTTTTTGAATTGGAGAGTCTAAATGTCCTTTTGCTGTGAAGATGATTGTCTAGAGAGGCACAGATATGGCAAATGATTGACCATGCCTCAGAGCTTGATCCCATGTTTTTATGAGATGCATCTCAATTGTAGGTGCTTTGTCATGGCTCCTAGGCAGGTTTCCCTGCTACCTCCTTGCAATAACAAGCTGATTAAAAGAAGTCTTCCTGAAAATTAACATTGCTAGCCAGATCAGTTCTCTGACTGCCACTAGAAGACAGCGTCCCGATTATTCTTGTCTGAGTTTTTCTTTCCAATCTGTACAGCAAGCTGTTTCTACTTGCATCTAGATCTGACACATGGGAAGCAGTGGAAACACTTAGCTGGGAATAGCAGGGGGAAGAGTGCCAGCTGTGAAGTCTTAAATTGTCTTAAGCCAATCATAAAATCACACTCTCAGTTAACTAGAGTACATTGTGTGAGGTATGGAGCTCACTGTTGGACCAAATTTGACAGCTGCTCAAGTGTACAGAATTTCTTGTTTTTCAAACACTGTGTTCTTTCTGTGCTTTTATAAAAAATGTATTTTTGAGAATCCCAGCTTTATATAGGAGTTGGATTTTAAGAAAATACAGTGCTTGCAGTCGTAGGACTTTGAACTCTGTGTTGTTGCTGGATGCAATTTGAATGTCAACATACACAGTAGTGATTGCTGATGAAACTTCTACTGAATTACAGCAGCTTACAACTCTGTCCAGAGGTCTGAAATGAACACCAAAGATCAGCATCTGGGTTCTTGCCCAGTGCAATAATCCATATCTTTATTTAGGAAAATTTTATCATCAGAAAGGACTTATATCTTTGTAAAGCTTGAACGGTCTAAGCTGGAAATCTGGAGTCATCTGGAATATTACGCTCAATCTCCATTTCAGTTTCAGACCCTCTTCCCTCTTCTGGCCCCTTTAGAAAGAGGGGGAACTCTTTTTCAGTTCTATATGTGGTGTAAAATAATGATAAAACAAATTCATGTAATGGTTGAACATTAATAGTTAATGCACTTTTCCTCTATTTCTCCACTGGAGTGAATGTAATACAGGCTGCTACGTAAAGCTCCATGCTTTATCCTAATAATGCAGGCTCGTGCCAGCAGCATCACAAGCTCACTTCGGCAAATCTTGTGAGCAGCAGCTCACTGCTACGATTGAGTTCCCCGCAGAGGCTTTTCTGATTGTTGTTTCTGAGAGATGCAGGATGACAATTGCCAGCTGTTTTCCACAGATCGGTAATATTCTGTCAGTATTCAAAAAAGAATTTACTGAACATTTCTTCTATGGGTGTCAGGTCTCATGTAACAATCTCTATGAAGTGGAGCTGTTTGAGCCCCTAGATGGAGAAATGGAGGGAGATTGTGGCTACTGAGTGAAGACAGGTAATGAAGATGCCAAATCACGAGAATCTGTTTTGTGGTTTGAACACACATGCAGTGCAAACTGGGCTGAGACTCTCAAGATAGCTTTTGAATTGTGGTGAACAGTGTGGGAGGGAAGAGGGGAATAAAAATAATTGGCTTCCAGGAGAATACCCTGAATTCCTATAATAATACTTTGTGCTAATCTTCCCATCCTGGCTTATGTAGATGTTCAGTGAGCAGTTCCTGTAGACTGCTTTGTGTGCTTTGCATGCAATGAACTACAGATAACAACTGCAGAAACTCAGCACCTCAAACATCTCTCTTCAGGGTGATTTTTCCTCAAGCAGTGGGTCTTGTCTGCAAACTCTAAAATGATTTTTATTCATTCTGATTACACATAGCAAGGTGAGGATGTGAGACGTGCTGAGGAGCATAGTGAGTGTGGGGTGAGCATAGATTTGATGCCATTGAGAATGAGAAGCTGGCATCTCTGACCAGAATGAGGGTTTTGTGCTAGGTTTGGGTTCACCACAGAGTGCTCATGAACATATCCAAAAGTACAAAAAAGCTGTTTTGCTTCAAGTATCAGCAGTAGGTAAGTATGGGTTGAGGACCATGAGTTGAGCTGACAAGAAGTACACTTAGAAAAATTGTTAAGGAGATCCTGGCACCATCATAATAGATGCAAGTGTAACCAAGCTGGGCTGGCTTAACAGTGTTGCCAATTTCTGCCCTTTTACTGCTAGCCTTGCTTTATTAGTGCCTGCCTCAGAAATGTGTGAGTACATCAGCATTTTGGCATTCTTGCTTTTTGGCAAGTTTGTAGCTAAATCTGTGGTTGAGGTGAGCACTGAAGTGAGACTGCAGTTCTCTCCAGGGAGTAAGTAGATGAAAAGGATTTTTACTTTTTTTACATTGAAACACTATCTCTAGTGCAGCAGTTACCAATGTGAAGTATGGTGTCAACAGCATGTTTTAGGGGAGGAGAACGGATTGCAAGGATGACAAGCAGTATGAAGAGTAAGGAGCTGATGAAGCAGACCACAGCACTGGTGGGAAAATCTGTATTTGGGGGATATTTGTGAGAAATGGCCAAGCACTTTTGATTATAACCTCTGTCTGAAAGCACCTACCATGGGTCCTACTGTTTGGCAGTAGAGTTCTGGACTCCAGATTACACAGCTAGAAGAACAGTGTGGCATTCCAGACCTTTCCTTTTTAGCCTGTTTTGAAAATAAATGTGATACAATTGTGCCAATTCTCTTCACAGAATCATTTTTTAGCCCCTTACCCATGTTCAGGGAATTTCAGTGGAGAAATAAAGATTATGTTAACATTCCACAGGTTTCCTCAGAACAGCATGAATGGCAGAGGTACAAACTTTGGCCTCCAGGGATTAAAAAGGCTGCAGTTTGAGTTCAAGGTGTATGTATTCTTAACCTCCAATCGGAGAGTCAGCCCACAGTCAACACAGGTATATCTTTATACCAAGTGTGAGCTGTTTCTTGTCTGCCAGATTGTTAGGGCATGGGTGAGAAAGCTGAAACACGGTGCATAAGGAGTTGAAGGAAATAGGGAAATCCATCAACTAAAGAGCCTTTGAGTGTTCACCTTGGTGTGCAGGCGGCGCCCTCCCCAACCTACCTCGGTTCCTCAGATGCCCCTAAGTAATTGGTTTGAAACCCTGGAACTGGAGGGTGAGGAGGCTGAGAACAAGGTGGTGGAACAGCCTCTGAGCTTTGCTAAGGAGAGGCGGTCGGCTCCACGCTTGAAGACCGCCTCTTCTGGTAAAGAAAGGAGGGTGATAGTTGTAGGAGACTCCCTTCTAAAAGGAACTGAGGGCCCGATATGTCGTCCTGACCCCACCCGGAGGGAAGTGTGCTGCCTTCCTGGGGCACGGGTCAGGGACATCTCTAGAAAGCTGCCTGGGCTTATTCGCCCGTCTGACTACTACCCCTTATTGGTAGTTCAGGTTGGCAGTGATGATACTGCCAAGAGAAGCCTAAGGGCGATCAAAAATGACTTCAAGGGTCTGGGGAGGGTACTGGATGGTGCGGGAATGCAAGTGATCTTCTCTTCTATCCCTTCAGTGGCGGGGAAGGACTCTGAAAGGATGAAAAAGGCCCTCCTCATCAATAAATGGCTTAGAGGATGGTGCAGGCAGAAGAACTTTGGTTTTTTTGATCATGGGGCAATTTACTCGGCTCCTGGCATGACGGCTGCAGATGGAGCTCAACTGTCTACAAGGGGTAAAAGGATCCTAGCCCAGGAGCTGGCAGGCCTCATTGAAAGATCTTTAAACTAGGTAAGAAGGGGGAAGGGGACAAAATGAGCACTGCTGAAGTTCAGGTAGTTCAAGGCTCAAAAGTGAATTTGATGGGTGACGAGGGTGGAGTTCGAAGGGATGGAGTGTGGCAGGGGAATGCTGCCTCCCTGAAGTGTCTATACACCAATGCGCGCAGTATGGGAAATAAACAGGAAGAGTTAGAGATCTGCGTGCGGTCACATGGCTATGATCTCATTGCGATCACAGAGACGTGGTGGGACAGCTCGCATGACTGGAATGTTGTCATGGAGGGCTATGTGCTTTTTAGGAAAGATCGGCCGGCAAGGCGGGGTGGTGGAGTTGCGCTTTATGTAAGAGAGCAGCTTGAATGTATTGAACTCCACCTGGGGGAGAGTGGTGTAGCAGTGGAGAGCTTGTGGGTAAGAATCAAGGGGCGGGCTGGTATGGCTGACACCGTTGTGGGTGTGTGCTACAGGCCCCCTCATCAGGAGGAGGAGGTTGATGAGGCCTTCCACAAACAGTTGGCAGCAGCGTCACGATCCCAGGCGCTGGTGCTTATGGGGGACTTCAATCATCCAGATACTTGCTGGAAAAGCAATGTGGCCAGGCTTGTGTGGTCCAGACGGCTCCTGCAATGTGTTGAAGACAACTTCCTGATGCAGGTGGTTGAGGAATCGACGAGGAGAGGGGTACTGCTGGACCTTATTCTCACTAATAGAGAAGGGCTTGTCAGGGAAGTAAAGGTCGGGGGCAGCTTGGGTTGTAGTGACCATGAGATGGTGGAGTTCAAGATCCTGAGTGGAAGAAGTAAAGCAAAAAGTAGGATTGCTATCCTGGACTTTAGGAGAGCCAACTTCGATCTCTTTCGGGGCCTACTTGGAGCTGTCTCATGGGCTAGGGTGTTGGAAGGCAAGGGGGCCTGTGAGAGCTGGTCGGCATTTAAGCAGCTCTTCTTCCAAGCTCAGGATCGGTGTGTCCCTGTAAGGAAGAAATCGGGAAAGGGTGGCAGGAGACCTGTGTGGATGAGCAAGGAGCTCGTGCACAAACTCAAAGGAAAGAAGAAGGCCCATGAAATGTGGAAAAAGGGTCTGACTACTTGGGAAGAATACAGGAATGTTGTCAGGGTCTGCAGGGATGCGACAAGGAAGGCTAAAGCCCGCCTGGAATTAAATCTGGCAAAGGGGATAAAGGATAATAAAAAAGGTTTTTTTCAAGTACATTAACAGTAAAAGGAAGACTAGGGAGAATGTGGCTCCCCTGCTAAGTGACGGGGGTGTTCTGGTAACGGGGGATGCTGAGAAGGCAGAGATACTGAATGCCTTCTTTGCTTCTGTCTTCAGTGAAAAAGCTCCCCCTCGGGAATCTGAGACCCTGGAGATTAGTGAGAGGATCTGGGGAATGGAAGACCCCCCTTCTGTCAGGGAAGAGGTGGTCCGGGAGCGCCTAGGCAACATCAATGTTCAGAAATCCATGGGACCCGATGGGATTCATCCACGGGTGCTGAGGGAGCTGGCAGAGGTGATTGCTGAACCGCTTTCGGTCATCTTTGAGAAGTCTTGGAAGACGGGGAAGGTGCCTGAAGACTGGAAGATAGCCAACGTCACCCCGGTCTTCAAAAAAGGCAAGAAGGAAGACCCAGGCAATTATAGGCCAGTCAGCCTCACCTCTGTCCCTGGAAAGGTGATGGAACAGCTTGTACTGGATGTCATCTCCAGACAACTGGAAGAAGAGGAGGTTATCAGGAGTAGTCAGCACGGGTTCACCAGGGGGAGGTCGTGCTTGACCAACCTGGTAGCCTTCTATGATGTTGTCTCTGGCTGGGTGGATAGGGGGAGAGCAGTGGATGTAGTCTACCTTGATTTCAGCAAGGCATTTGATACTGTCCCCCATGACGTCCTTATAACAAAGCTGAGGAAGTGTGGGATAGATGAGTGGACAATGAGGTGGGTTGAGAACTGGCTGACTGGCAGAGCACAGAGGGTCGTTGTTGGTGGTGCAGAGTCCGGTTGGAGGCCTGTAACTAGCGGTGTTCCTCAGGGGTCTGTGCTGGGTCCGGTCTTGTTCAACATCTTCATCAATGACCTTGATGAGGGGATAATGGCCACCCTCAGCAAGTTTGCCGATGATACGAAGTTGGGAGGATTGGCTGACACGCCTGAAGGCTGTGTTGCCATTCAGCAAGACCTGGATAGGCTGGAGAGCTGGGCAGAAAAAAACCGGATGAGGTTTAACAAAAGCAAGTGTAGAGTCTTGCATCTGGGGAGGAATAATTCCATGCACCAGTACAGGTTGGGGGATGACCTGCTGGAGGGGAGCTCTGCGGAAAGGGACCTGGGTGTCCTGGTGGACGACAGGTTGGCCATGAGCCAGCAGTGTGCCCTTGTGGCCAAAAAGGCCAATGGCTTACTGGGGTGCAGTAAAAAGAGCGTGTCCAGCAGGTCAAAGGAGGTGATCCTCCCCCTCTACTCTGCCCTGGTAAGACCTCATCTGGAGTACTGCGTCCAGTTCTGGGCTCCCCAGTACAAAAAAGACAGGGATCTCTTGGAGAGAGTCCAGCGGAGGGCCACGAAGATGGTGAAGGGCCTGGAGCATCTCCCCTATGAGGAAAGGCTGAGTGAACTGGGTCTGTTCAGCCTTGAGAAAAGGAGACTGAGAGGGGACCTGATCCAGGTCTATAAATATCTAAGGTGTGGGGGGCAGAATGGCGAGGCCGGACTCTTTTCAGTGGTGAGTGGAGACAGGACAAGGGGAAACGGCCAGAAACTGGAGCATAGGAAGTTCCGCACAAACATGCGCAAGAACTTCTTTACAGTGAGGTGACGGAGCACTGGGACAGGCTGCCCAGGGAGGTGGTGGAGTCTCCTTCTCTGGAGATGTTCCAGACCTGCCTGGATGCCTACCTGTGCGACCTGCTGTAGGGAACCTGCTTTGGCAGGGGGGTTGGACTCGATGATCTCTGGAGGTCCCTTCCAACCCCTACAATTCTGTGATTCTGTGATTCTGTGATTCTGTGGTCGTCAGCAGTTTGACTAAAAGAATCTGAGTAGTTGATTTCATAGAATGTAAACACATAATTCAAGAGTATTCATCCCGTAATGACTATCACATCTCATTTATTGACAGTGGTTGACAAAGAAAGACTACTAGAGCAATGATCTTCAAGGTCAAGGATATAGGCTCACAGACTTTTCCTCTGAATTGAGTTACGTAGCTGAGGGGTTAAGATGGAAGTGCAGTTACTCATCTCCCACCACAGCTGTAGACAGTGGAGTTTGGGGAGTGTCATCTCAGGTTTGATTCTGTGTCTCAGCTTTGACTACAAAAGGAACTGGGATAACCCACTTCTTCTGGAGGGACATCTGTTAGGCACCTAACCTTCCACAGAATGACAGTGGTCTGCAGTGGCTGTGATCCAAACAAGAAGGGGTGAAGAAGGGAGTTGTGTGGTTCTGAAGACCAGCTGAGATGACAGTCATGGTCCCATGGACTCAACAACTGCAGACAGGAGAGCAAGTCTTAGTGCTTAGCTTAAGATGTTTAGGCCCTTAAGTTACCAGGCCAGCAAAACAGAGTGTGCAAGAGTGCATGGAAAGATGAATGGAGTGAGATGGCCCTTTTCAACAGCAGCTTGAGCTTATCATGAAACATTGCCCGAGGGAGATCAGGGAAGTGGAGCTGGTGGGGAGGGATGTGAGTTCACTGGGTCTGTAGCATAGCGGGGAGTTTCAGCAATTTCTTCACCATCTAACAGCAATGGTACGGTATGGAGAGACCTGCCATTGCCTTTGTTTGATCACACAGTGCCTCTGTGGGCATTAAGTATCACTTTTTGATAAGATTCATTCCTGCAAGATTGGCTTCTTGCTGAACACTGAGAGCAGTGACATCTCCTCAGAAGACCGATCATATTAATGTATCAGAAAGCTTTTTATCTTCATCAGGCACATAATGATTTTAATTTTCCAGCTGTGGTTTTACTCAATAACTTTTCTGGGCCCTGGAGCAACTAGATAGCAGCACAAAGAGCCTAATATTGTGTGCCCATCTGAAGGAACAGATTGACAGTTTTGCCATGCTCATCAGCGTGCTGTTCTACCTGTGATGCATTTTCTAAACTACTTCAGCAAGGATGGAGGAGTGAGCATCCTGGCACCATTGCCTCCATTCAGCTGCAGCTCCACAGGAAAATACTGCTCTGACAGTAGTATAAAAGATATTTCTCTTCTTGTTACTGTGGCATGGAGATCATCCCCCTTCTTATAGGTTCTGAGCATCCTTCCTGAGCTTGAGGTTGTGTGCTAAGCAGAGCGTGCTGAGAAACACATTATCCTGCAGTCCTGCATTTGTCAGATGCTATTAAACAGTGGGGAAAGACAATGGAGGAGCTGGTGAATCTGTCAAATCCTTCTTGTTATTAATGCTGTATAATTCATCAAACCATGACCTAGGAGTGGATTCTGCTGCTAGAGTTGGCCACTAACCGCCTCTGTTGCAGCTGCCCAGAGAATGATGGTCCTTGTTTCTGAAAACAGCCTCTGCCTTTGTGTTTGCCCTAGAGCCTTTCAATTAACACTCCTAAAAGGCTCAGTCTTGCGTTCGAGTCAAATGAAATGCTCAAGTCCTGTTCAGTGAGAAATGTTGCCATTTCACCATTGCGTTTTGGAACAGAAATGAATTAGGGAAAAATTGAAATGATCTGTGCAGCAAAAATCTCAGGAGGTCTCTATTAGGCAATATTAGGTTTTCATTTTTTTTTACTAATGTTATTTATATAATGGACTTCATTGTTTTCTTTTATTCTTTTTTTCTTTTACATTCCCACAGTTGAAATATTTTGATTTATTGTCAATTAAGAAAATTTGCTGATGTTCAGTACTAAATTATTTCATTATCTTCCCTCTAGCAATTATTTCTTGATAATGAAGTACTGCTTGATGGGAGCTGCAGTTGTGGAGCTTGGCATATTCATTCTGATCCTCTCTCGATGCCTGATTTACGTCTCCTGTAGCACATCAGGCAGTTTGGTCAGAATTCAATCTGAAATCTTACTGTCTGATGTAGTGTTAAAGGAGTCTACTCTGTAAGGTATAAAAGGCTCAGACTTTGTTCCCATGAAGCAGTATGCTACAGCAGGGAAATGAAAGGCCATGATGCAGTGCTGAGATTCAAAATGCAAAGTTGCTGCTCAACTCAGAACATTATGTCAAATATTTATGATTTGAGTACTTCCTCTCAATTTCTTTGATATAAAATGAAAATGTAGACACAGAAGATTGAAAATATCTGCCTCTGTAAATGTACTTTCCCATGAAGAAATCGGGGTTGGGAATCCAGTCTGTTTAAAGTCTCCCTTTGTTCTAGACTCCATCCTACTTCTCATATTACCAAGTTTGCCCAATCCTGTAGGTAAATCTTCATGAAGTATCACCTGATGAGTCTCAGGAGCCTGAAGGTCCCTATCTTCATTCACCAACTCAGGCTTAGAAGAGATGGAACAGACTGGCACAGGCTGCCCAGAGAAGTTGCAGATGCCCTATTCCTGGAGGTGTTCAAGACCAGGCTGGATGTGGCCCTGATCTAATGCCTGCTATAGCGGATGACAACTCTGCATGCAGCAATGGGACAAGATGATCTTTGAGGTCTTTGCAACCCAAGACATTGGGTTCTTTGATTCTACGATTTTGCGTTTCAGGAAGGCAGGTGCTTATCTCCTTCCTAAGATCAGCTATAAGCTGAATTTAGCAATTCCAGACAAGTCCACTGGAGAAGCCAGGAAAACCAGGTGTCAGCCTAGGCTGTTGATGGTGACTTATGAAATAAAGAAGTGTTTGGAGCCCTTCCCTGAAAACGAAGAGACCTGCATGCAGAACAGCTTCAGTGAAAAAAAGAGGGACCAGCTGCCAGGCTGTGGCTTGATAATGAGGGACCATTCTGCTAGAGCTGAGTGTGCAAAAGTCCTGGGGCCAAAAAGCGAAAACAAGAGGGAAGCTTCTCTAACCTAGGGTTATTCAGCTGTCATGAAGGGAACCTCCTCTTACAGCTTCCAGTGATGTGATGTATCTCATGTGTTTTAATGTGAAATGCAGGCATGTTCCATGGGGGAGGAGCTGCAGCTCCAATTGTGTGTATTCCCAGCTGGGCCAGACTACTGGAGTCACAGACTGAAAGGTACTCAGGCAGCTGTGGCATGGTGTGCCCTGCATTCCTGGCCAGCCTCAGCAAGAGCTGAGTTACCAGGATACCAGGCTCTGAATGCCTGGCATCTCACAGGGGCAGCGCCTGTCCCCTAAACCTTAACTGTCACCTCTCCAGGCTGACAGTGCTACCTGGCAGAGAAGCAAAAAGTCTGGAATTGTGAAATGTGCTTTTGTTTTTCGGTAGTGATTACCTCTAAGCAGTGTTGCTGCTTTGCTAAGTCAAAAAGAACTAATCCCCTTCTGTCATGGGGGAAAAAATGTCATGGCTGTGAGAACCACGGAGCTTATTTCCAAATAGATGCCTCAGCGTTTTGATATTTTCTGTGGGATTAACCAGCAATGCAGAAAGGCTAATGCATATGCAGAGCTTTCATTTGCTTCTGTGACAATTTGCCAGGGGGCACACTGAACTTTGTCGTGGGGAATGGTGCCATTTCCCCTCCTTCCCTGTGAGGTTAAGCAAAAAGCTTTGTTAGTAACATAGAAACACTTTGCAGCTTATCATCAGCTCTGGGTAGTTTTTCTTAGCTCCTTGCTTCTCATTTCTACTTTCCTTAAATTTCTGTTTCTTTTACCAAATCAGAAAGGGTGGCTTGCTGTTTTATAAGGAGAGAAGCTACATAATGAAAGGTGTGAAAGTGGCACCTGTACTGCAGTCAAAGCATCTTTGCTGACACAAAATAGACACTGAAGAGCCTCTCTGCTGATTTGCTACATTTTTTTCCCTTCAGCATTAGCTGCTTCTAGCTTAAAAGAAAATAAATAAATAAAAATACAGCTTTCTGTGCTATGTATGTAAACCTAACTTCTAATGATGGTTTTGAGCAGTGCTTTTGTGTCCTTCTGAGGCTGCCACTGAGCATCTGGTGCTGATGGACACAGGCAGCAGTCGCTGCAGAATACTAACGCTGCTGCTGGCTCCTCCAATGGCTCCTCTGCTGAAAAATGCTTTAGACTATTCAGCATCCTTACACCATGCTAAGCAACAGGATGGCAGAGATGCCATGCTCAGGGATTTTTTTTTTCCAATTCAGAGCAAGAAGACTGCAACAGCGATGGCTCTTTGTTTGGCATTGCTGTGCCCAGGCTCCTTTTGAAGCTGCAGTCATTTATATGCATAAATATCAAGCCTGTCGTTTGTTGCATGCTTTCATAGCATTTGTGTGACAAAGGAAATGAAGAGAGAAAAGAGCTGAACATCTTCTATTCCAGTCCTAGGAAATGAATGGCTGCATAGTTATGGTGATTATTTTCTTTCTGGTTTTATTAGGTCAGTGTCCTCCACAATTTGTTTTCCTTCCTGTCCTGCTGTCCCACGTAAAGGACCACAAGAGGACCTCCCCCTCCTTCCCCTTTGTCTTTCTCCCACACAGACATGGGATATCTTTCACAATACCTACCGGTAACAATTGTCACAGCAGAGCCTCTTGCCATGTACTGACACAGATTTATTTTGCCTCATTCTTACATTAACCATCTGACAAATTCACTCTGCATCACCGTTTAATGCAGAGATACAAGAATTCTGCTGTAATTGTATTTTTGATCATTCCCTTGGGTTTTCTCTGTTCGCCCTGGGCAAACAGGGCGAAGCTTGTTGTTTGCTCTGCATGCTGTGTATTTCTGCATCTTCTAGATTGATGCTATATTTACTGGTCATTTCTGGAAAGCTTTCTCTGTGTTTTAAAAGACAACTAAAATATGCTACTTATGTAGTGCAGGTTTTCCATTAAACCAGTTGCCAAAGTATCACAGGAATGTTGTTCTGATGCCAGGGGGGAGGAGGGAGAGCTTAGTAGAATTGCCAATAGGAGAGGAGGCAGCCTGTGAGACAATCCCTCCATTAAACGTGGTCTGCACAATGAAAAGCTTGGGAAGCCTTTCTAAGCCCTCACGCACTTAGGCTTTGTGCCCAGGCTTGAGGTCTCAGACATGTAGGTAGTTTCTGAATACCACAGAGAGGGAACCGTTTCAGCAAATTTATCCAGATTACCTGGATGATTTATTGAACTGTCTTGGATCTTTGTTTGCATGCGTCTCTCTTGGCATGCGACTCCAGCAGAACAGAAGTGGTAATTCCACCCCTGCCCTCCATCCAGCCAATGCTGCTGAACTGTCAGAGAGGTCTTGGGGACAGCAGCACATGCAGCCCCTTTGAGCACTCTCACTGCTAAGTAGGGATTTCTTTTTTCTCTTGAGTAAGGGTAACTTTTTGTGCTTCCTGCTTTTACCACTCTTCCCTAATCTTATAAAAACCTCGAAGCAGTAGTATTGTAGTTATGATGGTCTAAAGATCTAAACGGTGCAGGATTTATAGGAAGGAGTAATATCTTTTCCTGAAGAAGGGCTTGTGTGCCTGAAGGCTTGTCTGTTTTGGTTTTTTTTTCCCAAATGTATCAGTTGGTCTAATAAAATATATTGCTTCTGCCTACGAATTTTGCCTTACTTATTAAAACCATTGCCTTCAGGACACAGAACACTTTTAAGTTGGTGGAAAACTCCAGTGTCAAGGTGATAGAGTGAAGTTCAGCAATGTAATTTCCATGTCCCAAGCCAAGTGGTACAAATTAGAACAAGTTGGGGTGAACACTATCCACCCCAGTTGTTCTGCACATCGTTAGGGGTCCTTTCATCCCCGTGCTACATCAATATTTTGTCTTTCCTACATCTTAGCTATAAGAGGCAGCTCTTTTCTAACACTGAAATGCACTTTGGATAATGTGTTCTGTATGCTTCCTCAGTAGAAAGAGCAACTGCTATGGTATGCTTAATGAAACTTCTCTGTCTCCTGGTTATTTTCTCAACTGATACATATCTGCACATTAGTAAGTGAGCTTGAGGGAGGTGAGAAAAAAGCCCAGTGGGACTGAGTAGACTGCTTCTCTGTGAAGGATCAGCTCAGTATTGACAACAATCAAGGAAATTAGTACATTTGACACCTTCAAGGGCTCTTTTTTCTTTTTATACTCACAGGTGAACTTTCTGTGGAAGACATACAGGACCCATTCCTTGTCAGTGTACATATTATCACAGACCCCGGTGAATCCAAGACTCTTCAGCAAGCGATCGATAAGCTTCTGGCCTGGATCCATCCAGAACTCCAGCTGTTTCGAGTCTCAGAAAGACGTGTGTCCAAGAAGCAAAGGAAGCCAGATAAAGCTGGTGTTTCCCAGCCAGCCCTCGCCGTCATTCTGTTTCTGCAAGAGGAATATGGAGAAGAACCCATTTTGCAACTCCACGAAACCTTTCAGCGACCTCCATGGCATTACCACCACACAGAGCGAGTGCATGGGAAGTTCCTCCCTTACATGCCATGCAGCCAGGACTTTTACACTTTGGCTCCAGAGACTCCTCTGTGGGCTATTCGTCCAGTGCATTATGGAAAAGAAATTATCCGCTTCACAATATACTGCAGAAATGAAAACTTTGTTGATATTTTGAAGTTTTATGAGTTAATACTGAAAAGACCAGTATGTCAGAAAAAAGCGGACTTCTGTGTTTTTCCTGTCTATTCTAACATGGAAATAGACATCCAGTTTTCTTTAAAAAAACTTCCAAAGGGCCACACGCCAATGCCAACTGAGTCAGCGGTGTTGGAGTTCAGAGTGAAAGATGTTGGACAGCTTGTTCCTCTCCTGCCCAACCCTTGCAGCCCAATCAGTGAAGGCAGGTGGCAGACTGAAGATCATGATGGAAATAGGATCCTTTTGCAGGTGAGCCCAGTACAGAGTGAAACAGAAGCACAGTGATTGACTTTGTGCAGAAAACCTTAGCCTACTTCAGCAACAAGAAGTGGAGGCTCTCCTACTGCTCTGTGCTAAATGAAAGAGCCAGGGCATTACTGCTAAAGAGCTCAAAAGCCCTTGCTGTGTGTATAAATACTCAGGAAGGCAGTTGTTGATACTATCCAGATATCAGTCAACCTCAGTTTATGCAAAGAATGATGTGAGATGAGGTAGCCGTTTTAAAGAATGAGGAGAGAGGGAATTATGAGTCCAAGTAGAGAAATGATGGCTGATGGGTAAAGTTTTATAAAAAGTATACACACAGAACTGATAGTTCTATAAAATAGCTCTCAGCTGTGAGATTTTTGTGAGAGACAAGAATTCCTGATGTTTTAAATTATTTTCTAGCATCAATTTGAAAAAAAACAAGGTGACAGCACCTGTATTTTGCCCAGTGATTATCAGGATGGGGAGAAAGGAGGTAAAGGAAAAGAAATGCAACCTGGAAAGCAGCCTGGGATACAGATTCACACAGATTCTCCTTTCAGAGTAATCTCAGGTGCTCATAATCAAGTCCTAGAAGATGATTTGTTTGTTAAGACATCTGTAGCCATGATTTCTGGGCAGCGTATCAGCATGCATCACATCTGAGGGAGTTAAGCAAGAAAACAGGAAGGAAGTTTTAAATAGCCACCTGCTCCACAAAGGGTTTGTGTGGCAATCCTGAGTGAGGTTCACCTGCACTCCTTGTCTGTAGAGATGAAGGCATTTGTTGCTGCTTAGCGTATGAAAGAAGGAGTATAGACCTTGGGAAGACAGTTGTTCAGTTTCTGAGGAAGAGTGTTTGTTTTGGAGTGCATTTCATTTGTGAACTCAGCTTCCTCACCCTTCTGCCAAAATAAAGAAGGTTACTCATCACTCTGTAGGCATATCTGTGTTTGGTTGAGATAGCCTGTTAACCTGAGCCACCACCACTATACCTTTAGACAGCAGCCACTTTCACTCCTTTTCCTTTTTTTTTTTTTTTTTTTTTTTGCCAAGTGTTTTCTAAGTGATATAACTGGTTTATGGGATCTTGCACTGATTTCAAGTAAATTCAGCAGAAGGCAAATAAATAAACAGCAAAAAAATGGAAAACACACTACAGGCCTTGTAAATAAGGCTTTTAATTTCAAAACAGTAAATTTTCAGAACTAATAGGCACCACACAATGTGGAGGCAAAGTGAGACTTACCAAACTGCAGGCTAAGATAAGCCTTACAAAAAAATTAAAACAAGATTTTAATTATAGGTATCAAAAGAGAAGAATGAAAGCCTCCCAGTGCAAGATTTTCATTTCTGTTTTCAGTGAGGGTGATAATGTGAAGCTGAACTGCAAGTGGGAATTCAGTTAAAGAAATGGAAATCATCACATAGAACCGTAGAATCATCTGGGCTGGAAAAGGCTTTCTGGGAGTGGAATGAAGCAAAAGAAGTTCAATATGAGCAAAACAGGGGGAGAGCAGAGGCTGAAAAGTCCTGTAGTAAAGGTTCCGTTATACAGGTTTAACAATTTCATACTATCAGGAGAGAAATCAGGAAAATGTCCTGTTTGTACTCAGACATCTTGCAGCCTCCCCATGGAAAGGGGAATGTAGTCTCCAGTAGGCACAGAGTTTGCATCCCTTAAGGCGCATGGACAGTGCTTGTGCCTGCACAGCTCCTGCACAAGGTGCTGCAGGTCTCACATGTGCTTGGCCTCCAGAAAGGCAACTTCAAAGAGGTGCACATGCAGGGAACAGCTCCCAGTGTGTGCAGAGGAGAAATGCTAAGAAATAGAAACTGCTGGAGTAAGGTCATGGGAGTCAAGCCAAGGTCAATCTGTTGGGACTGTGCTCTGAAAATACGTCAGAAGGTGAACAGCAGGAATGGGAAAAGGTGGTTTCACCTAAATTACTCTTCTGGCACAGGAGCAAAAACCTGTCAAAAAGCAGATTTAAGTCAGCCACTGTATTGATGGCCACCTTCATAACAGCCACCCAGCAAGTGCAAACAGGTTAACATCTTAATTCAAGGCAGGGTGGTCATTTAAGGAAAAGGAATTATATGATGAGGCATGGGTTATAGGAGGCATTTGATTTGGAGGTCTGTGGACTTCTTTATACTCTTTGAATTCTTTCTAACTTAAAAGCAAATTATAGTCTACCTTTTAAAGTGAGATATAGGACTACCTTTCAACTTCTTGCAGAGTGGTGTTATTAACAGTACTATCAATACCACACCATTAGTAATAACTTTCACCTCTTCATAATTCTGCAAGTCCAAAGAATGACTGCACCACATTTTTCAGCCTGGACATAAGTTGGTGTTTAGTGATTAATGGAATGTTTTTATTTACTAGCTATTGGTATTTGTACTTTCCTACAGATTACAATAACTGTTATACTTAGAATTGTAGATATATGACTCTGTCAATAACAGGCAGTGATTAATGTTTGAAATTGGAGCATGATTCCATAATTAGATTAACAAGATGTTAATCTTGTTAATCTTGTTTTTCTTTGTGCACTCACAGGTACTCAGATACTTGCCAGCCAAAATAATTCATATTCTTCAAAACTGCATTTTGCAAATGGAATTATCAAAGGGCTTAAATAGAGTCAGTGCAGGAGAAAATAAGGTTATTTACGAGCAGGATAAGTCTGTTTAATATCATGGACTTTGTTCCTTCATTTGCTTGGAAGCCAATTAAAATTGTTTTGTCACAGTAACTTTTGCATGTTGGCAAGTTAGCTCCAGTGGTGTACCTGTGTACCAGCCAATGCTAAGGGATAAGCAAGAACTAAGAGCAGCACTTATGGGTAGGAAGACACCCACTCTGCTTCACCACTGCGAAGCCCAGAAGCAGGAGCTGTGGGAAAAATATGTAAATATTGTGGCTAAGATTATACCAGTTACTGGTACACAGAATATACTGCTAGTTTCATAGATCTTATCCAGATTCCTGGCTGCCTCTGGGCTTAACCCTCACAAGGGCATCTGAAGAGCTGATGAATGTGCATGCCTGACAACGCAGTGTGGGAAGCAGGAGAGGTTAATAAGTGATGTGCTGGCTTAGTCATGTGTGGCTGGCAAGCTAAGGCTAGTGAGCAGAAAGTGCACAGGTGATAGACTCTTCAAATTAGGAGAATGTCTTTAGATAAGGTAGAAAAATAAAGAAGCCCAGTCTCACTACGAATAGAATAGGATAGAAGCCTATCTCACTATGGCAGTAGAGTTCTTAGTACTAATGATTAGTTTTGGTGGGGACGTAGCTGAGTCAGTCTGTAACTTGGATGGGAGGTGATTTCTCAGGTTTTTTTTTATCTCTGTCTTCTTCATTGATGCAGATATATTTCATGTCATAGTAAGATCTCTGATAACTCTTTACATCCAGCAAAATCTCTTGATAAGGTATCTATCTAGTGTTACAAGACACTTATTCTAGTTTTGTAAACATACAGCATACTACTTTTCAAATATGATCAATTCAGATTTAAATTGCATTTGTGGATTTTGTCTTTTTATATTCTGTCCTTCTGAATACATTTTACCTCACAAGTAAAACTTATTATGGTGATGATAAAGACTAACCTTTGCTATTTTTTCTCAAGCTGATTTTTTTAAAATATATTTTATTTCTGAATCAATCCCACTGGTTTAAATTCACTGATTAAACAAACACCATCATGCTCCTATTGAGTAATGCTGGGAAAACCTGTGTTTGCAATAGTGACATAATTGCAGTACAGCCCATTTGACTGGTTCTGATCTTTTTTCTTTATAAGCAGGTAACTTAAAGTAGGCTACAGGAGCACTTGTGGAATGCTTGTCCAGTATGGGCAGCCCATGTTAAGCTGAAAGTATTTCTCTGTGAGGTTCACCCCAAGTTTGTTGCATTCCTGGATTATGTTTCATGAAATTCTTCTACAACCTATTGTAATGCATAAAGACTCTAAATCCCTCCCTGCTTCACAAAGATTTGCGCAGAGATTATGAATGAGTAGCAGATTAGCATTAGATGAGAAAGCCTATTCTGTCAGAGAGCTGATCAATTCAATCTATAGCCAGTTTTGATGTGTGTGTTTTTGACAGGGTCTGGCACATCTCTCTCCCTGAATTTGGAGTTCCTATCAAAACCTACTTTCTTGGTGTGGTGGAAGCTGTGCACAGCTGTTTAGATCAGGTTTTGTTGTCTTAAGAGGCTGATCCTTCTTGCCAGCATCTCCACCAAGCTTGCTCCTGATGCCAGCAGTTTGGTCAGGCTGTGGCAAGACAGCAAGCAATGAAGAAATCAAGCGGTGAGAAGGCTGAAGATAGGTAATTAAATAAAGGAAATAATTCAGAAAGAAATTCAGCCCATGGAACTAAAAGGTCGAGAGAAGAGCTGAGAAGCAGAGAGGAAGCTAAAGAGCAGCTGAATGTGCATGACGTAGAGTCATAGAATGGCTGGGGTTGAAAAGGATCTTAAAGATCACAAAATCATAGAATTCTTAGACTTAGGAAGGTTCCTTTAAAGGCCATCTAGTCCCACTCCTCCGTGATGAGCAGGGACTTGCAAAGCTAGAATTGGGTTGCCCATGGCTTGATCTAGCCTCACTTGAAAGTCTCCTGGGATGGGGCACCATCCACAACTCTGGGAAACCTGTTCCAGTGCCTCACCACTCCCACTGTAAAAGACTTTTTCCCTATATCTAGCCTAGATCAACCATCTTTAAGCTTAAAAGCGTTTCCCCTTGTTCTGTCACATCAGACCTGCTTAAGAGCCTGACCCCTTCTTTCCCATAGAATCATCTATTAAAGGGAAGACTTCCATAGTGCCCACACAGAATTTGTCCCTGTGAAAGTGTCAGATCTGTCTCCAAAAGCCTTGTGTTTCCACGTCAGTTTTGTCCGAGTGTTGCCATTGTTTATCCTTTCACAAACAAGAAGACTGCATTTGCTTGCATCCCTGGTTTCTTTAGATGCCTAGTCTTCCCTGTTACCAACTGGTCTGCTGAAACACGAAGACATTGCATGGGAGCAAGCTGTGTCAGACAATCCAGTCTTCTCTCTGCAACGTAGGAGAAGCATGAACTCCTGCTGATTCATCACGAGTTGTAACTGATTCCATGTGGCATATCTGATATCAGAGTTACTGCATAGAAAAAAGGAGTATCCTTGATTAGTGCAACCAGCAATATAATAAAGAGTGCTATCTTGTACAAGCCCATCAAAAGAATGGGGTGATCTGCTTTATACCTTCAGAGTGCCATATGATCATTTCTGGGTTACCCAGAAGTGTCTTCAATTAAGAAACTGCTGGTACTTTCTTCATGGACACGAGTCTTTTATCTTGTTGAGAAATTTCTTAAGCAAATTAACTCATCAACTGTGTAAATAAACTGACGTTGCATGAAGACATCTAAAGTGACTTCCAGTCATATCTTGTTGACAGTTTAACTCATTTTATTTGATTCTTTTGCACCCATGAATCCCTATCAGTTTATGAAACTGTGGTTAGTTTACTCATGAATATGTTTAATTCTTTATGGCGTTAAAGCAAACATCTTGTTTTGTTAAACAGAAATAGGTTATGGATTAACACACTTCATTACAGATATACTGGAATATATATTTACATTCATCAACAATGCCTAATTGAATTCCTAAGGATTGGCTGTCCTGTAAATCACCTCCAGATAGGCAATCAGAAACAAGCAAAAAAAATTTATAGACATGAAAATTCTTTTCATCTTGTATTTTCCTCCTGTAAAATCACTGCAATGAGAAAGAGAAGATTGTTGTGACAGATCTAGGTCACTAAGATAATATGATGTGCACTAGCAAGATGTTTGAAGCAGCAGTGTATGGAGTTCTTTTAGAGAAAGGGGATAACAAAGTGACCTCCGTGGCTGCCGGGCCTCATCCATTTCTGTCATGCCATATAATCTCTTTTGTAAAATGATCAAGCTCCATCTTTACCATTACTTGCCCCAGAAGACTCTTCTGATGCGATTAGAAACCCTTTAGTAGTTTGTCATATATGTTTCTTAATGGATAATTCATCTTATCTTTCTTTTTTCTTTTTGCCTGCATCTTTTTCATTTTGAATTTATTCTTACTCATATAGGGGTGATTTAAGACACGTGCAGCATTCTGGATGAGGCCTTACTAGTGTTGTATGCACTGCATTAATTCTTCTTTACCTAACTTGAAACTGCTCAGAGTGATGTTTCTCACAGCCTTGTCACTTTGATAGTGCATAGTGACCAAGATCTCTAATTCCTCCTCCTCTGTTATTTCTGACTGACAAGTCCCACAACTGAGACAATGTTTATTTAAAGGGTTTTTGCAGTTCGTCCCATTAATTCCTCTCTCTTTTGGGACTGAAATCAAGCATTTTGTATTACATGAAAAATTCCAATAAAAAGAATCTCAACTGAACTTTTTAAAATGCAAACTTCTAAAAGCCTTGCTGAGATGAGTGGGATGATGACAAGAGTTTATAATTGCTGAGACACTAGGGGCTTAGTTTACTTATCAGTGTCTAATCCCGTATGAGAGTCACCTGGCCTCCAGCTACTCCTTGAGGACATTGGCTCTCCACATGTAACAACTGTTCAAGAATCCAGCAGGTAGGCAACTGAATTCCTCTGGAGGGATGAGATTTGGAACCAGATTCAGATCGTAACCATCAGCTCTCTTTGTCGTAGGTGTCTACAAGCAAGTTAGATGTCTAAAGCTGTCCTTAAAATCCTTAGGAGCTATCTTACTGAGCAAGTGAATTCTGGAGTATTCCGCTCAGCGAACTGGATGAAAGAGATAATGTCCCTGTTGAAAGAAGTGGTATATTCCCATTGAGATGACAGAGAATTAAGTTACTTGCTAAAGGCTTTTTGATGTCTCAGAGGAAAAATAAAAACATTTGCACCACAGTAATAAAGAAATGAGGAATAATGGTAGTACCATACGTCTCCCATTTCTTTATTTTTGTTCTTTAGCTGTCACTAGGGTATTAATGTTGGAAAGCAGAATATGAATGAATCTGAACGAGTCAATATTATCTGAGGATTTCAAGCTAGTGTAATTCAGCCTGCAAGGCAGGGATCCTCTTCCATTTATTCTTGTTTCCTTGAAGGCTCCTTATGTAAATATTTGGGATTTTGGCAGGGTGATTTCTCTTTGTTATTGAAGTGAAACATTTGCTGTGAGCATACTGAATGAAGTGTGCTTCGTAATTATTTGCAGTAACAACTCAACATCGGAGACTTACAGTTGTAAGACTGCCAATTCTGTATTAATATGATCTTCTTTTCTCCTTCTCCTGCTGCAGCAAGCACGCAGTTGGTGTAGGAAGTCTGCAAAGCAGAACAAGCATCCATATCCATCTGTGTCAACAGATTCCCACTTCACCACTTTGCCAGGCTTTCATCCTCAGAGCCACCAATCTGTCCCTGAACCGCCAAAAGAAATGAGTCAGAACAAGGTGCATCATGCAAATGGCCTTGGCCATTATCTTGGTTTCTCCCAGCAGGACCTCAGACACAGTGATCAAGAAGACTTCACACGCAGATCCAGCAGTGCCTCCAGCATTTTGTGGTCATTTCAACGAAGCAAGTCTCTGTTCTGCTTGCCTACAGCGAGTTCCTCCTCAGCCTCAGAGAATGCTCATTTCAGAGAAGCGTTTCAGTTTTTAAATACTGAGTCACCTGCAACCAGGTTAAAAACATGGAGATGCAGCCCTAGGCTTAACATTGATGACTTGGAGGATGCACAGGAGACTGATGTGGACACAGGGAGGAAGCTGTCCTTCTCAGATCTGTCTGTGGTCTCTGCATACTCTGCCCTTAACAGATTTTGCAATGACTTGGAAGCCTCTCTTCCGCCAGGGAAGCAAGCCTGCAGAACGAGTGCAAAGGCTTCTACCAGCGGAAGGCCTGTATCCTCCGTGTGCAGTACCTTTGATCCCATGGATGGTTCGCTGCCATCTCTCTCTGAGTGGCCATCCAGCTCATTCATGGCAACGTCTCTCTCTAAGCAGCCCAAACAGTCTTCAAGAACAGCCCCTTGTTCCCTTGATGATTGTGGTAGCATTTTCCCAGTTTCACCAACTAATGACGAAGAATTTTACATCTGAGGTTTCTCTGTCTCACACCTTCTGGGACAAATTTCTTTTTGTGATGACTGGGCCCTACTTGAGCTTACAGGATTTTTCTCATGGAAGAGAAGGTGATGCAGAGAAGTATGCTAGATGTTTGAAGAAAGCTCCTGGATCCCTCAAGAGATGAATGTTCCCAAAGAATGTACCGTAAAGCAGTCTGAGCTGATGCCCAGTACCTCTGCATGGGGGGAGATGATCTGCACAAAGGCTTTTCCGTGCCAGTGCAGGGCAGAGGGTTCCTATGACTGACCCTTAGACTCTTGGTGAATAAAATTCCAGAAAAGACGCGTAATAATCCAATTCTCCTTGATACAAACTGAAGAGTAATTTGTGACACCAAACTGCTTTAAATTTTCAGAGAAATTCCCTTAACTCAGAAAGATGGGAGTACAAAGAGATCTTTTCTGCTTGCAAGTTCCAAAGGTAGCTATAAGGATGCAGTTCCCAGTAGTGTGTCTCCAATAGGCTCAGAGAAGCCTGTGAGGTTGCCCATCATTCTGTCTAATATCTGAGAGTTTACACTGCTGGGAAGAAAGAAACTCCATTCCTTCCACAGGGAAGAGGAAGCTCCACTGGATATCTTTGCTTTGACTGTACAGAGAGTGCCAAACTGGAAATTTGATGTAACTTTTTCTACTCATCTGCACATGCAACCTGTTCTTTCCAGCTGGGACTGTAGTCTGAACTGCTTTATATAAGCCAGTGGTAATTCAAGTAAACAATATTTACTACCTCTAACTCAGACAATTCAGAGTTTACCTTTTTGGAATACAAAGCAAGAAAAATAACCCAGCATTTTTATACCTTGCACCACCAACCCAAAATATATAACAACTTCATTTTTTTAAGGGTTGTTATTTTTCTGTAAAAATAATTGATGCAAAGATGTATTCTTCATATTTCCAGAGCAAGCGTATTTGTTCTTCTCATACAAGTCTGTCCAAAGGGAAAACAAGTCAAAATTTACTGGCTTTTAAATTGTGTTTTTAAAATACATATTCTTGATAACCCGTTTTGCTACAATTAAATTGATATTCAAAAAAGAATAAATTGTAAGTAAAAAGCCATTAATATGGCAGCTAAGTGCAACTTTAAGCTCAAGGAGGGAAGGTTTAGATTGGGTATCAGGGGGAAGTCTTTTACAGAGAGAGTGGTGAGGTGCTGGCACAGGCTGCTCAGAGAGGTTGTGGATGCCCCGTCCCTGGAGGTGTTCAAGGCCAGGTTGGATGGGGCCCTGGGCAGCCTGGTCTGGTATTAAATGGGGAGGTTGGAGGCCCTGCATGTGGCAGGGGGGTTGGAACTTGTTGATCCTTAGGGTCCCTTCCAACCAAAGCCATTCTGTGATTCATTCTGTGATTCATTCTAAGTCGGATTTATAGATTGGATCATGCAGATTCTGAAAACTTAATTTTGTGCCAGAGAGAAGTGACACTGACTGCAGCTTTAGTCCAGCCAGTAAGAAAATGGCTGTGTTAAAAGGTGGATGTTAGATGCTGCATGAGATCTATACACAGGTTAGATGAAGTTATATGAAGGCTTACCTTGATGGCACTGAATAAAAATGCATTTGTGAAGGAAAATGTTAATATTGCTAGGGAGTCTCACTGTGAAGAATTGCTGCTTTGAAGAAACAAACAAACAAATATAAATTATCATGTACATAATCTAAATAATAGTTGTGAAATTTGGAACAGATCTCCTGGCGCATTGTAATTATTTCAGTAAATGCAGTTTGTGCAAACAGTTCTGGAAGAAGGTCTGAGGGAAACAGAATACATGTTTATAGTGGAAGGAGGGGAATTCCATTAAACTTGTACCTCAAATCCAGATGAGGCCTGGATATCACTCCTTAAGACTTTTTCTTTTTGCTGTTACTTTCTCCACATAGAGAAAGGCATCAGGCTTAAGTGCAATTCTCCTCTTTGTGAGATGCAGTCGTGGTGTGTACCAGAGGTAAGCTGCTCTTCTGTGCTAAATATGATGTATAAAGAGGAAATTCTGTTGAGGCTGTAAGAGCATAGGAGGTTATCAGCCTTCTCCTGTCCTCACAGCTGTTTAGGTTCGCTGCAATTTTTGGTACACCATTCTCTTAAGGAAGGTCTGGGACCAGAAGTAGCACCAATGAAGGATTTGTCATGATATACATGTGTTTCCCTGCTCTGCAGACAGAATATGTGTTAAACACTATGAGGTTTTCCAGTAGCTTGGAAATCACTCTGCAAGCAGCAATGCCCAGGACAGACAGGCTCCATAGATTTGAAATTATGATTTTCTGTCATATCAGTGATAGTACAAAGAAAAATGATGGACTAGAGATCTATATTTGTTGGACTGACACTTTATGAACACTGGCCACTTCTAGATAAGGCATAAAAATGGTTCGAATCTGTTAAAATCTTGGTATTTCTTATTTGGAAGGGGGGGAAAAGGAAAAGATAATTTCAAAATATTTTAATAACACAAATAGCATTTGATCTGGACATGAAATCAAAGTATTCGGAGAATTGATTTCAGCTGATGTGTTTATTAGATCCTGGAATCAGACCAACATCCAAGCTCTTGAGAAAAGCTGATTGGGGTTACCTAATGAAGAGTGGGCTTTGAAATGTCTTTCAGCTTTGCAGGAAGATGTTCAGTGTATCTGGGGTCATCTCCTGACACCACAGGAAACACTGGTGCTGGAAGTCTACAAGCAGGAGTAGGAGAGCTCAAATGACAGCTGTGATGCTTATGTGTGCTATTAACCTGGAGCTCCTCAATCATCCGACCTTCAGATTTTATCCCATTAATCTTAACAGGAAGAAAGCCAAATGAACTTCCACAGACTGAATTTATGGTATCTCCACTGATTCTGTCTCCAAGTATTTCTGTTCTGTTTACTGATACTTAACTAGAGATGAAAGCTTTCATTGTTTACATTCATGGTGCTTGAAATAACTGAGTGTTTTACTGTCAGGAAAAAAGCAGCAAAGATGATGTACATAAAACATTTTGTTTGTAATGGAGAGAGCCTGAAGTTGAAGAGTGTTTCACTGAAGCTAATATTCATTCTCTTTCCATTATTTAAGAAGGCACTGATCTCATCAGAAAACTAAATATGCACAGGTTTTATGGTATTTACCTATGTATCATTTTGTTTAAGTTAAATTATGAATAATGTCATTGATAACTGCAGGTTTTGCCTGGACTTTCTCTCCTTCTCACCTTAAAATGTGTTGTTTCTGTTAAATAAAATAGAGACAAAAAGTCATCTGTGCTTATCCTTCTGTATGCTCATTTATGAAGTATTGCAGACTCGCTGACTGTATTAACTAGGCTTCAACATGAGCGCAGTGACACAGGCTCCCCAGTGCCTGTCAGTGGGATAATTGCAACAAAAGCATAGCAAAAATATTTTTATATTAGGCTTATCTTTGCCACTGCAGACCGGATCTTTTGTTTCTCGTTGTATTATTATAAATCATTTGCTCCAGTAAGGATGAAAGGTGAAATGGGAACTGTGACAAACATTGCTATCTTGTGTGCTTAAACCCCATCTTGGTTTATTTCTACGTTGATCTTCATAAGTGTTTCCTTTTTATTTCCATCTATGTGGTGATATCCGGTATATATTCTTTTATTCCTCTTGTGAGATTTGTCTGCATGCCAACGTTACATTGTACAAGCAAAGCTATGTAGGTTTGGCTTTGTTTAGTTTTCCTGGCTTTCTGGTTTGACCCTGTGGTATCAGCCTAACATATATGACAGTTACAGAGCCACAGAAACATCAGGAGTGGGCAGGGGCCACTGGGCCTTGTCTAATCCAAAGCATCTTCTCAAAGCTGTCGTCATAGAGTCATAGAATATACTGAGTTGGAAGAAGGCTCAAACCTTTAGGTTCCAAGTCAGATCAGGTTGGTCAGAACCTCATCCAGTCATGTTTGAAAACCTCCAAAGATGGCAATTTTGCAGCATCTCTAGGCAACCTGTGCCAGTGTTTAATCACGCTCGTTGTGAAGAATGATTTCCTAATCCGCACTCAGAATATCCCATGCTCTCTGTAGCTGTTGTCAATCACTTTCTTGTTCATCTTGTGCCTGGAAATGAACTCTGAGGAAGATTTCATTATTATCTTCCAAGAGATTGATGTTAGATTGATCAGCCTGTAGTTCCTCAAATTCTCGTTGCCCTTCTTAAAAGTTAGGACGTTTCCTTTCTTCTAGCCTCTGAGACTTCACCAATCACTAGTCTTCCAAACTGTCAAAAAAGAGTGGTGTCACAATGATCCTTCAGCACTATCAGAAGTAGCCCATCCAGCCTTAAGGGCTTGTAAATGGCCAGATCATTGAATATGTGATGCAGTCATTCCCTAATGTGAGTAGTACCTTTCTCCTTCAAGCTTTGCTACTAGCCACAGGTGCCTGGAAGACCTGACAGCAGATCTTGTGACTGAAGAGCTTGTGTGTGAGGACTGAGCATTATCCAGTTGACAGCTTTCTTTTCATTTACAGAAAACTGTAACTGCTCTAGTCCATTGTGAGCTAGTTTCCACTTGTTCAAAGGCTTTGTCCATCTTTTCTTCTTGGTTGAGTGAGTTGTAGGACGTGCCCACAACAATATCTCTTGTTAGCTTCTCCTGGCTTATGAGCTCTCAGCTGTCTTGTCCTCTGTTCCCTGGCAAATATGCATACATTTGTGTTGCTCAGCTGCCTATAGCACAGACTCCATCACTATCTGCCAGTTTTTCCTAAAGAACTTGTATCCAGCCAAGGCAGCTCCAGTTGTGCAACTGTCCCATCACGTATCTAATCATGTTTTTACTTCTGAAAGTGCTGAGATTTTTTTTAGAAGTTTTTTCCAGGTTCACCAGCCTGAGGATTTGATACTGGCCATCCCATCTGCCCAGCAGCATGGAGCTATCCTGCTCTTTGTCTGTATCTGCTGGTCTAATCCTGTCTCACCAAAGAGTTTGGGAGGCAGAGAAAAATTGTGGATGTCTAAACAATGGAAAAAGAGATCAGAATACTGAAAACACCACATTGGTATCAGCAAGGAGATAAGATCTTGTGATTCTTTTCAGAAGCTTTTTAAGGTGCGCAGCTTCATGCCTAGGTTGTAAGTACTGCAGTGGGCAAGCCTGTACACCTGAGCTACCTTCATAAGAGCATACCAAAGGCTACCAAAAGTAATTAGGGTGGTTACATTCTGCAACAGGTTGCCAAGAGAAACTCCAGAGATACCTCATCCCTGGAGGTGTTGGAGGCCAGGTTGGATGGGGCTTTGTGCTTCTAGAGGAAGGTGCCCCTGCCCAAAGCATGGGGATTGGAACTGGATAGTCTTCAAGGTCCCTTGCACCCCAGACAGTTCTATGTTATGTGACTCTGATTCCTTATGTCTGTCTCAGGAAACCCTGTGGTGACATCGATGGCACTTCTGTAAATGTTTTTCCTCCTTTGCGTTCAGTTGCTTTCTAATTTATTATTGGCAGCATCCTGTGAAAGGAAGTTCTACTGCCTAACTACATGTTTACAGAAAGGATCATCTCCTAAGCCTGCCCGCTCTTAACACCCCTTGATAAATCCAAGATTTGCTGCAGGGAGAGATACTCAATAACCTTCTCTTGTTCACCATTTCCAGAATACTCATGTTTTTATAGGTTTCTATAATATTGTCCTCCTGGGAAACCATTCCGTGCTTTGTTTATTCTTCTTACCCCTCTGTATTTTTTTCTATTCTGCTGTGTGCTTCTAGGTCTATTCACATAGATGTGAAGATCTGTCCATGTCAATTTACAGAAGGGTTTGAAGTTGTTTTCCATTTTGTTTTCCATTACTTTCCCAGTAATTTGTAAAATGTGATTTGTTTCATTGACAGCAGCTGAGCACTGAGCTACTTTTCATAAAACTTTATGTAGTCCCAAGGTCCATTTCCAAGTAGTAAAAGTCAGTTCAGAGCCAGGTATCGTGTATGTAAAAAGAGAGTTATTTTTCAACACAATTTACTTGAGAATTGGCTAGACTTTCATTTACAATTTCATCTGCCATTTTATTGCCCAGTTGCTGTGTACTGTAAGGCTCCTGTGCAGCTTCCCCAGTTGTCCATCATCCTTACTATCTTGAATACTTAATATCCTCAAGACACTTCTTTTTCATGAACCCACTCTTTTTCCAGCTTTAAGTCATGCAAAACAGTACCAGCTCTCCCTGTGTGACTCTACTGCCCACCCCGTTCCAGTGTCAGAACTATTTATTTCTGCTTTCTGTTTTCTGTTTCTAATCAGTTATTTATTCACATAACCTTACCTCTTAAACTATCGCAGCATGGTTTCTTCAAGAGATTATAAGAAAAGGCATTGGAAAGCTGCTCTGAGCTGTACGCATCGTTGCTGATGCCTTCTGAAGTATCTAATAGATTTATGAGGCTTGATTTCCCCATATAAAACCATGTTGACTCTTCCCCAGACTGACTCAACATGGTTTCTGTTCTGATAAGGAATTTTCTCAACAGAGTCTGTGTTCTTTGAGCATAGAGCATCCCTTTCCAGCTTCCAGGACTCAGCACAGTGTGAGCTGGAGAGTTTACACAGGACCTATATACTTTCTGAGCCAATCCTATGTTCAGATCACTGTGTGACCAACTGTTCTATTGCGCTACCAATGGATTTATCCTCCATGAATTTGTCAAATTCCCTACTGAATCTCTCGTCATTCCTCCGATTTCCACAGCACCTTATGGCAACAAACAGCGCTGCATTTGTATACTACTGAAAAGATGTTCATGTTTATTTGCAGCTTTCACTGAAGTCATTTACTGAATGCTTCCTGTGCCAGGTGAGCTCAGTGCAATGTTGGGTAATGTTATTTCAATAGCTTCGAAGGATCTTGCCGCCTTGAGTCCAGGAATGAACAGGATGAGAGATCATAGAATCATAGAATCCTTAGAGTTGGAAGGGACCTTTAAAGGTTGTCTGGTCCAACTTCCCTGCAATGAACAGGGACATGCACAGCTCAATCAGGTTGCTCAGATGACTGGAAGGAGACACCTGTGCATGTACATGAGGAAGACATCCAGGTGTGGAATGCTCTTGTCAAGGTGTAAATCTCATGGTGGGAAATGTCTGCAATGGTAAATGGAAGTGGGCGAAAGTTCAGACACTGGATTCATTATCACTTCTTGATTTTTGGCTCTCTTTTGAGCCTCCTCGAGTATCTTTCCCTAAGATATTACCTGATGCCTTTCTTACCATGGATTGTTCCCACTCAGAGGCTACATCAAGGCTGCACGCCTCTGTTTCCAGCATTGTCCCATCAGTGGGTGATAGAGTACCAGCACAGGCCACCAAAAAAGGCTGCAGGGTCTCCTTCTTGGAGATCTTCAAAACCTGCCTGGACACGATCCTGGATACCCTGCTCTATGTTTGTCCCTGCTGGAGCAGGAGTTGGAGCAAACGTCCCTTTCTGCTTGGACCATTCTGCAATTCTGTGATCAGACTTTGCACCCTCCTGTCTTCCCACTTGCTCTTGGGCATCCCATGGGGCATGAAACACAGAACATCAGGATCACGCTGTAAAAATGCTTCTTGCACCATCACAGACAGCAGCCTCTCCTGCTAAACGGAATAATGGTGTCCTAAAGCCGTAAATATCTTGCCCAGGAGGGAACCCAGACCAGGTGCTGGCTAGTATGTGACCAGTGGGTCACAGCAATGCTGGGCTGGCCTTGGAGCTGGATGTCAATATTCAGCCCATTAACACGCAGATAGAATGTGTTGTTTCCAGCCACAGAAAGAGCATCTGAATGAAGTCTTAGAGAGAGATGAATAACTGAGCATATGCACTCAGCCTCTGCTTTGACTCAGCCTTTTGAATTAAACATGGCTCACTTTGGAATCACTTGTCCTTTTTAATTACTTTCCTCCTGAATATATGAGACAAAAAATGCAAACAAGCTTGGTAGATGGAGGCTGTTAATTTAACTTTCTCAGCATAAGTAATAACTGCTGACCATCAGTACACAGTAAAATGGTGACTGAGATGGTTTTAGCCAAATCTGACCGGTTAGTGAGAAAAATACCTAACCAGTTTTAAGACTGAGGAGAGGTGACTATGGATTGCCTGTACATTTTCTAAGGGGATCACAGCAATGCAGCATGCTATTTTCTAACCTTTTTTTTAACTTTTTTTTTTTTTTTTTAAGCCACCAGCCTGCAAGAGTTACTAGTGCCATCTCGTGGTCCTTGAGCACAAGTGATGGAGCAGGGAGCTGCCGTCCCCAGCAGGTGGTAACCCCAAGGCCCGCATCAGGGTGACCCAGCATGGTGCCCCCAGCAGAAAGCAGCAATGCCATGTCTGCTCCCACGAAAAGCATTGGGTGCTTTGAACCGAAAGTCCCTGAGGAGCACATTGTGTGAGTGGTGACACTTGTTTCAGAGGGCAGTAGACCTCAAGCCTTGCTCCAGCCAACCGCTACCCAACTCTGCAATGCATTTTGGTTTTGTGCTAGGCTCCTGCACAATCAACTTGCTTCATTGCCCTCCCTTCACTCCCAGAACTGGTGAGCCTCGTCACCACGTTGCTTGGTGACCTGAATGGCTCTGCCACGGCCTTTGGCTTTTCTGGGGTTGGAGCTGTGCTGGGACCAAGCCGAGCATCCGCTGTGAGCCAGCCCTAGAGTGCAGGGCAGTAAGCCGGCTGCCTGTCACAAATTCCTCTATTACTTGGATGGAAATTTCAACCCTCCTGGTACGGGGATAATCTGCTAAGTATGACCTGAGTCCTGCCAATACAATACTGCCTGTCAGGCCCAGCACCCAGCAGTGCCACCAGCGCCGGCTGGCTCCGTGACAGGGCCTCCAGGAACCCGTGTGCGTTAAGAATGCAATGCATAGCACCAGTTCCATAATTCCTCCTACTTTGGTGAATTAACAGCTGTGCTTTTGTAGCTCATATGTGCTATTGCATAGATATTTTTTGAACTGAATTGTAATAATGATTTTTTTAATGGTTTCCCATCACAGAGCTATTTATTCCCCCCCCCCCAGTCTGTTGTTATTTTGGCTATGAGAAAGCAAAGCTTTAATTTATTACTCTGCTTCTGGATTTTGACTGGTTGCCAGTGTTGCCTCGCTGTGCCACGTAAATCCACAGCAAAGCTGCCTCTGCCCTCTGCATCTCTCCCAGGCACTGGGCTGCTTCCTTCCAGCAGCAGTTGCTCTCATCCATTCAGACAGAACCCAATTTGGGGCTGAACCTGTGGTGCAACACTCATGAGGAGCAAGTCCCACTTCTGTGCACATGGTTGCTTGTTGCCTGATAGACACAGTGGCCATAGACACATCTTATCTGGATGCTGATGGATGGTCCAAAGAAAACCTGTCTACACTCAGAAGTGACAGCTAGCTTGCAGCCTGACATGAATGAATAGCAAGATTGAACAGATTTTTTGCCCCAGGCTTCCTCTGCTGATGTGTTAAGTTTGGCAGCATAGTTTGGAGAAGTGGCAGAATCTTATTGGAGTTGTGTACAAAAAAGACCGGGGAAAAAAAAAGAAGAAAAAAAAAAGAAGAGATGTGTGAATTCATGTTGATTATTTTGAAGCCATAAACAAGTGGCATCAGAAAAGAATCTGACAACCATATGGACTTTCAAAAGTGTGAAATCTTCTGAAAATGATATGCGATGATGTAAAGACTTGAATGAATAAAAAGAAGACTTGAGACATGCATGGATGGAAAGTACAGACAGAGGACTGGAATCTGCAATATAGGAGCTAAGATTCTGGGTAAGATTCTGAAAAGAATGCTTTAGAAAAATCAGCATGTAAAGCAAAGTATATTAGAAGTTGTCACATAAAAGAATTCTCCAAAAGTGATAGGAATAACAGTCAGCCCTGCTTCTTATTTCTGGTTTCCAGAACTCTTCAGGGAATTGCAGTCTCAGGGATTGAGCACCAGCTTTTCCATGAGACAGCCATCATTTTCCTCAAAGGCTCCAGTGAAGATGCCACATGCAATCTGAATTTCATGCAGGGCAAACACACAAGTAGAAGAGAGAGACTCCCAGCTGAAGGGAGTCACACTATTTCCACTGAGTTTAGTACCTCATATGGCAGTGACAGGTTTGGCCCCCAGTGTTCACTAAGGGGATACTGCCTATCCCAGAGCTTTGGAGGTGCTGGCATTGCCCCTGAGAGGCAAGGATGACAAGAAAACCGAAGTGCACGTGTTGTGACTTTGGTGTAGTGCATCTCCATACACTCTGTGTGTGTATGTAGCAGGGACATCTCCGTGACACAGGGCCTGACAGCTGAAGGTGCATGATACAAAGTCACCTGCGTGCCAAATCCAGCCACAGGAGCTTCCTGACTCATAAGGTATATCAGAAGTCCAAAAATCGAGTGCCCATGGGCGCTAGAGAGAAGCCAAGCAAAGGGTGCTGATGTGCCCCAATATCTACACTGAGCTTTGAGTGTCATGCACCTGAGTCTGGTTAGGAGGGGAGAAGGAAAGCAGAACGACGAAGAGGAGGGGTGATGAGTGTTGAAGAGCTATTTGCAGGGGCATCTCATCACATCCAGACCAGAGCCACCACACTGCGTGAGGTCTTACCTGCTAGGGAAAGAGAAACTTGAGGAGGCTGGGTTCTGTCTCAGGGTCTAAGCTTAAATGCTAGCACCCTGAAAGTCTGATGCCTTTCCCCTTCAAGTTATCACAGCACACAATACTGAAGGACAAAAAATAAATTACAGCAAAATCTGTTCCAGTTTGATTTATAAATGGCTCTGATTTGTCTTTGATTTCAGCTTCTCATTTGGCAGCTGTCCAGGCCCAAATACAGCAGAGAGAAAGAGAAGTGAAAAGCTGAAAGTAGAGAACAAACTGACTGTGCCATCCTAAAGAAGCTGAATGCTCAGGGAAGAAATGGTCTATCATAAGAAAACAGATCAGAGCAAATAAAAGGTGTTCATGCATCAGTAGAAATATATGATGAAATGAAATGTATGACGTATGTGAAATGAATCTACTGGCATTGTTTGAATATTGATTCTGACACATCAGCAGAACTTTGGCTGTGAGGACAGCATGGTTTGGGAAGAGAAAGATGATGCTTTTTCTCCTATCCTAGAATGCGTATGACTGCGGCTCACTGAAACGCAGTGGGCTAGGTCCAAAGAAATGCAAAGATGATCAGTGCAGGAGATTCCAGAATGAATTAAAAGATCCTAGCTTCTCTCTTGAGAGAGTATTTGTGGTGCTTTGAAAACCCGTAACGTGTTTTTGTTTAGTTCAGCAAAGGTGTGTGGGAGTTAGTAATGATCTTCTGCAATCAAACTGTCAATGGCTTTGTAATTGAATGGAAATGCTGCTACTGCAGCCCCTTCTTGTTGGCATCCTTCTGGGAAGGGAGCACCAGGCTGAAGTAGCTGTTCCTACCTCTGCCAGTAACAGACATTCCTTGAGCTGCAGAGAAAGCTAATGATCCATCTGCAACATGGTGCATAGGCAGGCACTCATGTGAGGAGCTTCCAGATCCAGCTGCCTAACCTAACAAATTTCTGAAGTGGTTGGTTCAGTACTACAGCCAGAGCAGTGTGGAAAGGGCTTGTGCACCCAGCAGCTCCTCTCAGCTCCAATCATTGGTGGATATCCTGCCTCCCTACAGGCTTTATGGGTCTTCCACAAAGTGGAACGTTTCAGCAGGAGGACTCCCTTGAGCAGCTCAAGGGAGGACACAAGGGAGGGAAACAGGAGCTCCTACAGGACACCTACAGCTAGATCACATTGCTGAGAGCCTGGTCCAAACTTCCCTTCCATTACACCATTGCAACACCCAGCAGTCTTTTGTTGCTCGTTGGCATCAGCACAGTCACCAGTGAATATAATCTCTGTCAACGGTTTATGGGCTGGTCCGGCCCAGTTCCGTGACCAGCAGGGCGGAGGGATCTGCGGATCCGCGCCTCTGGGAAAGGGGAAGCAGGGGACCCCAAAATACTTGAAAACAACAGCACTGATCTGAGGTGGAACAGATGATTTTACTAAATATAGTATTAGTAAAATACAATGAGAGAGAGAGAGAGAGAGAGTCTGTTTGAATTGTATAGACCTCACCACAATGCTGGGGTGAGAAGTGCAGTCCAGTTGAGTGACTGAAGTACAGACGGCGAAGCGCAGGCGGCGAAGCGCAGGCGGCGAAGCGCAGATAGCGAAGCGCAGACAGCGAAGAGCAGGCGAAGAAGAAGGATCAGGTGACCTTGCTTGGAGTTATATCCCCTTGCTGACCGCAAAGTCTCCTGGGGAAAAGTAGTTCTTCTCCGACGGACGAACATTCGGCAGATATCAAACCCCACCCCCAGTGCATTACATGATGTTATGGTGTGGAATACTGATGACCAAAAATCATAAAACCATGACATTCCACCCCTTATTCTACATCACTACATCATGCTTAACACATGGGATTACAGACTGCACTCCCCCAACATCAAATTCCCTTGTGGTACACACTGAACATCCCCGTTTTTCTGCATCACCCACCAGGTGGACCCAGGTCCCTGGGCAAAGACAGTTCCGCGAATAGGTTTGCCCTTCCCAGAAGCAGGAAAAACCCAAACTGCTTTTCCTAACATGTTCTTTACATGTACTACAGGGACCTTATCTCCCTCTACAATATGTAGGGAGCTGGATTGGGTAGGACCATCTCGACTGATTGATCCTCTGGTGTTAACCAGCCAGGTGGCTTCTGCCAAATGCTTCTCCCAGTGTTTAAATGTTCCGCCACCCATTGCTTTCAACATCGTTTTTAACAACCCGTTGTAGCGTTCGATCTTACCAGAGGCTGGTGCATGATAGGGGATATGATAAATCCACTCGATGCCATGTTCTCTGGCCCAAGTATCCACAAGTGAATTTTTAAAATGAGTCCCATTATCTGACTCAATCCTTTCTGGGGTGCCATGTCGCCACAGGATTTGCCTCTCCAGACCTAATATGGTGTTTCGGGCAGTAGCATGGGGTACTGCATATGTTTCAAGCCACCCGGTTGTTGCCTCCACCATGGTGAGCACATAATGCTTACCATTGCGAGATCGTGGCAAGGTGATATAATCAACCTGCCATGCCTCCCCATATTTGTACTTTTGCCATCGCCCTTCCTCCCACAGAGGTTTCATCCTCTTAGCTTGTTTAATTGTGGCCCACAATAAGTGGGGTGCAGTGGCCACACTGCACCAGTCTCCTTCCATCCCTGATGTTGAAGGTGGAATTTGAAGTTAGTCCCAGGAGGGATCAGCAAGAAACCCAGGCTATTTTCAACCCAGGTCATTCTATAATTTTATGATTCTATGAAACTGACACCAATGGGATTGTGATGGAATTCTTAGGGGGACAAAAGGCTCCTTTGCTATTTAAAAAGGAAACTCTTGAGAACAGTTTTAAATGCCATAATCTGTATTTTCAGACTGTGGAGTGACAGGCTCAAAGAAAAGCATATCAATACCTTCCTTATTTCTTTATTTAATGAGGAATGGGGTTTAGCTGAGGAATTCAAATGATTGACTGATAGGTATTTAGAATTCTTGAGGGTCATAAAGATCAAGGTAAATGGATCAATCCAAAATAATTAATTTTGACACTGTGACAACTGCTTGCTCTGTTTTTCCCCTATATTTGGATTTTTTTTCCCCTTCTTGAAGCACCAAAGTAAAGAAGAATCTTATTTTACAAGGAACTGCAATTTTAAATGTCCCTGTATTTGACAAGTGCTCTTCCAGACAGATGTAGCTGTTGTATCTCTAAAAGAAGAAAAAAAAACACTGAAAAACAGCCATTTCTTAATTTCATGATTCATTCATCAGCTGGTCCTTTGACACCTTCCCTTAATTAATAGAGTTGTTAACAGGAAAAGCAGCAAGAGATACAAATTAAGCAAGAAGAAAAAAATCCATTGAGAAATAAATGTTTGATATTTAATTACAACAGTCGTGCGGTGAGCATATGTGCTATGCCACATCTCAAGCAAAATCAGCACATCATTGTATCCTTGAAGAAGTGACCTTCAAAAGAGCAATTAGCTTTCTAGCACTTTTCCTTTTCTTTTACTGATGAAGTTTCTGGTGAAGCAAGATAGTTTAGTGGTTGAATGTCATCTTCTTCCAGAACAAACGTCTGGCAGGGGCTGGGAATATAACAGTGCTAAGGGTCCTATTGTGGAAGGCATCTCAGGACAAAAGTGCATAGAGAACAACTCCAGATGTGGGGATTAACCTGTAACACCAGCAGACATTCTGTAGTTAATAGCACATACCATTTGCATGGCTTCACACAGGTCTTTCTACCCCAGAGAAAAACCAGGAGCAACAACACTGAGCCTAGGCAAAATGTCAAGCTGCATACAACAGAGAAACCTAAACAAAACAATAGTGTCTTTGTGGGTGCAAACCCCATCAGACTTTGATTTAAAGGAGGAGAAGATACGTATTTTTCTCTAAGGAATAGGCCTGCATTACAGAGCCTTGGCATCTCAGCTTGCAGCCAGCTCTCTACTCTGCAAGTACATCTCTACTACTCTCCAGTTACATCACAGTGAGCCCATGGCTGGATAAGAAACAGGCTGCACCTTGACACAGGAGAGGGCAGCTTTCCAAAATTATTGCCAAACTTGGTATTATTTTGAGTCTCCTGACCTCCAAGATCTGCTATGGCTCAGGGAAGAATGCTTCAGGGCTAATATCTAAAAAAGAAAGAAAAGAAGACAAGAAACTTCATGCTGGAACCTAGCACTTGTTCATATGGGTACATGCTCACCTACTTCTCCAGCTTGATCTGGTTTCCAGATCTCCTATTTGGAGCCATCTGTACAAAGATGAACCACAGGCAGTGAATCGGAGGCACCACAGTCACTACCAAAGAAAGCCCACCAAGCTCTTTGGTGAGTTTGCTTAATTGTTAGTTGCTTCAGGATCAGCAAAGTTCCTTTCAAGATCCCTTTACTGGGAGGTTTTTCTCCCTGGCTTTTACTCTGCTGTCTCTTCCCTTTTTCCTTCTGCAGGAACATCTGCAGCAATACAGAAAACAATTCAGTTTCAAAGTCATTTCCCAGCGCCCAGAGGTGATCCTATCATCCTGCCTCGGTGTGACCCAGAAGTCCCATCACAAATGAGGCGCTATTACAGAGGCAACAGTCCAGGGGGACTGAGAGTTTGTGAATAGCCTGGAGACAAGCTGCTTTGCCTCTTGCAAGCATTAACATTCATCATTAAAATCGTGCAAGGCATATCTTGGCTCTGTAACAAGCTTTTTCTGCTGCTTGTTTGCTCAGCTTTCTCTGTTGTCTCAGCAGATAGTGGGCAAACCTTGGCAGAGATTGCAGCATTGCTTTCCAGTGCTGGTGGGTAGGATGATGCTGTGCAAATCAATGCTTATTCCCATGGGACTGAGATCCATGTAACATCTTCAGCCCTAACTCTTCGGTGAGAAATATTTCTCCTATGGTTAAGATCCTGGTGCCAGAGATCAAATACTGCCCAAAGCCTCAGCCTGTGATAGGTTAGGAGGGGAGAAGGCCGGACAACTCCCAGCAAGGTTGGGTCATCGCAGAAAGGCAGGGGGGAGAAACTGATGGCATAGGGCCAGCCTCTGGCAGCAGACTCAGGTCGATAATTTCTTCAGCTTTTTCCTGAGGACTAAAGAAATTCGCTGTGCCTACTAGTGAGAAAAACCCAGGGCTTATTCTTAACAGCTAACTCTCTCCCAAACGCAGCTGAGGGGTATGGGAGCTGTCCTTCCAAGAGGCAAATGGTACCTTCAGATGCTCCATTGGGAAAGAAAGGACAAAGTGGTCTCAACAGCTGTACTGACTTGTTAAGGAACTGCATGCCAGGCCCAGGTTTCTGTTGGTACAAACCTGCTCAGGCCTATGAAGGATATGTGCTAGGGCAGTTTCCTTGCTGGAAAAAAAAATATGTATAAAAATGCATGCTATAAATGCATACATTCTTTATAGAAAACTGTCAGCAGGGAAACAATGTTGTATAACCAGGGAGAATTTGCTCTTGCAGAAGGCAATGGTCCATTTCTCAGCCAAATCAGCCACACTGCATTAAATTGGATACCAAGAGGAAGAGCAACCCACCCACATTGCTGTAAATCAATGCTTCATTGCCCTTTTTTGCACTGACTTTTATTGTCCTCAGTTAACAAAGAGGTATTTTCATTTGAAGGAGGATGCCAGTGCCATCGTGAGTGTACTTACTGATCCACTTCTGGCTCTCCTGCTTTACCCTCATCCTTATTCTCTAAGCTGACCTTGCTTCTTCTGCAGCATGACTGCTCATCCCTGTTCAGGGCTGTCCCTTCAGCTGTTCAGCTGTCCCAAGGACAGTCTCAGAAAGCTGAATACTGCAAGTCTATAGGGGCAGCAAGCCAGAGGCTTTGCCTGCCATCAGCTCATAGTGCTGCAGGACACTTTGGGCTGATCCCAAGGGGAGAGCAGGATCTGGCACCAGGGAGGCTGTCACAGGCTTTCAGATTGCACCAGGACACCAGGGAAGTATCAGCCAGAGTGTTTTGCTCTTGTCCTGGTGCTTCTCAGAATGTTCTTTTGCATCTCCTCACACACCTTGAGCAGAAACTTCCTCATCCTCCTCAGGGCACTCTTGCTACAGTGACTCAAGGATTTTGCAGATGCCAGTGGAAGTGTCTTCCCTTGCCCACCTTGCTCCCCGTGCAGTGTGCTCCTTTTGCTTTACAGGCTGCCGTGGGGCTGCCTGGGGAAGGCCATCAGCGCTGTGCTGTGCTCTCCATGTGGAAAGTGGCATTCAGCTGCTCACTCCAGGGACTGCAAGGAAATACTGAAGTCACAGTAGACAGCATGTAATGACAGACATCCTAGCTCCTGCCATCCCTGGCCTCCATCAGAAATGGTGCTTGCACATGGGAAAGAAAAAGGGAGACATCTTAAATCCATAATCACGTTCCTTTACTGATGAAAAGGAAGAAACTATTCTTCTTTTTGGATTTCTATGCTTTTTGGGTTCTGCCTTGTAGCAATGCCAGAATGACAAGGGCTAGGTATAAAATAGAAACCTAGTTAGAAAGCCATTCTGAAAAGACCCTCCAGTTCATGCTTTCCCCTCTCGCTGCCCCTCCAGCTCCACGCAGCAGCCTCTAGGCTCTGTGCTTAAAGCCGTATCTGCCTGTAACTCACTCCCAGGGCCGGTGCTAGACCTCCCTCTGAGAAGCACATGCACCAGCAGATAATCCAGATCAATTTACCTCTGCGTACCTGGCAGAATGCTACTGTGCAGCGACCAAATATCAGAAGAGTTAGTGGTTAATTAGGATCAGGTTAATCCCTGCTGACTGCCTGTTCCTGTGCAAAAAGGGCACTAGAGGTTAGAAAGTATTAAGTGCCTTAAATGTCTACTTGCATAATGTGAAAACCAAGTGAAGATCCAGACTTTGAGCTCGGAAGTGTTGATGCAAAATTATTTACCCCAAGAAGCATTTAAACATGCATTCTATCAAAGATAGAAAATCCAGTTGAAAATTTCTCAGAGGAAATGTAGCAGATGTTTGGTCACAGAATAACCACCCAGGAACACAAAGGAGGCATCTACAGAAAAAAAAAAAGCCTTAAAGACTCTGAACATTCCTTTCATCTTCAGCTTATGAAGTATAAGTTGTGTAACTGCAATAAGACTTTTCTGGGATACAACTGTACCCTGTTTTCCATTTCATCTGTTCCTGTTTATCATAAAAATACAACAGCTAAGAATTAGATAGCTTTGCATTTACACACAGTCTATGATACTCCCATGGAGCCTCGCTTTACAGAACAGACACATTTTCTTGCTAATATAAAATTATTTAATAGATTCCTGGCAACAAAATATAGATTCCAATTTGTTTCAGTGCTTAACTATTTCTAAGCATGTAATTTTTTAATGGCATATCAAAACATGGAGATCCTTTGTGATTTCTTCTTTTTTAATGTAGCAGATACTTTAACTGAGAAAGGATCTTAGAGCAGAGAATTGGACAGCTACTTGAATGCAAATAGTAGTAGAATGGTTTTTAGAAATAGGACATGCTAGTGAAGGATCTACAGGCCTACGAGAAAATGGCAAATTTATTTCTTTCTCCATATACACTGATAGATTTTTGGCCACTTCTTGCCTTTTTTTTTTTTTTTTTTTTTTTTTTTTTTGCCATTAATACATTTATGTAAGGGGCATTTATGTAATAACAGGTCATTAACTCCTTTTGAGGTCATCTGTTCTTGTGACTTATTCCCCATTTACAGTCATAAACTTCTCTCATGATATCAGCTTGGCCACTGGGGCAATGTCTATGATGTCACCAAAAGGGATTATGGTGTAAGGTCAGGTGTAAACTGCAAGAGCAGATCAGCTCCCAAAGAATAAAAGTTTTGTTTTGCCCTGCAAAAGGGAAGCACCCACTGCCCACCCTTCCTCCTCCACCTGTCATGGCTGAGCAGGACCATCACAGTTTTCCTAGATGGAGCTGGCTGGTATTGAAAGGATCCTTTGCTGCTGCCACAAAAACCCAGTGAGGTTCTGCCAGTGGAGCAGGGCTGCATTGGGCCCTTGATGTTTGGGGCATGCACCCACACTGCTGCTCTTCAGTGCTGCAGTGGCCACATCAGAATGGCAGGAATACAGATGTCTACTTAGGAAAGAGAGGGGACCAAGAAGGTCTGGAGAAATACTGGTTGTACAAGGTCATCATCTGTGAACTGGATCAGAAGCGTGGGTGAAGAAACACTGAACACTAGGAGCAGGGTATGTCTGCTCTGACTGGGTTTGGCAAAGCATCATTCAGCCTGGATACACCTGGATGGTTCAGGCCACATGAGAAGCAAAACCACTGGTGATGAACTGGTTGGTGCAGAAATACCCTGAAAATAGTATTTTTCCACTGTGGAGATTTCCATTTGATATCATCTGTCTCTTGCCCACTCAGTCAAATCCCTCTTTCTGGGCTTCTTATAAGAAGTCAGCTCTGCAATTGGATAAACATCTTTGTGCTATCATCTTCTGTTTTGTTCACTATAATCCCAGCAAGATCAGTAGCAGAAACTGCATTGGCAACATGCTCACATGAAGACCACTTCCAGTGTCATTTCCTTGGCATCATTTATTTGGAATTGTAGGAGACTGTAATAGTCAGTTAGATAAGCATTTGGGGGGGGAGTGGGGGAGGTATCTGAATTCAAATCAGCTTTTACCACACTTTCTATTCCTTGTCAACAGCAAATATATTTAAGTTGTCAACTCAGATAGCCAGCTGGAAGAAAAATGTGCCACCATGTTGCTCCCCAGCTCTGCTTATGGTTCACTGGCTTGTCTTATCTGAGTGTGAATTTCTACCAGCTCCTGGTGCTGGGACTACTCCCTCCCACATACAGTCTAAGTATACAGATACCAAAAGGGCAACAGTTCAGGGCAGAGGTGACATTTCACAGAGTGGCAAGTAAACTGTACATGCTGATGCAGCACCTCTGAGCTCCTGCAGACAGCAAAGGGATTGATCTCTGACCACAACCATCACGGGTCAGCTAGCCACAGAGAAAGGGTCATAAGACTCTTATCACAGCCAGAGGGTTGTGGATGATGTCTCTCTGTCTAGGTAGGACACCAGTCATGAGTGATGTCCTCCAGGGGTCCATCTTGGGACTGGTTTTCTTCAGTGTCTTTATCAATGTCATAGACAGTGGGATCAAGCATACCCTCAGCAAGTTTGTGGATGACGTCAAGCTGAGAGGTGCAGTTGACACAGTAGAAAGAAGGGATGCCATCCAAAGGGATCTGGACACCCTCAGAAAGTGGGTGCACATTAACATAATGAGATTCAGCAAGGCCAAGTGCAAGGTGTTGCACTCGAGTCAGGGCAATCCCAGATACATGTATGGGCTGTGAGATGAACTCACTGAGAGTAGCCCTGCTGAAAAGCACTTGTAGGTCCTAGTGGATGAAAAACTGGACATAGGCCACCAGTGTCCACTTGCAGCCTGAAAGGCCAACAGTATCCCGGGCTGCATCAGAAGAGAGGTGGCAGCAGGGAGAAGGGGGGGATTGTCCCCATCTGCTCTGCTCTCTTGAGGCCCCACCTGGAGTAGTGCAACCAGTCTTGGGGCCCCAGTGCAAGAAAAAGATGTTAGATCAGGTCGAGAGGAGGGCCACCAGATCAGAGGGCTGGAGCACCTCTTTGGAGAAAGGCTGAGGAAGTTGGGCTTGTCAGCCTAGAGAAATGAAGACTGGAGAGATCTCATTGTGACCTTCCAATACTTAAAAAGAAGCTTATGAACAGGAGAGAAAAAGGATTTTTACATGGATAGGTAGTGACAGGACAAGGGTGAATTCTTTTAGACTAAAACAGGAGAGATACAGGTTAGACGTTAAGAGGAAATTCTTTACTCAGGGAGTGGTTAGGCCCTGGCACAGCCGCCTAGGGAAGCTGTGAGTGCTCCATCCCTGGAGACACTCTAGGTCAGGTAGGATGGGGCCCTGGGCAGCCTGAGCAGCTGGATGGCACTGCCCAGGGCAGGGGGTTGGAACTGGATGGTCTCGAATCTTCCAACTCAAGTTATTCTTTGATTGTACTGTATTTAGAGTCTACATGGAACAGGCTCTACTGCTAAGATCTTCATGCAGAAAATGTATATAAAGCAGGATGCTGAACTGCTGAGATCATCTCTTTGAAGCTCATGCATTTATTTTCCCAAACAGAGCTTCTAGCACCAATTTTCCAATGCTAGCCCATCAGCCCTCACACCTCACAGGGCACCCATGAGCTCTTCAGTTTCTCACAGGGAAGAAAGCTCCAAACCTCAACACTGTGCTATAAAATCACTGCTCTACTGCTCTACTCACAGCAGTAGTGATACAGAAGAATGAAAACACACTTTGTTCTGCTGAGCTTCTCTGAAAGAGAACCTCTGCAGTAGTCATCCTTTGAAAAGCCAGGTTTTGTCTTCAAGCCCCAACAGGGGAGCAGTGCAGGAGGCAGAGGCATTAGCTGTTTTTATGTGGCATGTGGATAGCAGTAAACAAATTCACCTGAACTTGCTCAGCTAGGTGTTTTGAGGCTCTGCAGCTAACCACCTCCCCACAGAATAATCTCTGTATTCTGAAAAGATGATGCAAATTATTCTTATCCTGAAATTCAGCACAATCTCCTTCCTAATTGAGCAAATGTGTGTGTATTTTGCAGTGAGAGCTCTCTAGTGCATCAGAGATGTAAGCAGGAGGCAAGCTGGTTTGGATTCAGTTTAATTTCCCAAGGGTTATATATTTTAAAGAGTGTAAGCACAAAAAAATGGCACTGATTAAAGGCTAAATCTTATTCTCATTTACAAAGGGGGTGAAGTACAATAATTCTGCTGATACCAGGGTTGTGCTGGAGTGAAAGGAAGATTGCTGGAGACTCCTTTGATGCAAGAAAGCAAGTGAGGGGGTTCTGAAGAAGAACATCTGCTTCATGCAGCCTGTCTGTGGGCTATATTCTGCCCTGAATTGCTATGTAAAGACAGTTTAGCAGGAGCCCAAGTTGACTGGAGCCTAAAAGCAGAACTGCTGCCCCTCTCTTCTAAGTAGTCTAGCAACAGCAACAGCTAGAATCAGTTTTGCTAGAGCCACAAATATCACACCAAAGAAAACTCCAGTTTTGTAGGAGAGACAACTGGGGAAAAAGAGTCCAAAGGCATCTCCCTCACCCACAGTATACGTGTTCCAGATTGCCATCTGAGCACCACTGTGCCTTGTCTTCTCCAAACAACTCCAGTCTGTGCCTTTCCTCACTGCCCTCAGAGGCAGACTAAGTCATCTCAATGTCAAGAAGCAGCCCTCAAAAAACAGCTTTTTTTTTCTCTTTCTGTCCCTGAGGAGTGGGGACAAATCAGTTACATTCTTAAAAATAAGCTTTTCCATTTTTTTCAAAGACAAAATTTATCAATAGTTTCCTCAGGACCTTGTGATTCTTATCCAGATGAAGACTCAGAGAAGGATATTATGCCCAGGCTAGGATGCAAGTAAGTCAAAATTCCCTAAAAAGTTGTTAAAAATAACCAACCAGAAACCCTTTCTCCACAATGGCCCAACCCTACCACCTCTGCAGATCCAGGACACCTTACTTTTTGGCATGAAATTTCTGTAATTGGCCTGGTTGGTTTGCAGCCCCTGAGTTGTGTCCCCTTAACCACCCTCACATTAGCAGCTCAGGGCCTGGCTTCCAGATTTACAAGCACAGTTTTCTGATCAACCCCATGGGGCTCCGTTTTCTCCTTGGACAGCCAGTTCCAGGATTTTGGTCCCTGTTTGGGAAGGAGAAACTCAAATCTTAGGCTGCTAAATTGAATGGGTGTAAGATCTTTGGTTCTATCCTCGATCACGATAAATGTTCATATCATCCCCTCACTTTCATTAATTATAGTTAAAGAACATTTGTTATTCCCCACACTTTCTTTCTAAATCAACGTTGATTTATTTTTAGTTTTCTTAAGTCCTTGTTAATAAACATTACTTTTCCTGACCAGGTTCCTCCATTTGATTTCCTTTCCTAAATTAGATGGAGGGAGGAAAAGTTTGAAACACACACACTCCAATTTCTGAGACCTTCTGTGGTAAACCAGAATGTATTTTGCTCTGATTTCCACAGAAACGATGCTGTGTTCTGCCATATTTATGCTGGGCCCAACTTTCAGTTTTATGTCCCATGAACACTTACCCCAAATCTGAATAGCAACATTGGCTTAATTTTTGCCAGGTGAAAATTTAATATTAATTTTTGATAGCAATGTCTAAAGCCATCAGGGACTCATTATCCTTTTTCCAAATCTTAATTATTCTACAAGAGAATATCAGGAAGGGCACAGAGGAAATGCCTCATGTTCTGGTGCTTCTGGGAACACCACACCAAGCCAGCTGTACAGTCATAGAATCTTAGATTCACAGAACAGCTTGGGTTGGAAGGGACCTCAAGGGTCATCATGCTCCAACCCTGCTATTGCGTGCAGGGTCACCAACCTGGCACCAGGCTGCCCAGGGTCCAATTCAACCAGTCCTCATCCATGACCTGAAACACATTAAAAAATGATGGTGATCCTCCTTAAGCAGAACTCTTATGTCCAAGTGCACTTTTCAGTATGAGAATACTGCCATTGATTTTGATAGCAGAACCTACAACTATGCCTGTGGTCCTAACTTGGGACTTGCCAAACTCAAGCTCTCTACCAGTCCTAACAGGAATATGGTGCAAACCCCTGGATATTGAGGCAGCTCTCTGTACCAGGACCTATTCTGTCACTTTCTAAAAGCAGCAGAAAAGGAGGATCATTTTTGTTGTTCTCATTTGGGCCCTAATTCAATTGAGTCACTGCTCCTCCGCTGCCAAAGGTGGAACAGCAGGGCTTAAAAGCTATTTTTTGGTTGTAGTGACCTTGTGATTTCTTTCCCAGATGCAACAGAGCTGTACAGTTTAAGATAACCAGGTACCTGTGTAATGTCAAACACCATGAAGTTCTTCGAGCTGCAGCTTTACGAACACTTCTAGACCACAACCTTGTGTGGCTGTGAGGAGGCTGTGAGGCTGAACCTGTGAATGATGAGCAGGGTTTGATTCTGTCATGTGAAGAATGCCATGAACCACTGAAACTCCCTTTAAAGTGATCTTTGGAGTGGTATCCATCACAGCTGTTCTGCTCCAGGTTCATTTCAAAGCAACCCCATCCTTATTTCCTCCCCTTTAAGGCACCAGTTTGTTGTTTCTTTCCCCCTGGAAACTAAAGAGTGAATGAAAATTTTCGTATTTGGGATGGCATTAAAAAAAAAAAAAGAAAAAAAAAAAGGCAAATAAAGACATTTTAATTGCATGGGATTTTTTCTGCATAAGATTTCAAAATAGGGGGAAAAAGTAGCTACGTGCCTGGTACACAGTGAGCCCTTTCTCTTCCCCTTTGTGGCAGAGGAATCAATGGAATTCATATAAAAGCAGGAGGGGGTGGGAAGAGAGATAGGAGATGCCTTGCTCGGTACCAGCAGGTCACAAGCCTCATGAGGCTGGGGCAGTGCTTGGAAGGCAGTTGCTGGCTCTATCTCCATGTGTAACTTTTTGTTCCTTGCCTTGGATTTGCTGGTCAGTGGCATGCTGCTTTGCCTGGCTCTCTATAGAGCTTGTAGCCTACAGGAATTTGGACAGAGTGGTACAGACATCGCCGACAGAGACTCTGATCACTGACTATCCCTTTAAATGCAGTCTCATGACTTAGTCTTTACTCCACTACCTATTAAAGAAGGAGACAAGGCGTACATAGACAGCTTCAATTCAGACATCCAGAAGGACTCAGAAAGGCAAGACAATTTAACAGAGCTAACTGTGAGTAAACGCAAAGAATTAGAGGTGATCTCTAGAGCAAAGGGCATGGAGAAAGATTTGTAGGAAATCCTCAAGTGAAAGAAGGTGCAGTGTTTCCTTAAATGTGTTCGCATACGTTGTTCAAAAGGTGAAATTCTGCAAAAAGAAAGAAGCTATTTTGTTGTTTTACCATTTTTTCCCTTCAATACAAATCTAAGTGTCTCTTAATATAATGTGAACAAATTCTTGATTTCCCATAAAATTCCAAAGCAGTGATTTTGTGCTGCGGGCACCAAAGCCTTTTGCAAATGCAACTTTTTATTCCTTAGTATGAACTGCACAGGAGGAATATCTGGGTGGGAAATTTGAAGGCAGCCTTTTGCAAACATGGATGGAACCTCCAGGCTGGAGCCTGCAGCTGAACACCTGCATCTGTTGAGGGGTGGGCTTCCTTTGGGGAGTGCTGGAAGTGACTCTTTCTCTGGGGATGGAAAGGAGCTGGGGGTGCTGGGCAGTGTGGAGAGCACAGAGCTTTCACCAAGGGGTCTCTTCACACTGCAGGTCACTGTTTTATTAATTGAGGAGCACTGTGTCTCCATGTGCTGCACTGACCAACCATCCTGTATGGGTACAGCACACTAGAAAAGCTTGATTCTTGTTACCCAAGAGTAGTCAGTGTGTCCCTACACCTTATCTTTTAATGGCAACCGCTACTGACTAGATATGGGCAGGTGCTTTACCATTTATCATTAATTGTCTAAGTACCTCTGTTATTAATTGCAGGTATGACTATCTGGTGGAGTGCATTCTCAGCTCACCTTCATGTTGCCCATCGTTTTCTTTGCATTCATCCTTACTTGGTGCTTAAACAAAGGCAACTGCGTCTCCTATGATGAGCTGAAGGACATGAAGATTGAATTTGCAATCAATCTCTACCGCCGTGCCTCTGAAGCAGACAACAGAACCAACTTGGTCATTTCCCCAGCAAGCGTGGCCATTTCTTTGGAGCTGCTGCAGTTTGGAGCTCAAGGAAATACCTTCATGGAGCTGCAGAATGCTCTAGGATACAACGTTCATGGTAATGTACCACATTAAAATAATACTGATTTCCCTATGTTTTGCAGGAAAGCCTTACTAAGGAGATGACACTTGTATGTGTCTAATGAGTTATTTTTTTTCTACCTCACTGCAAAAATGTAATTTGGAAGTGTTTTCTCTGGATTTGACAGGCAGATGTCAGCATAGACAAAGGACACTCAGTAGACACGCATTATTATTCCTTCTTTTCAAGTACTGCTTACTCTTTCAGTGGAGTACAACTGCTCCTAAAGAAGATTATTCTGTGAAAGCAAAACTGATCTTGGTTCCCCAGGGCTTCATGGTGCCTGCTGTGAGCTGGCCTCCACTGTGTCCTCTGCACGGAGATGTCAAGGAGACAACAGTCATTTTGTCTCCTACCCTAATCTCAAATTGAGAAACTGAATTATCTTTAGGATTTATGCCTTTATCCTAGTGTTATTATAGCTGGCTGAAAAAATGAAAATTTTCATCTTCTAGCAAAAAAAATTAGAAGAAAATTTAGCAGAAGGTGACTGGCAGGAAATGAGTTGTATGGACAGGTGGATGGCATGATTACATCTTCCCATGAAAGCAGGCTAAAATAAAAGGCTCTCTGGGAAGAGATATGGAAAAGGCAGATATCTTACAAGCCGGCATGAATCAGCTGAATTTAAGGATGTTGTCTTCCTTTTAATTGTGAATTATGCTACCCTCTCACATCACATGTCCAAAACTGTTTGACATGATGGGCACAATGTTTATAAGTAGATGGCTGTCTCATCTTCAAAATTTGTAGCTTATATACAAGACTTATGTAACGAGATAACACTATTATTTCTCAGCATAAAATTTACTTTCGCTATATGAAAACTAAAGATAAGACCTACAGTAATTTCACTGTCCTGTGCTGTAACCTACCTTAGTCATCAATGCCATTCTCCATATCATTGCTATTCAAAACCAATATAGCAGTACAAGCTAATTCTGGCTGATACACTTTCTGTAAATTCGGTAGGGTGATTTTGAACAGCATTAGCTCAGACAGGGATTTTACCTCAGCAATTGCCATGCTTTTTGCTGCATAAAGATTCAATTATTGAGGAGAGAATATTAGGTTAGATGGAATATTGCACATTGAAATTCAAGCACAAATCTCCACACAAGATATAACTATGAGAAGTATAGATATTATTAATGACCTGGTGGCTCTTTTGCACTGTCTTCCTTTTTGTTTGTCGCGGAATATCAACCAGACATTCTATCTCTACTTTAATTTCTCTCTAGTTTATGGCATTAGCCATGCGCATTAAGGCTTTTAGCAATATTAATATATGAATGTGAGAAAAAAGTAGAATTGGATCCATTGTTATTATTCATGATAACACATTTACAGTGGGGGAGAGAGAAATCGAGTCCTCCAATGGTTTACATCTAATAAATAAGTACTTAGCCCAGATTTCATATGAGTAAAAGCAAACTGCTCATATATATATATATATACGTACAGAGGGTGGTGATGCACTGGAAGGGTGGACCAAGGAAGTTGTGGATGCCCCATCCCTGGAGGCATTCAAGGCCAGGCTGGATGTGGCTCTGGGCAGCCTGGTCTGCTGGTTGGCAACCCTGCACATAGCGGGGGGTTGAAACTGGATGAGCATTGTGGTCCTTTTCAACCCAGGCCATTCTGTGATTCTATGATTCTATGATATTCCATTTTTCCACTAGATATTTGCATTCATATTTTAGTTGGTCCTTCTTTCACGATAATGAAGGATGTGGTTAAAATCTTGGCAGTCAAAAAACAGTGAAAGCATTGATGGTTCATGCACCATTCACAGAGAATCGGCTCTTACGTGCACCCGTAATCTTTTATCACTTGGAAGATTGATTCACCTTTATTATTTCTAATTTAATTTATTTTCTAATATAAGAAAAGCGGTGTTTAAAGGGATGTCTTGAAAAAAATGTAGACAAAATAACACACTTAAAAATGTTTTCTCCTTGCTGTTTTATGTGATCCATAGTAGAGTTATTTTAAAGTAATTTTGAACTGCTTTCTGAGTAAGAATTCAGGACTTTGGTTAGCTAAGTGCTTTGATATGACTGAAATTCCAAGCTCAGGATACCACACCTCACATTAACATCTGCTTCCAATTTACCATCTTTGATTTCTTTCGTCCTCCAGAGAGCTTGCCAAATTCTCCCACACTAATGCAAAACACATAAGAAAAGCGCTTTACACCTCAAACTGTGTGAGTTTTCTTGACATCTGTTCAAGGAGTTCAATATTTTATCCCTTCAAGAGTAATAGATCTAAGCTTTAATACCAGTCTTCATAGAGGTGATCGGTCTCCCTGCAGGTTATTAGAGGAGCACTGCTAGACTAGAAAACCCACACACTGGATTCTTGGGTGGTAGAAATAGGAAGACATGAAGACATTAAACTTTCCCTTTAGCTCAGCACAAATCTGTACTGATGCAGTAGAAGTCTTCTGATGAGGTGAGGGACCTGGCTGGGAGCTGGAGTGTCACAGTGACATTACCTTTGGCTCGATGCTCAGCATGGGGCAGGTCAGTAAAAGCAGGATAGATCCAGCCCACCAAAATTCTCGCTGGATTACCTGCCCCAAATCACTCACGTCCAAATCTGCCTACCCTCAGCGCTGCCTCTGGGAAACTGAGGACTTCCTTCAACAGTCTTCCTGGGGTCAAAAATAACAAAAAGAATGTTTCTAACCAGGACCATAACAGTGAGCCCCACTGTGCCCAGAGTTCCCCAGGCATTTGGCCAAGGCAGAGGAGCACCGGAGCTGATTGCAACACTCTGCAGAAGCATGGAGCACAGTACTTATCTCCCTGAAGATGGTGGCCATTAATTTGTACGTAACAGTGAAGACATACAATGACTATCCACCTAGGGAAACCAGAAAGACCTTGTTGATCCCACAGACCCAACGGGCAGTGGTGTCTTGCTGAAGAACAGCAGTGCTCTGCTCCACGAGGCAGGCTTATTTATAGGAAGAACAACCTGGAGGAAGCTTCCTACAGGGAAGTGAAAAAGTCTAAAAGATATCATTGGGTGGATGTAGATAAGTCTTCTCCAAGGGCTACAGGAAAGGGGCTCACCCACACACTTGGGAAGTCTGAGGTGACGTGGAAAACATCAACATTGCTCAGACTAGGTGCAAGTGCTGAGCCTCAGGCAGCCACTTCAGCATGAATTGTCTCATCACAAACTATTAGAGTGAGCAAATTAATGACAAGAAAAAGAATTGTTAAATCACTCCTTGGGGAAACCTGTTAGAAACTTTGTGATTTTAGAAACACACGGTCCTCCTAAGTTTGGAAGACCCGCATCCTTGCTGGCCTACAACATATCCTTGTATCCATCACAGCAACCCCCACCATTGGCCCATTGTGAGTTGCCCAGTAACTGGAGACTGGGGCACTGTTCTGCTGTTTTCATTAGTATTTTGATCAATCCACTAGGGAATACATTATTGAATCTTTGAATATTCGTCGTTTCTACAAGCATTTTTGAAGGCCTGATTAAAATTTAAAAGGATCTTAGCAAATCAGAGAAATGTGTGAAATGAATAGGACATAATTCAGTAAGCATAATTCAAAATTCTGCATTTAGGAGGAGCAATCATCAGTTCAGGTAAAGAAACTATGAGTTAATGAGCAGTTTTTTATAAAAGGATTGGAATGGCTCATAAAAATTAAAATTTAAAGAAAAACATTGCATGAAAAATGTATTTGTAATTCAGAAAGAACAGAAATTATTGTCATTTGTATAAGAGTCACTTGTGGCAGACATCAAGAAGTGTCAACTCTATTTAGCATTGTCAGGCCTTATATACAATATAGGATCAGTTCGGGACAGTGTCCTTCAAAACTGAAGGGTTAAGAGTAACAGACAGAGCTGGAGCAGTCAGGGAGATACTATTCCTAGGTTGGATATTCCTATTGTTAGGCTGGATATTAGGAAACACTCATTTACGGAAAGGGTTGTTAAGCACTGGAATAGGCTGCCCAGGGGGGTGTTTGAGTCTCCATGCCCTGGATGTGTTCAAAAACTGTTTGGATGTGGTGCTCAGGGACATGATTTAGCAGAGGGTTGTTAGGGTAGTATGGTCAGGTTGTGGTTGGACTTGATGATCTTTAAGGTCTTTTCCAACCTGAGCGATTCTATGATTCTGTGATTCCTGGGATGGGTGGCACCACTGATAACATGAGGAAGAGATGTATGTCAGTATTGTACCAACAGCAGCACAGACAGTCACTACTGGAGGATCTCAGTCTCACAGATGAGAACTCAGAGAATGCCCCAAATGAATAAAATTACTTATGAACCACAAGAGCTATATTCATATGCATAACAGTGTGATCATGACATTGCATCAGCCATTTGATATATCTGCACTAGAGTGACTTCTACAGCAGCACAAAGAAGAATTTTCTATGCCCATTGTGTCATTGTGCTCTACAGGAATACCCTATCATGTCAAGGCTACTTCAGCTGTGAAAGTGCTTTAACTTTCAGAGGACAGTGGTGCCACCAATAGAGGTCAGAGCCCCTGAGATCTGATGCTTCAACACAATAATTGCAGTTATTCCTTCTCTCTCCATTGGCAGATCAAAGCGTGCAGGACATGTTACTCAAGGTGTATGAAGGAGCAGCTGACTCTGGCCAGGGTGCTGTGGTGCAGCTGGCATGCTCCCTCTTCACGCACACTGGTGTGCAGCTCTCACCCCACTTTGCTGCACATGTCACGCACTGGGCCAACAGCAGCCTTCAGCAAGCTGACTTCACCAACCCCAACCAAACTGCAGCCCAGATACAGGGGTGGATCATCGGTAACATTGCAGGTAGTATTGCAACCCATGAGAATGATTGCACATGAATAAAATGTAAAATAAGAATAACGAGAGAACATGTATTTAACAAAGAATAAAGGTTTTTTCCACACTCCACCTTGCTCAAACCAAGACTCTTAGCTTAGAGAAGAGAAGGCTCCAGAGAGACCTCATTGTGGCCTCCCAGTACTTGAAGGGAGCGTATAAATGGGAGGGGGAATGGCTGTTTACGAGGGTGGGCAGTGATAGGACAAGGGGGAATGGTCTTAAACTGAGACAGGGGAGATTTAGATTAGATATGAGGAGGAAGTTTTTCACACAGAGGGTGGTGGTGCACTGGAACAGGTTGCCCAAGGAGGCTGTGGATGCCCCATCCCTGGAGGCATTCAAGGCCAGGCTGGATGTGGCTCTGGGCAGCCTGGTCTGCTGGTTGGCGACCCTGCACATAGCAGGGGGTTGAAACTGGATGAGCATTGTGGTCCTTTCAACCCAGGCCATTCCATGATTCTATGATTCTATAATTCTATGATTCTATAATTCTATGATTCTATGATTCTGTGATTCTGTGATTCTGTGATTCTGTGATTCTAAGACTAATAGCCAGGAAATCTCACTCTTGTGCTCATTTCTAATGGGAGGAAGGAGAAAGGAGCTGGAATAAGTCTGAATCTCTGACTGTAATTTTGCAATATCAAGCCATAAAGTTCTTGGCCTTATTCCTCTAATTTTTAAAATGGGAATCCTTTTCGGTGCTCTCAGTTTTAACGAGGAGCAGCCAAACTCCCCTGTGGCCAAGCTTGCTGCACAGAGCGCTTTCATGCTGTGGTGGGGAGCATGGAGGGCTGTAAGCCAGACTCTGAAGTTAAAAAGTCAAAATAGGAAATGAAAAGAGCTCCACACAAGCAACAAAGGTAGTGAAATTAAATGTGTGTAAATGAAAAAAAAAAAAAATTAATTAAAAAAGCAAGTCCTTAGAAGCAGTAAACAAAATAAATCCCTGATTTGCCCCATCAACTTAAATTACTTGAGTGTTAATTTGGGCACTAATACATAATGTGATGTTGAAAATATACATTAAAGCTGCTAGTCCAAAAAAATTCTATCCTTCTTAAATGAGCTGTAATAATTGATCCAACTTTACAATAAGAAACTTCCTCTAGAAGTAGACACTAAAATGGGAGTCCGTGTTGTGGTACTCACAAGAGTGTCATAGAATCATAGAACTATTAAAGTTGGATAAAAACACAAAAATCATCTTGTCCAACCACCGTCCCTTCCTCATCATGCCTGCTAACCATGTCCCTCACTGCCATATTCACTCTTTCCTTGAACACCTGCAGAGATGGTGAGTCCCCCACCTCCCTGGGCAGCCTTGCCACTGCCTCACCACTCTTTCTGAGGAGAAATTTTTCATAATATTAATCTGAACCTCCCATGGTGCAACTTCAGGCCATTCTCCCTTGTCCTATCATTATTACGTGGGAGAGGAGGCTGACCCTCACCTTGCACAACCACCTTTCAGAGAGTTGTATATAATAAATTAAAAGTGAATCACACTTCAGGACTCTGAGATGCCCAAAGCAGATTGAGGTGAACTACTAATTAAATTAGAGAGGGGCAGAATTAGGACATGAGATGCAGATGACTTAGTTACTTCATCAAGGGATCTGTAGTCATGGGTTGATTACATTAGGAATTTCTGGATCTAAAGATGAAAGACAGCAAAATATGCACTGGCATGTTTATGTGAGAAAATCATCTCCATCTCTCTCCTTTGCAGACAAGGACGTGCACAGTGTGCCTTCTGAGGAAGCTGTGTCACCGCTCAGCCGGGTGGCTGTGGTGGGCACCATGCATTTCAAGAGCACGTGGCTGAAGAAGTTTTCCTTTATGGATACCCAGATCTTGCCTTTTACCACGGCAGAGAGCTCAACCCTGAAAGTACCCACAATGCATCACACAGCTGAAGTTAACTACGGTAACTGCTCTCGTTCCAGATTCACAGAGATAGTATTCTCCTTTCAAAGGTTTGAAGTATATGGGCTGTGACACAACAACTTGTGCGGCAGGCTTAATTTTCAGCCATGAGGAAATTTACAACCCTTTTTAATATAAAAAGCTCCTTTCCCTTCTGCCATAAATTTGTGAGCTTTGCTTGGATAAAAAGCTTTCTAATTCCAAGTCTAAATTTCTTCAAGACCAAGACATGTCTTCCAACTTAAATAGTTTATTTCAGCTTTGATATTTACTCCTAAACATATTTATAAATAAATAATGAAATTGGCTAAAATGAAGATGCCAGGCTCATCTAGTCTTTTCATTAAATAGATACTCCAGTTCTCTAGGAGTCTTTTTATGTACTTTTCCAATTCACGTTAATCTTCCCTGAAAGTAAGGGATAAGAAATTTATATCATAATTGTAATGGGTCATATGCACACTCAGTATTTTGCTCTGTCTAGGCACTGGAATGGACTGCCCAGGGAGGTGGTGGAGTCACCGAGCCTGGGGGTGTTCAAGGAAAGGCTGGATGTTGTGTTGAGGGGCATGGTTTAGTGGGAGCTACTGGGAATAGGTGAACGGTTGGACTGGATGATCTTTTAGGTCTTTTCCAACCTTGGTGATTCTATGATTCTATGATTCTTTGCTAAAATGCACTGTTTAGCGCATTGAGTGGTTACTCAGGCTGCACCCTACCTGTTCTGTTCTCCCAACATTCCATTTTTTCTTTCAGCTGATGAGTCACAGGTAAATTAAGGGCAAGGAAATCTTAATAAATGCATGCCTTTTTGTGTTGGCTTCTTGGACACTATGGGATTTCCACCATCCCAGTCATCAAGGTAACCTCAATGTCCATTTTTGATGAAAGTCTTCAGTATTGGCAATGCTTTGAACTCTTTTCAGCATGGGAACCCCACTTTCATCTTAACTAATCTTAATCTCCTCTTCAAGCAGGTGCATTCTATCTTCAATTTCATTTCATTTCATTTCATTGGTTCTAGCTACCATCACTTCTACCTGTTAGTAGTGCCATAGTGAATCTGTGTCTAATGTTCTTCCTTAAAATCAGATGGCTGGATCTGTGCCTTTTTACCAAATCAATTACCCAACCAGAAAGATACTAGGACCTGCCTGATGTTGCAGTTTATCTCACTTTCTGTATCCCCCTTTGACTTGTCCATTTGTTTCTCCAGTATATTCTAAACTTTTTCACATGAAGACCTAAAATTTCCCAGACTACTCTATTTTTCTTTATAAATACACTTCTGCTTTCTAGACTCTCATCTAGAGATGCAGACTGACTCTGCAGGTTTCTGGAAAATCTTTGCTAACACACTTTCCATTTTCACATTCATTCTCTTTGAATTCTAAAGTGGTAACTACCCAAGACCCAGATTTGTCTCTCTGAAGTAGGTCAAATTTCATTTGCACCCCTGGCATTGCAAGTCCTCTTGTTCTTTCCTCATTCCCATTAGGTACTTCACTGCTCACTGTTATTCAATAATTTATCATCAAGCTAATCCTTTTCCATAATTTCCAGCAAATAATTGGAGATAAATTAAAAAAGACAAAAAAAAAAAAAAAAAAAGAATTCAGTGTTCAGCAGCACCATTCTTTCTTCTTTTTTCTCTTGTTTCCACAGCTAAAGCAGTTTCCTTTTCTGGTCACATCAAGCAGGCAGTTGGCCATTCATTATTTCTACAGCTCTTTATCTTGGAACCCACCTGTCTGAGGAATCATTCTTTTCCACTTTGCAAGCTTGCTTGTATTGCTGTGGCTTTGTCTGTGGTATTTCCTCTTCAAGAAAACCCGTGGTGTGTCCAACACACTTCTTTCTCCCGTCTCCTGAGGATCACCCGTTCCTGAACACACTCACACTTCTGGCTTGGAGTGTTCCTATTCCTCTGGTGCATTCAACTCTTTTAGAAGGGAATTAACTTCAATTTTGAATGCAGAATTTCCTTTTGCAAAACCCAGTGCCTCCTCATCCTCATCACTGAGCAGTGTAAACTACTACATCAGTCAGCCCTGGGTGATGCTGTATCCCCAGCTAACTGCAGGGTACCTGGCTGCTCATGTAGTCCAAAACTACATCACTCTTTGCACCTTTGTTAGCTATCCAGTTAGACAAAATCAGTTTCTTGGGACTAACACATACCTATCAGCTCAGGAGCAAGCCTTTTCTCTGAACTTTTAGCGGGGTGAGACATAAATGAGAAGTCTAAAATGTCTGAGCCAAATTCTTTGTCATAAGAAATGCTACAGATATTTCCAACTAACTTGTTTAAAAGTCATAAATTCATAGAGCCATTTCATCCAAGCACCAACCCATCCCCACCATGCCTGCTGACCACGTCCATCAGTGCTATATCCACTCTTTTCTTGAACACCTCCAGGGACAGTGACTCCACCACTTCCAATACTTCACCACTCTTTCTGAGAATAAATTTCTCCTGATATCCAAGCTAAATTTCTCCTGGTGCCCCCACCTCACCACAACATCCTTTCAAGCAGTTATAGTGATAAGGACTCCCCTGAGCCTCCTTTTCTCCACACTGAACAATCCCAGTTCCCTCAGCTGCTCCCCATAAGACCTGTGTTCCAGACCCTTCACAGCTTTGTTGTCCTTCCCTGGTCATGCTTCAGGGCCTGGCCAGGGACTACTACAACAAAACAGAGATCTGAAATAACTTTCCTTCATTATCAAATCATTGCAGATGTCCACCACCAGGATCGAAAACAAAGATCAAGAAAGTTTAACTGTGGACGATGTTGATCATTTACAACATTTTTTATCCTTTTAATGTGGCCATGCAGAACAAATCAGCCTGGGAGCTATCAGTGATGCTAAGAAAGTATCAAGATTACTATTTGTGCAAGCCTGTTAGGTACTGCAGCTATATTACATGTTCTTTTTTTCAAGCAATTTGTTAACTATATTTGAATACTAATTTAGCTGTGTACCGTTCTTATGGGATGCTAAAAATCAGTTCAAGCAAGGAAGGCAAAACATCCCAACTCAATCATACCAAGTCTTTAGTTTTCTTTTTAATTAACAAATAAGGTCTGTATAATCTCTGTAGACATAACAGACTTCAAAATATCATCATAACCATGAATTAAATCACTCCCATCCCGTGCAGAACATAAATCCTCTCTGCAAACCAGAAGAGAGTTTGTTTCCACCAAAACAACCCATGTGCTGGGAGATGGTTTTACCAGAGCAGTTCCCTCTCAGCACTGCATGGTGGGACGGCTGATCTAAGAATATAACATTTCTAGGTTCTAGCAGGACTACCAGCATGCACTGAATGCTATCTAACCCAGATTTGCAAAACTAGCAAACATTTTACATGAAATATTTAAGACATTCTATATCTCTGTGTTTATGAGCAGATATTTAGGTATGATGAACAATAACTAAGTATATTCCACTATTTATAAAACTGACTCAAAAAGCATGAGCATCTACCCTCACAAGACACAGCTACTACAGTTGAGCTGGAAGGGAGTAGATTATTTTGAATGGTCTGCAGCAATGGTAATAATAATTCATTTGCTTGTAACCTGTATTTAACTCTTTCTCTGACAACTGATTCTGTGTTTTCCTGAAATGCTATCCATTGGATTTACAGGTGATAAAATAAGAAAGGAAAACAGTGATAATTGGATCTATTCTACTGTGTAACGGTCCATTAGGAATGCTTCGATTATCTGTTCATTGAAATATGGAATTAAAGTCGTTGTTACAACACATCTAAATAATTACAGGGTTGGAAGCCAAACAGCTTTTACCTTTGAGAATGGTTTTTAAAACCTTCATCTGATTTTGATAGGTTTTTCAGTTTTCAAAATGAATACACTGGGTGCCTTTATAAGTATATGCCCAAATGCTTTACCATTTAATATAGCTGTTGGACTGAAATAAGATTAAAACTCAATGTTAGTAAAGAAGGAAATACAAGGAAAAGAAGGTTTCAGTTAATTAAATAGTATATATACATTTTTTTTAATTGTTTCTTTCAGCAATTAATTTTTAGTGAAAAATACTAGAGGGAAACCATGAGGAATAAAGAAAGCTTATTCAAAGAACAGGCACTGCAGGAACTGTCACCATTCAGTTATTGTCATAACCTTGCTAATAAACATAGGATAGTCCAAAAGTAATGCCTCCTAATTATTTCCATGGAAACTACAACAGGTAAAAAATAGCACCGTAACACTATTTGATAGAGCAGATTTTGATAAACCAGATGAGGTTTAACAAAAGCAAGTGTAGAGTCTTGAATCCATAATTGCATGCAGCGGTACAGGGTGGGGGATGAGCTGCTGGAGAGGAGCTCTGCAGAGAGGGATCTGGTGTCCTGGTGGACGACAGGTTGGCCATGAGCCAGCAGTGTGCCCTTGTGGCCAAGAGGGCCAATGGCATCCTGGGGTGCATTAAAAAGAGCGTGGCCAGCAGGTCGAGGGAGGTGATCCTCCCCCTCTACTCTGCCCTGGTGAGGCCTCATCTGGAGTACTGCGTCCAGTTCTGGGCTCCCCAGTACAAAACAGACAGGGATCTCTTGGAAAGAGTCCAGCGGAGGGCCACAAAGATGGTGAAGGGCCTGGAGCATCTCTCCTATGAGGAAAGGCTGAGTGAACTGGGTCTGTTCAGCCTTGAGAAAAGAAGACTGAGAGGGGACCTGATCCAGGTCTATAAATATCTAAGGTGTGGGGGGCAGAATGGCGAGGCCGGACTCTTTTCAGTGGTGAGTGGAGACAGGACAAGGGGAAACGGCCAGAAACTGCAGCATAGGAAGTTCTGCACAAATGTGCACAAGAACTTCTTTACAGTGAGGTGACGGAGCACTGGAACAGGCTGCCCAGGGAGGTGGTGGAGTCTCCTTCTCTGGAGATGTTCAAGACCTGCCTGGATGCCAACCTGTGCGACCTGCTGTAGGGAACCTGCTTTGGCAGGGGGGTTGGACTCGATGGTCTCTGGAGGTCCCTTCCAACCCCTACAATTCTGTGATTCTGTGATTCTGATTGCGATTCTCAGCTACAAATCACTATTTTTCAGCCAATCAGCTCTGCTCACATGAGCTGGTGTAGTGAGCTGTAGGTGACCTGAGCTGAGCCCATGCATCACTCCTTGCAGTCCACTGGTGTTCTGAACCATTGGCTTCCCCACGCTTGTTTTTTTGAGGTGTGACTGTTGTTTTCTTTATTTTAATGATGACATAAGATCTATATTCACATAAATACAGGTCAGTTCCAGACAACGACTCAGGATGCTTTCAGTGTCGTTGAGTTACCCTACCTAGGGGAGAAACTCAGCATGTTCATAGTGCTTCCAAGCCACAAACGAACACCTTTGTCCCAGATTGAGACTCATCTTTCTGCCAAAACCATAGCACTCTGGTCCAGCAGCTTAAAGAGGACAAAGATGGATATTTTTCTACCTAGGTAAGCAATTCTGTTCCTCTGAGATGACTTCACTACTCCTGTTGCCAGAATTACGTGTGATAACAATGACACGCACAACCTGCAGGACGGAACCAAATTAGATGCTTTGGTTCACAATACTCTCTATGTGAAAGCATCTCTCATAATACATTCTCCACGTGAAAAACAATTTGTACATTAATGCTCATCTCCTCCAAGATAATTTTCAGAAACAATTCAAAGAGCCCTTTTGCTACAGCCAAATAGAATGTTAAAGAGAGTGCATTCAGGAATACGTGAAGTTCACATGTCAAGAACATTGAGAGGCAGTATGATTGCAATAGAGAGAGGTGAGGGATTCTTGCTGTTAACATCTTCAAGTGAAGAGCAGTTGCTTCTCTGGAAGGTGTGCTTAATCAAGAAGAAAGCATTGGGCTCACGCTGAAAGAGATGAAGTGCAAAGGCTTGAAATAAATTGCATGTTCCACCTTTTAGCTTTATGAAACTATGAATCCTGCATTTAAATTACATTTTTCATCTTAATTTCAGGTTTAGTATTCAAAGCCTTTTTGATCTAAAGACAGTTTTTTCTGCCTTGGGAATTAGAGATGCATTTGATCCCACCACTGCTAATTTTAAAGGCATTTCAGGTAAGAGGCTTGAATGAATACAAAGTGATAATTGACCCAACACATATAGACTCTGAGATAATATTGAAGAGATTCGGCAGATTCAGGTGTCCTTTATTGATTGTACTTCTTTTTCTGTGAACTCCAAAACAAAATTCCCATTCAATCGATCTACTTTATTATTGATAATTGCTATTGGCATGGATGGCCTGGGAAGAATATAGGGGCACCATCCAGATGTGCAGGGAGGGATAGGACTAGGAAAGCTGAGGCACAGATGGTACTGAACGTCTGGAGGGGCCTGCAAAAACGCAAGGGATTCTTTAGATACATTGGGTAGAAGAGGCTGAGGTACTCAAGGAATTATCTGCCTCATGGCCAGTCAGGCTTCTCACACCTGAACTTCTACATGTATGTGTGTGTGGAGGGGCAGGGTGGGAGGCAAAATCCCTCCCATTGTAAGAGCAGAGCAAGACTGAGTCTGCCTCATGATGCTGATTTGTGTACAAGCCCATGGGGCTGGATGACATGCAACCCAGGGTCCTAAGGGAGCTGACTGACGTGGTTGTCAAGATGCTCTCCATCATGTTTGAAAAGTCCTGGCTGTCAGGCAATGTCTGGAAAAAGGGAAACATCGCTCCCATTTTTAAGAAAGGAAGGAAGAAGGACCCAGGGAAATAGAGGCCATTGAGGCTCATCTCTATGCTTGGGAAGATCATGGAGTAGATTCTCCTGGAAGAGATATTAAGGCACATGCATTCAATACACCATTGTTCAAATGGTGGGAAAATATCTGTGTAGACTAAAGAACAGACTGATGAAGGTAAAAATGAGAGAGAAGAGTATTCACAAAAGTGACTTTAAGCTTCCTGAAAGTCTCCCTAATCAAAGAGGCACACAAATCTGTGTGTTCCTACTTATGGTCTGGAAGTCCTCATCTCTCTCCATCAGCAATAGAGATTTGCTGTCTTCACTAGAGTAAAGTAACTTGATGTTGCCTTCCTCATGCATTGTCTCACTCTAGAGATGTTTCTATATTGTGTCAAGTGATGTTCTTCTGCAGCCTGAACATGTAACAGAGGACAATTCCAGGCAGAAAGACAAAAGACAAACACAAGGGTTTTGATTTACTCTCCTATTTACCTGCGCTTGGAGAATGCTGATCCAAAAACCCCACAGCTCTATTATTACAGCTGTGGACTGAGCAAAGAAATCCTTGACATAGACCTGGCTCAGATGTTTGGGCTCTCTGTATTTATCCCTGCCAGACACATGCATGAAAAATCCTCTGACCCAGCTCACCTTTAGCACAGTTTAGATTCAGGCTAAGACCCCTAGATTCTGCAGGAAAAAATAACAAAAACTAAAAAAGGTAAAAGCATTATAAATGAATAAAATAAAAATGGTGTTCACAATAAAATGCATGAGATCATTATTAATATTCACCTGTTGGGTTGGTTTGTTCTGTAGAGCAAGCTGGCCTTCATATTTCGGAAGCTATTCACCATGCAAAGATTGAAGTAACAGAGGATGGCACAAAGGCATCAGGAGCTACAGGTAAATCATACATATAAGTGTTACTTTTCACCCCTGCAGCTTGTCACTACAGCAACAACTGCTCATCACAAAACTGCTTCACAAAAGTATGTCAGCATTTAGGAGCACATCCACTCCAAATGCAAACATTTGTATTTAACATTTCTATTTCACCTTTATAATTGCACATAGGAACTCTTAAACCTCTTCCCATTCCATCTTTGATGTTAGACTAACATGCAAATGCTCAGGTGAAATCCAACTTTACCAGCCCAGGAAAAATCCAGTTTAACAAAATAAAGCATTTTTTCTGTTGGTTAAACAGAATCATAGAAAATCCTGAGCTGTATAGGACACACAAGGTTCACTGAGTCCAACTCCTGGCTCCACACACCACCACCCAAACCAATCGCTTTGTTCAGATCTCAAAAATCAAAGCATTTAAGAGGTTATTATGTGTTCATCTATAGCTCCTAAACTGTGACAGGGTTTGTTTCTGAAGACAGTCCCATTGGTACCTTGAAAGTTCATGAAGTGAAAGTTTTGTTGTCTTCGATGTACTCTAGGCTTTTTTCTAACATCAGTGATGTTTGTGCACAGACATTTGATTCCCAGACACTTTACATGTGAGCAGTCAGGGCCAGTTCAGCATGGACATTCCAAGTAAAATCTCAGCTCTGGACTACAGAGTTAATAACTCACCTCTGTGAGCTAAATGACATTTCCTTAGAAATCCTCCATCACAACATAAACGTACAACAGGGAAACTGAGCTGTGCAATCCCCATTTCCTTTAAAGAAAAACAACATTAAAAAGTCACGAGCTATATTGAAGTCCCTTTAATCTTCATCTTTGTAAGGACTTCAGTGTTTTCAGTGTTAATGTTTTCATAGAATCATAGAATTGTAGAATGGCCTGGGACCACAATGCTCATCCAGTTTCAACCCCTTGCTATGTGCAGGGTCACCAACCAGCAGACCAGGCTGCCCAGAGCCACATCCAGCCTGGCCTTGAATGCCTCCAGGGATGGGGCATCCACAGCCTCCTTGGGCAACCTGTTCCAGTGCTTCATCACCCTCTGTGTGAAAAACTTCTTCTTAATATCTAACTAAATCTCCCCTGTCTCAGTTCAAAACCATTCCCCTTGTCCTATCACTGTCCACCCTCATAAACAGCCATTCCCCTCCTGTTTATCTTCACCCAGTTTGTATAAACACCTGGGATTGCCCTGACCCAAGTGCAGCATCCTGCACTTGGTCTTGTTTAACCTCATTAGATGTTCAATGGCCCACTTCTCCAGCCTGTCTTGGTCCCTCTGGACTTAGACATCATTTTTTTTCCAGGAAATTCCTAACTTCTAGGCTGCCATTATACACCAAGGAGTAAGGGCAACCTGACCTAGTGCCGGAGCTAGTGGGTGGCAGCCCTGCCCATGGCAGGGGTTGGAACTGGATGATCTTCGAGATCCCTTCTAACCCAAGCCATTCTGTGGATCTAAGGTTAATAGCAGTCAGACAGCATTACACCTTTATTCCACTGAAATCAATGCTAGAACGTCCATGAATTCCCATCAGACCAAGCAAAGAAGCTGGTTTACAAAAAGTCTGACTATGCTCATTGCTAGATATTAAAAACACAGCATCCAGACACACAGTGGCTTTGAAGTTGAAGTTGCTTTTTGTTTTAGGAGCACTGAAATAGTGCCACTCAAATTCACGTTATTGAGCCTTACTCAAATTTTCAATTGAATTCTGTTGCTTTAAATGCTCATTACAATTATCCAAGTTTTCAGTTTTGTCAATATAGTCAATACTACATAGCTGCAAGGCAGAGTTGATTTGAACAAGGCTTATAATTGCTTCTAAGCCATCATAATTTTAGAGACCATTTAAGCACTCCCATACAGCGCTTTGAAGATACTCAGTCTTTGCTGTGAGCTCTGGCTAATTTCAGGAACATATATGTATTTATTTGCTGTTTACATTTAGAAGAGGGGATTACATTTGTGCCTTGCTCATCTTTTGACTGGAACAGCAGGGGTAGGGTTTGGCTTAAGGGTAACAGCACAGCATGACTTGGGCAGAGCTACAACTGTGGCAACAACAATTGTTACCTTTGCAATCCAAACCAGGCTGACTCACCTCAGCAATAAGCACGTGTCCCATCTGCTCACAATCACACAACTTGTTCATTCATCCCCACTGATTTCTCTACAGGACAAAATCACGGGTTTACTCTTAGAGTAGCAGCTCAGGCTCTGGGGTTTGGTACTGTGAGTTTTGAGGACACAGCACAGAAGATGGAATGAAAATTGATGCGTTTTACTAATATCTTCTTAATTGCATTACAGCAATGCTACTACTAAAAAGATCTCGAACACCTATTTTCAAAGCAGACAGACCTTTCACTTTTTTCCTGAGACAAGCCAACACAGGTATGTACACATGCTTTCTGATTCAGCAGCAGAATCGTTCACAAGCAGCACCAAAATTGGTAAGAAGCTTGTCGTGCATCTTCAGTCCAGGACATTTCAACAGCCAGGAATAGTGAGTTTAGATTTTAAAGCACACATAAGGAATAGTTTAATTTCCTTTAAAATATATAATAAAAAAAAGGAGAGTCAAGTCAGGAAAGGCAAATTAACTTCTATCTTTGTATGTAGATTAGTGATAGGACAAGGGGGGTGGTTTTAAACTAAAGGAAGGGAGATTTAGAAGTCAGGAGGAAGTTCTTTACTGAGAGAGTGGTGAGGCACTGGAACAGGCTGCCCAGAGAGGCTGTGGATGCTCTGTCCCCAGAGGTGTTCAAGGCCAGGTTGGATGGGGCCCTGGGCAGCCTGATCTAGTACTGATCTGGCAGCTGGCAATCCTGCATGTGGCAGGAGGGTTGGAGCTTGATGATCCTTGAGGTCCCTTCCAACCCAAGCTACTCTACAGTTCTATGATTCTATAATTTCTACTATGGTAAGCACCAGAAGTACATAAAGACCTTAAATGCCCCAGCACGGGAAACAGAACTCCGCAGGGCAATCAAAATCCCAAATGGGCAGCAGAGGTAGCTGTAGTTAACATACGATTTTTTCCTCTACAAAAGGAACTTATTCATGCCTGCACAGGTGGCACGCAGCAAATTGACTTCTGAGCACAAGCAGCAGGACTCCACAGCCTGAAATTCCCTGCTTTAGCACTACCTCAACAGTATGAAGGGGCATAGCTCAGCAGTTCAGCAAACTAAAGCCTTCCACCCAGCTACAGTTCCAAATATACATAAGTTTCTCTCCTCTTGTGTCGAATACCAACATCTTCGAGGAGACTCTTCCCTGCTTCACGTTCTCCTGAAACATCCAGGTTCTCAAATGCCATGGAAGCACACTGGATGTCACTAACAGACTGAGACCATAGCTCTGCAGAAAGCCTACAACTTGTGCATTCACTTTGGCAATCATTTTCAGGATTCAGTAAAACACTGTTTGGGGCCTGCCTAAAAAGATGCGAGGAAGTTATTTTCCTTAATTGCTTACAGCAGATAATTATGTTCACTGCCTGTAAATGCCCACATAATTAATACTCAGCTTCACAGATTCTGATAAATCAAAGCATGTGTATTAAGCAAAGGCAAAAAATTAGGAAAAAATGCACTGAAGTAAATCCGGCCTACAATTAAGGACTCCTCAGGATTAAGACCAAACAGTAATTTCAGGGAATAAATTTGCTCTCTTTACAGTATATGATAAATCACATGAAAAGGAAATGCAATTGTACAATAGGATCCTTACGTGATTGAAGTGTATGTATTATTGTGCTGCAACTCAAAACTCAGAAGTACACTTAGTTTAATATTTCCAATGGAAAAAAAAAAAGGAAACCCAAAAACATTGTCATTGTATTTGTTCAGGCACAGTAAATGAAGTTTTTCCACTGGGAAAATAGCAGAGTTGTATTACTCTGTTCAGAAGGGATTCTTTAGGATGCGTCCTGAGGATCAACCTGGTCAGGTTACTATTTGGAAACACTGTTCTGTTTTCAGTACAGTAATGGTCAAATTATTCTAAGGAAAGCATGTCATTGCTAAATCAATTTTTCCATATAATGAAGAATTTCAGTTCTGCTACTTCTGTGCTTTGAAAACTTGGTCCCAATTTTAACACTCTTTTCTTTTACAGGCTCAGTACTCTTTATAGGAAGAGTTACAAATCCTTCATAATAAATTCTAGTCAAATACCATCTTCTGTTCTTCCTATGATGAACTTCTCTCGGATGAAATTAAAGGCTACATTATATATGTATTTATTAAAATGTTCTTGCTTCTTGCAAAAATGTTAAGTCCTCTGCTACATTATTACTTTATACATACTGTAGTAATCATGGAAAGGCCTGGGTTGAAAAGGACCACAATGCTCATCCAGTTTCAACCCCCTGCTATGTGCAGGGTCACCAACCAGCAGACCAGGCTGCCCAGAGCCACATCCAGCCTGGCCTTGAATGCCTCCAGGGATGGGGCATCCACAGCCTCCTTGGGCAACCTGTTCCAGTGCGTCACCACCCTCTGGGTGAAAAACTTCTTAATATCTAACCTGAACCTTCCTTTAGTTTGAAACCATTCCCCCTTTGTCCAGTGACTATCAACCCATGTAAACAGTCATTCCCCCTCCTGCTTAATACACTCCCTTCAAGTACTGCAAAGGAACTTAGATCTGTCTAGAAAAAACTAGCACCACAACTACAGCAAAGACTACACATACATCTTAGAGGAAAAACAGATTTCACCACTGAACTACTTAAGAACCTGGGCCACAGCTTCTGCTTGACGTCGTCTTGTTGGCAGATGCTGGGCTAATCAGCCAGACCCATTCAGAATGCAAGGGATCTAAACGGGAATGTTCCACAAGAAAGAAGTTAGGAGTGCTTAGCAAAGATGAAAGATAGGGCCAATAAAGTGATGCTGCATGCCCAGGATGGCTGGACTGTTCATCCTACCATAGTCACAATCCTGCTTTCACCTCAGTAGCTTTTAATGAAGAACAGAATATTCAGTGACACAAACCTGCTCAGCATTCAGTATCAGGCTAACACTGAAAAATGGAAATTCCCTAAAAGCAAGGCAAAATGAACCATTCCAGTATAAACTGAACTGAATCCCACACAAACATTAAAATAGAGCTTTTATTGATGGAATAACAAAAGTGCTTTTCTTAAATATTTTTCAAAATACATTTATACAACTTACAATAATATATCCAAAATAACTGTATATACAAAACATTACCTTGTTTTATGTATGTGCTTTTTTTTTTCTGAAAATTACAAATCAACTTTTTGGCAAAGTTCAACCTTAAGAGGTGATAGTTTTGAAGGTTAGAATAAGAAAATAGAACCTGAGGGAAAGTGACACTTGAGTCCATGGACAGACAAGGAGTTCTCCATTTAGTTAAATAAAAATGTTTTAGTGATATTTTTCACATTACAAAAATAACAGAAAAGAAGAAAAAAATGATGATGGATGCTTTTCTCATCTTCTTACAGAGCAGCTTCTCATTCTTTCATATACAGATAAGAGTGCATGTCAAAAATGAATGCAAGTAAGAACAGCAGTGCCCTGCTGTGGTTCTGGTGTGCAGTTCCTTAGCTGCTGTTGATATGGTTGACCTGATTGGATCTGCGATGGATTTCTTCCAGAAAACTCTCCAGCTGTTCTATCAGCATTCGTTTTTTAAACCTGTATTTGGAACAAGGCATTAATGAATGCACATAATACATCAAGTATCATTAGCAGAGCTTTTACTGAACTATCCTTTTAGGTACACTGCATGATGGCATTGCATGTACTGCTGCTTACCAGAACTTCAGGAAACTACTAACTTGCTTCTCCATTTTGTGAGAGAACACAAACCAGGGTTACTACAGATCTGTCCTATTGTGTGGTTAAACATCACTCAGCCTTCATAACACCAGAAAAATATTGTTTTCTATTTCCAGAAGTTCTAAGGTAAAGAAAACATATGAAAGAACTACAATCCTAAAGGTAGCAGCAGCTTTTAGGGATTATGTGCATGCCTTCATGGCACAATCACAGAGGAGACTTTGGTTCTGATGGCAAAATAGCCATCACACAGCACAGAGCATGTTTCAAGATGATGAGAAAATACAAATAAAAAGTTTGAGAGAAACTGAAGAAAATATAGATGTAAACCATACTTGGGAGTCTCTGTACTTTCATTCCCTACAGAGTACAGAAATTTGAGCATGAGAACATTTGCTCAAACCGCTGTCTTGCAGCATGCTGTTCCTTGTTGCTTCCAGCTAACCCTACCCTTGTGACATTTCTGCATTCAAGAAGCAACTTCTGACCAATGCTTTGGCAGTTCAAAGCAGCAATGAAAGGATCACACACTTTCTCAACTCAGCACCATTCTGAACTGTACTCTGAGTTCAGTACTATGACCCTATTGAATTCTGGCAAAAGAATGTGGTTCCCAAGCAGGCCTCCCAATCCATGCCTGTTCCTCACAAACGTGCATCTGCCCTAATTCCCAAAGTGCAGACTTCCCCACAATCCTAGTTGGGCTATGGGGAAACAGAACTCCCATTCCCAATCACTATCTCTTGGAACATCCATGCTATAGGTATTTTCCCATCCTTTTCATCATGGTTCCCAGTAACTCATAACAGACCCACCCTCTGAGTACTGCTTCACTTCCATTCATCATTGCTTCCCTGATTCTTATTTGTTGCAAAGTATCAACCTGGGAAACATGGAACTAACTCCTCATTTGCCCAAATAAAAGCCAAATAATTTAAGCTAATAGCAAAGTACTTTGTTATATAGCATATCCTAATAAAAATTCAGCATGTTTATATTCAGTGTCAGTACTCTGAGAAGTAACAATGTTGAAGTCCATTTGCAGCAGCTGTACAAGCTAACAGGAGATACTTCCTAGAAATTAAGCCTGGTGAAAGGTGGGAAATACAGACTACTAATTTACCACATCAATGTGAATCCTTGCGCCAACAGAGCAGCACACTGCGGCCAGCCCTACAATACACGTCCCAGGCCCTTCTTCCAAATGTTAAACACTATAGCATGCAGTTTTCTCAGGACAACAGAAATATTTCACCCTAGCAACTGATACTGTAATTAACATAATTAAGCATCAACTCTTCCTAACTTACCTGTCAACTCTGCCAAAAAACGCAGAGCTTCCTGATTTTTCTAGGTAAAAACTTCTCAGCTAACTGCAGCTACTGAGCATTAACGTTCATTATTATTTTGAGGTTGTATTAATTCTTTTCAGCACTTATACTACAAATGGATATTGTTTGGCATTTTCTTTAGGTAGACACATTAGATTTTGTTATGTATTTAATAGCTTAATATTCTCTGTTTAGAAAACAAAAGAATACTTAGAAGTTGTCAATTTGGATAATTTTTATCCACATTTTGTCAGTTTTTGCTCTAGACTAAAGGGTGCTGGATAATCTCATCTAGATTCTCTTTTCCCACAAAGTCTGGGAACCTTTCAAAGTCACTTCCAACTTAGGCTATTATATGTTTCCACAGTTCTATTTAGCAGAGAGTATTTAGTGCTGAGGCCATAAATAGATTGTTATGCCAGCTCCAGAAAATATTGAGGACCTCTCACTTTCCCTAATTCCTCCTATTCCTTCGCTATATCACTTTTTCTGTGCTAGGTTCTAAAGCCATCTATTAGGAATTTGATTCCTTGTGTTCAACAAGGACTCCTTACAATTGCTACTCATACCCACCCCAGGCTGAACCAGAAGTTTACCACCAGCTATAAAAGAGTCATTATCAGAATCGAAATTTGACATTGAGATGTGGAATCTCCTCAACATTTCACAGTCAACTGGGAAAAAATAAAATCTATTATGTCCCTCACCTTGGTTTTTGCCTTTTAAGAATGATAGCTTTATTTGTTCCCAATTTCGGCAGCATCTTTTGCAAGATGCATCCCTGACTTTCACTAAGTAGTAAAAGAACTACATGGCAAACCATTCCCAAAGGAAGAAGAAAACCCTAGATTATTTTAGACATCTCCTCTCATAACATTCTTTTGGATTAAGTTCCAGAACTGAATGGGAACTGTTTTTAAACACAGGCTTTCTTGCTGCACTGCTCAAGAACTTTCCTAAGTCTCTGTTAACAGAGCTCCTTGGAGCAGGGAAAGAGACCAAGCACTCCAAACTTGAACTGCATTCTGTGTCATCACAGGAATCGGCCATCAGTTAGCAAAACTTAACCATCTTAACTGCAAAGAACTTGGACATGTTTCCTACAGGGAGCAGGGAACTTTGGTGAAGAGTGATAGCTTGCCTGGATAAGGGCAGAAGCACCCAGAAGCACCCAGAGACAGAACTGCACAGAGACTGTAGGTAGTGTTATCCAGGTGGATAACATGACTGTATTATAATCACCTAACCTAGGAGGAAAAAAAAAAAGGAGGGAAGGATTAAGCTGCTCTTACAAACTAATAATATTTACAACAGTCCAAGAGAAATCAAATTGGCAAGTTTTTCTACCAGTAGATAGAAAAAAACTGTTGGCTATGGTGACAGACAGGATTTAGATCTGGTGCATCTGACAGCACGACAACTGCTCCCAAGTTTGTAGGCAAAGAGTCAACGTGAGATACTGGGATAGACAAGCTGTGCAACAGAAACAAGAATTACAGTGGCTCCAAAGAGTCAAATTTCAGAGGCACAAATATTCCAACCTCACTAAGGGCTGCCAAAGACTACAGGAGAAACAGTATTGTATTGGTGACAGTGAGGAAGCATGTGTAATCTACAGACTATGGAACAGCTTCGACAGGTGATAAAACATGAGAGAGATCAAGCAAAAGCATGATAAAGAATTACTGCTAAAGGAAAAACATTATCTAAATCAATATGACCCACTGTGCTGGCAGTAGAAGGCTAGAGAAGCTCTATAAATGTCCAATATTCAGTGTACATTGAACTCCCAAGCACAGTTTTACACAACTATCACTGATTTTTATTTAATCAAGATGTGAGCAGTAATACCACAGGAAAAAAAAAAAAAAGAATTCTATGAAAACACAGGAGGATGAAAAACTATTCACTCAAGCAATCCTCAAAGTTACACAGCCTATATAATGATTAAATCATTAATTCCTTTTAAATCCAACACTCTTGATTCCAATCATAATTTCCTGTTTTTCCTTTCTCTGAATGGTCATATAGGGTAGGCAAGCACAGTCTAAGGACACCTTAAGGACAACTGTCTATCTGGTTTAACAACATGCGTTTTAAAACTCCAAACTCTTTCCCTATGACAAATTACCACCTGAGGTTGTAGAAATAGAACTACTCTATTTCTAAAGAAAATCTGAAGAGCAGACACATCTTCATAGAGCACATCTGGATCTCAGAACCGGACAAGATTTTGAGTCAATGCAGAATAATGAATTTGAACCGTTTATGAAAGTTTTATTCATAGTAAAGCACAGTGTCTTCAAGTTTTCAAATTAGCAATACGCTCTCATTTGAACCCCAGAAGTTAAATGATTTTCTAAGTACCTCTTCTTCCTACACCACTGTTCACTTAATCTTGTGATGATTTAGCAGTTACAGCTACTAATATTAAGACTCTGTATGAAGCAAAAAACATCAAGAAGCTTATGTACTTCCAGTGTTTTTTTTTCTATGAAATTATTTACCCCCAGTACAAAGCATTGTGTGGGAAGTTTAAGACAAAGGACTGCGTGGATGTCAAGCTGTTACGAGTAGCAGTACATGGTGCAGTTTTATAAGATTAATACAATTCAGTGACCTACCTCGAAGCTTCTTTAATAACATTTTGCAAAAATATCAGTCTGGTTTGTAAGCTTCCCTGTACATGCTTCAGTAAAAGGAAGATTCTTTCATATTCTTAAAGAAATAAGAGCAAAAACAGTTAAACAGATGTCTGTTATAACATTTTGCTTCATGTGAACAAGGGCAAGAGAATTAATTCAGCTTCTGCGAGATTTTAAGTTAGATCATCTAAAAACCAGGCTCATAACAACACATAAAACACACAGTTTTATCAACATTAACTTTAAAAACCATAATAAGACGGTGGTGTTTAAGGTATTACCTATAATTCTAGCATCAATGATGAAGATCATTACTTTCATGAATACTGACAGATTCAGTGATATTTTAATCATTCATCCAGCAAGTTTTCATAAGATGCTTTAAAACAAATCTGCCTAGCTTTCAATTTTGTTTCACTCTCACAGTTTAACATTTTTCTGAAAAGGTAAAACAATGTTAGTTCTTTGCCTAGCTCTCATGCCAGTCATTTAATGAAGGAATGTGGAATACTTACTTCTTCCTGGCTTTCGGATCTCTTTCATAATTTGTGCTCTCAGCTCCATATTAATCTCTCTGGAACTTCTGCAGGGCACTGTTTTTTTCCCTTTGCTGGTTGAAGATAGTGGCAAACTATCTTCAGTATTTTGCTCTTTACTACTGGATTCATCATGATTCTCCAAAAATCCATCAACATTCAAGTTATTCCCTATATGCTCATGGTCTGCACCCTCTATATGAGCTGCTGATCGATCCAATGAATTGAATGGAGAAGACATTGAAAATTCAGAATCCACAGCATCTGGGAAATCATCTGATGAAAGTGAGTCTGTAACATGATTCTCTACCACATCATCCATTGCAATCTCATTATTAGCTTCTGATGCTAAAAACAAGTGAAAAAAATACAATAAAAACCAGATTACATTTACAAATTCTACCTTCTTTATGATCTGATAGAGGTCACTGAAACTATAACAAACATCAATACCTCTAAAACTATGCTTCTGCTTATCTATTATACTTGCCAGGCACAAGAAAACATTTGTTGGTTGTTCTTTCAGGGTTGTAATAATGAGCACATTAGTTTATTTCCTGTCAATTAATGGCTTAATAAAATCACAGCTGTATTCTTCACATGAAAGGGAAAATTGATAAATGTATTATCAACAAAGCAAAGAATGAACCTGTAAAATGTACTTTCACTACATACTTCTCTTCCCTTAAAGTGAACTGACAAACTTATTGAACAACTGTTGCTCACTGAACAGTGAGAGCAAGACTTTTACAGAGTACCTCAGCTCAATGCTAAGAAAAATAAATTCACTGTACCACAGTGAAATTCAAAATAACCTCACGTCGTGATAACTTCTGCAGCTTGTAAACCTGCAGGAAAAAGAACACCCTTTTGTTTACATTGTCTCCTTATTTAATACAGGAAATACATTGTTTATATTGGAAAGTTCACATAAGAGAGACTTCAGTCTGAAGGGCTATGTGATAAGCCCCCACTGCACACTTCAATACTTCATTTCCAAAATTGGCCCTATTTGGGAAATCAGCCAAGGAGTTTTCTATATAAACAAGCTTCTTACATAAAATTAAATAAAAACCAAACTCTCTACATACAAAAATTCACTTACTTTTCTGAACAGGAATAGGTTTAACAAGGTCAAGCTGTGCTTGTGTGATTGGTGATGGTGGTCCTTTTCCTCCAATGTGGTTATTCACAACTGGAGGAGTTTGTGGTCGACCTCTGAGCAGGGGAGACATACACCGACGCCTTTTTGGAATCCCTTGCATACTTGGTTCTCCAGGTCTTTTATGCTTATTTTGAGGTCCTGATACAAACTCATCTGCTTCATCTATCATCATTCCCTGTATTTAATGGGTAGAATGCTTAGAACTTCAATCCAGAAATACATAATATAAAACGTTGTGAATACTGATGCGGTGATACTTATCAGGCAATAATGAACAATATGCCACTACTTATCAGCTTCTCAAATGGCAAACGAAACATGATTAGGTATTATCTATACTACAGTGACAAATATTTCATTTATACAGCACTTTGAAGGCATAACACTGGTTTCTAATAAAGACTGCTCTTCATATGATAACACTGATGAAAAACACCTGAGGAACATCCTTGTACAAGATGCCTTCCCAAATTGGGAAATACTTGGAAATACTTCTCCTATACTTTACCCTTTGAATAGTCTAACCAGCAGCAGACACAACAGTAAGTTTTTAAAAAAGCTGTATGGAAAAGTCACCTTTTTGTCCAATTTGAATGGATTGCCAAATGTATGGAGCCTTCGGGGTTGATCAGGATCAAGCTCTCGGAGTGGAGAAGGGATTTGTTTTAGATATTCCTGGTAGTTTCCCATTTGTGCTATAGGTACACTGTGAACTTGATCTGTTGTAAAAGGATGATTTATTAATATATTATACTAGTGTCGTGGGAATTCAGCCTATATCCACATTAACATCTCACATTTTCAGTCTTTTATCAAATGCATTAACAGAGTAGATATGCAAAACTCACCATTATTCTCACCTAATTGGTATTTACAACATCATGCTTTGAGTGCAGAAAGCTTGCTTAAATGAATCTGTCGTGTATTCCATCATGACATGGAAAAAGCAATAGCTGTCATGCATGGATTTTAGTTTTCCAGAGTGTCCCATAGCTTTTCAACAGGTAGATGGGTGGAAAAAAAAACAAGACTTGCAATAAATTTTATCTAAAACATTACTACAAACAAAACCTACAGTACTGCAAAGTAGTAATGCCATGCTGCACATAGCTTTGATAGACATCTATCCAATTTTGGGTACATCACATGTAATTGTTGAGACTGGCACGTTCTTGAAGCAACAGTGATTTTTTTTGCCACTGGAATCAAAGTCTCGAAATCTACAGGACCTGAAAACTTACAAATTTGAAGTTTCTAAGCCTTTCATCAAGCAGAACACAAGCCACCAAAAACAGCAGAGAAAATAACTGTAAAGTTTCGATGTGTTTGAATCCCTTCACCAAAGAGCAACTTGATTTCAAATGATGTTCTCTCACTACTTAAGTCAGATGAACAACGGTGATAATGCAGCTTTCACTTGCATTACCCATTTTCTCCACTTTTTTTTAATCATCCTCTATTCGTTAGATGCTCTAACATAGTGCCAGAAGACATAAATGAAAGGGAAAATGAAACAATTATACAACTCCTGTTGACCTAAAGGGTGAAAGAATCACACTGACAGCACCTAGTGAGTAAGCTCATCTTTCCACTGTTCACAAAATACTTCCTACATAGAAAAAGATCTTAATGTTCAAAAATCCTCTCAAGTTTTCTTACATACATCATAAAACTTGGTGAAAAAAAAATAAGTGAACAAAGAATCCATAAGTAAAAGGCCAAGTCTCCTAAGACTAAAGGACAGAGCAGTGAATCTGCATCTTCTGTCCCCAGCTGTTTTTCTTCCAATTAGCTAAGGAAAAAAGTCAAGTTTAATGGCAAATGGCTGCTAAGCTTTTATGAATAAATATTTGTTGAGTTTTCAAAATTTAATAAAAGCAATATCACAAAGGCAAAAAAAAAAAGCAAACACAACTAACCTTCATCTTGTCCTTTGAGGAACTTCCGAGTACTCTTCAGTAAGTTAGATCTCATTCGTGTTAATTGATCCAAAAGATTTCTTCTAGGTATATCATAAGCATTTCTAAAAGTTTGAGGTTTCAAATCCTACGGTTTCAGCAATTAAAGTTTCAATTAACACAATGTATGGAACAATATCTAGCATTTCAATGGTAGTATATTGAAAATAACAACATTACACACAGTGGTGCTTACCTTATTCAGCAAAGCTATTTGGAACCCAGCATACTCCTTCATATTGAAGTCTAGAGGTCTATGAGGAATTTCCCCAGTAATCCCCTGTAGCAGATGTTGAAAATCGTTCCTATGTGCCATAGACAGGTTGTGTGATCTGCTTCTGACCTTAATTCCAGTCTCTTGCGCTACCTTTTTGCCTACAGAGCCAATGACTCTATCGGACTCTATTTTGGCCTTAATTTAAAATAAATAAATAAATAAAATTGACAATATGCTCTCAAAAGAATTAGTCACTTATTCATTTTAAATTCCTACCTAGAAGATTCAACAATGTGCTAACACACTATGACGACCATAACCAGGATGAGTGCTTAAGGAGTGCTTAGTACAAAACCACTTAATGTTTACTACAATTTCAAATATAGTGAACAGTTTGTGCCTAGGTTTTCTGCATATTTCTCCCTCTGCTGCCCATTACTAAGCACCAATATGCATGCAATGCTTTTATTTTCATAAGTCATAATTTGACTGGCAATTCTCTGCAAGTCTATCTGTACTCAAACTGTTTTCTGCTGCAAGAGCTAAATGCTAGCTTTCAAGACTGATTCTCTCACAACTATAGTTGTGATCAGCCATACAATGGTATCAGCTTTCTAAAAGCTCAATACAGTCATAACATTAAACAAAAAAATAGGAAATACATGAAAATACCCAATCCTATTTGACCAGACAGACCTCACCCCCAGCATTGTTAGATTTGTACCAAAATTAAACATGTTCATAAATGCCAACTTTGGGGCAGAATACAGTTGAACAAAGAGCTAGAATTTGCCAAGACAATTTGCCAGTGTTTGTTTTGCAGCTTTATATAAATTTGCAGACTACTCAAAATCTGAATTTGTACTTAAGAATACTGTGCCTGTACTGATAGAATCTTTCAGAAGTGAGAAAAGCTTTGTGTACAATTTGCAGCGTATGTCATAGCATCTTAAGAGTCCACAAAGGCTAGATTGAGAGATTAGTTCATTTAGTAGAACACTGAGCAATGTGACCATGATTTGCTAGAAGATGCTCTAGAATTCAAGTTTGCTCCCCTGTCAAATAATAGCTTATATCCACTTTTTTTTCGTTTTAATAAAAGCTGATCTGTAAGAACTTGTTAGCTATGTGAGAAGTACTTGTGCTACTATTAAAGTTTCAAGCCTTTTGCATTCTTCCATTATGTTGAACAAGAAAGCTTAACATGCACAGCTCAACAAAAAAGCAAAGGTAGCAGGGCAGAAATGCCTTAGCTGGGGCAGGGGACTAGGCAGAGATACATGCACTATTCTGAATAGCATCAACAACTTCATAATTTTACAAAAGGTCACTTGCAACTTTTGTATGTATACTTATTTGAGATTATGTCAGTTCAGTTTTCATTTACTGAACTCTTTCCATTTCAAAAGCCACATTCTGATTCAGATGCATCTAAGTACAAATCCCTATTTTCTGAAAAGATGCTGGAGTAAGATAACATGTTTTCTTTTGGACAAAAATATGCTACTGACTGTACACATAAAAATGTTCCTTAAATACAGGAGATCTTAACATGTACCTCCATATCTATCTATACAGCCCACTCTAAATTTATCTTAAATGTTTTCTTTCAAATCACAGAACCAAAATACTTCTTTATTAATTGCTTATGGGAAGGCATTAACTTGATCTTCCTGCTCTTTTTCCTTGAAAACTCTTGAACTTGAGTATTTTAAGATATTATCCTGATATTACAAGTTTTTACTGCTCTTGTGCTTCAACATTACCTGCTGACTCAACTTTTTGAGATATGAAATGACACTGTAACTAAGTCCATATTCCACATTGTCAGCTATAAGGTTTGGTGCTCCCATCATTCTCACAGCTTTCTTCAAAGGCTGAAACATGGAATATATTGCAAAGTCATGTTTAACTTTACAAGTGTTATATACATACTTTAAGTAACTGCCCCAGATAGGACATGAAGTCCTTAAAGACAAAAGACAGATTTTTCAGGGCAGGTTTTTTTTGTTGTTCTTTATAAGTATCATTCCATTCACGCTGAATCAGTCATGAACAGAAATCATTTATTAGTTACAGTTGTTGAATTTTATTGCTATACTCAAATTTCAAGTCTTCTCACAGGACTACAGTGAAAAGGGTATCACTGTACATAGAAGTCCAGTTATTCTCTTAAAAATATATATTCTACTTGAAATAGGTTAAAAAAAAAAAAAAAGCACCCATACTGGAAAGGTAACTATAGCTGTTTAATAAAATAGAAACTTGAAAACCAAGTCATCTTACCCCAAGATAATAAGGAGGCATTGTCTTCAAATAGCTTTCAAATGACTGCAGCCATTTTAATGTTGGCTTTGCCTTGTGTACTTTAAACAAGTCATCTGATGGTTATGAAAAACAGAGACACAATGAAAGACGTCTGTTTTGGTTTTTTTTCCCTAGTAGGAGAAATGCTAAGAAAATACTAATTCCTTAATGCTTAACTATATTATTTTAACATATATACAACTAAACCAAATATGCACAAAAGATCAATACATAAAAGATTAAAGTTGCAGCCAAAAGATGGAACCTGATCAATTTAATAAATGAGATGATAGATTGAGAATAATAGCTACCGATATAAAAGAAGTGAGACTACATTTCCAAAAGAATGATTACATAAATTATTCTTGCACTTTCGGCACAAGTCAGGGACATCACAACAATTGTTTACAAGTGAAATAAATATTATCATGGATGAAATTGCTTAGCATTCTAGCTTTCTGTAGGTATGACTAATACTGTCAGCAGCTGGATAAAACTCTTTAGATCAGATCAATTTTTCAGTTGCTTACTACTGAAGATTTTATAGTCTGGTACTTACCTAGCAGTGGAAGAAGAACTGGATAATTATAAGGCATCACAAATAAATTCACACAATTCAGGGCTGTACTAGCTTTCAAGTAACCAAAAGGATGACCGAGTTCACTGTATTTTGCACTATTGCTCACATACACCTGCAATAAAACACATTACAAGTTAAGCACATTTTGATGTATTTTGTAAATTTAAAGTTTTACATCCTAATTACATCCTAATTTGATTCCAGAGTAAATTACATGACAAATAGCTTTATAGAGACTTCATTTAAGTGTGTATTCTACTTGCCTGCCAGCAGGTCTGAGGGGATTTTCTTTCCAGGATAAACTGGGTCAGTGGTGAAGGCTCTAACTCATATTTGTCAAAAGGCAGTTTGTCAATGACCATCGGTTCACAGTCAGTGCAGGAGAATTTCACCACAGGATGAGAAGTGCGAGGTGGCTAAACATAAGCATTCCACTGTTAATGAGTCTGCATACAATGACTAAAGCTTCTTTGTACTGTGACAGCCAAAACAGATTATTTAAAAACAAACATTTAAGGAGCCTACTGAATACAGGATTCATACTTATAAGTCCTAAGCACATCATTTGACATTGGCACTGTCGTGAAACATCTTGGAAATTAATTTTCTAAATATTAATCATTTTACCTACTAAGTTTACAACAGTAAAATTTCATACATATACACAGAAACTGTACAAATGGAAGTAAATCCCTGTATGGGCTTCAACACTACTTTGGGGCATGCCTACTTTGACCCTGCAGAACTAAGCTTTGTACTTTCATATTTGTTGATTTTCTCTGTTTAACAGCACGTCTCCTTTTGGGCAAATTTTATATTTAACAATTTCAAACTGAATTACAGTGATTCATATGAGAAGAGTTTACAGCAACTCACATTTTAACTGGAATTGAGGCAATTTAATTGTAATCTTTTTATTAATTACAGGGAAAAAGCCTTTCAATCTCAAGTTTCAGATATAAGTTGCTAACACTTGTAGTTTCTTTTGCTGAACAGAGGCAGCAAATTTTTATGTCATGAAATTTGGAACCACATGCCTTACTTTGAAGGACTTTCAGGAGGGGAGCTAAAGCTTTTATACTTACCCTTAACCTCCTCCAAGGCAACTAGAATCTGAGGAAGATCTCACCTGGGAAGCCTCCTTCCATTTAGTCCCTTTACAAGAAGTCAACTAATAAATACGTAAGATGAGCTACGGAAATACAGAGTTTCTTGGACCTTCCTAACACCTCACCTTGAAAGTAATTTTTCCTACAAGTTTATAAACTTTAGTCTCTTCCTTTTAGGATGAGCCAGCCAAATGTTATCTGTCCACAGAGCTGGTCTTGCCTTGAGTATCTCCACTCTGAGGAGGCTGTACTGTCCAAGTGCACACAAAACAGGAGGCCCACTCAATTGAAGGAACTGCAATTCTCTTGAAAGAAGATGCCTCCAATAAATAGTTGTGGCGGAGTTTCTGACCAAGCCATGAAGCAGTTATACTAAGAATAAAAAGGCTGCAAAAGAAGTTGAATGCTAAGACTTGAGTAGTCCCAGAAGTTTTGACTGGACAGCAAAACTATTTTTTACCTCAAAGCAGTGAGAGCAGCCATTTACATGTTGATGTACCAACAGAATCATTAGCAGACTTTCGCATACATTTAAGAATGCCTTGATTGTACCATCTACATTATATGAAACAGTGTTGAGGTAGCCTATTTCAGATAACTCCACAGTGTATCAGGGGGCAAAGAAAAATGTGACTACAAATTCTTAAGTAAACAGGATGTTAAGTTCTAGCACTATATAGTCATAAAAGTCAGGAAATACAAGTCTTGAAACACTATAAGCAAATGTAGCTCCCTCACATTGCATAGGGAAGGTTCAGTTGGGAATTTCAATTGATGTCTACAGGAATTTAGCTGCATGTGCAGTAATCCAATGTTTTGTGCAGTTATGAGAGAGGTACACACACTACGAGAGCAAAGTATTTTTTCACATCTTCTTGCAATTTAGCTTCAAGTTTTCAGTGATTTGGAATGACAGTTCTTCACTTGGCAAGATCTATTTTAGCAATGTCAATCAAGATCCACAGTAGCAGACAAATCATAGAAATTTTTCACAGTGAAAGGAAGCAGATATATCATTATTGATAGTGATTACAAGAAGTACACAGGGCAGAGCAGTTTTTTCTGACAGCAGTTTTTTCAATATCCAATGCAGTGGCTTTTTGCTTTTTAAACAACTACAAGATTTATGATATTGGTTTGCTTTTTTGTTCATGGAATGGGGACAGATCCCAGCAACACCACATCTACAAACTTGACTAGAATTTCATACTTGCATCATTCTACAACAACCTGTATTTCACAGTAAATTTTGCAAACATAATATAATTTTCATGAGCAGCTCAGTGAGCTAATCAAACTACTTTTGGATCAAAAATCAACAAAAATCATCATGAAAGACAGGGAAGAATTATACAATTCCACACAAGTTCCACTTTAATGATTTTCAAAGATAAGTAGAAATAAATATTTTATACTAAAGATTAGTCTTCATACCATACAAAAGGCACTGGCATATATTATTTATGGAAACAAGAACAAGGAAAACTAATTCTGTAGATAGCACTTTAAAAAAAGGCAAGTTTCTCTACTTGGGATAAGCTAAAAATATAGTTACAGCAAACAGTAGATGAAATTGCATCCATCAGCTACAGTGCAAACAGAACTATCTCAAGGATGCAAAACTGGTAAGATCACACAACCTTCTTTCTATTAACATCATGTTAGGTAATAAAATTTAGTAGTCCATTATCAGACCAAGTGCCATCTGATTTCTGGCTTGGTACTTTAAGAGTTTTGACAAACAGTGTGCATAGACTAGGTTGACTTACTAGGTTGACCTATCTGCTACAGTCACTTTCTTAATGCTTCAAAGTGAATACCATGTTACTTGTTCATGAGCAAATTATCTAACATAACAGCAATATGGATTTTCATGTGACATTCCTTAGTTCATAGAGCTTTTACAATGGCTCCAATAAAGCACATTTCTCAAGACTTAAAAATAATTAGATAGGAAATTCAGGAGTACTCCTCCTTCTATTTTATCTAACTTCAGTACTTACCAGCGTTGGTGAATTCTGATCTGGCCAAAAAGATTCAGGAACAGGCCAGTGACCTATAGGAACCCCAGTTTTAGGGTTTGGTCTAACATAAATGAGTTTATGACAGCTGTGCCAAGGCTGGGGTCCAAAGGGCCTAGTTATATCCACCTGTCCATCTACAAAGGAAAAATGCTTTATAAATCAAAATAATATTAAAACTCAAAGAGCATTTATCAGCTTCTGTGAAGAGTTCAAGAACTACGTTCCCAGGGATGATACTCCTTCAGTTAATATTATTTTCAAAAAACACGTGCAAAAAAGTAGTAATGATGAAAAAACAAGTGAGCATTGGATATTTACAGAACCACAGTTGAATTATCTGGAGCTCTTTATAACCATTAGATTGCCTTTCTCATCCTATTATTATTCCCAGTTAACCTTCATATCTCCATGCTTAAAGACAGTACTTGATACACACAGTTAAGACTATTGGGCTAATGTAATGCAGCAAAGGAAGATTAGAAAATCCCACAAAAGCCTCCCAGGAACATCCCAAAATGGACTTAGGCTACATTTAGAATGAGAATTTAAGGACAGCAGAGTTATACCTGCTATTCTAAATTTCAAATTTTCCTTTGGTTTTGCAATTCTTATATTAACTTCACTAAACTATACTGACATCATCACTGTCATCTGATATCAAAGTGTAAAAGACATCAAGTACCATCAATCGGCGAGGGGTCTGGTCCAGCTTTTTCAAAATTTATTACCACTCCACTTTGCACTTTTTGCACCAGTGATTCAAGACACTGATTCAGCATTCTTGGAGAGCATACACAGTATGATCGACCTGGAACAGAATAGCCAATGTTGAAGTTGCTCAGTGTTCTGCTCTTACTTTAACTTACATTGTTCAAAGCCACTGTTTTGTTATACTTAACAAAATAGGTATAGATTACTGATTTAAAGTATATGCCAAACACTCTAAGGACCAAGGCAGCCTAGTAAAGCAGTAATAGTGCTACCTGCATCTTCTCTGAAATGATTGGGTTCTAGCTCCTTAATGACATTAACTCAAATTCCTGGTTGAATCCATGGAAAATGGGCTCCCCCTTGTGACAGACATCAACATAACTGTTGAAACATTTCAGTCAAAGCACTACTTAGCACAAGCCTACGTTAGCCAGGAAGTAATTGAATCAGATTCTTTTGGAGTGTTTAAAATCCTTCTGCTTGCTTTCTACCAAATCTTCTGCAATGGATCATAAGTATCACCACATTTCAGCATGCAATCAAAGCATTTTACATAGGAATTAAAAAGCTAATGCCCAAATTTGAATATAATTTCTAACAGGTAAGAGTTATAAAGGCAAGAAAAGCAACAATTTTGCAGAATTCCTCTACATTTTACACTGTAGAAATCCTGCATTGCATTGTGCGTTCTCTTAAAAAATATATCTTAAACATTCCCCATACTTTTGGCTTGCTTTGATTAAAGTATGACAGAATATACTACAGACTCAACTGCTATAATTTCTAATTATGATACTGAAGAGAATTTTTAAAAAGTTTTTCCAATAAAATGCTAAAGGAATTAGATTCAAATTCTTCCAAGACAAGTTACATCTGAAGCATTAAATCAGGGTCATTAGATTTATTGTAATCAAGCCCTGAGTTTTCAGCAAGTAAGAGTTCACCCCACATACCTGATTAACAAAGCCACGTTCAATTCATTTTCTAAGTCACGGACTTGTCAAAGGAAGCCAGGGCACCTACCTCCTGTGACTTCACACATCGGTGTGATTGCAGAGTCATCCACTGGTACCCCTGCCATCTGCTCTGATTCTGGTGATGAAACACCAGGCAAACGAAGTACTAAAGCAAACAACCTCTGATCCCATCGAAAGGGTTCCTTAGTCAACTCGCTCCCAGGCAGAGGGGAATTGAGAGGTAAGTGGAGCTGAAAAGGAATTTAAATCTGAGTAGCTACTTCAAAAATAAATCAAGTTACATAGTGATAGCAAATCTATAACCACTTATAAACACAGCTATAACCTTTCCACAGCTATTTATGATTCTCTTTTGCTACTGTACAAGCAAAACTTAATGTAATCAGCACTTCAAAGACATTTAAGGACAAGATGAGGCAAAAAATTGAGAACCACAAACTGAGTGGGAACCACCACCTTCTGAATATAAGCTTAAGAATCAACAGAATATCTTCTTTGGAATTTTATCTGTAAGAACTAATTCTCTGCAGAATAAGCCTACTGTCAGCTATCTTCTGGTGGATTCTTCAAGTTAAAAGGCACAGCCAAGTGAAAAGGTATTTTTAACTTAAGCCTACTAGAGAAGAAGCATAACTTGGGTATAGCTGCCGAAAACAATCCAGCTACCATGACAATCTGATCCAAATAACTTCAAGCAAATCAATGTGGTGGTTATGTTATAGCATCAGAAAGGAGTGACTTTAGCTAAGTTGGGCACATCCCTCAGTCATACTCTTACTTTCTCAGTGCTCTAAGTAAACAACAGGTTGAAACCCATACCGAAATCTGAAGTGTTCTTACTTATACATAATCAATAACAATAGCTACAGCTATCTACACAAGGAAGAACTGTCTGCTGTGCCATTGTATTGCCTCTATCTGGAAAGAACTAAATTATTTTTAGTTACTAATATTAAAAGATACCACCCAGGGACACAGAATAGATGGGGATCATTCATTTTGCTTTAGGTACCAATAGAAATAGTAGCAACTCAAGAGTTTCCAACTTTAAACACAGTTCACTAATAATACAGCAAAAATATTAATTAACAAGCAAAGATCATCAGAACATCTCAAATTCCTGTACAATTATAACTAGAGTTAACTGAAACAATAAAACAAACCCATGCTTTAAAAGGCATTCAGAAGACATCACTTTTTGCATACAGTTACCTTATGCACAAATTAGTGGAGCAAAACATTTTAAAGTTTTAAAAAATAATCAACTCTAGAAAACCTGTACAGATAAACTAGGCTTATAACAAGTAATTACAGCTTTCAGAAAAATGAGACAAACCCCCGGCAGATGTTGCCACCATCAGTACAAGCAAAATCTTTGTTTTATTAAAGCAATGTAGCCACAAGGGTAGGAAAAAAATCGCCAGAACAATGGCCAAGTAGTACTAACAGTTCCATTACCTCACCATGTGAAAGGGTTAAACCCAAAAGCAGAAACCCAAGAACAGCTGCTAGGATAAAACTCAAATGTTTTCCTTCTAACACAGCATTCAAAAAATTCCAAACCTGCATCTTATCTCTACTTCAGCATCAAGTTTCAAAGTTTGATGCAAGTCCACCAAAGATACATTTTAGTTCACAGTGACTGGTTAAGGAGTTTGCAAAAGGTTGTTGGAAAATGTTTCGGTTTTTTGTTTGTTGTTTTAAAGTTTAAACTGAAAGCACAGATCTTAATTACCAAATCAGAAACAAACTATTTCTGCTTATTTATTTGCAAGCATGTCATATTAGGAAAAATACATGCCTCCATCTTCGAAGAATAATTACTTTATGCAACCTCAAAGCCAGGTAGAAATGAGATAAAGCCATTCAACATGTCAGCAGGAATCAGAATATTGCCTTCTCAGAGCACCTCATAATTCCTCCTGAATCTGTTTTTGCTGTTACAAGCAGACAGCATGTTGAAGAGCACCATTTTCCCCAAATGTCTGATGGGAAGCTGCTCAAGGGGTACTCAGCTATGTATGTGGCTTATTACTGATTCATACATGCCTTCCCCCTTTTTATGCAAACAGAACCCAAAACCTGCTCAAGAAAGGAAACTTACAGCTAAAAGAATAGCCAAGTTCTTCATAAATAGCCTCCAATCCCAACTGTAATATTCAATTGTAAGCACTACAAAGTCATCTATTGGGACTATTATTTAGGAGTCAATAAACTTTCCAACACAGATCTCAGCCAACAGATGAGTAAGATTTAGTGGTTCTGGAGAGCACATTTCCTTGGCAAAACATACCTTCATAACAGCACTATATCTCTCCAGGCAGCACACATTACAAGGTTCCTGTCTGACCCTGCCCCAATGCTATTCTGAGTTCAGTGCATCTCAGACTACAAAACCTTCTTTCAGCTCAGCTGGTTATAAGTGAGCAAACCCAAAAAAACAAAGCAGGTCACAGCAGCAGACCACTGCAACATGCACAAATTACTACCAGAAATGTTTTTAAAATCTAAGACCACATGCAAAGCCAGCAGTATTACATCATATGTCCTCACTCTCTTCCCTACAGTCTAATTTTGTTAAATTTAACATCCATGTTATTGGAGAAGTTGTAGATTCAAACCAGGCTTCATACTCCACAAATGTTAAGCTCTGTCTTTTCACACTCAGCACTGTTCATAGGTTTTGTTGCTGTTGTTTTGAAACAAACAAACAAAATCCTTCAAAACTAACAAGTATTTACCGTAGCACCACAACAACTGCATACCTAACAGAAAATAAAGTGGGCTGGAAACCTGCAGCTTGCATTTTCTTTCCCTGCACATTTCACATCTTTTCCTACTTTATCTTTCATTTCGGTTGTTGAGAGAAAGATAGAACGAACAAGTGAAAAATAAGTTATTTACCAACAATGGTCTTCAAGGTTGTCTGTGTTGAATAACACACAAGTGCCCTCATAACCTTGTAACTTAGTAATGGGAAACATCTGCTTTTATCTCAAGACTTACTTGTAAGAGTATACACAAACTCTTTTTCCTGAAGGTTTTTGTCGTACCCATGACAAGTAGATCTACAACATTCCAAGCATACTCAGTATTCCACCACTAGAGGACAGTAGGATGAACAGCCAAGATTCAAGCCCAGCTGATAAGAGTCCTTCAGAATATCTACTTCAGATCCTTAGGAAATGCCAGCATCGGTTTCCTATTATTTTCTGTATTATCATTTGCAGTTAAAACAGAAAACCACTTCTATAGGACATAATTTCAGATCACAGAGACACCATCTCAATGACATGACTGATTTTGCTGTTCTAATGCTAACTATGTTAACTACAAGGAAGTGCACACCCAGCTAATAGTTGCACAGTATTCTCATCTCATGTGTTCTGGGCCTTGGCACCAAATACTGAAAACCCACCAACTGCTAAGAGAAATAACTTGGATGAGAAAGCATGGGAACACACAGAGAAAGGGATACATCACCTACTTGTTGCACAATTTGATTAGAAACCCAGATTTGAGTTGGAAAAGCTACTTTTAAAAATACTGTTGAGTATTTACAGTTCTTGATTACTGCTGAAAGTAAGGAGGATCTTGCCACTCGTCACAGTTATTACAGCCAGGATTTAAATCAAATCCTGGAAGGGCTTGATGTAGCAATGCCAATGGCTTTGGGATGAAGAGTCCCAAATTACCAATTCCTCCCATAAGAGTCTCCTGTAGCAGGAAGAAATCATAAGAATGGCAATATATAGAGGACAAATAACACGACTGATGCTGTCTGTTTGCATAATCATGCATCAGTACATCAGTGGGTCAATAAGCCAGTTTCATGCTTGCAAATGGGAGTTCAATGCTTCATACTAAAATGAAGTACATGTAGAAGGAAGATGCAGAGAGATATCCTAGAAGCTGCAAAACTTGAGAAGTATGATATCGGATTGACTAGCCATTAAATTATAACATTTTGTAATGTAAAGAGGAATAAGAAATCCTTTCAAGCAATTGAACATCTTCTAAGGGAAATATCAGGAAAAGGCAAAGACCAAATCTGAGGGACCATGACAGAAGTGAATGCCACTTCCAAGATTTTATAGCATCAGATTTATAATTAATGATGGTATTCAAACAGTATGAGTCCCTCAGTTCCTTAAGTTATAACTGAATAAAAGTGAATCAAAGGAAGAATCTGCTCAACATGCCTCACTGAACGTAGAAATGATGCAGGCACTTTTCAGTACCTCAGCACTGGTTCATTAGAAGTCAGTGTTTGAAGGACTGAGATTCTTAAGTCCTTTCAATTGGTGTTGGTACTGATGAGAGTTGCATAGACTGCACCATTTGTCTTTAGTCTGAGACAAAGTGTTAAATTCCAGAGGGAAAGGACAACTGAAGAATTTAGCCAAGAATTCAGGCTCTGAAATAGAGTTTGACAGCTTATAGTAGGGCAAATGACAATGTTACAACAGTAATAAAGCCAATTTCATTGGTAAGAACGCAAATGTCCACCTGAAAGAAAAAGTTACCTTCATCTTTCCTACTGGCTTCACACAGGCAGTAGTAAGACAGTCCCCCGCACTTAGGCTTCTCTTGTAAAGGCTGAACACGTGCAATTTTCAACCTCGAGCGCATTTGCTTTAGAATCATAGAATAACAAGGTTGGAAAGGACCTACAAGATCATCCAGTCCAACCACCCTCCCATCACCACTGCTACCACAAGCACCAAACCAAATCTCACAGCTCCTCATCCAGATGCCTCTTGAACACTGCCAGGGACGGCGACTCCACCACCTCCCTGGGCAGCCATTGCAGTGCCTGACCACTCTGAGAGAAAAAGTTCTTTCTTATGTTTAACCTAAACCTCCTGTGGCCATTTCCTCAGGTCTTGTTTGTTGCCCAGGAGAAGAGGCCAAGTCCCTCCTCATTACAACCCTCCTTCAGGCAGCTGTAGAGTGCAGTGATGCCTCCCCTGAGCCTCCTCTTCTCCAGACTGAACAATCCCAGCTCCCTCAGCTACTCCTCATAAGACTTGTGCTCCAGACCCCTCACCAGTTTCGTTGCCCTTCTCTGGACACGTTCCAGGGCCTCAATGTCTTTCTTGTAGTGAGGGGCCCAAAACTGAACACAGTACTCGAGATGTAGCCTCACCAGTGCTGAGTACCCACTGATCACCTTTATGTACCCTCACTCCACAATGTCAGTACCAGATTTTACAGCTTTGTCATTCAATATTGAAGTTGCTCATCCTCAAGGAAGGATTTACATGACTATTTGACCAGTTTTATCTTTCAAAAATAAAACACAGTATTCTGCTGTTAAGAGTGCTGCTACATACTGTAGAAAGCTTGTCTTCTCTTTAGTTTACACTTGCTCACCAAATTACAGTTAACACGAAGTTGCTATTCTACTTCATAACTTAGAAGGTTAAAAAACACAGTAGAAGTTTTATAAAGATAACCTACTTGATGTCTTGGATCCAGGCATGCCTTTTCAGTTACTGGCTATGTCTATTTGTTAGTAGTCCATATAGAATTATCAAGTCATTCAAGTGTCTTCCTTCTACGTCAAACACGTTACAAAAATGCTCAAATATCACTTTCCACACAAGCAACTTCTGTAAGTGTTATCAGAATGCAATATAATAGAGTATTAACAGAGTAGAAGTTCAAGAAACTGATGAACAATGATGTCTGATAAATTACTCTGTATACTCAAATGTGGTGTACCACATAAAAAGTCTGAATACTCCTCTTAAGTTTCAAGACAGGCATTTGAAAATTAGCCTTGTCCTTGAAAGGGAAATTAGTTTAGAGTTTTGTTTTTCTACTGCATGAAATAGATACTAAGACAGTCACACAAAGCCATCCTTCCTGATTATTTTTTTTTTAACATCTTTTTAAGGAAATAATTCAGTGCAGTCATTAAGCTAAAACAGTCTGGTGTCTCAGCATTAACTGATTCTGAGTTGGCTAGATATTCAAGCAGATAATCCAATATATTAAGGCTGTTTAGTGCTTTTAAAACTATACTACAGATTTAACTTGAAATACACTTCTTCCACTGTTACTTTTGATTATAAGGATATTACTGATCAGATTGTAATCACTTTAAGAGCCTTGTGTGAACAATGTATTTCATATACTGCCCAGCAACAATTTTCTTTGGGAAATGACTACATTAAGTTGGATCTATATGTACTTACATTTAGATCAGTTAAACATTTAGATGTTTCGAATAAATCAGTTTCTTCCACTAACATATTTTAAATGAACTCACTTGAAAGAAATAGTGAACTGAGTCTACTATACAGACCAAAGCTGCACTACATGCTTCTGTCACGCGATAAGAAAAAAGAGCAATTTAGATTCTGACAGTACTACTGTATAAAATTACTTCGAGATAAAGGAAAAAACATGCAAGTTTAAGCTATTAATGAATGCACCTTACAGTAGGATCATAAGTTTCTCCTCAAAGCAGTATTCAACTGTGTTTAGTACACTGCAAACAGAGATCAGATCTTACCTCTTCCTGTATTCCACTTGTTGTAGTTAATTTACTCCCATCAGTAACTGTTATAATTATTGCTGGCTCCAGAAAAAATGGGTTTCTTCCCTAAGAAAAGAAAAAAGTAACTTCATTTAAAATGATGCAACAAATTCATAAGTTTGGGTTCATTAAGCAGTCATTGACAAAACAGCAAGTGTTATTCTCATGTATGGTTCCATGGGTTTCTCAGACTTTTTACAGTTTGGCCATAGAAAGGTAGACAACACATCTCTACTCAGATAATTCAAACAAAATATGGCAAAAAATGATTAACAGGGGACTGGAAGAATAACACGTACAGCAGTATTCAGATAGCCTTGCAGCTATTCAGAGGAGCAACTTACTCTCCAAATCAGATATGCCCTATTCTACCTGTTGCAGTTGATCTTACACTTGATTTAATTACTGCGTGACCAACTAAAGCATTTTCATAGCACCTTGTGATAGTGATTCTAGTGTTGACAAGTGTTCTATATATTAAGGAAAAACTTTTAAATGAACAGTAGTAGCTACTACTTTTTTTCCACTCTAGGAGTTCAATCATGCATGCAAGAAAACTTCACAAGAAAGTTCTTGAAAAAAAAATAAACCTTCTATAGTGAATTATTTAAGATTCAAACATACAATCTAAGGCATTCTGTGTTCCAACCGAGTCATTCAACTGATTTATAACAAAAATAAGTTTGGTTTGCTATTGGTGCTTCCTTTTTATCTATTGCCAGTATGCTAGGAGTCTTCAGGCCCTTCTGAATAAGAAAGAGGATCCTAAATTAATCCACAGATGTGTCCACTCCTAGAAAAGTTAGTACATTATATCCTAGCCAGGGTTACAGACAGAATGGCCTAAGGGTCAGCACAACCTTTTGTTTATTGGGTCCTATTCTGTATGTCCAAGTTTAACATCTCATTTTTTCTTCAGAAAACAGCAAAGATAATGCCAGACCCACAGCCTAGTACCATTTATAAACAAACCCTCTCATGAAGGATTATAATTAATTCTGAAACAGTGGACATAATTAAGAGCTTTCAGTAAAAAGATCATTTGAATTATCACTTATATATATCTATAATGGTTTTAAGTACTGATTGTTTAGATCAGAAATATCACTTCACTGAATTTGAAATCCATTTGGTAAAGGCCATTCATTTTTAAGCAGCAACACCTTTACCACGGACAATTTACTTTAGGCCAACAGAAAAATGAAAAAGCTATTTGCTGTTTTCTGAAGCTTAGTGAAGATTATAAGATTTTCTTTTAGAATAGCACTACATAAAAAACCTAAGCAAAACCAGAAATTAAACAGTGAAGATCAATTCCTTCTATGATAGGCAAGCTAGTTCATAATCTAATTTAAATAGCTACATGAACTTAAGGATTCCTACAATACAAGTAATTTTAATTGAAAGCAATTGAGGAATTTTTAGTCTCATTTAACTATGAAGAACACTTACGTTACTTTGCCAACTAGAATCATAGAATCATAGAATCTAGAGGCCTGGGTTGAAAAGGACCACAATACTCATCTCGTTTCAACCCCCTGCTATGTGCAGGGTCACCAACCAGCAGACCAGGCTGCCCAGAGCCACATCCAGCCTGGCCTTGAATGCCTCCAGGGATGGGGCATCCACAGCCTCCTTGGGCAACCTGTTCCAGTGCATCACCACCCTCTGAGTGAAAAACTTCCTCCTAGAACTTCACCACAACTACAAAATAGCAGCAGGAAGCTAATTATTTTGAAACTGGAATAGTATTTGAAAAAGGGTTTCTAACTCAAGGAAAATAATATTTCTCATGAACATAGACTTCTAAAAAAATACTTTCATCCTAGCTCAACAACAGATTATAAAAAGTGAATAAAAACACAAGATTTTAGACTTAGAACATTATGGGTTATACTCTTCTAGGTCAATATTCTGGTGTTCTGGCACAACTACATGACGTTATGACGTGGAATACCAGTGACAAAAATCATAAAACCACAACAAATTCTAAATATAATTATGGAAAATTTAGTCTCTGACATCATTAACTACAGTTCCTTATTATCTTAAGTGCTTCTCTGTAGCCCAATTATAATCTCCTAATCTTAGCCATCCAAAATTTAAGCCTTAACTTTAGGATCTTAGAATGATGAAATTCTAAAGAAGGAACAAAAAATGCACCTCCTCTAGAAAAAGTCTGAAGATTATAGGCTTAGTGACTTCAGCCTTAATCTCTCATAATTTCACATGATAACGATCAAGATACTGTCTAGAATTCAAACATAGCAACTTATTTACAAAAGCTTTTTTTTTTTTTTTTAAACCAAAAAAGAGCAATACACATTTATAGCCAGAGTAACAACTGATTTGAGAATTTCAAAGACTAAGTAACTCTTTTCACACCAGGGCTAGATGTGGAAACAGTAGCAATTCACTCTGGCAGAATACTTCATATCTATGTAAGTACTAAGGGAAAGCTTTCCCTTGAAATCTCTTCACATGTGAAATTACCCATATAACCTCGAGTTCATCAAAAGAGCTACATATTATCCTTATGAGAAAGGATTTATGAAATGAAGCCAAACTACATGGTTCACCAGTGAATTAAAGACATGAGTTTGCCTAGCTGCACTTAAATTCACAGCCCCATATAATTTAGAAACATGAAGATCTACATTCCATCTAGAGGAATGAAAAATTAATTAGAATATACCAAGGGGAAAAAGAAATATATCAATAACATGCCCACTGTTTTTGACCAAAAAAGTCAATGTCCTTAATTCTTTAAGACCCCTCCAGCCATACTCCTCACTTAGCCACACAAAGGCATACAAAGCCAGTATTATCAGGTATTCTTAAGAACAATCTCTTATAAATAAGCTTTCAAAACTCATTCAGTTTGGCAAAATGAAATTCCTGAAGACATTTACAACTTTTTTTTTTTTTAAAGAGAACTGTACAGTTTGTTCATTAACATTTTAGAACTTCATCTCAAACATAATTTTTGATTGCCTTTCGATTTGAAATATGCTATTACAACAAAACACTGACTTTCCACACCTTAGAAATACCACACTCTTGAAAATACCTAGCATTCCTATAGCAGAAACTCCAAAACAAGAATTCAGGGTTTCCCATTTCTTAAATAATATAAAGACAACTTTGCTTCAGTATAAGCAAACTTTGAAAACAAGAGCCTTGCTCACTACTTAAGCTAGCATTATATAGGCCTATTCCAACAAAGTAGAAGCAAAGATATTTCTGTTCCTGTGTTCTGTTCTGCTTTCGGATAAATTACAACCATTGACAGGATATAAACATTTCAGAGTCTATAAACTCTATTGTTACATTTATACTGTGGTAATTTGAGTCTCAATTTGTTCAGGTTACATTAAATAAGTGTTTTAAACTCCTATTTTAGTAAGATTAAAAAAGCGGGTTTATTTATAGATAAGTATCTTGGAAAAACTAAATATTTTTCTAGCTGAAAATTCTTCAGCAACTAGCTCCCATAAGGTCTCCAGCTAGTTGTATCATATTTGATACATACTAATTTGCTCATGCAGTACCCCTTTGTAATTCAATTAGCTCTGTTACCCAACTGCAAACTTCTCTGAATACAGCCTTCCTTATGAAGGCTGTATTGTATATTTCCAGTGGTGGAAAAGCATACTGAAGAACCAGCACCTGAGGTTTTAGCAGCTGACCTATTTAACCACCAAGTACTGTGAAGTACTACAAGAGACGTGCCCTGCATTTTCAAGAGATAGACATTGATGAGACCAAAAAACACAGTTTTAGAAGAAAACTTAAGAATGAGTATAAATATTAGGGCAATTCTGGAGGTTTGCTAGGCTAAAATTGGATAAGCAAGAAATCCAAAGCCCGAAAAAAACCAAACTTCTGTTATGCAATATGCATACTTCTCAACAGCTGATCACTTGAAGACTGCTTGTTCCAAACCACAAAGCAACTCCAGTTACATCAGATGCTATTTCTCCAAACAAAGTACTTCTGTGCTCAAATAATGCAAAACAAAGAAAGAGCTGTGAACACCACAAAGCTTCTCACCTCTCAGTTCTCATAAGTCACAGCAAGAGACATGGCTAGTTCTCCCTGTCTTGTGTGTCATTTTTAAAAGGAGCCTTACGCTGAGCCAGAAATGGATGAAATTATCAAGCCCAATTGTCTGGTTAAGACGGCCAGGACCAAAGATTCAATTTCATAGACAAGTTTAGTAACCACTTTCAGAATGATTAATATGCAGATGGATTTTTTTCTTCTCCAAGTTGTACAGCTAAATCAATTCTAGAACAACCATGACCTGCAGTTGAACAAATGTACAGTATTTTACACTATTGTGCTTGCAGCAAGAGAATATTTACTTAAGACTACCATCACGCATACATTTAAATATTAATTTCAATGTCATAAGTGTTGAAAAAATGAAAGAAATAGCTGAACTAGAGACATGACAAAAAATACCAAGTCAGAGACTAAAAATGGCATACCAACCAGTAATGACTACTAAAAATTCCAGATTAGTGACTTAGAAAGACTCATGTAAATTCCAGAGGCTAGAAACTGAAAAACATGCAAACTGAAGAGACTAATTTTAAAAGAACGTGTTAGTAGACATCAGAAAGGGAGTTCTCATGGAAAATTCTCCTCATGCTAATTTTCAGATCATTATCAAGTTCCTGAATGCAAATATGCATTCACTTCAGTGATTCCAAAAGTTTAACAGGAGAATGAAAGTTCTATTGCTTGTCCATTACACATTTTTGCAGTAAATCCTTTTTATTTTTATTTTCAAAAATAACAGCCCTGGCTGTCAGTAAAGAGATCTCAGTCATCTGTTCAGGAAATACAAGTGTGCACTTTTCAGCTCAATCCTCTTTTTTTTCTTCCTTCCAGATCTTAAAAGGTCAAAATTCTCATAAATGACAATGAGCATCTGTGAACAATCGTGGTGCAAAAACAGTTGTTTCAAATGAGATCTAAAAAAGACAGAATTATGGTAGAATTATTAGCAATTACACTGGAAGACCTGCACCTCCTACACTGGTAAAGACTTCAATACCAAAATGCTGAACTTGGATTTCAGCAAAATAAATGATCCTATCTATCATGTTTTCTTCCCCTCTCTTTTATATCTTCACAATATCAATTATGCTCTAGCGTAACTATAAAGTGTTTAGAACATGAACACTGCCTTTACTGGAGACTTTTCATTGCTCAATGCAGAAGATCATTAGAGAAACAGACAGGTATTTAACAGCTGCTCTGCACCAATATCTACACAAGAACAGCAGCATCTTATTCAACTTTTATCAGCATTCATTATCTTCTATTATCTCTGCAGAACCAGTTAGTATAGTCATGCAGGACTATAAATTCAATTCTATTTTATACATTACACAATTGTTTCTCAAGTCCCAAACACAGTTGAACACTCTGGCATCATACTAAAGTTTAAATGAATTCAAAATTGGCAATAGAACTGTTCACTGAAACTACTTTGCCTTACATTCATTTACAAATGAATGTAGTCACACTACAACTACACATATAAACATACACACTATAGTAAATTTTCCTACTACTTGATAAAAAGCAACACTGCTTTAAACTGAAGCTTTTTCTGGTATTACACACAGCATTAAGATCTCTGACAAGCCAGATTTCATGCAAAAAGAGTTGCTAAGTCATCTGTTTTGCTACCTGTAAGATTCTAATATAGTCTTGACCCTAGTGATCGCTGAGAAGACAGTGCAATAGGACCAATTTTGTTACTACTAGAATAGCATATCTGTACCACACATGAATTTCAAGATCACTTTCAGAAGCCTACAAAGTTTCATGAAAGCTAAATTAATCATTTCAAATTGTAAATAGGACATAAGTGGTTGAAGACTTATGAAGTCTCTGCTGATATCCAATTAATGGCAAAGAGAGACAATCAATAACATAGTGGAATCTTATGAAATTAGGAAATCCAGGAATTCCACTACCACCAAAAAAAGAAGTGCCCAGTATTCTTCCGAAAGAAACACAAAGAAGAGGATGAATTCTTACCATTAATTCTCATTCTATAGTCTATGTAAGCATCTGCAGTATGGACATACATTTTCTATTAAAACATCAAAATCTTTCTCATCCCTAAAGTATCCAAGATGTGAGGATTTATGTTCTACCTCCTCTGAAGCTAGGCAGCTGAGAATACTACTTCACACCCTTAGGTACAGGTTTCAGGAAGAACAAGGTAAAATAATCGTTGAAGGTCATTTGAGAGACTCTTTAATACCACCACCACCACACCTTTCCCCTCCCCCCCCAAAAAAGAAGAGTTCCACATCCTGAAATAAAAGTGAATCAGAAACATAATAGTAGCAGACATGCAGTAACTAAAAACACCAGTGTGTCTGACAGAGGGATGTGGGAAAGAAAGAGGTTTGCCAAAGGAGTTTTGATTGACCTCATGACAAACGCACGCTAAGAAGAAAACACCAACTTCCAACACCTCTCCCGATTCCCACATGTTAGGACTAGATTGGTTTTTACTGTACTTCCACTCCCATACAGTGAAGTATCTATAAGTCGATGCTTGGCCAAAATAAGTGAGATACTTACTCTCTAATAGGCTATGTTATCTAGTATTTTTACTCTGCAATTAGAAAGCCAGACAGCAGAGGGGGCACAAGTTACTAAAACCTCTCCTCAGAAGAGGTGATCGAGGAACAAGGAGATAAAAGAGAGACAGCATTCATACAGAACATATCTCAAAATACATAGCAACAACTAAACACCCTTCTCCTCTGTGATTGCATATACCTAAGAAAAGGCTGAACAATTGTATAAGCAGAGATAAGCAGCAGCTGCTTACTGGATCCTAGCCTCTTAATCAAACTATCTTAATCTGTTAGCTCATGGTTTCTAACACCAAAGACAGTACAGACCATAAAACCAATTCTGTTCTTCTTGTTTGTTTGTTTTGTTTTTTTTGTTGATTTGCTTTTTATTGCTGTCTATTGCTCTTATTCTACTGCCCATTCATTGGAAGCTTCACTCGCAGCATTCAATAATATTCACCCCACACACTTTTATTCTGAAGATAGGAAGAACTATTTTATCTTTCAGACAAAACCTTAAGAGCAACTTTAAGAAACAGTTTACTAGAACTTATCAAGATTTGAACTCACGCTTCCACCAACTCATCAGGAAAATAATGTTCAAGCAGTCACGTTTTCTCCTGCACTCATTCACTCTCTGGAAGTCAGTATATTGATGGCTATGATTTTGCAGTAAGAATGGATACCACAGAAGAGCTTTCCTTTGTGATGTGATTTCAAAACCTGAATTCAGCAACATACAGCTATCCTTCTCTATAAGCTACAGGGAAGATATTACAGGCAAAATGATTTTTCATTTCCTAGAGAACTCTTCTTTAGCTAACTATGTTACAAATAGCTAAGAGTTACTCTTCCCATGTCCAAGGCATACAATAAACAGTTTCTTATCTGGAATGCTTGCAAAGGATTACGAGGTAGTTGAACAGCTTTTCCTTCATCTCTTACTGGCACTATAGATTAGCAGTAAACTGAATGATCTTCACACATGCAGGATATTGATTCTACGGTACAACTGAAGTTTTCTGTATTTCAGGTGACTGGGAAAAAAAAAGGAATTGCAGGTTAAACAAAACAATTAGCAAAGGAGAACACAAGTGTAACTTCCTCCTAAGCCATGCCAGAAATTACACTTATTAGCACAGCAGTTGCAAAATATAGGAATGAAGGGGGCATTCTTAAACAGGTTTTGCAGTTCCACTTAAGAAAAGGAGATGTTCAAGACCTGCCTGGATGCCTACCTGTGCGACCTGGGAACCTGCTTTGGCAGGGGGGTTGGACTCAATGATCTCTGGAGGTCCCTTCCAACCCCTACAATTCTGTGATTCTGTGATTTAAGGTATTTAGTAAAATATACATAGGAAGAAAAGGTAATTTGCACCAGAGTAATTCTTGAATATATCTTAAAATAATATTGAAGCTGCAAATATATTCTTACATCTTTTCTGTCCAGCTTGGAAGCCCCACAGCAAACTTCAGTGATCCAATAAGATACTACTTACATACTACAGGGACAAAACTACTGAATTACATAAGAAATGAGATACCAAACTCTCTGTTTAAAAAAAAAAAAATCACAGATTTTTAATATATGATATATACATAAAAGTACAAGCGCTCTGCTTGTTTTGCCTGCCCTTGCAAGTCTGAGTCCTATAAGCAATAACTGCATTGTATACCTGTCCTGAAACGTGCAATGAAGTTATTCTGCAATTCTAGTATCATTTTTACAATGCTCATAACTTTGCAAATTCCGGGTTCCCAAGTCTAGCACAGAATCTAGTGAAGACTAATGCATACAATACTACCTAATTATGCACACTCAGTCATCTTGGAACTCTACTCAAAAGTTAGTCCTATGAAGAAAACCAAGATTAACAGCAGAAAACACCAAAAAGCAACTGAAAACAGCCTAAGAAGGAGATTCAATGCAAAAGATTATTCTGGAATATAAAGCCTCCACAGTGAGTAGTGTACATATGAAAACAGAAGGGAGATTTGTCAAGGAAGCATTTTTATAGACTTGGTACTGAATAATACAAAAATAATGAACACACAGTAGGATTAACTAGGACAGCAGACCATGAATCCCAAGATTCACAGATATTCTAAGTTCATAAATCACATAATTCCAAATATTTGTAAATCAGCCTCAAAAACACCACTTTGTTATAAAAGTTTGTCCTGTTTCTTTTATCTAAGAGTAAATTTAATTGAGTTCTAAATAACACGTTATGTAAGTTATAACTTCTTGATTAACTTGTAAGTGCTCCAATTTAGGTTAGGTCCTTGATAAGTTTCAAAAACTATTAAGTCCTTGAATCTTTCACAAATTATGACAGGTAATTTAACATGATATTCTCAAAACAACAAGAACTACATGATGTTCTTCATATACAGTCAACTCCAGAAAGTAATAGTGAGCAACAGCAACAAAACTGAGAACAACAAGAAGAAAAGCTACTAATATTTTAAACACGTTAGCGCCAAACTAACCGATTCAGGAAAATCCCCCAAATGGAAGAACTAATTCTGCATGAAATTGAAATATACAAGGAGGAAAACAACTGTGAGCACATCTTGCACCTTATTTTTAAGGTAATGGAAATCATTACTTAAGAATAAAGATGCACCTTATTAGTTATAGATTTGTAAATGAATTGCTACTGGAATCACACTGAAGTTGGATAAATCAGCCAACAAATCCTGGTGGCTTCCAAAGTTGTTTGGCTAAATACAGTAAATACAAGCTGCTAAAGAAACAGCTTATATTTGAGCCTTTCATACGCTTTTTAAAAACAGCTGATATAACTGTCCATGCCAAACATGACTTGATCTTTAAAGCCAACCCCCAAAAAACTGGGTTTGAAGATCATTTTGCTCATATTTTCTAAAAATATTTCTGAACCTTTTATTCTAAAAATAATTGACCTTGTCAGGCTTTGGATCAAGTCCCTAATTACTGCAGCCTTTCTGCTTCACAGCAATGACTTCACACAGCTAGGCCTGGTTCAGTCAGTGGAATTCACAGAGCTAGGACAGACCTCTGTCCTCCATGTACTGGAGTAGCAAATTTCACAAGTACCAGCCTGCTGAGCAGGGAAAAATCAAATAACCAAAGTGGAAAAGCCAAAGAGATGCATACAAAATCACCCTACCTTTTTGTAGGTTATCAACTCAGGTTAAAGACAATCTGACTGAAGGTAGAGTATTGACTCATGAATATAGGATAAATGATTGCTGCCCCAACACTTCCCAGTGATTCCCTCTTGAAGTTTATCACCACTACAGCAGGAACAACCTGGCTGTTAAAAAATTGATTCTGAACCACTTAAGTTCATAGTTCAGCTTATTAACGTATCTGAATCAATCACTAGTTTAGTTTAATTTACTTCATGAAGTCACAGTCACAATTTGCTCCTAGTTTGGCATAACTATGAGTCCAGAAGTTCAGGAGTGGAGCAGAGCACACAGCTAGGATGGGTGTCACTTCAGCAGTCCTACAACAATGCACAAAGTGAAGTGAGTGCTCTGGGATTTAAAGTCCATGGGTGGAGTATTTGGTGAAGGAAAGATGAACTCAGAATATGAGAAATGGCTATCTTCAACTAAAGCAACAATGTCAACACCTTAAATTGATTCCAGTGACAAATATTCTGGATTTGTCCAATGCAGCCTTTTGTCTCAAGGAGACATTGGCAAAAATGCACAATATATTCAGATCATTTATCCTCAAGCACTGTTACTGAATGAAATCAGGTTAGCACCCTGCTCTCCACAAGCAGGCACAGTTACATGCAGACTGAAAAAATCCATGAATTAAAGGGAACGGACACTGGACAGATACCAAATATGACTATTCAGGCAAAGGTTTACTGGATGAGTCAACAACTGAACACTAAGCATGATTTTCAATATTTATGTCTTTGAATAACTGTCAGAACTGCATACTAGAGAACTACTCTGCTCCTGTTAGATCAGTTTTGTATAACATCCCCAAGCTTAAAGCCATAGAACACCACCAGACATAAGCAATACTTATCTGCTATTCTAGTTATCTAGTCATCAATGCTGCCAGGCCCACATTTTTGAGTAGGATTGGCTTTTGACAAAACCTCTCATCCTCTCATTCAAATAGAAGCCTTATCGATTCAGTTTCTTAGTCATACTCATTCATATTTCCATACTAAAGTTAAGTTGCCATCTTAAAATTAAATAATTTCTATTTTTTATGTGTGTGTATATATATATATATATATATATATATATATATATATATATATATATATATACTATAATTTAAATATTACCTATTTTAATTCAGCTGTAGGCACAAACCCAATTTCCCTACTGAAAAAATGTAGGCTTAAATCTACAGCAGACTGCAGATTTATGTGAGCCAGGGCAAATCAATTAACTGAGGCAGAGGCACTACCTCTAGAATAAAAACAACAGGTGCTTAGATAACATTCTTGAGTTCTCATTATTTTAAGATAAAAATTGCTATATGTTTTTGAAAAATCTAGTCCATTAGGGGTCAGCTTTACAGTACTGGGATTACAGGCAGCCCTTCTTAATTTTTAAGGTAAAGCATACAAGCAATAATAAGCACCTGAAATCCTATTTGCTTTCAATATTTGGCATTAGGCTAGTATCAACACATTGATACATAGAAAATACTTCATAAATACACACAAACCACTTCCTATCTGATGTTGTAGCTTTTCTTGAAACGAGACTGGGCTATGCTTAGGACAACGAAAATTAGCACGTAATAGTACATAATCACATAATGCAAACTGCATACTTGGTGGAGTTCTGTATTAGCCAGATGCTAATGCTCACAAATTTTATGAAATTCCAATCTGTTGCACAAACAACAGCTGAAAACAACTTGATTAAAGGGCCACACAGTATGATGCTAAAAATCGCAACATGGAGTGCAAACATTAATATGTTCTCCAACTGGTAGATGCAGATATGGAAATATTCCATGAACCAAAAGACACACTGTGCCGTTACAGGCACAAATACACTACAAAAAGAAAAAAAGAAAAAAAAAAAGCAAGCAGGGCTCCTAAGCAACACAATTAGTTCCAAATGAACCTCAGTCAAATAAAGTCAGACACATAACAAACAACAGCACTTCCCTTCAGACTTCAGAGGCACGGGCTGTCCAACTACTCAGTAAAAAAAAATAAAAGAGAATGCAGTGATAAACACTGGGGAAAAAAATACTTTGTGTTTTATAAAATGACCAACCTCTGCCTTTGAACGTCCCTAGCAGTTGGCTCCGATGAAGCACAAACATAAGGAATACTTCACCTAGAGAGGACACATACCTTTAAGCACCTAAATAAGAAGGAGAGTATATCCAGGGAGTTCATACTGCAGCAGATATGAGGTTCAAGATAAAAAGGCAAGAGATACAATATTGAAACTCCAGACTGTCCTCTTCTGACTTGCCAGAGAGGCCAAGGAGCAGCCTGACACAGACACCTACAGCAGCTGCTGAAGTGCTGGCAGCCTGCCCCCACCTGATCCCTAAAAATCAAAGTCACTGCTGACATATTACGGCACTGACCCTTCCAAATCCAATTTATTGAAATATCAAGCACTTAAAGAATCAAAGCAGCTAAAGCATATTTGATATTCAGAACATGAGGAAGTATCTCAATTCTTCCTGCTAATGAAAGAGATGGATGAGATCATTTTAACCAGGAAAAGCACAGCATTCAGTGTAAGCTTGCTTTAACTTTTGATTCTTCCTTAAAAATGTACTGGATTTAAAGTAGATGAGTGATTTTAACAACACCTAAGTCTGATGTGATTATTACTCCTGAGACTCAGTGAACTTTGTGAGTCTGGGAAGGCTAAAAAGAATGCAGCCCCCCTGGCAAGTGGAAAAAGATGTCATAGTGCTCACTAAAAGATATGATAAAACAAAACTACCTACAAATTAGAATCATTTTAAGTATGGGCTAGATAACAGACTCGTAAATTACAGACTAAAAACTATAAATTAGGAAACTGTGCTTAACTTCATCACATAGGAGGTGAAAAAGATAGATTTTCACCAGCACTTCAAATAAGTCTTCGACATAATAGGCATTAAAATCTATGCTAAGGCCATTTTTACTTTATAGGATAATTCAGAGTCCTGTATTTTCTTTAAGTATTTCTGACATTATACTTCAGTTTTCTATGTTTTATTTCTGTTGCCTGAAATTCTCCCCTTTATGTTTATTGGGAAAGGTGAAAGAGAATGGGAGATCTCCACCAGGAGTGTAAAGATCTGCTTCTACCAACACGAAAAGCAAAGCGCTGTGTAACCATGCAAGCATGACAAAGCAGGAAATGCTTATCTAAACTTTGGTTCCAAATTTGGATGCACATTAACACAAGCCACTCCAGTGCAGTGTTTGTGACCCCAAAACGCCAAGACAAAAGGCACGCTTGATGGATTTTGACTTTTGGAAGCAAAGAATTCCAGTAACAATCCTCAAAAAATAATCAGAAAATAAAACTATTCAATAGAACATGTCACTGCAAAAGCATAACATATGTAAATACCAGGGACAAGATTTCATATGAGTGTTTCATGCTCTTTTTAAGCTCAGCATGTTTTAGGGCACAGATGTGCAACAAAGGAGACAACAGCCTACAGTGTGTGACTTAAAAATTGAAGTGCACCTACAAGCACAATTACAATTGATCTCCTAGGCACACTATCTACCTGTACTTGGAACATAATCATATTTAAGCTATTATGGCCAAACTGGTCTCTAAAAACCAACTCTAAGCTTCACTGTGTGAACAAATCAGCACTAGCGCTACCGTAACTGCAAATGGGCCTAACCTTGTGTTCAGAGAAATGCAGAGCAGCAACTAACCTATGCTTAGATTGTTTGATGTTCATGCATTGTATGAATAAAACCTCTGGGGAAAAAAAAAAAAGAAAAAGATTAATTAATTAAAGCCATCGAATGCAGGGCACCTTTCAACTTCTAAATCAGAAATGGGTGTTTCTAACCCTTTCCAAAATACCCATAAACAATTCACTTCCACTTGGATTTATGTTAGTTTCAAAATGTCTTAATACACTTTTCCAGGTGAAATACGATGTAGAAAAAAAAGTTCTCACTAAAACTGGGCACAAACAGTTTAAGACACCAAAAATGTAATGCATTTTTTTTAAATAGGGAGTGCACCTTTCTCATCAGTGGGAATTAAAATTACATCTCTCACATCCACTTGGAAGTATTATTGTTGGCCTTGTTGTCTCAAAACAACTATGTTAGCATGTGCTTTTGTACCACCGTGTTTAACATGTGAAATTCATCCCTAAGCCAGTTTGTCCATATCAATAATTATGCTGCTGAAGAAACGTGCAATTTGAATTAATGAGATAAAAAGCTCATTATCTGCTATTGAAAAGTTTTCCACTAGCAATATTGAAATGGAATTTCATCCCAAAAAAGGAAAAATAAGAAAAAAAAAAATACCAACACAATGACTTCGAAAATCCTTAAATGCATTTCATCCTCTCAAGCCTCATTTGATATAATACTGAAAAAAATACTAAGAGACCTCCATTAAGCAAATAATAGAGAAAGTGAAACACGGGGTTTCAGATAATCAGAGCTTCAGCAATTTCAAACATCTGTCAGATTCATTTTCAGTAGTGCTGTGTTGGTCCTTTGCATGCAAGTTCCAAAATACCAGTGATGCATTTCACCTACCTTAGCTTTATTGCTCATTCTTAGATACTTGACTAGAAACTGCAAACTGAAGTAAATAGCTGGTTCAATTCAGCCACTTGTTTATATTTTGCTGTGTTATATAATAGATACATTTGTGTTTTCTGTTTTCACAGAAAGAATAACTCCAGAAACACGTCACTAGTGTTTACCCTTCCATTATCTCTAACAAGCTGCATTTGTTTGTAACACTCAAAAATATTCAGTTAAATTGTAACTACATTGCTGAACTTGTAACTCATACCTCCCAACAAGTCATAGCAGTAAGGAGTATATTCCAAAAGGATGGAAAATCTGCTAGAAATAGATTCAGTTTTTGTCTACCCAAAACAATGGGGAAACTGAACTGGGGAAAAGATGGCAAAGGGAAGTCAATTAGCTAAAATCGGGCTAACGAAGTACTATGCTCTGTGTGATATGACAGTGAGCCTACTGAACTGAGCATGTTTAAATTGGTTTCTTCCTAAATATATCAAAATCTTGTGAATTTTACCAAACTTTTCCTTTTCTATAATAATGCAGGAGGTGAAGAGGATCGTTATTTTCAGCAAAAAGCTGACACCTTGTTTGAATGTTCATTCTTTTGCTATTATCAGGACAAAACATAGTATGTGCAAGAAACTATTACTGGACTCAAGAAATATAAAACAGTTCATCAGTCTGCAAGTGCTGTAAAAATTAAAGGAATACTCACCTGAAAATATTTACTTCCAAAATCCCTAATAAGCTGACTGTTAAGAATATAAAACTATTTTCCTTTTGTTTGCTTTACTGCCTCCTTGTGTGTGTGTGTGTGTGTGTGTGTGTGTGTGTGCTGTTGACAGAAGCCTTCAAAATCTGATGTAAAAAAACCCCAGGTAAGACAAAGGGCTTATAAAGACATACTATAGCATTAATATCAGAAACAGCTTTTAAAGATATCTTCCAGATTCTTGATAATCTAATGACGCTGACTGTGTCTCTTTAAGATCTGAACATGAGATACTATTATCAGCTAATATAGCTGTATGCTCAATCATCATGAGCAACTGAGTACTTATTTACTGAAAAAGTAATAATGGTAAATACTCATTAAACTATAAACATTAATTTTCCAAGAAAACATGAAAGAGATTTTTCTCAATTTCAGAATGACCAGTCATCACTCTTGTTCAGGAAGTCAGCTGATGGAGAACTCTGGTCTACTTAGAAAGAAATCAAGCATAGTGAGTCACACTGCCATTTAAACAAACAGTACAAAGTTAGTGGGGAGACAAGACATCATGCTGCTGGATGACTTCAGCAAACAACCCCATTGTGTTCATAACGTGTCTTGTCATTTTTATGTATAAGTATTTGTTTTACAACTCATACATGTGAAACAAATGGAAGATTGTCCACACAACCAAAAACCAAGCACGTTAGTGAAAAGATGTTGAGATTTTTTTCCAGATAAAAGCTCAACGAATCTTTGGGCTTATTACTTCACACAGCAACACACCTAAAATAATCTAAATGTTGCGTTTCTCTAAAATTATCTGCTCCTCCACTCTAAGATAATCACCCTCCATTTCACTACATTTAAGTAAAATACTCAAATATTCTATTATCTTAGTATTTTTAATTGACAAAGAAATAAGTGAATCTGAGTTTTAAAAAATATATTTTGAATGTCACTGAGAATTCTGGTGATTTTTATTATCCTGACTTCATATGCCTCTCTTAGCACATACGTTTAGATACAGATTTCTCTTAAGACATTCAGGTAGTAGACTTCAACAATAAGAAGTCTAATGGATAACATGAGCTATTACTCAAAGGCCAATGTGAACTTGAGGCAAGTGAACTGGCCTGCATCTCATCCTGTGAGTGCCGACAGACCAGCAAAGAGCTACAGAATTTAATTAGATTTATGAAAACCTGCTACTTTGATTAGTAGAGCCAGAATGGGAACCAGACACTTCAGCAGCAGATGATCTGGCACTATTTTTGCAGATGCTTAAAGTCGTCAAAGTTCTACTCAGTCACTTGACTGTGCATTTGGACACCTCTTCAGCAGTCTGCTCCATGCATGGAACAGAGCAAATAGCATGCCTAACCACAGCAGGTTCAAGCACAGAGAAAGACCCCCAACCAAAAACTAGACAAAGCCACTGTTTCACAGACAAAAGAGCATCAACTTGCAATAATGAAAACTACTAACTGGCCAAAATAGTCACGACCACTCAGTTACCCACTTGACTAAGTACTCGAGCCTAGCTGGTTCACTCAGTGCAAATTATATGACATGGATTTCATATATTTTTTCATTATCAGTAGCAATGGTAAAGAGCACGTATTTCATGTATGTGTCTACTATGGTAAATGTTCCAAAAAGCTTCACATTGCTAATGTAACTAAGAAAAATGGCAGAAAATGGGAAAGATTAGCACACAAAAGAGGACAGCAGATGGTAATAGACAAAAAAAAAAGCTATGTGTGGAACTAGCACTTTTTTTTTTTTTTTTGAAGTTTCATTACCAAACTGGCATTTTACAAATGCTTAGACTCACTTAGTCACCTAGTGGCAAAGCCATACAGTGCAACATGAGAGAGATCTCCTTCCCAAACAAACATGGAGTGTTATCAGAAACTGCACTCAGACTGGAAAAGGGAGGGAAAAAATGGGGACTTATTTCCACAGCCACACTCCCATGTTAAATACCAAGAGCAGTAACTAATCCCCAGAGAGCAGATGAAGCGTTACATGAGAGCAACAAACGAAAAGGGGAGATTCACTTTAGTACATCCCACGTGAAAAATACGGGATATACCTTGCCCAGTACTGGCAACATCTTCTACGCAAAACAAATCCAGGGTTTGATCCAGTGCCAGAAAGAACTGGGTATGCTTCTTAAAGTGCATATTTAACCTAGAGTTACTGGCTTGCAGCAAGTCATACTACCAAGCAAGGGAACAGTGGCCCTTCCCAGAAGTAGTCCTGCTTTAAAGGGATGGCTGTAATACAAGCATTTGAAAAGCAGAGCTTTTGAAGGTTCTCATATAAACAAAAAGGAATATGAAAATGAGGGCATTCAGAGAAATGTTGAAGTAAACTCACTGGAAAATAAAGGATTGAGAAAGATGTGCTCAGCTTAGTACTTCAGGTGTTTTAGCACTGTCAGAAAAAAAGCTCATCGCCCAGATTGTACTTAACTGATCATACAGCACTGTATACAGAAATCGAAGTTTTGAAGACCTAACCAGGCTCATCAGTTAAGGTTCTGGAATTTGTTACAAAAAAAAAAATTACAGTTTAACTGAGAAGGTCAACTTGGAGCTTACTCTGTAGTTTTAAAAAAAGAGTAGTGAGTAAAATAGGAAATAACAATTGGGCACAGAACTGTAGTCAGTACCTAAACTTCTTCAGACTGTCTGAGCTCTGTTTGCTTTTGATGAAGCCCCTGTATTTAATACTTCACGAAGACACTACTTTGGGCAACAGGTTAATTGGTGCCTGTGGGAAGCTTGTGTCTTATGATTTTTCCACCTATTACCAGTCAACCTACCTGCCCATAGTTGTCTATGCCAGTTACTAATCTATTTAAGTTTAATAAATCAAAAGCTGTTCTTAGGGACTGGCCAAGAGTTGTAAGTCCTTCAGCCTGAAGGTTTTTCAGTTCATTCATGAACGTCGCATGGTTTTCCTTCCAGCCAGCCTGAAAAGAGAAACGCGAGAAGGCTTATTGGTGGGACGAGCTCGGGACAGGAGCCTCCTACGGGATCGAGCTTTTCTGTTGGCTAGAGCATCTCCCTTTAACGCTAAGAGAACACCTCAGAAGTTACCAATATTCAGTATTATGAGAAAAGACGGACTTAACACTCCGCGCTCATCGAGTATTTGTTAGAAGGGACGGGTTTCTGCGAAGCCACACACACAGACACGAAGGTGCTCGCGACCCCCGCAAGGCGATGCCCAGCGGCTTCAGCCCCCGCGTCCCCCAACCCCCGCCCACGGAGGGTTCTCCTCTCCCGCCCCTTCCCCGCCGAACTCTCCTCGGACTTGCTGTCACTTCTCCCAACTTAAGCACACCTCCCCCACAGTTCAGTGCCGCTCACACACACCACACGGGGGATATAAAAAAAAAAAAAAATGTCGGCCATGTTGATGTCAGCGCCGCCGCCGCCGCTGCCCGAACCCGTGCGTGCGCGGCGCCGCGCGGCCCGGCCCGACCGAGGGGGCGGCGCGGCGGGGCAGGAAGGAGGGCCGGGGGGCGGCGGGGAGGGAGGGGGGAGTGGGGTTACCTTGATGGCGTACGGAGGCTCCTCGAAAGTGACCAGCATGTACCTGTCTCCCCTGCTGGCCGGGTCCCGGGCTCGGAGCTGCGGCGCGGGGACAAAGCGGAGGGTGAGGCGAGAGGAGGTGCCGGAACCCCCCCGGCGCGGCGCTGCCCACCCCCCCGTCCCCCCCCCCGTCTCACCCGCAGCCCCCCGCGCCCCCGGCCCGCAGCCCCCCGCCGCCCCCTCCCCTCTCGCTCGCTCTCGCCTCCTCTCGCCAGGCAGCGCCGGTACCTTCATGAAAGTCTCTACAGCGCCTTTGGCTATGTCCAGATAGGTGGTGCCCAGATGGGTGCGCTGGTTCATGGAGGCGGACGTGTCTATCAGGAAGAGTAAGATGGGCATAGTGCGGAGGGGCCGGCGGCCGGGCGGCTACATGGACAGCGGGCGGGAGGGAGAGGGGAGGCAGAGGGGAGAGCGAGGGGAAGAGGAGGAAGAGAGGCAGCCGGGGTCGGGAGAGGAGCGAGTGGCTGTGAGTGCTGTGCACGGGAAGGGCCTCCCGCTGCCCCTCTGCCGAGGCGGGGGAAGGGGGCAGCGCTGCCTGCCCTGCCCTCCTTTGTGTGAGGGGCCTGCCCAGCCCGGCACGGGCCGGGTGCTGCGGGAGCGGCGGGGAGGGCTGCGCTGCTGCTAATCTTCCCCCCCGCCACCACCGTCCTCCTCCACCGCCGCCCGCCCTCCCCTCCCCCTGTTGATGTTACTCAGAAGTTTCGGGCGGACCAGCCGCAGCCCGACCGCCCCGGCACTTTCTCTCTCTGACTGAGGCGCTTCCTCGCTCGCCGCCCGCTTTTAAGGGCGCCTGGGCAGGTCGGGGCCCGCCCCCGAAGGACACGTCCCCGCCCCACGTGACCGCCTCCCGGCCCCGCCATAGGGCTTCTGGCGGCCGCTCTATTAGCATATTCAAATCGCCAGGGGAGGGCGGGGCAGAGCGGGGGGGGGGGGGGTTGGCTGGAGCCGCTGTGAGAGAGGGCGGTGGGGGAGCGCGCGTCCGAGCGCAGCTGCCGCGCATGCGCAGTGGCTGTGGGGTGAGGGGGGGTGACAGAGTCAGCGATCGGGGGGCGCCGCTCCTCCGAAAATGGCGGGAGGGGGCGCCCCTCTGCCGGGCCCCGGGCGGACAGCGCCCCGTCCAGGGGCTGCGGCCGTGGGCGGGAGCCCGGCTGGGGCCAGGGCGGGGGACGGCGGTCGCCAGGGTGGCGGGGTTGGCCCGGGGGACCGCAGCCCAGCGGGGAGGGACGGCGGCGGTTTGTCCCCGCGGGTGAGTCACGGTGAGGGGGGAGAAGGGGCGGGCGTTGCCGCCGCCGCTCTCCTCGAGGCTGCGGGAACGTCCCCGCGCGGAGCGGAGTCCCCGCCTGCCCCGGGGTGGGGGCTGAGGGTCGGCGCGTTGATCCCATTCCAGCCCAGCCCCTCCAGGCCGTCGTTCGGCTGTTGCTTGCGCTCGTCGCCCTCCGAGGCGTGAAGGGCGGTGCTCTCCGTTTTATTTTCGAGGGGGTTGGCGGGGTCCTGCACAGCGCTCAGAGCCCCGGACCGCCCTGCGGGCTGTGAGGGGACGCCGGGAGCCCGGGCACGGACCCGCGGAGCTCAGCGCCGGGCTCGTCGTGTGGTGAATTCCCAGAGACCCGCTCTGGTCTTTCACTTGGTGGAAAAATAAAGAAAAAAAAAATGATGAAAAAAAAATTGGCTGCCCTTAGCTGTGACCTTTTCCCTACGCGCAGGCAGAGTTTAACACCGGTGTCCCTTTGATCCGTGCTCGGGCACTCCGAATTTACTTCCTATAAATCGCATCACTGTGGAGTGTTTCCAGCCAATTAATGCCTAAGATTGAGCTCTCCGTCCTTTGGAGGTTTCTGTTTGTTTTTCCCCACAATTGTGCCTGCGCCTTTCCTGCTCTCCCAGCCTCGGAGAGCTGACTCCAGAGCCATTTCTGAACATAATCTGTTCAGGAGATTGCTCTGCTTCCTCTCTGGCTGATGTTTTCCCCCGATCCAGCTGATGTGCTCCCACAGCCACTGCTCTAGAAGGTACGAAGCCACTGTACTCCTTCTCTCAAGATAAAATTGGCAGTGTCCTGGTTTGAATCATTTCATTCTTCCAGGCAACATTTCTGTCTTGTTAGGCAAGAGCTGTTTTTGGCTTTTTTTTTTTTTTTTTTTTTTAAAGACTAATGAAATATTAGCATTTAGTTTCTAGGAAGGCTGGAAAGACAGAGGAGAAATCACATTTCCATTACAGGTTTATATACGTCCTTATTGCTGTGAATACATATTTTGGCTTTCCTACTGGCACCTGTGACCTGTGCCATCCATCCCAAGGCACTGGGGCAGCGTCAGGGATATTGTCTTTTATCCTGGTCGCTGCTAGGAGCCATTAAGGAATCTCCAGCCTATAAGATCCGTAAAGGAACTCTCATGTTTAGAGTGGAGGGCTAATGAAGTTTGGCAACTATGTTTCTTCTATGGTAACAGCCTGTGTCATGAATATTTTTCAGCCTAGTAAGAATGGCCAAGCTTGTCTGTACTCGCTGATTCCCGAGCTGCTTGTTTCTTTCCAGCCATTCATTTTCAAAGCTCCAGTAGCAGTCCTGCGTCTTCTGACCAACTGCAAGGCTGTTCTGGTCTGGGTTCTACTGATAAACCCAAACCTCTGCTTTTAGGGGAAGTAAACCAGAAGATGCTGCCAAGGCACGTTGCTGGGTTGCTCTGGAATCAGTTGTATGCCAGGCCCCATTATGCAGTTAAAACCTCTGGACTACTGGAAAGACTTGGTTCACAATCTTTTTGTGTCCACAGCTGTATTTTGAGATGTCCTTCTTCCTTTCAGCTCTCCACAGTCAGTTGTGTGCATCACCTGGTTCTCTGTCAGGTGTACAGCTCCTGAGGTCAGCAGGATTGGCTGCTGTGAGGCTGGTGATCATCTCCTTGAGGTGGTGGGATTCAAGTTAACTGAAGGCCGTAATGCTGCTTTAACAAATCATGCCTTGGGATTAGTAGCTTCACTTGGGAGTCAAGTTGACTGAGTGTATGATGTTGGCCTCTTAATTGGCTTTCTTTTAAATCTCTTACAGGCACGTTCTTCAGACATGCCATCTTCTCTTCTATTTGTGTATCAGTGATGTTTCATTGACTGTCCTAATAAAAGACCACCTATTTTACGTGTCAAGCATCCATTTTCTTGGAGAGCATTCTAAAAATGGAAAACTTCTGGGAGGTAGCCTTCTGCAAACTGCAGGGGGAAAAAAATTAAAAAAAAAAACAAAAACAAAGTAAGGCATTTTAGAATACTTGCCATACCAGGAAAACATGAAAGGCAGCCTGGGACATGGAGACTCTTGCAAGGCCTGGAAGGTCATTTGGAATTTTTATTTTTGTTGCCAGTAAATGAAAGAGTGTGCGTGGGGGTAGGGAGTGAAAGACATATTAACTGTTAGTAGCAGAGTCAGTCATAAAATAGCAAGAATTCTGAATTGACTTTGAAAGTGGAAGCAGTAGGTACACTGTGTTTTCCTTACCAACATGAGAAGAAGGTGGGACTGGAGCATCTGGGCTTACTCTGCCCCGGTCTGCTCAGCCCCACTGATCATCACTGATAAAAGAATCCCACAGACAAAACTCACGCAGCTCCAATGGGATTTATACAAGCAGAAATACTTTGTGAATTCTGTACATGCTTTCTTTTTGCTATTATCTTTGAAGCCATTTGGAACATTGAGTTCTTTCTGTGCATGTTATATTAGAACCATATTAGATCCCCTATAGGGCAGAATGAAGGGTAGTTTTGTGTTGTCTGTAGTAGGCATTACTTTTCTGCTGGGAGCTGGCCAATTTGATTAATATTGAGAAAGATTCTTTCAAAGATAATCAACCCAAGCCTAAGTGTGTATCAGCCTCTTGATGTGAGAGCCATAATGGCTAGTGCTGCTATCAGAGCCACATTTATAAATCTGTACAAGGGACTTGCTATGAAGGAACAAAACCTACTGATATTAGTGCTTATGCTCATTACTGATACAGCTGATGCAGCTGAGCAGCAAGAGTGTGAAACTATCACTGAAAATAGATGCATCTTTCTTTGATTTAAGCCCTTCTACATGATGGGCAAAATTATACCCCATGTACAGGCTAAATGAGCTTGTTCTAGCTGTTCTCCTAAATCTAGGTGAATTAATTCAGCATGGTTCTGTCTGAAGGAATAATCTTGCTGTACCGATAACGAAAACAATTCCAGCTTCTTTCGTTCAGTTTTTGTTTATTATTTTTCATGCATCCGTAGGGGATTATGAGCGTACATCCATATCTAAGAATACTCATGTACTCATCTTCAGAGTGGGCATTGTCCATCTGAGGACAAACAGAGCAGTATTAAAAGTGCAACTTTCAGTTAAAATTGAAATGCTAGCACTGTAAAGCAAAATATAAATACGAGTATGAATATAAAATACGAGCCTGAAAATATAACTATTTAAAAATAAAAAAGGCTTTTGATATACTGTTACTGTTTTTTTGTTTGTTTGTTTGTTTTTTCTCTTTTCCTTGAAGATAAACAACTTCTCCCAGTGAATATTCACTGAATTTTTGTTATATTATCAGAGTGTTAGGCTTATTTTGTCCTAAACCACAGGCTTGAAGTACAACTGGCAGTTAAACTTTAATATTTTATGTATGTATTTGTTTATTTTAAATTGCCTTTCTCCTCCTGTACACAGAACAATTTCACAAAGATATGAAGATCTTGGTCTGCTCAGGTTTTAATGACACAGGTAGATTTTTCAAAGCTTCCATTAAAATCCCGTTCCATAGCCTTGTAAATTGTCATCACCACACTTTTTTTTTCACAATTGGAAGTTTTAATTTTTCCATTGCTTAGTTTGATGCTCATCACTAAAACATATAACCCTGTATAGCATTCTGAGTTTTAGTGCTTGCATCATATTCCCTTTAGTCTTCCTTTAGTCAAGCTCTGTGCATTTGGTTTATTTGCTTTATTTATAAATAAAATGATGTTTTCCACTTGTCCTGAACTTGACTACATGGGAACTTATATTGTTAGATGGATTGTTTTTCTCTATTTTATATTCAGTGATTTTTTTACCTTACTCTTTTTTTCCCCCTCTTCCTGAAATTGTTCCCAAAGAGAAACTGTAATTCAGGTAACTATAAAGCTCTGAGAAGGCTCAGATAAGATGTTATCCCTAACATTTTTTCAGAAAAGTGACATTAAGATAATTTGATCTCAGTTTTTTATCTATATTCCAGGACTTTGACCAAGAATGCCTATTTTTCTAAATTTTGCAGAGGCAGCTGTCTGCCTTCAAGACTGTCTAGCACCTTTTAGAAGCCTGTACTTTAGCTTTCCCAGCACAGTGAAACTACGCCACTCTGCAGAATGATGACCCCTAGAAGAAGTTGCATTCTGGCTTCTCTTGGCCCATTTTCAAACACAGCTTCACTTTCAGTGCTTGTGGATCGGGAAGCCCAGAGGATAGCTCTTGAAGCTTCCTAGGGGTTTTTGTATTCCCCACCACTACTTCATTCATCCAAATCCCTTGCTGTTTCCTGGCTCAATTGTTGGGAGCACAGAGAACACAAGTTTGCCATCCGGGGGTAGAACAGTTAATGTGGAATTTCAAGGAAATTGGGGTTAGGATGGTTTGAAATAGTTTGTTTTCTAACTGTCCAGACTGAATGTGGGCACCAAGAGATGAAGTTCATGAATATTTGTGAAGTCCTTAAGCTTTTCAAAAGTGCGTTATGATGGAAGTGCATAGTAAGATTATTTTCTGAGGAAAAACTAATCTCTTTGAGGACCATCTGTGCTGTGACAGTGGAAGTCAGTCAATTAATGATGGAAAGTTTTAAGGCACCTGAACAGAAGAGAAAGATAAAATCAAATTAAGACTGTTTATTTGATACCTGCTTTTCCTTTGGTATTACTGGCCTTAGATTGAAAGGTCTTCTGGGCTACGTGTTGTCTTCATATGTTTTTAACAGTGTTTAACAGAGCAGAGCCTTTTCTATTTGGCACTTTAGGGAAATATTAAATTTAATGTGGAGAAAACTGCTTAGAACAAACATTTCAAGATTACAGTTCTAATAAGGCAGTAGAATTTTAGTAGATTTACAGTCCTTACGTATCCTTCCAGATGTGTTACATTGCTCCTTTCACTTCAGGTAGGATCCTGGTCAAGAACAAAAACCTGTCACAACTCCAAGCTTTTAAATTCAGTCTCTTGGGTAATTCAGCTAGCAGTGTCAAGACCCGAAGAGAACAGAAAACCTCTCTGGCATGTGAAAGCATAGGTATTTTTACCTTTTTTTTTTTTATTTCTTTTTCCCCACCTCCTTTTTCTTGAATTTATTCATCTTTGAGATGCTGGCAGCAGCAGTCCACTTGATTCCTGATGGTACCACAGTGCCTAGGGAAAAATACAGGTACAGACTTCTCATCTTCCCTCCTCTTCCCAGGCCATGAAAACAGGAAGAGTTTTTTGCATTCACTAAAACAACAGGTCTGAGGATACTTTTGCTTATTGTGCCAGGGGAAAAAAAGAAATCCTGTCATCAGTAAAGCCAGAAATAATAGTTACATCTATCAGATAGTTTGTGAGCTGTTTTTCAGCTTTTAGTTAGAACCCTGGCTTTTAGTTTTCTCACTTTACTAGCCCTGACTAAAAGCTCCTGTACGTATCATGATGGGTTAATTCAGCCCTTCACATAAATACCTGTTTTACATGCTGCTGCCATGTGCTCTCTTCTCAGATGTCCAGCACAGAATTAGGATAATCTTTGCCCACAACATAATTTTTTAACAATTTCCAGATAGCTGTTTCCCTGAGAGATGGGTGCTCTGCCTATACCCACCGACCTGAGTGATACTTGTCACCATTCCAGAGATTTCTTTTGTTTGTTGCCTTAAGCATTCTTTCTTGCCTACGCTGCAAAGTTTCATCAGCTCCAGAAATCATATCCCTTCTGAAGGGTTGCACCCTCCTGCACATTTCATAGCATAGCAACGTAACTCTATTGCCATGGATCCCAGACATGAGCATGCAGAATTTATCCAACTAATCAAGTGGTGCAAGAACACCAATTGCTGCTACAGTCAGCTTGGAGCATGGAGTGGTTACAGCTAAAAATATTCTACAAGCGGCTTTGCAGGGAGGCAAAACAACGAGGTCTATTTTATTTATTTTGAATGGCCAGAGTAATTGGTATGGTCATAGTAAACTAGAAGGCAGAATTATACATTCATCCCTAAAGTGTATCCCACTGAGGTACCATACCTGCATGCAGTATTTGAGAGCTAGGAGTCTTTTCTTTACAGTATTGGCACGTGGTAAAATTTATTATCCAGCCTTTACTCAAAATGTGATTATTATGCACTGCCCCAAAACAGAATATACTGTAAAAGAAAGATGCAACTGATTGCTCTACGAAACCATGTGACTGGTGTCAGATGGAATCAATGCCTCTTGGGCTGCCTTTTGCCACTTAGCATTTAATGAAAACTTATCAAACCTCAACAAGTAACTGGAACTCTCTACAAAGGCCATCTATAAAGCGAAGACACCAGTATTCTAGAATGAAACAAACCTGATTAAAAGCAAAGGTCTTTTCATCCAAGGAAGAAATGTGTTTGTCTGTATTCCCTGACTTAAAGCACCTTTGGCTAGATGTTTGCGACTGTTTGTTGAGCACGTTATGCAAAAGATACAATTAAAATACAAGGAGATTGGGTTTGTTTCTGCTTTCAGATGAATGTTGAAGCCCTGATACAAAACTTACTTGTTAAAAAGGTCCAAAATCTTGCACAGCAAAGTCAAATGGATTCCACAGTGGGCAAATCTGCTTGGCAGTAACTTGCAGAAAGTGACTTCTTGCAGAAAAATCCCAAATGGGAAGGAAAGACACTTAAAACATTGCTTTGAAAAGTATGAAAGGATAATTCTCACCAAGATGAAATCACAAAAGCATTTCTCACAAGGAAAATTTTAGAAGAGAGTTGAGACCAGCTTGTAATGAACCTTGAATTGTAAGTGTAACTCTTCATCATAATAACAGTCTTCATCCAGCAGTGCTGCTTGGTCAGTAATGGGTTCTTTTGTTGTTGCAGATGGCTTTGAATTTCACGATGTTGCAATCGGAAAGCCTTGAGCGCTTCAGGATCAGTTCTAATATTTTCCTGTTGGTAAGTCATTTTGAAGTCAATATACAGTTTATGGTTATTTTCCAAACACTGATCCAAAACGAAAAGTCCAAGAAATCCCTTCCCATAATTCATGCTGACGCTAAGCATACACTTCTCCAGTTTTGGCAAAGTACATTGTGTACGCTGGTTGCGCGTTGAGTGTAATGCTTTCCCTGAGATCCTCCTGCTCCTTCCATCTCCTGAGGTATTTCTATTTGCTGTTATTTCTGTTTTGTGAAGGCCCTGACACTGTTGTATGTGTTCATGTTTGACTGGTTTATGTGAGCTGTGAATACTCAGCTACCACTGATCTGCATTACTGTGGTCTTGAAGGAAGACGGAGGTTAATAATTCAAAGAAGACAAATCTAGGCTTTTAAGTGTGACATACAGTGCATCCCTTTTCACAGTATCATGACTTTTTTCCCCAATTTATTTCATTTTCCTTGATCAATTCTTCATTCATGTCTTCTATTTCAGGTTCTCTCTATCTCATCTTTTAGTTACTCTATCTCTCTATCTCATCAGTTACAATATCTTTTTCCTGATGTTTTATCTTGGATACTCAGCGTGGCTCTCCACAGCTGGCTGAGAGAAAAAAGCTGAAACTGCTCATTTGCCCTGACAAGTCTTCACTCCCTGTGTTTTTGATGATTGGCTGTGCTCTGTGCTTGACTTCAGCAGCAGCTAATAAGTAACTCCTGATCCAGCAAATCTTCCAAAGGTTGACAGATATCACTTGAGCTCCCATTTCAGAGGTAAGTGACAGCCCTTTAACCTGATTACAGTAAAGGCAGCAGTACTGGGCTCACTTGTGGTCCTCTACTGAACAGTTAAGTTACCAGGAAAGGGACAGTATTCCTTTCTCAAGAGGAGCTAAGATTTGTTGTGCTTTAACTGTGTATCATTTGGAATGCTCCAGCCTATTTCCACCATAGTGCTTTTTTTTGTTTTCTTTTCCCACTGCTACATCTGCTCATCATTTCCTAAGTACCTTTTTTTTTTTTTTTATATATTGAAATCTATTACCCATGTAGCAACATATTTTACAGTAGTTTTCACTAAGACATTTGTAGGCTTTACTTCTGTCCAGTTAGCTTTTTTCACAACATTCCTCTAATTGCTATGGCCCATTTTGCCATAATGTCAGTCACTTTGTGGAGTATGTGACTGTAACTGTGACCACTGAGTAAAGCTGTTCCTTATCAACACAGAGTGATCCAGCACACCACTGTCAGTAGCACTGAACTTTCCTGTAATTCTGATGTTATTGCAAATTCCTCCCCAGCTAGCAGTAAGATGTTTTGTATGGCTATTTCTATGCTTGAATTCTCTGTTTTCTGGATTGTGAAATAATCCTCTGCATAATTCAAGAACCATATCATGATCCGTGTTTATCAGAATCTGTTACCCAACATTCTGGACAATTAATGGCCTCTGTAAATACAACTCTGTGATTTCTTGCTGCTGGTGGTCCAAGAACTTTTAGTTCTTCTGCTAGTCAGCACTAGGACAGCATGTTACCGCTTTCTAAAAAACAAAGCATAAAAAGTGTATAAATCTCCCCTTGAGAATTGTCTTGGCTAGAAGAAATGGCATTTCTCCCTCATTCTCCATTGAATCTTTATGTGTATGTATGTTTTCATATATGAATGTCCATACTTGCATTTTTTCTGGTTAAAATCAAAACATAATTTCAAAGAAAAAGCACTGCTACAAAAACAAGACAGAGCTGACAGAGTCAACCCTTAAGTTGGGGGAAAAGTTAAAGAGTTCAGTAGTTAGAAAAATCCACAGTAGGAAAAACTTTGACTGTCTCTTTTATGTATATTCAAATGTAGTCTTACAAGAGGGTTTTGAGACATTGGAACCAGATCAGCCCTGAGTAGTAATGCGCACACACTATGACATTGCATGGCAGCTGGACAACTGTTCCTTCCTCCTACATCACCATTCAGATCAGGACCTAGTCCTGAAAAGTTGTCCTAGCTTATCATCTGTTTTTCTGCCTCTTCAGTTGCAGTGGAGAGAATTTGGACTGTTTGCACACGAAAAGGTTTTTACAAACCTTTAAGCTTTTAGTGCAAAATCACATTAATTTCCCTTGGGAAGGATCTGGATTTTGGCTTCTCACTGGGGGTTGTGTTCATTGTACTGCTGGTAGCTGCATACCACGAGACACTGACACATTTCTCTCTTTTCTATCTGTTAGTAGATGAAGTATTCGTGACAAAATTTGGAGAATTTGGCATCACAAGAACAACACTCAGACTCCTGAGCAGCTGCCTGGGACCCTCACCACACATGCAGAAAAGCCCAGTCTTGCTGATACCTGCTCTTAATGGCATTAGGGTCACTGTAGCCAAACTGTTGTTAGGTGCTAAAACTCCAGAAAAAAAAAAAAATCATCAGCTACATTTACAGTGATGCAGTAGAATTGCCAGGTCACATCCTGAACCAATGCTTGAGAACCATTGGTGAGAAGGTGTGGCTAACCCAGGGAGCTCAGCTGCAAGCAATGCACCTGAGTGATGGAACAGAGTGGACTCTGAGTCTGCTCCTCCTCTCCCTCATTTAAGGGTTAGCAGCCAGATGAGCAATGTATCTCCAGATAGAGATTGTGCTCTTCTTGATCACTGGTTGCTGGAAGGGTGAGCCAATTTTCTTCGTTAGCTGCTATTGTTCTGTAGTGCTTGTATCCCATTAGAAAGCACTGTCATTGCCTTCTTTTGCTGTGCAAGTGGTAAACTGAAAAGGCCAATGCTCAGGCACTGCTGTGCAGAGCTCTAACAACTGAATTGTGAGCATGTTGCCTGGCAGTTTTGGCACTATGACTTTTAGGACTCTCTTAAAAGTTATTTGGACACGGCTTGGAGGAAAACATGGAATGTGGACCATTCCCCATAGACAGTTTTGTATGATCAGGCTTTACTGGAGGAAAAAGGTAATTTAGTTCTGTGATGTTAGTGTGCTACCTGTTTGGCCTCGAAACTGAAATGGCAAGGCCTGAAAAACAGAGAGGATCTGTGAACCAATAGAGGTGGACCTGTCCTAAGGCAAAACTCATTGCTGCATATATGGCCCCAGGCTCTCTGGCTTTGGGGAAAGCTTTTTTTTTTTTCATTTTATTTTTTCAACATGTTTAAGTATATACAGAAATACATGCATAGCCCTGTGGCTTCTCAAATTGGGAAACTCCTTTCCAACACTCACTCATTACAACAGAGGGTATTTACATGCTCATGATTACTGTCTGCCCTTTATCCAAGGTCTTCTCATTCAAGCACTTCAAGAAGCACTTACATGGCCATTTCTTACGGTGTTTCTTGCTACGGTTCAGTAAAAAATAACTATCACCTTGTTCCCTCCTATTACTGGGAACTTATCTAACACAGCAGATGAGTTCTTTTGACCTCAGACCGTCACTTGGCCTCATATGGATCTTTTTGAGTACCTTTCTCATTGACACTGATACCTTATTTAGAGCCTGTGTGTGAAAATTCCCTCGTGCTGATATTAATAATACAATTCAGAGGCTATGCTGGTGCCATTTAGCCTGAACATCAGGCTTCTAATCTAAACTTGTGAGAATGTAAGACTTTTTTTTTCAGTCAGTCCCAGGACTTTTTTTCCCCCATTTGGACTTTCCTCATTTGCTGTCAGAGGTACAAGATAGGCATTCACCAGTCCTTCAGTCTTTACAGAGGTAATTGTCAGATGGTATTTTTACACAAGGAGGTCATCAAGTTACAGATGAGAACGTAACTGAATAACTGGTTTTCCCTTTCAAACATGCGTGGCCTCTTGTCTCTACAGCGTTTGCTGTTTTAAAAATAAGAAGTATTTTCATAGATCTTTCTTGCCTGCGTACCCACGCTTCTTCCAAAATCATATGCTCAAAGCAGCCAAAACTGATTTTGGTAGGAATACAAGTTCAAAATCAAAGTGTACTCTGTAGATTCTGACTATAGACTTACGAACTTACTCCAAGATATTCAAGGCAATCAGATATTTGGATTGAAATCTATCTAGAATAAAAATCATGCTGATCAGGAAGGGTCACGAGGCAGTCAAGGAACTAAATGCTTCACAACACTGTCTACAGTAGTGCCCATCTACATCTAGCATCACTGGAATGTATGTATATGCTTACAGACTGAGAAACTCCTTGCTTCAGTAAGGGCCAGAAATGCTGACTTACTTGCTAAAGTGAAGGTGACTCATAACATTTACACAGAATAAGACCTGAAAGAGTTCACTTGAAGTATTTGGGATTCTTTTTTAACTCCTCAGAAAGCCCTATGGTACTGAGCCACAAGCTCTTGCACACACTTCAACTTCCATGGTTTTTCAGAATTCTTCTCCACTGAAAGGGAAAGTTCACCTACCCTGGTTCAGAAAACACAAGCTTTTAAATAAACTTGTTGTTACAGGGTTGAGTTGAAAAAAATTAATGGTGAGGGTCTACCTATTTTTTTTATTTTTTTTTTTTTATTTTTTTTTTTAAGACTTTTATGCTGGTTTTGTATACTTTGAAGGTTTCTGTGTATTTGCAGTAAGGAGTAATCTTCGAAAGGGTTCAACTTCAAGAAAATTGCTCACCTTCATAAACTTCCTCTCGTGTCCAAGGTAGTACTCTTTTGATCTTCTTGACTTCTATATGCTCAGTTGGTTGAAAGTATTTTGCTGTCCTAGGAAAATCCAGGGCTGCGTGATTGGTAGTAAAGAAAAATAGAATAATTAAAAAACACAAGCTGCTGTAAAAAAAAAAAAGTGTTCTTTGATATTCCCTAGAAATGTTCTTAACTGTATATTTTAGAAAAAAAAGAAAAAAGGAAATGCTTCAAAGTTTCGTATTGTTTGTGCCTATGCAAGATACATTTATTTACCTTTTAACCAAGTTACATAGATGACTTTAATCCATTTTCCAAATAGAATATGAATGTATTGATTCTTCAATATCACAGAGAAGGAAGATTTAGAACAAGTTCTGAAGTCCTGAGGCCTAGAAAAATACAAGAATAATGAGCTTATAAGAATTAGTGATCAGAGTGTTCCACCAAAAAGACAGTGATTTAAATTACAGAGATTTTTGACACCAAGCTGGAAGCCCAAAATGTGAGTGATACTATAGCTGGATCAGTGAGGACAAAGGAAACAGCAATAAGACTGCATACAATGCCAGAACTGCTTATGGGGCAAAATGCATGAGCCAGGAGTTCTCATTTGCAGCCCACACACTGACACAGCATCACTTTTTTGTTCTCACATGTTCACAGTCAGTTACAAAGCCAACAGCAATTACACGGCAGCTAAAAATTAGTGCACTTCTTCTCAGCAAGGTGCTATGCATAGTGCCTTGTGTATGTTTTAAAGCTAATCTTTCTGTTTTTCAGAACTTCTGTATACAGCAGATCTGATTTCTGATAGGTCCCCATTCTCTGAACACCCACATAAAACTAATAACTGTCATAATAAGCAAGTAGGATTTGTTATCAGAAATGTGATAGGCAGTATTGTTCACTGAATGAATGATAAATATCTGGAGCAAAATTAGAGTGTAGTTTTACAACAGTTTGTATTTTTGAGGAAGATGGACAAATGTATTTCCCACTGAATCCTTTGGTGCTCTGTGAAGTTTGCCTTTCTACACGAAGAATGGATCCATATCTATTTCCCACATGCTTCTAAGAATGATGTAACATCTGAAATCAATTTTTTAGTAACTATCTCATGAAGGCTATCACTGCTGACAAAAGAGGCAACTGCAAAGGAGAGAATTTTAAGGACAAATTTTTTGCAGTTGCATTGAGCTACAGGCTTTGAAGAAACAGTAAATCCCAGGTAGTATAAAGTGATAAGACATTTAGCTTACCAACAGAGTAGAAAATCATGGGCAGGAGTAAGCCACTGCTGCATTTGATGGCTATTGAGAGGTGCCTCTACTTGTTGCCAAGTGTTTTTACCTTTTGTGTGTACAAGCCCTTTGGTTCTGCATGGGTGATCGAGGAAGAGGCTTCGGAAGCTGAAATCTGGCTTGCTGTCAATGGAGCACTTTTGAAACTAAGCACTGAATCGGGAAGAGTGCAGCTTCTCTCCCACATTAGTTCCTCTTGCAGAGTGAGAGCAACTGCAATCAGTTTACTTCACAGCTCACAGGGGCATGTCTTCTGGCCTAAAATTTAATCAACAGAAAATCATTTTTTTTTCTTTATGAAAAGCTTGTTCCTGGTATTATAAATATTACACATATATAATTGCTCAGCACTCAACTAAAGGACTGTTTTTGTTAGTATCCACAAAATCCAAGCTGTTTATTGAAGTCATCTCACTCCTACTTGGTGGCCCCAATGCTTTCCAGCTCTAGTTGAAAGGTTTGCCAGGTGTCACTGTGTTGTCAGATCATGCCACCATTTTGCAAAACAGTTACCCAAAAGGGAAAACACTGCTTTTGGGGCTGTGTTTTCTTCTGGTTCTACCAGCAGTAACAGCTTTGCAGAAACAAGTATCTAAAACCAGGGCTAATGGTAGAGCTGGGAAAGGCCAGGTCCCCGTGGGCCACCTGCTCACCTGATGGTCACAACTGTCACACAAGAAGCAATTACCTACTTTTTAAAACAAGTACACTTTATAAAACTCAGAAAAATCTCACCCTGCTATACCAAAGCTAGAAAAGAAAAACAAAACTCAGCAAACAAAACAGAAGATGGAGCCAGAGAGCAACTTTTAAAGCAGAGTACCAGGGAAGCTGTGGAACTGGTTTCAGCTCACAAGCTTCGAACCAGACTGCAGAGGAGAATCTGCAGAAAATAACCAAGGCTCCGGTGTGATATGAGGGCATGGAAGCAGCTCCACGGTGTGTGAGCACACCAGTTCAAAACAGCGCACTGCCCTTTCCCAGAGCTCCTCTGTCCTCTTCCAGCACAGGAACATGGAGGCCAGTCTTACAAGCAGGCAGGTAGGCCAGTTCCATTCCATCCAGAGCAAAAGGATGAAAGTCAACCTGCACCAACAAAAACAAACAACCAAACAAAAACAGCAACCAAATCTAAGAGAGAAGCACGCTTCATTTGCTGTTGTTGCATACCAAAATACACAGTAAGAGAAAATGACACTAAGATACAAAGATGAAGTATTAATTTGATAGCAATTAAGTGTTTTTTTCACCTTGTTTTTCAGCCTGTGTTACTGGCAGATAGATTCTTACAGGAAAGTCCAAATATTCCAAGCATACCACAGCAGTACCTGCAAAAAAATACATACCTGACAAGAATCATTTTTAATTCTGTACTTTTCATGAATGTTGAAAAAGAAGTATACAAGCTTGCTTTTCATGGCTTCTAATTTAGCTGCAAGACATAATCTTAGAAATACTTTTTAATCCATGCATTTTAGCTATAAAGCTATGATAGAAAATGGAAGGAAAAAAACCTGCTAAGAAGTATTTGTAAGATTTCTTTTCTTGATTCTTTTTTCTTTTTTGGGGGGGAAACGCTTTTCTAAACTATCCTCAGTTTGATTCTGTAAGTAGTTATTAAAGTTATGAGTATAGCTAATTCTAACTTGAAGTCTTTTTGTTCCTTAATTTGTGTAGTTGTAAGAAGACTGATTCTAAAATGCTAATCATTTTTGGGTGGATTACGTGTGACAACTGTACATCTGGAAAACCACTCAGATCTTGGTAATTTCATCAATCTATTTTCCATCATTATGACCATAGCCTGTCAGGTACAACACAGGAGTATGCTACAGGCTCCTGGCTTACTCTGAGATCTTATTTTTTCACTGCTTTCCTTCCTTCCCTCCACAGCTTTCAAGCACCACTTTTTGTTCTCTAAGCCATTCAATCTCTGCTTTGCATGGAAGACTATCTCAAGCGTATTTCCCTACCTGATCAGGGAGATTAGAGCATTGACCACAGATTTGGACACCACATAAGGTGATATACTAGACCTCAGGACACCATTAATTTTCTGTTATTCAAGTGCCTTTCTAGGCTTGCTGAGGAAGTCACCATTAAAGCTAATCTTTAATATAAGTCCTGACAATTTTTGTCTTGACTGTCTGTACGCCCACTGGAGCACCTCTTGCATTGTGGATTTGGCTTCTTTTTTATTGTTTTTTCAGTGGGTAAATTATTGCCAAAAAAACCCCAAATTTTTATATAAAGCATAGATTTTGTTTCAGCATATTATTACTTGGCTTTCATCCAAATGCATGTAGTTGGTAGCAGCCCTTGAAACCCGCATTCAACAGGTGCACCCCAACAACTGTGTCATAGCCACTAAGAAAAGTTTCTCCCTTACCTTTTTGGAAAAAGGAGATTCAAACAAAAAGTGCATCTCGGATTGCTTACAGTGTTTTCCTCCAGAAGAACAGTATCTTAAATCTTGAAGGAGAAGTGTTGTCTGAAAATGTTTAAAGATACAGGAGAGGCAAGGTAAATAGGAAAATGTAACACCTTAATAGGCAAATGACAAAAACAAACAAACAAACAAACAACAGCTAATTTGGAAGATGCATAGGAATCATGGTGAACCTGCTTATTATGTCACTCTTACTATGTCTCTGCTTATTATGACACTCCTTTCCCCCTTACTCACTTCCTTAGGAGTCTGTTGGACAAAAAGCACTGTATGTCTCCCTGCAGTATGCTGCCTTCTGCATACAGTCAGCCCCCATTTATCTGCTAACAGTGCATAGTGCCAAGTCTTGAATACAAACAAACTGCAAAGGGAGCAGCCCTTGCCAGATTTCTTCAGACTTCTGTTTTAAAAGACATTTTTAAGATATATGTCTATTCTGAAAATTATCCATTATATTAACATCTTCAAAAAATACCTCTCACATCTCATCAAGTAGCAAGGCAAGCATTTCTGGCTGTCGGTCCAGCCTAGAACTTCAGGTCGTCCACAGTAGTAGCAGGGCTGCTCTGCATTTCTGCTTCTCTGGTAGTAGTTTTCCTTCTATGAATTGTGAGAAAGGCATGTTATCTAATGCAATCATACATCCTCTGGGAAATAGCTTGAGAGTGCAGATTCATTTCCTGCAAGCCATTATCTGTTGCCTACCAGACCTTTCCCCCCGCAGTACACTTGTGAACTCCACGTATTGCAGTCAAGCAGAGCTTCAGTGCCTCTCTGCTCCTGCAGGTACTGCTTCCTCGTTTAGCATAACACATTCAGTTTACTAAACATTACCTGGAGCTTAGTTTTCAGTTCTCTTGACACAACAAATATATCCCTATTCACTGAATTCATAAGATCCTCAGTTTTTCTACTGACAGTCAGGAGCACTGTTTTGTTGGTTTGAATTATTATTTTTTTTTCATTAGAGAACTGCCAGTACTCACCTTATTGTGGGTGAATTTAATATTGCACTTGAAATCATAGAGTGGCTCAAGCTGGAAGGGACCTACAAGATCATCCAGTTCCAGCCTCCTGCCATGGGCAGTGCCAGCCAGCAGCTCAGACTGCCCAGGGCCCCATCCAACCTGGCCCTGAGTGCCTCCAGGGATGGGGCAGCCCTGACTTCTCTGGGCAGCTGTGCCAGGGCCTCACCACCCTCTCAGTAAAGAATTTCTGCCTAACGTCTAACCTCTTTTAGTTTAAAGCCATTCCTTATTCTTCTATCATTATCATACCGTGTAAAAATTGGCTCCCCTTCCTCATATGCTCCCGTGGATTGCTAGAAGGAAATAATGCTTTCCAGCTTTCCAGCCCAGTAGATCACTTCTATGATGCAAGACTACAGCTCAACACCTCACATCGTTTTCCAGAGTCCTCCAGATTGATGATCAAAGTTCCCCTTTGGTATACACCTTAAGTGCTTTTTTAAGCACAGAGCTTTGGACCCTCTTGGACCTCACCAAATCCAACGGGAAACGCGAGTGTGCAGCAGCAGCTTGCTGAAATCCAACTGCTAGAGTCCCGTCGCGTTTCCCTTAGGGACGAACTCTGAAGGTGAATTTCTGCTTCCATCATACGAGAAGCCCTGCTTTCCTGCACACCCTTTCACTGCGAATTCTCGCGTGCAGCCGAGCCTTGCACTCACGGCCACCTCTACCTGAGCGCATTTCAGCGCGCCCGTTTCCCACCCCGCGCAGGCGGACCCGTCCCCTGGGGGCGCTGCGAGACGACGACGCCTCCGGCCGCCATCGCCCCTCGCCCCGCCTCCCGCTGCCGGCCCGGCCCGCCCCTCGGGGGCCCGGCTCGGGGGCGGTGCCGCCGCCGCGTTGGTTCCTGCTTCCCGGGCAGCCCGGGGGATGCGCGGTGCTGCCGGGCACCCGCACGTCTGTCCTCCCGCAGCGGTTGTGCCCATGGCGGCGGAGCCGCAGCCCAAAGCTCTGACCCGCAAGCCCCTCCTGCTCAACAAAGTGGAGGGCTCGCAGGAGGTGGTGAACATGGCAGCGATCGTGCCCAAGGAGGACGGGGTCATCAGCGTCTCCGAGGACAGGTAGCGGGCGGGCGGGCTGCGGCGGGGGCTCTGGCCGCAGTGAAGCGGCTGCAGGCGCGGCGCGGGGATCGCTGCTTGACCTTGCCCCGCGACTGGGCTGAAACAGCGCTTCCAGTTCCCCTTTCCCTGCTCCGTGTTTCTCGGTAGTTGTTTAAAATACCGTATCTCGTTGATAAGATTTGCAGTTCAGTTGCAAGGAGCGCTGTTCCGGGCCCCTCAGCCGTGCGCTGCGGGGTGAGCGTGTCCGAGGCTGCTCGTCCTCTCCTGAGCCGAGGCTGAATTCAGCCTTCAGCGGTGTCAGCGCTGAACTCACGAGGTGCCGGCCTTCAAAGCACGAGCTTATTTTTCTTACAGGGTCCACAAATAAGTATTTTAACCGGAATTTCTTTACAGCTCAGGTGCTTGTAACTGTGTCCCCAGCTGTCTGCTTGAAATGCCAATGCTGGCTGATGTGTTGTGATTCCCAAGGGTCATCTTGGATTGTTCATCTCTGCCTGTTATTCTGCAGAGTGACTGCTGTTATTTCTCTGTTAGCTTTCCCAAAATCTGTCAGTATCTCTTATCTTGTCAGTGTCTTCTCTGTGCATTAATTTCCAGCCAGTTGTCAGATACGTGAACCATGCCAATTTGAGATGGCTTAAGTTCATCCAAGCTATGGTTTCCAAGTGAGCTGCCATGCCTCATAGCAAGGGGAGAAGAGTTGCTTCAAGCAAGTGCTCTGCAAAGGGGAGTTGATGCAGAGTTTTACAGCACTACATGGCCACAATTCTATTTTCTTTATATGTTTTACATATTTGTTGTGAAGCTGAACAGTGCTTACTCAGCCAAATTGTTTTATTTGTAAGAAAGTGTTCCTAAAATGAATTTGCTCTTGTTTGGGTCTCTCACTCAATCTTTCCCCCTACCTTAATGTCCAGTTTGTGTTATTTTAGCAGCTATGGTTTGTGGAGAACAGCTTGGTGTTCCAAGTCGGTGTTTCTTTGTAGAGGCAAGGTTTAGTGAGAGGTCTGTACTTCATGAATACCAGAGATGTCAGGTTCAGGAAAGCAGCGGGGAAGCAGAACCTGGGGGTTTCTCTCTCCAAACTGGCTGGTTCAGTGAGAGCATCCCTCTCTCCCTCCCACCTCCAACCCCTAGCGAAGGCCAGCTGAGTCCTGTTAGCTGCTGAAACCTGCAAAGAACTCTGCTGCTGAATGTGCTGCCAGATGCTTGGCTGAGGTTTTGCTGGTGGTACGGGGTAACTCCATCAAAGCAAGAGGTACGGTGTTGCGTCTGGAGGCTCACAGGTTGTTTGGTTTAGATGAACTACCAAGGTAAAGTGCTTGCTTGTGGGGCTGGGTTGTGGTATCTTTGAGGTGCTACAAGCTGTGATCATGCCTTTTCTTTCTTTAGGTATGCAGATGTTCATCGATGGCTCTTTCTTTCATTTCCCATCCATGTTAGCATTTTCACTGTAGTTAGAAGATTCAGAGATTAAAACTTTGGAAGGAAGAGCAGTTTGGGAATCCCACGTGGAGGCTTCAGGGTACCTAGGGCTGGAGCACAATTTACCAGGCTCTCAACATCACTGCTTTTGCAGATTCTTCCTGTTTGGACCTGTCTGCTGGTGTTAGCATTAAGGCTGTTGTTTCACGGCCTTGGAATGTGGAGGGCTTTGAGAGATTCCTGGAAACTGCAAAGGCCAGTTGTGGAGATGTTATCTGTCTCTTAGGGAAATAAGTGAGTTTTGGCTGAGCTCACCAGCTTGTGATATGTATTGGTTGTATGAGAGAGATGCTCTGAAACTTTTGCTGAGGAGTAGCTGGAGGGATGGACTGTTACTGGTGCTGGTTTGGGCTGGGGAGCACAGTGGAGACAGTTCTCCTCTGTTCAGTAGCTAGTGCCTGGATACATCGATGCTGAAATTAGGCTTCAACATACACATCAGCTAGACACTGCTTTAAGGAGTTCCTTAGTGTATCATACAGTTCTATAACAGTAAATCCTTCAAAGCAGGAGCTTGGCCGCCAGTCTGTATTTTGTGTGGTACCAGTGGTTTTATCTGGTTTTTAAAGACTGCGGAAGTGGTTTCAGCTATAGCTTGCAGACATAGCTGTACATGATATAGCCCTGAATTGCTTGTGTTTGTAACACACGTTTTCAGGAATAAAATGAAAACTAAGTAATAATGCAGAGTATGGAGGTTCTTCAAAGAGAAAGGCATAGATGGGGAAACAGGTAACCTCAAGGGGAGTTGATTAAGACTGTCTGAACTTGACATTGTCTGTGGAGTTAATTTCTTTTCAGTGTGCATCATCTGAGTATGTATTTTCTCTTCTGACTCCTAGTTGGAGTCACATGAGTTACACAGCGTGCATTGCCTTCTGATCTTACTTGCTACTGCTCATTCCTTACTAGGGCAAAGTAGGTTGGGTCTGTATCTCTATACAAGACAGCTACATTGGAATAATACATAATTTTATTTTGCAAGAGAATGCACCTGTCTAGGAAGGCGAAAGTTAAATGAGCAGCAGCATTCATTATCCAAGAATGTATATATCTGATGCCATCTGTGCTCTTTTCCTTATCAGCAAATGGGTTGAATTAACAGACACAATCATCCAAACAGACACATACATCTTGAGGGACTCGTAGTACTGAGTGCCCTCAGTTCTCCACGTGGATCTAAATGGGATTCTCCTAATGTGCACAGCTGGCCCGAGGCTGTCACCAGCTTCCTCTGTTAAAAGCATGCACTCCCATCATTTCAAAACTGGTGTGTATGTCCTTGTCTTTTGTTGACTTCACAGGGAGCTGTGGATGTTGGGCACTTCTGCAAAGTAGGTCACTGGCGTGTCAAGTTGGGACACATCTCCTTTGAGCTTTGGAGATTTAGTATCACTAATCTCACCTGAGCATGGGGATGGGGCGGGAGAAGCATCCTGACTCACCCAGTTCTCGCTGCCAACAAGGGCTTGGCACTGGCATGCTTCTGTGACTCCTTGAGCCTGCCATAGATGTGAGTGTTAATTCAGCTGGGTGTTGGCGCGCTGATGCAGTGCTGCCGTGGTAGGAGGGGCTGGAGGCCACCAGCTTTCTTTTTGTGGTACTACCAGCTGTATTGGAAGGGAGAAAGGCTTAGAAGTGTGCTGAAGCAGACAGCTTTCCTGATAAATATGAACTCTGGTCTGCGCCCTCTTAGGTGTGCTAACTTCCATGCTGCAGACCTTGAACACATCAGTGTCGCAGGCAATGGCGTGCGGAAGTTGTTTTCCTTAAAGTATTCATGGGAAGTAAAAGTTCCCATAGTTCACAATAGAAAGTTATTGAAACCCCTCAAGTTTATTCTCAAAAACAAGCGCTCTAGTCTTCTAGAAGGAGTAAACTATATGCCCTAAGAAATAGTTCTGTATTTTTTAAATAAGGGAACAGAAATCTCTGCCTTTTCCACTCTCTTCTGTCATCTGAAGTCCTTTTGTTCTCAGATGTCTCGGCTTTGTATGGTTCCATGTTTGAACATAAGTAGCAGTGAGCCCCAGCTGTTCATGTACATTCATATTCATGTCTTTGTCTCACATGGAGAAAACTGTACAGAATTCTGTGCCTTGGTTTGTTTTGCAAGTTGGGGTTTTTAAATGCAGACTTTGTTTTTTGGGGCTTGTCTTCTGGGCATATTAATCGACAGGGTTTTTAAGGGGTACAAAAGCGAGTGAGTCTTCTGTAGCTGAAGTCTGGACTTTGATAAACTAGTAGTGCACTGGGGATGGGAATATGCATACATGACAAAAATCATGGAAGTTGGCTTTTGCGTCTGCTGACAGTCATTCTAACAGGGCGAAGTGTGCTCTTTCCACTCTGAAATACCTCAAAAGCAGTCTTTTGTTCCTTGTTATTCTTTTCTTGTCAGGATCCAGGGCAAGCATTGTAGTTCATTCTCAAGTGAGATGGATCATCACTCTGTCCTGCAGCTGGGCAAGATGTGACAAACCACACGCTCCCAAAAACTTTCTGGATTTCTCCTCTGTGCTGCAGTGATGCAGAGCAATTGCTTCATAGGGCAGTGGTTGCAACATGGGTTTGTAATTCTCATCTAAACACAGAGTTATTCCACTGAAAGCCATTCTGCTTTGTGGCTGTTGGCTTGCAGTAAAAGTGCAGGTGGTAAAAGAACAGATTTCGGTGATGGCTGTTTGTGCATTGATCAGTCTAAGCCTGTAATTTCACACCCAGGTTACTGCAGTATGAGTAGCAGTGCAGAAGGTGTGGGTGCTCTTTAAAAGTGTAAGAAGACTCATCTGTGCTGGAGGTTCTTTAAGTTTTGATTAAGAACATCAGTTGCTGATGGAATTATTGAGAGGAAATGGAGGAGCCCCTCATAAACAACATAAAGATTTGAGGCCTGTTGTTGCAGATGCAACTTGTTTGCTCAGGGTTTATGTTTCTCTTTTCCAACTATTTGGATGTGTTGCAAGTGGATGACTGTGTTTGGAACCAAGCTCAGGGTGGAGGATAGTGCTGGCTGCTCAAGTGAAAGAAGTGGATTGTTAGCAAGAGGCTTGAGAGAAGGCCCAGAAGCCTCATGGAATCAGAAATTGTTCCAGATGTGGAAAAGCGACTGTTCCTGATTTCACTAACATGCATCTTGTTCAGATGCCAAAATGCTGGGGCTGGTACATAAAATGTTTCGCTGAGTCCTTGCTGGAATGATGTACCTTCCTCAGCAGTTTGTGGGGTACTGAGTGATTTTGCTTTGTGCCATCAAGAGATGATTTACTGAAGGCTGACAAAGCCTGTGTTTACCTTGCCTTCTGGTACTCTCCACTGAGCACTTAGTGTCACTTAAAGATTTAAAGCACAAGGACTCAGCCTTGTCTCTCTGATTTTTCACTCTCTTGCTACTGCTGGCTCATGTAGGTCAATGCACAAATGGATGCAGCTCCTGCAGCTGTATTAAGTTCATGTCTTAACTGCAAGGTGGCAGCTGCAAAAATGTGATATGACAGCGCGGCTTGGACCACGGCTTGTAAAAACCCAGCTTCAGTGCTGTGGTTAGGTATCAAAGTACAGTGGGAGATTAGGTGCTTGAGCCTTTAGTCTGAGATGCAGTGGTTTTTAATCCCCTCTCTGATTTAGAGGTTATCCATTATAAAAAAGGTGTAGATGCATGTATCATATCTCACAGCCTCTGTATGAAATGAGGAGAGCTGCCAAATGCAGCTTGCATTTGCCTTGCAGCAGCCTCATTTTCTGCCAGCAGCTGCACAATGCTCTCGAGTTGCTGCAAGTTTTGGGACTGTGCATCCACCTCCTGTCTTATTGGGTCTTATCTTTCTCCTTGTCTTCTCTAACCTCAACTTAATTTCACTGGTGTCTCTTGACACCCATCTCTCGTCAGCACATCATGTATCCGTTGGGCTCCACTGTTTGTCCTGGTGGCTGTTCTCTGCAGTTATTCCAGCTCTGCAGCTGAACAATGCTCCTTCCGCAGAGGGGATCACACAGTGCCACCTCTTTGTGCCCCTGACAGGACAACAAACAGCGGTTATGGGCTGGCTGTGCAGTGCAGAGTTGGCATAGAACTTAAAATGGACTATTGCACAAAACCTGTTGGTCTTTCTCCTAAAACTAATTATGTGTAGGAGATAGTGATGCTTTAGTTTTAAATAGCTGCAATAGCTTAAAATAAATGAATGGCAACGTTTGTAAAGCTGATAGCTCAGTAAGGCTGGCCTCTCATTATCAGTTAGCAGACTGAAGCTCTCAAATAGCATATGAAGTTGTCGCACTGTGAAAATGTGTCAGTAGCTTGCCTGACCTGCCCTGAAGGATTGGGCTATTGAGGCAAACTCCTATTTTTTTTCTTCTCTCCAGCTGCACAGGATTTTGCATGCTGCCATGCACATGGTAATGTGTGCAGGAAGACCACTCAGATGTGATGCCAGAGTTCTTCCAAAAACCTGCTGCTCCTTGTTTTGCAAAATACAGCTTGTAACAGTCTGGTTAGAATATGCTTGGCATCTCTGAGAACAAGCGGGGAGGAGAATATGAGAGGGCATAATGCTCTGCTCTTGTGCTAGGAAGCTTTGAAAGCTTCATACACAGTGGGCAGTGCCCTGAGGAAAGAAGCTGGCTTTTTCACAAATAGCTGCTGCACATCTCTGCATTCTGAGCCTCTTGAATTTGAAAGGATGTGCACAATACTCTCCAGAGGCTGTATTTAATTGCCTTGCTTCCATCACACGTCTGTCAGATACAGGTGCCTTCCTATAAAACTCTGTAGCTACTTGATGAGAATAGTGGTAGTCACTACTGTAAGCTTTTGCAAAATAGGAGTGCAAAGAGCTCTGTCTGTTTCCTGTCCATATGTGGTTTGGGGAAATGATGGATGCTGGGATGACAGTGGGTGCAGTTGTGCATGGGGGCAGGCAGCTTGTGTAGCTGAGCCGGTCCCCATTGGTCATTCCAGGAAAGAGAAAACACAATGGGTTTCTTTGTACTTTCATGGGATGAAGTATAAAATGCAGTAAATGCTGTCAAGGGTTGGGTGCATGTCTGGAGCAAGCCTAGAGAATGGGAAGAACAATTATGCAAAAGGAGAAGCAGGAGGGGGAGTGTGCCAGGCTGCCCCTCAGGGAGGGAGCTTTGCATAATCACAAAACCATATGCATCTCCTAGGATTCTGTATTTGTCACTTTCTGTGTGCCTGCTGGCTTGAAATTGCAGTTAAATAATGGTCAAAAGGAATTTTTGGATATCAGATAGTTGATAAACTTTGAGTCTGTGCTAAAATTGTGGGTGGTCAAAATGCAGTCTCCATCCTCATTAAAGGAAGAACGTTTGTGGAGATGGGTTAAAAAAAAAACAACACAGTGTTTTAATTTTCCTCTTAGTCAGGCTGCAGGAAATAGTGTTGTGTAACTAACCTTGGCCAGGCTTTGAACATATGGGCTTTGCTTGTCATACCATGTGGATTCTCCATTTAAATCAAGTTTTTTCAGGGAACTTATAAGGATTTGAGCTCTGAATGTAAGGCAATGCCAAAACACAGCCTTGGGTAGGAGAGCATGATAGCTCTACTGCCAAGCTTACTGACAAGTTCAATCTGAAGTTGTCTTTTATTCTTCAAATTGTGCATCATTCCTTCTTACTGTGAGAGGAAAGATCAGCGCTCTTAGCAGGTTTTTGAAGTAACAGTGGTGGTCGATGCTATCCCACAAGGCAATGCTTTTGACCTTTACCAGTGTGTAATAGCAGTTTCCTGTAGAGAGACATCTGAGAAATGTGAATTGGCCTATTTTGCCACCAGGCTTCATTCTCTGAATGCAGATGATAGAGCAAATGCATTGCACCCTCTTCAAGAGGCGCCAAAGAAAGAGCCATCACTGTGTTTAGAATCGTAGAATCACAGAACGGCCAGGGTTGGAAGGGACCTCAAGGATCGTGAAGCTCCAACCCCCTGCCACCAACCTCCCCATTTAATACCAGACCAGGCTGCCCAGGGCCCCATCCAACCTGGCCTTGAACACCTCCAGGGACGGGGCATCCACAGCCTCTCTGGGCAGCCTGTGCCAGCACCTCACCACTCTCTCTGTAAAGAACTTCCCCCTGACATCCAACCTAAATCTTCCCTCCCTCATCTTAAAACCATTTCCCCTTGTCATGCTGTTATCAAAATGCTGTTATCAGAATGCTATCAAACACTATTTCAAAGAGTTGATTCCCCTCCTGTTTGTAGGCTCCCTTTAGGTATTGAAATGCTGCAATGAGGTCGCCCCGCAGCCTTCTTTTCTCCAGGCTGAAGCCTAGCTCCCTTAGCCTGTCTTCATAGGGGAATGAATGAATGAATGAATGAATCACATAGAATGTGATAGATAATGTGATTTTTTTCAGCTCCAGCAGTGAGCACAAATGTGATGAACTTATCCTCAGCTTCAAATTCATTTATAATAGCAAATAAGGATTTACTTGTATTTTTAAACAGGCAGTGCATCTGCACTGTGAGATATGTAAGTAAACAGCTTGCATTTTTAAGCACTAGGAGGGTCTCATTTTGAGTTGATGCTGAAGCTTTTATTTAGCTTTAAGATAATAAGGTATATCAGAAGCATAATTGCATTTGTGCAAACTAATGTGTACCACAGGATGGGGATGTTAGAGGTAAGAGATTGATTCAGAACTCCAACCACTGGTACATATCCTCTGCATGCAGTGGTTTCATGATTTAGATGTACCAACAGTCTCCTACTGCCACATTATTTAGCTTATCCATGGTTTGAAATTATATATATAAGTGATTAAGGGAGGAAAATCAGTATGTTTATTGTTATGCAAGTTAAGATGAAGCAGGAAAGTGCTGAAAAGTAGTCTGCTGTCATGCATTCATTCTGGTTGCTGCTGAGCCTTTATGAAGCAGTGCAGCAAAGTTTATCTTGTGTATGTGTCCTCTGATTTGAATGCTTATCTGTGAATGCATACATTGAGGTTTCTTTCTTTACAGATTCAGGCAGAAGATACTGTCAGACTCAATATTCTGCCAGGTATTTTCCTGTACGTGTTGTTTCTAGGCCCATTTATTACTTGGGGATCTAAAAGAGATTGCCTGGCTATGTCACCTGGTTGCCTCCTATCTCCGAAAGCCACATAAAGTAATGAAAAGTAATCTCTTTTAATAGAGGGAGTCTTTATTAGTTACTTGTTGCCCTTTATGTGAGTTGGAAACTGTAGGAATTTTAGTACCTTGGAATTGGAAATAATAGCTTATGTTTTGTTTAATCTGCATCCATTTTTGTCATGTTTTGAATTATCTTTAAATGCTTCTTTGTGGGGTTTTATGTTACTTAAGCAGTGTCTTCTCATTTCTGCATTCCCTGCTTTTATTTTTGACACAGGGACAACTGTGTCTCCCCTCCCGCTATGCTGCTGGAGCAAATGTAGGCTACAGAGGCATCCAAAATGTGGTCCGAACTGATGTTGCAAAAGCATTGTATTTTACAGCACACAGATAGCTTTGCATGCAAAATACAGTAAAAATGACCTGCAGGAAAGATCCTCCACATGGTGCCTTGTTGGACTCGTGAACTGAGTTTTCATTTCAGCAGCTCCAGTACCAGTAAGCTCCTGTCAGAAGCTGATTGCACTTCTGATGGAAGCCCAGCAGGAGCTCTTGTGCTCGTCCCATCAGTGTGCCATACAGCCCTTGGTGCCACTCTTGTCCCATGGGTCTCATTGCTTCAACTCCAGCAGCCTCTGGGCGCTTGGCTTTCTGCAGGCCAGCATCCAAAGGGGAGGTGGAAAGGCCTTTGAAGAGCCTTGCATTTGGCTTCCAAGGGCTGAAGGATTGATTTCAGTCCACCACTACAGCAAGGTTTTTATCTGTTCTTACTTCTGTTTGTGCTAAAAACATGCAGAGGAAAAGAATAAACTGATCCTGTATTAATGGTGCTAAAGAAGAGGGATGAGAAGATAACGTGTCTGTGAAGTCAGAAGGGACACCTTTGGCTTTGTTGTACCCTAAGTTTGGACCAAGACTTTTTAATGTCTGGAGATAAAAAGTTGATGTTTTCTGCATCAGGGAAATGATGTATTTTATTTGGTTCTGTGGGACCCTATTTCATGTCCTATTCAGTCAGAGAGTCTACAGTTAAGCTCTAGAAGTGTGTGTTAGGCCAACCTGAGCCTTGCCCCACCTGCACTTAGCAGTTAAAGCTTTTAGCAGTTTCTGAGCAGTGGAAGTATAGTAGTACCTCATTTTTCTAGGTTGCATTGCGTCCAAAGTCAGGAGTAATAGGAGTTTTGAAATTGTTTTAGCTGCAATTATCAGATAGGAGTAGATGTATGTTGAGTTTCCCCAAACAAGAGAGAGCAGTTAGCTTCAGCATGTCAGCTGTGGTGCATGGGGTAGAGCACTGTCATCAGCTCTGCATGTAATATATAAGGGGCTGATTACCAACATATAGACACAATCCATTTCCCTGGAAGAGTGCAGTCTCTTCCCCTCAGGAAGTGAATCAGACTTCATAAACAAATCTCTTCTCACTGACTTCTGCAACTGCCAGTAAACGAATGGGAATAGATGAATCTGTGATAATGCTTCCAGAATACCAGCTAGTAAATGTTTCTGCTAGACTTAAGAGGATCATAAGCTCAGTCCCATATAAACGCTGACTGAACTAACTCCTTTGGGTTGCATTCATGTTGATGTTAGATTTATTTGTAGCTAAAAAAAGGAAAAGCACTGAAGAATATGGAGAACTTGACTTGCTGCAGTGCTTAGAGTCTTGCGGCAGATGAAGGTCTGAAGCATGGACAGACAAGGAACTATGAGCACCATTGCAAGCATGATTTGTCCAGACTAAACATCTGGGAACGTTGCTTGGGGGACATTGGTGGGGCTGTGATGCTGAAGTTTGGCACCTTGTCTTCCCCTCTCTGTGCTCTTTCCTTACTGTAGTTGCTTGTATGGTGGGGGGAGCATAAGACCAGCAGGAATGTATGAAATCCCACAGTAGCTTGGATCACTACTTATTTAAAATCTTGGATTTGGAGTAGTTGTTTGAAAGCAGTGGTGGGGTTTTTGGGTTAACCAGCAATTCTATGAATACTGGGTGATGTGATCCTTAGGTTTCCAGTTAATTTTTTTTTTTCCTCAAATACTGTGGCTAGCCCATGTTAGATACCAGGGAAAGGGTTATGAATGTACTGATTGTTTAAAAACAAATTGCATGCTGTAACCTCTGGAAATGTATCAAGTTTAACTGAATTCTGAAAGCTCCTCTGTGATTTAGGATGCTTGGACTTTTCCTTTCCCTTCTCCCCAGTGGGTTCTTTGGTAGATAAGAGGTGAGCTTGGCAAAGATTTCCCCAATAAGTTTTTATTAACAGGAAACCAAGCCAAGGAGTCTCCATTCCACAACTAGTTTCATCCTCTGCATCACTTTTGGTCACTGCTTATATTTGTCCTTGTAAAGCTCTGATGACTTAAATCCCATTTCTGAGGAAGCAGGAATGAACATATCCATCTACTTTTTAAGGGATGTGAACATGTATGAAGGAATGGCTCAAGGTCTGCAAACTTTGGGATGAGAAGCAGGAAGTTTGGGTAAGCCTAACAAAGAGCTTAGTGTACCTCATTTGCTGTCTCCTGTGGTCTCTCCTTTGACTTACTCTAAAATTGAACTTTTGTTCACATGCATTTTGGACACAGACATTTTTACATGGTTTAGAGAGCCATATTTTTTTTAGAAATAAATAGAATTGTTATTTATCTCTGAATTACAAGAATGTACCCATTAACTATGTAGGCAAAGTGTTTTTCTGTACTGGGTGTTGTGGGAGAAGTAAACAAATGACCATAAATAAATCTGGATGTGGAAAAACATGGCATGGGTAGTTTGTGTTCAGGTGTTCTACATGCAAGACAAAAAGGGCAAAGGATGGTTTCAAAGAGCGATGTGTGTGCATGTACTGATGCCTCAGATAAATGCTATTCTTCTGGAAATACATTTGTCTGCTAGCAGGCTCCTGGTTTCCATCCCAGCTGTTGTGATACTCTGGAGCATTATCCTGGCATTGGTCTACACTTCTTGTGGGTTGGGTTTTTTTTTCATTTTTCTGCTTGGTTTTTATATTTATGGCTGCAAGTCATGACTGTATTTAAGCCAGAAACTGTTTATTCAGTTGCTGGCTTATCGGCTTACACCTTTACAGTGACTTCAGGCTAATAAAAATGAAGGAGAAGAAAGAGGAAAGTACGGACTACCTTGGCATATTGTTGTGGTACAAAGTAACTAGGAAGTAGGGCTGTCTTGAGTAGAGTCAGCAAAAACCATGTTGTTCCAACTTACCAATTCTTCTAGGTCAGCACCAAATTGCACGTGACTACAGATGTAGGGCGGACTTCAAGATCAATATTGTTCCCTCTTTTCAATAATGGCATGGGCCAGCTGGTACAAACAGCTGAACCTAGGGGCCAGTTGCTGTAATGACCAACTCTCTAATAAGTTTACCAGTGCCAGGGTATGTTTTGAGGCAGGGGAATCTGTCTGTGCTGCATGACCACTGGTACCAGGCACTGTTTGTGCTGTGAGCCAGTTTGCTTGGTGTCAAACCCAAAGCTTGCCTGGATGGAATTAGCTTGGATCAGGGACCATTCCCAGTACACAGCCTGGATGCAGTTGCTGTTTTCAGTGCCAGGTGGCCTCTCAGCCAGGATCTTGTCCCAGGTCTGCATCATTAATTCATCGGGATGCATTTCACAGGTTAAGTCACCCCGATCATGTGGCTGGCCCTGTTCTTGAGGTGTCACGTTGCTTATGAGAAATTGGTTCTGTGATTTAAAATAACAGTAAAATTGCTGGTTTGAACAAGTTAGAGGCCTTTAAGAAGATCGATCTGCAAACGTTTCTGCTAACTTGAGGTCTGTAAAAGTAAGTTTGAAAAGCTGGAATTTGAGACCAAAAATAATTTGACATTCTGAAGATGAACCAAATGTCTGGAGGAGGGCAGATCTTTGAGGCCTCTGTGCCGAGTAGAAGAGCAGCCCCAGCAGCATTCCTGTGTGGGACATCAGCCAGTGACCTGAGGGGCTGCTGCCAGGGCTGAGCCCCAGCTGGAATAAAGGGATGGCACCCACAGCCTCTGCAATCTGCTTCTCTGCTCAGATCTCAGTGGCTGCTGCTGCTCCTCCAGCTGTTGGACCTGCTTATGTCTCTCGTGGTGCTCATCTATGCAGTCTACCACCAGTCAAGATAAACTCTCTTTGCTTCTGATTCCCAATACTCTTGGCTGGTTTGAGTAGAGCATTGTTTTGTCACGTACTGTAGATCTGGGAGTTGGGGCATGAGTTTACATTCCAGCTTGTGCCCTTCTGTCATCTTGGGGTGGCACCTTCATGGCTACGACAGTGGGGCTGCTTAGTTTCTTGATTAGTTTTTAATATCACATTTCAGTTGTTCTCAGGATGATTTAATGTGAAATTATCCTCTGGTCTTGGTCATTTGGTAGTAAGGAAGTTGTACTGGATTATTCTACTTAGCCCTAAGTTGTCACAAGACAACTTTGGGGATCTTGTCAGTGCTTATATATATCTAAAGTGCATGAGTCAAGTGGATAGGGCCAGGTTCTTTTCAGTGGTGCCCAGCAACAGAACAAGGAGCAATGGGCACAAACTGGAACACAGGAAGTTCCGTGGGGAAAATTTTCTTTACTGTGAAGGGGACGGAGCACTGGAACAGGCTGCTCAGAGACTGTGGGGTGTCCTTTGGAGGTATTCAGAACTTGCCTGGACACCCACCTGTGAGACCAGCTGTAGGGAACTTGCTTTAGCAGGGGTTTGTTTGGACTGGGTTGATCTCCAAAGCCCTTCCAACCTCTTTGATTCTGTGATTCTTTGAAGGCTGACTTGCCTTCTTAAGATCCAAGATCGGAGAATTAAAAAAGCAAAAAGATTTCCTTATTATCATGTGTACTCTGAATACCTTGGAAACAGTAGTTTTACTGTGGCTTTCATAACATTTTCCTACAAAAGCTCCTTCTTTTGTTGTACCACAAAATTGCAGTTTCTCATTCCAGATACGTAAGATCTGCTCAGCTTCCATTGCATCAAATCTTATGGAAACAATTTTAACCAGAAAGGGTGAAGGAGGAGTGGATTAGCAGTCAAATATACTGAAGTTATGAGTAGCTATCAGTTATGCATAAGTAACATGAAAATAAACAGAACAAGATGTCTGACTTGGCTCCCTTTCCTCCTGTGTAGCTAAACTGATAAGATTCCAGAAATCACAGATCAGAGCAACATGGTGGTGCCATTTGGCAAGGTTATCTATTACCTGAAAAAAGTGAGCAGATGGGGGCAATCGATTGCTGAAGCTGAAAATAGAAATGAAAATTTTCTTTGTGAATGGAGGAAACGTTTGAGAATGTGTGATTGATTATCTATCCTGCCCAGCAGATAAATGTGATTTTTGTTTAATAGGAGCACATCCAGTCTTGATGTTACGCTTTTAACTGTTGTTGATGGTAACTGCTGCATCCTTGATGCATTTTTGTAGTAGTTAATTACTGTCATAAGATCTTAGCAGGCACAGGTGTTCCAGGGATTGCAGCACCTCTCCTATGAGGACAGGCTGAGAGAGCTGGGGCTGTTCAGCCTGAAGAAGAGAAGGCTGCGAGGTAACCTAAGAGCAGCCATTCAGTATCTAAAGGGGGGCTACAGGAAAGAAGGGTACAGACTCTATAGCAGAGCCTGTGGTGACAGAACAAGAGGAAATGGCTTCAAGCTCAGGGAGGGTAATTTTAGGTTAGATATAAGAAAAAAATCTTTTACAGTGAGGTAGTGAGGCAGTGGAACAGGTTGCCTAGTGATGTGGTTGATGCCCCCTCCCTGGAGACTTTCAAGGCCAGGCTGGATCAGGCCCTGGGCAACCTGATGCTGTGGTGTCCCTGTTCACTGCAGAGGAGTTGGATTAGGTGACAGTCCAGGTGAGGTCCCTTCCAACTCTAAGGATTCTGTGATTCTGTTCTGTAATAGGTAGCTTCTGGATCTCTTGGGAAGAGGGTGGCTGGACTAATGGCATCCCACCATATGACCTAGCATCAACTATTAATTTCATGGTTTTTTTCCTCCCTCAGATTTGTTTGAGACTTGATTCTAGGGAGCATAATGCCAATGCCTGCATGCTCAGGAGATCTCATAGCCTGCCTTGTCCTCCTAGTTGAGTGTTCTTAGAGCTGAACTATTGTGGAGTAAAAATGAGCGTCATGAGGAGAGAGTTTGGAATCCGCATAGTCATGCAGTTCAAGTTAGGATTGGAGATACAGCAGGGTCTGGGGAGTTTGCAGGATTTCACACAGCCTTTTGGCATTTTGCATTGGTTGGCTTGAGCTGCCACGTTTACTAGTTTATGACTAGTTTGTGAGCCTAGTTTATGAGTACTTACCTCCTTTATGAGGACAGTGTTACTAGACCTGTGTACTTACATTAGACCTCCACGTGTCTGGTGTTACTGTGCTTAAGTTCTCTTATGAAGCTGGATCCTGGTGTTTGTTTCTCTGCCTGTCCAGGATTAATTTAGTAGCATATCAAGTATCTGCACTTTTTTGAAAACAGGCAAGTAACAAATGTGAGTATTTGGTATTTTACTAAACAGGACCAAGTTTCATTCCATGTGGTGTGTTCACTTACTGCTAACTAAGCATTTTTTAATTAAAAATGAAAAATGTTTTATTCTTGAGTCTCAATAGCAACTTGACTCAGTCTGGGAAGGCAACAAGAGGAAGAACTTGCTAACAGCCAGTGCTGAAACATGAAACTTTCCATGAGCCCTGCAGAAGAACTCTTCTGACTGATGCTTTTTCTCTCTCTGAAAATGTTTTCTTTCAAGTACAAATTTTCAATTGAAAAACAAACAAACAAACAACTTTGAATTTGAATTCGGATAAATAGCCTTAGTTAACCTCCTTTTTAAAAATGTTACTTAATTTGCTATATGCTTATTTCACGATGTTTCACTTTCTTTGCCTTAGATCCCTTTGAAGTCTAGTGGATTTAGTGTCCCAGGTAGCAGTGCAAGAACCTTGCATTTGTGAAGTGCAAATGCACTATATAGAGAAGCCTTAATGTAAGAAATACTTTCCGTGTTACATATTTAGAGGTTACACGTAGGGAAATACTTGGTTGTCGAGAAGGGTTTTTGTTACCACGTCTGTCACCATTAGACTGCTTCATAAATTCAAAGGAGCTGGAGTTCTCCTTTCCTTCTGGCGTTGGGTTGACCTCATGCAAAAAAGCCTTCTTGATGCTCCAGAAATCCCAGTGACTGGGGTGTGGGGGGAAGCCTTGGGGTTTGAAGAGTCTGTCTTCAGCCTGCTCTTCGGTCTGAATAAATCTGTTATTTCAGAATACTGTGCTGTTTTGGTTTTCTTGCCTCGAGGTTACCGAAACAGATGCTCGCTGCCATCCTTACTGCAGGCTTTGCATCATTTGTACTTTGTAACCTGTTTATAACATACTGCTTATTCTTCCCACTCATGTTACTTCTGTAATGCAGCTCCTCTCACCTCGCTCTCTCCTGTTCCTTGCCTTCCTGTTTATTCATTCTTTTGGTGGCTCTGTCTTATCAATATGAAATTCAAAAAAGGCAGGCTGTCTCCTTCCTGCATGAAGCCTTGGAGCAGTCAGTCGCGCATCCTTGGTATTTAACAGCATTAGCAATAGCAATGTTCAGCAGTCGTCTGTTATGAAAGTGAAATGGGACAGCTTGGACTGGAAAAACACTGGCACCTGATATCTGATTTAAAAACAACCAACAAAAAAAAAAGGGGGGGGGGGGGGGAGGCAAAAGAAAAGAAGTATAAATTGGTGTTGAGAGAGTATTTGGTGTGTTCAATGTTTCTGTCAGCCAGATGTAGCCTTCTGAATACTTGAAGTATCTCCTGTATCATAGAATCACCAAGGTTGGAAAAGACCTAAAAGATCATCCAGTCCAACCGTTCACCTATTCCCAACAGCTCCCACTAAACCACGTCCCTCAACACAACATCCAGCCTTTCCTTGAACACCCCCAGGGTCGGTGACTCCACCACCTCCCTGGGCAGTCCATTCCAGTGCCTGACCACCCTTTCTGAAAAGTAATACTTCCTCATGTCCAAATACTTCCTCATGTCCTCATGTATCTGCTGAAGCATCCAGTATCTTCTTTCCTGCCAGCAATCAACTGTAATTGACAAGTTAGTAATTGATTTTATTAAACTTATTTGTGGTTGAAATACATTCAACTGCTTTGAATAACTGAGAGACACTAAATACGTGATGCCTCTCAGGCAACAGGGAGTGGGCTGGGATGCTACATGCAGTAGAAAACTGGAGTTTAAATGGGAAGAGGTGGAGTGAGTGGTAATACCTGCCTTTGCCTCGTTGTTTCAAAGCCATATTTGACTTGAAATGGACAACAGCTGCTGGAGCGGGTATGTGGGCTACCTCTGCAATTGTGTGTGGGTGCATGCATGCTGAAAGCTTCTATTGCCAGGGAGAGGAGTGACCTTGGCAGTCTGGTGGCTTCTGGTTAAATTGCATTTCAGAGAACAGGAGGACAGGAATGCAGAGGGTGTATCTGCACCCTTTCTACATACACACACACTTCTGAAGCCTATATTCTTGGCAACAGCATAGTTGCTAAAAGGCCAAGCAGGACTCATGAATCACCATCAGCCCTTGTCTAACCAGAACGCTGTAGCAAAGTTCTTGGGGAGAGAAACAGTGTGGCTGAAATGTACATGAAATTGAAGGGTGCCAGATAAGCAGAAGAGTAGGAGAACTGATGGAAGTAAAGAAAAATGTCTCTAAGATTTTCAGTGATTTATTTAGTAAGGAAGAGAATAATGGACTGTCTTTCATGCCTATGTGCTTTAAACATAAGTTACTAGTCAGAACTGGGAAAGCTGGGGTGCAGATACCTAGTGCTCAATGACTTCTAATTATCACATACCTGCTATACAACAAGCTTTTGTTTCCTTCTGCAGAAATATTTTCATTTAAACACTTAGAATCGTAGAATCATAGAATCACTCAGGTTGGAAAGACCTTGAAGATCATCAAGTTCAACCGGAACCTAACCATCCTACCCTAACTCTAACACTCTAACTCTAAATCACGTCCCTGAGCACCACATCCGAACGATTTTTAAACGCATCCAGGGATGGTGACCCAACCACCTCCCTGGGCAGCCTATTCCAGTGCTTAACAACCCTTTCTGTAAAGAAGTGTTTCCTGATATCCAACCTAAACTTACCCGGGCACAACTTGAGGCCATTTCTCCTCATCCTGTCACCAGTGAGAACAGACCAGCTCTGCTCTCGCTGTAAGCACCTTTCAGATATTGGAAGAGAGCAAGAAGGTTTTCTACTCAGCCTCCTTTTCTCCAGACTAAACAGCCCCATTTCCTTCCTCATAGGACATATTCTCCAAGCCCTTCACAAGCCTTGTTGCCCTTCTTTGGACCTGCTCCAGCACCTCAGTGTCCCTTCTGTATTAATGTGCCCAAAACTGAACACAATACTTACTTGATCAAAATTACTAAATTATCCAGAAAATAAATAAATAAATGGGAAAAGCAGAGACAAATCTTCATCTTTTATGTGCGAGAAGTATCTTAAAGATTGCAGTGCCAGAGAGGAAAAGATGCATTTTTGAAATGATCTGGCTGTTGTACTTCTAAGAGCCTTTGTTAGCTTGCATTTATGCATTTACACTGTGCAGTGCAGATGATGAAAGTGCATGAACAATCTATTTGTTCACATCAGTGTTCAAGGTCACAATAGTTTTGGGTCTTGCTTATAAACTTACAGTTGCTGTTTATTGGTATTGTTTAGAGTAAGCTGTCCAGCTGATCTGTTCTAGGGGCCAGATCCTACACACAGGACATCCCTTTCTAACATCTGAATGATGTTTGCCTTCTGTCCCCTCAACTGTAATAAAAAATAGTTACAAAAATGTTTAGCTTCCACTGGCTTCTGAGTAAATTAATAAAATACTTCCCCCAAGCTCTCTTGCATTGCTTCCCTCCAGATGCTCGGTAGCTGGGACATCCCCTAATTAAGTAAATTGTTTAATCTGCTGAAGTCTGTTAATGATTTATGCTTCTTGATAACTACTCATGGATTGTGTATGTTTCCTCCAAAGCTCTTTGTGTATACTTGATAAATAGAACTAACTCATGTTATGAAATGTGGCAGAGGCTGTCTGGACTGTCAGGTCGTTCCACCTGGGTGTTTTCATCATGTCTCAAATGCCAGAGCAGAAGAGTGGGAGCAGAAATGGCTTGACACAGCAGAACATGCATAGATTCTGAAACCAAAAGTGTATTTTAGCTTGTGTGGAGCATTTCTCATGGCTTGAGATAACTGGGCATATCCTATCAGTCTTTTTGCATGGTACTTAGCTGTCTGCAGGGGAAGCTGTTCCTCTCCCCCCATGCAATCCTGTCTGACCTGTGAATAGCTGAGCTAGAATTGCAAATCTGATCTAATTTTTCAGGCAGTGCTGAGCCTGCAAGGCAGCAGAATCATGAAAGACTTTTCCCTTATTTACTGCTGTTACCCCTCTCTCAGCTCATTTTTCACCCAGCAAATGCTTTGAGCTGATTTAGTGCTTTAGGATTTACTTGCCCAATGGGTGGTCTCTAGCTGGTTTCCACTTTGTATTACCATTTGAAGTCTGGCGTCCTCCATCAAGGTCAGTGATGGCTCTTGTCTGCCTCAGTCTGCTGCCATCCTCTGGTTTAGATGGCCCTCAAATAGCCCAAAGGCATTACTTTGCACTCCATCCTTTTCACAGGCCATGCTTGTGCTAACTAGTTGTCTCCTACTGGATGGCAATATCTCTGAATAAAACATTTTGGAAAAAGCTGTGTTCATTTGCATGTAACCCCTTGTAACTCCAGCCACTGCAAAAATGTTTCTTGACCCAAAGATCTTTGTTGTGTATTTGTCCTGTTTTACACCAAGTTACCCTTTCCTAAAAAGAAATCACACAAATCATCCTTCTGTTGCTAGAACAGCCTAGTGTCTCCAGTCTCTGCTGTTCTTTATAGTGGATTGTCCAGTTTGTTAATGGTAGTAACATATAATCATATAGTCATAATGTTGGAAAAGACCTCTAAGGTCATCTAGTCCAACCACCAGCACATGTCCACTAACCTTGTCCCTCATTGCCATATCTACACGTTTCCTGAACACCTCCAGGGACAGTGACTCCATCACCTCCCTGGGCAGCCTGTTCCAATGCCCAGCCACTCTTTCTGAGAAGAAATTTTTCCTGATGTCCAGCCTGAACTCCCAATAGTACAACTTAAGGTTATTATCTCTTGTCCATGGCACTTCACTGACCGTGATATGGATGAGGTGTGCTGCCTGTAATGGTGCTACACGGTTAATGATGCACTGTGTTATTGTAGGCCAGCTTTGTGATGCATATTATGAAGTAGTCTGGATTTGTTATAATCTATATATGTCAGCTCTCAGTGTTTTTATGTGGGTTGAAGAATATGTATCTGTCTGATTTTTGACATGTTGGAGAGATAGCTTACTGAAAGTAAGCTTTCTGGTGAGGAATCCTGCATTTATTCAGTCTGAGAAAAAGTGCATCAGCTATCCCATGAAAACATACAGTTGCTTAGGAGTTAAATCAGCAATGAAGATAAAAGTCCTTGCTTTGAAGTGCTCTGCCTCAAATCCCTGATTCTGGCGAGTACATAAATATTAATACTTCTATTGTTATCACCATGGCTAGTAGCATGACTTTGTAAGAAAGTATGAAGGTAAACTAGCAACAAGGTGCAGAATACAAGGTGCAGTAAATTGTAGGATAGAAACACGATGCAGAGAGGCTTTAATATTTAGTGGTATTGCAACGAACAGGATACTGCCCCTCACTGCAAAGCATTAGTTATTTATAAGGTAGCAATCAGATAACTGAACTGGAGCTTCTGCAGGCTTTATTGATTTGGTGAATAGGTGACAGTCGCCTAAGCAGTGGCCTCTTGTCAGTACACAACTCTTGCACATCTTTGCAAAGGTGCACTGTAATATGTTGCACCATTTCACAGGTTTAAATGATATTATTTTCCACACCCAAGGTTGGAGTTGGTCTTGTGTTCTCCCCATGCTTATGTCACAGACTTGCCTTTCTGGTCTCACCTTTACAACGGAGAAAGTGTGACATGTACCGTCGGCCTTTTCCCTGGCATACGATTGCCTCTGCCTGTAGTTCTTCTTTATTATTTTCTTCCCACACTTCTTGCAAGGAACATGTGACTTCAGGATTGCCCCTTGGAGTTGTAGCTGGTGAATCCTCTGCTTCCTGCCAGCCTAATGAAGTCTAGGACCAGTCCACTGCCCAAAATTAACAGATGAATTAAGTGGGTCTGGGGAGATGGGAAGAACTGCAGGAAAATGTAGTAGGTGGATTGCAGTGTATTGTAGAGAAAATCTGATGTTGATAAATATGCATTATTCTTTCATCCATGTTTTGTAAATTTTTAAATAGCACCAGTTTGAATTTTAAAAAAGGAAAAGCAAAAAAACATGCACATCTGCTGTCAAATATGCAGACACTGCTAGGGTGTTAAGGGGGGAAGATGGATAAAGAAAAGAATGATAATGCTCTTACAATTCATCAGGTTTGTCTGAGTCTGGATTGCTGTATTTGATGAAGAAGATGCCAGTTCAGACGGGATATTGCCTCATTAGAGGGATTAGAAGACAAGTAGAGAAAACACAAGAGCAGCTTTCCCAAGAGACTGAAAAGATTGATTACAGTAAAGAGGAAGCATGTAAGAAATTACAGAACTACACACAACAGCTAACCTATGTAGAGAGTAGAGAAACTTCCAGTCTTGTAACGCAAGAGCAGGAGGACATGCCATGAATCAGTTAACTAGCCTTAAATGTGACAAAATTTGCACACAAGGGTATTGAATACTGAAGGGTGGAGAAGTTGTAATGTGATTGTATGGAAGAAGTGGCTGGGTGTGAAGAGGTATTGCAAGTTTGAAATAGATTTTTTTTTTTAATAGGAGAATCTCAAGTTCAGAGTGTGATGTTCAGTCTTGCATTACACATTCGAAAAGAGTTTCTATTCACTCGTGTTGATTTCCATCCCTGTGCACAACCCCCACGGGAATGCCAAGGTGACAAACTGTGACTGTCTGCTGAAGCCTTGAAATGTCAGATCTCCTCTAAGTTACACATACAGAGTTTTTGACATTTTTCACACTTCACAAGGCACTCTTCAGTCTGCATGCAAAGAAAAAATCTGAGAACACCTTGCATGGCACTTCAGGGCTGCAGTCCCTATGCAGCTGACAAACAAATGCTTAAGGACTAGGTTGGATTTGTATTGCTTTGCCTAGCTCTCTGTCCCTTGTTGGTGGCACTAAAGCTGCTGGGCTTGCTTCTTTCCTTCTCAAATGAGTACTCAATGCCCCAGCCAAAGTTGTTCTGCTGTTCAGACCAACAGGTCCTGCTGTTCTCATATCAGAGCTTCCAGTCTCCTCTGGCAGACTGAAGCAAGTAGGAGCTGGTTTTGTGTGAGGACATCTGTGAGTCAGGCTGCCCTCAGAATGAAGCAGTAATGAGCAGAAAAGCTGAGGGAATACTATCACACATGAATCGGGGTTCAGATTCAGTGGGAAACTGGATGAACAAGAAATGGGACTGCAGAACTTCCTTGATATCCCAAGGACAGCATTTCCAGAAGCATCTTGGTGTGGCACAGAGCATCCAAATACATTCCAAGTAGATGTTTTGCTTTGTTTGGTAAAACAGTGACCTGATTGTTCATTGCTATTTGAAAAACAAAAGCCCCGCTGTTTTTACATAGGCTGTTTCAGTAAGTCTTCAGCATCTACAGCATTGTGTGACCTGCTGATTGTCCTGCTTGTTGACTAAGGAACTTACCTGTACAGTACAGATGCGAGGCTTTTCTTTTTCGCACAGAAAACAAAACCAAAAGAATAATTAACTGAAAAGAAAGTTCATAGGAAGGGGGTCTTTTGGGCCAGGATACGATCAATACTTTACTCAAAATTAAGAAAAAAAACCCTCATAGAAGCAGATTTTCCCCTACAATTTCATGTTGCATTAACTATATGTTAGATACTTATCTTACTGAATTAAAAACTATACCATCAGTGCTTTTGCATGTTCTGTGCTCTTTGTCTTCTAGTGGCCAGAACCTTATTTCTGGTACATGTATGCTAGGATTCTCAAATATCTGCAATAGATGGTTATGCTCTGTTTAATACATAAAAGATCCTTCAAGAAAAGGTCAAGCAATTCAGGATTTCATTTACTCTCGCACATGACTTATGCCTGGAAATTATAATGCTGAGAGAGGGCATGATCCTATGGAAGTGAAAAGGTGGGATCCTTCCCTGCAGTGAGTACATTATTTACTACATGCTGCACTGTATAGTTAACCAAGGGAAGCATTTATCTGAAAAATAAATTGTAACCGAAGGCTATGACTGTGAGCCAGCATCTCTTGTCTTCTTCCATATCCGTTTATTACTTGCATGCTTTGTTCTTCCATGCTCCCCTCTCTCCTCAGGTCCTGTGCCATTCTCATGGATGCCATGATGTATGTCTGACTAGAAGGTGAACAAAGAATAACATCGAGGGAATCCTTTCTGCCCATCACATTGTCATTCACTTTTGTTTTGAATTCCAACTAGAGACTTCATTTAGTGCTTGCAATCAAATATCAGGCTTCTTCTGAAACCCATATATAGATATTATTTTTTAGTAATGTAATGCTGATGGTGTGTATATTGAAAAGGGTGTATCTAACTTTCACTATATAGACTTAAAAGCATCTTATTTTGTGTCTGTTCTATAATAATTTTTTTAGTGTAGAGTGAACTATGCATAAATGACAAAATTGATCATTTACTTAGTTGACAGCCTATACCAGCTCAGGAAAGAAAGAAAGTTTTCCCTCCCCTGAACAGATTTCCTACAGGGCAGCATGGAAGCAGGCTGATGACTTGGTTGATGGAGTCTTGTTCTTTTGCTTTGCTGGAAATGTGGAGGAGAGTTGGTGGGTTGCTTTCTCACAACAGTAGGTGTTTTTTGCATGGTTCCGCTGCATCATGTATTGCATAGCAGACCTCTGTTCCAATCTAATGAGGATCTTTCTAATAACTTCCATTACTTAGAAGTTTGAACGTGGGAAGGAGGTGAAAGTAATTGGATTAAAAAAATTAAATTATGCGGTGTGACTGCCTTCAAAACGTTGTGTGTTTATGCTTCTTGAATACAAACTAGAATTGATCAGTGCAAGAAGCACTGACACTTCTGGAAGGAAATTCAGTGGCGTGTGTGAGTGGGAAATCTGGGGGTGAATGGGAATGATGGAAGTCATTTTGATTTCCCCCAAAGGCCTGGAAAGGGAGACTGAGGCTCTGGTCTTCATGAAGGAATTGATTTTGAAACTTTGCTAGGAAGGAGTTTGAGTGTGATGTTTAACAGCTTCCAAAGCTGTAGGTTGATGCTACAGAGAACTTCAACCCTGCGTTTACCTGAATTTGTGGATAAAATACGCTTCTGTACAGCATTCATGCAGGAATATGGTGTAATCACTGCACTGTTTCACATGATATTTGATTTACAGTGCTTCTGTGGGGCTGCTGAAGGCCTGAGGCAGCTCAGCACTTTGACCCTTGTGCCAGTAATCTCCAGATAACATGGTGTTTTTCTGTAGTTGTGACTTTTGATCCATTTTTGATTGTTCTTTACTCACCTCCAGCAGTGGAACTGGTCCAAATCTGATTTTGGTCCAGCAGAATGTAGGCTGCTTCCAGGCATATGTGCTTGAGTAACTGGAAAAATCACTGAACTGTGCTGCTCATTGTCCAGAAAACTGAAGAAAAAATGGTGAAAACTGTTTCTAAATTTCTTCCTGTTTCTTCCAACTGAGTGGAAGAACTGAGTAGAAGAGAGAGTTGCTATCATTTTTTTCTGAGTAATAAAAATCCACTTCTCTTAAGGTTGCCTCCTGTGAAGCTGTGTTTTCTAGTCACTTCTCACAGAATAAAAAAGGCCTCTTTGTAAGCCAAGCTGTGTTAAATAAAGAGATATCTCTTCCTCTTAGAACCAAGTACCACTGATGGTCATAACAGTTTTTTTCCTGACTTGTAGTTGCAGAGTTGCATATAACCTACCAAAACTTCAACATTTTCCCTATTATGCAATATGCATTTGCATTTAGTTTATGGCAGCATAAATTAAATAGGGAAATAGCAGAGCAAGCTTTAAGTTAGAATATTGTGCAAGCAGAGTGTGATGTTGCAGCTGTTCTTAAAAGTGGTTTGAATCTCTTCAAACAAAGAAAAATGAGAAAAAATCCCACCTTTTGAGGCATCTGTCTGCTCTCTTGGCATACTGGTTTGTGCAGTCTTTGCTTTTTCTTTTTTCTTTCTCTAGACTGGTGGGAGATATACAGCACTTCGTTTGCTATTTTTTGTTTCCTAATGCACCTCAGCTCTGAGCTTCATTCCCAGACTCTTCCACTGTTCCTTTCCTAAGGAGACAGGAACTAGCAAGTGCTTTGTAAGATCATTGACTCCTGAACTGAATTTACACAACTCTTGTGTAGCTCATTCCAGGTCTCCTCAGAATAGCCTCAAAATGAGACTGTTTATGATCAAAGATTTTATCAAGCATATGTACTTCAATTTTCATAGGATCCAGGGTCTTGCTGTGATGCATGGCAACAAATGGTATGAGTGACTCTGAGAATGGATGAGGCAAGAGGAAGATTATGATGGAAAGTAAAGACTTATTATGACTATTTAGATTTATTAAGGAGAAAAATCAATGGTAGCAAAAGTCATATCCGTTGCTGATGATCAAAAAAGTCCATGGCTGAACCCCCCATGGGTGTTTCTTCCCTGCCTTGCTCTTTGCACCAGGCTGAAGAGCTGCTTCTGATGTCCTAGGTGCCTGAATTGTAAGTACTGCCTCTGGCATCAATTTTATATGGCAAGAGGAGAAATGAGAAGTCTGGACTTTTATTGACCTCTGTATGACAAATGCTGCGTGGGTCACCACCACAGAGATTGCTGCAGTGATGAACATCACCTAAAATGTTCTGTGCTAGCCTGAACATTGTACACTTTTAGCAGTGGGGTTTTATATCACTGGGTCTTTTCAATCAATGCTTGAAGGCTGAAGGAGTCACCAGCCTCTTTCCCCTGGCAGAGTTTGGTGCTGTGCTACTTCCATGGGATCCAGCTGCCTCCCTGTGCCATTCACATCCAGGGCTGCTTGCAGCAGTAGTTTGGTTCAGCCCCCTGGTTGTGATTGAGTTTGTCTGATGCTTCTGAGCTTTGTGCCCAAGGATTGCTAGGCTGGTGGCAAAAGGTTGTGGGATTTCAGATACAACAGGAGGATACTGAACTTCTTGGGAGCTGTCCCAGCTTCTTCTCAAAGGAGGAGTCTCAGTACTCCTACAGTTTTGTTATGGGACATGATGCATACAGAGCAATGAGAGCAATGTTTACTTAAAAGGTGTTTGTCCTATGGGAAGCCTGATGTCTGAGATATTAAATTTACAACAAAGGCTCTTGAAATTCTTGAAATGCACTTATGTAATCACATGTGAGATAACCTCTCACTAAAACACGCCTGAAACAAAGCCAGTTTTTTGAAATTCGGACTATTCCTCATTCATTGTCCTTGTTTTCTTGAGCCAGAAGTTCTTGCATTACATATTGGAAACCCAACCTGCTCTTTTATTATGAGAGCACCCAAAGGACAGTGTAGAATGATCTTACACCATATCATGCTCTTAGCAAGAGTAGAGTTCGTAAACTCACAGTGATTTCAGCTTAAATCTTATGTTTCTTCAACAAAACCATTGAAAGTGAGGTAGAATCTGAAACATGCCCTGGTGCTGTACGCCTCCTGCAGATCAGGGTTGTGTGATGGCCTTCATGGGGACCACAGTGAATGAGCCTGAGAGGAGTAATCGTGAACTTCCCTGGGATGGTGATAGAAGTGGTTTGGGTTTTGGCTGCTTGGCTTGTTTTTTCTTGATTGTTTGGTTTATTTTGCAGAGGGACGTAGGATGACGGTCTAAAATATGAATTTCTCCTGGTGCTTGAGATTTTGGCTCTCAGCCATTAAAATTATTTTGTTTTCCCTGAAACAGAGACTGGTTTGGAAATCAGTTCCATTTTTAGTTTTTATTTTTGTACTCTTGCTTGCAAAATTTATCAGAAACGAAACTGTCTGTTACTGATCTCAGCACAATGGTTCATGAACTGCCCCTGAAATAAAAGGTCTTTTATTCTTTCAGAAAATCCCAGGAATGTCTTGTATCATAACAGACAGGAGCCAGCATCTCTTCATGTCTCTTGCCCATTAAAGTGCCTGAAGAACTTGGGGTGATGGGCTGTAATGATGTAGTATCTTTAATGCGGCTGTTAAATATCTTTGTTTATCCTACTTCTCATGATAGTGTCTCTCTGTTAGAGGCAGTAAAACTGTCAGTGCTGTGCTTGGGTTTTAAATACTACTGTTGTCATGTTTATTTAATGACAGTGGATAAAGAGTTTGCTGTTTCCAGTCCAGTTATTTAGTTTCCAGAGAGGCACGGCTTTTCGATAATTCTGAATTGTCCATTATTTTATATTGAGGAACAGGTGGCATTTTTAATTCTTTTTGTTTCAAGATAAAATTTAAAATATTGATGGTTGGAAAATGTGCATGCAGAAAACTTCACAAAAAGCAGTAACCGTGGATAAAACTAAACTCTTTTCTCACTGTCTGACAATTAAATAGCTGGCTTTGAGTTTTAAAGAGTTTTCCAGAATAGTTCCTTTTCCTGTTTGCAAACTGTTCTGTAACTGTACTTAATCAGCTCTGTGGTTAGGACTGCTGACAGAAGGGGGTGCTTTCATTTTTAACTGCATCATATTGTTAGCACTGGTAACCTCCACCCCTTTCCAAAGAGCAGGAACTGTAATGGGGCAGGCTTTGGTCTTTGGATAAACCCAGTGCTTTTGAGTGGAATGGAATGGAATATAATAGAATAAAATAGCATAGCATAGCATAGCGTAGCTTTTGAGTTGGAAGGGACCCTTAAAGGCCATCTGGCCCAACTCCCCTGCAGTGAACAGGGACACCTACAGCTCCATCAGGTGCTCAGAGCCCCATCCAGTCTGACCTTGGGTGTCTCCAAGGATGGGGCATCCAGTCTGGGCAACCCGTGCCACTGCCTCATCACCTTTATTGTAAAAAACCTCTTCCTTGTGACCAATCTGTATCACCCTTCTTTTTGTTTAATACCATTTCCCCTTGTCATGTCACAGCAGACCCTGCTAAAAAAAAAGTCTGTTCCTTCCTTCTTACAGCCCCCTTTAGATATTGAAAGGTAGCTCTCAAGTCAGCTGGGAGCCTTCCCTTCTCCATGCTGAACAGCCCCAGCTCTCTCAGCCTGCCCTCATAGGAGAGGTATTCCATCCCTTGGATCATTTCTGTGGCCCTCCTCTGCATGCACTCCAACAGGTCCACGTCTCTCCTGCACTGAGGACTCCACATCTGGATGCAGTACTCCTGGTGAGGCCTCACAGCTCAGAGCAGAGGGGCAGGATCACCTCCTTCACCCTGCTGGCCACACTGCTTTGGATGCAGCCCAACATAGGTTTGCTTTCTAGGCTGCCAGGTCCCATTGCTGGCTCATGTCCAGCTTCCCATCCACCAGGTCCTTTTCGGCAGGGTTGTATTATATCCTTACCTCCCCCATCTGTTTTGTACATGGTAGTATTATAGCTGTGTAGCTCGTCTCATTTAAAAATAAACAATCTCTGTTTTGAAAGCACTAGAAGACTATTTATTGTTTTGATAGGTTCTAAAATCTTTCCAAGCCAATTCACTGGCCACAGAATGAAGGGGCAATTCATTTCCATGGCAATGCCAACTGAATTGCTCCAGAAGAATGGATCTTTACCTGGGTGGGTGCTGGTTGCCATCCAGTAACCCTGCAGCCAGCAAGTGATCTTTGTGCTACATAACCATAAAACAAGAAGTTTTCATTCACACTTGTTTTTTCTCTGCATTCTTTAGAAGCTTCAGAAGTTCAGGGTTTCACATCTGGTGGATAATACTGTATCAAGTACCCAAAGATGTGCAGAACTGCAGCTGAAAAAAGATGCTCTCTTCCGAGGCCTTCTCTCACGTTCAGCTGTTGGTTCTTCAGCCTGAGCCCACTTGGAGAAAAATGCTGCTTATCCAGAAGTTGATGAACTGACATCTGCTTTTTTTCTTTCAGTAGTCCAGTGATCTAAGAGAAGAAAGTTATAAGCCATAAGGATTTTTGTACTTTTGTGTCTGCTTATACATAGATTTTGTGTCTTATAAAGCTTAGGATAGCTTTTAGATTGTTGTTTTAAAGATATGGATAATAATCATCCTTAACATAAAAATAAATTGTTAATGAGACTTGTTTTTTTCTTTATTTAAAAAATGAATTACTGGGGAGAGTAAAATGAATTTCTGTAACAAGTTACATGAACGGTCTTGCTGATTATGTTCACTTTCAGACACTTCAGATAACAGCTTTTCATACTGTTTGTTCTTATGATATTTTTTTCTCATTTTGCATGAGCAGTAATGGAATAGAAATATATTTGACTATGTAGTGAAATGAACTTACTGTGTACCTCCAGAAGAAACATGCACTGGTAGAAGTAGTTCCACTCTTTGCAAGGAAACTCCACCAGTTATTTCATTTTATTTTTTTTTAAAGTAAGCATTAAACAGCTTTTTTTTTTCCAGCACAACTGAGTGAACAGTCTTAGCTGAGACAGCTGTCAAATTAAGTAGGAAGTCTGCAGTGAGTAGTTTCAAAACAAACAACAAAAACACAAACAAAGCATCCAAAGTATTGCCATTTTTGCAAACATTTATTTTTGCTTCTCCTAGCTTTTAGAAGATCTTTTCTTACACATAGTCTTTGATGTTGTTTGGTTTTGTTTTGTTTTAACAAGCTGAATAATCTGTAACACATGGCACCTCTCTAGATTTAGGATCATAGAATGGTTTGGGTTGTAAGGGACCTTTAAGACCATCTAGTTCCAACCCCCTGCTATAGGCAGGGACATCTCCCTCTAGACCAGGTTGCTCAAAGCCCCATCCAGCCTGGCCTTGAATGCTTCCGGGGGGGAGCATCTACAGCCCCTCTGAGCAACCTGTTCCAGTTTCTCATCACCCTGACAGTAAAGAACTTCTTCCTAATATCTAGTCTGAATTTACCCTCTTCCAGTTTAAAGCCATTTCTCCTCATGCTGTCAATACATGCCTTTAAAAAAAGTCCTTCCGCAGCTTTCCTGCAGGCCCCCTTCAGTTACTGGAAGGCTGCTATAAGTTCCCCTGGAGCCTTCTCTTCTCCAGGCTGAATTTATTATTTGCCAGAACCTTGACGTGGGAAGAAGAGACAACGTTATCTCAGCTCAAGAGTTTGGAAACTAGTAGCAGTAAATATGTGGATTGGAATGGACAAAAAAAACAGGTCTCTCACTGAGTATTGGTGCATATCCTCAAGGCAGTTTCAAACTGAATAATTTCAATTCCCTATGATACATCCCAGTATTTTCTTGTGCATGCAGTGTTCATTCCCACTTCAGTTGTTGAAAACACATTGTCATGAGCTCATCCGATTGGGAAACAGAGCTTGATTCACTTTCAGGATTGCAGTGACCTTCTTACCACCTCTTTGGTATTGGGACTAGATAGTCTTTAAGGTCACTTCCACTTCAAGCTTTTCAAGCACTTTGATTTTCTGATGAGCAGAGCTGGATGTGTCCCAAACTCAGGGCACAGCCACAGAAGGATGGGGAGTTCCCAACCCTTTGTGCTGGGGTCAGGATGCAGAGGCTGCTCTGACAACAGGCACAGCCATCCAAAGCAAGAAGGGACAGAAGGGTTGGCACTCTCACTGCACAGGTATTAGTGCTTTTACTTCACATCTGCTGGAGAGCTGCTGGTGTGTTCATTTCAAAAAAGCCACTACAGTTAGGAAGCAATTATACTGAATTTTTAGGTTTTGAGTGATTTGTGAGAGATCTATGACAATGGGAATTGGAGATATAGTGAGATACTGTTGTTTGGTTTTTTTTTAGAGCTGTATACAATGTTGAAGTGTAAATGTGAGAAATTTGTAACACGGTGCAGCTTGTGTAGTGGCCATATATTCAGGTCTCTGAAATATGTGCTGAAAAATCAGTTTGGATTCAGGGCAGGATGAGCAGAAAACTGATTTGGAGGATCTGTAATCCAGGAGCATAGAATAGTGCAGCTCTTAATCTGAAGTTTGCACACTAATTTATTGACAGGGCAAATAAATAGTTTGAGCTGCTGTATTACAGAATCACAGAATCACAGAATCACAAGGTTGGAAACGACCTGCAAGATCATCTAGTCCAACCACCCTCCCATTCCTATCAGTGCCACAAGCTACTAAACCATCTCTCGTAGCTCCGAGAGCGTGTGACATCTCTGTTCTTATGTTTTGCATGTGTAGTGTTTTAGATCAACTTGTACTAAATTGTATTAAAGTGTTGCTGTAAAATTTTCTGGCTAAAAAGGACTGAAATCTGCTTTCTCTGTGGTAAAGATGTAGCATGAATTATTACCATGGACTCCTCTCCTTAAGCCTTGTTTCCATGTTTCATTAATTGGACAGAGCCGTTGTTGTTCATTTGGTGTGTATCTTCTCAGTGCTCTCACATGCAAACTTCAGGTTTGCTGCTAGAGAATATTCAACACTGGGTTTTTTAGGTCCCTCTTGTATCTACTGCCATGTGGCATCTTTGGTGGAGGAAAATAGACATGATGGCATGAATGAAAATGTACTGTGCTGCATTAACCAGATGCTGTCTTGGATAACTAAGTATTTTGGATAAGGTTAATACATTTAGTGTAAATCAGTAAAGGAATGGAATAGAGAATTATATGCAAATTTCACTAGTTAAAACTGGAGATAAGGATTCAAAGAACAGTGAGGCAGGTAAGAGTTGGCTGAAATTGGGAGGACAGTGAGATGTCCAGGAAGAATCAGGAGATGACTGCTGAGATTAACAGAGGACTGGCTGCCAGCTGCTTTAGCTAGTGGCACTATGCATATTTTGATGACATTAGCTGATGAATCAAAGTTGGGAATGAGTCCCAATAAGGAGTTTTAGAGATTGGACCAGAAGAAGCAAATGATACCAAAGGCTGAAATAATAAATATTTAATGGCCCAGCTTCTACATCAGTTTCACATCGTTTGCTCAGGAAACAAGTGAAAAACATCTCGTGTGTGATGGGCATGGATGCATTGCATGCTAATTGAGTGACAGGGGCTGCAAATATGATACCAGTATGAGCAAGGAAAAGACTAGGAAGGTTTTCCAGCAGAGGGAAACCACTGATGTGTTTGTGGAAGTGTTGGAGCACTGCAAGAGGTCTAGTTGCTCTTGTTTGAAGACAGCAGCTCTGAACTGACAGAGCAGAGGAAGACTGCCAGGCTGCCTTGTATGATGTGTTCAGCTTGGTACTGCATCGTACCAAGGAACGGGCTTCCCTCATCATCATCATCTGTGCTTGATGTGTAGGCCTGCTGTAGGAGTTCGTGTGTTTACTTCTCAGTGAAATAATTTCATTTTGAACATAGTCTTGTGCATTCAGCATTGCTGGTTTGTTTTCATTCATAGTTGCTTTTTCATTCCTCCTCACGTGTGTTTTGTTTTTTCTTTCATAGAACGGTTCGTGTCTGGCTGAAGAGAGACAGTGGACAGTACTGGCCCAGCATATACCATGCAATGCCATGTAAGTATAAGGAAACGTTCATTATCTACTGTGTATTTGCACAATGCCTTTTTTTATTTGATTAAACTTAATGTTTATGGCCATTTGTGGCCTTACCACTTCATATTAAATTCAGTACTTGAGTAGCTCTCACGGTTTCTGTGAAGCTTTACCAAGTTGCATGCTAATGTTCCCGAGAGGCATCAGGGATTACAGCAGCAAAAGCATACAAATATGCTAGGAAGGGATGAGCATTTATGTGAATATGGATCTACAAATGTGGAAGCTCAAAATGTAGTCCTGTGTTCCACCACTAATGGAGTCCATAAAGCTTTGTAAGTCTCCAGTATAAATCACTGCCCTTACTACTGCATGTGCTCAGTCCATTAGAGTACAATGGTAAATGGTTTTATTTGATAATAACTTAATATCCTGCAGTAGCTAATACAATAGAGGGCATACTAGACAGAGAAGGCTGGTTTTCCAGTGGAGGAGCAGAATCATATTACCCCACAATTAGATGACGAAAACCAAGCCTTCATCATGAATTTCTCCAGTATCATCTACTGTAGGTCTTCTGTCCCAAAGAGGTTGTTCATGCTTTGAAAGAAAATGCAGATTAATGTCCATTTTTCCTAGAGGTGGTTGAAGAGACTACTGCCCTGTCATGACCTGTATTGAGTGCAGGAGAAAACTTTGCAGGCCATCTGCTGCAGAAATATGCTGATGCTCCTCAGTTAACTCATATGTGCTGGGCTAGCTTGTCTCTAGAAAGCAGATCAGGGAGCATTTGTCAAGTCCCATTGAGGCATTGTTACTCTCCAGAGAAAGTAGTATTTTAAGCTAACGTCAGATTTGCAAGAGGATTTCTATCTCCGTGATGCAGAGAATGTTTAGTACGTATAAATGTTAAACAGTTCTAGTACCATGGCATCATCAGTTTGGGGCCATAGAGTGGCCTCAATGTTTGCTTGCCTGCTCAAGGAAAGCATTCCTTTGCTAAATAGAGAGAAAGTTTTGGTTTTTTTTTTTTGTTTTTTTTTTTTTTCCTTTGCTGATGGATGGACTCATAAGAATATGTCAAGCCTCAAAGGTATTTTCTGTTCAAAATTTTGCTCAAAAGGTATTGGAAAGCAGCTAATGATGTGGCAGACTGTGGACCTCTGTAACAATAAGTAGCCATGGCTTTGGTTCCCCTCATCTGTCCAAAGAGGTCTGCTTCCCTCAGACAAACTGTTATGAAGTGGCACTTCTCACTTTAAAATCATCTTAGCTCTTCTACTGATCGTAGAGAGGCTGCATTATTGCCAGTAATAATAGCTTTGCTGGAAAAGATTGAGTAGATCCAGACCCACTCAGAGGGGGCTTTTTTAGAGTTCCTTCATGAGTCTGAGCACCTGATGCTGTTCCTTCACTTCAGGCTGGTAAATTTTTGAGTCATGAGACATTTACATTGTACTGAGTTATTCACCAGGTTCAAGAATGATCAAGTATAATTAAACACTGGAGCAATGCCAATTAAGTTATCAGCCATGGCTTTATGCTTTAAAATCATAGGGAGGGCTCTGAGTTAGCCTCTGCGCGGGCATGCATTTGCTTTCTGTCTGTTTCTGCATGGATCACCTTTTTGGATTGTCCTCTGCTTTAGGTTCACGTTGTTTTTTGCTGTCTAGAGAACAACAGAGGTTCTTTTCAGAAGAAAAATCGTAGGCATGATGATGCTTTTGTGCTGCTTAGCAAGCTGTGAGAATGGCAGTCCCACCTACAGATTACCCATTAGCGTGACTCATGGCTGGTTACAGTGCTGCATGACCCACACCCTTTCATAATTTGTTGTTAGGTAGTCTTAATAACTGAGATTGCAGACAGAACCTCTGGGAGGTTAGGAGGATGAGGCATTGAGGCTGAGCCAGCCATATGCTTTGCTCAGACTCTGCCAACCAATGGAGCCATCAGTGCGTTCTGAATGTGAAGCCCATTATATAGCTGCTCAGTAGGTTCTTCCAACTGGGGACATTTTTGCTATTTAGGAGTGGGCTTTCCTCAGTTACAGAGTTTTCTGCCCAACCCATGGGTGTTTCAGAAAATAGTGGACAACACAGCAGCCCCATTTTTGAGAAAGAGTGAGCTGTGAGTGTTCAAATCAGGTCACTGCACAGCCAAGCCTTTGCAAAGAGAAGAGTAATGGAAACATCCCGTGGCAGATATCATTTCTGTGGTCTCTTGCTGGCTTTCTCAGCCAGAGTGTCACAGCAGCATTAAGCACCAGAAGGCCTTCGATAAACTCTGGACAGAACATGGTCATGGATGCTGGTGGCTGGAGGTGGTAGAACCACTGGTAGAACTCAGTCTGCTTTCAAGAACCACCACAGGCAGAGCCACTATCAAAAATACACAGTTGTGTGGTCAGTAAAGCAAACTAGGTAAGCTGAATATCTGACTACGTCATGTCAGAGTTGTCTGAACAACTTGTGTTAACAGTGGACCTCTGAGCAGGTTAATCCTCATGGTTAGGTGTGTGATCTTTACATTTTTTGTTAGTATCTGCACAGGAGGAAAAAAAAAAAACACCTTTTTACAGAATTATGAGAAGGTATCATAGTCAATACAAGAAAGCTTTGCACAAAAATGAATGACCACAGTAGATCCAAACCCAACCAGAAAAAGCCTCTCGCAGATGGAGAACTGAGTAAAGGTTTTATCATAATGGAATACCCAGGGTTTGAGGCAGATAGTACATGGCCTTACGATGTTTTTTTTTAGCTAACACTTTGCATTGAAGCAGGTGGTCAAAACTGTGCAAAGCAAAACACAACCCTTAGGTCTTCCATTTTGCCACTTCTGGCCCTCTGAAAATGCAGGTATAAAGTCTGTATTTGTCTTCCTCTTCTGTCAGCTTCTAATTGAGGAGACTCGTTGTTTAGAGCATGAAGGAATTCAAGATTTCTGTTTTCAAAGGCAAAAAATCATAGCATTATTGTGTATTTGCCCTATATGTAAGAATACAGCCAGACTTACATGTCAAGAATATCCAGCCCATCAGATCAGATCAAGCCTCTTGTAGTGTGAAATCCAAATCATAGCTAGACGTTAAAGTGGAGAGTCTTCAAAGTGCTGTTATTTTTCCTCGGTATTATTTTAAAAGGCTCTTTAACATCTTAGAAAATTAGGGCTTTTTTTTTTCTTTTTTTTCTTTTTTTCTTTTCTTTTTTTTTCTTTTTTGTTCCCCTCCTTATAATGAGCCCAAGTGCTTAAGAAAGTGTCTAACTTTCATGTAAAGTATAAGCTGCTGCTGTCTGGTTGCAACTGGTGCCATTTCAATTGCATTAGTGCAGCTAGGGCTGACGTTCATTTTTCCAAGAGTACATGTTATTTAAGAATTCCTTTAGGAAAATGATTATAGCGAAGTATCTTCACATTGCTGTGACAAAGTACATGTGGGTTTGGAACTCAAATGTGGCCTTTATTTAGCAGCGTGTCTCATATTTGCTTGTACCTTTTGTATCTGAAGTGCTTTGAGTTATCTGGAAGAAGCATACTTTAAATAGCTAATTTAACTGAGTTTTTCTCTGTAAACTGTTTGTCATCTTCAGAGTTACTGATAGTTTTTTCAACGTATGCACACTGTTTGACATTTTAAAGCTGGAATGTTGAATATGCCTGTTTTGGTATTAAGTGCCTTTTAAAAGGGTATGATGTTTACTTAGAATTGCTTTGTCTCTGTCATTTTTTTCCTACAACATCCTAATTCCACTATGATCTGGAAGTCTCAGTATCATAGCAGCATCCCACCATATGAAGGGAAGCTTTGAGTTTGCCTTTTCTGAAGAAGAGGTACAGAAAGGAATGATTTCATTACTGTTAGTAGCCATAATGTAGCATTTCTGTTCTGGCAGTTCCCTTGAACTGAAGCCTTTTCTTTAATTTAATTCTTGGATGTGAATGTGATTGGCTTCCTGCTTGCAATTAGTTGTCCCTTATGAAATGTATTGGGGGTGTGCAGTACTAGAGGTAGAATGGTTTTGTTAAACAGGCTTTCCTTGCTGTGATATAGCTCAGCTGCTAACTAACAAAGATCTGCTGAGCTATGAGCTGTACAACTGTAGGTAAGACATTGTTCGAATGGAGAATATAGCAAGTACATGGCACTGTAAAACAAAGAACTCCGAGTCAGTTACTAACAAAACCACTGCATGTAATCACAGCGGAGAGAAGAAACTAAAAAGGAGGGGAAAAGAATTAAAAGCACGTCTGACTGCACTCAACATCTATTACACAAATATGGTTTAATCAATGGTCTTACCACTACAGAAAGGGGATGGATGCCTGTCCCTAGTCACAGTGCTGAGAAGTGATTACTGAAGGGTTCTGTGGGGACAGCATGCTGCTGTGCTGGATGGTAAAAGCAATCCCTGCCTTCTAAATGCAGCCTCACAGTATCTTGATTAAACCAAGCATATCACTTGAGTTATTACAAGAAAAGTCTGATTTTACCCTGTATGCAAACCTCTCCATATCCTAGGGGGACTGATTTATGAGCAATTTAAGAGTGTATCCTGATATTTATTAGTGTTGATGTAAGAATCAGTGGCAAGTTTTCCACAGTCTTGTATTTTGGCCATAGTATGTGATAGTGTAATAATGTTGTCTGGGGAAATGACCACAGAGCAGTTGGACTGACTGCTCTTCGTACTGGCTGGTAGGTCAGCTCCTGTTAACAATGAGTCAAGTTCACTTTCTTACTGCAGGTGTAGGATGTGAGTCTTTGACAGCATTTTCTTTTATTGCTGATAAAGGGCAGGCAAATGGCTTGGTTTTGTTTTGTTTTTATAAAAACTGCCCAAATTATTCAGCTAAATAAATATAAAATGTGTACTGAAATGTCAGGTACCACTCATGTGGATACACCAGCACAGTTCTTGTATAACATGCCTCATGCCCACTTTCAGAAAGCATTCGTAAGGAAAAATGAAGGAACTGAGCAATAAATAACTGTTAATCCATGTCCTAATAGGATAGGATAGAATGAATGGCACAAGCACTGTTGTTTTTTTTTTGAATGTTTATCTATTGGAAGGGGGCAAAATGATGAAGCACGGTGAAGCATGCTAGCTAGTTTTAGGCTTTCCAGAACTTCAAGAAAATCGCAGTTTTGTTAACTTCATCATCATGTTCATTTTTTTCAGCTCCATGTTCATGCATGTCTTTTAACCCGGAAACCAGAAGGCTGTCCATAGGTCTAGACAATGGTACAATCTCAGTAAGTACATACAAAGATTTCTAGTTGAAATGCTTCCCTTTCGAGAAGTATATGTGTGATGGGGTGAGGATATTTTTGCTAGCGTTCGGGAGAGAGAATTTTTACTGCAGTGGATCTAAAGCTGTAGTGTGGAAAGTGGTAGATTACTCCAAATTTTTCTCCAGCCCTCACATAAAGATTGAGTGGAGTTTGCAATATTTATTAGGCAACTAAACAGACAGTCTTAATTTGCATCTATCTTAAAAAAATAGCAAAAAGAACTAAAGAAAAAGCAGCTGAACAGCTGTTGTTTTATTAAACGAGTGTCTTGTTAATCATGCCATACCAGAGTTTTCTGAAAGCAGCAGTTGAGAGGGGAAAAATAATGTTTGAGAGGCAGAAGATGAATTTCTGCTCTATATTTAGCTACTTTTCCAAGTTTCAGGGTTCAGATTTTGTTTTCATCTCAGTTCCTCTATAGTAATTGCTCATATAGGTCAATGCTCTTGCTGAAAGAATTGGTTTATTAACATCTCAGAGATCTGTGTGTGTATGGAAAGGAAGCGGGATATCAAAACAAGAGCCTGTCTTTTAGATTTGGAATAGAGAATAGCACTTGACTCTCTAAAAGTTGGATTTTTCTTGTGGAATAGTTGATGAAATGCTGTTGCCATGCAGAAAGGAACTAGGGGTCAGGGAGGGACTTCTCACCTATGCCCCATCATTAGACATCTACAGTTCAAGACCATTGTTATCTTCATTTCCGATTTTACTGCTGTTGTCTCTGCTTTATGGGCTTTATAACTGAATGTATGTCCATAGGTTGACAGAAGGGCAGCTGTCTGCACTAAACCAAGATGGTATCTGGGATGGGACGTGTAGCCCTTTTAGCTATTGCCCATGAGCTGTTTCAAAGATGTGAAGGCTTTGACCCATAAAGCTATTAATGGCTCAGCACCAGAGATTTTCAGTGCTTGTAGGAGATTTCTCCTTTTGTATCTAGGAGATGGGACAGCTGCCAGAGAATTCCCTGCACCTCTGAAATTCCCTTCTTCCCACTCTCCAAAATAGCTTTAATTTTCCAGTCCTACTGGACGCATTTGTTTTCACCAGGCCTTTGAGGAATGTGAAGGCAACTGTAAATAAGGCATTTAAGTATTCCAGCTTGATGAAAGAGATGTCCTTTATCTTCATGGCATTTTGCCTTGAAGAGTCAGAGAGTCTGAACAGGGTCAAGTATTTTCCATTCTAGAGCTAAAGATGGTTAATGAGGTATGCAGGTGGTAAACCAACATGTTACTTTGGGTACTTCTTAGTGTGCATTGCCACCTCTAAGACATTGTATTTGTTGCCACACTTTGCTTTCCTTTTCCCTTCTTACGAATACAAGTCAATAGGAGAGGGAAGGGCTAGTCTGTGTTGCTTCATTTTGTCCCTACTAGCTTTAAGCAACTGTGTAGTAGAGGATTTTGCAGAAAATATGCTCTGCAAACTTTCACAAGTGATGGAAAGTTTCCCTCTGCAGAAAACCCAAGGCTTGCAAGAGAAGCCACAACTGCATTATGTTGCAAGATGTTTGAAGGTGGAGATGGAGGAAGGGTAGCCCCACATTCAAGTCCTTGCTATATATAGGTGTTAGGGAAAATCTAACACCAAATACTCAAGGGTAGGTTACAAGCACCTTTTGGAGGGGCATTCTAAGCATGTATACAGGAGTAAAATTAGTCTAGCACAAAAGTGTACAAGGAGGGCACGCTGTTCACAGAGTAAGAGACCTTCCTGCAACAAGGTGGTCTTAGTGCACTTTTACTGTGTAACCCTCAGAAGAAATGTACAGACAATTCACTTCAGTAGCTTGAAATACTTGGCCATTGGTCAGCTGCTCCTGCACCTTGCATGCAGGACAGAAAAGCTCTGAAAGGTGTTGTGCATCTACTTTGTATGGAAGGGAAGATCTTATGGCAAGGGCTGCATAAGCTAATATAGCTCCCATGATGTCAAATTCATCTTTCTGTGCTACTGCTTTTACTTTCACACATAAATATGAATAAGAAAGTGAAACTGCCTTTTACATGAAACTTTGGAAAGTTATGTGGCTTTTGGTTGTCACCCCAGAAATGCCTGTGGTGCCTTTTGAGAAGGATGGGCAGCAATGCTGTTGTTAAATAAAGATGTTCCAGCAAAGCCACAGTGAAGTGAGGTTTTAGGCCCCGTTTCCCCTTAAGAAACAGACTGACAGTTTTTACTTCTACAAAGATGTAGAAGTAAAAGAGATTGTTTTCAACCTTTTGTAACTTCTCAGCATGAAGGCTGCATCAACTTTCGTGCAGCACAGTACACTTCTCTCTTGAGTGAAAGTTTGTCAAGCATCTTGCTTGGAAAGCAAGAGTACTTGAAGCACAAAAAAAAAAGTTTCTTGTGATCATTTTTATGCCTTGCAATCCCTTTTTTTGGATAAATGGCACTTGTATTTCTTTTTGTCTTAGGGGCTGCCTCAGGTTGCTTTTGGAAGCCAAAAGACACTATTGCAGTCATAAATTCCTTCCTCTGAAGGAAATATTGTTTTAATGGGTGCAGGTTTCTTGATACCACTGTACCAAGCGACAGAGGAAAGGTCTATCACTTGAAATAAATAGGAGAGTTGACTGCCAGGATGCAACTCCCTGCTTAATTTCATCTAAAAGTTAGCTTCCTAGACAAAGTTAATCATGAGGCTCTGCTGCCAGTAGAGAAATGAATTGCCCTTGGGAATACCCATGTTGCTTATGCTATTTCTGAAGGTATAACTGAGGCATTTAGTTTTTAGGTAGCTGAAACTGAATGAAATTGAACTTTTTATCTGACCTTGCTTGTGTTCAGATGAAGTTGTTACATACTTGGAGAAGGTCCACAAGGAAAACAAGTCAAAGGCACAGCGCTGTCTGAATTCTTTCTTGGGGATGGCGCTTAATATAGATTCATCATCCACATCATCTGATTGTGCAGATGTCCACAAGCTTGGCTGTAAACAGTACTAGGAACACCTAGGCTCTACCTGCTGGTGTGCACCTCTGCCACAGTGGGAAGTTCAGTGTGTTTTTTTCGCCAAGAAATAGCATAATAGTTTCTATCCTATTCTGATTTTTGCATTTAATGAAGTGAGAATGCTGTAATCATTTTGAAGACCTTTCTTTGCAGCAGATGTAGACATAGTCACTGACATTAGATTTAAGAGTATTCATTCCTCTCAATTTCTGAAGCTAGTTTGCTGTTCTCTGGAAGATACAGTGAGAGCACTGTCAGTAACTTGTATTAATAGGTCAAGTCAAGCCTCAAAGATCCACACTGTGCTGTCAAAATGGCATCATCTAACAGAGTATAGACTGTAAATTCCTTGGGGTGGGAGCGAGGCTGTGAATAGGTAATAAATAAAAAGTATTAACTCTGAGATGGGATTCAGTTGCCAATGCAGAGGTCTCTAGTTCTATTTTGTCATCCAACACTTGATGTCCACCTGCAGCTCTGGAAGGGTATGGCTCTTCTTTTGACTCTGTGTCATATCAGCCAGCATACACGGCCAAGGATTCTGAAATGACATGCACTAGGGTATGTGTTTTGTTTACCTTAACACAAATAATTCGAAACAGAACACCAGTGATATTTGCAGACTTATAGAAGACTTATAGAAGTCTTAAAGTCAAGAGTGGAAGTTTTTGGTGTGTGTATGTTACAGTGTGAGGGAGATGTGCTCAATGAAGGTGCAGCTGAGAGCCTCTGTACAGCAGTGGGCATTGGGTTGGCCTTTGCAAATGCCCAGGACTTCACCTTAAAGGCTTTCATAGCACTGATTACTCCACTGATGTAATAGTAATAAGCTTTCCTTAGACAGACAAGATTGATCAGTAACGTTTCAGTATTGCAAAAAACATATAGAGAAACTCAAAGGAGAAAAACGAAAATTAAAAAAAAAAAAACAAACCAAATCCACACACAAGAAAACCCTCTGAAGAGCAGAGGATGATCTTACCAGAAAAATGTTTAATCCCTGCGAGGAAGGTTTTTGGTTTTTCCATTCCAAGTGCTGTGATGTGTCACAGCCCCTCCTGTGCAAAAGCACTGTCACAAGACTCAAATCTTTCCCTGTTCTCTTAACAAGCTGTGTGTGAGCCGTGTGGCTGACCTCAGCCTTTCTAGCTCATTAAGAAGTGCCCAAAAACCGCCTAATGAGAACTGAAGCATCAGCAGCTCTGAGAAGTGTGAAACGTTGATGTATGGAAGGATAAGAACCAGTTTCTGCTGGTACAATGTTAAAAAGATACAGTCAGTGTTTCTGTAGGGCAGCAGCCACAGTGTATGTGCAATAGGGCATGAATTCGTGGAGCAAGGTGCCCTGTGTTAAATTACCTGTCCACTGATGTAATTAAAACCTTGAGAGGGATAGAGGAATGTGGGCAGTGGAAAAACAAGTGACTGTGTACAGGGGAGCAAGAAATAAAAGAACTTAAAAATTAGAAAATGTGAAAAGGAGATGACTCTCAAAGTAACAAATGCTTTCAGGGGAGAAAATAAGATGCAAGAAATCTTGGGGGAGGTGGAGAGAAGAACATGCAATATCATGACATCCAGTATTCAGGTTAATGGAACTGTGTTCATATTGTACTGTGTTCATCCCTTTAGATAGAGTGCTCTATCGATAACATGCAACCGTGGCTTGTATTAAAGCACACCTAATCAATACTTGGCTTAACCTTACTAATTGCCATTGTGTTTTGATTCACTGCATTGCAACGGGGAGATTCGGGAGACTTTTTCAGCCTTCCAATAAGCTGTCCACAGATAACTGAGCAGAACGGCCGTGTCAAGTTTGTCAAAGGCAAAATGCCAAAGGGGAATTTGAATGCGCGTTGTTCCTCACCTCTGCACTTCTGATCACCTGCATCTGTGCGTCACCCCGGTGCAATCTGTGTTCACTACCAGGATGGGAAAGACAAACATATTCTCCCACCACGTGTTGCAGCAATTAAAGCTGTTTCTTTTCAGGCAACATCAGCAGACAGTTAACGTTCGTAGAAAAGGGTCCTTAATTCAAGTGGGCTTTGCAGAGGAGCATTCTGTGTGGCGGTTTAACCTTTTTCAGGCCGTGGTTAATTAAACCCACTTCCCCTGTAAGTAAGTAGGGAGGTATAGCAGATTTTTAATGCTCTGTGGTTTGCAGAGTTAAGGTGACCCTGGTATAGAAATCCAGCTGACTTAATTGATTTGTCACCACTATTTAAATAACACCCTTCATTGTAATCCTCAGCTGCCAGAGGAAAGCTAAGAGGAGGTGGATAAGAATAAAAGAGTGGAAGGTGAAGTAGTGCAATTCAAGACAACATATTTATTACTGATTTACAAGCAGAAAACTAGAAACAGCACAATACATAGCTGCCTCAACCCACTCACTGTTGTTTCCTGGAAGATGGGACCTGTAGGTTTCCAACAGATGCGTGTGGCAGCTTCTCCACCTTGCTGCCAAGCATGAATTATGGTATATTAGGGACAGTCCAGGTGCTGGAGAGCCATGCTGATTACCTGGAGACCCCACAGGATATGCAGAATGACTCTTTTTGTTCCAGATCAGAAAAGTTGGGTAAATATCAGTGCTTCAGTGGTTAGAATGTTTTCTCATACTCTTCAGCACTAAACATTTGATTTGCCTTAAAAATAGTCCGTGGGCTCATGAAGCCCAGTCCTTTCTGTCAGTGCTTTTGACAGTGCTTATGCATGGATATTGCACAACTTTAAAATGTAGCTCATCTTGTGTTTTACAATGTTCCTTTTATTTTCACACTATTTCCAGATTAAATAAATTAGGTTTTACTGCTGGCCCCAAGCTAGATTAGCCCAGGGAGCTTCTGCATAGTTTGTTTTAAATAATTTAATACGATGTGTTTTCAAGCTCCTTGTTCTTTCTCACATTTCTCTCAGTAGGACGTCTGCACACAATTACCTGAGGGCAATTTGAAAGCCAGTTCATGTAGTGGTGCAGCAGGGCCCACCCTTTGCCAGGTGTTTCCTCCCAAGTGAAGCTGCAGAAGCTGTGTTGTGACCACTGTTTCCCCTACTCTGAACAGCTCTCTCCTTCAAAATAAGCAGCAGGAGCACCCAGGTGCTCATTCTGTTTAACCACATGGGACTGTTCCAGGAGCTGAGACCTCCACACAGACTCTTTACTGCTGATTTTCATCATTCGCATCCTCTAAAAGCCAATTTAAAGATGGTTAAACAGCAGCACCAGGGCAGCAGGACTGCAGAGCATCTCCCTGTAGGGTGTTCTTCCCTGACCATAGAGAGAGCCAAGCTGGGTCACTCCGCATGCCTGTCCCTGGGCAGCCACCCTCTGTGCCCATGCACTACTGCTTGGTAGCCACAGCAGAGCAGCAGCAAAGCAAGAAAGTCTGCTTCTAAGATACCAGAATAAATAATAATTAATAGTGAGATAAAATCAAGGTGGGGAGGAACGTCTGTGTTTGTTTGTCTAAAGTATCGAGAAACTTCTGAACAGAAATCTGAGCTTTTCCCTGTTGTGGATTATTAGTACATAGTTTGGAGAGAGCATCTCCAGGGGCCTGTCACAAATTTAATTGGAGCTTCCTGAGGTTCAGGTTGGGGTGTGCATGCGGATGTGCACACAGCTGGGTGCATGCACACGTATCTGCTCCAGCAATCCTGAGCTGTGAGATGTTTGCTGTGTGCTGGCATTCAGGTCTCCTGCTTTGTGGTACACTGGCTCATTTGTAGCCAGCCATCCTGCCAGCTTCTTAAGTTCTTTTTAATGGTTCCTCTTTTATCTCCACCTTTCTGTTCAGAAGCACTCATGAGGCTTTGTTAGGCCTTTTTAAAAAATGAAATGATTTGTGGGGTTTTTAGATGGAGGTACTCAAAATTTGCAAAAACACAGACAGATTCAAATGACAATAGTCTTGGACACTTCACATCTCTAACCCCTGTTTCTGTGTTGCTCTTCTTCTTTCCGTTTCCCCAGGAATTCATTTTATCAGAAGATTACAACAAGATGACACTAGTGAAGAGTTACCAGGGTAAGAACCATGATCTGTGCTAATTAGTCTGTATTGTCATTAATTTTTATTAATGTGCTCTTCAGGGGCGAGAATCGAAATATTCTCCTTTACTGTAATTTTTCAGGCTAATATAAATGCTGTTTTTATCAATAGATCAATACTGTGCTTTGAGATTGCAAGGCTTACTGAGCTATTTCATGCTCTATTTTTCATTTGAAGTCTACTTTAGGAATGTCATCGTAGACAGCAAGCCGTCAAAAATCCAAATATGTGGAGGGAAGAGGAACATTAGTTTTTAATATTTAATAGTATGCATTTGATGAATCTATTTAGAAAGCTGACTGTCTTTTAGGGTTGTAGCTTTTGGGATGAGTACAGTTGTATTTCAGTAAATGCTTGTTTTAGTAATCTCAATATTATCAGTGGATACCTGCCATACTAAAAGGTCCATATCTTTTCTAATTCCACTTGGCCATTTGTTAATGGGATGTTGTAAGAAACATAGCTATTTATCCTTACTAAACTTCTAGAGGACACCACTCTTAGATCAGGTATCCCTATAAAAGTAACATAATAGCTACCACTTATTTCTACACCTCTTTTGCTGTTTGACTGAGAGGTGATGTATTGTATGCTAAGAATCGCGTTTCTGTAGAAAAGTCTCTGACCTGTTGGCTTGAGATCTCTCTCGTACCTTTCACATATACATTTACTCATGTATTTGAGTTTCTGTATCTTGAAAAATTAGAGAATAATTTAAATCTCTAAACGGAGGCTCTGGGGATCACTTTGTAACCTTTAGATTTAAAGGTATGGAGAGAATCACAGAATCTTAGAATGGCTTGGGTTAGAAGGGACCTCAAGGATCATCGAGCTCCAACCCCCTGTCACACGCAGGGCTGCCAGCCACTAGATAAGAACTAGATCAGATTGCCCAGGGCCCCATCCAACCTGGTGTTAAACACCTCCAGGGACACGGCATGCACAGATGGGCATTCTCCTGGTGAGACCAACGTGGAGGCAGAGGTTGCCACTGTGGAGGACTGTCGTGCCAGGTGCTGGACTCTCAGACATGTTAGAAGATTTTATTTGAAAGCTATGTACTTATTTTAGGGCAAGATAAGTGACACCTGTGCCCAGAATAGGTATCATTTCAGGTCTAGGGCAAACCATAACCTGCAGAAGCCATTTTTCTTACGGCAGTCAGAGACCACAGACAGTGCCTGCTTTCTTCATAGGAGAGATGCTCCAGTCCTCTGATCGTCTTAGTGGCCTTCCTCTGGACCTGCTCCACATCCTTCTTATGCTCTTTTGGGGTGGGGAGAACAGAGTGTGGTGAGCCAGGCTGCTGGCATCTCCTAAATTTGAATGTGGGAGGGGTATCTGGATAGTAATCCCTGCTATACAGGGGTTAAAGAAGCAGTAGGTCTAATGTTCTGCATTCTGTGCATGGCCAACCCTATCAGCAAATGGTTGTTTTGGAAAAAAAGTGCCCCCAGGTGCTGTTGGAGATGCATTTTTCTTCTCTCATATCTCATCCCCATTTAAGAAAGTCAGACTGTTGCCAGTGCTGCAGATGGGAATGGTGGCCAGAAAGGGGGAGGCAGATGTTAGTTCTTTGCTACAGGAAAGATGTTTGGAATAAAAGACTCAGTGAAGGGCTGTTCACAGCCTGCTACAGTTTTATCATACCATGAACCAGGAGACACTTTGGTAGGCACAGCTGCCTCCATCCTGACACTGCATCTTTGCTTATGGGACATATCACTGGGGATGGAGTGCAGCAGTGCTGCTGAGACACTGCTGCAAAGAGAGGGTGCCTACTTGCACCACACTGTCTGGGAGAGTGTTCAGGGAAGGGACATGTAGTCTTTCTGTAGGCATGCCATGATCCAGCAGAGATGAGCCCTCCTCACCTGTCTGTGGTGACTCCCCTCCACAAAAAACTCTCCATGAAGTACACCTTCCTAATACGGCCATATAAAAGTATAGGGGATGGGATGGGTAGGAAACAATGAGGCACTGTTCTAAGTAGCTGAAGCTGCTCTAGTGGCTAAAGCACTAATTGTGTCTTAAAAAGCCAGTTGTATGTCTGCCAAATAGTCTGCTGGTGCATGTGCATAGGCTGTGCTTTACTCTTGGCAGGAGTCTGTGGCCAGATCTGGTGTCATGCAGCCAGGACATGGCTGGCATGGTGCCTTGAAAGTTTTGTTGCAAGGCTGTGCCTGGAGTTGCAAAACCTCTTTCTTGAAAGGGATCAAAACAAAGAGGTTAAGTTTGTGGCACTGTAATTCAGTACTTCATGGCAAGTTATGGGACATTGACCTCTCACAGGAAATAACTTCTTTCTTTGCATGAAAAAGAATGGCTTCTGCTTTACCTCCTACTCATTTTTGTTTATTATTTGCAAGATTATTCCACTCAGTAGGATTTCTGGATCTATTTCTGCCCCATGCCATTTGCAGCCTCCCCATTTCAGGAGTGTCCTCTGTCTCCTTTCAGGCCAGCTCACGCCACCTCCTTATTACTGCTCTCCCTGTGTACAACCTCTTCTTTTGGACTTTTCTTGCACGTTTTGGACTTCTCTGTGCATCCCCTTTACCTTGAATGCTCACAGTCCATCCCTTTTCTTTGTTACTACTAAGCCTATTTTCTCCAGGCATGGCCCCTCCATCTCTCCGGTTTGCTCTTTGCCCAATGCTTGCTGCTGCCTTCTCTTAGGAATATAATTGTCCTGCTTGCTCTTACCTTCCCTCTGCAAATGGACCTGAATCTTCCTCTTCTCTGCTGCTTCTCTGTGTTCCCTATCCCATAATCTTCCCCCACATGTGGGTTCCATTCTCTGCTGGCCTGCTGCTTGCTGTGACTTTTCCTGTACCATGGCAACAGCTGCCCTCCATTCCACTTCTCCTTTGTGCTGTTGCTGCACTGAGCAGTACTGGAAGTGTTTTCTCCACCTTTGTCTGCACACAAACAGTGTGCAGTCAAGCCTTCTATGAATGAAGGACCGCCATCTTCTTGCTACTTCATGTCTCTGAGTCTATACTAATCCTAGGGCCAAGAATTCTGTCTTGCCCTACTGTCAACTTCTGCAATTTTTCTTTAAGCCTCACGTGGATCACATTCTCTCTAAATGCCAAATGACTTCCTGCCTGCATTTGTCCTTTCTTTCTTCCCCAGCTTAGGTGACCTCTACCAGGCTTTCACTTGGTTCATATATTTCTGACATCAGTGTGTGTGGTGGCACCAGCTAATGTGTGGGCAGCAGTGCTGAATTTGGGAGTTCTTTTTGGGGAAGGAGGATAAGCAAAGTTATCTCGTGTTCCACTTCCACCACAAGATGTGTGCATTTCTTTAACATCTTCTCCTTCAAAAGCAGAGCAAGAATTGCCTCACCATCCACGTGCTGTACTTCTAGCAAAAGGTCCTGCTTTGTAGAAGAAGCATTAGCAGCAGATATCTGAACATGAGTTGCAAGCCAGCCTAACTGAACATTTACCAACATCAGTGCCGAGTCAGTAATGATGGTAACGAACACTGGATATTTGCAAAGTATTTAGTGTGATGGGTCCCACAAATTTCTTGAACACCTTGTTAAACTTCATGAGGTTTCTGTGTCTATTTTTGGGCTCCTGGGATGAGGAAGTCCTGGAGCAGGGCCAGTGAGGGACTGCCAAGTTGACAAGGGAGGTGGGACATGTGGTGTGTGAGGAGAGTCCAAAAGGGTTGGTTTTGCTTGGTGTTAAAAGAAGGCTGAGATGAGTCTGACAGTGGTCTACAGCCACACAATGGGAGGGTGGTGAGGCAGTGCCACATTGCTCTTGGAGGTGTACGGTGAAAGGACAAGAGGCAGCAGGCAGAGATTGCAACACAGAAAAAAAAATGTTTTGATTAGATAGCAGGGATTTTTGTTTTTCAAAATGAGGGAGGTCAAACGCTGGAGCAGGTTGTCCAGAGAGCCTGGCACGTCTCCATCGTCAATAAAGGGAACATCTCTGGGCAGGCCTTGAACAGCCTGATCACAGCGAGCTTTGCAGTCCTGTGGCACTGCCTCGGCCTGTCTGCAGCACTGTTGGGGCACACAAGCCCTCAGGACATGTTTGTGATCCCATTGGGTCCTTGCATCAGCATGGATACCGGCATGGCCCCTTCTGCAGTGCCCCACTGCACTGACTGGCTCATGCAGGTGCTTGCAGGAAGACCAACAGATACATGAAGCCCTGCATTAGTGCAATGGGGATCATTGAGATTCTTACCCAGCAAAGAAATCTGAAGGTAGAGAGATCTGTTTGAAAGCCTCGTATTCTTTTTAACATAACTTGTTCCGCATTGTAGAGTTTGATCACGACTCTCATCTGCGCTTTGTATTTGTGCAGGGTAGACAGCAATCTTTCCATATTGTTCTTATTGAACTTCTCTGCATTTCAAACAGAGGGTTTGGAGTGGTTGTTATGCTTCCAGAGATATTTAATGCTTCCAGTGTGTCAGCGTCTACACTAAGAAACGCAAACAGCCCTCTTTGTGCAACACGTGTTGCCGAGTCTCAAAACAGCAATAAAGCAGCAAGCTGTGGATTGAGGAGCACGGCAGGCGCTGTTCACTTACAGCTGGGGATAATTCTGTGTGTCTTTCAAGCCACTTGTTTTAATAAAAAGTCATCTCAGTCAGCCCTTCACAACCAAACCCAGTGGTCATTCATACAGAAATCCTTCTATACAAGCCTGGGTTCCATTGGTTTAATGAAAAGCTTTTGATGACTTTGTTTAGGTGGCAGCAGAAATTCATTCGTTCATCTGTTTTATTCATTTTGCCCAGCTGTGATCTTTTCAGTTTTTTTATTATTGTTTTCCATATTCTTTTTTAGCTGGTTCCCATGCAGATCTAAAGCTTCGTTTTGTTGTAGGTTGTGCCTGTGCATTACTCCTCCTTCCACTGAGGTACCACGATCCATGGCCAGATCCACTGGAGCTGGCTGTGTGCTGCTTCATGAGAATCTGCTCTGCTGTCTAAAAACCAGCTCAAAGCAGATCTAAATACAACCTGGAGTGTTTTCCACAATGGCAGCTTTGTGGATTATGGTACAGTGATGGAAAGAAGACTTGTGCTATCTCAGAAGATGGATGGCTCCTGTAGGCATGCAAGGAATGAATTACAAGGGCTACTCCAAAAAGTAACACCTCCTATTTTATTACATTGGCCCACAGTGTCAAAGGTGAATGTTGGCTGGATGGAAGTACAGGTTGAACCTCCCCACCAATATTCCATTCCATGTTGTTGCTGTGTAACAGATGGCAGCTGAGGGGCAGTCTGACAAAATGACATATCAAAAGTGTGTATGAAGCAAAGGTGTGTCACTGAATTCTTCCATGCAGAAAAAATGGCACCCACTGACACTCGATGCTTGCTGAAAGTTTATGGAGACCAAACAGAGAGTGTGAGCACAGTGAGATGGTGAGTGGTGCATTTCAGCAGTGAAAACAGCAATGCAAAAGACCAGCAATATTCACAGAATCACAGAATCACAGAATTGTAGGAGTTGGAAGGGACCTCCAGAGATCATCGAGTCCAACCCCCCAAAATTCTGGACAGGCATGCGCAGTTGTCATACTGCATAATGAAGAGAGTCTCAATCAGCTCATCCACACAAATCAGCAAACGGTGGTGACTATGTTGAAAGATAATGTTTTGTAGCTGAGAATTTGGTCTACAAAACAGTGTTATTGTGCTCTTTGTAGTTGTTGTCGTTTCCATGGAAATAAATAGGAGGCGTTACTTTCAGAGCAGCTTACATCAATTTTGATTCTCTCCTTCCTCAAGCCAGTGTTTAAAATTCAGGGGAGGAACCTTACTTACATGGTAGCTCAGGTCAGTAGGATTATTGAACACCATTTTCTTCTATAGGAAAGAGTGAGCAGACGACGAAGGAATGGCAGAGCTGGCTGCAAGGGGATGGCATTTCCAATGGTCTGCTGCCCGTGTGTTCTTTGCCGTGTGACTACTTGTCTGTCTGCTTAATTTTCAGCTCATCAAAGCAGGGTCATCATGATTCTGTTTGTCCTGGAGATGGAGTGGGTGCTGAGCACCGGCCAAGACAAGCACTTCACCTGGCACTGTTCAGAGAGCGGCCAGCGGCTGGGAGGCTACCGCACCAGCGCGGGGGCCTGCGGCCTGCAGTATCCTTTGCTGAGCCCTCCGTGTTGGCGCTGCCCTTTGGCCCTTAAACAACTTCTTTGTTTGCTTTTGGTTTGTTTGGTTTTATTTCTAACTGTCTTCCAACATTTGTGCCCTGCGTAGGTTCAGTGTTTTGTGAGAAACTGTTCTCTAAAGCCAATGTAAAAAAAAAAACAACAAACAGAAACACACAAAACAACTGTCCGCTCTCCTTGCTTCGTCTCTTTAATGCGGGGTGGCATATTTAGGTCTAAGCGAAACAATGGGCAATCTGCAACCTGTTGTGGTCTGCCATTGTAATAAATAAGGACAGGGCCTTCGTTTTAAACATGCAGCATGTTCTTTTTTTTTCTGAGAAATGACGGTAACAAAGTAGGTCAGTGATCAGGTCAGTGTGCATTTGTGCACGATGGGAAGAATTAAATGGCTTTAATATCAAATAATCAGCACTCGTCCTTCACTCTGGAGCAGCCCACTGTGCACTGGGAATTTGAGCTAACTAAAGAATAAATGGCTCCAGAAATGGCACTCAAGTGCCTTATTCACCTAGAGCTGCCCCAGCTGCCTAGCAATAAAAGAAATATTAATTCAGCTTTATTGCAAATGAAAAGGGATGTGGAAAAGTATGAGCTCTTAGGCTGGAAGCAGGGGTTAGCGTAAACAGACTTTTTAGTGGCCCATAGCATATGTGGTATAGATGATATGTGTTGTGCTACTTTGCAGGAAATGAGACTGCCTCAGAATTAAATAAGTGAAGTATATGGCCTTGCATTGTAATCTCAGGCTGAATGAAGGGCAAACTGATCTAAATGGTCTACAGGGTGAACTCCATTTTTAGTTAATTTTCTGAAGAGCATAGAAAGTGCAATGCAGGAGTTTGTTCTGCCTTTCCTAAAGCTCCCTAGAGAGGCAGACTGCTGCAAGAGGTTCCAAATTATGGAGGACTTTTTAATTTGGGTCATCAGATCCTGCAGGTGGAGGGCAGGGGTGAGGACAACCTTTGACAGATACTGCAGAAAAACTTAGCAGAACCTGGGATGTGGGTTTTTTTCCCTAACAGTTCATGTGTGCACTTGATCAGTTGAAGCAACTTTTCCTTAAATAAGCAATAAGTAATCTAAATGTGCAATTAAATCAAATGAAGTCAGAATCTGTTGAGATAGATGGTTCCTGTAGGTGGATGTTACTCCATTTAGAATATGGTGTATGGTACATCTGATGTAGCCAACATTTGCCTAATATGCCATGAAAGGTAGATTAGTTTTTGCATTATGACCAGGTTGCCACCAAATTGGTATTAAAAAAAAATTAAGGAGATAGAATCATAGGCTCATAGAATCATAGAATGGCCTGGATTGAAAAGGGCCATAATGATCGTCTAGCTTCAACCCCTCTGCTGTGTGCAGGGTTGCCAACCACTAGACAAGACAAATTCTTCTGGAGGACTTCTGTGACATTGGGTAGTGTTCTGAGAAAAGATGGGAGTTTTGTTCGTATACTTAAATATAATGAAGAGGTTGAAAACCGTTGTTTTCAACACAGGGAAAGAGGAAGAATGAACACTATCCAACTTAAGCTGGAGATACTGGGGAGATGAGACTTCTCATTGATGGCAAAAGGCTTATTGCAAGGTTTTGTAACTTTGTTTTTTTATTTTTTCTTTGCTGTTTGGGTTAACTCGGGGAGACTGCATTATTGATATGAACAGCTATGACTTTAATACCTAAAAATACGCTGTTTATCTCCTTGAGACTAGAGTGCTATTCACAAGGTTGTAGAACGCTCATGTTAAAAGAATTAACAAGCCATTAAGAGTAATGCATAGCTTGTGTAAACAATGTGTGTTCCTCAGCATTTATACATCAGATTTGATGTGGAAACCCGGCATGTGTTTGTTGGTGATCATTCTGGGCAAGTAACCATACTCAAATTAGAGCAAGAGTCCTGCAGCCTGGTGACGACATTTAAGGGGCACACAGGTAAGGCTTGAGGAGGAGACCCTACTTGGTTCTTCACCTGTGCTCAGCATCAAGGTGAATCCTATAACTATATATCCTATAACTTATATCCTGTGAAACAGGAGCGTGAAAGGGAGATTAAACTGTCACTATGAGTCAGGAAAGCTTGTTCTTTATTGAGGAAAACAAGAAAGGGATCAAACTTTCGAAAAGTGTAGTAAATGCCATAGATAGTAAATGCCATGATCAGTAGCTCATTAACACAGAGTGAGGATAAAAGTCTCAGTAACTCTGGGGGGAAAGATGCTTCCTAGGGAAAGACCCACATGGGTGGATACTATTGCCCAAGTGGGTTAGGTGTATCTTGGATGTGCTTATTGGGGATGCTGGCTGATTGCTTCACTACTTGGACTTGTGCTCCATCACACTTTAAAACAGCAGCCCTGGGATGTGAGCTTGCCATGTAATGGAAAAAATGGTGGACACTGCTCAGCATCTTCTCTTTAAATCCCTCCTCTTTGACTGCGTGTTTGTAGTTCAATCACAAGGTCGTTCAATCCATGTGCTAAGGCACTGTGAAGATGCCCATAATCATAGAATCATAGAACGATTTGGGTTGGAAGGGACCTTTAAGATCGTCTGGTTCCAACTCCCTGCTATAGGCAGGGACACCTCCCTCTAGATCAGGTTGCTGATAATATTCCCCACTTGCTTCTCTTCTATAATAAAATCTCTCTCCAGGGGACGATGGAGATGAAAAGCTGTGCAATCACACTGTGACCATCATATGGTGGCTTTCTGCTGCCCATTCTGCCCACACGAGGCTACAGAAGGGCAGAGCATGGCTTCAATAGGATTTCTAGGCTGCTGCTTACCAAATGGCCAGTACGGTGGCTGCATGGCCCTTGCTAGAGAGACCCACATTTTTCATCACTCTTTTTTTTTTTTAAAATAATGTTTAAGTATGTATCAATACGTTAAGCTACATTCTGTAATTAATTGTTCTATGAATCTCCTATTTCAGGTGGTGTCACTGCTCTCTGTTGGGACCCAATACAGAGAGTTTTGTTCTCAGGCAGTTCTGACCATTCCATTATAATGTGGGATATTGGAGGAAGAAAAGGAACAGCCATCGAGCTGCAAGGACATAAGTACGTTCAAAGCCCTTCCTCCTGTCCCATGTGGAAGCAAAAATAGTCCAGAGGTTACAGTCTTCACATGGCTTTAGCTTGTATGTGTGACTCCCCTTGGTCTTCATACAGTGAGAATAAATGGCTTACAGCAAGTTTTTCAGCATCCAGACCACAGGCTGATGTGATAGTCTTCAAAAGGTAGTGAAAGAAAGCACAGTTACCTATGGTCCAGAGTGTGTTATGTGAGAGTCTGCACCTCAGTTGGAAAGGAGGGGTCCACAAATGAGAACAGCTGGAGGGAAAATTCCTTCCTTTTTTAGGTGTCAGGTTTTTTCTTTCCTTCCTTCCCCTAGAGGGAGCATCAGGCTTGGACAATTAGTCCCGTTTTGCTGCATGTTAACCATGTGTTTTCCATCTCACTTTACCTGCAGCCTGAAATATAAGGAATGTTCTTTACCCATATGTGCCTGCAGCATCTCCTTAATGCAAAGAGGCTTCATCTTTGCACATACAGACCACACATTTGCTTAGTACAATAGATGTATTTGAAGAAGAGTAATCTTCTTCTGGACATTGAGTAAATTAGAGTGTCACTAGCTGTGATGACTCCCAAGCCTTTTAAATACTTACAACAGGTTTTCGGTGCATTGACAGAGCGTATATGAGGGAATAGCATGCCAGGCTCTGATTTGAAGAGGCAAAATTCCATGGCCGTTTTGGTCTGACAGTGTTTACAGCTTCTTATGTATTCATACATTTCTCTTGAGTGATGCTGCACTCTGCTGGACATTTTTGTTGGGCCGCTGGGATTTCAGAGTGCTGCAGAGCTTTTGTGAAATCCCCAGATCATCCTCATACCGTAACACTGATGCTAGCTAATGCACCCCTGCTACACTTATTACTGTGGAAATTAGATCTTTTAGTATGAAGTTAGCATCTGGATCTTAATCCATAGCATGGCTGGTGGCTGGCTCAGTGTAGTATAGAGGCCTGATGGCAGTGGGGACCAAGAAATGTTCCAATTATTGGTGACATTAGAGTCAGCAGGTTGGGTTTAAGCTGTGTTGTTTTTCACTTGCAGCTTTTTGTTTAAAAGAGGGAAAATAAACTAAATCATCTACCTTACCTTGGGAAGGCTTAGAAACAATTTACCAATTCCTGTATTATTTTTATAATGCTTATTAGTGCTAAAAGAAAAGATTCAGTGGTTCTTTCGCGCTTCATGTCTAGATGTTGCAGAGATTTACCAAAATCAAGTGTTGTTATTAACATACTGAAGAGAATGTACCTTACTAAGGCTACATTTATGTACTCAGATGTGCTTTGGGAAAGCCCCTGAAGCTTCAGGTCTGTTTCGCCTTCCCAGCTCAACTCGCAGTTTCAGGAGCAGTGCAACCAGTTATCAGAACAGGTCCTTGATTTTGTGGATGTTGCCCAAGTGAGCAGCACTCTGGTTTTGGTTCCAACTGGACAGCAAAGACTCCAATTTGCTTCCGATAAATACCAAAAGTGCATTGAGAATGGGGGGGGGGAAAACATGCAGGCAACTGAATGATTTACATTGCCCAGAGAAGCTGTGGGTACCCCATCTCTGGAGGCACTCAAGGCCAGGTTGGATGGGGCCATGGGCAGCCTGAGCTGCTGGCTGGCACTGCCCATGGCAGGGGGTTGGAACTGGATGGGCTTTAAGGTCCCTTCCAAGCCAAGCCATTCCACGATTCCATGGTTCTTGATTCTTTATTGTATGTTTTGTCCTTACTTTTGTGCTAGCTTTAAATGGTTGATTAGTTACTGCGTTGTTTCTTTTCCAGCGATAAAGTTCAGTCTCTCTCCTACGCTCACCACACTCGGCAGCTCATCTCTTGTGGTGCTGACGGGGGAATAGTGGTCTGGAACATGGATGTTGAAAGACAGGAGGTAGGGGCACGATTCTTGCTGATTCTGTCTGAAGCAGTCTTGGGAAGTGAGTGGCTTTTCTAACGTGTGCAACTTTCAGTTAGAACAAGAACTTTTCAGCCATTAAAAATGTTGTTGGATATGCTCCAGTTCTTACACAGCAATTATGCCATGCCTTTGATAATATGGTACAGGGGAAATTATCTGGCAGAAAATGTGTATTAAGTAGGCTGTAAAATGGTTTCTATCCTTTACATTACTGCTCTGAAGGTGTCCTCTAAGGATGTGAGATGTTCTGCTTTATTTTTAAGGACATCATGAGAAATGCTGTCATTTCAGAGGTAAATGGATGGTTTGATAATTATTGGGATTTTTGTTAAGAAAACAAAACTAGGAAGTTCTTTGTTATCTCTGGAAATGTGCAACCCAGTGTTGGTTTCTCCTTTATTCTTGCTGAAAAGACATTTATTTGTGGCTTCACTCTCACCTGCTACTACTGGGCCGTGCTACCCTTTGGTATAGCCATATGGAAGGGGGTAGATGACAGCGTTGCTGATACAGACAGCAAGATTTCACTTACACATTCCCAACCACCTTGGTGCTGTGTGGCCAATGGATGCAAGCAAGTGCAAAATGTACCCCAAGTCTTTGTGCTGTGGGAAGAGCCTCCTCTCAGCAATTTTGAAGACCTGACTCAGCAGGACGAGCGAGAGAGTCAGGCTCCAGTCCTAGCCCTGAACATGGCAAATCCTGGTAAAATCTCTGCATGGGGGTAACAGCTTTTCCTAATGCTCTGCCCTATTTCTGTGGGTGGGCGCTGAGGCCCTGAATACCCCTGGTGGGTCACTTGGGGCAAGGTTACTGCCAGCCAAGTGTGGGGCTGTGGCTGGGAGAGATGCATTGGAAACACACGTCTGGGTACATCCCTTTACTTGCTCCTTCTAGTGCGTAGTGGGGAAGACCACTGTAATTAAGATTAGAGAAAAGCAAGGAAGGATAAGGGCAGCAAGTTTTTCCCAGCTGCTTTTGGCAACACAATCTGTAATCAGCTTTGCTGCTTCTCCACGAAGGTTTTGGTCTCCCTGGGTTGTGCACGTCTCCCTTGAGCAAGGAAAAAAGATAAGTGGAAAATTGGATTTAAAAACCTACTCAAACAGACCTAAGCAGGAACTGAGCTACTCTTGCTCCCTTTTTTTTTTTCCTGTGAATTAGCATTCCATTTAGCTCTCTTTAATTGCTAATCTAATGGCCGATTATATCATCAGCTCCAAAAGTGAAACAAAAGCAGAGTGGGTTTCTCCCTCCCAACAGATGTTTCCTTTTTGCTGCAGCCTGAACATCCAGAAATGGAAAACTTACTTATTGGCAGCCTTCAAAAGACTGCACTAAGGGTTAAGACTGGTTGGTTGCAAAAGAGACAGCAATAATGTGAGAAGGCTGGTTAAAAAGTGGAGGGGAAGTATAATGAGCTACAGGAGGGCTTAGCAGCAGGTGCTGATGTGTGTGGTGCTGACTATGGCAATGTGGGCTCATTCTTGTTATCCATAGAGCAGCAGGGCAACCACTGTGTTAAACCACCTCTAAAACATGAACCCTTGAGATGTGATTATCAGATACTTGGATGTTGGCTTTGCTACTTTTCCCCTTATATAAGTGTTTTTCCCCCCCCCCCCCACTGGATGTGTGCTGTCTTCAGTTTGATATGAGATTTTCCCACGTCTCTGCGATTGCACTGGAGTGAATTATGCCATTTTGTTGCTTGATTCCTTATTTTTATCTATTTTTAAAAAGCTGTGAGAAGAAAACATCTGAAAAATGCTGGAAGCTGTGTTTCTATTTGACTACAAAGCAGTTCCTTGTCACAAGCAAAACATCTTCATGAGTACTGTTCAGATGCAGATCTGTAGACATTAATCTAAAAGACTGTTGTGGATACAAAAGACAGGGATTTGCCCCTACAGTATGAACAGCATTCAAAGTAACTGACAGAACAAGCTGAAGCTCAGAGTTGACTGAGTTTATTGCTGGGGGTCAAAACTGCCATGGGATCTGAGGGTCTCCATCCGCCTTCCCTTATCTTTGTCTGGCTTTCATAGTACTTTTAATTCTCAATCTCAGCTGCATTTCTTGCCTTTTTAAATGACAGTGTGGAAGAAGCCAAATGCAGTTTATTAATGGGGCTTCCTCACTTTGAACTTGACTTGGTATTTGTTTAATTTTGCTCAGTTGGAGCTGGGTAGGAGCATGCTGAGGCAGCGTTGGGAGGGTTGTCCCTCTCTGGGGATGGGACAGACCTGCTCACCAACACCGCTTTGGGCTGAACCCTTGTCCTTGGGATCTAGTGCTGCTGGTGAAGTGAGAAGAAGTCATCCCCTGTCCAAGAACTCCTGCCAAGCCCAAATAGGACAGATGGATGGACAGACAGATGGAGAAGGTTCAAATCATAGAATCATAGAATTTTTGAGTTGGAAAGGACCCTTAAAGGCCATCTGGTCCAACTCCCCACTGCGCTGAACAGGGACACCTACAGCTCCATCAGGTGCTCAGAGCCCCTCCAGCCTGTCTGCAGGGATGGGGCATCCACCACCTCTCTGGGCAACATGTGCCACTGCCTCACCACCCTTATTGTAAAAAACTTCTTTCTTATATACAGTCTGAATTTCCCCATTTTCCCTTGTTGTATCACAAGAGACCCTACTAAAGAGTCTGTCCCTTTCCTTCTTACAGTCCCCTTTAACACCAAAAGGTCGCTCTCAGCTCTCCCTGGAGCCTTCTCTTCTCCATGCTGAACAGCCCCAGCTCTCTCATCCTCTCCTTGTAGGGGAGGTGTTTCATCCCTTGGATCATTTTGGTGGCCGTCTGGAAATGCAGGAACCACGACTCTTGGAGTCTCGCGTCCAAAGCTGTGTTTCCTGAACTCTGTGGGGAGAAGCACTGAATGTCCACCAGCAGGCACGTGACAGGGGACCCAAGTGTAGGGGAGGAGGTCATTCTCTTCCTCCACAAGCCCTCCTGCCATTTCAGGCATTTCCTGAGCTCCTTCAGTGTCTGGTGAGAGTGCTTCCCTGCAGGGAATCCATCCTTGCTACTCTTCACAGCAAAACCTGGCTGCAGGAGGGAGAAAGGCCTTTAATATTTTCTTTATATTCTTTAAATCTTTTTACCCACTTCATCCACAGCATGAGTGCAAATCTACACATGGAATTAGGAAACAGAAAGCTTTCCTTTCATCATCTGTATGTGAAAGCAGGGAAAAAAGGTGTTTTGGGTTTCAAGCTTCTTCAGAACCTCATTTGCCTGCCTTGTCAGATTTGCAGCACAGATACCTCTGACAGCAGGAATGCCTCTTGGAGTAGCTTGGATACTGGAAGTACTGATTGCCTCCAGTGCAGATGGTTAATGCTGTCCAGACAAGATATACATTTGTAGATACTAAGTTCCAAACTTGAAGAGGCTGGAGAGGCTTATTTGTTCCTGAGTTATTTTTATGGACTTACAATCAGACTCTGCTTTATGTGGTGGATGAGAAGTGTTCCTCCTGCATACCTTCACCTTGATCGGGTAAAATGATCAGTGGGGAGTTGTAATCAAGTTGAGCTGACCACATTACTGCACTCCATCACATCTTCCTTATCCTGTCCCTGGGTTCCGGTGGAAGTTGTTTCTCATCTCCCCCACCTGTGTGTGTTGCAGACCCCTGAGTGGCTGGACAGCGACTCCTGTCAAAAATGTGACCAGCCTTTCTTCTGGAACTTCAAGCAAATGTGGGACAGTAAGAAAATAGGCCTCAGGCAGGTTTGTATGGACCCTTTGCTGTGTTAATATGATACAGTTAGGCTCCTTCTCTCTCACAGTATGTTATGGGAGTCTTTTTTTCCTATAAAGGCTTGAGAACTTTCTCTTTGTTCTAGCAATAACAGGACAGTGAGCTCCCCTTAATGATTCCTGCTCATCGGAAGCAGAACATTTTTGTCTTTTTTTTTCTTTTTAATTTTGACAGCCTGTCCCAATAGCAAATGTAAAAAAAGTGTATGAGTCTGAGCTGAGTAAATTGTTTTGGGGCTGTCTGTAGCTTTAGCCATGTGGGATTTTGCTTATTGTCATCTGAATCTGTTGTAGAAAAAAATTTGCAGCTAATTCTTGGAGATCGTGCTGGAACTAAAGCTGTTTTTAATGGGCTTGGGTAAACATCTGTAACTGTTTAAGCTGTGTTGGAAAAGGCTAACTGTTCTGCTTGGAATACTGCTGCGCATCCCTGCCCAACAGGAAGGGGCTGTGGATTATGGTCTGGGAGAGGGGCATGAAAAGGCAGGAAAGGGTGACCTCTTGGGCCCTGAAACAGGTGCCTGGGTCACAGTTAAGCTGCCCTTTCCCCTTTATTTAATGGTGGCTTGTCACCACAGGGCCTGTCTCTCCTATGACAGGCATGGCAGCCCTTTGGTCCTATGCAGTCAGCGTGTGAGAAAACAGAATACAGGTAGTATCAGAATGCAGGAACGATGGTGCTGAACAGTGGCTGAAAATGGCCAGCAGGGTTGACTGAGATGATCAGGCCATGTGTATTTGTACTTGGACAAAGAGGCTGAGGTGAGGCTCTGGAGTTATACCAGTGTACCCTGTCCTACTTTGAGCTGACGTATTTTAATACGATACCTATTGCTCACTGGGGGTGTAGTCCCTACTCCCCCAAAGAGAGACTCAAAAGATGGACATGGCTAGGAGAAGGTGGGTGTACATGAAGATGAGCATTTTCCTTCATCTCCCATAGGAAGAATAGCTTTCCTTTTTGCTGCAGCCTCAGCTGAGCCCTGCGAAAGTGAGGTGGGAGAGCTGGGAGCCGAGCAGCGACCCGTCCCCGGGCTCATGGCTGAAGATGTCCTTTCATGTGTTGTCTCCCACAGCATCACTGCCGCAAATGCGGGAAGGCCGTCTGCGGCAAGTGCAGCTCCAAGCGCTCCTCCATCCCGCTGATGGGGTTCGAGTTTGAAGTGAGGGTCTGCGATAGCTGCCACGAGTCCATAACGGATGAGGAGTAAGTGTGGGCGCCGAGCAGCCCAGAGCTGCAGTGGGACAAAATGCCTGTAACTGGGAGGGCCTGAGTGGCCCGAGTGGCTGCAGGGTTGGGAAGCGAGCAGCCATTGGGTGGTCCTGGGTCCCATTAGCAGAAGTCCCATCAGTGCATAATAGGTCAGCGCTTGCTTCAAATGCTTGTTTCCTTGATACCTGGCAGCTGTGGTTTTTTTCTGATTTGGGATCTCTTTCTTCAAGGCGGGCGCCCACAGCTACTTTCCACGACAGTAAGCACAACATAGTTCATGTACACTTTGATGCCACTAGAGGATGGCTGCTGACCTCGGGGACAGACAAGATTATTAAGGTAGGAGGGAGGAGATTGCTCTAGCTTTTGTACTTCATTCCTTCTTCTTCTTCTCCCATGGGAATCCATGTATGTCCTAGCTACCATTCTCCACACTGATCTCTCTCACACCAACTGATACGCTTCTGCCCAAAAAAGACCACAGGGATCTTGGTCTGTAAACCCAAAGGGATGGGGACAAGACTAGCCGAGTCAGTGCTAACAGTGCCCTTCCCATAAAGAGCACAAAACAGCTTTTTGAAGTGGCTGATGTAGTTTGTGAGGCCAGGTTAACAAATGGCCCACAGATGTCAAAACTCCATGCAGAGAAGTAGCTAAAATAATGAATAAGTGTATAACAAGACTTTAGCAATTACAAACAACAACAGTAGAATCATAGAATCATAGAATGGCCTGGGTTGAAAAGGCCCACAATGCTCATCTAGTTTCAACCCCCTGCTATGTGCAGGGTCACCAACCACCAGACCAGGCTGCCCAGAGCCACATCCAGCCTGGCCTTGAATGCCTCCAGGGATGGGGCATCCACAGCCTCCTTGGGCAACCTGTTCCAGTGCGTCACCACCCTCTGGGTGAAAAACTTCCTCCTAATATCTAACCTAAACCTCTCCTGTCCCAGTTTAAGACCATTCCCCCTTGTCCTACCCCTATCCACCCTTGTAAACAGTCATACCCCCTCCTGTTTATATGCTCCCATCAAATATGGGTAGGCACCAATGAGGTCTCCCTGGAGCCTTCTCCAAGCTAAACAAGCCCAGTTTCCTCAACTTTACTTCATAGGAGAGGTGCTCCAGCCCTCTGATCATCTTAGTGACCCTCCTCTGGACCCCCTCCAAGAGTTCCACGTCTTTCTTGTGCTGGGGGCCCCAGGCTTGGATGCAAGAAAAGATCTACCTTGTAATTGTGTTACAACTGCTAATCACACAAGTTAGCAATATGCTATGGGGTTTTGTAGCTTAAAACCAGATATTAACCTGGCTTATAAGGAGTAAATGTCAAGTGACATGAGTGTTGGAAAACGAAATTAAACTTTGGACCTGGTGCATCCCCCTCTGGGCACGTAGCCTCCCTTAAAAAGAAATTAAAAAGTGCAAATTAGTTTTATATATTACGTTGTTATATTTCACCACTACTCACCATGTTATGACATGTTGTTGTATTAACAGCTGTGGGATATGACGCCAGTAGTGTCTTGATACATCAGTGGAACTTGAAGGGTGACACTTACAGAAGAAGCAGATTTCTTAACCCTAATCATTCTGCAGAAGATAGGTAATGCCGGGCGCATATTGCGGATGAGAAAGGAACTCATGTGTTTACAACAATTTATGTCCTCTGCTTGATCAAGGTTGAACATTTGCACGAAGACTCTTTCCATTTATTCTCAAAATACACAAGAAGGTATTTTTTTAACTAACGGTTTGTACGATCTGACTTCAGTTGTCTTGAGTTTGTTTGGAGAATCCGTGTGCAGTGCAGTTTTTAGTTTTTATACATCATGATGTCAGGATACTTGCTGCTTTGTACCGAGGGCTGTCGGTTGGTGTCTTACCCATGTCAGTTTCCAGTGTAAGGCAGTCGGCTCTCCCCACCTGTGTGTTTGGGATGTTCCTGCTGACAATGCTCACTTCAGCAGAAGAGCTCCAGGCACGACACTGTGCCTTCTGTGGTCACATCGCCAAGCATCTGATGGACTTGCAATTTCTACCAAGGGCTCTACCACCCTCTTATCCTAGCAGACATCATCTGGAGAGCGTTCTGTTGTTTTGTTGTAGCTAAAGCATGGCTTCCTGCCACTTTCCTTGCTGCACCAGTTGCAAAACCCGGGGGCCAGGTTGCTTAGCAACTTATTTCTACAAAAGCTGAAATAGTTTTCCAGCTCGGAGCATCAGAAAGAGCACACGGACCTGCTTGCAGTCTGATGAGGCTGAGGAGGATTCAAATGAAATTACTGGCAACAACTTTCAGGAGTGTGTGCAGGGGAGTGGGGGAGCAGATCTAAAACTGGTCTGGGGTTGAGAAGTCTGTTTTACCTCTACCTCTACCTTGTGCAGCAGCATTTCAGCATTTGTACCTGTCTGTGTTGTTGAACATGAATTTGATTTTCCTGTTTTCCATACGTTTAGTCATATTTATTTTTTAAGATGCCGATGATGTTTTTATTAATTTCCTCTCTAGATCAGAAACTGATATTGCTGAACAACACTTATTGTCCTGTTGTCATATTTGGCAGTTTCTTTTAAGAATAAAGAAGTATTTAAAAAACCTGGATTGACCAAAGTTATCCTTTTAAAAGGAAAGTGTCAGGATGGAAAAAGAAAAGCAAAACTTTTTTTGCTAGATCTGTCTTAAATGAAGAGTCATCTCTGGGTTCCTCTAAATCCATTTTGCTTTTTAACACTCTATTGACAATACTCTTGCTCTGCAGGCTGAGTGTTCCTGTATCTCCTATTGATGCAGGGCTGCTGTTGGTCTTTGTGATGAAATACAGCAGTCAGCAGCACTCAGCCTTGCCCCCATTTTGCCCTTTGCTTCTCCCCTCTCGGTGGGAGGTTGTGGTGTTTACCACCATAAAGCACGCTGCTACACAGAGAAGAGCTGTACGCCTTCACTGGGAGAGAATGCAAAAAAAAAAGAAAACAGAACAAAAAAGGTAAGTGCCATTCATAACATTAATCTGAGTCTGAGGAGCTGCCTCCATGAAGGCAAATTCTTCAGGGAAAATTCTTTTTTTTTTATACATCCTGTAAATGGTGTTCAAGCATTCTGCAGCTGTGTTGTCTGAAATGATGCCACCCCGGCTTTCCTGGCTGTACAGCCTGTTGTTGGTTCCCCTCTATGCAGCAATTTTTTTAAAGCACGTTTTCAAACATATTTCACATCTCACTAAAAAGACTCACTTTACTGCTGAAACGTTACTAATCTTTAAGCCCTCCTACTTTCTTTCCTGGAAATTAGATGCTTGTTTCCTCTTGGAAGGCATGCAAGATGAGTGAGTCTACTGCCAGGATTTCATTCCAGCTGGAGAAGGTGTGTAAAACTATGCTGGCCTATGCTGTTCCACATTACCCTGGGCTCTAGGCTTTTTGGCCAGAACTTGCTCTGCTGCCACAGAGAGTAATTCACATGGTGGCAGAAACTTGAGAGCGCTCAAGTAATCAAGTAATCAGTGTTCAGCTCTGTTCCTGATGAGCCATAATGGCTACAACAGGGCCTGGGCCCACAGCATGAATTGTGCTTAACATCAGTGGAGCTCAGAAGTCTGCAAGCTGAGGATCTGCTCGGTGAATGCCCAGCCCTTCAGGACACATCTTATTCAAACTAAAGTGAGGAACTCCAAAGATGACCAAATTTTGGAGCAAGGTATGTTTTAACTCCTGTGGTAAATTCTTGTCCCCATCTTCTCTTCCCAAGGAGCTGTGGTTTCAGTGTTGCTTATGGGTAGATATTGGGTATATGAACCCATTTTGCAAACTTTCCCTTGCTGTTTTTTCTGCATAAACTACCTGGAGGGTTATTTGGGTTTAACTTGATGCCCTGTTACCTTGCAGCCCCAGGTCAGACTGGTCGTGACTTAGAAAATGATACAAGCTGAAGAGAAAGCTGGGGAAGAAAGAGAAGCATCTCTCTTACCTTCCTGTCTTGCGTGGCTGGTGTAACCATATCTATTTATTTTGTCTTCTAGATCAGAAAAAAAAAAGGATCCCTATTGCCTGGTCCTTTTCTTTCAATTATAACTGTCAAATAACAAACGTAAGCTGTTTTTATTTATTGTATTACTGGGGGAGGGCACAGTGCTGTGTCTTTTGGTACAGATGTAAGCCATACGCTTCACCCACATGGACTCAAACAAAAAGCTTCTCTTCCCCAGGGCTGCTGAACTCCAGCAGCAAGCTTTTAGTGCTACATCCTGCTGTGCCAGAGGGCATACAGACAATGCTGGCCTTCCCCTGCTCTTGATTTTAGAAAACTTGGTTTTCATTTCTCTCTTATCTGGTGTCTCTGCAGGGGAAAAAGCTGTGCCCTTCAGAGAACCTACGCACCTGGCTTTCAATGGAGTGGAAACTATAGTGTTCATGCAGGTGGTGAGGAAGGCGTAGGTCACACAAATAGCCACACAGGCTTCAGAAGGAAGGTAAACATGAACATCTATCTGGTGGGTGGCAGCCCTGCCCAGAGCAGCAGGGTTGGAACTGGATGATCTCTGAAAGTCCCTTCCAACCCAAACCATTCTGTGGTTCTATGATTCTATGAAAAGAACGTGGGCAGTGCAAGGATAGTACTGATGGTCCTTCTGGAGCAGGAGACGTAACACCAGGGTTAGAGATTTCGAAACAGGAGAGGGCATAACAGGAGTCAAAGTCTGTCAGTCAGAATAGCCCCAGATGGTGGCATTGCTGTCCTCATCTGCTCTCATTCCTGTCTGTTGCTACTGCAGTGAAGCCCAGTTGACCTTCTGCCTTGTGGACGTCAGCACATTGACTCCTGGCACATTGAAAGTGATAACAGCTCTTCACCTGAGAGTGTGGCATGAATATGCCCTGACCTGTGAGAAGGAGAGATGCATTCCCTTTGCATGGCTTGGCTGCTGATAAGAAGATGGATGGCCAGACACACAAAAAGGATTGTACACGATCCAAAAAAATGCTGTAGGAAAACGAAAAGTTAACTTCATGCCTGCTGAGGGTATCACAGTTGGAGAGGAATAAGCAACTTCTCCCCCAGCTGTATCTAGAGCTTGGCCAGTACAAGACAGATGTGGATGTACTGGAGAGAGTTCAGCAAAGGGCCATAAGGATCATGAAGGGCCTGGAGAACCTCTCCTGTGAGGAGTGGCTGAGAGAGCTGGGGCTGCACAGCTGGAGAAGAGGAGGAGACTCAGGGGGATCTCATCAATGTCCATAAATCTCTGAAGGGAGGGTGCCAGAAGCCAGAGCCAGGCTCTGTCAGTGGTGCCCCAGTGCCAGGACCAGAGGCCATGGGCACAAACTGGAGCACAGGAGGTTCCCTCTGAACACCAGGAGCCCTTCTGTGCTGTGCAGTGACAGAGCACTGGCACAGGATCACAGAGGCTGTGGGGTCTCCTCCTTGGGGATCTCCCAGAGCTGCCTGGACGTGGCCCCGGGCACCCTGCTCTGGGTGTCCCTGCTGGGGCAGGGGATGGAGTGGAGGCACCCAGAGGGCCCTGCCAGCCTCAGCTGTGCTGTGCTTCTGTAATTAAAAGTCCACTTAACATCTTCACTTACTACATGGCTTAGAAAAATACTGGGGCTACTAAGTAGTTAAAAAATGTAGTATGTGTCTGTTTTTGCTATTGACAAAAGAATTTGTGTCAAAACAACCAAAATTCTGTTGTGTAGTCCATAGGAGGTAGTTGTGCAGCAAGTGGCTTTGCAGGTGCCTGTCCTTTCCAGGGGGCCCCACTGAGCAAATACGATGTTTTCAATCAGTGTCTAAAACTGTTTCCATATGTGATGATAGCAAGGAGCAGTAAGAACAGACCTGAACCTCTTTCAAGACGCATTAACATGCTGAGTCCCTTTAGCATTGATCTTTTGTGAGGAAGAACAGGATCTCCTCTTCAGAATCTCACACGAAATTTGGCAGGAAATCTTTGCCCTTCAACATAAACAAACAAAACCAGACGTTCTAAGATCTCAGTTTCAGCATTTAACTCTGTGTAGTTACATGTGACTTTTCCATACGTTTTCTCAGTTTGTAGGAATTTTGTGACTTGTCTTTGGCCATCTCCGAAACATTGGACAACACTGTGCTGCTAAGAGCAGAAAGAAGTTGAGTTCAAGGACATTCAACTTTCAGACAAGGGGACACTGAACTCGAAACAAAGTGATAACAAGAGAGCCCAGTCTGCCACCAAAATGTTTGCAAATATGTATATAAAATTAAATGGAAATATCAGAACTGTGCAAAGCTGAACTACCCTCTGTCCTAGCACTACCAGTTTACCACAGCCCACATCAGGATCCAGAAGCCACAAGTTGTGCCAGTGATGAGGTGTGAGATTGAGCCTATGAAGATCTCCCTTTCTTGTCCTTTGTTTTAATGCTCATCTAGCCTCAACTTTCTGGAGCTTTGCACAATTTTTCCATCCCTGCTTACTCAGTGAGGCATCACTGCAGATGCCAACCAAGTACAAACGGGGTTGTAACTGGGCAGGGCTTCCCTGGGACGTGAAGGACCCATTAGCACCTCTTCTTTGTCCTGTCACAAGCAGTGTGGCTGCCACCACCAGTCAATCATTGAAGTTTCAGCAACAAGGAGTACATGAACTTGATTTAACTTTAGTAATTACAACCACTTTCAAAATAGTTTCTTGAAGCTTTCGGCACTGTTTTTGATGTTGAGTAAAAACTATTTCCCCTTTGCCCACTCTGCCTGGAGCTTGTACCGCAGATGTAGCGCTGATGGACATGGTTAGCGGGCATGCTGGGATGGGCTGATGGTTGGACTCAATGATCTCAGAGGTCTTTTCCAACCTTAACAACTCCGTGATCAGATCAGAAGTGTGTGAAGTTCACTGTCTTTCAGAATCTGGGGACTTTGCAGGGAAAATCCTACTAGCTTTTGCTGGGGTCGGTGTTTCCAGGAGCATTGCTCAACAATGTGACCATCTTTTCCTGCTAATTGTCTTGTAACAATTCCCACTTCTGTTCCTTTACATATCTAACCCTCTCAATGGAACTGAATAAATAGTGCCAGTTGACTGGGGTATTTCCATCAGTTCCTGGCTGTTTTCCTTCTCAATGTCTACGTTGATTTGTAACAAGAAATTCAGGTTGCCGAGTTTCACCAGTCTCATTCATCTGTCTGGTCAGGTGGTTGGCACAGAACTGACAACTGTCCCATGAGCAAACAGTGTCACTTCTTTTCAGTGTACCAACCCAGCAGTGTGTCAGCAGGCTGGCTGGGTAGCGAGCTAACTGCCCAATCTCCTGCCTCATCCCATAGCTTCCTTTTTGCCTTTCAGTTCTAAGAGCTTCCGAACTGTGGATTCTCAACTCCTGCAGTATCTGAAAGCAATGGGAAAATGACCAAGAAGACTTTTGCAAGGAAAACCATCGCCTCCTAGCAGCTCGCTGCAGTCTCTACTGGCTCTCATTTTACGTCTCCCACTCCTCCAGCACTTTATTTGTGGGTACTCCTGCCATTGCTGGCACAGCAAGCTCTCAGGCTGAAAACCCTTTGACCAGGCTGTGCCTCTTGGTAGGCTGCACATTAGATTCTGCCTTGACAGAGAGCAAGAGCCATTGGGTGGATGGTGATCAGCCCTAATTTAGTATAAGTAGTACCTGGTGTCATCAGAAGGCATTCCTTTTGTGGGGAGTGTGACAGAGCAGCACGCACAGTGAATGGAAGAGCATGGGTAGAAAGGAAGTGTGGATTAAACTATTTTGTAGCTGTCCTCCTCCACTGAAGTCAATGGCCACCAGGTTGTCATCTGAAACTGACCTATTTGGCAATAGCATTGTGCACTCACTAGCTAAACATTAGTGAAAACAAGTACTGCTCCTAATATTAGGCCTTCAAAAAATGCTCTAGCATTCCAAAGATACAGTAGTTGACTGAATTGAAAATGGAGAGGCCCAGGACTGTGTTCCACCAAATAAGCTTGTGGTACTAATAGGAATGGGAGGGTGGTTGGACTAAATGATCTTGCAGGTCATTTCCAACCTTGTGATTCTGTGATTCTGTGAAGTTCTTTACACTGAGGGTTTTTTAAGAGTTTACACTAAACTATAGGAAAACTCTTGCCTTTGAGCCCAAGTGCGGCATATTCAACATCACACCCGAATCCCATAGAGCAGGTGTGCATCGCAGTCCTTAACAGGAATTTGGACAGCCTTCTATTTCTGATAGTCTGTCACTGGGTGCCATTTTACTCGTGCCTCTAGGACTTGTATAGGTGATACTAAATGTATTTGCTTAGATGCAGGTACAATTTATGCCAACTACATTAAAACAAAGCATCTCGCTGGCTTTACGGCTTTGTACCTCATTTGCTCTTGTGGTAAAGGGTGAATAAAGCTTAACTGGAGACATAATAGCAGCACTGTGAGAGGTTCCAGATTTGGTTTCTAATTGCTGACCTGTATTTAATGTTATTTAAAATTGTAAGGGCTCTTAAACTGCAATATCTGTCTCTTTTTTCACATTATAACCAAACTTTGATTAAAGCAGTTTTATGGTTTTATTTCCACTGTAAGCAGTGACTATAACGAAAAATACAGGATATATTAATAAACTAGTAAAGAATGTACATTTAATATATGTTAAAGAGCACTTTGGGTTATTTTATGAACTATTTAAGTATCATTAAGTCATTAAACTTTTCTTCTGCAGAGCTGTGAAGCAACTTGACTTAAACACTCAAGTATATATTGTTTTTATTAGCTTTGCAGCTACTAGACTGAGAAATGCAGTTACTACTTAAGCCTTTCAGTCAGGCTTTTGTTTTCAATAGCTGTAGTTCACAGAATCACAGAATGGCTTGGGTTGGAAGGGACCTTAAAGCCCATCCAGTCCCATCCCCCTGCTGTGCGCAGGGCTGTCAGCCAGCAGCTCAGGCTGCCCAGGACCCCATTCAACCTGGCCTGCCCAGAAAAGCTGTGGATGCCCCATTCCTGGAGGCACTCAAGGCCAGGTTGGATGGAGCCATGGGCAACCTGAGCCGCTGGCTGGCACTGCCCTGAGAGGGGATTGGGACTGGATGGGCTTTAAGGTCCCTTCCAACCCAAGCCATTCTGTGATTCTATGATTATGTCTTCAAAAAAATGCTGTCATTCCAAAGATTCAGTAATTGACTGAATTGAAAATGGAAAGGTCTGATCCGGGACTGTGTTCAACCAATTTTTTGGGAAACTCGATTATGTGAAGTAAACATAATGTGTTCCTTGCCCATCAGTCATCGTAGAGAGCTCCAAAGAACACCTGTGGTATTTTTATTTCTAGTTCTTTTGACGTATCACACCGATCCACAGTGATGTGTAGAAACAGTAGTGTAGTTTTTGGGGGTTTTGGATGCAGTTTGCCAGCAAGCACAGTTGGCTCAGGAGAAAAACATGTCACCGGGATTGCTGATAACAGTCTTGGCTTTGCAGTACATTTGTAGTATAAAAGATAAAGATAATCCCACTAGAATGTCTTTGTTATGAGCTGGTTATCTTCACAGTCATTAGAAAGAAGCAGAAATGTAAGGGCTTCTTAAACTAGATCCATTAAATCACTGTAAAGGAGCTTGTTTTCTCTCTACTGATTTAGAGTGAGAATTCCAGTGAGTAATTCTGCAGATCAGGTAAGACAGATTCTACCTTCTGTGTCTACAAATAAAACAGTTCCAGGCAAAATTCTCTTATCAGGAGATGGAGTTCTCTAAAGCCTGTGCCTCCCATTTTCCCTTTCCCTTCGTATTCCATTTGTTATGATAAAGCAATTCCCCAATCTTTCACAGAAATGGCAAGCACGTACAGCTTAGTATGCTATTTGTTTTCCTGCCCAGAGTCATGGAGCCATTTCTCTGCTTCCTGAAGGGGAGGGATCCAACTGTGTCTGGGTGTGGAATGTGTTAAAGCCTCCTACTTCATAGTGTCTTGACATAAACAGGATAATATTCAGTCCTGGCTCCATAAAGTAATGTGGAAAGCATTTGGCAGCGTTCCTAAATTCTTGCTGTTTAAACATGAAGAAGCAGATCATTTCTGCATACCAGCACTGATTTATAGAAACTGAAGACTGTGCAGAATCCTTCCATTTAAACTAAGCAAGTGATGCAGGAGTTTCTGCATTCCCAGTGACACATTTGAGCCTAGTCATCTTCATATGCCGAAGGAAGCAACCACCCTGTCAAATACAGTGTTTAAATATCATTTGAAACTTTAACCATTTATTTCCTGAAGACTTCTGAAGGTACACTCCTCTGCATTTCTCTGTGTGCTACGTCCTTCAGAAGATTTTGGTTAACTTCACAAAGCTCGGAGCTGTCACTTGGGTTTCATTTTAATGCCTCCCAAATTTTCTGTCCAATTCAAAGACTGCATCCTTACTGTGTCTTCAGACAGTACGTGTGTACTCACAGTGGGTGAGACTCTCAGGAACAGAACAAATTTGCAGGGACCACCATTCCCCACAATGAGCACATCTGAATACAATTTATTTTTAACAGGCCTATGGTATCCTACCTCTCCTCCACTGAAGGTACACTACAGCACTGTTAGTAATTAAAAGCTTTGTGGTTATGCTGTATCAGCAGTGATGCTAAGATTATAGGATCAGTGGATTTTTTGAGTTGGAAGGGACCCCTAAAGGCCATCTGGTCCAACTCCCCTGCAACAAACAGGGACACCTACAGCTCTGTCAGGTACTCAGAGCCCATCCAGCCTGACCTTGGGTGTCTCCAGGGATGGGGCATCCACCACCTCTCTGGGCATCCTGTTCCAGTGCCTCACCTCTGTAAAAAAGTAGTAAAAAACCTCTTCCTCGTGTCCAATCTAAATCTCCTCTCTTTTAGTTTGAAACCATTTCCCCTTGTCCTGTCACAGCAGACCCTGCTAAAGAGTCTGTTCCCTTCCTCCTTACAGCCCCCCTTTAGGTACTGAAAGGCTGCTTTCAGGTCTCCCTGGCAGACCTTCTCTTTTCCAGGCTGAACAGTCCCAGCTCCGTCAAAAATGATCACCAGGAGAGGCGATCATTTTTGCTGCCCTCCTCTGCATGCACTCCAACAGGTCTGTGTCTCTCCTGTGCTGGGAACTCCACATCTGGATGCAGTACTCCAGGTGGGGCCTCACAGTGCAGAGCAGAAAGGCAGGATGAACTCCCTCGCCCTGCCAGCCACACTGCTTTGTAAGGATATGGTTGATTCTCTGGGCTGCGAGGGTCCATTGCTGGTTCATGTCCAGCTTCCCATCCACCTGTTCATTCAGGTCCCTTGCGATGGTGCTCCATGCTTACATCCCCCAGTTTGCACTGGTAGCAGAGGTTACCACAACCCAGGTGCAGGACCTTGCATATGGATTTATTGAACCTCAGGAGGTTCTCCTGGGCCCACTGCTCAAGGCAGTCTAGGTCTCTCTCAATGGCATCCTGTTCCCCAGGTGTATCAACTGCACCAGACAGCTTGGCATCATCTGCAAAACTTGCTGAGGGTGCACTCGATCCACTGTTCATTAATTAAGATGTTAAAAAGTACAGGTCCCAGTAATGACCCCTGAGGAACACCACTTGTAACTGATCTCTATCTGCACATCAATGCATAGATCACCACTCTCAAGGTATGGTCCCACTTCCTTGTCCACTGAACTGTCCACTCATCAAATCCATACCTTTCCACTTTGGAGAGAAGAATGTTATAATATTCTGTCCCTTTCCAATTTGGAGAGAAAGCTGTTATGGGGGACTGTGGCCTTTCTGAAGTCCACATAGATGACATCAGTGGCTCTTTCCTTGTCTACTGATGCAGTTACACCGTCATAAAAAGCAACAAAGTTGGTCAGGCAGGACCTGCCCTTGGTGAAGCCATGCTGGTTATCCCATATCATGTCCCTCTGTTCCATGTGCCTTAGCATATTTTCCAGGAAGATCTGCTCCATGATCTTTAGCAGCACTGAGGGGATCCTGGAGAAGTGGATTTGAACTTCTGGGAGAATTCTTCCAGCACCTCCATTAGCTTCTCCTCATCCCCTGGTGGGCTGTGGGTTCTTGCTAAGGGTAGGTGTGTAGGGACTGGTTGCCTGTCTGGAAGAAAGAAAGAAAGAAAAAATCTTAATAGGTTTATTTATCTACCTCTTCAAGCACAGAAGAGATTTTTCAGCTATGCTCTATACTAGTTATGTACATCTTCCAAACCAGAAATTAATTTCATTTGTTTCCTGGAACCAGAATAATTGGCCTTTCACACAGTATGACTCAGAGTGGTGAGTGAGATCTCATTTGCAGATGGATAAAGGAAGGCCTTGCTGTGGGGTTTACGCCTGCTCTCAGTCACTAGTTTGACTCCTGTTAGACCAGGAGCTTGTGACTATTCTTAAAGATAGAAGTTGCATTTTCTGCATCAGAAAGGGTTTTTCACTGTCTCCTGGGTAATGCTTCTAGTGCTACACAAATTTCTCAATTGGGACTCTGTAGTTTGGATTACTTTCTATCTTTAAAAGCTTACTTTCATCCTTAAAAATAAATGGATAAATTCTGCATGCCAAAGAACTTCTGCTAATTACTCAACTGCCACAAGTAATGTGCACACAATAAAGATGTTTGACCAAACTTGTTCAGTGTGATACTTTGGCTGGCTTTCCATACGTTGTTCTCCCCACTCTGTAAATGCAGCTGTACCACTGTGGATTTGAAGGGATTTTTTTCTCTCAAAAAGCATGGTATCTGGAGCTGAGGAACCTTATGGAAGTGCTCTTCAATGTCTACGAAACAACTGTGAGAGCACTAGTGCAGCACCGTTACTTTACTTATGAAGTCCAAGTTCTGCATTAACCAGCTGAGATGAGAGAATAATCTGTTCCAACAGTGGGCAGCAGATTTCTCTGAAAGCCTATCAGGCTTCTCAGGGGAGCAGAGACGTTTCATCTCTTTAGAGCAAATGTCATAACTGGCTGCACACACCACATAACCTCTGCTCGGGGAAACGCAAGGAGAGAGAAACAGGCAGAGGAACATTCCTTTCTCTGTCACTGAACATGGACTGCTTCCTAAGTGACGGGGGTGCTTCAAGAAGTTTGTGCTCAAGTTTGGGAACTGTGTGTGAAAGCTGAGCTCAGTATCGCAGAAAGGATGCTTCCAGACTTGGAAAGCAGGACCCTGTCAGACATTTTTTATTTATTTTGGCAGATGCAGAGAATTCTGGTTGTAGGAGTCATGTTCTTACCTTTTTTTTTTTTTTCCTCAGGAAAAAGAAATGCTGGCTCTAGTTTGCACTCAAAGGGAACAGAATAAAACGGAACAGAGGAAACGGGGGGAAGGTGTTACTGACTCAGGAAATGGCCGTCTAGGACCAGAAGGGTCTGTATTGACTCCAGCACATTAAACCCTTTACTAAAGGATCCAAAGACCTTACACTCTAACCTGTGGCACCCATAAGGCATTGGGGGAGAGAAAAAACTGTCTGACTCCATCTCTATGCAGTAGGCACACGACACAAAAATTCCCCTGCAATCTTAAGAGCAGTCATGCCAAAGTTCTCAGAAGTCATTACCTACAGCTGAAGAGCCAACGCATGTTTCCTGTTTACTAAGACCAGAGTTAGACCAAGGCCAAAAGCAAGGGACTGTTGGAATTAGGATCCAGAGCATGGATTCTTCTGAGAAGAAGTCAGGACCAGCAGGAGATGACAGGAGTACAAAAAAAAGGCAATTCTGGAGCTATAGAGTGGAATGACCAGCTGGGAGGTGCTGTTTCTGCATGCACCACATGAAGACATGCAAAAGGTCAGGTGAAGTATACCAACCCAGTGCAATGCCTGGGAGGGAACAGAAAGGACAAAGTGAACCCAGCTCAGAAAGTCCAAACTTTCTGCATGCTCCAACTAGAAACTCCAGTGAATTGGAATTTGACATCCAACACACAGTGTGGGGTGCCTGTAAGCAGTTATCCCAAGCTCTGCCTTCCTCCTAGTGGACTGACCTGCATCAGGACTGAAACATGCTTCCAGCTGCCTTCTCTCAGGTGCCTGCCACCTGTCTGAGAGAAGAGGCTCTGGCCTATTTCTTCCACTTAAATTCATTATGCTAGTAATGCCAAAAAAAAGCCACTGTGTTCTGATCTCTGCCTGGCTTCAGAGAAAGGGGGTGTTGGCAGTTTCACATGAGCATGGAGAGGTAGGAAGGAAGAACCTGTCAAAGCACAGCCAACCCCCAGCACTCTGTGAGAAGGCTGCTACTTTCCCAGCATCATAAAAGATGCAGTTTTGGCTGCTGTGATTTACCTTCCGTTGGCACAGTTCTGCAAACAGCCATCTTCACTTCAAACCAAGAAAACTTCCCTAAGGAAATGCTCTGAAGTCTCTGAGCTGATTTAGAGGACAACAGCAGGAACACAACAGCTTAACAGTCTTTCACAGGACTTTCTCTTTACTTTCTTAAGAGCTCACTTAAACTTTTAGTCTTGGGATAACTTTGAGAAACCCTTTACCCGTTGAAAATCAGCTGCCTGGTCCAGTCTCCATCCCTTTCCAGGCCAGATTAGGATGCTACAATTGCAGTTAGCAGTCTCCATTGACGTGCAATGACAGACTCACCTTGGAAGAAGAGGCCGCTGGGTAACTTTGCTGCCTCAGATGATACTGCCAACCACACCACAGTATCAGCTCCCTGCGCCTCTGTACGCAGGCTGTTCTTCATCTTCTGATAGAAGTCTGGCATCGACGACCTCACAGCTAGAGAGAGCAATGGGATGGTGGGCTACCATGCAAGGCTTTTATGATTAAAAAAAGTTATGCTTAGAATTGCCATTGTGAGTGTACAGTGAAGGGAAGGCTCAAAAATAATGAAAGTATTTCTCCATAGCCAGGCACACGGTGACCACGGTGGAATAGCGTTAAGCTGCCAGATGATCAAGCAATTGCTTGTTTGGATCAAATTGCACTAAGAAAATTAACAGGAGGTGAGAACAGGATTAGTGAGAGGTTTCTGATCCAATTCCAAAGAAGTTAAACATGGGGGAAATAGAAATACCAAATAAACAGGTATTCTGATAGATTTCAATTCTTATTTTCACATCCGTTTTAGGAAATTAATTGCAGCACAGTGTTTCAAAATTTTATGGTGAAACTAACTACATATTCGGTGTTTAAACACTGGATTATTTATATTTTATGTAACAGATGATGACTGAAGGCCTGTCTCCTGCAGCTGTTTATTTTTAGGGGATTGGGTAGCCCTTGAACTTTATGGCATAACATTAAAGATCGTTAGGTTTGGGAACGCAGCAACGATGTGCAAAATAAATATATTTTAAAGAAAAAGTAACACTAAGATTTGGACAGATTAATTTTCAAGCAAAAAGTAGATGGGTTTAAATGTCTCTATTGTAAGAAACAAATTTGGAAAACTGTGTCCCTGGGGAAAAAAAAAAAATCAGATATTGGATTGCTAGTCTGCAGCCCAAGCTGGGGTGTGAGGGGCTGAGAACATATTGCAGAACACAACCCGCATGCTGGCCCTCCTGCTGAGCCAGGCAGTAACGAACAGCTGTAGCTCAGACAGAGCTGTCTAGCCAAGCACACCACTTCTCCATGACTATAAATGTTTAGAGGAAGAGCAGAGGAACAAGGCATGCACACGATGCGTGCTTGTTTTTCCCGTGCATCCTTGAAGGCTTACAACATCTGCACACTGGTGCTCGCAGAGGCAGAAGCTGTCTCTATGTGTTTAACGGTCCTGTTGCAAATGTAATTTAGAGGTTAGCTTCAAGCACTGAGGCTTTTCTGTGCATTTGCATGGGGCTGGAATAATTTGCAGCCCTTTATTATTCTCCAGCTCCATGCAGATGGCAGACATTGTGCAGGATAGGACTACCAAGGGAGTACAAAACTACTCTAAGCACCAGTTCAGAGACAAGAAATGACTGCACCTGCTAGAGCAGTTTAGCAGAAAGTCTCTCTTCTGTTTGCTTTTAGGCTAGTCTAGAAAAAAAAGGGAGTTTGAGTGTCAAGCAAATGATACCTGGAGTGTCTGCCCAGCCCGGGTGCATAACAGAGAAATGGATGCTTCTGTGAGTTTTTGCCCACTGTTCTGTCAAGACAACTTGCTGTCTCTAGAATAGAGCAAGAACAGCCAGATTAGCATCAAGTCTGACATCCTCTCCACAGTGTTTGTTCCCAGGGAAGTAAACTATACCAAATGTGCAATATCATGGCACTTACGTATAGCAGAAATATATCCTTGCTCACCCACACTGGGCTTAGTGAGTAATTTTGGCAGAGACCATCATGATTACCATCATGATCACCATACCCACAAGCTTATTCTTAAAGGGGTTACACTGCTTTTACTCACCATTTCTGCTTGCTGCAGACTGCAAGGAAGAATCAAGCAAACAGAAAGGGATTGTCAGCTAAAGACAGTGTTCCCCACTGAAACTTGAATCAAACCAAATGAAAGTCATGTTCCCCCTGCCAAGGTGATATGCACCAAAAGTGCGTGACATCAACAGAAGATTATTGCCTGCATATCTCTGAACAGGTTGGATGCAATGGGAAAGCCACAGCAAACTTTATGTGTGTGTGTGTGTGTGTGTGTGTGAAGGCTTTGTGCAAAGCAGATGGCATGTCAGCATGCAAATAAGTGCTAGGCTTCGTTTTCAAAACCAGGGCTGTACCTTGTTTTGAGCATACACCATAGTTCCATCAAACGTCCCACTTCCTGATTGCAAGTCAGATATGTCTAGTTTTTGAACTAGCATGCCCCCAGAAGAGACAGTTACCTGCAAGCAAATGAATGAAAAACAAATGAAAAAGCAAACAACTCCCCAATGTCATTACTCATGCATGTGAATGAGTAATTCACATATAATTCCACATGTGAATCCCTGGGAGCAGGACTCTCCTGCCCATTCCCCGCTGCTTGTGCTCATGCTCATACATGGAGCTTACCTGGAGATACAGTGGAAGAATTACTTTTAAAAAGAAATGAACAATTGATTTTCATTCAAAATGGTGTCGACTCCATCAGGGAACTCTTTGTCTTTTTTTCCTTTCGAAGTGAAATTGGCAGAAAGAAAACAGCAAAACAGCACTATTTGTAGTTTATACCTTTAGCATTTAATATAAGCTAATTAGAAACAAGAGATACTATACAAAACTTAGGAAATTTCATGTTAAAAATGTACTTTCTGTCCTATTCTAAATTCCAAATACCAAAACCAGTAAAGGTTTTTAAGCCTATACTCCTGTTAGTATTTTGCACTACACTGCAGGAGATAACTAGCCCCAGGGAAACAAAAAAGGAAAGTTTCTAAAGGAAATATTTTACTCTGCTTTCCAATGAAGGGTTCAGAGCAGCAGGCAAGAACTGGAAGAGGGGGCTCATTGCTGGCAAAATCCAAGAGGATACTAGAGGTGCTCATGGAATTATAAATAATGCTGCATTGCTAACACAGGCAAAGAGATGCTGTCACAAATCACAGGAAAAGAATAGTTAAACACCACTTTCCAACAGCATCCCAAACTTACCACTCTGGCGTCAGCTTCTTTTTCTAGGAGGGGCAGCAGGGCAGTTGTCAGAACGTATGTACCTACAAGGCAGACAGACACCAACATGAACTCCTCTTTCCAAAAGCTTTTTTTTCTCCCTGCCCTCTATAACCAAATTCCCTTTATTTCTGGAACTTCATCTGAGCTTAATGATTCTGTTGCTGCGTTACTTACCCTATCCATCTTGTCTCAAAAGGCACATCAGTTTTTTTGCAGGCTTTTATGTCTATCTTACCTGTAAAAAAAAAAGGTTCCCTACATTCCAGCTGTGCCTCTGAAGGTTGCATGGCTCAGGTATGGATTTCTCTGGGGAATGAGGTAACACCAGCAAAGAAATAAGGAAGGTATTTCCACTCTGTGTGAACCATATGTACACATAGCTATGCTGGGCCATGAAGAAGAGAAACAAACCATGCTTCACAAGTGCATCCCTCCAAGTGGTTTTGTGGTGAGAAGGGCCAACTAGTCCAACTTCCCTGCACTGAACAGGAACACAACAGCTCCATCAGGTTGCCCAGGGAGAAAATACTCATATCGTGTGTCCAAGGCTGAGCTAGGTTTACTTGGAGAAACTCAACTGTGTATTTCCACACTTTGATCGTGTTCATTTAGCGTAATTTGTACAAACAGCACAAATATATTCCATTACAGCTGTTACTATAACCAGCAAAGTTTGTTATTCAGAGCAGTGCTCATCTGCTGGCATGTTTGGTTCAGACACACCTAGTGCTGCTTCACCCGTTCCAATGCAATGGAGGGATTTTTGTTTGTTTCTGTTTCTTACAAGAGACTTCTCTTACATCTTTTCCCCACTGAAAACTGTGTTTTAGAAGTTCCACTGAACTCCAGATAAGTCCAGCCCCACTCAGTCTAGCATTTCTGCATCAAGCACAACACTTCTCTTGTCTCTCCAGAAATGGCTTCAGTTCAACAGCTCCATCTCAGCGATAAACGTGTTTTTTTCCATGAGCCACCGAGGCCATGTTTTTCCCTACACATGAAGACTTCAGCATGTGTCTTTATAACCCCTCTTCCACAGAGGCGATGAGATCACCCAGTTAAAATACAGCGTGTTTATAAATATGCTAGCACAGCTAAATGCGTTACATGCCTGGTGAACAAACTGTTCGGCTCTCCCGTCAGTCACAACAGCCATCCTTTTCTCTGTAGCATCACTGGGACATCCATATGCAGATGATATATTTAAAACCCAAGCAGATTAAAATGAAGGCACAGCAGAGCAGTAAGAGCAGCCTGCCTGCAGCAGGAAACGCAAGCAAAGGAGCTGCCAGCAAGCACTGAGAGCCCATGTGTCCCCTGGGGACCACAGCCGGTGACATCATGAGGACAAGGCCATGGTGATAGCATCAGGGACTGCTGCAATTCACTACAAGCTGAGAGTCTGGATTAAATTCTGGTTTGCGATGGATTCTCCAAATGCAAAGTAACAGCACATCTTGGTTAAAGGCACTGCATTTCCTGAAGGAGAAAGCTGAGCTGCAGAGCACCAGCGATGGCAGTGCTTGGTTTTACTGTCCTGCAGATCGACACTTTCAAGAGGCTTCGGTTTTGTTTGTTAGCTCTAAATGTAATAGGATTGCCTCATTAATGCCAGGCTTTGTTTTGCTTTCCAGCTGGATGAGAGAAAAGTTCAATGCCAGTAATCCTGCTTATAGCAACTACAGCTTGTCAGAAGTTTATTTAAAACCACAAAGTAACTGCAGAGCCACTGTCTCCTCTGTTCCACGAGTTTATTAAGAACTCACTAAATCCCACACAGCCAGAGCATCAGACGTTTTGCCCACTGAACCATTTGCTCATGTACTTTGAGGCAGTGTGAAAAGACATGTTTCAATCCTGGTCCATCCTCCAGCAGCATTTCCTCTAAGGCCAGGTTGGATGGGGCCCTGGGCAGCCTGGTCTAGTATTAAATGTGGAGGTTGTTGGCCCTGCTTGTGGCGGGGGGGGGGGGGCGGGGGGGCAGGGGAGCCTGATGATCCTCGAGATCCCTTCCAACCCAAGCCTTGCTATGATTCTGTGATTCTCCAACGCACACAGATGTGTCAGGCATTAAAAGCAAAGCCCTTCTGCTTAGAAATACATCACCAACTGCTGACCCAGTCTTAAGTGTCCAGACACAAATTCCTTCGTATTTAAAAAAAATACACTTGAATATTATACATTCATGGGCTGATCTGTCAGGCTAAACAGCCTGGACAAGAAACTCAGTAATAAGAGATTAATGAGGCGTATTATTGGTTGGAATGCATCATTATCGATTGAAACCTCTGCATTTTTCCCCACGCAGAGCTGGCACATAGCTGGGGAGTCGTGTTCAAACCGACAGGAGTGGTGCTAAAGGCAGGCAGTGCAGGCTGTCACAGCCATGCACCGCGTGGCACAGACTGTGCCAAGCACTGCTGTACTGCAGCATGCCGTAATGCAGAAACAGATTTCTAAGGAAAAGGGTAAGCTGCAAATGAATGCTGCAAATGTCTTTACAAAAACATGAATTGCACGGGCAGTATAAAGATAAAGAAGAGAAAACTTAATATTTTTAGTACCCTTTTTCTTTTTCTGAGGAAAACCAAGATTCTAACTTGGTAGAAGAGACTACAATTCCCCTCCTTGCTTAAGGAGATCAAAGCAAGATTCAAATTATTTTTTTTGCTAATAATTGATTATTCATATCAACAAACTGGACATCTGTCTTTCGAAAATGAACACTGCAACACCATTCCTTTCAGTATTTGAAGGGAGCTTATAAGCAGGAAAGAGACAGACATTTACATAATCTAACAGTGATAGGATAAGGGAGAATGGCTTCAAATTAAAAGAGGGGAAAATTAGGTTAGATATTAGGAAGAATCTCATTACTGAATGGGCACAGCTGCCCAGAGAAACTTGTGGGTGCCCCATCCCTGGAGGCATTCAAGGCCAGGTTGGATGGGGCCCTAGGCAGCCTGAGCTGCTGGCTGGCACTGCCCATGGCAGGAGGATGGAACTGGATGGGCTTTAAGATCCCTTCCAACCCAAGCCAGTCTGTGATTCTGTGAACATTCTAGCAATGCCCTTGACACAAAAAATATTTTTGTCTGTTAAAAGAGAAAGCTCTTCCCCCACAGTTTAGCTAAAATAAGCATTCCAAATGTGATTAATGCTTGACTAGCACTGTATTCAGTCTCTAGATTATTTGAAGTCTTTTTCTTTGCTGTTTAAAAAGACCAAAAGGAACTCAAAGTGGCATGGAGGGTAAAATGACCAACAGCAATGCTCCTTGTACTGGAACAGCAATAAGCAGTGAGTATCCAGGCGATCCTGATCTTCCATTTTGGGATTCTGACAGAAACCAAACGAAACTTTTTCAGGTAGGTGAGGAAATGCCAGTACTGCTGAGAGTATTCTGCAGAAAGCATGCCCTTGTCTCTCAAATGGAGCTGCTCAGCCTCAATGCTGGCACGCAGAGTCCATTCCCCAGAGCCTGCCACTCCAACAGAGGAGGTGCAAAGAGCCCACTGGGTCATAAGGCAACTGGAATCAGGATGCCTGTGCCTGAGCAACTCACCTGAGCCAAGGCCATTTCCTGCACAGGTCTGCAGGGTGCTCGTGAAGAATTGCAGACTGCTTGGAATTACTCAGGCAGCATCCCCTTGTTTTTTGTAGTGAAATGGTACACACCACTTCCCTTTGAAAAGGAGTATTTGCAGAGCTGCAGAGGAGTCCAGCAAGATGAAACAGGAACTTGCTCAGAAGCAGCAGGAATGCAGAAGCAGGTAACTAAGCCTGTCACCCACGTGTCCAGGATTTCACATTGCCCTGACTGAACTCTGATGAGGTGAAGAGTCAAATAGAAAAGCCTATTGTACAAGCTGCAGCCCTGTTCCATGTACTGCGGTCTGACACAGAACTTGCTGGCCACATTTTCCTGAGTAAAAGAGGCTCCTGGGATTGTTGCATAATCCCTTTTAAAGATAAACATCCTCCCTCCACATTTGGTTTTCTTTGTAAAAATTCCTCTAAGTTTTATGTCTTAAAGCTGAGCTCACGTAATAGGAAATCATGTATAATAGCCTGTAATTCAAATCTTTCCTATAAGGATACAGCTATTCCACCACTACAAACCATTCAAACAACTGTGCCATGTGGTATGCAGTTTGCTCTGAAAGTAATGCTTCCTGTTTACTTCCATGGAAACTACAACAGATAAAAAAGAGCACAATAACACTATTTGATAGAGAAAAATCTCAGCTACAAAACACTATTTGTCAACAGTCACCATCATTAGCTGTGCATTTTCTCCAGCAAGAGCCTGCATGCCACGCTTGTAAAATCTGCACCAACAGAAGTGACCCACTGTTTCACAGCTGCTAGGGCACGGTTGTTACTTTGCTCCTGAAGTCCATCTTTCTCTCATCTGAAGTCAGAGGGAGCCAAATCTGAACTATCAGAAGGAGTGGTACATCAGTCAAGCCAAGACTGGCAATATGTGGGTCTTAAAGTCGCTACACGGCCTGGCATTACTGTGTTACAAAAGAAAGGTTTTCTTCTTCTCTGTCCTGACTCTGCAAGTTTGAGCCTTCAGCTTAGTCAGTGTCATGAAACACTGACTGACCAGAGTTGATGGTTTGTCCAGGTCCCGGGAAATCCAGAGGGATCACCCATTTCCTACCCCAAAAGACAGTGCACATCACTTTATCTGCTGAGGACTGCTTCTTGAACTTTTTCTTCAATGGGGAATTCACATGTCAGTGCTCTATGGACTGCTGTTCTGACACCACGTCTTGTCACTGGTAATGATGTGATCCAGGAAACTCACTTTCAGTCTCATATTGGTTTGATAGGTCCTGACAAACTTGCATACGCTGTTTTATCTGTTCCCATGTGAGCATCTGTGGGACCCATCTGGTGCTAACTTTGCAATATTCCAATGTTGCCACCATCATTTCCAATACACGAAGCTGATATTCAGCTCTGTGCACAGTTCAGTGGTCATAATCCATTGATTCATGCAGATGAGCTGATACAGGTGCTCTTCATTGTGTGGTGTGACAGCAGTGCGTGACTGTCCAGAATGTGACTTGCCTTTCACATCTCTGTTGCCATTGCTGAAATGCACCACCCATCGTCTCACTGTGCTCACACCCACTGTTTGGTCTCCACAAACATTCAGCAAGTGTCAGTGAATGTCAGTGGGTGCCATTTCTTTTACAGTGGCACATACACACTCCCATATCAGACACCTTTTCGTCAGACTTCCCTTCTGCTGCCACCTGCTGCACAGCAACAAAATGTAATGGAATATGGGAAGCTTCAACCTCTACTGCCATACCACCAACATCCACCTCTGATATTGTGGGCCAACATAATAACATAGTAGGCATCACTTCCAGAGCAGCCTTCATCAATAGTGTGGTTTGTCAGTCTGTGCATTACACGTGGTAATTCCACTGAAGCAATGAGTATGGCACTTAAATAGAAAATGCTTTGTTCAGGCACACTTCTTCCCAAGTGCTGATAAAAAAAATAAAATAAAAATAAACTAAAATAAAATTGAATCACCATGTGTTGTGTTGTGCAATTTCTCCACTTGCTCTGAGATCTTCTCAATTGAGTTGAGTAATTTCATATTGTGCTCTAATTAATAACACCCATTTGTAACTCCATACAGTGAATTCCTCTGTCAAACTGTATGAGCAGTAATGCAGCGTTTCACAATCACACAGAGAAACCACACTGATGGAAGCGTAGGAAATGAGGAGCTGTGAGGGAAGTAAACATACAAATCATACACAAAGTTGTTCAAAAAAATGTAACAAAAATCAGCTGGGCTGCTTCACAAATATCCAAATAAACTCAGGCCATGTTTCACATGAGCTGAAGTAGAAGCTGAGGGAACTGTGGAAAACTCTTGCTAGGTCTTGCCGAAAGGTAGCTCTGCACTTTCTTCTAATAGTTAATTCACCTCACTATCTCTACAACAGCATCACCAAAATGAAAGCTATCTCCCTGCAATGGGCTGAAGGCTACAGTGAATCAGACAGGGTCTTTCCACACAAGGTTACAAATCCTTCTGCAACAGAACTTGAAGTTTAAGCAAAACACAGAACAGCCCTAACAGAAAATAAAACTAACACTGTAAAGGCAGATTGCCAAAATGCTGGTGTTGGAACTTACATTTAGCCTGCTAAAATAAGGAAGAATCCTCAAGATTCGTATAGTTCCAAGTTGGAAATCAGCAAGATGCCACATATAGTGATAGTACAAGAATACATACCTATATCTGCTTTACAGATTTTAATTGACCCCCAAACCTATACTTTACATTGACTTATAAAGAAAATCATTGTTTCAGCAGAAGTAATACTGTAAAGCCACTACCTGTTTGTAACATCAAATTAATTCATGATGCAATTATTGTAGGCCCAAGTGTGTCAGTGGATTCTACAATAGTTTTTGCTTGATGTTCTGTCTGGCAATTAGTGGTAAATTGTTGGTGAGGTTTCTAATCTGCTAACATCCAGATAAGGGCAGGCAGCCAGCACTACATTCAGTGGAGTTTTCCATCTTACTGAGCCCTGCAGTATTATTAGGAACAGTGCTATTTCAACTGTGAAAAAAAAAAGTGGGAACAAAGTTTTATAATACAGATTTCAATGGCTTGCTCATCTGGTAGAAATGAGTTAAATAATTGGCTTGCTTTTCCTGTGTCCAAGGCTTAAAAGAAAGGAGAAAATAAAAAAGCACAAGCTGACATTCTTTCTTGACCTGGTTATCTTTTCAAGCCTTCAATTTATACAGTTTCAAGTGAGAGACATCCCTGAGCCTGTTTCCTGAGTATCAGATCAGGAATGAGGATTTTAGTGCGCCGTCTCTGAGGGGCAATTCCACCACACTAGGCAATAACTGAGAGTGCATGGGAAGAGCTAATGAACATGAAAGACAAAACAAAGGTCCACATTTCCCTTGAATTACAAAGCTCAGCTCAATAAAGCTTCCTCTGTGTCCTGGGAAACCAGAATTCAGTACAGCTAGTAGATTTACAACTACATCTAACTTCACCTTTTTTTTTTATAGCACCTCTCATCTCTCTGTCTCAAAACTCAGTAAAAGTAAATTGGTATCACAGGCTCCTTCACATAAGTAAGGCTGTCTGCAAAGATTGACTTCATGGCAGAGCAGCAGCTGCCATCCAAGCTGCCTGACCTCCAACTAGTTCAGAAACAGTCTGACAGGCAATGCTGGCTCATACGAGACCCAGTTACGTATGGTTTATGTGGAGGGAAGAGACTGAAAAATATTCAGTCATTGTCATAGATGGGCTGCGCATCTTATTTCTTATGGCCCTAACATCTTATTTCCCCTGGCTCTACCCCTTCTTGCTCACAGAGTAACTGTATACAGCTTTATTATTGCAACATGAGAGCACAGGAGGTTTCATTAGACTGAGAAAGTCACACTCAGTGGGAGCACCACTTATTTACCTCTGAGTGTGTTTTAGCATCCCCTTGCCTGTTAAGTAGCAATAAAATGTAATGGATATGCTACTTCTCCATGGCAAGCAAGAAGATGTGTTGAGTAAAAGGGAAGTGAAGAGGACAATGAAACAGAGAAAACAGGTACTCTTTCAGCTCCATTTCTAGTGCTTCAAAAGGAACTGATTTCTGTTGCTTCCACTTGTCTACCAACACTGATAGTTATTGGCTTTTTTTTTCTTCCCAAAATGACTGAATACTGTTGGTTTGAATGGTCTTTGTTAGGAGTGGGAGAACTTACAAGCTGGAACCATCAACCCGCAGCTGACCTTTTCATACACTTCTCCCACCTGTCTAATTGTAGAATCACAGAATCATGGAATGGTTTATGTTGGAAGGAACCTTAAAGGCCATCCATTTCCAACCCAACATGGGCAGTGCCACGCAGCAGCTCAGGCTGCACACAGCCCCATCTAACCTGCTATAGTTGGCCTTTGGGCTCTTGCACACTGATTGCCTCCAGGGATGGGGCACCCACAGCTTCTCTGGGCAGCTGTGCCAGGGCCTCACCACCCTCATAGTGAGGAATTACTTCCTAACATCTAACCTAAATCTCCCCTCTTTTAATTTAAAGCCATTGCCCTTTGTCCTGTAACTATCAGACCATATAAAAAATCATTCCCTCTCCTGCTTGGAAGCTCCCTTTAAGTACTGGAAGGCCACAATGTGGTTTCCCACAGCCTTCTCTTCTCCAGGCTGAACAAGCCCAACTCCCTTAATCTTTCTTCATAGAAGAGGTGCTCCAGCCCTCTGATCATCTTCATGGCCCCCCCATGGACCTGCTGGCCTCATGAGGTCAGAGCAGAGGACAATCCCCTCCCTCTCCCTGCTGCCTCCCTTCTGTTGATGCAGCCCAGGATACAGTTGGCCTTCTGGGCTGTAAGTGCACACTGCTGGCTCATGTCTAGCTTTTTGTATTTCAGGACCCCCAAGTCTTTTTCCACAGGGCTGAAACACCGGAGAGGTCTTTGTACCTCCTAATGCAGTGAACTGTTCTCAATTAGCCAGTCAGTGGTGTTTCACGTTCAGGGAGGTTTATTTTTTATTTTAACCAGTACTATTATTATTTTTTTTTTTTTTTTTTACATATTCATCTTAGCTATCAGAGGGCTTATGCATTCATTTTTGCCCACTCTCTCCAAGAAAGGATCATCAATTAGAACTGAACTCTAACACCCATTATGCGAAATATCTGAAAACACACTAATAAGTCAGTCAAGAGGAAAATACCCACAGCCTGGATTTAAAAGCTTCAGAGCATTTTAGACACCTAAATGAGCAATCCTAGAGCTTATGTAAATGTTAATCAGACACAGAACTAACAGACTACGCTCTGTATTTAAAGCATTTTATAGCTAATTCTTGCATTCTTAGATAGCTGCAACCTACACATTCCATTATTAGACCTGAGCTAAGATTCAGGGTTGAAACAAACAGTCAAAGAAAGATGAAAGGAACACTCTGCATGTGAAGTTCTGGGGGAAAAAATAAAAGTGTTAATAATGTTCTTATTCTACAGAAATCAGGCAATCACAAGTTCTTGCTTCTATGCTGCTAACAAGAGAGGGACCACTGCAGATGTTCAAAACAGGCCAGGCTTCAGTTTTTCTGAGGATAAAAGCAGGGAGGGGAATTCAGTTTGTCCTCTCTGATTACATCCTGGTTTATAGCCAACCTATATACCTGCCAAGTCTAACGTAGCCATGGTTTTCTCTGGGAATCTGTAACAGATAGTTACTGAGAAGTAACTCGGGACATGCTTTTAGTTACTGAGAAATAACTTCTCCAAAGTAAAGCATGCCCAAAGGCACACAGTACTCAGGGAAATGGCTTAACACAGCATCTGCTCTGACACGCATTTTTCCAGACTACTTTCTACTACTGTGCCTCTGACAGGAATGATTTATTATCTCATCTCTGACTTTGAAGCGAAACACCTGCACTCTTGATAGCATTGGTCCCCCATGCATGCCTGATGTGCAAGCACAGAAGTGTTCCCTTGCACAAACAGTCCCTTCCACATCATCCAAGTCCCACACTATTCTAAAGCTTCAAAAGACAATCCTTTCTGTTACAAAGAGAACCAGCCCAGGCAGACAATCCACTCCTTCTCTGAACTCTGCAGAAGTTGGACAGCAGAAAATGACTTACCTGCCTCATCTGCTCAAATGTGCAGCCACCTCCCTGACCTTCTTATACACTCAAGCAGCAAGTGACACATAAATGACTAAAGAAGATCTATACATAACACTGACAGAAGATAATACAGGCACTTTCCTAGTTCAGCACAATCATAATTCAGCTTCCTCTACCATATTCGTGCAGCTTTATCCTGCTGTAGATTTCTAGTGAGGCTGATTTACAGCTGGGAAAGCAGAACTTGCTGCTTCCACTTGTGTGATAAAATCTGATTCAAGTGATGTACTCACACAGCTCCCCACCAATTCATTTCCCCAGTGCTTAAAACTACACATATACATGCTTTCATGTTCAAACTGTTGTATTTGCTTCACTCTGCTTCTCTCCAGATGAACTGCATCTTTGCACATTGCTGAACTTTTGTCTGAAAGACAACAAGGGGGATACATTTCTCATGTTGAAATTCTACTTCTACAGCCAGGGAAATTTGATGGCAAAGTAAAACTCATTTTGAATTCTGGCCGCAAGAAACAGAATGCTACTACAAGATTGCAGAAACAGAAACTGTGCCTTTATACTTGAATTTTTAATTGTCACTTTAATGCAGTCAGACTTGCAGAAAAACAATGTGTGTGTGCAATATCAGCTAAGCACAAGATAATTCTACCCTAAAATGTTCAGAAGTAAATAGGAGTTAAGGAAGCTATGCAAAACAAAGCTAAGAATTAAACCAAACAAGGGTTCCCAGGCTCTGAATGCTTAGCTCTGTCGATGCCCCATCTTTACAGCCTAAGGTTCCCCTCTTCCTCATCCCAGATATTGATAATCAGGAGGAAAACAGAGAAACAAAACACCACAGCTCCTTTTTAATGGCCACTTCTGAGTATGTTAAAAACAGTCCCTTTGTATAGCCACATACTTGTGTGAAGGGAAAAGAGAGTAACAGGACAGCAGCATGCAACACACCTCTCCTTGCAAGAGGTGCAGCCTTCAACCCTTCGTACATCAGTGGCAGCACACAGCTCTTCTCACTGTTGGCTTCCTGTGTGTTCACATCTTTTCCATGGCTCTTATGGAGGAGCCTTTCCCTTTGCTCACCGTCTTCTCTGCTTGTCCTCACCTCTTTCTTCCTTGTTTCCCCTAATTTAACCCTCTTGTGCCCCCACCATTCATCAGATACGCCCCGTATATCTGGGGTGTGAAGGACTACCCAGAACTTCTCATTCACTTGACTAGGAGTTGTGTCTGTTTGAGAATGCCCAAGGCACTATAGAAGGTACAGCTTTCCTATATAATGTGCCTCCACCACGTGCAGTAGGACTGCTCAGGCCTACTGAAACATACAAATGTGCTCTAAACAAGCCACAGGAGCTTGGATTACAGGACTACACAGACTATCATTAGCAGCACTGCTTGGAACAAAGCTTCCTATCACATTTCAGAAGCAGTTTAATTAAATCTTATCTGCATTTGTTCACTGCTGCTACAATAAATAAAGGTACTGATACGACAAAAGCTGAAAAATGGAGAAATTCAAATAGGACACTCCACACAAGCTGCAATATTTCTTCTTTTACCTTCATACTTCTTCCCTGGCATAGCAATAATACAATCCCTCTTTGAGCAGAAAGAGCCCAGCTGTAAACACTTCAAGCATAAGTATCATTGTTCAGAATTAGGCCCCCAATACTCACCCAAGGTATTTGTTGCAAAGTTTTTTTCAAGTCCATTTTCAGTTAACTCTCTGTTGTTCACCATACACCCTGCATTGTTAATCTGTAAAACAATTCCTGTAAACAAAAACAATCTAGGCAAATGTCTACAAACAAAAGCAAACATACAGGCAAATGATGATAGTTTGACTTTTTTTGGCATAATGCTAAAAACTGTTTCTATAAATCACACTATTCCAAGTCAATTTACTGCTACAAATGTTTTTCACAGAAGAAAGGATCTTCAGAGAAATGGATTGGTACTAAAAGCCAACCATCTTAGTGCCTAACTCCATGTTTTAAAATCTCATCTCACAGAAGTAATATGCAGGTTGCAGAGCACGGATATTAGGACAAATAAGCAGTGTAGTACGTTAATCTCATCTGAGAGATCCCATTGATGCTACATGATGATGTACTCTCCATTAGACATTCCTCTACTAGGGAAAATTCACTTTCTATAGCACCTCTCACGTAGAGCCAAGCTGAGAGATTTGGGGCTTTTCAGCCTCGAGATGAGAAGGCTTCAAGGAGTACAAGAAGTAAAGGCTTTTAGTTAAAAGAGGGGAAATTTAGGTTAGATATTAGGAAAAAAGTCTTCACTGTGAGGGTGGTAAGGAACTGAAACAGGCTTCCCAAAGAAGCTGTGGATGCCCCTTTCATGGAAGTGAGGCCAGGCTGGATGGAGCCCTGGGCAGCCTCTTCTAGTGGAAGGTGTCCTGCCAATGGCAGGGTGGGTTGGACGACATGGGGGAGGCATCGTTCTCTGCCATATTTTTGTTTAGAGAAATATGCATAGCCTGCATAAGCAACCTGAAGGCCACAGAGTTATCAGTAATAAAAGCCAGATAGAAAATCTGCAGTGAGAACTTCAAAAGATGCAACTAAAAAATTACTGCACTTCTTGCTTTTTTGTATTATATCTGTGTATGAACTGAGAATGGACAAAAGCAAATGGACCATGGAAACTTCTGTAGCAGTACTCAGAGAACATTAAGGAGAGAACTGCAAAATCTGGACTATCTGTTGGCTAAGTTCAGAGGACAGGCATTCCAAAGATAGACACATGATTTAAGTATGCAAACTTACCAACACATTCAATTTATGTTCAGTTTTGAACTTTTCAGCAAACTTCCAGATTTCTTTGGGGTTAGAAATATCCACAATATGCAAGAAGATATTCTAAATGAAGAAAAGTAAGTTACAATCAACATGGATAGTGAATAGGTCCTGCTCACTGTTAAGGCCTGACTAGTTGAAAAGCTATTCTAGTCATATGAAAAAATATTATCTCCAGAACATATCTGAAACGCTTATGGCTAAGAAGCAAAATTGGGACATTAAAATATTTTCCTAGGAACATCTTTTGTCATTTGCTCCTGAGCCATGACCTTCTAACGTTTAATGCATGCTTGAAGGGACCCCAGCTTTCATCTCTGTCTGGCAATCTGGCACAGAAAGTCTATCTGTTTCATACACAGCAAGGTAAAACCCAGTCAACAGTCAGGTTTGCAATTTATGTGCCACAGTAACAAGGCTGTAGACCTCAGCCTTCTCTTCTTAACACTGAGTGAAACCAACGCTTTCAACCTCTTCTCCACACACATCTTAGTTCCTTTGTAACTTTAGCAGTCTGGCCTTGCTCTAAGACAAAAAGATTTCCTTGTTCCAGGAGGCTCAAACTGGATGTAGGTGTCCTGCTGTGGTCTCACAAGGGCTCAGCACTTCTCTCAACCTGCTGGCTACACTTGGTCATTCAGCCCAGGGTGCATTTGGTCTTCCTTGCCTCAGGGCACACTGCTTGCTCAGGGTCATGGCATCAACCCCAAGCCCTTTTCTGTAGACCTATTCTCCAGTCAGTCCCAGGCCATCTATTCTGTGGGATTACTGCAACCCTGGGCAGGACTGCTCTTGATGAACTTGATGAGGTTCATTTCTGTCCATTTTCCCACCTGTTAAGCTTCTCTGAATAGCACCTTTACTCTCCAGCTCTCCACAAATTGAAGCTATCTGCAATCTGACAAAGATTATACTTGATCTATTTGTCCAGACTGTCAGTAGAGGCATTAAACTTGCTCCAGTATTGAGCTATGAGGGGTGCAACTAATAACTGCTCATCAGATCAGCTCTGTATTGTTGACTGCTACTTTCTGAGCATAATAGCCCAAGCAGTTTTCTACCTGTCTTACTGTTCACCGGATCAAACCACATTAGCAAGTGACAAATCTCTCAAGACATCAAGTCAAGACAGCAGGCGGATGCCTCCATCCCCAACAGGAGAGAGCCTCCAGCCATTTTCACCCACCCTTCCTCCTGGTGCCAGCAATGGTTCAGGCTCAGCTGGCTTCAAATCCTCCCCTGACAGAGTTTTTTCTTCCCCATCTGTTACCATGGCACTATACCTATGCTGTAAATGAACACCTGCAGGCTGAGAACAATCCTGCCTTCTACTGGTGTTCACAAATGCCCAGTCTTCCCCATCTTAGGAATCTCCATCCATTTACTTGAAGATAGGCCCTAGCTTTCCATCCTTCCAGGTGAGTGGGGTTTGTGCTCTTCTGCTCTTTGCAAAGACCCCGTCCACCTCCTGTTTCCTCCCCCTAAGGCTATGCAGCTTGCTCCACGTCCAGCAGATGCTTCATCTGGCAGCCCAGCACCTTGGCCACAGCAGAGCCCAACTGATGAGGACCCCATTGTGCTCTGCCCCAGGCTCAGGAAGAAGAGCCAGTCACTCCCTGCAGCACAGCACCCACGTATCATTCCTCTGGAGCAGGGCAGAAGAGCACACCTTTAAGTACATCGCTGTGCCCATGCCACTATTTTTAAGCAGTGTTGTGTGCCTTCTGCAACCTCTTTCCACACTAAGTGCTGCATGAATCACCATGTCCCTTTCAGTCGACCCTTGCTTTGAAATGCTATGGGCAGGGATGTGAACACAGTAAAATAAAAGAGGAAAAGCTTGACATGAGAGCAAAGTTATAATCTTCCAACCCACTAAATCTAAAACATTTCCTCTCTCCAAAACATCTAAAGCCTTTTAGTACTTGTTAAAGGCAATTCTCTGCTTTTGTAAATGTCTGCTCTAGCTAGTATAAGCAGAGTAGCATTTATCAGCATACAGAAGGCACTGCAAATCCTACTCTTCTCCTGCACAGTGTTTAGTCTTGAAGACATACCATGGACAGTCTTATGACGTACGCAAGGAAAGGAACTTCCAAGATAGTTATGCAGAGGATGTGTTCCCATGCAAAGAAACAAATAATCATTAAAAAACCTCCTCTTTTTTCATACTGTTCCTTTACTACTCATTACACAAGCAAAAGAGATAAGCGAAGAAGCTGGGAAAATTATAAGGCATCATTCCCAATCTACAATTCTGCTTCCTTGAAGATAAAAACACTTGTCTTCTCTTTAGCCTCTGGATTTCAGCTCCTCATTTGAAGCAGCTCAGAATTTTCTCATCATAATGCTCATTTCTAAACAAAAAACTTGACACTTCTGTAGGTTCTAAGCAGATACCTCTCTAAGAGCCTTCTACTTTTAGAGCTACTGCAATTAACTACTGCAACAGAAGAGCAGGAGATTTGGGGGCAGATGTTCAATATTACAAGTGATTTCAGAGACTGAAAAAGAATCTGTTGAAGACTGTCACACTGGCTCCGAAAAGGAACTTACAGATCTGTTCCCTATAAAAGTCCTTCATGGTAGCAAAGTCATTCTCAAGGTGAGATCTAATCTCCATGAGTAGATCTAATTAGAAAATCAGGAGACCTTCCTAGGTCCCAGTTTAAGGTGCAAGTGCCTGCCAAATAGTAACTCATCTCAGCATTGAACCCCAGCATGTTTTGCTGTGGTAACTGGAAACAAATCTCTGGCACGTATTACAACAGGATTTCTGTCCAGATAATCAGGAAGAGCAAGTTAGGTCTGCTTGTAACTTGTCAAGTTGCAGATAAAGTATTTTATTATCCCTCTGGATTGCTTCTGAATGGCTACTTAGAAAGAAGGATGTTCTTGTGGACTTCTTATAAAAATGACTCTTTCCAGTGCAGGGCCACTTGTACAGCTCATCTAACACTTTAACAAATGCTCCTTTCCATACAAGTGCACAGGACCCCTGGTCACACAGAAGTTCTACTGTGCACTCATGTTCTTTAATGACTAGAGAAACTACAGGTTTGTAGTCTACCAAAACTCAGTATGCAGTAGATGTGCTGCATTTAAAGGAAGAATACTATGTGCCTTGAGTTTTGTTTCACAAATGCTAGAACACAGAACATGAAGGAACCCTCAGAGGTCATGAAACTCACCCCTCTGCCCAGGCTGTCTGACTGCAGCTACAGAAGAAAGTAACACTTCTAATCACCGGTTCTTTCACAACTGTATCTTACTATAGTCAGGGGATCATGCTTCTCTAGACAGTTGGAGAGCATTTCTACAAGGACTGATCTAATTCACCTCCATTAAAGAGCAGAAGTGCCACGCTTGGGAGCTGAAACTAAAGAGCACAAATTATTCAGTAAGGTATCTCTAACCATAAGAAGTCTTCACAATGTTTGACACCCATTAAATACTACTACTGGAATCAAAATACTGTGTTTAAGAGCCAAGGCCCTGCTTAAAACGAAGACAGATCTTCATCCAATGTACAAAGATACTGGCTCCACTTCTCCACAAGCACATCCTCTAGAATAATTACCAAAGCAACACTGACAGCTACGGAGGTGTACTGTAGATTGATATATGCAGAAGCAAAAAGAATCTCTAACAGAAAGCAGGAGATCAGGAAAAGATACTGTAAGAAAAAGAGATTGGAAAGTCTATAAGAATAAAATGAGGACTACATACGTGAAGCAGGAAAGACATCCTTTGCAAATCAAGAGCATGTTATTCAGGTTCAGAAAACCTCCAACTCCACAAATGTTGTCGCAAGAGTGTTGCAATGAATTAACTTTTAAAATCCTCAGCAATGTAGTAAGGAAAAGTAGGTTGGACATCACAAAACATAACAACAAACTTACCTGATTGCCAGTTTCTGTCACTATTTCTCCTTTGGCGTCCTCAGCTCGTTCCTTATTGCGGCAAACCAGGTGAACCGTGCCACCTCGTGGATTTTAACAAGAAACATATTTGACAATTAATTACTAAATATGTCAGGGGGACATCAGCAAAGAGAAAGAGCCAGAAAGTAGCTTCCAATTTGCAGTTCTTCTTTGGGGTTAGTTTTTGATACAAATTAGAAGGAATGAGAAACCTCCTGTGACTGCTTCCCATCTGTGAGAAATCTGTAGCGTGCCAGTAGCAGTGGCCACCCTGGAATACTGTGGGGATTTCCCAGCAGACAGAGCACTCCTGGGCTGTGTACATTCCACAGTCCCATTGCTCTGCTGTCAAGAGCTGAACAGTGGCTTTTCGTAGCTGTGGTCTGTGGAGGACCCAGGGCTCCCACAACATTGATGAAGAGCTGGGAAAAAGGTGCAAGTCAAAGCCACAGCACTTCACAGTCCCACGTTCAGCAGCTTTAGTCCCACCTAGGGACCAGTGCTCCCAGAAGACCCAGAGCAACGGGCCCATGGGAGCTGGTGCTCAGCAGTACAGAGTGGGGCCCAGCCAGCACCCGGGCATGCAGCACATGCCCTCACCGGCTCTGACCTTGAATGTTATGGACACTGATTTCATAGACAAGGAGGTTTTGATGTTCCTCATCCTGGAACTGGGGTTGGACCGGATTCAGGAGCTGCCAGAGCTGTTCTTGGGACAGAACAAGTTTGACTTCATTTCAGACTTTGTTAGCAAACAGCAACCCATTGCCATCAGCTGTTGAGGGGCTTTGAGCTCCTCCTTGTGTCTTAGTGGTTTTCAGTTTGTTTCTAACTTCCTTCTCCACCCACCATTCTCCTCCCTTCCCCTGCCTTCCTTGTCCTGGATTCCTAACCTCCCTAAAGAGACAATCATTGGACACTGGCTTGCAATAGATTGCTGTGCTACCTAGTAAACCAGACACCAAGAATTTAGGCACGGTCTATCAAAGGACAACAGTCTATTAAAAATGTTTCAACAGAAAGCTCAGGACACAATAAGCAGATGTACAGCAAAACATGCTAGGGTCCCCAGGCAAGGAACCACGGGCACAAACTGCAGCCTGGAAGGTTCAGGACAGACATTAAGAAAGAAGCTGTCATGAGGAGATAGATCAGCCCAGCCCTGCCCTGAGAGGTGGTAGAATTTCAATAGAATGGAAATTAGGGGCTTTCAAGATCAAGCTAGGCAAAGCAGTGACCAAATTGGTTTAGTGATGGCAAAAGTCCCGCTTCAAATGGGATGCTGGACAAGATGACCTCTAGGTACCTTCCAACCACTTTTTCTACAGAACAAATACTCAGGACAAGGGTCTTCTCCAAGGACTGGATATGTATCATGCCCTAATAGCACAGCGACAGTAAAGAGAACCTTCAAAATCAGCACTGAAATATAAGCAGACATCACTGTTATTCTTATGGTTTGCATTCCTTAATCATTACAAGAAATTTGTTAATCTCAGTTACAAGAACATATTGTATTGTACTCCTTAGTTCAGTTTACTGTTAAATGTGTTTTAGGGGTTCCTAGCAGCCCAATGCTAGAAGGCTTAAGAAATGTAATCCCAAAGGAATTCTGATGAAAGCAATTAGTACCCAAATGCAAGACATCAGAACTATTCCAGGGATGGAGTAGTCACATACCCATGTGCTGCAGAGCCTACTTAGGGCTCTGAATGTGCAATTGTGTCTGAGAGTTTTTCCACTGACTACAATTGGAGCAAGCATACTGGGCATGCAGCTGAAGCAGGCAACAAGCCTTGAGATTTTTTGTGCTATGTATGCACTGTGCATGGGAGGGACCCTGCATAATCAGGCACTAAGCATATACAGATCAGAATGAAAGACAATTTTTGCTTCAGTGAGACTAGATTTCATGAGTGAAAGGACAGACAAGTATCAGAACATGCAGTTTCCAATGCTCATCTGTCAAGCCATTCTTTCAGTGACTGTAGGCTTCGCTGCACAAAGGAGGGCTTTAATGAGAGATCTTAAGGCAGTTGAGGATTTGCAGATGTTTTAAGAGCTCTTCCCAAAGCACAAGAGACTGCACAAGCACTGTACTTGTATGAAAAAAAAATACACAGAGGAGCTAGCTGCCCTTCAGCTGATTGGAAACATGGTATGGTCCCAAAGGTGGATTTGAAGGGCTCTGAATATGAATGTTTCCTTGCTGCCCAGAAGAGATGGGTGCAAACCATGGGCTAGGAAAGGCCCATCATACGAAAGACATATTTAAATATGTCTTTCATGGTAAAGACCTAGAATTATCTGAATTTAAACAACACATGGGACTGAGAAAAACCTGCATCAAACCTGAACTGCAGCTCACAAGATATATAGGAAAGCCCACATCTGCAGTACGCATAGTACTGGCTGTGGCTGGCATGGCATTAATTTTTTTCATAGTGCTCATATGATGCTGTGCTTTAGATTTGTGAGTAAAACAATGCTAGTAACACACTATTTTTTATCCTCTGCTGAACAGCACTTGCACAGTGCCAAGGCCTTGTCTCTCACTTTAGCCTTTCAGTGAATAGATCTGAGGGTGCGCAAGAGGTTGGGTGGGGACACAGCTGGGACAGCTGACCACAGCTGAACAAAGAGATATTCCATGCACATATCATCATGCTCAGTAATAAAGAGGAAGAGAGGGGGCTTTAGGAGTTAGCCATCTCTTGCTCAGGAACTGGCTGGGCATCAGTCTACTCATGGGAGTTAGTGAGCGATTGCTTTTGCATCACTTGTTTCATTTTCTTTGTCTCTTATTTAACTTCTCCATCGTGCACTAAACTTTTTTTTTATTGTATCTGGACTCACAAGTTTTCACACTTTTATTCTTCTTCTCCTCTTCCCTCACCCTACTGCTGGTGGAACAGGAAAGTGTGCAAACTGTGCGGCATTTTGCTGCCTGCCAAGGTTAGCCCACTACACCAACATGACACTGACTCAGAAAAGAGCTGAACTCAGGCTACAGAAGATGTAATCAAGACTGCCATAACTTACAAGGATACAATGTGCACGCAGATGAAGCCAATGTAGCTGGTTATTTGTTTGCTGAGTATAATTTCTTGCTTTCTTGTTGCAACGCACTTCAAGAGATTCAACTAGAAGTGAGTCCCAGTAGCTGACATGGAGTTTCAGAGCAACACATACAAGAATGGGATCAGGAATTTCTTCCTGACTTAAATGATTAAGTCAATTTAACTTCATATGCACAACCATGCCCTAGAAAAGTATCAGGCAAGAAGTCTGAGTCTAAAGTTATTCTTTGAGCTCAAATTTAGATGTAATGACCAAATCCTATGCACCAGTTCAATCTGATATGCAGGACTGGAGAGATAATTGTCCCTCTGTACTCTGCACTGGTGAGGCCACACTTCAAGTACTGTGTTCCGTTTGCAGTCCCTCACTACAAGAAAGATACTGAGGCCCTGGAATGTGTCCCAAAGAAGGGTAACAAAGCTGAGAACAGTCTGGAGCACAAATCTTATGGAGAGTGGCTGAGGGAACTGGAATTGTTAGACTGGACAAAAGGTGGCTCGGGGGAGACCTTATCACTCTCTACAATTACCTGAAGGGAGGTTGTACCAAAGCAGGGGTCAGCCTCTTCTCCCAGGTAACTAGTGACAGCACAGGAGGTAATGGCTTTAAGTTGCTCTAGGAGAGATTCCAGTTGGATATTAGGGAAAAAAGAGTGGTCATGTACTGGAACAAGCTGCCCATACCTGGAATCATTTGAGAAAAGCGTAGATGAAGCATCGGGCGTCATGGTTTAGTGAGTATGCTGGTGATGGGTTGACAGGTGGACTTGATCATTTTAGTGATCTTTTTTAGCCTAAATAACTCTAAGCAACATCTGGTGGGCAGCTCCATTTGTAAGCAGAAGAGTCACCAGGCAAAGCAATAAATTTATGATGCATAATGACTGTAGCAGGAACCTGAGATCAATCATAAACTGGTATTGAGGGGGATCTTTAAGTCAAAGGCTCTTCAATGCTAATAATTTTGAATTAGTTTAATTTAATCAAATCTCCAGTCTCCTTCATAAGATAGTTGCTAGAGCCTAAGCAGGCAAAGAGAACCACAAACTCCTTTTTATTCTACAGGCCAAAGTGCCTGGAACTCTTGCACAAGGGGAGTTATTTTATCAGCCCTAAACAGGATTAGTTTTACCCTTAAAGAGTAGCTAATTCCAGTTCATGTCACCTCCTTGCTTACACAGAGCAATGTATTAAAAAAAAAAAAAAGAAAAGAAAAAGGCTGGCTAAAGGGTGCCAATTCCAGGCTGTTATCGTCACAATCAAGTACACCACTTTGGTCCTTCTGTACTCTCCCATCTCTAGCTTTGCAAAGCCACCTGTTTTCTTCCATCACATGCTATATGTTTAAGTTCCTCACCCTGTTCACATTCCACCACGGTGATACTTGTACTGAACCAGCCTTATGTAGACCACACTTTGTCAGTAACACCTTTAAATGACATTATAGCACAGGTGGACAATACTGCTAAACACACACATGAGAAACACTGGACATTTTCTCTATTTATATTTTGTTGCATTATTTCAGTTTTCACACTGCTGACCACACTTAATCCTTCAACCCAAACCAAGAGCTCTGTCCCCTCGCTCCAGAGAGCCGCATGTTCCTTATTTGTGCTGGAAGCCAGATTTGCTTCCCCTCCTCTCTCCTGCAGCTCAGGGTGGTTCCCCAGCTCACCTCTCCGCGCTATCTCCCTGGCTGCAGCCTTGCCAATGCCGCTGTTGGACCCAGTGATCAGAAAGGATCTACCAGCCACGTCCACCTCCAGATCTGCTGGGTCGAAGTGCTTGGAGGCAGATTCATAACCACTCCTAGATAAATCAGAGACACCTGTGAGAAACTAGAAGACAGCAATTCCAAAACAAAACCAAAAAACACAGGGAGGGTTGAAAAGGCCTTTCCCTCCACAGCTCAACACTCCTCTCTCACAGAGCTGCCTGGTCGCAGTGCCGCTGTGGAGCAAGTTCTGCGGCAACGACTCCAAACGTCCTGTGTGGGAGCCGAAGGGGCTCGGACTGCTCAGCTCGGGCTCACGTGCGATCTTCCTGCACTGAGCTCAGGGTAAGGCTGGCTGTCAAACGACACTTAAGGGGCTGAAATTCGCCCTCTTTGGGGGGCAGACTTCAATTAACAGGGAAAATAAAGGCGCAAAGCCTTGAACTACCGAACACCCACAAACATACACACGCACCCCAAGCACCGCCCCCGCCTCGCCGCAGCGCCGCACCCGCCCCGCGGCACAGCCCGCTCTCGGGGGCGGCGGCCCCGGTACCTCGTGTACTCCCGCAGCCCCTTCACGAACCACACGACGTTGCGGTACCACGACATGGTGCTACCGCCACCACTGTGACTCGGTCCCGCCTCTGCCTTACGTAAAGGTGCCCGGTCCAGCCCTGCCCGCCGTTGGGTGAGAGCCCGGGGCAGCCCCGCCCGGTCCGGCGCCATTACGGGTCGGGCAGAGGCGTGTGAGTGCGGATGTTGTGTGTGATGGTGTTCACTTCAGCGGTCTGATTTTATTATTATTATTATTATTTTTAGTTAACTAGCTTCCTCAACCTTTCTTCATAGGAGAGGTGCTGCAGCCCTTTGATCAAGGCTCTCCTCTGGACCCACTCCAACAGCTCCCCATGTTTCCTGACGCAGTACTGCGGATGGGGCCTCACGAGGGCAGAGTAGAGGGGACAATCACCTCCCTGTCCCTGCTGGCCACTCCTCTTCTGATGGAACGCAGGACGCCATTGGCCTTCCAGGCTGCAAGCGCACTGCTGGCTCATGTTAAATTTGTCATCAACCAAAACCCGTAAGACCTTCTCGGCAGGGCTACTCTGAAGTTCTTCTCCCAGTCACTATATGTATTTGGGATTTCCCTGACCCAAATGCAACACCTTGCTTTCTTGAACCTCATTAGTCTCACACAGGCCCACTTTTAAGCCTGTCTGGGTCCCTCTGGATGGCACCTCTTCCTTCTGTCATTATCAGCCACACCACTCAGCTTGGTGTCATCAGTAAACTTGCTGAGGCACACTCAATCCCATCATTTCTGTCATTGATACAGATATCAAAGAGTACCAGTCCCAAGACTGACCCCTGGGGCGCAGTTCAGCCTCCACCTGGATGCTAAGCTATTGAAACAATCCCTGGCTGTGATCTACCAACCAATTCCTTATCCACTGAAGTGTCCACCCTTCAAACCCATCTCTCTCCAATTTAGAGAACATCATCAACTTTTAGGAACATAAATAGCCTTACTGCACCACACCAAATAGTATTTCAGATAGCAAATGAACCTGTGAAATTCTTTGCTCCTACTAATGGGGTAATACATACCAGTAAGAAAGGGTATGCAAGTAGCAGCTACAGTAGGAGGAGTGAAGTTTAAAATGCGTTTTCAGTTCCTCTGGAATGTGTGTTAAAGCTGTTAAGCCCCAGAGAATCATCTGGAGTTGCACATCTGGACAATCTATGCTAGCTGTAAGGAAATTGTCATTGTAGGCATAATTATGTTCTTAAGCATGTTAAAGGACTAGGCACTTAAAAACATCAGTGTGCAAGTTAGATTAATTCATGCTTTTTATGTGCCTTTCAAGGCCACAGGCACACAACCTGCTTTAGGAATCCAATCTGTTTTCAACAGCTTCAGTTGGCTGGTTTCAACAGCAGAGACAGAAGAAATTGAAATATTTTGTCTCTTCTAACCCCATTTTGTAGCCTGGTACTTCTGTTTCTAGATCTCTTCATATTGGTGAAGGGCTCATAAACAAGTCCTCAGCTCTCAACTCAAGTTTCTCAGCTCAAAATGTTCTTCCCACCATGAAGTTAAAACTTCAGGACTCAGCACTGTGCTTATGCTAAGTATTATATGTGAAATAACATTTTTCAGAGGGTAAAAAGACACATTTTCACGGGGATATCTTCTTCCCTACAGAGACCATCTAGATAAATATCATACCTTTGCACCAAATCTGAAAATGCTTGTTCTTATTAAAACAGATGGAAGAATTTATTTTAAACCAGTCAGTTTAAACCAATTTTATTTGTTTGTTCTTGGAAATCTCTAGGATGTTTTGACTGAAGTCTTCCTCAACAATTCACCCTGATTCTGGTGCTCAAAATGGATTCTTCTGACCCAAAAAGTGACAGCTTGGCAGTGGTGTAATTGGCAACATTATTTCTGTAATGGAAAGTGAATGGCTGCCTGAACTACAGATACATATAGAGGTCACTCTGAAGGTAATGCCTCCTGTTTATTTCCATGGAAACCACAACAGATGCAAAGAGCACAACAACACTGTTTGATAGAGCAAATTCTCAGCTACAAAACACTATTTTTCAACATAATCACCACCAATTAGCTGTACATTTTTGCAAGTGATGAACAAGAGACTGCATGCCATCCTTACGAAAATCTGCACCAGCAGAGGTCACCCACTGTTTCACAGCTGCTGTGATGGCATCATTGCTAGGAAAATGGTGCCCAAGGAGTCCATCCTTCATCAGACCAAACAAAGAAAGTTAGAAGGTGCTAAATCTGGACTATACAGTGGATATGTTATGACAGTCTAACCTAGGCTGGCAGCCTGTGGCCTTGAGACTGATATAAGGCATGGCATTATTGTGTTACAAGAGAAAGATTTTCTTCTTCTCCAGCCTGATTCTGGAAGTTGAAGCCTTCAGCTCCGTCAGCTTTGTGATGTAATGGTCAGAGTTGATGGTTTGTCTGGGTTCTAAGAAATCCAGCAGGATCACCACTTTCCTAGCCCAAAAGACAGAGCACATCGCTTTACCTGCTGAGGACTGCTTCTCAAACTTTTTCTTCAATGTGGAATTCACATTCACCAGTCCATGGGCTGCTGTTACTCTGGCTCATAGTGGTGACATCACATCTCATCACCAGTAATGATGCAATCCAGGAAACTGTCCCCTTCAGTCTTGTATTGGTGCAGTAGGTCCTGACAAACTTGCATATGGGGTTCTTTCTGTTCCTGTACAAGCATCTGTGGGACATACCTGGTGCAAACTTTGTGATATTCCAACATTGCCACCACCATTTCCAACACCTTGAAGGTGATTCATAATCTTGCCTCCACTGCCGTTTGTCACAAAGCAATAATAATGGGATATTGGCAAGAAGTTTCAAGCTCTACTGCCATACCGACAACATTGGCTCTGATGTCATGGACCATAGTCAATAGGAGGCATTACTTTTGGAGCAGTCTCCATCCTGTGTAAATGTAAATATATAATACTGAGCTGTATGGAAACAGTTTTGTGATCATCACCTACAACCTGCAGTTAGCAACCAGAACTGCACAGCAACTGCTAAAATGATGTTAGATAGTCATATTCACTGTGATCTGAACAGATGTTAGCTTTGTGCAAATCCTGCATGCTGTCTGACATAACATTCCTTCTTCTTCATTTGAATCCCTTGCCCTGATAGCCCTCCAGCTTCTGCTTTTTCCTTACAGACTGTTCAAACCTGTCTGGTTTCTCTCCATGAATGCTGGTTCTGGGAAAACACACAGCAGAGCAGAAACAGAGTTATGTGAGCACGCCTGCTGTTACAAACATCCAGTGTTGCCCCATATATTTATGCTAGTTAGAATGTCTCACCTTGGGTGTTGTAACCCTCGGTGCTTCTCAGTATGCTGTCCTAGGATAGTAACGTTCCACGGTTGCTTACCCTGCAGAATTAGCTGCATTCTTTACAGGAAACATGATTTCAGTTTGAAAAACGTTAGCAAATCCCAAACAAAACAAAATTCCTGTGGAAGTTCCTGTGAGTGCACTAATCTGGGTTGTGCTTTGTTCCCTTGTCACTCCTCTTTTTACCCTGCATATTTGTTAAGTGCATACAGCTTAACATAAAGCAAAAATGGATGATGGTTCTGATATGTTTTGTTCGTAGTTTTGTCTTCCTTCTCAAAGATAATGGGAACATGTCTGCAATCTGCAGGTGTCTCTAAAAGTGAGTGGAAGATGGAAGATTGACAAGATTGTGCCTCCCTTCCAGGCTAAACCATTTGAACTGGAATCATCTGGGTGCTGTGTGGTCCAACATGGAGGGACTAACCAGTGTGAGTATGCATGGCAGAAGCTTCCCACTAGTCAAACACAAAATATAATAACATAGGCAGACAGTGGGAGAGCTTACAGCATTTTAAGGGTTAGGCAGAAATGGAAAATGAGAGCATATTACTTCTGTTTGTTAACAGAGAATGTATGTTTGTTAGGAAGGAGTTTGAATGTAGAGCTGGGAACTTATATCACATTTGTACACACTCAGTTTTACCTAAGGGTATTAAATAAATACAATAGCACCAATACTGTGATCATAGAATCATAGAGTTACAGAATTATAAAATGGCTTGGGTTGAGGGACCTCAAGGATCATCAATTTCCAATCCCTCTGTCAGAGGCAGGGTTGCCAATTTCTAGACCAGGCAGTAGATCAGATTGCCCACGGCCCCATTCAGCCTGGCCTTGAACACCTCCAGGGACAGGGCATCACTGCCCTCCCTGTGAAAAACTTCCCCCAACATCTAATCTAAATCCAGCCCTTTGAATGGTCAAAGGGTTCTCCAGACCTTTGACCACTTTCATGACCCTCCTCTGGACTTTCTCCAAGAGCTCCACATCTTTTCTGTGTTGGAGGTCCCAGATTTGGATGCAGTACTCCAGATGGGGCCTCACAAGGGCAGAGTAGAGGGGGGCAATCACTTCCCTCATCCTGCTGGCCACCCCTTTTCTAATGGAACCCAGGACACCATTGACCTTTCAGGCTGCGAGCGCGCACTGCTGGATCATGTTAAGTTTTTCATCAACCAACCCCTAAGACCTTCTCATCGGGGCTACTCTCAATGAGTTCTTTCCCAGTTTGTATACACTACATCAATCCAAGTGCAAAACCTTTCACTTGGCTTTGTTGAATGTCATCAGGTTAGCCACACCCTTTTATCAAATACAGTTTCCAGGAGTTTCTCTAAGTGTTGCTGTTATTTCATTTCTCCTCTTGTGATGTTTTGCCTTTGTGTTGTTCCAGAGGCAGGAGAGATGGAATAAGTGCTGCCTACTAACCCAGCCATCTCAGTGACGAGGCAATAGAGATTGTGTGCAGGAGAATGATAAGACTGTATTGCCAGGAGCTGGCTGATGCTACTGAAGTACTGAAGTACTGGCAGTACTCTCACAGGCAAAAAATCCTCCTATGTCAAGGGTTTTTTTTTTGGCTGTGTGTTCCCTTTTGTACTGAATTCTAGGTTGATGCTCTTTGTTAGCAGATTTAGAATCCATTCTGGCATTTGGAAAATTTGGGAAGCTGCAGCTTTTGATTTCTTTCTTGCAGCTAGTTTAGCAAGCATTACACCAAAGCAAGAGACTATTCTGAATAAGAGGGATTTTTTGAACCAGAAATTCTTCTCATGGATTGTCAGCAAACATCTGGGGTAGTTATAGCCAGGAGCTGTTATTTGCATCGACTGACAGCTGCACTGGAAGGGGCAGGATCAAGAGAGGCACAAGGCTGTTGAGCTCCTTACATTCCCCTCATTCGACTACTGAACAAGATGACTTCACCTTGCTCACTCCTTATATAACATGCTCAAATTTACTGTTTCACTTGAGGTCAGCAGCACTTCAGGTATATCTATGCTGTCAAATAACTCATAGCTTATTCTCAGGGCTAGATCCTCTTACTGCTCATACTACACGGATATTTGATGATGCACAGGCTGCTTTCTTTACACATTAAACAGCTATGTCTGTCCAAAACAAGCTCAAGTATGGTCTGGGGGATACTTTCCTTGAAGAATAATTCATTCTCAAGCACTGTGAGTGAGATTGCACCCGGGCTGACTGCACAGCATGGCCTGGCACTGGTAATCCTATATTCAGGTGCCTGCATCTTGCAGTGTAGAAGCAGCCTCTGAGTTCATTATGCAGACCATTCAAGAGTGCAGAAAATTCTCAAAGCAAATAAAACATCTGAATTGTTGTGATTGTGATCCCCTCAGTGTTAGGATTTCTTGAATAAAGACCTCATTGTTTTCATAAAACGCAAGGGCTGGTGAAAATGCACCTCTGGCCACACAGCTGGACTGACATGAAAAGAATCCTTGCATTTGATCCATCCTTGTGTCTGTGAAAGAGCAAGGAGTTTTAAACAAGGTTTTAATTACCTCACAACACAAAAGAAAAGTTGAGGGTACTGATTGCTCTGCAGGGCTCTGCATTTCAGCACGCTTCATGTTTTCTTCCCAAGGGACAGGTAGAGTACTCAAGAGCTGAAAAGCAATTATGTTATACAAGATGTTTAAGAGCAGCTTCAAGGCCATCCTGCCAGTCTCTTCTACTATCTTTGTCTTAAGCACAGCTGGCTCCTTTCCTTGCTTCCTACAGAAGATCCAGAAGGCTTTTGTGCATTCTTTCATCACAGTTGCCAAATTTCTAATTAAGTTGTTGTGCCTGGCCCCATTAAGTCAATCAGAACATGGCCACTGATTGCAGTGGGAACAGGAGCAGGTTTTAAGGGCCAAAGTTTCAGAGGAGCTCAACATCTGTAGTTAGAAACAGGTTTTCAAAGGAAGTGGCAACCGTGTGCAAGTCACCATCTTTAGAGACATGCGTTTGCCATGAGCATTTGCCATGATGTCCTCGTGGACACTCAAGAGCACTTGAGAAGTTAAAGCACCCTCTAAGTGTAACAGCAATTATGAGCTGTCAGCAGCTCTCAGACAGAGAGAGCGCACTTCTTTCTGCCTGGCTGGAGTAGAGGGCCTGTGAGTGATTGAAGAGGAGCATCCAGGCCTGGAGATCCCAGCGTCATATCTGACGTGTTGATGTGATCAGAAGAGTGGGAGTAGAAAAGATGCTCATCCTGAGTGCAGCAAAGGGTCAAAGTTCTAGCTGTTCTGGGGAGCAGCAGGGTATTCTCTTTCTTCGTGTGCTTTTATACCCAAGTCATTGATAAATTTGCCAGCTCCTGTCTTCAGCAGGGTTGTTTGCAATGAAATCAGGCCTTCTCTAGGCCAAGTAGCCCGTTGTGCTCAAGAAGCAGCTGTACCAGTATGTCATAATTTCTCCACTGTTTGCACCCTGCAAACTGAGCTCAGTGCTGCACCCTGAGTACTCAGCTCAGTACTGAAAAGTAATTTTTTTTCCCCCAAAGGACTAAGAATCAAATCCACAAGATATGCAGGTACCTAACTGATGTGGAAATCTGGAGGATCTCCTTGTAGAAAAACCTTTTGCACACATTGGCCCTCAGGCCCATACTTTGCATCTCAGGACACCTCTCAGATTTGAACTGTTAGATCGCAGCCTGGGAAAAATATCATAGATTTCTGCCAGATGAGATTTAACAAAAGCAAGTGTAGAGTCTTGCATCTGGGGAGGAACAATTCCATGCACCAGTACAGGTTGGGGGATGAGCTGCTGGAGGGGAGCTCTGCAGAGAGGGACCTGGGTGTCCTGGTGGACGACAGGTTGGCCATGAGCCAGCAGTGTGCCCTTGTGGCCAAAAAGGCCAATGGCATCCTGGGATGCATTAAAAAGAGCGTGGCCAGCAGGTCAAAGGAGGTGATCCTCCCCCTCTACTCTGCCCTGGTAAGGCCTCATCTGGAGTACTGCGTCCAGTTCTGGGCTCCCCAGTACAAAAAAGACAGGGATCTCTTGGAAAGAGTCCAGCGGAGGGCCACAAAGATGGTGAAGGGCCTGGAGCATCTCTCCTATGAGGAAAGGCTGAGTGAACTGGGTCTGTTCAGCCTTGAGAAAAGAAGACTGAGAGGGGACCTGATCCAGGTCTATAAATATCTGAGGTGTGGGGGGCAGAGTGGCGAGGCCGGACTCTTTTCAGTGGTGAGTGGAGACAGGACAAGGGGAAACAGCCGGAAACTGGAGCATAGGAAGTTCCGCACAAACGTGCGCAAGAACTTCTTTACAGTGAGGTGACGGAGCACTGGAACAGGCTGCCCAGGGAGGTGGTGGAGTCTCCTTCTCTGGAGATGTTCAAGACCTGCCTGGATGCCTACCTGTGCGACCTACTGTAGGGAACCTGCTTTGGCAGGGGGGTTGGACTCGATGATCTCTGGAGGTCCCTTCCAACCCCTACAATTCTGTGATTCTGTGATCCCAACCCTTCGGCTGCGACCAGCCAACCAATTCTTAATCCACTGTACAGTCCATCTTTCAAATCCATACCTTTTCAGTTTAGAGAGAAGGGGTCATGTCAAAGGCTTTGTAGAAGTCCAGGTAGATGACATCTATCTCCCTTCTCCTGTCCACTGATGCTGTCACTCCATTATACCAGATTGGTCAGGCACCATCTGCCTTTGGTGAAGCTGTGCTGGCTGTCTCAGATCATCTCTTCATCTCATGTGTGCCTTAACATGGTAACCAGGAGGATCCCAGGCACAGAGGTGAGGTTCACTGGCCCGTAGTTCCCTGGGTCTTCCTTTCTCCCTTTCTTGGGAGTAGGGAGTAATGTTTTCCAGTCACCAGGGATTTTACCTGACAGCCATGATTTTTCAAATATGATGGAGAGCAGCTCGGCAGCCACATCAGCCATCTTTCTCAGAACCCTGTGATGCATGTCATCCGGCCCCATGGATTTATATACGGTTTCATGAGGAAGTCTAGTGGGATGGAATCCACTCCTCTCACCCACGCCTAGAGGTTCAGGATCCTGGCAGACACAGGCAGCCTGGCCACCTGTGAAGACTGGGGCAAAGCAACTCATTGAGTACCTCAGCTTTTTCCTATGTCTGACGAAGCCAGTTCTCCTTCCTCATTTATCAGAGGGGGAACACTCTTGTTGGCTGTCTGCCTGCCTGTGTACCTGTAGAACCCCTTCTTATTATTTTTCACATCCCTCACCAAATTCAGCTCTCTGTCTGTGCCTTGGCTTTCCTAATCTTATTTCTGCACAACGTCCCTATATTCTTCCCAGGCACCCTGCTTCCACGTCCTGTACATTTCTCTCTTTTCCCTCAGTTTAAGCTGCAGGTCCTTGCTCAGCCAACTCTGAAACACGTGAAACAGCTCTTGAACTAACCAAGAATAACTTCTACTTTTTTTATCATTTTCTGCACAGTCACCTTGTACTGTTAAAGTGTGATGTCTTGGGGCCTCATAAAGTCTGAACCAATTGCCTTGTGAGAGCAATCTCCTATTTTTATTCCTGAACAGTATGAATTCCTGTTTCTACTCCAGCAATGAGGTCTGTGACAAGTCTGATGTCCTTCTTCCCTACTTCTGTGGGTCAGCAGGTAGCCCTCCAGAGCTACCTATGTTGAAATGAAAGAATGAGACATTTACTTATCTGTCTGCAGCTTTTAAAACAGCTCTGGGAAGCTGTTCCTCAAAGCTTTGGAATATGATGTCTGTTGCCAAAGAAGGTGGAGTGGAGGGAGGAGAAATACACTGTGGGCAATAAAATGTAATAAATGTAATGTATTGCATGTCTGCTGCCATTGCATTTATGATATGTATACGTCTGTATTCTTCTTTGTGCAAGCAGAAATATCTTTGTGTCTTCATATTGTTGGATTTCCATAGTACCCACAACTAGCAGAGCACAGGCAATCTAATCCATTGAAACTGTGGCTATTTCTTATGTTGAAAGCTAGAAAGATAGCTTTGTTTCTCAAAAGGGAGAGATGATTTAACTAGAATGGTTACAGACAATTTCCTCCATTGTAGTCGTTACATTTCTGAGTTCATCATAATTGGCTTAAGGGTGTATTTTGTTCAATTTTCCCAAAGCCATTTATTTCACTGCAGGAAAAAAGAAAAAGAAGAAGAAAAAGAAAAAAAAAAATTCAATTTGTAATTTTGGTCCAGTGGGAAAACGTTAAACATTTTCATACCAAGGCATAGACTGTATTTTCAGCCTTTCAGCTTTGGGGTTGTAATGATTTAGTTCTCCACAGCAGTCCGCAGAGGGAATGTATTTGTTCCTCCAGGGACTGAGCTCATCCATGCCTGGGACACCATCACTCTGTGAATTTAAGAAGTTACTGTTTACAAGGTAAGGTGCTGAAGACCACGTTCCTAGCTTACCCCAAAGGGAGATAAAATGCTTTCACTTAAACCAGCTTCATTTGAATTTAAGCTGAGTGCTTTATTGAGTGTTAGGAGCAATCCTGCTGAAGATGACGGACCAGGAGAATGTTGATAACTTAATAAGCCACAATAACACAGTGTATGCATCATATGCTCCAAACTGGCTGTCCTTGCTCCACACCTGCGTGATTCTATCCTGCTGAAGGAGGCAGTGGCAGTGTAATAGATTATTCACATACATTAGTAAAATTAAATACTGTCAATTCAGAATTTTCCTCCCTCGATCTTAACAAAGTTTTCTGTTTACCATATAGATGTTTAAAGTATTTTACAACTGCCCTTAGCTTCCTTAATACCTCCTCTGGTACTTTCAGCTTGAGTCAACCAACTACTGAACACTGGCATTGTGATTTATCAGCTGTTTCCCACAAAGTCAGTGAATGTTCTGGGTTCTCATACCTAAAGAATTAAGTCTCCACAACTGACTGCAGAGATTCATTCAGCCTGAATGAGATGCAGGCCTCAGGCTCACTGGTGTGTCACTGGTGTGTTTCATGAATTATTGCTCATCTGCTGCTGCAACTGCCTGCATACAGGCACACAGAAAACACAAGGCAATGGGACTCAGCTTAAATCTCTTCTTCTGTGGGGCAAACTAAAATCAAATCGTATTTGGTTGGGTAGGAGCACACACATTGTCACTTGCTGCAAGGTCGCAGGGTGTGTAGTGGCACAGCAGTCAGTTCTGACACACACAGGAGTAATTTTCTGTAATCAAGAATGACTCTAGCAGCATTTTACAAGAACAGGGACATTTTTATTGGAGTCCAGTGATGGGAATGAATGTCTGTAGCTATTTTAGTGTTAAATTTCCTTTGCATAATAAAATCTTTTTCATGCTTTTTGGTAAGGTTCCTGTGTAATGCTAAACAGCAGCTTTGTTACATTCAAGTGCTGGACGGATGTCAAGATGCTGAAATGCAATTTTTTAAACACCGTGACATCTTAATGAATGAAATATGCTCTCCACTGAAGGTAGAATCATGTAGAGTGGTTCAGAACTGAGCATCTGTCTGTGCCAAAATCTGGTAGTCCAAATGCTGAGCCATGAGATACTTTGGGTAGGAAGGAGGAATTCTAGCATTCCACTGTTGGCAACAGTTATGTTTCAGAAACGCATAGTACCTTCAGAGAGGCAATGGAGAGATGGGGTGAAGCAGCTCATAGGAAATCACAGCCTGGATCTTCAGTTCGTGTGTAAAAGGAAGGGCTGCCGCTGCTCATATTTCCCTGCACACAGCATGCATCAAGTGGCAGTGTTAGCAACTTCCATTTGTTGAATTTCTGAATGGGGACAGCATATCTCTGACTCCTGATAACTGCTGCAGGGCTGGGGAGTGCTACGCTGATTTTTCCTCTTCTACCCATTTTCCCACCGGCTTGCTAAGATTAGGTTTCCGCAACTACATAATTCCTAAAGCTGGGGCATGAATTAAAATCTATCTGGACCAAATGCACCCTTAGTCTATGCAGCGGCTCTGAGATAAATGTTCACAGGTGATTCCCACAGATATTCTATTGTTCAGCCTCAGACCCAGGAGGAATGGTTGAACAAAGCCTGTTCAGCTGTGGGTATTGTTGTTGAACGGTGCCTTACAGCTCTGTTAGGTTTCTCTAAAACACACACTTCTAAAAACACTGGTTTTTAACAGAAAAGATACCCCAAGCCCGCATCTGCTTCTGTGCTTGGGGCCATCCTCATGCTTGCATACAGGAGAGCCCTTCCACTTTGACTGTATTAACAGATTTGCATAAAAGAAAAAGCAGAAAGAGCGCTTTTATACTGCATTCATCAGCACATAAAAAACAATCTCCCAGGACCAGGTATGGGCTCGTTCCATTACATGTCACAAAACAATTGTCTCTGAGCATGCTGGTGCTTTTAAAGCTGACACTGCTGTTGGCTTAAAAGCTGTATTAGTTACATCTATCCATTAAGTATAGATTTCCGTAAGTACGGCACTGCAGTGAACAAATCAGGTGTTTCACACTCACACCACAACTAGAGAACTCCTCTAATAAGCACATCCACCTGAAATTCCCACATTCCTGCTCATGTTCCGTATTTAAATATTCTATATTACCGTGTTCTATGCTTAAAGCACTAAGATAGCCTCATCAGTTTTGATGTGAACTTAATCACCGTGGTTTGACAAGCATCTTGGTGTGGTACTGACAAATTAATATTATACAAGAAGTGGAGAAATGAGTCTCCCTGGGCTGGGAACTGCTGAGGCCTGGTTACAGCGCCTAATCTGTTGCTCAGTAGCTCATCTCCTGGTGGCCTTGGCTCAGTTTGGATGCACTGGATATACATGGATACATGGAGACTGTTTTAGCACCAAAGATAGATACAGATGCTTTCTAGACCAAGTTCAGGAGAGATCTTGGTGCCATATTCGAGCTGCCTTTTACATATGCTCATACTGCTATCCCAGATACTTAACAGGCTGGTCTAACAGTGGCCTGGGTAGCTTTCTGATGAGCATCTAAGTCACTGTCAAAGTCCAAAGTCAAAGTGGTCTGAATGCAGCCCTATATCTTTTGTTGCCTCAGCTCCTGCATCTTTAATGCAAGGACAGTAACACACCTCAGCAAGGCTACAGAGGTGTTCAGGTCCCAGTAAAGGGGATAACATGGCTACTTTTACAGGCAAATATGTACTGTGCTGTAAAACCAGGAGCCTGGTTTTAGAGGAGTTTGTCATATCCAAGAGCTTACTAAAGAATTTGACACTTCAAATAGAAAATCCAAGAGTTAAAAAAGGGTTATAGAAGTTAGCAAGACTGCACCCTGGCATCTATAGCAGCAATTTCACATTGAGTAAGCTGTATTCTAGCTTAGCTATTTCCAAATGGTACTGGAATGTGATTTACAATTTCCTCCTGCAGTTGACTGCTAACATACGTATATATAGTACAACAAAGATACACATAAGGGTGAGTTATTGCCTTTTCATTGCACACCCTTTCCTAAACATCTGGAGTTTTATTTACGTGGCACTTAGTCTTCCTCTGAAGAGTACCTATGCCTGGAAAAAAAATATATGCAACAGCTACAAAAGATGAGGAGGAAGAGAACAGTATGGCTAATAATGAGAACACCAACAGCAAAAATGTACAAGGTTTTGTCACAGTAATCCTGGGGCTGGTGAAAAGGTGGGATGAAATTTGGCAGGTACACTGAAAACACCCAGTAGTTCCCAAGAATGAACCAAAGGAAGAGGAAGATGCTGAGGGTTAGATGGATGTAGTACTTGTGAGCGTTCTGCCTCCAGGGGTATTCGTCGTCATCATCATCATCAATCACAACAGACTTGGAAAGCAGTTGCCTCATCTTGGTTGAGTCGTACAGCAGCAGAGTCACCTGGAACCATTGGGGAGAAAAGGGAATGAGTAAATTGTGGAAAGTCTGAACATCTCCTGACCACTGCCAACCTTTGGACCAAACTAAAATTGAGTGTGGGAAAGTGAGGTACAAGAAATCTGAGGAGCCCAAAATGAGACAGATCCTTGGTGAGATTTTTAGGCCAGACATTGGAAAAATAACTTGCCAGTGGCATGATAGAAAAGCATGGGAACAGATTATGTGGGGAAATGGCAGCAGTTTTCACACTGGAGATTTAAAAAACCAAATTAGAGTAATTGCTAAATGAGCTGAGGAGGGAAGTTCCTGCCTAGTTGTGGGTGGATTTGTCTCCCCTCGTTGCTTTCCATTACCATGTAGGTGAATCAACTGAGAACAGGATTCTCTTGCTCTACTTTGTACAACTGTTCAATTGTGTATTGACTAAATATTTGCTGGAAAAGCCAGCTCTTTTCCTAACCCAGTTGTTGGCAAAGGTAAGACAGGAAACCCTTGGATTTATGGATCTCATCAATACCATCTAACCACTCCATAGAAAGTCTATCCCTCTGTACATTGCTTTGCCACGCTGTAGTTGAAGCAAATTCTGGCTGTTGCTCACACTGATAATAATGCAGAATATATGGTTATGGAGCAGAAAGGCATGAATTCAGAAAGACTGTCCAGATACTGTAGAGTGGCTGCATCGTGTTGGTGAACAACTACAGGTTATCAAAGCTTTTAAAAGACTGGAGGCGCTGAAAAAGCCAAATAGATCAGATCCATGTGGCCAGAATGAGTAGTCATTAAATTATATCTATCACAGGACAGTGTTCTTTCAAGACCTCATCCTGTACTCATCCTATACCCATTCTTAGAGTGTCCATAAATCTCTAAGTCTCAGATTTGAAGCTAGCTAAGTGTACTGCTCAGGCACAACTCCCATACGCCTGTAGCAGTCAGTGCAGTCCCATGAGTGCAACTGGGTAGAACTAAGGGGTGGGATTCAGCTAGAGATCAAGCACTATGAGATGACAAAAGTTAGCCAAATCAAGTTCAGATGTATTGCCAGCCTGCAAAAAAACACTGTCCTGTGTCAGCTGAAACCAAATTCAATCCAGTATTTGATGTCGGTAGAAATATTAACTGACCCACTTACTCTGGGTGATAAAAAGTGATTTCAAATCAGCAACAGCTAAGAGATAGTCAGCATTTTTGATGAATGCTTCCATTCATTAGCCTGAGAAGTTCCTTTCAAATCTGATCTTTTCTAAAGCATTGTTAAATTGCCTTTGAATATACAGATAAGTCCAGAGGTGTGATCAAATGTCTAAACATTTGCCAGGAGAACTCATAGCATTCACATAGCAAGATTAAGTACTAGATTAAGTACTTTCTTGCTTCTCCTTTTACTTATTTGCTGCCCAAAGATCCTCAGAGGGATAATTGGTTTCCCAGTGCTGTACTGCAGTTTGCTTATAACTGTGAAGGAGTTCAGGGGATGTAGAGATCTACAGATAGTTTGCCTGATCTTTCAGTCCTGGCAAAGAAAAGGACCTGGATGCATTAGCTAAGGGGCCTGTCAAAGTGGGGCCATCCTTTGCCCTGGAGTCATCACAGAGCTACAGCATTATAGTGCCCAGGGTGTGACATGGGTATAAGTAGCCAAGTAGCCATCCTCTGCTGGCTCAGTAAAGATAAATGAGCATGGTCCACTAGAAGAGAGCTGGCTGTGCCCAGATTAATAGGCACAGCAATGCAAGGGTACATTTACTTAGGGTTGAAAGCCATGCTACTGTGTGGTCACTGCTTCTAACCATGCTGAAGTGTGATAAATTGAACCCGTGCAGCACTATGAGCAAACACCTGCGAAAATGAAGAAGGCTTGGAGGACTGTTAGAGGAAATAGGACTTCATTTCCCATAGCCAGCCATGTTATGCAGTCTTTTCTATCAGTGGGTTTGATAGCAGACATACTGTAAGAGAAAGGCATACCACAGTGTATGGGACAATGCTGAAGGGAACTCATTAGCATTTCACTTGGCTGATGGGTGCCCTGAGTGTTGGAACAAGTGCAGTTCAATCCAGATAGCTGTCTCCTGTACTGCATGCACATGGCTGTCTGGTGCCCTCGTTTTGTCTTAACCAGTAAGTCAAAGTCTAGTCACACAAAGTATTTTTCACACATAGAATGCACATTACCTTTAAGCTGCCAATCACGCCACCCACCAACAGATATAATGGAATTAGTGGCTGAACTGGGCAATCTTCCAAAAACTTCATTCCTGAACAGCAAAAATTAATAATGTTTATTATCTTGAGTGATCAAACGGTGCAACAAGCTGTACAGTGCAAACTAAAATTCTGCACTAAAGTACAGTTCTTAGACCCAAGATATGTACCCAGTGTCTGTTGAAGTGGGAGCTGAATTAAGTGGGGTTTGCATCTCCCACTGCAGGAGTGAGGGCTGTGAGCAAGCAAAGGGCAGGAGGGGAGCAAATCTAACTACTTAACTACTCTGGCTTCCATTTTAACATCTGATAAATGAACAACTGACTGAGCTGGTCAGGAAGTTTTCATCAGAAGTAGAAAAAAATCATTGAAAATTAGTACGATTTATAAATTTTTTTTTCTTTTTCATCTGATAACCTACTCCCAGGCCTCTCCTATTAGCACCATGTTTGTAGCATGTTCCTGAGTCAGATTCCTTAAAGCTTGGGTGCCAGTACTTGTGGGAGCTCCTGGAACCATTTCAGTTTCCCAGGCAGCTAATAGGGAACGAGGGATGCTCAAATTTCTAGGCTGTTTGGTTGCTGGAGAATAAAAAGCACTGGTTGTTATGGAGCTGGGGATCCTGGCAACCCTCAAATCTACTGCTAGCATGAGAAAGCTGAGTAAGTTTTAGGGAAGGGAATGTATGGTGATACAAGGCTGATGCTGGCATTAGACACTGAAGCTTATGATACAGGTCTGTGGCAGTGAGACTCATCTGTCCAAATTTAGATGTCTGCAATGCAGGCATCTATATCTGAACTAGTTTCCTAGACTCTCCTTATGGTCAATAGGGAGAAATAGACCCTTCTAAAATTCAATTCATCTCTTCCTAAGATAGGCATTTAAAATAGGTCAGATGAATTGTGCCCTGAAAGTGCTTCTTTCTCTCTATAACTGTACAAGGAATCTAGACAGCCAGCTGTAAGTACCTAAAGTTAGCTGAGCTGAATCATTTGCCCAAGTCTCCTACTCACTGGTGTCTTTAAATAATTTTAAATTCTTCATTACCCTATCATTTTATTGTCATTGAGCCCATATTTCGAGACTTCTACTGTTCAGTTGCAGAAGCCAGAAAGGATTTTCTGTTTTCTTCTTGCTGTGAAACTCATTTTCTAGGAGTTTTTTTTGTACTTTTCTCTTAACAATTGGTTGTCATTTTGATGCAGGACACTTAGAGCAACATGCTGGCCTTAGTGCTAAACATTTCTCTGGTGGAACATCTTGTTTTCATGTTCAAAACTACATCACAAAGGCAGTTTGGCGTCAGGAAAAAGATGTCAGTGATTTGATGGGGAGTGGGTTTGGATTTTTTGTTGTTGTTTGGGTTGGGGTTTTTTTGCCTTCTTCTGTAGCTGTGGTTCTCTTCAGTGGATTTGGTGGATTTGCCCACCAAATCCACTGCTATGGGTGCTCTAGAACATTGCTGGTGTGCTAAACCTCTCCTGTACTTCTTGCATAGCATAATATGGATATCCTGGATTGTGGTTGCTTTGCTATGGATCTTACATTAGTCATAACACGCAGTGACCTGCTATGGAGAAGCATAGGGATTATTCTAGACTAAATATTTAGTACTAAGCCTCTTGTAATTGAAAAGGACTGGACTTGGATGGACTTGGACTCTCTTCCTTTCTGTCTGCTGTTTCTAAGCCTGCAATTTTTTGTCCATTTTGCCACTAACACTGAAACCTATTCAGACTCCCAACTTTAAAAAGGTGGGCAATAGAGAAATCATTGAGGATTCTATCATTTTCAGAAAGCAGCTGCCAGTGTTTCCAGAGTCCTTGGCCGTATAATAGCCTGCTTGAAAAGCAGCTGGCCAGGGATCTTAGGGAATATATATAAGTGTAAGAACCCAGACAATTGCTGTTTCCAATGCACTACTGAGATTTTGATTTGAGAGAAAAAAAATAGGCAAGAAAACATGCCAATTTTCTTTCATGGAGTTAAGATTCTGTTTCCCAGACCAATCTGTTATGGAATCCTTTCATATATGTAACGTGACAGCACTCAGACTTGGGAACAATTTGAATGACAGGCAGTGTTACTCAGTAGTTTTGAGGAGAATGTTCCAGGCAGATATGACAGCAAAAGAAAAGATGAAAGGAATTAGTACATTTATAACTTTAAAAATACAGTACTGTGGGTGAATGGGAAATATGGACCTACTGCTGGCAGATAAGCACTGACATTTGCTACGATGAAATTGAGGCATATGTGTAATGCAGAGATCAATTCACACATGGCATGTGCTTTATTTGGGAACACCCAGACCAGCAGGAGAGCATCAGTGCTTCCTTTCCATGGGCACCAGCTTTGCTCCCCTTTGGCTCTTGGTGATGGGGGTCGATGGGCGATGAGAAATCCAGGCTCTGCTGTGAATCCAGTGCTCCCAGTGACCTGCCCTGGCACACAGCACTGGCCTTGTTTGAACTGCTCCGCTCTTCTCAGGCAGCTGGAAATGGCTGAAATGCACCTCATAACAAAGGACTTCTTTAAAAAATCTACACTGTGATTTACAGTACTACCAAGATTTTAAAATATACACTGTTACTGTGTAATTACTACCAGTAATTCACCGCTGTGTTTTAACTTATATTGTTGTAATTTGCTTGTTAACATCTGAAAATATCTCAGCTTCCCTTTGCAGAAAGCACAAGCCAAAATGACTGGAGGGGCACCAGCATGATCTCTGCAATCATGAAAACAGATTGTTATCAAAAAATCAGAGGCTTCTGCTTGGATAATAAATACCTGCATTTGCCTTGACATATGATTTTTCTAAAAATACCTTTGAAGGTACGCAGCCACAGAATACCAATATTGTCTGACAATGCAATATTGCAGTGACATCATCTCTTCATTTTGGTGAGTTGTGGAAAAAGAAGGGCTCTGTCTTTGGTGGGGGAGATGACCACAACTCCAGGCTAATATCTTACCATGCACTTTGCATTTCTCACTGATTTTAAAGGTATTATAAAATATCCCTAAGAAACATTATTTCAAAGCAGTCAGATTCCAGTGTGGATCCATTTCCAGAAGGCTTGCTGTCAACATGCACACAAGCTGTACCACACCTGAAATCATACCTTCTCATCCCTACTCCACAGCTCAGGCATGTTCAGACTGGGGAAAAGCTAAAGCCAAAATCCTCTTATGGGATGAATAGCAATTTTAAGTCATGGATAAGCATAGGAGCCTAAGTGTTGCGATGGAACAGTTGAGGCCATCTCTCAAGTTCCTAATTGCTCTTTAATCCCTAATTAGAACTCCCTAATTCCTAATTAGGGCTCCCTAATCAGAGCCCTATCACAGTCATTTCTGGTACTGAGGAGACCCCAGATAAAGGAAGCAGGGTTGGCATTCAGCTGAACCCATTTTTTCACATTTCTGGCCAAAAAGAGATGCCTGCAGTTGGGCTCATTGTCCAGAGTCCCTCAAAAGTAATCTCATCCTATTGCAGACATCCAAAGGAGGCTGTGGGAATTTCACTATCAGAAATGCCCATTTCCCTTAATTGACAGCAAGGGCAAAACAGAATACTGAGCTTGGTTACAGCCACGTACAGTCCAGATTGAGTTGTGATTTATCCCACCCACAATGCCTGTGTATAGAGCTCATTTGCACCATCACTCTTTAATTATAAGGCAGAAGATGAACAGCTCCTCAAGGACACCAAGACAGAATTAATGCTAGGGTTTCTGAGGACAAGACTTAAAATTTAGTATCTGGATACTCTGGAAAAAGACATTCAAAATCTAAGAAATGACATCTGATAAAGTTGAGAACTACATCTAGAAGAGAAAACCTAAATGTAAATAAAAAACAAGAAATCTCTGACAGGGAAAAGCTCTGCCAGAAACCATCTGGGCTTGTAATGCACCATAAGCTAAATAAGAGCCAGTGAGCTGGTACAGAGAGCATCTTTTCTTCTGAGGTGCATTTACAGGAATCCTGCATGTTAAACAGAGGAGCTAATTATTCTGTGCTGCTCATTCCTCAGGTCTCAGCTGAGTCTTGTGTTCTGTCATATTTTTTGAGGAGGAAAAATAAGCTATGCATACCAGGGGCCAAAAGAGGAAGGCAAATGTATAAGAAAGCTACAAAAAAGTGACCTGTGAGGTCAGGTTGGAAGAATTGGAAAAAAGATGGAGGGGAGTTATAATAGGACCCTTCAAATATTTCAAAGCTTCCTTGGGTAGGACAGTCACCAATGTATCTTTGTGTGTAGGACAGGCTACAGACTATTTCATTTGCCATAGGGGAGACTTAGGTTGGATGTGGGGAAAATTATTTTGTCTGGGAGAGCAGTAAGATGCTGAAATAGGCTCTGTGGGGAGCTGTGGAATTTTCTGAAGTCAGGGGAAGCCCCAGGTCTGCCAGAGGGGTCCTGAGCATAAGAGCTGGTCTGAAAGGGGAGGCAGGGTGGTACCTCTGCCTGTGTGCCTCAAGTCAGGGTCACGGCCCCTGGGAAGGGTGTGGAGGGTCCAAAGGAAGCAATGAAGTATTGGGAAATGTGCTAGAAAATGTGCCTTAAAAAACCCTCTATTAATGATAAGAGAAAACTGATCCTCAGGAAAGAAAAGAGCCTTACACAGTTTGAAAATGTTTAACATTCTGCAGCTCAAAATATTTTCCTTTCCTTTCTTAAACATTTGATCCTTAATTCTACTTGCAAAGCCAGCCTTCGGGTGGTTATAAAAAGACAGATGAGCCAAAAAACAGGTCGCATTTTCAAAAAGGTGGAGAAATAGCAGACTAGACAATCTTGTCTTCCCTTCCAGCCCTGTGCTTCTAGGGTTTTTGCAGTGCAGTTAATACAGAGGAAGCCTGATTAATGAAATCTTCTCATGTGTCGGATGCTGAGCTTCCACCCCCAGACAGAGCTGAAACACCCACAGACCTCTGCCAGTTGCTGGTAGCCTAAGCAGCAATTGAGCTGAAGCAAACACGCCAATAAAAAAGTGAATTAAAATAGATCTGAGACACAGACCATACCAGCAACTTCGTGGTGAAAAGAAGTCACAGAGTGGTTTAGGTTGGAAGGGAACTCTAGAGGTCATCTGGACCAGCCCAACAATGGAAAATGTTCAGATGCCCTCCAAATAAGCAGTGCACTGCCAGAAAATTCAGAGTTATGGTTAGATATAGAGAAACCCAGACCCTGTTAGATTGCAGAGATGTACCAGTAAGGTGTCCAAATGTCCTAACTCCCGTCCCATGCTAAAGTGACCCACACTGGAGATGTATTTAAGACAAGTAGTTTCTGAATTCAAGAACTGCTTGCTCCCCTCCATACAGTATGGACTGTCTGAAGCTTAATTACAAGTTTAATGATTGGAAACTTCAAGGTTTCCAACTCCTTTCTCCCACAAGATGCATTAACTTGCCAGGCAGTGTCAGAAAATTCAAATTACAGAAGTGCTTCTGTAGTTAACTTACCTGTAAAAGTCATGGACAATGGTAAGGCAAGGAAAGCAAGGAGCCCAAATATAAAGCATGCTGTGAATGGCAAAAAAAAAAGAAAGAAAAAAAAAGAAAAAAGAAAAAAGAAAAAAGAAAAAGAAAAAGAAAATAAAGACAGTGTTATTGGAGTTTAGAAGTTTCACCAGTGCTTTGCAGTGTACAAGATGCAGGGGGAATATCACATTTAGTGTGCAGCATCTGAGACGATGAGACCAGGAAATGGCCTGCTGCTCTTCCAGAGCTCAAGCCTCTATTTTTTAATTAATACATTTTAGTTCTTACATCAGCAATAAAACAATGAGAGACACAAAGTACTTTTGCTTCTACTACTTTTAAGTATCTGACTGCAAAGGCTTCGTTAGCCTGCACCAGCTTCAGACACTGCCAGGTTATAGTGTGTGATAACAAGCAGCTCACATGAGCTAATCCATGGCAACTGATGAGCCGTGTCTGTTTGTGAAGCAAATAGCAGCTGTAATGCCATTACACTCGGTTTTCCCTGATAGCTAAATAAGTGATCTTTATTGCACAAGTGGAGAGTGTGGGGTTAGTCTGGCTGCCTGACCCAGCTCAGCACATGGACACAAAGACAGAGAACAGCTTATCACTGGGTTACTCTAGCTCCATGGAGGGATACTCTAGGGGTGTGCATCAACTTTCCTCTTGGATGAGAGGCTCTGAGGTGCCTAGTTACTCCTCAGAGACCTGCTGCTGTTTCTGAATCCCCATACTTTCCCAGCACAGTCTGATGTGACTGAGGATGAGTGCTTACTTTTGCAGAAATCCAGTGTCAATGACAATGTGAGCAGCCTATCTTCTGCAAAGGCTGCCACCTCTGTGCCTCATCATGGGCACTCTGCAATATTAAAGTGAGATGCTGCTCCTGAAAATGAGGGGGAAGCATAATGAGGAAATTCTGCAGTGAGCGTCCCTGCAGAGCACTTCCTGATCTGCAAGTAGGTGCTTAAGAAAGCAAATGTGCAATAGGCATAGACTGTGGAAGTAGGCATAAGTTGCAGAAGGGTTAAGAAAAGAGTAGTGTGCCTCCGTGGAAGATTATGAAAGAAGTCAGAGCTCATATCCCAGCACTGCAGCCTCTGCCAAACAATTTGCTCCCTTTGTGCAATGTAGGACTGGACCCACTGCCTGTGACATGATGCTGTGCAGTGCAGCACAGGATGGCTGCGCAGTGCTGCCAAAGCATCACCATCAGGGTGCTTGTAGGAATAGGGAAACAGCACTGCCTCCATTTGCCAGAAGGAGGAACCGAATCAGAGACGTAGTGGCACCACCAAAATCTGGATTTTCTGCCTTGCAGTCACTTTTCACAGGAATCCATCCCCCCCCCCCCCCCCCCCCCCCACACACACACACTGCTTGTGTTTCCTTAACAGGGAGCATAGAGCTCATACTTCTGTGCCTGAGAGACGACTGTCTCTCTCAGAAACAGCATGTTTATTATCTCTATGAATTGGTGGAGACTGAAGATATTTTGAGCTGAAGAAAGCACTTCTGTTCCTTTGTGCCACTCCTCCTCTCTCTGCCGGTTGGCCTCTCTCACACACATTCCTGCTCTGGCTCTTCCATGTCTTGAATTCGACACAGACCAGAAACTCCTCCTCTGCCTGAGTGATATCCTACCCTTGACGAAGCTCTTTCAAACACCGACACCCCAGACCCTTCCTTTTCACCAAGTGTCCCATTTCATGCCAGACATTCTTGCTGTTATGTTATCTAGACTATAATTTTCATCGGCTAGAGCAGTGTTTGAAGTTCAGTTGGACTTCAAACACACCCATGCACATCACCAGCAGGCAGTGCCCATCTCAACAAATGTACCTAGCATCCAAATGAATGCAGCTGAAGTGGGCAGGGGCTGCATCGATTCCCCAGTGTTGCCCTAGGTCCCGTCATCACAGTGCTGTCAGCAGCTCTGAGTGGAGCCACCAATCTAATGGAGGTATCACCTCCTCCTGTTCCTGCAGGAACAAGTTGGAGGTGGCACCGTGCCATTCCTTCACCTGGCAGTGCATGGATCAGTGGGGAAGGATGCTGTGGTGAGCCCTGAGAGGCTCAGCAAGGCCCACATTTATGTGGGGCTGTGCATCTGGTACACAGCTGGCTCGTACATGTCTAACATCTCTACCCAGAAGCTTGATTTTGTAGGAGAGAAATGGGAGGTAGGGACAACTTGCGGCTCAGGAGAAAAAGATAATGGTTCATTAATTCTCCTCCCACAGCAGTCGCTGGGAATGTATTTACTCATTATCTTCCCATTCAGCCTTAGCCTCTTAGGTCTGGAATTGGAGGGGCAGATGCATCGTCTGGGAAGGCTTCCAGCGCTGTGTTCAACAAAGTGAGACTCTCAACAATTGGCTACGCAACTGGCAGAGCTAAAGACCGTTTTCCCCAATTCGTTGAGGGGGGGTTCAGAGCAATGCTCCTCAGATAGGACACACACACTCTGCCTGCATTTGCCTGGACTGTGCTGCCCCAGTCTGGTCTGAAGACAAATTGCTCAATAAAATGCAATTTGTCGCAAGGTAGCAAGGCAGTTCTGCAGAAGGAGCTGCTGTCCATGCAGTTTCACACACGTGGCTAGCAATAGCTCTAAGTCAGCAATATCACCACACCAGCCCGTCAAAAGAGCCCTGGGACCCAGTCCTAGAAAAAGAGGCAAGAAAAGACTGGCAGTCTCTAAAACCACAGCTGAGTGAGGTAAATGAGCCCAGGCATGGTTCAGAGGAACATCAGAAGAGCACCTGATCCAAGGAGCTGCTGTCAGGGCATCAGGCAGCAGAGCCACTGCTGGGGCAGCCATTTTGTGATCGGCATGAGCAAGGCCCTGCTATGGGAGGCAACACAAGCAACCCTAATGTGCAGTCACAGCAGAGAAAGAGGAGAGGGAACAGCTTTCCGTTTTGCACATTCCTTGAAATCTGTGGGCAGGAAAATCAGCAGGGTGGTGCAGAGCGCCTCCTGCACAGCAGGACTTTTCAATGCCATAAACCCACAGTTTAGCTGAGCTTTCAGTCTCCTGCCAGAGCTCCCCACACTCTTCCACTGCATGGAAGTAAATGAGCGTGAAATCACCACCAACACCACGGCTGTGTGACTTGGTCTCTCTTCTGATCTGAAGTGATTTATGACTACAGATCTTAATCTACCCACTTTGTGAATGGCATGCTAGTATGGCAGCAGTGCAGCCTGCTCAGGAGACCGCATGGCAAGCTCTCTGACAATATACATCATAATACATGAGGTGTTGGGTACTTTAGCCACACTGTTCTATGGCCTGCCAACTTTTTGATAAAAAAAGAGAATATTTTTTCCAAACTTTGCATTCACCCCAGGGTTTATCTTCATGGGCAAGTTGAGGAGCAAAGGTCTGGGTATAAATTCACAGCAGCCCTTTCTCAGCCCCAACAGGATTCTGCTTTGAAAGGGGCTGACTTGCAGCAGTGTGGATGTCAGTAAATTTGGTTTACAGCCCGATACCTGCGATGCAGATGCACGTGGCAACCTCTGAGAAGACTCCATGCCAGCACAGCCTCATCTGGAGCACTGAGTGCAGCTTTGGGCACCAGAATATAAGAAGAATGTGGTGTCCAAAGAAAGGCTATGGAGATGGTGAAGTGTTTGGAGGGGAAGATGTATGAGGAGCAACTGAGGTCCCTTGGTGTGTTCAGCAGAGAGCAGAGGAGCTGAGGGGAAGCCTGATGGCGGCTGCAGCTCCTCACAGGGAGCGGAGGGGCAGCGCTGAGCTCTGCTCTGTGTGACAGCAACAGGGAACCAGGGAACGGCGTGGAGCTGCGTCAGGGGAGGCAGCTGGGGGTGAGGGAAAGGGTCGGTGGGCATGGAACAGCCTGCCCAGGGCTGTGGGCACAGCACCAAGCTGCTGGAATTCAAGGAATATCTGGACAAGGTTCTCAGACATAGAGTTGAATTATAGGTGGTCCTGTGTGGAGCCGAGAGTTGGACTCGATGATCTTTTTGGGTCCCTTCCAACTTCTGATATTCTATGATTCTATGATTCTATGACTTGAAATCAGCATTAAAGAGGAGCTGAAATAGGAATGAAGAAGCCAGAATCCATCATTAACCTCAATTAACTTCTGGGAAGCGGGCCACTCATTTTGGAAGTGCATTTAGGCAGTTTTTGAGGATGCTGCAAGGATGCATGTGGAAAGCACTTAGGAAGCAGTGTCACAGTGTGCTATAGGGCAGTGTGGAAGGTAGCAGTGTAACAGAGTGCATACACATCACAGGTATCTTCATCCACCTTTTACTCCTTCATGGTATTTGCAGGAAACCTCTACAAGATTGAGAGAGCCTTGCAGAAGTCTTCAGTACCAGTGCAAGGTCACCACTGGAGGCAAAGAGAGTGCAATAAAGTTGAGCTGAAGACCAAACCCAACCTCAGCCTCCAGCTGTTTGCTATATGCCATTCATCACTGTCTGCTTAGAAAAGCTTATATTACTGTGAAACAGGTCACTAGTAGCTGCATACCCAAGTAAACTATGCCAGCATTGCAACACCTACAATTTAAGTTTCTGGTTGCAGGACTGACACCAGCAACACCGTTCTCCTCAGTAACAATTTGGAAAGGGGTGCCAGTAACCTGGGAACATTCAACCGAATGGTGAAGGTGTATACATAAAGATTATAGGCACTGCGGGGGTTAGGCAATATTGCAGAACAGCTTGACTGAATTTTATGCCATGTCTCTAGCTACTAAATTACAGCTATGTCATGACTTCAGTGCTGAATTTGGCCCCTTGTGCTTAATTTCCAGATGCACTTTTTAAATACAGTGTAGGCATTACATAAAGAGCCGCTGATTTGCTTTGCAAGAGACTCAGCATAGTGAGTTAGCCTTTTATTCTGTGGTCAGTTATTTAATATTGCCCTAATGTTCTGAGCTTAAATTGCTGTATGAAGAACGAAAATAACGTAAATGATGCTGAGGAAGTTGGGTGACTCTTCAGAGTCATTTAAATATCAGGAAACAAGAGGTACAACGTGGGCTGTGCTGAAATGCAATTTGAAAAATGTACACGGGGTGATGAGAAAATGTAAAATGAAGCACCAGGGCACTTTAGGGGAGTTTGCATTCTAACAAACAGAAAATCAGTTTGGGATGCAGTGGCTGATCTGTAGCTAAAGCCAAGTCGATTTTGAACTTAAAGGTAAAGAGGAACTAAAGGTAATGGGTTTCTTGGGGTGGTATTTCTGAGTTGCTTTACACAAGGGGAACTTTGTGGGTATCCAAGAAGGTGCTCCTGAGGTAAGAGAGCAGTCATGAGATCAGAACTAATCCCATTCTTTCAAAAAACCTTCAGAAAGATCTTTTGTTTTCTCAGCCATCATTAAAGCTCTGGTACCAGCAGGGAACAGTGACATTTTTCTCCTAACTAGTAGGAACAAAAATCAGAGGACACACTGCATTTGCCTTTTTGTTCCATGCACCTCTGGGCATTTCCCTGCTAGTCCTCCAGCACCAGCTCTAAGAGCAGTCCCAGCTGCTTGGCTGAATTCTGCTCTTCCACAACTGTTCATGCTAAAATGCACTTGGGACTCATCAGTGCTGCTGTTTGATCTGAAGGACTGCAAGGCAGCAAGGAGCAATGTGACTTAATCACAAGTTAAAGTTTGTTCTGAACTTTGAGAGCCGTTGAAGTAAAGCCAAAGAAATTCATATAAAAGACCCTGATCTCCATGGACTGACGACTGCAATCGGTTGTGTGGGTGAGGTATCAATTAGGCTGAGTGGTCAAGTGGATGACGGAGTTTTGTTCTCTGTACGTCTGAGTGGAATTAGAAACTGCTGTTGATTAAAAGTGAAAGCAAAAATTGCGTGCAACTCAGAGTGAAAAGGAGATAAAGTCTGTGGGAGTTTTAAACATATTGGCTCTTAACCCTCTGCTCAACCTGCTCTGATCCACGTAATGCAGTACAGGTAGATACTTTAGAGATGCAACTGCTGCTGGATGCTCTGTCAGCACTTAAAATCACTTAGGAAAGGAAAAGGAAAGCAGGGAAGTCAAGGGAAATTCAGGCGGGACTTGGTGCCACCTTAACTTTGTTCTAGACTTATTTCTATTAGCTGTGGAGCTGTTTAAATACAGAGAGAGGTTACTCCCAGAGCAGCCTTACCATTGCTGGCAATTTTGGATATGCAGCGGTGACAAGCTTTCTCCAGGCCAGCCGGCATTGTGAAGCACCTTTTGGGCTGTCTGTGGGGATACAGAAGTGAATACAGTTATGAAAATCAAAAGCAGTGTCTTCAACTAACTAAATATCTTGGCTCAGAGTGATTCACACACTTCTGTAGTCTTTCACTACCCTGAAGACCCCCCCAAATCAGCCCCAAATGCAGGCAGTGAAAGCATGATGCACTCAGAGTTGAACACCCTGGGAGAGGCTTTCCTTCTGTGGCCTTCACAGCCTCTCAAGCCTGGTTTTCAGTGGCATAAAACCTGCTTCTCCATTGCTCCTTGCCTCGCCCATTGCTTTTTGCCACCCTACTCACGCACAGTTTGTACAGTGCTGGATCCGGGTAATTGTGAAGAATTGGACAGTAGCCATGGAAAATGTAACATCTGCCAAAGATTCTGGTAAGTAGGGGGGTGGGGGTAACCAGAGCCCTCACTTTTGGTTGGAGTTGGAGCAGCACAAAGTGCATCTGACCTTGTGAGAAAGCTCAGTGACGGAGGTACAATTTGCTACACAATGCAGATCTCTGCAAATATTATTTAGTGAGCAAAAGTGAAGTAAAGAAAAGGGGAAAAGAGGGGAAGAAGATACTTTTGAGATCAGGGACTGTTCTGAAGAGGGACGTGGAATGGAAACTACAAACCTCAGGGAGCTCAGAACACAATGCCTTTCATTAGAAAGTAGCTGGATTAGAAAGTAGGGCTTTGTAATGAAGAACTTTTATGATGGGGTGAGGGATGAGCAGCCAGTGAGTCATCCAGGCTGGGCACAAAACAGCATTGGACAGTTAAATAGTCCAATCCAGTGCTGATGGGAGTGTTCACGGGAGTTTGGAAAGCTCTCACACGCATGTGCACATGCTCCAAGCCTCCAGGACAGGTCCACCATCAGCACCAACTGGGTGAATAGGTGGCGAAAAATGAGACTGGGGTTGTTTGAGGTGCAGAAGAAATATTGATCAGAAGGGGACATGTGGGTAACGGTGAAGTACTGGAAGAAAGAGATCCCAAATCACACCTCCTCTCCCTGTGGTCTCAGGACACAGGACACGAAGCCCGCTAGGATGAAGATGAACGAGACCAAGCACAGCCCACTACTAATTATTTCGCTGTAGGTCATTTCTGCTCAGCTGCTGTAGCTTGTTATCTCGTGATAATCGCGATACATGTTGTGCAGAACCATTTTTCACTTCTTGTGTATGTACCTATCATAAGAGCTCTGCTGAGTTCCCAGCAAAGGACTCTGTATTTCAGACTTGCTGAAGGAGCAAAATGAAATAGGAATGCATGTGGAGGAGGCAGGAATGGAGGAAGATGCCCCAAATCAGCTTCTTTTAAATTCTCTAAAAAGCAGTATTTTAAGTGTGACACATTCTGTTCCAAGCTGACCTGAAACCCATCCAGCACAGTTTCTCACTGTGCATGCAAAGCCCAAGCTGGCCCAAACCCTACAAAGATTGCAAGGCCCCAGAGAGGAGGTGAAGACAAACTTGCACCAGCCAGGCAACGCATGGCCATATACCCACACCATCACATGTCCAATCCCCACCATATATGGCTGAGATGTACAAGCACAGAGACCACAAAGATGATAAAGAGCGTGGAATAGAGATTGTCTATGTCCTCATGGAGGGCATACTCCTCCTCCAGGCACCACAACCTTCCTCCAAAGAGCAAAATCTGGGCTTTGGATTGCAACTACTGACAAATATTTGAAGAAAGGGAAATGGGCAGTGTTGCATGCTCAGGGAAAACAGGAAGAAGAAAGGGAAACTGGTAGTTTCCAAAAACAATTGATACCCTGATTTTAAACTTTAAAAGATTTGGTGAAAGTTCTTAGAATGTGCATAAATAGACATTAATTTTGAGTATGTCACTGGCTACTGACAGTAATATTCCCATTTATGTAAAGAGATCAGTAATACTAGCCTTTAGATAGCTTCATCTCCAGAATCACTTTTGTGGCTTCTTACAGAAGCCTTGCTAACAAAATTAATGCCGTATTAAAAATTGATTGGGTACCAAATTGTCCTGAGCAGAACTGTGTGTGGATGGGAATGCTGTATTTCTGTAAGCAGAGGGTAAAATGCGTTCCATCTAAATTAACTCTCACTTTACACTGAAGTAAAGAAAGTGAAGACAAACCGAGGGAGGACTCAGTGTACGTGAGCATGTCCCCATCTAGCGATGGAGTCCAGAAATGTCCGAAAGAGAGTTCTGGGCTCGCAGTTCTAACAGGTAAGATAAAGCAAATCATGATGGCTATGAACAGAGCATTCACACAAGGGCACAGTGCACATAATTGCTAGGAGAGGGCATCAACCTATCCCTCAGGCTCCAGATTTGACTCCTGCAGGACTCACAAATCCCTACAGAGCTCCCCTAGATAAACGCATGCTGCCCCATTGCCCAGCCTTTCAGCATATGTGCAGAAGCTTCTGAGCGTTGCAGATGAATATTTTCCTCCATGCCGATGCATGAGGGTGCTGAAGTGCTATTCAGCAGGCAGGCAGGTAGGGAATGGCTTTGCTGATATTGGGAACTGGCACTGTCTGAGCTTAAACGTTGCATGAAACTTGCTGTGGTGCAGCATGCAGACCCACGGCATGCAAAGGCAGCGCAGTTGACCCCCCACACGGTCCCTGCTCCCAGTTTGATGGAGAGTTGGGAAAGTCACATGCAAAGGGGAAAACAGCCACAGCCAGAAAAAAAATGTGACAGACAAGAGCAGGCTTTTGGCTCACCTTTCGAGGGCTGTTCCCAGCTAGCAGCAGAGCTCAGTCCCTGCAGCACAGATGCTACAGTCTGGTCCTCTCTTTATTTTGGGCAGTTATAGCTTAAACTGTTGTGCTGGTCATTATTTTCACCCTAAATGTTTCATTTATGTGGGTCAAAAGAAGAAGAGCGCTGTGACTCACAGCATGAGCCCAAATGAGGACCGTTTGTTTCCACACTTATCCTCCAGTATTCAGTCTGCTCCAACTTAGCTGTGCCCGCTCCCCACTTCAGATGCCCCATGCAGGAGCGAGGAACGCAGCAGGCAGCTTTTCCCGTGCTTCCCAAAGCCTCAGCTGCCACCCAATGTGCCGAAGGGTGCAGGGTCCCACTGAGAGCTGGTCCCTTACCTGAGAGAGCTGCAGGATCTGAAGCACTCCACCAACACACGTGGGAGACGGGGCTGTGAGACCACGAAATCCAGCCTTCAGCAGGAGCCCAAAGGGAGAGCCCACTTCCAGATGATGTCTTTATTCCTTCCAGTCTCTCATTTGCACACCTCTTGCCAGCCTGAGGGATGTGGGATGCAGTGATGCAGGATGAGGGATGTGGGATGCAGGAACACAGCCGTCAGAGCTGAACCCCCCTCATTTCCCACTCCCACAACTGCAGCCACAGCCCACTCGGGCAGCTCCACCACGCAGCAGGGGGAAACAAAGGGCCCAGCTCAGCTGTGCCTCTGCCAGAGGGAAAACAGCGATCCCTTCACTAAAGCTCTCATTAAAGATATATATGTATGTACATCCTAAAATCCGTAGCAAATATGAAGTGCTTAGTCCATTCTTCGTGCAGTTTCCCCCTCCCTATCAGTGCAATTGATGATCTTTAGCACATCCGAAGAGCTGGCTCGCTGCTATTTCTCTTGTGGTGGAGGTCTGTTTGTAAGGTGAATTCTTGCCTCCTGTCAGCAGGTGACAGTTTGCTGCCTCTGGGCTTATTGTGTGCGTGGCATTGCTTTAGGGAAAGCACTTGTTCTGTGCAAGAGGAAAGTGGATTTCATGCACAGAACTTCTCCAGGATAAGTGGCAGCACAGCTCACTGCAAATATAACTGCCAAGTTAGAGCATTGCTAAAGGTCCTGCACTGAGAAAAGGGCTTCAACACTGGGGTCAGGCAAGGAAAGGAAAATGAGGGTGTTTGACAGTGGTAACTTCACACGCCTTTGGGTCAGCAAGTGTGTGGGGGACTTAAACACAAACACTGAAAGTGAAGAAGAGATGTGACTTGCGGCACCAAAAGCACAGCACTTCCAGGAGCAGGAAGTGTCATATCAAGGGGCAGCAGCAAGTCCTAGGGAAGGAACCAGGAGTGTGAGAACACAGCAAACATAGGGTAAAATCCCACTTTGAGCTGATTCTGCAGGTATAAAGCAAGACAATTTCAGAAAGAAAAATATTTTTGCTCATTTGGCTTTAGATCCAAGATTGGAATCTTGGAGAATTTTGGTTAAGGGACTTTGGCAGCTAAGCAAAGAGGAAGAACAAGGTTTTTCTTCATTGCCCTTTAGCAGGGGTTGGTTTAGCACTTAAGCAGGGAACCCAACCCTTCTGTAGGGTCAATGAAGGAAGTAGGAACACTCTCCTGGAAGCCTCCTGATGTTCTCCATTGGTGTTCCAAGAGGTACAGCATGAGGACACAGACATTTGTCGCAGATTGATTGTATGCAACCTGAGTTTTAACAGCAATTTACAGGTTATTAGTAGTTTTGCAGTAAACTGCAAGGTTAGTAGCAGTTAATCAACACTAATCATTAGCCAATTTATCACAGTGACTCAATAGAATTTACTACAGTCAAATACAGTGACTTACTTAAAGGCTGAGTGGCTGAACTACAGAACATGATGTTGTGTGGCCCTAATTCTTCTTTGTCATAATGCAACAAGCACCATGCCATGAGTTCCCAGGTCTCCTAATGGGTCAGTGTGTGGAGAAAAAGAGCCCTGTTGAAATGCAGTCTTTCATCTGCTTGTGTTCAGTCTCTGTTTGCTTTCCATCCATTGAATACTTTTACCATAGGCCTTTCTCCTAACTCAATGACTCGGTCGTCAAAATCAGCACAAAAAATAGTCCCCCATCTCCCATCTCTGTTGTTATTTTCAAATTGGAAGAATCTGGTTTTGTTTTCTTAAGTGCTGCACGGGATCAGAGATGTCACATTTTCTTGGAAAAAATATCATCATACACTGAAAAATAAACAGCCCATGGGAAAGAAATCCAGTTTATATTTCATTCCTTCCACTGTTTAAGGCAAAAATTGTACTTAACTGCTGAGAAACGCTCTGCTGGCTCAGGGGAAGCCAATCACCAGGACTGATGCTTTGCAGCATTTCAGTGACCGACTGTGGGGATGTCAGAAGCTGCAACATTCAGTCATCACAGATGATCTTGGCAAAAGATTATGGGGATCAGGAGTCCCCATGGGAAGGGCCACTAGTGTTGGTTGTAACTGATCAGTGGTGATGCTTTGGTGCCATTAAACTGCTTGATTCCTGTGATTTTGAAGGAGAATTAATGCAGTCTTGAAGCGCTGTTGATGCAGAGAATGCCCTGCTTGGTCCAAAGGCCACCAGGTCAGTGTCCCCGAGTTCCTGGATGGTCTGGAAGCTGCAGAGCTCGATGTGAGAGGAGCTTCACAAGTGTTTTGTGAAACACTTTTTTGCCCATTGATTCATGCAAAATCATACAGTCTCTTCTCACTCACATCACTAAGGAGCTTTCTTTTGTGTGGCTGTCACAATAAATTACAGAGCCGTGTGAAGCTGCTGCTGTGGATATTTCAGTTCCTCAGCTTCTGCCTTAAAGATTGTCTTGGGGAAGTCAGCTTTATTTGTCAGTCTCCATGGCAGCTTATTGGGCCAATGCCCAAGAGACAAAGCAGAAAATGAGACAATATCAGACTGCCTGCTTCACACTTCTCCTTTCTCAGGACAATTTACTCTGTTGTAATCTAGGCCTAAGAAACAGAAAATGAGAAAAGGACCAAATGTTCTGGATAAACTAAGGAGAAAGCAACTTTAATGAAAGTCCAAATGGGACAAGTGCTGGTGTGGCAGCTCTCCCTCATCAGGTTACTTAGGGGATTGCTTTTCCTACTTCAAATCTGCAGCACAGAAGCAGGGTGGGACTGCATTTGCCTAGGAAAGTAAATTATGGGACACAAAGCTGTGGCTGAGGACATCTGTGAGCCTCCAGCCTTGTGTGCTGAGAGAATATCCTGTGAAAGCAAGAGGAGATGCTCCTGGGCCCACAGCCACTGACCAGGGCGAGGTGTCCAGACCCCACTTGCTCATGCCTTTGAGCCTTCAGTGCCTATCAAATGTGACTGAGCTTGGCAAAAGGATTCAAAAGCTTTTGGAGGGAACAGCCAAATTGGCAAGGCCTGGGGCTACAAAACCACACGGAGCGTTTCCATAGGAAGCCAGGATCAAACAGAACACTTGTGTACGAAAAGTGACTAACAAAATAATTTTTAGGAATGTGCTCTGTTCTCCTGTGATGAAAAAAGGGCTTTCTTTCCCTTGTGCTGGATTGGATTCATCAGGAAACGTCTCCCACTGGTAACGCAGGACGCGAGCTGAGGCTACGTGAGGCCCATATATTCTCTCCTTGTGCCACCACTGTGTGCTGGACAAGCGTGTAGAGTTTGTAAATCCCTGGGCAATCCCTCGAAAAAATGAAGTGGGGAAAAAGGATGAGCTCCTCTCACAAGGGTGCCACAAAACCATGAAACATTTCTGGCTTAACTGTGCTTCACGCCAGAGTATAAGGGAATGTTATCACAGCTGAACAAAATGCCGAACTCTCGTAGCAGCAAAATGCCTCCTTTGGTATGGTAACAGGAATAAACCTCTCCATTCTAACGTACATATGATTAAAAAAAAGCTAACAACTCATAAAGGTTTTACAAACAATGAAAGGAGCCGAGGCCTTTAAAATTACTGTGCGTAAAATACAGTAATTGAAATCAGCTGTTTAATTTGCAGTTCTGCAGATCAGAGCTAATATTCCCACTGCATGCAGCCATAAATGAAACATATTGTTCCACTGACAACAGAAGAAAATGTTGCGCATTTTCATTTGCTTTATTTGATGTTTTTTTCACTTATAAAATATGCTTTTTGCCACCTGTCCATCCATTTATCTTAAAGGATACCCAAACAACCTGACACTGTATCTGTTCAGCAGAACCATAAACACTTAACCCTCCAAAGGCAAATCCCTCTCTGCAGCCTTAACGTGTGGGAAACAGCCACACATTTAGAGTAGAGTGACTACAGAATGCAATAGCAATGAAAGTTGTGGAAGGATTTCAAAGCAGAACACTGCAGAGTGATTAGGTGACTCCATACAAGTGGGGGGTGGAGTTCACTGCAGTATTCAGATTCATGGAGCTTGGAATTTCTGGTTCAAGTCTTCCATTAGGATCTGGGAAAAGCAATGGCTTCACTTAGTTCCCTAGGTGCCAGCATCCAGTCCCAGCTGAGATGCTCTGTTTATTTTGCCTGGCCTGAAGCCACTAGAAGGGTTTTCTGTAGGCATCGTGTCATACTCACTCGTGTCATACCTGCCTCAAACAATCCTACAGGCTTGTACTTAGCTGAGCAGCTCTTGCATTGGTTATATCTGCAGTGAGATGAGAGGTGAGGCACCTACACAGCCTGTAAAGGCCCATATTGCTGACAGCCTCATTTAGGTATCTGCAGTCCATATCCCAGCACCATTCTTGAACGAGCAGGAAATGCAGGACATGGGTTTGTGTTTCTTTCTTCTGTGTGGTTGTGTTGAGGGTGCTGGAGCCCCATATACAAGGGAGAAATACCTGCAGAAATAACCCTCCCCTCTATGCATTTGTGTCTACCTAGGTTCAAGGGGAGAGATCCAGCTCACTAGATGCTTGTCAGGAAGGTGCTTTGGCAACAGCCACATGTTTCCACATGCAGAACAGCACTGTTTCATGGCTGGAGAAGAAGATATCTAAGGTAGGACAGGGGCATGTTCACCTGCTCAGGTCACTAGGGGAGGAAAACACTGTTCTTGGAGGAGATACTGAGGGAGGACAGAATATGGAACCAGGGAGGAGTGTGAGAGTTAAGCTGGTGGTGGAGGCAACGAAGGGTCAGTGAAGCCCTTTGGAAAGAAAGTGCCTTCTTCAGCAGTGAAATTTCCTTCCAGGCCAGTTTCTATTTGATTAAGTGCCCAAAGTCTTTGGGGACTTCAAGGTCTTCCTCCAACAAGAGGAGGTGGTCACAGCTCTCTAGGCAGCTGGAGCGGTCCTGGCATGGCACAACAGACCCTGTATTTTGGGCTCCTTTTCAGAATGTTCAAGAGCTCTCTGTATAACTGAGCTACAGATGCCAAAAGGTACAAATTTAGGTCTAATTGCAGTTGTATGAATGCCAAGTCAGGAGCCAGCTCAGCCTGGATCTAGACTTAATCAGGCCTCTGGCTGATACCCAAGCACACAGACTCAAATGGTCCTCTTCTGGTGAAACATTGGGTCTATTTGTTGCTGCTCCTACTGAAAATCTGTTTCAGAAGAGTGTTGTTAATTGAGGACTGGTTGTAAGATACAAAATCCTAAGGGTTTTCTTATTCCTTTGTGGATGAGATGTCTGTGTATCTCAGTCCTCAGCAGATGGCACTGTGCTCAAAGGTTGACTCCGGACAACACAAGGGAGGACAAGCTGTCCAATCAGGTGTAGAGGTGTTTCTATGGGTTTGGGGTACATAAGGAAATTCCCACTACCTGACTACCAAGATGCTGCACAAAATGAGTCAAGAGCGGGGAAAATAGTTGAAATCAAGTTACATTTCCATGGAGAGAACATGTGGGCTGTCAGTGCCTGCAGAACAACCCTTGGGGGAAGAACCATGGTGCCCACCACGAGCACACAAGGATGGAAACCCCATCCACATGGGCATAGGTGTGAGTATGAGATACGGATGTCTTGTATTTTCACTCAGTTTTATCAGGTGCAGAACTTCGGCTTCCTGGGTCCCCAGCCTTCAGCACAGTTCCCACTGCAATAACAGGAGAAATAGAGTGGGAAAAAGGAGAGGCAGAAGAAGCAGAAGGAATGAAGACACAAAGCAGAGGTGTTACTGTTAGCACTGCGCTGTTCCGCTCTCTATCTTCTTTTAGTTTGCTTTTTGCGTTGGTTAAGAGTAAGCAGAAGACTGACAAGGTGCTTGTGTGTCTTGATCCTTTCTATTCACAGGTGGAAAAGACAAGAGCAGCAAAGAAGACACTTGATATGTTCTGATGACAGTAATAGCATGGTCAAATCTCATTTCAAATCACACCAAATTCAATATAGCCCTTGAGTAGTGTCCTCAGCAGAAACCCAGCACAGAAGAATGATGTCAGTGCTCTTTAGTCTGAGGCAGAATAGAACAGGGTTATTCAGCATTTTCCACTAGTCTTCAAAAATAATGCACATAGGAGGCCTTCAGTGCTGATTTGCTCTAAATTGAATGCTTCGTGTCTTTTCTTTGAAGTACAGTTGCATTCATGGGATGCTGAGATCTGTAAATCCATCATAAATGGATGTAGGAAACAATAAAAATTAGCTAAGAATAACGTAGGATTAGAGTTCACCTCACCTTCAGCCAAATTACTAAGAAAGCGTGTCACAATGTCTATTTAACATCTCCAAGGGTTTTGAAAGCTGCACTGAAAACAGAGTGTAACATTTTGTTGGCCACACTTTGCTCTGTATGTGAGGGAGATCTGTGCAGTACTTGAAAGAAAAGGTCTTTGTCCCTTCTGGAATCTGCTCAGCTCAAATCCTGCCTGCGTGTAACAGATATCTGTTGGACCCCGACCTAAAACATAGAAAAACAGCTGTGGTTTGTTTGTTTATTTTTAATCTTCCCATTCTGTGTGTTTCCCTTTGTATTTGTGTTTGAGGTGCTACACGGGAGATGTTCATAGGGGCTGTTTCTCTTGTTCCGAGCCTGAGGTCAATTTTGTGCTCTCTCCCCAAAGCACTGATTGCCTCGGGATGCTTACAGCCTAGCAACTGACATTTTATTTGCAGGAAAGTTCATCCATGCTTTACCTCAGATTTTGGCCACTCGCTTCCCCCCCAAGAGATACTGATTGCTGATGCTGTCCTTCCACATGTGCCCAGTTCACTCAGCTATTCAGGGTGCCACTTACAGAGTGCTGATGAGAGGGCACTGAATAGGACAAGACAATTTCCCCCACTTAACATCTCTTCTTCTACACATTTAAAGCTTGCCAGTGGAAGAGAGCATGATGAAAGAACAAGATTGAAAGAACTCATCATTTTTCCAGACTATTTGGAACAGATCATGGGCTTTATGCTGATGGGGATGGATGCAAAGAGACGTTAACCTTTGCTTCACTAGGCAGCTGATTGGGCTCCATGTATCCCCACAGTCAATGTAAATCGTAGAATCATAGAATCACAGAATGCCTTGGGTTGGAAGGAAGGGTTAAAGATTATTGAGCTGCAATCCGTTGCCATGGGCAGGCTTGCCACCCAGCAGCTCAGGCTGCCCAGGGCCCCATTCAACTTGGCATTGTGCATTTACTTGGCCATGGGCACCCATTGCTTCTACTGTGCAAGAACAGAAGATCCACGTGGAGTGTAATACATACTGAGCTTATCCTTAATGCACATAAACCTTCGCTGGTCAATCGTGCTAAAGAACACAGTGGTCATTCAGTAGCTGTGAAGACACTTCTTGTGTGATCTCTGCTTCTGAGCTATGGAGAAGAGGTGACCGTGCACCTTTTTCTCTTCATTAAATGTTCTGTTTAATCTGTTCAGACTCAATCTCCAGGCCAGACACTGTCCTATTCCATAAAATGCAGTATGCAGGCTATGTGCCAAGCCTAGTGGGAGCCCTGTGGGTTACAGTAATGAATAAACACCCGGTGAGTCTTATTGATCAACACTGCAGACTTTTTGGGGTATTGGGAAAATAACAATATTTGCTTGAAATTAGAACACAATGATCTATGTGCATTGTGAGGCATCATGATATATTGAAACAGCAGAGAAGAAAAAAAAAAGACAAGAATTGCCTCCAGAAAAGGCAGAAGTATGGGAAATGAACCTACAGGGTTCAGCTAGCTTATCCTACTAAGACAAAGGCTGAGTGGTTACATTTAATCCCTATGAATATATCAAGGATAAAGAAAAGAACAAAATAAAAAATGGATTTGGAGCGAATAAGTATAAATGGGCCATGAAATAGAAGCTGATTTGTAACCATCGGAGCAGCAAGAGTCTGGAACAGCTTCTTTGTGCCAGTAGGAAATGTCTTTTATTAATGATCAGCTGAGAAGACCACACGTGGTCACATCTGGTCTGAAACTTTAGGCCGTGTAGAACTGCTGAGTTGAATTTCACTAGATTAACTGAAAGCCTGGAGTGGAGGTCTTGGGTTGATTTTTGTTCAGTGTTTTTATGTTGTTTTTTTTTTTTTTTGGCTTGCACTGAGGTGTTTGGAATAGGTCTGCTAAGATCATTTCTCAGTATTTCTGAAGGTATTTGACTGTACATGAGGTTGTTCAGGGCGGTGAGGAGGTTACGATGGAAAGACATCTCTCCATTCTATTACTGGTTTTGTATGATGACGGTGTGATGGAGTATCTCTGAGACAAAGACACTGAGGGCATTTTGTTTTGTTTGTTTTTTTGCTGAAGATGTGATTTACAAAAGGGTCTGCAACCAAAACTGGGCTTTGATACACCACTAGAACGTGCCCAAAGTTCCCCCCACCAAACAAAAATCATCTCCTTAAGCTCTCATTAAGGTCAACTAAGGTATTTTGTGATTCTCTAACTCCAGTTCTCTCATTTTCTCTCTAAAAATATCTGCTTCCAAAGTCCAAATATACCTGAGCACTTGCAGTAACAATTGGTCCTTATGTGCATGGATGGTAATGTTTCCAGGAAACACACCTTTGAAGGGCTTAGCTCCTCATGGACAGAACTTAAAGCACCCTGAGGAGCCAACAGTGTGTGCTTTGAGCCAGCAGTGTGTGCTTGCAGCCTGCAAGGCCAACTGTGTTCTGGGCTGCATTAACAAAGGGGTGGCCAGCAGGGAGAGGGAGATGCTTGTCCCCCTCTACTCGGCTCTTGTGAGGCCCCATCTGCAGCACTGCGTCCAGGCCTGGGGCCCCCAGTACAGGAAGGACGTGGAGCTCTTGGAGCGGATTCAGAGGAGGGCACTGAGATGATCAGAGGGCTGGAGCACCTCTCCTGTGAGGAAAGGTTGAGGAATTCTATGATTCTACGACAGGTGAGAAAACCTGACCAGACAGCTGTAAACATTCATCAGAAAGTGACTGGTGCAATTCTAATGATGGATGAAGGACCACATTCTTGAGGTGCCAAGCAATCCCTCACTCACTCAAGATCCCTTCCACCGTCACCAGTGTGTGCCAGATGCCCACATGCATCAAGGTCTGCACTTCTGTCAGTATTGCACAGCCCTGTTAAGGTGTTCTACAAATGCTAAGTTTTCCAGTAGCATGGCCATAATTGCTAGAATCTTTGGGTCTTTGTATTTTTGATAATAGGAGATGATAAGAAGGAGTCATACCAAGTAAATAGATACACATTTTGCATCTATCCCTAAAATTTCACTCTAGTAAGAGAATAGGTCTAACTAGGTTCAGACTTCCCTCTGTATTTAGCCCCAGTGAGGCTGCACCTTGAGTACTGTACTCAGTTTTGAGCCCTTCTCTCAAGAAAGACATTGAGGACCTGGAGTTTGACCAAAGAAGAGTAAAAAAGCAGTGAAGGGTCTGGAGCACAGGTCTTATCAGGAGTGACTGAGGGAACTGGGATTGTTCAGTCTGGAGGAGGCTCAGGGGAGACCTTATAGCTCTCTACAACTCATGAAGGGAGGTTGTGGCAAGGTGGGGGTTGGCCTCTTCTCCTGTGTAATCAGTGATTGGACTAGAGAGAATGGCCTTCAGTTGCACCCGGGGAGATTCAGGTTGGACATTAGGAAACATTTCCTCTCCAAAAGAAGAGAAGGTTACTCACTGGAATGGGCTGCCCAGGGAGGTGGTTGAGTCACCGTCACTGGAGATGGTCAAGAAATGTTCAGATGTTGAACTGAGGGACACAGTTTAGTGGGTCAGTATTGGTGGTAGGTGGACAGTTGGATGATCATAGAGGTCTTTTCCAACCTTAGTGGTTCTATGATTCTATGATTCTGACTTGTCAGCCGTTAGTTCTGCACTCTTAGAGATACCTGCAGAAACCCAATGAGTATTGTTTTGATAAAAACTGAAAGAGTGTTTGCAGACTTGTGGAAAAAGATGGTACAATTTAGTCATTTTCTGTGAGATAATAATGTTCTAATTGAAAACTGTACTCTGATATAATTACCCTACACCTTTATAAGGCTGCCTCAGGAGCACAATGAAAGAACAGTTTTACCACATCATGTGAGGAAAAGTACTCCAAGTACCATCTCATGCACATTCTAGAGAGAGAACCGTCATAAAATCAAAACATAGTCCTAATTTGATCTGGTAACCTCTTATGGCAGGATGTGAATGAAGTTTTAGGTACAGAAATCAGAGGCAGACTTAAAGTGGGACATGCCAGGTGCCCTGCTACACTTTGGGGTAGGGATATGTTGTTTTCTGCCAGACAACCTGTAGAATTCAACTCTTTGAAAAGGTTGATAACGGCAGGACAAGGGGAAATGGCTTTATGTTGAGGGAGGGAAGATTGAGGTTGGATGTCAAGGGAAAGTTTTTTACTAGGAGAGTGGTGAGGTGCTGGCACAGGCTGCCCAGAGAGGCTGTGGATGCCCCGTCCCTGGAGGTGTTCAAGGCCAGGTTGGATGGACCCTGGGCAGCCTGGTCTGGTATTAAATGTGGAGGTTGGTGGCCCTGCATGTGGCAGGGGGTTGGAGATTTGTGATCCTTGAGGTTCCTTCCAATCCTGGCCATTCTGTGATTCTCTGAATAGGCTGTAATTTCTCGGTGTCTAAAAGAGCACTGGATGCCTGTGTGTAGGCGGCTGGATGGCTTCCTCTGTGCCAGAGCCAAACTTGTTATCCTGAGGAGTTATTCAGCTGAACCCAAACAGGTTGAGAGAGAAGAAGAAACCACTCCTTGTTTCTCCCTGCATTTGTTCTGTGCTCTGGGTTGGGCAGTACTTTCATGAGAGAGCCTGTTCTGCTTTTGCAGAGAAACCAGTCCAAAAGTTGCTGTGCAGAGCAGGCTGAGGCCCAGGTCTGGAGAACATGGCATGACCATCAGTGGTCTCCCTCAATGTTAGCTCTAAAAGATCTCATTTCTGCAGAGAGGTTTTTGGCATCACCTTGGAGTGTGAACTGCCATCTCTGAGCACACTACAGCAGCGCTTTAGCTTTGGCACTTCAACAGTAGCCAGTGCTTATAACCAGTGCTTATAAGCACCTATATCCTCTTTTTCCTCTGGCTGGCTTGGGGAAGATGTCCACTGTATAATCTGAAAGCTCCCTCATCCTCATGTTGCTTTATTCTTATAAAGCCAGACATAATGAAAACCTGTAAGTCTTCCTCCAGCATCAGAAATGCAGGAGCTAGTTTGGGCAGGGCTATAGTGAATGCAATAGGATGGTGAATATGTGCATAGTTTATCTAGGCTAGAGAGGACCTAGTCTAAAACATCTCTAATATCACAGTCCACTATAATATCCACAGCAAAATTAGCTAAGTAGAAACTTCATTTTAAGTAAGGGATGTTTTATTTGCAGTTTTTAATGGGCTGAGAGTGCCTTGCCAGGTCTTACAGGGATGACTACAACCAAACTGTCATGACCTGTCATTGCTAACTGCTAACTGCAACCCTAGGGAGAAGAAATGCAGCAGGTCCTATTTACTGGCAGTTCTGCCAACCCTCCAGTGCCACAGAAAGCACAGGAAGAGCAGAGCTGGTATCAGGAACTCCTTCAATGAATGAGGAATATGTGGTGCTTCAGAAGCTGCTCAGAAACTCAGCATGTTCCTGATAATCGACTTTTGATACATTTGCTCATTTAATTTTTCCATTCTTCTAAGCATGTGGTGCAGCACCACTAAGCACCCCTAGATGAGACAGCCCGGCTCAGAGTATGCACCAGTTCTTGCTGGGATTATTCTCATACAACATGGGATAAACTGATGGGCGAGGAGCTCCAGGAGAATGGAGCAGAAGATGGCTGCCTTTCTACTTTCCCCTGCTCTGAGAACCCAGATAAGAATCATAGAATCATAGAATCCCTGGAGGCACTCAAGACCAGGCCTGGCACTGGGCAGCCTGGTTTGGTGGTTGGCGACTCTGCGCATAGCAGGGGGGTTGAAACGAGGTGATCGTTGTGGTCCTTTTCAACCCAGGCCATTCTATGGTTCTATGATTCTATGATTCTATGATTCTATGAATATTTATGTATGTGCAAAGGATCAGGAGAAGATACACACAGGGATTTGGGTTATTGTCCCCTGCTGACCAGCAACTGCCAGAGCATTCCCGCAGATGCAGAGCCTGTTACCCTCTCTGGCCGCAGTGCATCACACGCTGAATGTCTAGCAACAGTTATGAGATGTGAGCCTGGCCCCAGTGCATTCTGCTGAGAAAAGCAGCTGCCGGGCACAAATTGCTGCTTTTTTGCCTTGCTCTTCTGATGTGGTGTTTTTTTGAAGCAGGAGCTAAGCTCACATGCTTTACATTTTTATAGGTGGAGCTGCAGGGGCTGACCTAGAGGCAAATCTACATGTGACCCTCTGCACATCCAGGAGAATGGGGGTGAGGGGTGAAGCAAGAGGGAAAAGTTCTCACCTCATTCAAACCAGGCACTGATCTTTCTCTGGTAAGGTAGCATTAGTAACTCATTGCCCTTGAATGTGGGATTTTTCATCTAAAAAGCCTCAGTAAACCCTTACAATTGCTGCTGAAGAATTGGATGACTGCTGCAGCTGTCAGGCATACTTGGGCTGTCACTCAGGCCCATCACTCAGCTTCAGTCCTTTGTGATCTGCTGTAGAATGAGGTTGGTTGCCTTGTTTAATTCTGCTCAAGACTAATTATGCACCATGTCTTTGCTGAAAAACCCATGAATATTTATTGCTCACTGAATACCTGGCCCATAAAAAAGCCAGCTGATTCAGGCAGGGAAAGAATGCTTTGCAACCTTTGTTTTTATTATTCTTTTATTGCCATGTAAGCCAGAGATGAAGATGACCTATTAGATCATTCTGTGCAGCTTCCTGAAATTCAGGAGCCTTACAGCTTTATGTTAGGTGCTAGAGAGAGAAAGAACCTTTCGGTATGCAAAAAGCAGTTGTCACTTAATATATTTTAATGTCAAAAAGCCAAGAATTTATCTCAGTTATTCAAATCCACATGTCAAATTAACATCCATTTAAACTAAAATTAGCTGTTTTCTCTTACAAAGAACTTGAAGCACATGAAATGCTCTTATGAGAGCTCCTATTCCCTTCTTCCTTCACAGGAGAGCAAAACAGCATTCCTCTGGTAAGGGTGCTGTCAGCATAACACAGTGGTTGAGATACTTCAGACCTTCCACACTGTGGCACAGAAGAGACCAGAGTTAACCCAGATGAAAGGATGTCCCAGTACAGTTTTAGACTGCTGGTATCTCCCCAAAAAGTGCTTCCTCCATGTAGCATTTCAGTGTCACTTAGCTGGGGGCACTGATGGAGCCTGTTACTACCTTCTCTATCCAACTCTCCCTAGACTAACCTGGCCCATCTCCTTCTGCCTCTTCTCTGAATGGACAGCAGACTTAGGGAGAAAGTCGACACAGCGTTAGACCATAACCAAACTTCTTATGAGTGCTGTTCAAATGAAGAGGTGTTACAGGAAAAAATTAAAAATGATGTATAATTAGTTTAATTTCAGATGAGTAAAACTCAAACACAGGGAAAACACAGTGAACCCAAATGCACCCTATGGGTTGGCAGTGCAATTCCTGCTCTCCCTTTGGTGCTGTGGGAAGGTCTGGCGTGGGTGATGCAGGATGTAGGCAATGCACTTCTTGCTCTCCAGCTTTGGAAATGCTTTGGAAATTGGAGGAAAATATGGAACTACTATGGAAAATAGAATAGAAGGGCCCCACTTTCTCCACACTGTGGCCTTTAGTCACAAGCCAAAAAGGAGCTGATAAATCTAAACCTCAATATTTCTGATTGATATTAAAGAGTTTTTCATTCAAAACTCCAGAGTTCACAGTGGGTTATTTTGCATTCAGGGCCACAGCAGTGGAAGAGACAGACTGCAACTTCATACCTCTAAAAACAAAAACACTGCATAGCCCAACGTGTCTTACTGATGGATGGCAGCAAAGAGATTGAGTCATCAGTGTCAAATCAGCACAAACACTTGAACAGGACAAATAGCTCCTGACCTCACCTGCACATGTGTTACAATATAGTCATCAGGGAGCATTCCTGATGCATCTGTGGAGCTAACTGGTGGGAGATGCAGAACACGAAGAAATGATGAGGAGTCATTTGAGTCAACTGACAGGTGTCATACACTGGAAAGGTAAGACTGACAGAACAAAATTAGATGTGATCAGTATATGTATGTGTATATACCTACACGTGTGTGCGTATGTCTCTGATTTCCCACTCGTTGTGTCAGTCATTACGCAGAGGAATGCAGGACTCATGTGAAATTGGAGAATGGAGAGCATCCAGTCACAATCACCAGCCCTGCCACTCTGCCAGGGAGCATGACTGAACTGGTGAGGTGCCACAGAGGCTAAAGGAGCAATTACGATAAGGAAGCTAAGAATATCAGATAATACCAAAAAAAATCCCTGTGCTTTTCACAGAATCACACAGAATCACAGAATTGTAGGGGTTGGAAGGGACCTCCAGAGATCATCGAGTCCAACCCCCCTGCCAAAGCAGGTTCCCTACACCAGGTCGCACAGGTAGGCATCCAGGCAGGTCTTGAACATCTCCAGAGAAGGAGACTCCACCACCTCCCTGGGCAGCCTGTTCCAGTGCTCCGTCACCTCACTGTAAAGAAGTTCTTGTGCACATTTGTGCGGAACTTCCTATGCTTCCTATGCTTTTGTCCTTTGTAATTTGTCTACTTTGAATTGAAGGAAACACTAAGAAACTACATTTTTTTAGAGAGCTCTGTAAAGCTGAGAATCTCTTTGTTTCTCCCGTTCCCCTCTTTTCTCTTTTAAATTTTTCATAATTATTTTTTGATTGAATCAGGAGAATGGGGACCAGATTCTGGAAATTTGGGAACTTTCTAGGAAAATACTGTTCCTAATCAAGCACTATTCTCAGTCTATGTAGTCCCTCAGAGTACCTGAAATATTGCAAAGTCTCATCTGAATCAATATTTAAAATTAAAGCTCTCATTCTTCTATAGCTGGACATTTGAAATCTTTAGGAACCACGGAGGCAGCCCTGAGCTTTTAGAGATAAACACAGTTTGGATCTTGGGTCTTCAGCTTTCACTCTGCTAAAAATGACACAAAACCACCAAGAAAACAACCAGCTTTCTTTGGTTGCAAACTATTCTCTTAGCTGAGCTTTTTTTTTTGTCCCTGCCCTGTTCATATCATATAATCATTAGGGTTGGAAAAGACCTCTAAAGATCACGTAGTCCAACCATCCATCTACCGCCAATATTGCTCATGAAACTATACCCCCAAGTACTACATCTACCCTTTCCTTAAACACCTCTGGGTACTCCACCACCTCCCCAGGCAGCCTATTCCAGTGCCTCACCACTCCTGAGATGAAATTCTTCCTAATATCCAACCTGAACGTCCCCTGGAGCAACATCAGGCCATTCTCTCTCATCCTGTCACTGTTATTTGAGAACAGAGGCTGACCTCCATCTCACTACAGCCTCCTTTCCAGTTGCTTTAAAGAGAGATAAGGTTTCTCCTGAACCTCCTTTTCTCCAGACTAAAGAACCCTGGTTCCCTCAGCTGTTCCCTGTAATACTTGCATTTGAGATTCTTCACAGCTTCATTGCCCAAATCTGGACACACTTCAGGTCCTCAGTGTCTTTCTTATAGTGAGAGTCCCCAAAGTGAACACAGTACTCAAGGTGTGGCCTCATCAGAACAGAGTACAGGCAGATGATCACCTCCTTGCTCCTGATGGCTGCAGTGTTTCTGATACGAGCCAGGATTCCATTGTCTTTCTTGGCCACATGGGCACACAGCTGGCTCATGTTCAGCCAAGTATCCACCAACACCCCTAGTTCCATTTCTTCTACACAGTCTTCCAGCCACTTTGCCCCAAGCCTGTAGCATTGCCTGGGGTTGTTATGGCCAAAGTGTTGTTTCAGCTGCTACCAGCAGGAGCCATGCACACAGCAATGGACCACAGCACAGCGGTGATGCTGGGGGAGTGGGTGACCTCAGCGCAGGACCATGACAGCCTCTTGTGACCTCACATTCATTAGCACCTCGTTCCTCAGCAGGCCCCAAAACAGCTTGCCAAAAATTGAGGATAGCATTTCCTTGGTCCATGTGAACACATAGCTCTCCACCCTCCAAATCTGAGTTACAGCATCACAATTTTCCTATCCCACAGTGCACCATTCTGACCATTTTTGCCTGGGAGATTTTCCAGGAAAATTACTATTCTTCATGTGAATACTGCATTTCTAGGGCTCTTCTCACATAAACTGAGAACACCGAAATAGAAGTTGGGTTGAAAAGCTGTTATTTAGCTGCTTATCCTGCTAGTAGATTTCCATTTCATGTATGCTTTTTTTTCCTCCTGTTTCCTTAAAAGATGGACCTGCAGACTTGTACCGACTGCCTTACTGTAGGCTAAGCAAGTAAGACCAACAGTCAAGCCTTGCTGGGATCACAGCAAGCACCTCTTTGTGAGCACGCTATGTCTATGCTGACTCATGAAGAAGCTCCTTTCCTTACAGGCTCCATAGCAGTTTCAAGCCGTAGCCCAAACACACAGTCACCCCACAGAGAAAGCTGTACACCTCCTGGCTGATTCCTACCTGTCATTTACATGCTTCATTTTTCAAGTGATCTGCATCAGACTTGTATCAAGCAAGACACAAAGCATTTTCTCCTCAGACACACTCAGGTTTGCATCTGTACAACATATAGCGATGTTTGCTTTAAAAAGGCAGACCAAAGAGCAGCCTGAGGGAAAGTGATTAATGGTGTAAAATAATTAAGGGATGAAGAAACATTGCACGACCTGACACAGCTCAGCTGAGGAGTGACAACTCCCTAGGAGTTGATGCAGTCAGGGATGGGTGGAGACAGACCCAATTAACAGGCTGGATGCAGCCCGAAGCACCCCTCCCCACCCAGACACGTGTGGGCCTGGTAGGAGGAGGATGGGGAGAAGGAATTGATGCACTGAGAGAGATTAAAGCTGAAAGAGGATTCTGTGGCAAATCTGGGAAATTATAATCCTTTCCAGATCTCCACTTCTGTGACAGTAGCCTGCAAAAGGGGCAGATGGTATCACTCAAAGAGCACGATGACAACAGGACATCCTAATCCGTATCACTGATCTACACCACGCATCTTACAGCTCCATTACTTCTCCTTTTGCCCTTACTGCTAGCCCACAGTTATCAAACGGGAATTTACAGTGTATCATAGGCAAATACATTCCATTTCCTTAGGTTGATGTTTGGACAGCTAATTGCAACATATCTTCTTCTAGGAACCGATTCTAGAGATTGCTTTTTGATGAGATGAGATCAAATTTTCCACACTGCTCTAGAGAGCACCGTGGGATTTGTGTGCTTCTTCAGCTGTGTGGGCTCAAGGCTGGAGGGAGCAGCTCCTGGTGCTTGGTCTCTTGTTCCTGCACCTTTCTGTGCCCATAGAACACATGAGGAACATTCTACCCGTCTCCTGGGTCCTATTGCCAGCAGCGGGGCCAAGCTCTCTGCAAAGTCACTTCACACAGCCCAGCTGCAGAGGCAGGCCAGGTCACTGCTGCCCTCACAGGCCCAGCAGGCAGCAGGAGTACCCAGTATCGCCCTCCTGCACTCTCTGCTGTGCTTTATCTCTTGTCTCATGGTTATCATACCATGTATAACCCAATGCTTTGAGAAATACAGTAAAAATTAAAACAAACCAGGCAGGAGAACTGGTTGGAAAAAGAGGCTGTGGTCAGGACCATCCCAACAGATGGCAGCTCTGGACACTCACAATGTGCCTGTTTTCTGCCAAACAGCAAACAGTGACAAATGCGTGCAATGTTAGTTGCTAAAATAATTTCTGTTTTACATTCTGGGTCTGGACTCCTCAGTCTGTGAGGAAGTTGTCAGTTCACATCCTCAAGTGCAGCGACAACTGGTGCAGTGCATAATGCCATTGGTGCATATTTTTAGTCAGCCGTAGGTGTCTGCTGTCATTTTGAAGTGTCTTGATAAGTCTTCGTGGTTATTATGTTTTTTTTTTTCCAGAAGGGTCAAAATCTCATAGACTGATAGAACCACAGAATGGCTTGGGTTGGAAGGGCCTCAAAGATTACCAAGTTCCAACATCCCTGCCACAGGCAGGACTGCCAGCTGCTGGACCAAGTATGAGACCAGGCTGCCCAGGGCCCCATCCAACCTGGCCTTGAACACCTTCAGGGACAGAGCATCCACAGCCTCTCTGGCAGCACCTCACCACTCCCTCTGTGAAGAACATCCCCCTGATGTCTAACCTAGATCTTTCCTCCTTTAGTTTAAAACCATTCTCCCTTGTCCTATCACTATCTACCTGTGTCAGAAGTTGTTTTCCCTTGTGTTTATAAATTACCTTTTAATACTGAAAGGCCAATAATTATTACAGGAAGGTTTCAGGTCCCTGAAAGGGCTGCTCACAGCATGGTCCCATCCCTTTGGGTCAGAGAAGCTTTACTGATATGATGGAAACGTGCTCTGTGACTTTTGGAAAGGGCTTGGACTATTCTCAACAATAATATGTTGTCCCTGTTGAATCAGGTCCAGGACATGTTGCTATTTCTTCTAATTTGAGAGTCATAGCAGACATTAGCATGCATCTTTAATCCCTTTGCTGTGATTTAGCAGTGCAGAAGGCAGAGTCAGGTAATTACTCTTGCTGAAACAGGTCTGTGTCAGCTTAAAGTGTTCGCACATCAGGCACCAGTGATGTTTTTGGATTGATGTCTCTTTTTCAGCAGTGGATCCTTAGAAGAGGAGGGGAGGGTGGTAGGCAGTGAGGGCTGGGAGTGGCCGGGACAAGGAAAGGAGCTGAGATGGAACAGGGGCATAAGGGTGTGAGATACACCAGATAGAGGGAAAGAAGATCACAGGTGGGCAGGGTCCCCAGGCAGGCCCTTCTGGCTGTGCCATTTGGAGGTGACACTCCTTCCAAAGACCAGGTGAGCTGATCATTCAAAAAGGGCATAGCTGCATAAACACTGCCTAAAGTAAAGTGTGCGCTTACCATAAAAATGCTTCTCTTTCAAAAGCATGAGGGAAAATAGCTTTAAAGCAGAAGAGGGTCAATTTAGACTAGATATTAGGAAGAAATTCTTTACTGTGAGGGTGGTGAGACACTGGAACAGGTTGCCTAGAGAGGTTATGGGTGCCCCCTCCCTGGAAGCATTCAAGGCCAGGCTGGATGGGGCTGTGAGCAACCTGGTCTAGTAGGAGGTGTCCCTGCCTACAGCAGGGGGATGGAACTAGATGATCTTAAAGGTCCCTTCCACCCTAACCAGTATATGATTCTACAGTTCACATCAGTGCGTTCTGAAGTCCTGCAGTGCTTACCATGGCAGGGACAAACTCCCTTAGCAACAAAGTGACTTGAAGAAAGTCTGGTCAATGTTTGTGGATGTTCATGACCTCTTCCAACTCTCAGCTTCTAGAGGCAGGGAGAAACATTGTGTTCCCAGATGGTGACAAGAGTGGCTTTGGTAAATGTGTGATCCCATCATGGTGCCATGTGATCATCAGCACAGGGCCAGTGAGGGCCAGTGGACATTGGATGTGGATGCAAGGACTGAAGGTCCATGAGTGCTTTTGTGGCTGAAAGATGTTTTCCAGCTGCCCAAAGCCATGGGAAACACTGGTTCCCAGCTCTTCCTGCAGTCAACCCAAGTGTTTTCAGTAGGAAACACATCACCAAGACTGTGGTAATTGCTTCTGTGGTAAATTCAGTTGGGGCTGAGTACCACTAATAAGGATAAGCTGTTCAGCAATTAATTATCTTCAAAAGGAATTGGGATTTGGCCAAACACTAATGAAGTCAGAGGGAAGCAGGAGCTGGACCACGCACGAAGCAACAAAAGGGCTTCACCAGCACTTTGAGAGCAGTATCTCTTTTTTTTTTTTTCAATAAAACCAGGTGGGTATATCTTTCCACGGCCTTTTGCAGTCACTTTTCACACGGGAGCTCACCATTCCTTCTCCAAATGCTGTCACCAGAGCCCTGCACTAGTACTATAAAAGAGAAACTTCTAAAATGAAGGACAGACACTGCGATGATCAGCAGTTTGAAAGTTTGACAAGGCAATGTAGAGATCCTTGGCTCTATTTTTTTCCAACAGGCTTTCAGTCCTATTGACGATGAACAACCACAGGGCATGGCTCCTCCAGCACATGGGGATGAACTACCTGGCAGACCACGTTCCTGAGTTTTGCAGTGCAGAAATATGCCCACCACATCTTTATGATCACCATGACTTCATGCATCCTCTGTTTGACATGAATAGCATTTTCCCATTCACGGGCAAACAGAGAACACAGTGGTCTTGCCAATGTCTCCTTCATATTTCAAGAAGGCTCGACATTCTCTTCCAAATCATCACTATTAGAAACACCTTCTTAAAAAATACAATTTGTGTGGAATTTCTGGGTTTCAGAGCAGAGAAGAGGGCAAGGCAGGCAAGCTTGCTGAGGGCAAATAGATGAGAGCTGCAAAGATCAGAAAAGGAAAATGTAATCACTCCTGATAAAGTAGGCTGACAGTCACTACTAGGTCACTGAGAAACAAGGAGCTGTCTTTACTCCCCTTGACTCCTCACTGCTATTAGCCAGAATGAAATCATTACAGTTACTCAAACTAGGCAGTTTAAGGTTCATTCCTATGCTCCTGCTCTGCTTCCCCACTTATCTCTGCATCTGGGATTTACAGGTCTGACATTTGTGGAAAAATGCCTTGTGGTAGATTCGGGCATGATAAGAATGTATGAAATTTACTGCACATGACTTCTGAAGTTTACCTGCAGGTTACTCTCCATCAGTAAAGCAAGAGAGGAGATGTGAGACGCTGGTGACTTAGGCTCATTCCTCCTGACCAAGTGCTCAAGCTGTGTGCCTCCTTTCTACTGCCAGACACAAACATCCCCAGCTAAGCCTGCAGGGGAGGATGGCAGAGAAGTGGCCAGTTTCACTCACCTGTTTGCATCGTCTTGGCAGGCCAATACCTGAAGCTTGGAGTCAGCCTTATTAAGTAAATGGGATGATAATTCTCTAAGACAACAGGAGAGCCTTAGCAGAGGAGAAACCATGGTCACTGAAGCACTGAATTCTGTAAATGGGAACACTGGGATCAATAAAAACCAAGAAAAGACAAAAAAATAGACTAATGTTCTCTTGAAACAAAATGTGATAGCAGCTGAGGCAGCCCTTGGGGCACATGTGCTTGCACCCAGTTACTGCTTTAATGCTCTCTTGGGGTGCAAGCCGTGGTGCCACGAGTTGGAACATCTCCGGGATCACAGTGTGCTCCGTGCCCCAGTGTGATCTGAGCCATGAACCAGATGATAAGAAGAACACAGCAGTCACTGTGGTGTGCCATTTCTGTCTCTGCTTTGCTGGTTCTCAGGTGTTAAAAGCGTTTTTTCCCCGCCTGAAGCTGGTGCATGCATTGCCAAGACACTGTGGCCATTCACAGCGCCAAACATTCATAAGAGATTGAATGAGTTCAGCATTAATAACAGGGGCTGTCCTTCTTCTCATTACGCCGACTGCCATTTCTAAAAGGCATGTTTCAATTAATAAGAAAGCTGAAGAAAAGCAGAGGAAGCACTGCCATTAGTGCAGACGGGTAAGCACAGTGTGTCACGCACACACTAGGGTAGAACTTTTAATCTGTTCCTTCCATAACTCTTCAGGTTTCTTATTGCTTGGTTTTCCCGTGTGTCTCTGTTCTGACTTACTCATGCAAGAACGATGCTGAAAACAATGGAAGAGCTGGTGAAGACAGAGAGAGGGAAGAAATTGGAGAGACAATCATGCTTGCCTGGATCAGAGATCACTTTCTTGTCTGCTGGTGAGCTGTGGGCACCTTTCCCCTATCCCTCACAGCTGATGGTTCCCTTCCAGCACAAATGCTGCTGCAGTGGACCCTCTCAATGCCTCCTTGGCCCGCGTGGCTGGGTTAACTTCACAGCTAAAATCTGCCTCCTTTCCAGCAGGAAGAAAGCAGCATGCTGCCCAGCAGCCTTCCCTGCTTCTGCTCTGCGCCTGGGATGCCAACAGCTCATGGAGCTCCACTTTCTGTAAGCAGAACAATCAGACAACAGCTTCTGACTAAGTCCTTTGTGGCACAAACATATTGGCAGCTCTATAGGTTGCTTCTTTTAATCCTCCTGCCATACAGAGAGGATAAAATTCCCGACACAAATGGCAACTCTGCAGCAAGTATCTGCCATAATTACAGTAATTATATTGTCTTCACACTCTCTTATGAATCAGTGACAGTATGTATTTAATGAGCCGTTTCCTCTTCAGCAGGTTGCTCCCAGCCTCTCCGATTTTCAGCTGCAATGCAGAGGTGTCTGAAAATAACATTAACCCTCACAGGGAACAGCAGCACCGCTGTGACAAGTGCTGCACGCAGCCGCAGGTGCCACACGTCCATCCCCTTGCTGCATGATGGTCTGCTGCCGGGTCCTGTAAGAAAGCCAAAGGTTTTGCTGCCTTTTCACAGCAACCAGATAATTTTGCAGCCTGTGGGCTTGCAGGGGGTCCAGAAAAACAGCTGTTGCCCACGCAGGGATAGTGCTGGAGGCACGCTGTGGCTGGCACCATGCACATGTGGCAGTGCCAATGATCCCACCCAGGGATGACACAGACTGCTGGCATATCCCATGCACCCCTGGTACCTGGGGATTCTAAATCCCACCTGAAGGTATGGGTTGGTGCTGAGCACACAGCTCAGGTGCACGATGCTCAGCTTTCCTGCTTATCTTGTGAGATCTCAGCTTGTCAAAGGAAAACAGAAAAGAAAGCTAACGCTAATCTCAGCAGACAACAAGCGAGGAGCTCAGGAATCACTTAGCTGTCAGATAATACAAACAAGGCAGCAATTCAGAGCTCCAAATAAATCAACATTGGCCTGAAATCTTCTGTTCCCCAGCTTGATAATGTCAAGTCAAACCCAAATTTTAAGCACACTCTATCCTTTGGCTTAAACTGCCCCTTTTTCACTTTTCCCCCCTTGGTGCTAATGAGCATTGACTGTGTTAGATTTTCAGATGCTTTGCAAATAAAGGGGATTCTGTGGCTGTGGCTGGAGCTGAGCCTGCAGTGACATCTCGTGGTCCATCAGCCCTTGCAGCCACCTGGCTCCTGGCTGCAGCACTCACTAACAGTAACCAGTAATGTACAGCTAAAAACCAGCACTATCACATATGTCCCAGGGGAGCTGAATGCCCAAGTGGTGAAAGCAACAAACATATCCTCATGGGAAATCCCTTTCCCTTCCTCTGTAGCACCTGAGGAATCATTAGAAATCACCCTTTTATGCATAAAAAGCTGACAAAAATCAGAGTGTTGTTCAGAGAGACTGTGGATGGGTCTGCAAAGTCTCAGTGATTTTAACACGAAACAAGGGAAGAATCCATCTCTCTCCTCCAATGTTTGTGCCTATCCGGGACGACTCACATGCAAGCAGGACAGCAAGAATCAGAACAGAGTCATAGAATGGCTTGGGTCAGAAGGGACCTCAAAGATTGTCCAGTTTCAACTCCCCGTCATGGGCAGTGCCACCCAGGACCCCATCCAACCTGGCCTTGAGTGCCTCAAGGGATGGGGCACCCACAGCTTCTCTGGGAAGCAAAGCTCTGGGCAGGATGCTCTGCTCTTCACCACTTCTTCATTTGTTGTGGCTCTCGAATCATTTCCCATTGAAAACCAGCACAAGTCACTGCTGGTATCTTAGTAGAAGAAATGAAACATGACATTTCAGTGTTAGCCGATTTATCATCCTCCAACCCATCGGATTATTTCACCAGTGACTCATTTGTGTTCTTCACACACAAGTCCGTTCAGAGAAAATACAATCCCTGTAAGGCTGTTTAGACAAAAAGCCTGCAGAGAAAGCAAGTTGTTTGTTTGCTTTTGGAAAATAGGAAGGGAGGAGGAAATTAAACAAATCATAGAATCATAGAATGACTTGGTTTGGAAAGACCAAAGATCATCTAGTTCCAACCCCTTGCCATTGGCAGGTTTGTCAACCACTAGATCAGGCACTAAGATCAGGCTGCCCAGGGCCCCATCCAACCTGGCCTTGAACCCCTCCAGGGATGGGCATCCACAGCTTCTCTGGGCAACTTTTGCCAGGGCCTCACCACCCTCTCTGTGAAAAACTTCCCTCTGACATCTAGTCTAAATCTTTCCTTCTTTAGTTCAAAACCATTCCCCCTTGTCCTATCACTGTAAAAAGCTGATTTCCCTCCTTTTTATAATCTTCTTTTAAATGTTAGAAAGCTGCAGTGAAGTCTTCCCACAGCCTTTTTTTCTCCAGACTGAATGAACTCAGCTCCTTCAGACTGTCATCATAGGGGAGATACTCCAGCCCTCTGATCATCAAATGCAATCATTTGTTTTCCGTGACCATAGGGCACCAAAAATTTTCTGGCAAAACTACAGCATGAGAAAGAAAATGGTTGGAAAACGTTGCATAAACAATGCTCCAGATCTATTGCTCTAAAAATCACATGGAGACCAAACTTACCACAGAATTATAGGGAAGGGACTTCTAGAGATCATCAAGTCAACCCCTGCTAAAGTAGGTTCCCTACAGCAGGTTGCACAGGTAGGTGTCCAGATGGGTCTTGAGTATCTCCAGAGAAGGAGACTCCATGACCTCTCTGGGCAGCCTGAACTGGGCAGTTCCAGTGTCCGTCACTCTGACAGTTAAGAAGTTCTTCCTTGTGTTAGAGTGGAACTTCCTGTGTCCTAGTTTCTGCCCATTGCCTTTCGTTCTATTGCTGCTCACCACCTAAAAGAGTGCACCCCATCGACTTGACTTCCTTCACTTTAAATGTTTCTAAGCAGTGATGAGATCCTCTCTCAGCCTTCTCTTCTCCAGGCTAAACAGTCCCAGGTCTTTCTCATACAGGAATGGATAAGATATATTAGATCTTATAAGGTCCATTAGATAGGTCTTATCCATTGGACAGTTACGATCCATGAGATGTCTTCTTTGTTCACTAATGCATATATATATATAATATATATGTGTGTGAATATGGACACTACACTTTTCCCAGGACAAATAAACTAAGACAGTGGTAGAGACTTAAAGAAAACAACGTCACCTCTCCAGTATGGCTGGGGCATTTCTATATGTATCATCCAATGTATCAACTTTTAGCCTCAGATCTGCAGCACCCGAGTCATACTGGGGGAACTTGAGACATTTGCACACTTAAGAACAAAATTGATTTGATGGTTGGACTAGATGATCTTAGAGGCTTTTTCCAACCTTAACGATTACCTTTAAGAAGAGCTCTTCCTTTCAGCGCCCTTCCTGAAACCGTGATCCTGTTTCTGGCTCCAGGTCCCACAGAACATTGGTTTCAGGCCAGCACCCTGCTATATCAGGGCTCTGTAGGCCAGTTTCCCTGTCAGAGAGAAGGAAGGCTCTTGATTATGTCATGCAGAAATGTGAATACGGTGCTCCACCTCATGCATCCCTCTGGTAAGTCAGTTCAGGTTTAACAAGAGCACATCATCACGAGTGTCAGGACTTACATTTGTTTCTCTTGAGTGTATGTACCCAGCCTAACTTCTTTACGTTCTTTCATCCATGTTTCACAGGAGCTTACATTTTAAGGCACTGTGCAAATACAGTTACTAAATATGAACATATTTTCCAGTTAATTTCAATGTATTAAGTAAACTGAAAGCTAATCTTTCTTCCAGCCTTTTGGCCCCTCTTGAGAGCAGCACAGTGTGCTCAGCCTAGAGCCCTCTGCTCAGTTAACATGCCAGCCCACGTCAGTGTCATAGAAATAAGAGACAACAGGGCTGGAGAGAATGTTGAGACAGGACTCACCTCTGCCTGAAGCATTTCCCAACAGGTACGTGCCCAATTGTCACACAGCTCAAGAGCCTGCCTTGATAATCTCTTCCTGCTAGTTCCTTCTCAGTGACTGATCTAAATCTTCCTCGAATCCATAAGCTTCTTAATTTTTCTTCTACCCACCAGACATAAGACACTGAAAAGATGAAAGGACTCAATTGTTCTCTTCGTGTTTGAAGACTTGTTGGATGCTGTTGAGAAACCTGCTGAAACTATCTATCTCCTTACATTTCCCACTCTCAGGTACTTGCATCTCTTGATTTCACTTCAATCTCATTGCTGCTTTCTGAACTGCTTACATTTCCTAACAAGTATAACACAAAACCAGACCTGCTACTTCAGCTGATGCCTCACCAGAGCTGAACAGCTGTTTTACATCATATAGATGACAATGTTTATACACCACCATGTATCTGTTCCATTGTGCAGCACCAGTGTTGTTAGAACAGGTCACTAAGAAAACACAAACCACCTACCTGACATCTTTCTGCTCAGCTAACTTCTAATTTCTTTGTCCAATATCTCAAGATGGCTTGGAATCCTAACTCCATCCTTCAACAAGCTTTCAATCTCACCTGCCTCAATGCACAGTACAACACTGTTCTTTTTCCCTGCTTTGTGAACCAGATCACAAAGCTGGTAAGGGGTCTGGAGCACGGGCTTTATGAGGAGCAGCTGAAGGAGCTGGGATTGTTCAGTCTGGAGGAGGCTTAGGGGAGACCTCACTGCTGTCTATAACTACCTGAAGGGAGGTTGTAGTGAGCTGGGGTTTGGCCTCTTCTCTCATGTAACTGGTGATAGGACGAGAGGGAATGGCTTCAAGCTGTGCCAGGGGAGATTCAGGCCGGACGTTAGGAAATACTGCTTTTCTGAAAGAGTGGTCAGGCATGGAATGGGCTGCCCAGGGAGGTGGTGGAATCACCGACCCTGGAGGTGCTCAAGGAATGTTTGGATGTTGTGTTGAGGGATATGATTTAGTGAGAGCTACTGGTGATGGGTGGACAGTTGGACTGGATGATCTTGTAGGTCTTTTCCAACTTTGGTGATTCTGTGATTTTCTTATCCCACATAAACTGTAATTTGGAATATGCACACTATGATCTTAGACATAAGCTATTTTTCGTACCCGTTGTGTTGATGAGCAGAAGACTAATCTCACCAGTTGACTGGTCCAAGCTTTCAAAAAGTGGAGATCAAGTCAACAATAGAATCAAGTAAGTCTTAGTTCTGCTGAAATCTATCAGAAAAGCTCTTGCAACTTCCAACAACACAAGGATGTGATCCACCAGAACAGATTAATAGACTGAATTTCTTGGTTTTATTTTTGTCAGAGCCAAGCACACTAAGTCAAGATCAGGGACTTGTACAGCATGCCATACAAACTGCACTGCTTGTTGGCAGTGGCATCTTGCACATACATCCTACAGTCCATCAATTACTGTTTATACGTGGTTGTTCGGTAGGTTGTATTTTTTGAAGGGTACAGAAAAAAAAAAATAAGCCAAGACAAGTTTTGTTTGCTTAGAAAAACACCATATTTTTTTTTACTGTAAGCACTGGTAAGAAAACATAAAATAGTGAAACAGTAGACTTCCCCTAAAGGCCACGTAAAGGCATTTATGGCATGTCTGAGAAGTGTGAGTGCTGTGGAAGTCATCTCTGCACATCTCTCTGTATAAGGAGATTTTACAGTTTTAAAACATGAGTATTTTAGACCACGCTGTTGATGTTTTCTCATGACAGCTCAAATGTAATATTAAGAGGAAGAGAGAACAGGAAGACCTGCCTGGTGCTTCAGGGTCTTGTAAAAACAAACAACAAAAAAAATTAGGAGTGGGACTTGAATCCTTGTTTGAAACCACTCTGTATTTAAGTCAGTGAACGTTACCTCATATTGCTTGGTGCAGTAATTCCCGTTCTTTCATTTCTCAAATCAGAATATAAAACTCTGGGCTGCCTACTTCAGAGTCCCACAGTTCAGCAGTGCAGCACCACGGGGCCAGGTCCAGTGCACTTCAGCAGTTGGTTCCTATTGTCCCGACTCCAAATGGTGTTAAGGGTTGAATTCAACACTCAAAGTGATAAAGCTACTGCCAGCTTTGGTAAAGACATTGAAGTGAAAGATGAGTTGCTCAGCACCTTAAGTTCTTATTAAACTAGAGCAAAAAAGGAAGTTGAAACCAATTGATAACACAGAAATCCATTTACCTTAAAATTCAAGCTATTATAGATCTTCATACCCTTCTGTCATCAGGAAGTGTTACTTCCCACATTATTTTAAGGCCACTTTTCAACCTTTTTAACCTCATGGCTGCACTTCAAGCAACCAGGAAGCTGGTTGTAAGCTGATTTATGTAATGAACTCACTTCATCCAGCCATGCTGGAGTCACACCAACTGTAGACACAGTTCTGCTTCCAGTCACTCCATGGTAACTGCCAGCTTCGTTCACACTGACAGAAATTCTTCACTTGGTCAGAGGGAAGAAACTGCCAACTATCCAGGACTTTGAGGGATCATGCAAGATATCCACAGGAAAATCATGTACTAACTCAGATCACTAATTGCTCTGCCTTTGTGGGTTTCCTTAAGATGGAAAATTGCTAGTGACTTAAAGGAATTTATCCCAAACAGGGATAATCTGTAAACATAGTAATAAATCATAGAAGATGTCTTGTTTGGAGAAAGGGAAGAAAAAAGAGCTCCTATGGAGCAAATGAGAAAGTCTAAGAGAGCAGTGGGAATCACAGAACAAGTTCAGCTGTGAAAACATGCATCAAAAGAGTTTGATAGTTGAAAGAAAGTGAAAGTCTCTGAAAGATACTTTTCAGAGAGATATAGTCAGTGAAACACTGCAGCTTTTTTGGTCCAAGAAGATGCACGTGAATCCTAAGTATAAAGTGCTCCCACAATGACATGACTAGTTAGGATTCTGTGCATTCCAACCACAGAGCTCCTTATACAGTGTATATTTTCTCATGGGCATAGATTTTGGAGGTGCCAAAGGTGCCCAGCAGACAGTCCAAAAGACAGAAACTCTATTAGACTCTGAAAATTACTATTGTACATTATTTCACTAATTGCTACGTGCAAATGAGCACAATAGAGTCACAGATTCTTTCAGTGACTAGGAATAACTGGTGACCTGAAAAAATCCACTATCTATGCAACACAAAACTGAACTGTAATTGTTTTATGAGCCAAAGGAATAATTTCACTTAAAACCTTGAGGCTCTTGATGACATGACTCAGTCCCTGTTGTCACTGGTGAGGTGGAACATTCCGTGCTGTACTGAGAACACAACACTTCAGATGTACTGTTCTTCATCTCCTCCATTCATCAGCAGTGACCACTTGTCCCCTTCCTCCTCAAAAAACCCATTATGTCTCGGCAGCTTGTCTGAAGTCAAGGAAGAAAGAGACACTTGGCTAATTTGATCCCACGGAGCCGATCTGGATGAATCCCTCCTCCTGTCATCCATTCCAATATGAACACTGATTTGGGAAGGGGTAAGCGGCTTCATGCAGCCTTGAGCTTGAGCTTCATAACTTTCTGTGTCTGGCTTCTTATAGCTGAGAAAGAGAAAAAATAGTCTGTATCAAGAAGTCAGTGCAAGGAAGCATGGTCAGAATCACAATGCAATAATAGATTTCCTACATTAGTTCATTAGTACTGTGCACCACAAAAGACCCTCAGCTACAGTAGAAATATCTGAAGGTTTGGAATGTTTCTAGAGAATGCAAGAAGTCTGATCTTTTAAAATACGTTTGTTTGCAATGGTCTTAAAAATAGGCCCACTGCAGCTGCACCCAAAAATGCACTATGAAAAGCTCAAGTGTTACTGAACTAGATCTCCAACACAGCTGCCCATGTGGCATCCAGTCACTATTTTAGCTGCTAGCTAAAGAATGCTCAACAGTCTTACCCCAAGTATGTTAATGACAGTGACGTCCATCTCTTTTGCAGACAAGAATTAGACACCACCATGCTAAAGGACCTCAGGTATTTTTAGGTATATAAAACCCAAACTAATGTCTCACTTGAATCCAAGCAGCAGAGCTGCCTGTGGTTGCTCATTTACTCAGTGTAAGATAACTTGCCATTTCAGCTGCAGGGAAGACAGCACGACAGACACAGAAGAAGCTGCCATGGCAGCTGATCCCATCCAAGGCTGAAGCACAAGACCAGCAGGCATGAACACACCTAGCGAAAGAATACACAGACATCAGCCAGGGCAGCCTGTTCCAGTATGGATGTTTTTGTCCCTGCATACTATAGAACAGATCAACAGGACTTTTTAAGGCCTCTATAATCACAAATAGATCAACATGTATTTTCTTACTTATTGTTAAACATGTTAAATATGTCCCTTCAGTTGCACGGAATGGACTTTGCACAGATTCAACTACAAGACTGCAGTCACAGGGTAAGACTGTGTGACCCTCCCAGGTATTCTGCACATACAAAACAAAGCAAAAGCAACAGAAGTATAATCATAATATTATTAATAATAATAATAATACAAGCAAATGAGGGAGAAGTTACTAAAAAAAATAAAAAGAATAGGGGGCTGTTTGAAGTTAGTTTTAAGTAGGAATTTAGAGCATGAGAAGATATAGAAGTCTGATAGAAGCAGAGAAACCAAATAGTGTGAGACAAAATATGAAATTTGGGGTGAATAAAAGAGGGAGCACCCAGAAGTTGGATGATCTCTCTTATTATTGCTATGTTTGAATATACTAAAATGAATCCCAAAATACTGTTGAGTAAAGCAAAATAAAATCATGATTTCATTTTAAGATGTAAGTATTTGCTCCCAAGACCTTGAAATTTGGGGAACAAAGATTTCTTCTACCAGCATAAACATTTATATACATATATATTTTGTTCTTCTTCTGCCAAGTTTTAAATGCTCCAGGAAGCTCTCTTCAATTGCTTGAGCAGGAAATCCTGACAGAGGCAGCACAGAGCTCAACCACGCTGCTGCCTCCCACAAGCTGAGCTCTGACAACCACCTACCTGCTGCTATTGGTATTCCAAGCAGGTTATAAATTAAGGCAAGAATCAGATTTATTCGTATTCTCCGCACTGTTCTCTTCGATAAGTGAATACTGGCAACTACATCCAGCAAGTCATTCTGTAAGACAGAAGAGCACTGAAAGTATTCTGCATGCAGTCTATCGAATACTGAACTGAAAAGAGCTACAGAAAGTGATAGAAGGCAGTCAAAACTGCAGCACTCACTCGGATAAGAACAACATCTGCTGCTTCAATGGCAACATCGGTGCCCGTTCCAATTGCAATTCCAATGTCGGCCCTGGCTAGTGCAGGGGAATCATTGACTCCATCACCAACCATCGCAACCTTTCTCCTCCCATTTTGGAGTTCTTGGACCTTTGCAACTTTGTGAGAAGGAAGAACCTCAGCGAAGACTTTTTTGATCCCAACCTACGCACGAAGAAAGAAACACAGGGTTATTGGTGATATGCTGAAAGGAAAAGCCATCTGCTGCTCTGGGAGAAAGGCAAACAAAGGAAGATCACTCAAATAAATTGCAAGCAACATGGAAAGCTGAAGAGCAAACTGCCTTTGGCATAAGGGCGAATGGTTTTTATTTATTTATTTATATATTTTTTTTAATAGGACAAGGGGGAATGGTTTTAAACTGAGACAGGGGAGGTTTAGGTTAGATATTAGGAGGAAGTTTTTCACCCAGAGGGTGATGAAGCACTGGAACAGGTTGCCCAAGGAGGCTGTGGATGCCCCATCCCTGGAGGCATTCAAGGCCAGGCTGGATGTGGCTCTGGGCAGCCTGGTCTGCTGGTTGGTGACCCTGGACATAGCAGGGGGTTGAAACTGGATGAGCATTGTGGTCCTTTTCAACCCAGGCCATTCTATGATAAGAAAGTGACTGATTACAGACTCCCCCATCATCACTGCAGAGGCTGGAACAGCATGCACTGCCCTTGTCATCATGCCTTACAAGGCTTCTGGAGCTCTGTTGCCCTGGCAAATAAAGGTTTGATGGCTAAAATAGACAGTTTTGAAATAAACATGCTGCTTGACAGATATGCACCAATAAAAGTTTCAAAGAAATGTGCACAGGAGTAGTAAATGATTAGGCACTTATGCTAGGGAAAACAGAAATGCCAACATAAATGTGCAAGTCCCAGGGAAACTATGGAGAGAATGCAGAGGGCTGAATAAATTCCTTCACCCACCTACTTCTCAACTTGAAGTTGCTACCAAATGTCTTTAGTGCTACAACTGAAAAATAGGGGTGGGTATACTAAAAAGCACTGGGATAAACACCGTAGGTCTGTCTGCCTCACCAGGTAGAGCACAGGAGGTAGAAGCTCTCTTTTTACTTCACACAAAGTAGAATATTAAACTTTTTAGACTGATTTACCATTTTGCAACTGGAAAGGAAGTGACAAAAAAAAAAAAAAAATCAATGATGAAAATCTAGGTTAGCAACGAATAATGTTGTTTGAAAAGTTCATCTGAGGGAATGGAACTATAAACCAAAGTTTATATATGAAAAAGTTCCTGTCTTAACAAAGAAAGGTGGGCTGGGAAGGGACTTAAAAAAACCTGTAGGTGAAAGAGTGGATTAAAATAGAAGAATTAAATCACATTGAGAAACAAAACAGGCCTCACAACGTAGGGGAAGACATGATGCTGGCTGAGTTTGCTCTTTGTATACATGACGAAAGCAACACAGAGGCACACAGTAGATTAAGAGTACACCAGTGCAAAGTGCAAGAGGGAAATGGACATGGAGAAGGTATAAATGTTACAAGGTAGAGTCAGTATTTGGCTTTGCTTTTGGAAGGTTGCTTATAGTTTGTGATCAAGGAAATGTCATGCACTCTACTTCTTTTAGATTGCTATGCTTCTTAACAATAAGAATCATTTTTATTACTATGTTATCTTAAATTTAATGGCAAATCCCCACTTCCTGTACTAGGAACCAGACTAGACATTAAAGGCACATCCCTTCTTCATTAAGGAAACATAAGTACCCTTCAGCAAATGGAACTAGAAGGCTTCAGCTCAGCAATGAAGTAATTGCTGCATGAAACTCAACACACCTCAAGAGGTACTGAATGTTTGTCTTCAGTGGGATCTTAATGCAGTCACTGGCCTTTACTATGCCATAGGACTTAGAATCATAGAATCACCAAAGTTGGAAAACACCTAGAAGATCATCCAGTTCAACTGTCCACCAATCACCAGTAGTTCTCACTAAAATGTTCACCTGAGTTCAGTCTGGTTCAAGAAAAGTTAGTCTTTCTTTAACATATACTTGGAAACCCTGAGTGCCTAGTCCTAATTCACTGAAATAAGCAGAATTTCAGAAAGCCATCACACATTTTGTAAAATGCAAGAAGGTACCTGAGTAGCAATGGCTTTTGCAGTTTTCCTGTTGTCACCCGTTATCAGCACCACATCTATTCCCATGTTCTTCAGTGTGTGCACAGCAAGGGCTGCCTCCTGCTTGACAGTGTCTGCAATTGCGATCATTCCACACAAGACACCTTCACAAAGAAAAGTGCTCTGTTAAAAAGAGCTGTGGGCAGCAAAGTGGTAGCAAGAGAACAGGACTCTTTCTGTCGCAGTATGGAAAAGTAACTCTTTCTGGGTAATACTGGCTTTCACAAGCCTGAACCACTGACTTAAATTTTCTTATCTATGGTCCCTTTCTTATACACACTCACACACACGCTTTTCTAATTTACCTCTTTCAGATCTAAGAACAAAACTCCTCTGATGCTTAGGAACCAGGCAGAAGGGAAGCATGATAGCTTTTAAACATGCCTGACTGATAGTCATTTTTGCCCATACAAAAAAAAACTATGGGCTACGGGAAGTTTTTGTAATCGTCAGATGTTGAAACCATTCCTCCAGCATTTAGAATATTTGCTTTTATATCCTCTAAATCTTTCAGGGTTGGATTAATTACTTTTGGACAGGAAAGCTGTACCCAACACTTATTATCTGGAAGGTGTATCCATACTAATTACAACAATCTAAAGTTATTGCATGTTATATTTAAAAAGCAATGATTTAAGAAGGTTTTCATCATCTGTTACTCTGGTCACCATCATCAGTAATGCTAGGAACACTGAGTATACATCAGAGCCCTGATTTCCATGTTAAGAGCACTTGATTTTTCTGGACATTAATGGAGCCCTGGTTGAGACATGCAGATGCCTCTGAAAATTTCTCTGTGGGCACAAGAAAATTATTTTTTCACTAATTAAATCAGAGGCCCCATATCAAGATCACAGACCAATGGAAACTTATCACCATTACAGCAGTTTCTCTTATTAACGCTTTGCGTAGGTTCCCTTTCTGTGTAGTACAATATAGAAACCCTCTGGCAAAACTCATTTAGTCTAATCTACTGTCTCTTTTATACTTGAATGATCTAATGACTTGTCACATTTACTAAGGAAATATTTTGATATCAGAGATGCAGCAGGTCAGCCTGTAATCCTTAAGCAACACAAAGACAGGGCAGGACACATTTGTGCAGTTGTACATGCTGCACATCACACTTTTTGGAAGCAGGAGGTTTGGAAAATAACATTTAAATTAAAAACTACTCAGCAAGGTCTTATAAACTCTATTCTGAGAAGAAATACCTTTTAAGAACACCTGATACTTTGGCATTTTTACAAACAGTTCTGTATTAAATAATATGTAATTTCTTGATACTAATCCACCGATTGTTTTAGTTTGTTTTTATCCTTACAATGGTACAATCAACTGATGCTTATTAAGTCACAGTAGTTACCATCTATAGCCACTAATATGGCTGTCTGTCCTTTAGTTTCATGGTCTGTCATGGCATCATTGACATCGTTTGCAATATGCAAGCCATTCCGTCGCATCCACTCACGATTTCCAATCAATACTGAGTATGTGTGGGAAGATGATGAACCTTTGTTTGTGGACAAAAAATAAGGGGAGACTTAAAAATAGTAGACACGTCAGAGATGTTTGAAATGACAGTTTCAGGCTGCATTAGCTATACAAATATATTCACAGAGCTTTTCTTATTTCTTGTGTGTGTCTTTGATTAGCAAAGGTCACATCCAAAACACTTTATATTGAGGCTCATTTCAAGTGCTACTGCCATGACCAAACACGTATGTGCAGCTGCTAACTGATGACAGCCTCATAAAACTTTTCTCCTTCAAGACTCACTGTTTACACACAGAGTTGCGTCATAAACTTATTGGAAGTATTTGCACAGATTTGCCTTTGTGAGTTTGCATTGTTTTTCACAAAAAGTGCAGCATGCTGCATTGTTCACACAAATAATTACTTCTTTCAAATACAAAGTCTCTTCTAAGAAAAGTAGTTTTGTTCTAGCAAACAATGAAACAGCACACAGACACTTCATTATGAATTCAATGCAACTTCAAAAAGCCCTCTGAGGCAGGTGAGAAAATACTACATTAACACCGCTCACAAATGGCACAGTTCTGATGATTAAAGTTCTTATTTTAATTCTTCTAAAAGCTTCCTCAAAAAGGTCAAGAGATACAATCTGCTGAAAAGAACTGATGAGCTTCTTAAGGAGGACTTTAAATGCGCATTCATTCCCCCATACGACACAAAAGAGCAAGTGCCTTCACTGAGCGCGAAACAAAAATAAATGCACTGGCTAAATCAAAAGCATCAGGCACTGAAACTCGGTTTGCAGATATAACCTGCTTCACTGCTGAATAAATTTTTTTAATTAAGTACCTTGAGAGATATTTGAATAGAAGACAAAAGGTCCAAAGTAATACGGAACTAAAATGTAGGACAAAAAAATGGAGCAATAAGATAGCATACGTTGAATGTAACTTCTCTATGGAGGAAGATAATGTTAATTGGCAAACTGTGCTCTCTGCTGGGCCACTCTTCTGTCCAAAAGGGACCTTGCTGGGTATTGCTCGTGTATTGTACCGACTTTTGGAGTATCAATCACTGTATCATCTAATCCTTAATTAGGTTTCTGAATTCCAAAGCAATTGAAGGTAGGGAAAAGGAGATTTTCAATTTCTATAAAGACATCTTTTTGTCCCTCGTGTTCTTTGCCTCTCTCTCTCTCATAAGACTTCATTTCTGCTATGCCTAGTCTGGTAGAATTGCTTTACTATGCTCAGCACTGTAGATTCATGAGCCCTTGGACTACAACTAGCAGTGACTTTGGGGGCAGACATACCATTCGATTCAGAGAGTGTGATCAGTGTGCCATCTCCCAGAAGAGCACTGCTGTCCCCACTCTTGTTAGCGTCCAACTTATCAACACCCTCATCAGCCACACCCACGACAGCCTCAACACCACCTACTTTGCAGCTGATGCCACAACCTGGGACTGCCTGGAAGTTGGTGCAGTATCCCAGGCTCTGAGTGCCAAGCTCCTGCAGAGATAACCAGAGTTCATCATCAGTTTGTGCTGACAATACGTGGTACAAACGTTAGATAACTGCCATCAAAAAGAGATTGTGTTCCTCCTCTTTACAATGACTCATAGACTGGAAAGCAGCATGGAGCATCGTAGTGGAGAAATAAAAATAAAGATGTCGTAGATGTGCTGGGGATAATACTTCTGAAGTGAACAGCAATAGAGTACATCCCAGTTTCAGCCCTAGCACAAGCAAACCAAAAAGGGTGACATTTCCTGGCGGTTCAGAGATGAAGGAGGTACAGTGGTGGCTTACAACTTCAGCCAAGACTGGGAAATAAGAAGTAATACTACAAAAATCAGCCACAGAGCTCTGGAAAGATTCAGCTTTTAATTAGCCACACAGACAAGTGACTGCGTGAGCTCAGTTTTTATATATAACTACAGTCATACAAATTGCAAAAAGAATGGGAAAAAAAAACCCACATTCTTTGATAAACAATTTATTGTGAGATATTTCTAGAAATCAGAACTATATGTACCTTTCAGAGAACTCTATAGACAGTAATAATTGATGCATACAGTAACTACAGAAATTTCTGGGGAACTAAGACAAATTTGAAAAACAGGAAATGTGAAATATAAGAGGGGCCACTGAATCATTACCCACACTTACTTTTTCCTTCTAAATTTACATGTTAACTTCTAAACTTCATCACTGAAAGATCTATCATTAATAAGTTTAAGATTCATCATCTAATGGCAAGTAGCTCAGTGACCTGCCTTAGTAGAAAGAAGTTATTTAAACCAGGCTTCTTATGTTGTTTCTAATTATGCTTTCATTCTTCCTGAAACATTTAATGAACACAAACAATATATAAAGGTTTTCCAAGGATTTGCAGGATTTGTGCAGGCATGAGTAATCAACTTGTGAAATTCACAAATATCACAGTTTAATATTCATATTTGTTCCATAGCTTTTTGACTAATCTATTCAGATAAGCAACTGACTAATAGCAGTGACTACCACAATCAGGTAATGTGTGAAATGTCACCATACACTTCTGCTTCACGATGCTTTTTTAAGCTTACATGTTCCTCCTGCATATATTCTACAATCCTTCCTTTGTCACTGTCTGGCAAAACTTAGTAATATCTTGCCTGAGGACTCCGTAGCGTGGCCACAAAAGCAAAGTTTAGATTATGCCTCCCAGGTATTGTGCAGGTTAAGATAACATCATCTACCAGCTTCTCAGCCAGTTACTTTTCAGACAGGCATCTCCTTCTGGAATCTGCTGATTTCACACAGCATATATACATCTGAAGTGAAACAGTAAGTCTAAGTACCTCTTTGCAGTATTTAGTGACCGCCACTCCTAAAGGATGCTCACTGCTGGCTTCTGCAGTGCCAACCACTGCCAGTACCTTCTTCAGAGAGAGCACAGCTGTGTCTCCCAGCAGAAGAACCCTCATGACTTTAGGAACTCCACAAGTAATGGTCCCCGTCTTATCAAACATCACAGTCTTGATCTGCAAGAAATAAACCAGAGTTACTGCCTAAGATATGTGACCGTAGGGATCTTGCATGCTTTGAGCACATAAATACAGGCAAGACATCAATAAATAGTTGACAGTAACCAAAACAAGCTGAATAAACCTACAAAACCCAGGAAATCCTGAACCATAGACCGTCTGTGCAGTAGATCTCCTTATGCTTTCTTATTCATTCCTTGTACAGCTGAAGCTGCAGTATCATGCTGTACCCATACAAGGATTTCAACATCACAGCACTTGCTTTATGTGAATGTGCACACGTTTGAATGAATGAGAATTACTGTCAGTCTGGTTAATTTATTCTCATTATCCTTTTCACCTCTCTTTAGTCTGCTTATATACAACTCAGTCTTTCACAGCATGGTGTAAACTCATCTTCTTTTTACTGACTGTGGGCATGCCAAGTCCTTCTTTCTCCATTTCCTCTTATCATCTGTTTGAAGGGCTTTTTCAGCCACCTATCTATCTTCCCCTCCCTAGACTAAAACAACTTCCAACCACACCGTTTTTCTCCTACATTTTAAGCCACTGATCACGAACAACATGTATTTCACATCAGCCCTCAAAGAAGAAAAATGTTGGCTTTCTGGAAAGAAACTAAGAGAGCATGAATGCTGGAGACCTCACAAGGTCATGCAGAACATCAGCAGCCTCAAAGGCAACAGACTGCTGAAACTGCTGCCTCTCAACACTTTGCTGCCTACTTTGGATTGTGGAGAAACAAGGTCAAAGTCATCTTCCTTGCCACCACGAACAGTTGCCAACGGGAAATAAAATCTGCAGCCTTTCTTTTTATCAGAGAGATTTCCTGAGACACTATATTTGATGTGGCGACAGCTGGGAAAGCTACAAAGGTACAGAATGAACAATTAACCTTGTGTGCCATTTCCAGAGGTTTTCCGCCTTTGATGAGAATACCATTCTGCGCAGCAACTCCTGTGCCCACCATCACAGCTGTTGGGGTAGCCAAGCCTAAAGAACAGGGGCATGCAATGCTCAGCACAGTGATTGAGGTTTGAAATGCAAACCTCAGTATTAGTTCAGCTTTTGAAAGGTGCTTGTTCTGATTCTGTAAAAAGAGGGAGGAGAGGAGGCAAAAAAAGAAAAAAAAGATTTGCTAATAGAAGATAACATACGCACGATCAATCATAGCCATCTCAAAAAACACATTTACCAGGAAACCTCAACTATAGGAACATAATTTATAATTGCTACTGTAATAGTACAAAAAGATGAACGTTATGAATTGTTTATGGCAGTGTCTTGTGGCTTTCTTGCTACTCAAGCACATATGCTTCAGGAATTCCTGTTGGCCACCTATTTAAGAAATATAGCCTACCTAAACTGTAAATAAAACATTATAAATAATAAATACACTACAAGACGTTGTATTTTGGCCGAGGCAATCCCTAGCATTTTTATAGACTGGGGGAAGATTTCCTTGAAAGCAGCCCTGCAGAGAAGGACTTGGGGTCCTGGAGGACAAGAAGCTGGACATGAGCCAGCAGTGTGTGCTTGCAGCCTGCAAGGCCAACTGTGTTCTGGGCTGCATTAACAAAGGGGTGGCCAGCAGGGAGAGGGAGGTGATTGTCCCCCTCTACTCGGCTCTCGTGAGGCCCCATCTGCAGCACTGCGTCCAGGCCTGGGGCCCCCAGTACAGGAAGGACGTGGAGTTCTTGGAGTGGGTCCAGAGGAGGGCACTGAGATGATCAGAGGGCTGGAGCACCTCTCCTGTGAGGAAAGGCTGAGGGAACTGGGCTTGTTTAGCTCAGAGAGGAGAAGGCTCCAGAGAGACCTCATTGTGGCCTTCCGGTACTTGAAGGGAGCATGTAAACAGGAGGGGGAATGGATGTTTACATAAGTGGACAGTGATAGGACAAGGGGGGAATGATTTTAAACTGAGACAGGGGAGGTTTAGGTTAGATATTAGGTGGAAGTTTTTCCACACAGAGGATGGTGATGCACTGGAACAGGTTGCCCAAGGAGGCTGTGGATGCCCCATCCCTGGAGGCATTCAAGGCCAGGCTGGATGTGGCTCTGGGCAGCCTGGTCTAATGGTTGGCAACCCTGCCAATGGCAGTGGGGTTGAGACTAGATGATCATTGTGGTCCTTTTCAACCCAGGCCATTCTATGATAAAACGCATTTAAACACAGCCTAACAGCACGGGGAGGCTGCAGTAACTGCCTTATGTTCAGGGCAGATCAGAGACACCAACTAAAGGGGCGAATTCTGCCTTCAGAGTACAAACACTGTCCCCATCATCACGGCAAGAGGCTTTTTAGGAGACTGAACATGCAGAGTCCCACTCCACAGAGACCTGAACTCAGTAACTTCAGGAAAGCAGCAAGTAAGCATTCCTGAATCTCCTCTTATTTCATGAACTACAACAGATTTTGTACAACATCCAAGTGCGCTCATCACCCATGGGGGATACATCAGAATTATCCTCACACTGGTGGGTGTCACAGAATGGCTCTGCTCTCAGATGATGTAAATTGCCAGCACTGGTTTCCTGATCTAATGAGGAATAACTCTATTTCCAGGTGCACAGATACCCACAGTTGCTAAGCACAGCAAATACACATCCTAAAGATAAGAAAAACTCATTTTTCTTCTGGAGTCAAACCCACTATCTGCCAAGGAACAGGGAGTTAAAAAAATTCCAAGCATGATAGGAATGGTTCAGCTCCTTGCAGTGCAGCTACAAGTCATGCTTAATCCAGAAGGAATGCTTATCATTTCAGTTCATAAGAACCCTATGCAGCAAGGAGGGCTAATGCACAAGTATATTTACACCCACAAATATATTTTAATTAATGTAATCATCGCCTTTGTGTAGAAAATACCACATTGTAACCTGGTAAACACCTTTGTACAACGTCAAGCCCTACAAACAGAAAGTATTTTAATTTCAGTGGGAGATAGCTTAACAAGGAAATCCAACCCTTAATCAAATTACTTACAGGAAAATATTTCTGAATAATATCAAAATTTATAAAACCAATTGTGATCCATACTATCAAAGTCACTGTAGAAATTATGATGATAAATGGAACAAAATATCCACTAAACTTATCTGCCAGTTGCTGGATTGGTGCCTATAAAAAAGAAAAACAGATGTTTGCATGTTTACGATCAAAACACTGAATATGCAGAATTAATGAAACTAACAGTCCATTATTTTCTGAAGTCTGGAAAAACACAGATCACGGGTTACATAAATGTGTAAAAATACAGAATCTTTTCTTATTTAATCAAAATTGATGAATAAGGTTTCCTTTTCTCTTACTTTTACCTTTGACATTTGAGCTTCTTCCACCAATTTCACAATCTGTGCCAGGGTGGTATCATTACCAACATGAGTTGCATTAACAAGAACTGAGCCATGTGCATTTATAGAGCCAGCAATCACTGTGCTCCCAGGCTTTTTAGTGACAGGCATAGCTTCCCCTGGAAAGAAACACCAAAAATAAATGCATCAGACCAGTGCAAATACCTCTAATGATAATGAACACAGTACACTGCACACTCACTGTACGCCAGCAAAATCAGCACAATAAACAATAATGGCATAAAATTACACATTGTATATCTCAGTCCTCTGAAGGCATGTATAAGTGATGCCATGCTTCTGTAAACCTTTTTCTAGGTTTATTTTTGAAGCAAATGTCTTAGCAGAAATATTTCAGAGGGCTAGAGCACCTCTCTTATATGGAAAGGTTGAAGACACTGGGCTTGTTTAGCCTGGAGAAGAAAGAGCTCTGGGGAGACCTCATTGTGGCCTCCCAGTACTTGAAGGGAGCATATAAACAAGAAGGAGAATGACTGTTTACATGGGTTTGATAGTGATAGGACAAGGGGGGAATAATTTTAAACTGAGACAGGGGAGGTTTAGGTTAGATATTAGGAGGAAGTTTTTCACCCAGAGGGTGGTGACGCACTGGAACAGGTTGCCCAAGGAGGCTGTGGATGCCCCATCCCTGGAGGCATTCAAGGCCAGGCTGGATGTGGCTCTGGGCAGCCTGGTCTGCTGGTTGGCAACCCTGCCAATGGCAGTGGGGTTGAGACTAGGTGATCATTGTGGTCCTTTTCAATCCAGGCCATTCTATGAGTCTGTGATTTCTGGCTCTTCCTTTTCAGCCTGCCAGAGATGTAGGGCTCTTCTCCAGCCTCCAGAAACATAATCCCTAGCCTACAAACATCAGTGCTCAGTCTTTCTATCTCAGGCACAGTACAGATGCTGCACTCTGATGTTTGAATGTATCCTAGTATGAATGAACAGTCTCTAATCCCAGATTTTGATAAAATAGGCCATAGTTTCTCATGTCTTCACTGAAACTTTGAGGTGTACAGGAAGGGAGGTCATCTTTCTGATTGGCTATGAAATGCATCACATAAGAAACTGTGAAAGCAACAGGGCCACTGTAAGAGAAGAGAGATAATTCTGGGGCACCCAACATATAGGTTGTGAAAAACCAGGAAAGATTTAGAATAAATTTTCTCTGCATCTTAGTAGAAAAAGTCTGTGATTTGGCAAAGCTTGAAAATCCTGTGAGCCAGGGACCGTGAACAAGACAGCACAGCTCCTAAAGTTACAGAATTTGGAATCTGTATGCAACATGGAGATGGCTCAGCCACCACTGGTTTCTGTGATTGTTTAGAATGCAGGACAGAAACTAGATCTTATGCTTTATGTTTCTCTGCTTTCATTTCCTCATACAAAAAAAAAAAAGTTCAGCATCATAATACCAGCAGGTAAAGTCAGCATCAGCCATCTAACACATTCCTTCATTGCTGAAGGAATTTGGGCAAGGCTTTATTTGAGTAACTAGACAATAATCAGTCTAATCTTCTAAAAGCAATCAAGTTTATCAATCCTCTAATACAGACTGCTGCTTGGAAAAACACTACACTGCTTGGTGTGGTATTCACCATGAACTGCAGAGGCTGGAGGTGGGTGGAAACCATAAACTGCTCCAGAACAAAAGATCCCAAGCATTTGCATTATGGAAATTTCTATTTGCCACTTTGCTCTGGATATCTGAGCTGCAATTTGTCCCGGCCTTTTGTCAGATTAATATCAAAGGAAAAAGAAGTGTCCTTGGTCCTAACTCTCCAGTGTGCCATCCCTCAAAAAGGTCAGCAAGAGATCCATACTGAAGGGAACCTCTAGAAATTTCCTCTAACTGGTAACTTTGTACAGCCACAGGAGTTTGAGAAGCCCGTCTCCATTTCCACTAATCTCAGTTTTCAAAAACCAAGAAAGTTTACTCTGGGGCAAAGTCCACATTCTCACACTGTTGCTTTAAGAATCTCTACAAAACCACTGTTTTCTGCTCTTAACGTCAGTGACAATGACTGGTTCTCCTAAAATTAAGGGTGTCTCTTTTCCCCAAAGTAAATACATAACTAAAATCAAGCAAGCCAATCACAATGTGAAGTTTTTAGATCCTTCAACTTATAATTAGGACTTATTTGATTGTGTAATTCTTATTTATATTTAGGAAATGAAATGGAAATCTCAGAAACTGAACAAGTTCTATGACTCTTAACAAGCACCAAGTCATGAGACTTTCTTTCCCTCTCCTTGCCCCCTTGGCCATCTTTGTTGGAAGCTTTGATGTCTATGTGTATGACTTCAACATCTTAGCAATATTTCCTTTAGAAGTCACTACTGAAAATGCATCTTCTCTAGAAATATATTCCATCAGAAACTCCCACCGTATCTCTGGAATAACGACCACAGTGCTCAGCCTTTGCACATCCCATCAGTACATTAGTAAAAGAGACCAAATTGAGCTGAGATTCTTCAATTTTTTTTATATGTATGCAGATACAGGATTTGGATTGAAGCTCACAAAGGCCAGGAGAAGAGCTCATTAAGATGGGAGGTTATTTAGACAACACCTTGTGCTTTGTTCTGTTCTCTTTTCATGTGAGAAAAAGTTATAGAAGGTTTCGCACATTTGCACAAGTTTAAGAGAAGTTACCAGTAATGAGAGACTCATCTGCCATAGAATTGCCTTCAATGACTTTCCCATCCACTGGGAACTTTCCACCTGGAACAACCTTTACAATATCACCCCTTTGAACCAGTTCAACAGGTACCTGCTCCTCTCTACAAAAGACAAAAATAAGGACAGCTCATTTAATGTCACAGGTTTCAAAGCCATAGCAATGGTTTCACAGTAACTGCTTCAAGCCCAGTCTGCGCACCCGAGTAGGCTGAATATTTTGCTTCATGAAATGTAAATACCTGATAATAGTGTGGTCAGGTCCAAGAGTCACAACAGTGGCTTCCGTGGCTTGAAGAGATATAAGTTTAGCAAGAGCTTCTGAGGTCTTACTCTGAGAAACGGAAGGAGATGTTTGAGATACACAGAATACATAAATGCTGATGTCTGCTTAAGGTGAACAATGAACTCTAAACGACCATTACTGTAGCCTACTTCACACACCTGAAACATCTGACTCAAACTCACATGAACAGTTTTATTCCATTCTCATTATAAATACACAATAGTTCACATGAAAATGAGTTACCTTTGCTATATGTTCAAGCCATCTCCCAAGGGCAATGAATACAAACAGCATTGGAGGAGTGTCAAAGAAAGTGACAGGGCTTTCCTCTGCCTTTTCAACTATCGCCACCAACAGGATCACACATGAATACACATAAGCAATCGTTGTGGCCAGAACGATGAGCACATCCATATTGGCTGCCTTGTGCTTCAGTGACTTGTAAGCTTGTATGTAAAAATACCATCCACCAAGGAACTGTTGGTGTAAGAGTAGACAGGCACATGTTAAGATCAGAGCAGTGAAAGCAAGGGGAATATAATACCACCAGTAGGTAACAGAAGGGATGGCTGTCCCATCTGAGTTTTACTTCAATATAACTTTAGTGGAGAGATCTACTGGAAGTTGAATCCCTTGTTATCCTCTCACTTGCCCTTACTTTCTCTAAACAGCCATGCCAGCTAAATCCTGGCAGACCCTACCCTTTTCCTAGAAATGCAAAATAAACAAAACTAGGAAGTTGAAAGGATTTACCTACAGTTACCTGAACAGCTTACACCTGATCAGGTATTTATTTGTTTTAATATTCCCTTCCCCTCTTGGAAATGCTAATGGCACACCAGTGGCAGGAGTAAGTGCCGTGAGCAATTAAGAATTGAAAATTTGCAAAGAAGTGTCACTTCATTCTACGTAGGTGTCACAGACAAGAGAGCAGGTATAATCCACTAAACCTTCCCATAGGTCTCCTATCCTTATCAGATCAGGTTACATAAATGGGAAATGAACAAAAAGCAAACATCCAAGAAATACTCTGGACATACCTGAACAAAAGTGCACAGGACAAAGAAGAGAAGATTTAAAATAGATAATCCAGGAATGAGATTCTGCTCCAGCACCATAGCCCCATGGTGCTCGCCGCCAGGTATTAGCATATAAATCATTAGGATTAAGACAGGAATACCAAACACAAGGCTGCACAAAAAAGACTTCCTCCACCTGAAAAGTAGAAGCTGTAAATCCCCAGTCATAGCACACCCTGCAGTACCCAGGCCAAACACTGTGCTGACAATACAGAGCTAGGAGTATCAGTGCTATTCTGACACACGGCTTCAGGATATTTGGGAAAGAACCAAAACATCAGGACAGTTTTACTGTCTCCTAGGTATATAAATGTATTGTCGTTTATCAGTTAAAAACCACAACTAATGAAAGCAGTAGAAGTATATGAACCAAATAGCAAATCATAAAATGAAATATGTTTTACACAAGAATAAGCTAAATTAACTGAGAAAAGTGAGGGTGTGTTACAAGAGATGATCTACATACATTTGTTAGTGAGTCAGGAAGTGAAGTACTTACTGCTGTATTTCCTTTTTATGATCCAAGTTATGTGTATTTGGAACTCTTCTAGACACACAAGCATGAAAGCCAATTTCCTTTTTATTAAAAGAGGAGGGAAGATGAGTTACTTTTGATTAGACTAACTATATTACTTAGAACATATTTAAATGACACTACTTTTAGAAGAAATGTCAGAAAAGGACACTGCTCCATATTTAATAAATGCCATCTTGTTTATTTTCAGATCCTCAGCAAGAAGGTATATCAGATAGTACTCAGTATGTGGACTGTAAAGTACTTGTGTTATCTATACACCAACACAGTTGTAATTCAGTAAGTGTTCTGGCTTCCTAGGCAAAGGCAGCTCCCATTGACAGCAGGTATTCTGTTGCTCTCCTCCTCATAGCAATTTTACACCCTTTAATCCCCACTGGTTTAAATACGATGAATAGAAAACACCACAAAGAAAGTTAAAAATGTATACAAGCTACCAGGCAGTAAACCTTGCTAACATCTCCTTAACATGGCAGTTGAATAGATGCATCTGAAGTTGATAATCAAAGTTACCAGAACCAGCTTAAACCTATAAAGCTAACTGCAGGGAAAAGCTATATATATGTATACATCTTTGCAAGAATCCAGTTATGACTGACCCCTTCACATCTTACTGCCTTGCAACCACTCCTCCCCCCCAAATTAATCATAATAGTTGTATTATGAGATGATCCTGTGGCAAGATATACCTCAAAAAACTGCTCTACCTGTCTGAACGGTCTACTACTTATATGTTGATCACTGCCGTCACATCAGCTCTGCAGTGCTGAACAAAATACTCTGAGGGCATGAAAGGAAAACAGACTCAGCCATTCTCCTGACTACTTTCTGCGTGTGGTTCATCCAACAAATTCTCTACCCTTCTGCTGAAGCAGAGGAAAAAGTGTTATCGACACCTGGGCTACAATAATAGCAGAACTTATGACCTCTGCTGTTATGGGTAAGCCAGGATGTTTTTCCTTCCATGACTCTTTTGATTGAAAAGGTTTCTCTCTGAGTAGACATGGGAAAAAAGGCCTGTGTATACAGAGATTTGTAATGCTCCTGATACGAGCAGGGCTTACCTCCCTGCTGCTACACGACTTCTTTCATAGCTTCTTTTAGAGACAAGAAAAATTAGGTTGTTTTTCTGGTTGTTTTTTTTTGTTGTTGTTGTTTGGTGGTTTTTTTTTTTTTAATAGTATCCACAGTTTACTGAAACAACTGGAAATCAGAGACACACAATTCTATACCTTTACCAGATACAGATTTAAAAAAAAAAAAAAAAGTGGGTTTGTTGGATTTGTTTTCATCTTTTTGTTACTTTTGGGATGTATTTTTAAAGCAATAGACTGGACAGACTGTGCAGCTGCGCACTTCTGTGCAGCACAGCAGCTTCACTACATAATAAACACATTACCTGTAAATACATTAATAAATACATTATATATACATAAATGCATATAATAAATACATTACCTGTAAAAATCAGTGAAACCCTCCAAATATCAGCAGCTTTATTTTCTTCTTAATTTTATAGACTTGTAGAACTGGAGTGGTTTGGATTGGAAGGGATCCTTAGGATCACCTAGTTCCAACCCCCCTTCCATAGGCAGGGACACCTTCTAGATGTTTATAACAAAATGTTCTAAAACCTACCTCAATTATTTTTATAATATCTCGAGGTCCTGTAATTTCAGGATCAAACTGGATGTGAGCTTTGCAAGTAGCAAGTGCAACTGAGGCGTAGAATATGCCATTTGTTCTCATAAGTTTGGATTCAATATTGTGAACACAGGAAGCACAAGTCATCCCTGTAATCTGAAGTAAACACAGTTTTAGGTACAGTTAGCAATCTCTCTTCACCATTGGTGCTAAGAAGGTCCAGTACGTCAGTCATTTTCACTTTTGCACTCACAGTGCAGGTTTCAGTGTTTAAGGAAGTTTTTGTTGTTGTCATCACTTTTAATGAACCAAATATTCATCCAATATTTGTTTAAAGAATTTGAGATTCTGTTACAAACATACCAGTGACTGTTCAAACTCTGCAGGCAGTGACACAAGGCCTCAGCAGGAAGAGTTTATAGAGCTGTCTTAAAGGATACAAATATAACTATCTACTTCTATTATTATAAAATTCTGCAACAAACAGTTATATTCACAACAGCTTATTTGTACAGCACCACCAGCACATTGCATTTACTGCAAGAGTACAGTTAATACAGCTGCCTATATTAACACTGCCTGAGTCAATATATATGTAGCAGGTTTAACATCATCATCTGAATTCAAATCCTCAGCATGGCACATTCCCACTTTCTGATCTACTAGCATAACCAGAGGCTGTTGTTTTCTGTCTTACTGTGTATAAATGTAAGAAGAAAAACAGACTTTCAAAGAATCTGTCCTTATTTCACCCAGCGTTCTCAGACCTCTATACAAAGTCCCTAACCTTCTCATCAGGTGTTTGAAGACATATTCCCCATTTCATTTCCCCCTGCTAACAGAAGCCTATTCTATACTTACAACTATTGGTTTTTGTTTCAGTGGCTTTGACAGGTCTTCTAAAACAAATTGATTTTCTCTTTCTAGCAATTAAGCAAAATGATCATCACTAGACAAAACTGATCTGTTGAGGCCGTACCTCCTTAAACAAAAGCACTCGCAAGAAAATGCTTCTTCTGAACCTGACATATCCAAAATCAACACAGTTTGAAATATATGTTACTTACAAGCAGCTCCACATTTCCTTCTGTTTCTGATTGATCTTCTATGACAGTGGCTTCAAAACCCAAGTTGTGGATCAACTGTGCTATTTCAAGAGGCTGTATGAAGTCAGGCTCGTATTTTATCTCTGCTTTACCTGCCATCAGTGCTACCAACACTGAAACAATACCTGCAGCAGCAATAATAAAGAATGTTAGATAAAGCAGTTCAGTTTGTGAGGAAGAAAAATCAAATATCACATGTGATTTTCAATGGAAACTGTAGCAGCTTAGTGCCATTTCATGTCTAGTGATCTCTCTTCTGCCTCCTCCTAGCATTGTTTGCCAGTCACAGCAGCAAAGTTTTTACTGAAATGCAGCCACACCAAAGTTCCATACAGCAATAGGAGGAGCTGCAACAGTTAGATGGGAAAAAAGGCTGTGGTCAGAGACAGAAAGAAAGTTCATAAACAATTTCTGCACTGCTCTACCCTGGCCTACTTAATTTTGCAAAGCCCTAACCAAATCCCACTGGATATTGGGCTATTTTTTTTTTTTTAATCTAAATTTACAATCAAAAAGCAAAGCATAGAAGTCACAGAAAACAAAGCAAATTGCTAGTAATTTCTTTATTTTTTTATATATGCGGGGAGACCATGCATTGGGAAACTGCAGACACGGGAATCAATAAGCAAAACCCAAGTAAGGCATGCTGACACGCATTAAAGCAGGCAATGCTGATGCTTGACTGTTCATTCTCTGTATGGCCAGCCTGCAGACTTCTAACCTGACAAGACTTGCTGTGCCTAAACCAATATAATTACCCAGGCACTGGAGCCATGCATTTATTTGTGCATGCTTGTGCAAATGTATGCCAGAGAATAAGCTTCCTACCACAAATGCAGAGCTCTCAACAGCTTTGAAAGTGATGGAATGCTCTGTAAAGAAGCAAGGCCCTGAGAACAAAATAAGAATAACTTTTCTGTTCTTGTCTTGAGCCTTACTTCAGGGAATAATTAAGGTTGGAAAAGACCATTAAGATCACCTCGTTCAACCATCAAACCATCCGCACCATGACCACAGACCGTGTCCATGGGCAGCCTCTGCCAGTGCTTCACTGCTCTTTCTGAGAATAGATTTTTCCTGATATCTAACCTGAATCTCCCCTGGTGCAACTTAAGGCCATTACCTCTCATCCCAATTTGAAATATTGATCATATTCCAACCATTTACTATTACAAAACAATTATGTCCATCGTGTAGGCTCACTAGACAAACAGTGACGTAGTCACATTAGCTCTACAAAGAAAATATTAAGTCTATTTAACCACAAGATGTTCTACCACAAGGTGTTCTTCCATTGACCGTGCAGAATACGTTTTCCCACCAGCAGTCCCTCAGGACTCATTACAGGAACATCAAATTTATTACCTTCTTCTTTCTGCAGATGTCTTTCAATGGTAGACACACACGATGCACAGGTCATGCCAGTGATTTGTAAAAAGCACTTCTTGGCTGTTGCTCCGCTGGGCTGGTTTGGCTCATCAGGATGAGGGCTGTCTGGAAGTGCATCGGAGACACAATCCAACCCTGGAAGCTCTGGGACTGGAGGCTGCGCTGCGGTGTTACTGGCATCAGGCCAACGCTCGTATTCTCCTGCCCCAATATCTTGAACAAATGCACAATAAACTGAACAGACACCAATTACGGGACAATAGGATGACACAAAACTACAAGCAGGTTACAGCAATCATGCAAAGTCCCTTATTTGTTTGAGAGGTGACACGGTAATCTCTGTTTCTTGGTGGAAGAAAATGATAGATTGTTATTACGTATATAATACACACTCACCTGCACTACTTATACGACCACTTAACTCTACACAACTCTTTGTCACTTTCAGACAGCGAGTGCCTCCAATGTCAGTGCCTAGATCAAAGAGCTACCTTAATCTGACAGCTACCTCTGCTCAATAAAGATACATTGGTATCTAGAGGGTCTTTATTCAGCACAGAGCACAAACCAGCCTCCTATTCTTCTTGTCTTTGTTACCTTCTACACAGCTCATAGCGCTTGGTCCCTAAAAGGGAAAGGAAGAACTTCACAACAGGTTTCTCTTTATGACACAACAGTTATCATGCAAGTACTGCAAAACAAGCAGTGGAAGGATTTGCTGCACTCAGACCTCAACTCATGCATCCCACAGTGATCATCTTTGCTCTCTGCCAGATAACAGCATCCAACAAATAACCCTCCTGGCTATAGCAGTGCTCTCAAATCATCTCCCTAAGGCAGAAGAAGGTTTGTGCAAAGGAGGAAGAGTTGCTTTTGAACATGTTAAGCACAGAGGTTCCTCTCCTTTTCCATAGACAGGAGCTCTCCCACCAACAAGTTATGAAAGAAACAAATCATAATTTAACATCATACACAGACTCCTCATCTGTAGCTGTTCCATAGCTTCAGAGGGATTGGATCTGTGAGAAAAACAATTGGGTATTTGGGGTTTAAACCAATGCATTCGAGATATACCACATCTGTAACTTAAAGGAAATTTGTTCTGAGCTGAAGCGAATAAATACTGCTGCTTTTGAAATTTGCTAGAGAGGAGATCATGCACCATAGCACCTTCTTAAACATTGAGCATGTATACAAATTCCACAAACTGTGCTGCAGCTAACATGTAAAAGTAGTGTTGGCTCCCTAAGACTGCACATCTTGGCATTCATCTTGCTGACAGCAAGGCTTAGGTCCCTAGCATTAATTCTCAAGAAATAAAGATCAAATGATTCAGACACTAAGAAGGGATTTTAGCCAGAAAAAGATTGGTTTTAAATGAAACATCCTTAAGTTTGTGTGTTTTTGGAATCTGAATTTGGAATTTAAATTAAAACAGTCAGTTTGACAGATCTCACAGCATGCTGGAGGAGGCTGGAGGAGCCCATAGGAGGAAACCTACTCCAGTAGTAAGGGCATCACAGAAGACAAAACACTGTTACCTGTCAGCAAAGATGCATCAAACCCCATTTCTTCTATGGCAGCTCTCAACTCCTCTCCATTCGTGTTTGCTGGATCATAATGTATGGTCCCAGTCTTGTCAGCTAAAGAAACTGCTACATGCTGCACACCTTGTCTCTGAGATATTGTTCCTTCTATGGACTGTACACAGGAGTTGCAGGTCATGCCATCAATCCTAATAACAGCTGTGCACGTTGTGTCTTTCAGTGGCTCTCTGAAGAGATCACACACCAAAGCAGGAGATGGAGATGACTGGCTATTTGCTTCTGAACTATTAGGGAGGCAAACTTTAAAGTTCCCAGGTGGAAGGGATTCAATAGCTTGCTGCAAAGCAGGCAAGGTAATTAAATTTGGGCTATACTGTACAACAGCACATTTATGCTCCAAGGAGACTTCAATACTTTGTATGCCTGGAAGAGAGGATATATTTCCTTCAATGTTTCTGACACAAGATTTGCAGTGCATGCCTTCTATATGTACAGTCACCGTAGCTGTGCTGCTCTTGCTGGCAACCAGCGGATGCAAACCCTCACTCTCAAGAGATGCTGGTGTCTCCTTGGGGTCTGCACTCTGCAGGTTCCTGGCATCAAGCACACCAAGCTTCAAAGGTGCCGATTTACTCTTAATGGTGCAGTTGTACCCCAGGTTACTGATATGGCTCCTAAGTTCCTCAGGCTGAATGATGTAAGGATGGTAAACAATAACTGCTTCCTGGTTACCAAGTGACACTTTGATTTTTGCCACACCGTGAAGCTTCTTAATCTTTCCTTCAATGCTGGTGACACAGGACTGGCACGTCATGCCTTCTATCCGAAGCTTTATTACTGCTTCTCTCGAGCACGGCAAATTTACAGACACTGGTGCCAACTTTTCTTCTGCTATGTTAGCATCAAAGCCCATATCCTCTATTTCTTGGCAAATCTGTTCAGCGCTTATTTCTGACTGCAGATATTTTACTAAAGCATTATTCAGTTCAAGGGAGACTTTAATACTCACAACACCCTTAACTTTGGAAATTCGTCCTTCTATCGACTGCACACAAGATTGGCAAGTCATTCCCACCACATTGACTGCAACAGTGTGTTCCTGGGAAGATGGTGAGGGCATGGCTTCAAAGCTCTCCTCATAGCCCATGTTGTCAAAAGCAAAATTCTGTTTCATTTCAGGTTCCAGCGCACAGCTAGGAGGAGAGTCAGCATTGGACAAAACCTAAAGAGCAAAATAAAAATAAAGTGTGTGCATCCTTACTGCTGTAAGCAGCAATATTCCATTTAAGTGTTTCTCAGCATTGATTTACACTTGGAATACGTTACCAGTTAGCTAAAGCAAAATGTTCTCAGCGGTCCCAACCCAATTTATCTATAACTGAAGCACTCTCACCATGCAGCCTGAGCTCTGCTCTTCCTTGCAGACTGCCACCTGCACAGAGGCTCACAAGAGGGACCACACTGAACATCCCTCCACAAACGTGAGCGGCTAGCTCAGTTCGCCCCACTCACTATGAAAACAAAATAAAAGGTCCACAGAAAACAGATTCAGTAATTCCCTGAGAGCCTGAAACCGGGCAGGACCAGCTGCATGCTATCTGCAGAGCTGTACACACATGCACAAGGGTTTGGATTGTCTGCATCTATAGATTTCTGAAGTTTAAATCTACACACAAAGATTTAAAAAAAAAAAAACAAAACCATACATGTATGCAGATGCTTCCACCATCTTTCAGTTTCATCCACCCCTTTTAGAGGTCCTAATAAAGAGGCACCTGATACTGAGCTACAGGAACCTACTGGTTTGATCCAATGCCAATCTTCAGGACGTGATAGCCATTACTGAAGTAGATTAGCCCAAAGTAGACTATGCATCAATCAGATTGTGATCTGCAATACTACAATTCTATGGTTCAGTGCACTCCATTCAATTGAAAAATGAAGCATTAGTGAAAATTACAAAGGCAACATATCTTACAGATGAAGTAATCAGAGCATAAGTCTGCCATCAAAAGACATTGCCTACATCAAGTCATGAGGAAGGCACAGAAGGGGAGGGACAAGCATTACAGCAGTGAAGGGACAGGAGGAGGAGTCACCAGATCAGGCTCAACAATATTAATCTCATTTCTGCTATGAAGAAAACTGTCTCCTTCGTACAGCGCAGACGAGAATTACTTAGGCTGCTTATTAACACTAGGCTGCACCCAGTCCATTTGATGCAGTAATCAAAATCCATTAACTTGATTTTGTTTCATGCTTAGATAGCCTGTGAATAATGAATGTCTGGGTCATGACCAAAATGAAAAAATTAAAATTTGTCTTCTCTGTGCTGTATTTATTAGAACAGGAGGCCCTTATTTCCTAGGAAAAGCAACTGCTCATAAACAGACAGAAGCCACTGCTTCAGTTACATGCAACATTCCTCTGAATCTCACTTGCAGGTGAAGGCAGAAATGGGCTTCCTGAAGTGCCCGTCACCTGTACTGAAAATCAGTTCCCTGAGTCTTTGCCATGAACAATTATGGAGGACTGTAAATAAACTGAAAGCAAATGAGTCTTCAGTCTTGACTCCTGTTAGTTGTGCAAGCTTGGTTTACAGAACCACATCATGGTGAAGGCTGGCAGGGCCCTCTTGTACAGAGGGCCCACAGCTGGACCCATTACTTCAGGTGTGGCCTCACCAGAGCTGAGCAGAAAAGAAGGATCACATCTGTTAACCTGCAGGCAGTTCTTTGCCTAGTGCAGCCAACAATACCAGTAGCCTTCTTAGCAACAACAGCTGCTGGGTCACATTCAGCTTAGTGTCCATTAGGACTCCTGGTTTAATGCCACCAGTCCTGTAACAACCAGCACCCTGCTGCAAAACCATGCAACAGTACCTGGGCTCACTGCACGCATGGCATAACCACACTATGTGTCAGGGGCCACATGAGTTTCACTGAGGCTGGCCCCAGAAGAGTGGATAATGAGAGGTCACAGCCACCACAGTGTCACAGGTGCTCAGAACAGCCCGGAGCTGCAGCAAACACCTTCAGCTCTGCAACACTACAGTGCAGCTCCTTGCTATCCTGGGGCAAGCCTACCCTCTGTGCCCAGCTCCGTCTGTCTTGTGACTATGCTGCAGGGATGCTGGGAAGAGTTAAATGGATTTTAGCCCCTATCCCTCATTTGGCCCCCTTACTCCCCCTTACTCTTCCACATCAAGCAGTGCCTGGAATAGCACTTCCCCTCTTTTTTGCACTTCCTTCCCAGAAGTTGCTGAAATCCTCGACATAAATCATAGAATCATCAAGGTTGGGAAAGGCCTTCAAGATCATCTAGCCCAGCTATCACCTACCACCAGTACTCCCCCACTAAACTCAGTGCAACATCTAAACATTTCTTGAACATCTCCAGGAATAGTGACCAAACCGCCTCCCCTGAACAAGGGCAGTCCTTGTCTTCAAAATTAAATATAAACAGTTTATGGTTCCCATTTAAGGGCACAGAAGGCATGCTTACTTCCTCTTATCCATGCCTTCCCAGTTTAAGATAACAATATAATAGAATCACAGAATTACAGAATGTCCCAAGCTGGAAGGAACACGTATGGATCATGGAGTCCAACTCCTGGCTCCACACACGGCCCAACATTTGGGAAAAGGCCCATTTTTAAAGGAAACTGTCTCTCAAATACCATATTTCAAATGGTGCTCAAGCACTCACTTATTTTAATGTCTGCCCTGAGAAGCTTAGTTCAGAATTGTTCCTTGTCTTCTCCCGCCTATCTCTCCACCCCCTTAGAACCCAGCAGAGACTTTGGCCATGGTGGGAAGCGCTTATCTTCACAAACACCCAGCAAAGCAGAAGGCCTAACGCACTACAGGAGCTCACTGTGTGCATTTACTTTGGCTCAGATGACAAAGGCTTTGGTGTTCTGCATTTTCTGATGAAACAGCATGAGAGCAGAGTGACATGACACAAGCATCCTTCTTGCCTGCTCCTGTCCACTATGCTTCTGGCAGCAACTTGTAGACAGAAAATAGGCAGTATCACAGCTTTTATGTCCTTTTTGTCCTCTGCCCCATGCTCACTAACCACTTCCATTTTTCTAGGTGCCTAGAGACATAAAAGCAATTCAAACTCAATTTATAAGAAGACTGAAGGGCATTTTCTGCCATTCAATCTTTTGAAAAACATAAAAGCAACGACTGATCCTACTGTTTTAATGCATCGTTAGTCACAGAAACACCAGAACTTGACCATCACTTGACACTTTGCACAAAGAGCCATCACAATTTTTTCAAGAATAGGTGAAAACATTTGGTTCATCATTTAGCTAAAACTGGTGGTATGAAGGAAAAAAACAACCAACTCTGTAGCTCTCTGAGCATCTCCCTAACCAAGATCCCCCGGTGGCTCCTTCCCAGGGCTGGAGCTGCATTCCTAACCAAGTCATCCATCTCCCTGTTGCTGCCACACTGCTTCTTGTTTCTCCAGGTTGTACCACCTCACGCCTCGCAAATCCTTGCCTCAGATGCCCCTCCTCTGCCTTGGATACCAATTTTCATATCCTGAAATTAAAGAGCCAGGTTTCTCCTCACAACGCCAGGCTGTCAGCAGGCAGGGACACAGGGCTTGGCCTATTCAGCAAATTCCTTTCTGCCTCTCCCTGCCTGCTTGCCCACAAACACCAGGTCTCACTTAGCCTCTCACCTGGTATATCTGAAGGTTTTGAGCTGCCCTTCTCCCCATACATCCTCAGGCTGAAATCGGCTCTTGCCCTCTTAACTTGAAGCACACAGCTGCCAAAGAAGTACGGCCTCACCTGTGCTGCTTTTTCACTTTTCCTGCTCCCCTCTTTCACAACCTGCTGATTCACAGCATAGGATTCAGGCAGGCAGTAGCACACTACTGGAAATCCACGTGCTTTTTAAATACTTCAGATGCTTTCCTACTTTGTTAGAGGTTGCCAGTGAACAACAAAATGAGGGCAGAACAGCCTCAGGAACATCAAAGGTCCACAGTCTTTAGTTTCATGCCTACAGAAGCATCATTTCTAGGTGGCAGGAGACAGAAATCCAGTTCCCATCCTTCTTAACAAATCTCAGCACAGCTTGCCCATCCATCTTGTTAGCACATTCTGTTTAACTGAATCAGGCCTTAAATGCTTGTTCTTCCTTTCCTCTTCCCCTTGTGAAGATGAACATGTCAGTAGTCACCTATGTTAGTATCTACTTCTAACATGGCTCTGTATTCACCAAATAATTCTTGAACGCTAGAAGAGGGGAAAAAACACCCTCCCCAACTGGAAATTGTGAAACAATGAAAATATTATTTCAAAGTCACATGTTCCATTTGGAAGCAGGATTCTCTATTAGACAGAAGATGGAGAAATGTTTGTATACTTGTTTCTGAAATTATACCATATCCACACACTATATTTGATAAACTTTAGAGACCCAGAGGGTGCTTTTCAGTTGAAGTGAGCTATATAAATCAGACTTGGTTTAGAGGGAAAAAGAAAAACCTTCTTGCAAATCGATGGTTTCTAACACAGAATTAAAACAAAGCAAAACGCTTTGCGATGCTCCTGGCTGCGACGGGAGCAACACAATATACTGCAATGAACTGAATATAGGAGAGAGATCTCTTGGCAGAATAAAGTTATGTCATGACTGTTTTACAGCAAGCATTTACAAAGTGAGAAGTAACTAGAGACAGACCAAGCCTTCAGTACAGCCAGTCTGTCTTTGTTGTTTCCTTCCAGTCTGACTCTAATCACTTAAGCCATTCGAAGTATACATTGTTTCAAAACACACAATATTTGTTCTTAGAGTTTGCTCCCGTTAAACATACAATTAACCTCATTACCATTTGCTTTCAAAGATTAATTTCAGAGACCTCACAGAGGCCTTGGCAGTGTACTACTCGTTAGAGGGCATGGAGTCACGCTGAGGATTGAAGCGATTCGCATACAGGAGGTTTAGCACATCAATATACAATCCACATCCAGCACATTTAGCTTTAAATTCTCCATTTCCCCACCACCAAACGCAGCAGCTCACCGACCTGCCTTTCAGTTGTACTGACTTCTGGCATTCCCATGGAGTTACGCTGCAAAACTTTCTCTTCTTTCTGCAACTTCCTGCTTGCTTCTAGCGGAGACCCCGCTTTGGACCCTTCACCAATAATCAGTAGTTCAGGCACATCGTGAGCTGCCTGCCGCTTTCGAACGGACACCAGGGTTATGTTTTTGTTGTTTAAAGTAGCGAGGCAGGACAGCTCCCTTCGCATTTTATTGTCCAATTTTCTCTCCATTATCTTTGCCGGCTTTAAAGATCTCAGCTCCAAAGGAAAGCTTTACAAGAGAAGCTATTCAGTGCCTTATCAGCAGTTCTTTTTTCAGCTACTTTTACGACGGCCTGGGGAGTTCTCATCAACGTGCTCATTAGGCATGCATAATGAAATCCCAGATGTAACCTGTGATCTTTGTGTACACTGCTCACTGCACTCAGCTACCTCCTCTCACTGCCAGTTGCATTGCTTCCCACCAATTGGCATCCCTTGTGCTTACCAAACCGCATTCAGCGCTGCTAATCTTTGCGCACGGCATTGCGGCCAGCTCAGCCTTTCACAAGCTACTCAAACATGACCTGTGTGCAGCAAGCCGGTGCATAATTAACTCAGTCAGGCATACCCACAGTTCCTACAAAGGGCGATGGTGCTTTTCCCCTTCCTTTTTTTCCCCAAGGATTTCTTGGGTTAAAGATGGTGCCCGCTCACATTTTAACCATGCCTGTGATTATATCGTTCAGTAAGATTCCCAGACTGAAGGTCTTTCATTCACTTGGAACAGTCCTTCATTTCAGAAAGGAGAGAGAGAAAGACTGAGTACAATACTTTAGCTTTTTAAATTGTACCTCCTTGCCACCATTAAGCTTAATTACTAAATAAATAAACAAACAAACAGAAAGCCACACCAGCAATTAGTGCCAGGAAGAAAAAAAAAAGGGGGTGGCTATTTCCTTGGGCAAACCCAGTTCCTCTCATCAGCTACAGGGACATCTAACTTAGCCACACACAACAGGTACCACTGGAAGCATCCACAGCCAAGCTAGGTATATTTTCCTGAGACTGCCTGCAGCAAATTGAGAACATTCACAGCACTGTTCTAACATGATGAGTGGGACCTCAAGTTCCCTGAGCCTTCAGCAGAGCCATCCGTTTCTAAAGATGCCCCTAAACAGGTCCCTGAAGGATGGCCACGAAGGGAATTTATACACTATGGTCAATCTACTGTCAATTCACACCCTCCCTGAATAAGCAGTGACCTCACTGCATGGGGAAGCCTTAAAATAATCCCCTTACATTTAATCAGAAGCTCTTGGATTTGGAAAACATCATCAAATTTACTCCCATGCAGAGATGAGCACACAAGATCAACATCTCAGGAAACCTGAGGGAACACACATGGTGCTCCAGCTGGCTGGCAGGACAGGTCAGATGCTTTCCACTTTTACCTTCACATCCCTCACCTCTCTGCCACAATTACTGATTGGAACCAAGAAATGGAAAGTCCAATTGTTGGATTTACATGAAAATATGTTGTTGCAGTGTCTTCATATACTAGACCTGTGTCTCCATGCTACAGATACAAATGTAACTTGAAAATCAGTTTTTCTTCTTTCTAAAACAAATCAATTCTCTGATCCCAAATCAGAAATTCAGCTCTGAGTAATAATTCTACACCACAGAAATTTCAAGTTCCAGAATGTCTAAGGGAACAGAAATTCCAGTTTTCAAATAGCTGTAAGGTGAGTACTTGGTCCATTCACCTTCATTAGTATCATTATTATTATTCAAAACATCCCAAGCCCTACCTAGCTTGTTTCTACAAGTAACTGGTACTGATGAGATATCATGCAATGAAGCAAACTGTATAAACATGGTGTTGTTTGGTATTTTTTTCTCCTCCTTTCAGGTCCACCCCACCGAAGCTCAGCTTTGGCTGAAGGAATAGATATTTATTCAGTACCTTCTCCCCAGTTTCTCTCACCCATACCTCCCCCCCCCCCACCCCTCCCCCCCCCCCCAGATTCTGAGCAATTCTGAAGTAAAAATCTGTTTCTAGAAGCAGCAGTGTCAAGTTCTTACTGAGTGCCCCCACAGCCTTTGGCTTCAGCACAGTGCTGAATGCTGATGCAGAGGCTGAGACAAAGGATTGTGTTTTGAAAGTAGATAGAAGTTTTCTAGCACTCTTCATGTGAAAAGGCTATAAGATATATTTCAACAAATCTAATGCAATAGGATGCCAAACACCCATTTAGGCAAGAGACAGAGAGTAGTGGAGAACGAAGTCTGCAGAGTTGAGTTACCAGCACCAGCCCTTGGATGAGCAACGCCATTCCCAAAGCAGAACCATCCAAGAATCTTGTAAAACAAACAAACATTTCAATTTACCTTAACAGAGGTCCTGCTTGATCCCAATCCCTCTACAGTTCTCTCATGGGCCAGGAGGGAGGTTGGGAAGGCACTGCTGCCTGTCTCACCTTCCAACAGCAGCACACCCTGCTTCCAGGCTGGGTTTTGCACAGCTGGGCAGCTTTACCAGGAAACATCATTCAGGTGTGGTAGTGTGGGATTTAGACGGCAGGTACAAAATACCTCTGCTGCTTTCACAGCTCTTTGCTAGTGCTGGGAGAGATGGTTTTGTTTATGTGAAAATGCAAAGCATCCAAAGATAACTAAATCCCTTTGCCTTAAAGCTTCAGGAGTTCATAAAAACATAAACTTCCCTCTTTACATAACCTGCTACTATCAGAGAATGCATTAAGCACATAAAAACTACAGGTCTTCATGCAAATGCTGCTTCCTGTATGAATTCATCCTTAGCTTTATAGGATGATTAGTCCTGTGCCTAATCCCTCTGGCTCCTTGCAGTAGGAAAGCATTTTAAAGTATTCTTAACAGTGCCAGCAAGATGAGAAGCTTGGGTTCAAAGAAAGAATCAGTGGCCTGGAGGCAAGGGAGTCGCATTGCCTTAATCTGCCCAACAGACAAGAGGAACCAGTTGGAACACCTTCACATCACGTCAGCACAGGGGTGGACTTAAGCTTTTACACACCATGGAAATCACTATGAAATCACCATTCAAATGCAAAGTTCATAGTTTCTATACTTTCCTCTAGAGATATCATTTCAAACCACAATAACAAAATGCACCCAAACAGTGACATTAGGCTAAAAACAAAACAACTTCACATCTGACTGTATTTTGGGTTCTTTTCCAACTGTCTCAGTGATGCAGCCAGCTAAAATTATTGAAAATTTCCCCTCATCCCAGCAGAGCTAGAATGACTTTGGTTTTGACTACAGGAATTGGAGCTTCCAGGAAAAGGAAAAGAAAATAAGTTACTGCAAAGCTTGTAGTAACACCAACAACAGTCACGTTCAGCCATACTAAGCAACAGCTGGAAGCTTGGTCACATTCCTGGTACTAAATGCATCCTTGAGTTTTCCAAACTAACTGCCAGACTTACTGTAGGAGAAAAAAAGACCCTTGTATCACTTCAGTGGGAACAAACTGGTCCGTTTTCTCCCTTTACCAGCATTTGCTTTCAGTTTTGTGCCATGAAATCAGATGGATGCCTCTGTGGGTACAACGTTGTAAGCAAGTTGGCAGCCAGCAGATCCCCAAATCTTTCCATAGCCTGAACAGTACACATAGCAGCAGACAAGGAAGTGTGACCACATGTAATAGCATTTCTTACGCTGTGAGAAATAAAATGAAGCCTTACAGGACTCTGAAATTCAAGGAATCAAATCCATACCTGCCATGAATAAAATTGCTTAAGAGTTGACGACCTCATTTCAAATCAGTTCAGACTTTGGCTCCAGTTTTTCAGGTAGCAGCTTCAATCTTCTCTAAATATTTAGAAACAGTTTGTTTGCTCTAAACCAGCAGAAGTCAGCGGAGAATCTCTTCGGTAACAAGGCTCAGAAACGCAGACTCATTTTTTGATCCTATGGCTTCTTCACAATAGCAAACTGTGTGGACTTGGTACTCTGCCTGTTTTTAGCAGTGTTGATTTCAGTACAATAATTTCTGTTATCTGTATTTATACTGCAGGAATTTGTTTTTAAGAGCCTAGAAACTACCAAGCTGATCGTATTACCCCTGGAAAAGACACACCTTTGGGGGCAGAGTTTAAGTGCAAAGAACAATCACCATCTGCATAGGCTAATTCAAGTCCAGATCTGCAGTAACATTCATCCAGGTGCGTGGCAGAAACTGTCAGGCAGCACCACTTTGCAACCAGGATTTTCACTTCTTTCGAATGGAGAATCTCTGAACTTCCCATTAAGTAAATGGGAATACTGACTTCTTTTTGTTGTTTTTAAAGTAAGCTGTTGTTTACCTTGTTGCAGGCAAACTAATAGTAGGCTCTAAGATGCCCTGCCAAACCTGCAATTAAATTTTTTCCTTAAACAGATCAGGAATGTAAGCATACGTCTTCAGTGCCACCCAACTATTCATATGCTATGAATCTGTCCCAGATGTAGAGCCCACGCTCTGGAATTACTATTAGTTCCCTTCCAGCATTTGCCTCGTCATTCTTGTGGTCATGTTTGATGGCCTCAGAGAGAGATTGCATTTAGATGAGTCACCTGACACTATGTAAATAACACAAAGCACATCATAGTGAAAGAAGGAAGGAAAGAGAGAAAGTTAAAGAAAAGGGAAAGAAATAAAGAAAGAAGGGAAAAGAAAGGAAGAATGTAACTTGGATTTAAACCTGTATTTCTGGTCCTACAGCCAGTGTTTAATCCCATGCCAAACTGCTTGGCCTTTTTATAGGAGCTTATTTCATCCCATTGCATTTCTATTCAGCATAATCACCTTCACTTCAAGAGAAAGACAAACAGCATCTGGTGTTCGCATTATAAACACTATATATGAAATACAAATGCATTGCCTCTGTTAGGACAGCCTAGATATGTAAGGCAAATCCAAATTCACTTTCTCTTAACTATTGTTGCTGTCTGTCTTACGCTGGCAGCTGTTGAGAACTTCTTTGCAGGAAGAGAAGTATTTCCAGCAATTCCCAGCTGATAGCTTGATACCATCTCATCCCAGCCCAGCACTCAGGCTCCTCACACATCCACACCTCCGTAAAGAGTTCTAACAGCTTTCCCAGCGTTTCAGACAAAACTCAGCCTACTGAGTGGGCTTACTGCCTTTTCCATCACCTAGGAGTACTTTACTTCTTCCCCAATCCCTCTGGACTGGTTGCCATTACTGGGCAGAAAAACATGAAGGTGTTTAGTCCCTCCCTGTGGCCTGTGAAGACTGACCCCAGGTGAACTTGGACATGGCTGCAGAGTGACCCCAAGAGCACTCTGCGAGCCCAGAGCACAGTCACAGCACAGCCCTGCTGGCACAGGTGAGGGAAGCTCCCACACTCCATTTCTGCTCTCAAAAAAGCTTTTCTTCCTGATTCTGAGGTCAGAAATGTGGCTGTGGCTGGTCCCCTTTGCCACGGCAGGCAAGTGAAGAAGGTAACCTCTGATGAGGACATCGTGGGTACACAGGGTTAGGAACATAGCAGTTCCCAGTAGTCAGAGGTCCAAACTGTAGCCCACGAGTTGCTGTTTAGCTAACCTATTTACAGTACTTATGTACAAAAGCCCTGTTAATTATTTGCTCTTCAGGGCCAGGAACAGCACTGCACTGTCCAGGTTTAATATTGGGCACGAACTTACTGTCAGCTCTCATGCAAGAACCACAGCAGAGAGCTTCCAGCTTTGTGTCAAGGAACAAAGCGTACTTCAGAGTGACCAGGAAAATACACACTGCTTTCCTGGATAGAGCAAAACCTATTCACTGCAGAGACTTCTTGAAACTGAGCAGAGAAAAAAACAAAACAAAAAGATTAACTTGCTGTTATTTTGTTTCTGATGGAATATCTGATAATGATTCCATACTACATCACGTAACAAATACAACAAACAGTGAGGAAAATTCAGGTGGAAATGTCAGAGATAAAGTGACACAGATGAATGTAAAACAACAAGGAAACTGCTGCTAATTTTAAGCAATCCCTTCAGCACAAAGATATGCTTCAAAAAACATCTAAAGGAAATAGCAACAGAAAGGGTTATAGAAATTTCCATCTGAAATACTGAACACCTGGACTGAAGAAAGCAGTTGCAATTCTGCAAATAATACATACAGCATCTCTCAGGTTGCTTTCTGTGGTGTACAAACTGGCTCATCAAAACTGAAACTGAGTGCAAAGGCACTTTGTTCATCAGGAAGACCTGCCACTTAAGAGCAGTTCTGTGCTACAGAAAATGGATGTTTCTGCCACGGACATTTGTAAACAAAACTGATGCTTGGTGGAAGGAAAGGTGGTGACTCAGGGAGAACTGCCGACCTTTCAAGCTTTCTTCATCCCCACAGTGGAAGGTCAGAAGAGGTGGCAAGGCACAGTGCCCACATCTCTCATGTCTGGACTAGCCTGCCTCCTGCAGCAATAGTAACTCTGTTCTGTCCTGCTTTGCAGACAGATTCTGGCTTTTTTCTCTTTCCTGATCAGTGCCAACAAGCCAGGCATGACTACAGAATGCAAATCCTGCCCTGACCTGGATTCACAGGAAACAGTTTGGGTTCCTGTACAAATAGCACTGCCCCTTGCCTCCTGAAACTGGCGGGATGCGCACACAAATACAGCACACAAACACATCCTGAACAAGTTAGCGCAGGCTTTTGTTTTTCAATCTGTGAATCCTTTTGGTCTGACAGTAGGGGTGCCTATTTCTGGAAGAAAAACAGACTCAGCAAAGTTCTGCATTTTCCTGAGCAGTTTCATAATGGTTTTAAACAGGTGTTAGGGCACTACTGTGATAGAGATGGTCTTTCACCGTCTCTTTCACATTCTGACTAGGTGCATACAGCCATACAGATGTTAGGATCTGCATAAAGAAAAAGGAAAAGAAAGAGGAGTTCAGGTCTGCTATTACCAACTCAGAAATGGTGCACATTGCCCTCAAGAACCACAAACTTCCAGCTGAAAAGCTGGGACTTGAAGTGAGTCTCCACGTTATTTTGCAAAGTTAGGAACATTACCAGGAGGGCTGCAACACCCCATTTCTGCACAATCCCATTTCTGCCCGTGCTCCCAGTCTCTTGAACTCACTTCTTTCGTCTGCCCTGACGATGTCAGCCACCTCTCCTCCTGTGGACTGTTTAGGAGGACTGACAGAGTCCATGGGAAGTTACAATTTCAGCAGTGGAACTGATTCATTTTCCTATGTACCCGTTGTCCAACAGGAACAACTCATGTAAAATAATCTCCTGTTAATAAAAAACCACGCGTTCCACTCAGGTAAGCTGTCTGTGATGAGATAAACACACGTTATAGGAACTCTGGCAAAAATTCTGTGTAGATCCAACCTACTTAATACTGAATTGCTTTGCCATAGTACATTGCTTCTGCTAAATAAATAAATAAATAGATAGATAGATAAAAGCCAGGTTTTACTCAGATACATAATGCAAACATTCACGTGTGCTGGAACATTAGGCTAAGAAGTAAAGCTGACAGTTACAAATATATACATCTAGAATTGCTTGGATTTAACACACAGTATAACACACCAGCAAAAACAACCCCCTGGTGTTTTGTCCTAGATACGTGTTGCAATTTATTTCTAATACTTCTTTTTTGCTTCACAAATCTTTAGAATGCATCTGGTCCAGTTTTATTTCTGCCTCCTGCTACTATGCAAACAAGAACAAATGTAGTAAAACATATAACAGCCTAACACAAGAAATGTGAAAAAGGGAGAAACTTACTGTGTACATGAATGATCTAAGATTCCTCCTGCTAAAAATGGTCCCAGGCATTTTGCCAGCTAAGGCAGTCGCCATGCATGAGAAACTCAGTACTACACAGTGTGTGTTCCAGAAAGAAAGCAGCCAACTGTATAAGAGAGCATAAAGGACCACATGACTGTCATACGAATATCCTCACACAGTATTAATCCAGTTTCTTTGTGTTTGTTACTTGGCAGTAGTCCTATTTTACTAACTTTCTTGTACGTGGAGCCCTAAGTAAGAATGAGGCTTAGAAAAATGTACTTAAAAACTGTCCCAAATGCCTTGCACACTTGAGGAGAACACTGTGAGTGGATTCTGTCATTTGTTTTCAATACTGCTTACTTGTTTGCATAGATCTTCCTTCAGAGTGAGGACTTCATAAGGAAAGCAATTAAAGGGGGACAAAAGTGCTTGCAGAGGCAGCAAAAGATGAAAAACTTGGCACATCTCTGTGAGGGTGAGAACAAAGCCAACTTCATGACATGGCTCATTTAATTTCTTTGGCACGTTGGCCACATGAATTTCTCCAGTCAGGACTTTTCATAGCATTCTCACCAATGCAGTAGGAACATTGCAGAGAGCTCAGCACTGCTTTGCTGATGTTACTGGCAATATCTCACAAGCATGCACACAGTATCTTCTGATACACATGCATGAGAGTTGTGAAGTGATGACATTCCAGTTAGGCCGTGCTGGACAATCACACATTAAAGGTATCCTCCACAGTACATAGGGCTGCTGTACAATCAATGAATGTACAGATGCTATAGTTATGAGGTATACCAGAGAGCTTGGCTACGTAGTTATTACAGCAAAGCAGAAAAGAAAGGACTCTTACCTGTATCCTGGGCTCACTCATAAAACTCCAGTGGAGCGGATCTCAGAAAAGATCCTTCCCCCCTGGCAGTCAGCTCTTAAATGGGTCTAGGAGAGGTGGATCCAAGCTCCATCTCTTCCAGTAGCACAGGTGAATTGCCTTCACCTGTGCTCCCATGGCTGACTCATTGCTAGCCTCAGGTGATCAATCAGAGGTTCAGGTCGTGATTCAGCAGTTCCCATACAGCTGTCAACAACAGTTTTCACACTGCTCACATCAAAGGCAGAATATGCTATGACTAAAAAAAACAAACTAACAAAACCACTTTGAATGTATTAATACATCTTTTTTAAATTACTACTGAACAGACTACAGAAAAAACAAAACTAAGATGGTCAACAGGCTGGAGAGCCTCTCCTGTGAGTAGAGGCTGAGAGAGCTGAGGCTGCTCAGCTGGAGGAGGCTCTGGAGGATCTCATTAATGTCTGTAAATCCCTGAGGGAAGGTGCCAAGAGGTCAGAGCCCTGTGAACAACAGAACAACAGAAGCACTTCTGTACTGTGTGCATGATGGAGTACTGGCACAGGAAACAAAGCATTCCAAAAGCTTATAAAATACAGAGGAAGAACTGCAAAAGAAACAGAGGTACTACTGCGTTGTCAAGCAAAACATCTTCCAGCTGCAAGTACAAATCTGATGTAGTTGTGCCAGGGCTGGAAGAGATTTCAAAATTGTTACTTAAATTTTACAGTTTGTGCCTGTAGCAACTTAGTTTCATAGAATCATAGAATGGCCTGGGTTGAAAAGGACCACAATGATCATCTAGTTTCAACCTCCCTGCTATGTACAGGGCCAATATCCATTAGCTTTCCTGCTGCCAGCACTTTGCAAGTTGGTTTTTGTCAGTGTATATTTTCTCTCCACTCCACAAAGATTGTAGCTTGAGAAGTGATTGACAAAAGACCATAATCTCTGTGATTCTTTTATTATTCTCATTAGCCAGAGAGAACCAAGAGGAAGCTCCAAAGAAAGGATTTAGATGCCTGTATCAGGACTTCAGCAGTTTCTATGAAGAAAAGCACATCTGAACCAGGGAAGTAGTGGTTACAAGGAGATTCCAGGCAGAAACAACGCAGCTGTTCTTCACAGCCCTTTGCACCTAGTCTATGTCTTTTAAAGAACTGTTTCTCTGCTTAGCATTGATAAGGATCTGGAAAAGTTGTATCAGAATATCTTTTCAAAGAAGAAATTCAACCCAAGATTCATAGGTTCTGAGGGAGTAGCCATTAGCTCCTTTTCAAGTCAGTGATGCACAAATCTCATCAGCTAAAATAGACCAGACTTGTTCCCTAGAAAAGCTGTGCCTCTTCTCTGCACCCAGACAGTCAGCTTGATGACAAAAGAGAGGTGTCTTCAGCTAAGAGACATCAACCTAGCACAGATCCCTTCTGCAAACATCTCATGTGCTTCTCAGGCAGTTGGTCTGCTGGGGAAGCAGACCAGTTCTTCTGCTAGAACAGAGGGAGAAGAAATAGTGCCAGTTGCACACAACTTAGGAAAACAGCTGGATCAGAAATTAAACGCTAGATTACATGTGCTGGACTTCCCAACAGAACTGTTCCAATGTAACTGCTCACCTAATGGCAGACATGCTGTCATAAAAGTTACTGTCAGTTGTACTTGAGACAGGGATGAATACTTAAACAAAAACTTCAGTAACGATTAATAGAATGCTAACTTCCACAGCTTGACACAGTTCCATTCCCATTCCCCATCTGAAAAAGAACCACAGAATTGTAGGGGTTTGAAGGGACCTCAGAGATCATTGAATCCAGGCTCCCTATAGCAAGCTGCACAGGTAGGCATCCAGGTTGGTCTGGAATATCTTCACAGAAGGAGACTCCACAACCTCTCTGAGCAGCCTGTTCCAGAGCTCTGCCACCCTCAATATAAAAAGTTCTTCCACATGTTTTTATGTTACTTCCTATGTTCAGGTTTTAGGCAACTGCTCCGTGCCCTATCACTGTACACCACTAAGAAGAGCCTGGCCTCATCCATTTGCCAGTCCGCAGTCATTACTCTCCGATTTCCTCCTGCTCTCAGTACAGGAGAGACTTCATCCCTCTGTTTTGGGTTTAGCAACGGCCAAACTAAGGCACCCAACACCATCTTCTGCTAAGGCCAGGGGAAACATTCTCAAGCATCCTACCAGCCTCACGACTTATGGACTCACCAAGGGCTATGATATGAAAAAGGCTGCTCTGGCCTCAATCGTGCTGAGAGATCACAAGTCAGTGCATGATTTCCTCAGAAGAGGAAAATCATTCCCTCAAAATGAAGGAAAAGAAATAAAAGCACGAGCAGACCGCACATGCAGCCACACACCTGCTCACAAAACGCCCAACCCTACCCCGCTCCCTCAGATGGGGCCACTCCCACTCCTTGTTCCCGCCCATTCTTGTTCCCGCTCATTCCTATCCCCGCCGTCCATCTCCGTTGAGAGCCAATGAGAGAGAGGCAATGCCTGGTTGGTCCCGCCCCCAAGCGGAGGGCGCTTCCGGCGGAAGGAGGGGCGGCGGCGCGCAAGATGGTGGCGGGTGGGCTGTGCATCTGCGGGCTGTTCAGGTACGGGGCGGACAGGTGGGGGCGGCTCCGCGCTCCACGGCCCTGCCGAGCCCGAGGAGGGAAGGGGAAACTGCCGGCCCAGCTCTGCCGTGACCGGCTGCGGAGCTTCGGTAGGCAGAGCGGGCAGGAGCTGGGCTGAAGGAGGGCCCTGAACATCTGTTGAGGATTCTCTGTGCGCCTTGTGCTGTGCCACGCTGCTGCGGGCACGCGGCCTTTGGAGTATATGTGACACGTTGAAATAGAGCGGGTGATATTTATGTAGTGTAATAACACAAACATAAATAATGTCAATAAACCATTGCTGACATCTGTAAAAAAAAAATTGCCGAACAACGTAGAATAGTGGTTTTTGAATGTAATTATTGAAATGGAGCGGTGATGCTGATGATTTCAGCAGTTAGAAGAACTCAAGAAGTTGTCTGGCACCCTCTGGCTCTTACCCTTACACCTTTCTGTATGGATTTCACATGTAGTGTTTCCTTAAATCAGCTTTATATTTTACAATTTCCACCTTGTTTCAGATTCCTGTGCTCGTTGTTAATCCCTGCATTGTTTCTAAGTGGAGTTCTGTGCACCTGCTTGGCCGTCCTGCTGTGTGGAATAAGGCTCTGGATACAAGGAAGGAGAAAGCAGCAGAACCTGGCAGGAAGGGATGGGAGGCAGCCACTGCTGGTTGCGTTTTTTCATCCCTATTGCAACGCAGGTGGTGGAGGAGAGAGAGTCTTGTGGTGTGCCATAAGAACACTCCAGAAAAAGTAAGCACATCTGTTTATCAGGTGATACCATATTTTGCTCTGTTTCTCATGATACCATTTATGCAACTGATGACATTTTGCACATTTGAATAGATATCATTGATATACGGGTCCTACATTTCACCTTTCTTCTTCAGCCCTTTACCCACGTTTTGTTCCATCCTCTGTCTCCTTCATAGCTGTGGCACCTGTCAGTTCTTTCCTCCTTGGCAGAATCTATCCTTCTCCATCAGTTTTGCAGCACTCGTAGGGAGCTTTTAGGGTCATAACTTGTGTGTAGGTAACTGATGATCTAGTCTCAGTAATGGCCTCTTAGTGCAGGAGGCTGAGTTAATACATAAAGTGATTCAGCATTGGCACGTCCACTGGCTTGCACAGTCTTTTGCATTTCACTCATGCTGTACACTGGATGGACATTCTAGTATGCTGCAAGGCGTTCCTAAACCTGTTGATTAATACTGAGATCCTTTCTTTAAAAAAAGATTCCTGGTCCCCAGCTTTTACTTAAAAAAAAAAAAAAAAAAAAAAAAAAAAAAAAAAAGTGTAAGGGAAAGAATTCATATCATCAATTTAGTTACATGTAAGTTGTTCCAGAGGTAGGCCAGACATTTGATTTAGAACATACGTTTTGGTAAATTTTGAGTGGATAATATTTGAGTTTTGTGTTAGAAAATTTGATGAGAAGAATGAGCGAAATTCTCTTCTCTTCTCTTCCAGGTACAGGAATGTAATGTGTGTTGTTTACACTGGTGATAGAGATGCCACTGAAGAAGACATAGTAGAAGGTGCTTTCAGAAGATTCAACATTAAATTGACTCATCCTGTGAAGTTTGTATTTCTGGAAAAACGCTATCTTGTGGAAGCTTCTCTTTATCCTCGCTTCACTTTGCTGGGACAAAGTTTAGGCTCCGTGTTTCTCGGTTGGGAAGCTCTTCTCAAGTGTGTTCCAGATATTTACATTGACTCGATGGGTTATGCTTTTACTCTCCCCCTCTTTAAATATTTAGGAGGTTGTCGTGTTGGATGCTATGTCCATTATCCCACCATCAGCACCGATATGCTTTCTGTAGTTAGGAATCAGGATACCAGGTTTAACAATGCGGCTTTCATTACAAACAATCCTCTCTTCAGCAAACTGAAACTTGTCTACTACTACTTGTTTGCCTTCATGTACGGATCGGTGGGTTACTGCAGCGACGTGGTTATGGTCAATTCTTCCTGGACACTAAATCACATTCTTTCCCTCTGGAGAACTGGGGCTTGCACTAGCATTGTGTATCCACCATGTGATGTTCAGTCCTTCCTGGATATCCCACTGGAAGAGGAAAAGAACAGTGCTGAATATTCTATTGTTTCTGTAAGCCAATTCAGGCCTGAAAAAGATCATCCTTTGCAAATCCGAGCCTTTGCTAAGTTGCTGAAAGAGAAGAGACTGAGGCAGCAGCTCTCATTGAAGCTTATTTTAATTGGAGGCTGTCGGAACCAGCAAGATGAAGACCGTGTGAATAACCTTAAATGTCTTTGTGAAGAGCTTGGAGTTAGTAACAGTGTGATGTTCAGAATAAACATTCCCTTTGAGGAGTTAAAGAAACACCTGGCCGAGGCCACCATTGGCCTGCATACAATGTGGAATGAGCACTTTGGCATTGGTCAGTATCCCTCCTCAGCTTTCAGCTGCTTGTCTCAGTGTTCAGAACACAGATGAGGAGGGCTTCAGTTTGTGTTTGAACCTAAGAGGTCTGCATGCCAAGCAGGTGACCAAGTCCTGTTCTTGGCAATGGTGATCTAACAGGTAGAACCTTCAAGACCAGTTCAGATGTCAGTTCACTAGGTGCTACTGTAGTGCAAGCTGGATTGTTGTAAACATCGCAGACTGCATTATGGGCATCCTCTAGTCACTTAGACAACAAATGCCATCTGTTTAGGATGTCCTGCCTGACATTCAGCTGTTAATCTGCAAGCACAAAGTCCCTGCAGCTGAAGGCCTGTGTTACATGTGTCAGACTTACACAGATGCCTTCTGTTCCCTGCATAGCCTGTGCTGAAGCAACTTAGTGCTCTCTTGGCTCCACTGACTGCAAGGGGAGTTTAGACACTTAGACCTAGCTCACATGCAGAGAGATTTTGAATGTTCCATCTGCTTAACTGCTATCTGAAATGCCTAATGTGTCAGAGAGCTCTAGCTGCTGTTCTGGAGGTGAGTTTCTCGGAGTTTCTCAGAGATAAAATATATATTTTATATATAAATATATAGGCCATCTCACTTCATTAGATGCCTGTGCTAACATCAGTCCTAAAATCAGTCGTTGTGGTGTGAAGCTGAATCTCAAAGAGGGGCTGAGACATGGTTTGCAGTGTGCTGCCATGCAGAATTAAGGTATTGGGCACAGTGTATTGGGATTAGTTGGGTCTTCCTGTCTTCCCTGAAAGGGAATGTAAGATTGCCTGCACCGTACAGCTACAATATGGTAAGGTTGGAGGCAAACAGAGGGTTACTGAGCTTGGCTATGAAGTGACCAAGCTGAAGTTAATGTCATCAGACTTTATTAGGATCAGAGCTTGTGAGAGCATTTAGTCCGTATTTTTCACACTTATCTAGAACTCCAGTCTATATTAATTTATAATTCCAGGTGAATTTTATTACGGATTTAAATTTCCAGTGAACTATTGAAAGCCAAAGCATGCCATGTACACATTCATGTCATATTTTCTGTCTTTTACAGGAGTGGTTGAATGCATGGCAGCTGGCACAGTTATCCTGGCTCACAATTCTGGTGGCCCCAAACTGGATATTGTGGTACCCTATGAAGGACGTATTACAGGCTTCCTAGCAGAGAACGAGGACAGTTACGCCGAGACAATGGCTCACATCTTTTCCATGTCTCCTGAAGAAAGGTTAGAGATCAGAGAAAGTGCTCGCCAGTCTGTGTGCAGGTTTTCTGACCAGCGTTTTGAAGAGACATTCCTCTTATCTGTGGAACCCTTATTTAAATGAATGCAAACAAAAATGCATAGGAATAAAACTTGTTGTGTTGGACCCCGTGTCACCTGTAAATACGTGTAATTTATGGTCCCTTGCTCCCATTCAATAAAGAGATCTTTCTTTTTTCTGTCGGTTTATGTTTTATGTAATAGAGAGAGTTTACTGGGAAATAAATACTCTCTTATATTTCTGATGAAAATTCTATATTCTTAATGTGCAGAATCCTTCCTAGAACACTGTTTCATGTTTTTACAGATAGGTGCATATATATGTATATATGTTTCTTCCATTGGTAAAGTTAAGTACTCCAACAACATGAGAAGAAAAATGTAGTTACGTTTAATGAAGAAAAATGTAAGCAGCTGTTTCTCATGTAGTCTTGGTGATTTCATTACCTATAGCAATTCCTCTAATACAATTTGCTAGCTTGCTTTTTTAGTGTCATAATTGTCAGTCCTTACATTAGCTCTTTCCTCACATCCTTTACAGTATGGCATAGTATTTCTCGTGTTCTATCCTACTGAAAGATTTTCTGTTCCTAGGAAATAGGAGGGCCTAAATTAGAGACCATAATTAGATAGCACACAAATACAAACCTCACAACTCTAAAAGAGTGCTTATGACACTGAGAACTAAGTGAGCAAAAAGTTAAATTAAGCATCCATTTTCATATCCAAACTGGAGAAACACTGTGGGTTTTTTTGAGCCATCACAACAGTGTTTTAGGTTGTTCTGAGAACTACAAGAAAAGGGCAACAAGCTACTGAAATCAGACTTCAGAACATGTTTTTTTCCTCTATTTAAACTTCACCTGTATTGATGACATTTTGTATGTGAAAAACATATGGTTGGAAAAACGCGTGTTTAATCACTGGAAATTAATTAATTCACTGGAACCCTGTCCTAAGTTTTATTAGGAACTGGGGAATGCACACGTGGCACAGTAAGCCCACTTACTGCTGCTGTATAAGTTGAGTTGGAGGTGCAGTCAGTGCAGTGTAAATGAAACTACATGAAATGCTAAGGTGCACTGATGGTACTGAGGGGTTGTGAAAAGCTGGAAAAGCTTCTTAAAATGGGAGGTTGATTGATCTATGAAAATAAAATACACTGACTGGGAGACTTTCTGACATGATATAAAAATGGCTGCAGACTATGCAGTCAGAAGTTGCCCAGGCAAGTGTCAGAGATGTCCCAGGTAGTTTACATTAATCAAGGAAAGTGCATCACATACACAATTCTGGATTGGAGTTTTTCAACATGTAGTAATCCCAAAAGTAGCCTGTTATTTTTTTTCCTTTAAAAAATGTCAAGAAACATCTTAATTGTTTAACGCTATTGGAAAGCAATTGATTTACCTGGAATTTATTGACAGCTACCTGTTCTTTTTTATTATTATTTTACTGATGTAGTTCACATTTCCAGGAAAACTGTGTTTTGAATCAGTAATCATTCTTGTGCATCACGTAGCTGTTGCTTGCTTTTTCCATTATTTGCATCTAAAGTAAGTGACCCGCAGTTACTTTCTAACTCATCATTAGATTTCTCAAGTAGCTTGCTAGGTAAGCTTGTGCTTTCTTCATGAGCTTGATCTTTATGTACTGAAAGCACAGAAGACTCTGTGCATCTCTCTGCTGAAGACGTTACTGCTTTTTCCAAAGCTGCTTCCAGCTCATGTCTCAGCTCATCTCCAGAGTCTGCAAAATTTCTGTAAATTAAGCAAGAAATTTGTATTCGTTAAGTGTACGTTGTTACAAGTGTTTCTAGTTTCAGTGCCTTGGAGACTTTTTACAATGCTTTGTAAAGAATATACAAGCTACATAGAAAACGTAAGTTATTTCTTCACCTCTTTTTGTGAGATCTTTTGCTATCTAAATGGGAACCAGCCATGTTAATACTTAGGCCTAACGTTTTTAACATCAGTGTTAGCACTTGAAAATAAATTACAGAGTTGAAAGGTACATTAGCAGACTGTAAAACAAGTTTTCTTCAGTTATGAATTTAAAAGAATGGAGAAAAAGAGCTTCAGGCAATACATCCTGCCACCTCATGAAAACTTCATCGTATGAATTTGGTTTCTGATGTGCTTGACTTACGTGTCTTCATCATCTGATCTTGGCTCAAGTCTGCCTTCATCAACAGCAACACAGGCACACGTTTCTGAATCGTCTTCCTTGCTTTCTTCTGAAGGCAACAAGGTTAATGTCTTTATTTCCATATTAGCTAGTTATAAAATAGTATCTAAAATAATAGCAAATAAATAAATGCTTTATTTATTTGTTTATTTGTTGAATACAGCACTGTCAGTACTGTGCTTAACCGACTTCAGTTATTCCTGATGACATGTTTTAGTCAGCAGTTTATAACTTCAGCTCAGTGTAATCCTGGGCTCCATCAGGAGAGGGGTGGTCAGCAGGGACAGGGAGGTGATTGTCCCTCTCTACTCGGCTCTTGTGAGGCTCCATCTGGAGTACTGTGTCCAGGTGTGGAGCCCTCAGTACAAGAAAGACATAGAGATTTTGGAAAGGGTCCAGAGGAGGGCGACTAAGATGATCAGGGGGCTGGAGCACCTCCCCTATGAGGACAGGCTGAGGGAGTTGGGCTTGTTCAGCCTGGAGAAGAGAAGGCTGTGGGGTGACCTCATTGCAGCCTATCAATACCTGAAGGGAACCTACACCCAGGAGGGGAGTAAACTCTTCAAAAGGGCTGACAACAGCAGGACTAGGGGAAATGGATCCAAGTTGAAGGAGGGAAGATTTAGGTTGGATGTTAGGGGGAAGTTCTTTACTAGGAGAGTGGTTAGGCCCTGGAACAGGCTGCCCAGGGAGGTTGTGGATGCCCCGTCCTTGGACGTGTTCAAGGCCAGGTTGGACGGGGTCCTGGGCAACCTGATCTGAATGTGTATGTTTGGTGGCCCTGCTAGGCAGGGGGGTTGGAACTACATGATCCTTGGGGTCCCTTCCAACCCGGGTGATTCTGTGATTCTGTAATCCAGCACGTTTGTAGACCACAACCAAAGGACTATAAAGGGTAAGTAAGAATGCAGATCTGATGTTAGGAGGTTAAGTACCAAATACAACAGCCTCTATTTTCAGTGGAAAACTTAGGAGAATACTGTGTGGGAAAGGTTGAAAATTACTGCTTGAATAGAGTAGCTATGATTCACTGAAACTGCTCACTTTTAGAGACTGGAAGGCAACTTCAACCTGAAAAGTGGAAGAACAGTTCTAAGGGCTGTTTCAGTACACATGGGATGAATCCTGTGTGTAGTCCAACTGAAATCTGTCGGTTTGGGTAACAATGTATTCCAGAATGACAACTTTTGTAGCAGGACAGAACTGCGTACTGAAGGAGGGTGGTATTTTAACATATAACTGCCCAAAGGAATAGCACTTAAGAATACCCACATGACCTTATTCTTGCTTTAGTTCTATGGGCTGCTGACATTAATGAAATGAAATGGCCACAGGTTGTATCAGAGGAGGTTTAGGTTAGACAGGAGGAAGAACTTTTTCTCTCAGAGAGTGGTCAGGCACTGCAATGGCTGCCCAGGGAGGAGGTGGTGGAGGCGCCGTCCCTGGCAGCGTTCAAGAGGTGCCTGGATGAGGAGCTGTGAGATTTGGTTTAGTGCTTGTGGTAGCAGAGGTGATGGGAGGATGGTTGGACCAGATGATCTTGTAGGTCCTTTCCAACCTTGTGAGTCTATGAAAAGTGATTTGCTTTTTTTTTTTATGTGTAAGCTTTAAAGCCAGTTCCAGAAAGGTAATTCAGCCTCATTAAGCCTTCAGGATGGAGCAGTTTTTCAAAAGCTTGTTATTCTATTGGAGCATGTATGGGATGCATAATTAGCAAGAGAGTGCTGTCTGCACTGCTGCAAATGAAAGATATTTCTCACGATCCACTAAAAATATTGAAATTTGGTGCATGCAATTTATTTGGCTTCCTCTTTTCCAATTAAACATTCAGTAGACTGGCAACTCTGTGTAAAACGACACCATTTGGTTACATTTATCTTTCTGTAGAAAATTCTCTGCCTTTTAGCTACGTGCTGATGCATAGAAAATGTCATTTTTAAAGCAGCCTCTTCCTTTAGAGAAGTGTGCTGCAGCATAAGTGAGTTGCAATCAGTTTCAGTGTCAGCAGTATCAGCATGGACTATGTAAAGCTACTCACCAGCCATTATGTACTACAATTTACAGCTGTTCCACAGAAATACATGTATTTGCACAAATTTGTAGATTTTTTTACAAGGTTCTTCAATCTCAACTGCTGCAGAGGCTAATTCCAGGTTTGTGCTATCTCCTGCCTTGTTGCAAGTAGTACCTTAACCTCATCTGCCCAGGTAAATGAAGAATTATACATAAAGTGATAGCTGGTAAGCAGGTTTTCCCATCTGCTGAAAACAGCTACATCCTGAAAGAGGACTTGCACTGCTGCAGGACAGAGCCAGAGCTGCTGGCAGAAGCTGCCAATGCTTTTCTCATTTGTCAACTGCTTCTAAATTTTCTAGAAGTACTGCTTCTTGTCCTCTGCCAGTAGCACAGTAGCACAGTAACTGAAGAAAACCTTGTGTAATTTACAGTAACAGACATCCTACCTATTTCGTCTTTAAGCTGGATGAAGGAATCATTACAGAGCTCTGCTTTTGCTAAGATGTTCAGGAGCGTCCCTGGGGCTGTTTGTTTCCACTGCTTCCTGTTTGCTGTGATGTCTTCAGGCAGAATAACATGGTCAGCTGAAGAACAGGAAGGTTCTCAGGTCACTAAATCATGACTGTGGCTTGTCACTGCCTTTTGCCAGAATTAAACTGATTTTGACTCTAATTTCTTCCTTTTGTGCAACACTGCTCTTTCTGGACTGTTTGTCACTAAAGATTTCTTAACACCAGTGTTTATGTTCAAGTAATAAGCATACTTGATCCTGGAATAAACAGGTAGAGCTTCACTGAGCAGTCCTTGTTCTCAGACTTGTTGGCTTGGAGCTGAAAAGCTTCCAAAAAGTTCCTGTTTCTCTTGTTCCCTGTGCCCATCACCTAATGTGCAAGGAACAAGAAGTGGCATCCTAACAATATTTTGCTTTGTCTTGACTATCTATGCAAACTCTTCAGGTTGTTTCTGTGTATCTGGGGTGTTGGGAGATTGCAAGGATGCTGGACAAGTCCTTTGTTTACAGCACCCAGTCACTGAAGCTACCTTTCTGTCTGGGAATATATGCACTGGTACTGCAAGAAAGTAAACAAATCACCTCTTCAGAAAAGGAAAACCACCACAATCATATCTGTGTAAGGATGCACTCGTGATGTGTATTAACACGAGTCTGTGGCATGGGAAACCAGAACACCACCACGCTCTTGGATGACTTTGGCCACAGACTGCCAGAGTTCTTTTGTATTATCAGCTCAACGCCTGAGAAAGCTGTGTTGATTCACTGCAGACTGGCAGCAAATTACTCAGGTCACACAGTGATTCCTAAAACTGTGCTCTTTCTATTTATGAGCAGCAAAACATGACTGCAGTATTAGAGGGGAAAGCAATTCTTTCATTCTATGGTTTAACACATCCAATAACCTCAGCTATTACAGTGTCCTTCCAATTAAAAGCCCGTTCGATCATGTGAATGTTCTGGTATGGAAAAGTTTGCAGAGGTATTTAAATGAGCAGTCTGGCTGAATTTTAGTAGCTCCCCACTTTAGCTCACTGAAAAGCATAAAAACTTTCTTACCAAGTTCATTTTCAGCCATAGTAGGACATACAGATACAGATGAAGTATCAATATTGGCTAAACATTTCAGTAGTGTCTGGGGTGTTCCAGCTTGCCAATGCTTTCTTTTTGTTTCAGTATCACCTGCATCACTGGACGCTAGAGAGAAGAAAAAGAGGAAGAAGTTATTTCATTTTTAAATAGATTTCAGGGGGTGAAACATTGATAGTGGTATAAGATATTGAAGTGAGAGAGAAACATCAGATAAACTTGTTATGTCTTGCAGTTACTGAACTTATCTAGCTCTCACCTTATTTTCAGGACTCATAGTCCATTGAATTTCCCTACGAAATACCTGTTTGGTGTCCAGATAATTCTCCCAAGGCCCTGTCCATAGGGCTTTCATAAACATTCAACAGTTTGTCTTCAAGATTCTCACTATCCACAGAAGTTAATATCTCATTGAGTTTATCCTGTACCTGGAAAAAAAACAAGGTAGAGAATGATGGTCATGAAAATATTTAAACCTTAGATATGGAGCTACTGTCACCATTCCAGATTACTGATGTAAGTGCTTAAATATAACTGAACCCTACCTCTGCTTCTTGAATGCTGTCTTCCTCAGGAACACACACATCTAAATTAATTTCAAATTTTACTCCCCCCTAAAGAAAATTCAAACACTTCATTAAAATATTAAAGTACATAATTAAAGGCACACAGTTTATAGAGAACTACAAACTTGAAAACCATTGCTCTGTTAAAAATGACTTCTGTTTAGCAGCATTTTTCTTTAACAAGATCAAATAAGACAAAAATAGATTGTTCTAAAGAGCAGTTTATGGATGTTTCCAAAAGACTGCATTCAGTAGAGAAAGGCAGAACATCACTGATTTTAAGAAAAGATGTCTTTAATAATCATTTAATTTAAATACTTGTGATACACTGAGTCGGTTCTTCTGCTGTTTCTCAGCCATTATTAAAATCTGCTTCAGTGCAACACTTCACAAAACACCTTTAGGCCACATCAGAATGATTTTATGGTCCAAAACTTTCCTGATGTCTCATGTGCATTCCCATTTATTTCCTACCCCCTCTTACAATTCAAAAAGCATTGCAGAGAATAATGTTGAACAAAAATATGTTCAGACAAGCAGTTTGATATTCAGATGAACAAATGGGGACTGATTTCTCTCTGCTAAGATTTAAGTGGGGTCTCCCTCAAAAGACCTGAAAAGCTCTGCCATATGTTTCTTAGTCATCCTATCTTGTCACAGAAACTTAGCAAATGGTCCTCCTAATTGGTTCTCAAATACTTTGATTTCCAGAGCTACTGTGGCATCACTGTACTGATTTAATAAAATGGCAAAACTTATGGTAAGTATGGATACCTTTCTGCTGCATTTCTTCTCTAGATTTTCTTGGTCTTGCCTGTCCTGGATTCTGACCTGTTTAAAGTTTTCTTCCATGCCCTAGGAGAGAAAAACAACAACTTTAAAATATTTGGAAGCAGAATATGTATATACCTTATGTAAAAAGACTTGTTTCAGTAATAAACCTAGTCATTGATTTCCTCATATATGTGTCTTTAAGAATATTCCATTCATTGCTTAGTTTCATACTGGCAGACTTTGGAAATGATGAAAATCAATATTGTAACTGAAACCTGTACCTGTACAAAGTCTAGTTTTCATGTGATCTTGTTTTCTGGTAACACCTAAAAATTACTTAATTATTCCTCTGCATATTCCTAAATCCTGTGTTAGAACATGCCTCATAAAAGCAAAGAAAATGATTATATACAGGTCTATCAATGATCTGCTGTACATCTGCTCATCATCAACACCAGGAGAAGCCACAACAACTCACCGACATTTTAGAAACATCTGTGGAGTTTCTCCAGTTGATGGAGTGCCACAAATTAAGGTGACATCAAACAGGCATAAAACTTACTTTTCTGTCCAGTTGTGGCTGGAGTTGCCTATAGCCTAGCCTATCCCAGCAAGGGATTTCATTTTAGTAAAAGCTGGAATTAGGATCCATTAATCACTGAAGAATCACTGCAGTAGGGTAGCAATGTCTGTCCCATTTTATGTGGAAATCTGCCCCCTGCTACTCAACACTGCACGAAGTCCTACACCACATGAAACAAATTCTGGCTTAAGAATCCGACCACCTACACAAGGGCTGTTCTCCTTTCAAAATTAGCCATCAGTTTGTGCTCTGATAAATAATTTGACAAGTTGACGCTTTCATGTGTTTCACTCATGAAATTACTGCTGTAGAACCACATGTGGTCTGGAAACCTCATCTGGTTTTCACCACAGCAGTATTTCAAAGTAAAAGTGGAATGATTCTGAAGCTCCATTCCAGCAGCTGTTTTGGAAGCATCTGATGAGGAAGAAGGGATGAATTCCTGCAGATGGAAATCTTTGGCTCCACTTCTTACTACCACTTCTCCCAAATTTCTGTTCAGGTAAGAAATCCACATAAAACTGGATTGTAACTTACTCCCCAAGTGAGCATCTTCCTTACAGGAGAAGTATTCATGTTCTACTCTGAGCTCTTATTTAATACATCTTCTGTACAGCATTCTAATGAAGATTTACAGTGAGTGATTTCCTCTTTCCTTCACTCAGAAAGGAAGGAGAAGAAACACACCACAAGAAGAAATGAGGTGGAAGTACCTTTCCATAATTAAATAGGAGGAAGAAGAAGTGACCAAATGGAATTAGAACTAGTCCAAATAAGCTTTCCAGGCTGCTCATGAAGGAAATCAAGGGATATTTTCATATGTGGTACAAATATCAGTTAAGATTTAGACTTTACATTTTCCATAATAGTCCCAGAGGGTGAATCAAAGACTATGAATAAAAAGTTCTGTATAGACTATAGGATGGTACTCATACCTCAAGTGATTCTCCTCTTATTCCAGCTGTATCTTTGGTTTCAGAGTGGTCTTCAGTTTTCCCTTGACTCACCAGAAAGGTTTTATCTTGTATTTTTTGATTCTCCTAAGGAACATATTGATAAAATTTTCATTTCAATTACTAATTAAGTGTATTACCTTAAAAAAGGAAAAGGAAATACAACTGCATGTATGTTTGATAGGAAAGGAAATATGACTGCTTTGCTACCTGGTGTACCCTTGCTCTTAATCTGAGTTCTTTCATATTGCTGTGGTATTCTTCACGAATTTTCTGCAACTGTTTCAGGTACTCCTATTAAACAACAGTAAGTTAGAATGCATATTTATTAGAAAGGCATAGAGAAACAGCAATATAAAGAACACCACTGTTGAGAAGTGTAAGGAAACAGCTTTAAACAACTAAGAAAAACATCTTCTTTACCTGTTCTTTCATCTCACTCTTTCTAGACGTGTCCTGCTGATGCATTTTGAGATGCTCCTCATTTATGTTTTGCATCTGCATTTGGTCATGATATGGGTCAGCAGAGGATGGCCGCAGCCCCTGTGGAGGCACAAATAAACCCCAAAGCAAACGAATTTTCACTTAGAATCCTTTCTTCAGTGCTCACTGAATTCACTTTCCCTCTTCCACTGAGGAGTGCAGTAAGGCAAGTGTGTATTTTTGGAAGTAAGAGTCATTGTAGAATTTTACATTGCTACAGTTTTACATTAAAAATAAAACCTGAAGATGACCACTGTAGAGCAGATCAACACATTTGCTAGAGCAGAACTTTCTACCTGTCACTGTTACAGTCTATTAGAAAGACATCAGTACATCTTGAGGATTTTCATTCAGATTCTTTCACTGATTTTGTTCTGTGATTCAGTATTCACTCACCAGCTGTTTTTCCACTTTAATCTTGTACTGCTGGGCTTCAAAGCGCCTTTGAAGGTATTCTGCAGGCCTGAGAGAAGAAAGTGACATCCTTATCCTGCATTTTATTTCACAGATTCTATCTTGTGCACGAGCAATACTCTGCCAGCTCTGTTTGTACAACATGAATGTATACGTATGGATAAAATATGTATAAATACAAGACAACAGTATAACAGCAAAAAGAAAACATACGCTCTTTGGGCAGCTCCTTTCCTATTATTTTGGTTATATTAGCCTTCTGAAGAGCAGAGTACCTTTTCACCTTTTATTTGAGAAACGGTATGTGAAAATGTTAATGAGAATAAAGTCATTTTTTCTGATCCTCAAAAGAAGTGGTCAATGGACAGGCATTCTCAGAAAGTTTCTACCTCTGCCTTATAAAAGAAAGGCTTTGAAATCCACAGACCGCTGAAGAGCAGGTCTTTATATCTAAAGCCAAAATATAGGCTTCCAAAAAAACAACATTTGCATGGCTTGTCTCCCACTCCATCCCCTTCAGTACAGAACAGCTTTTGCTCTTTAGTTCTTTCTGTTTCTGATGGGAGGAAAAGACAATGTTTATCTTTGATATGGTCAGAAAGTCTACAGAAAGGTTGTGTTTTACTCTTCACTCGATGAGGTATGGGAGACATTTTGATAATGAAATTTCAAACATCAGGACAATACATTCAGAAGGAACTTCTGGATTGAGAAGAGCAGGAGTTCCAGTGTTGTACAATAAACCTGTGCAAAAATTATCAAAGACCAAGCAGAGAAGGAAAGATTACATAAGCTATAATTACAGTGCTACCTAAAGAGGAAGACTGATTACTCAAAATAATGAGTGATAGTTCACTACTAGGAAATAATGAGAAAGGTTTACCATTCAGGTGGGGGGGGTGGAGGTGCAATTTGTCCTTTTAGTTTATAATATTCCTCTGCTCTTTGGCCGATGTGAGAAAGCTCATAACATGCATTAATTTTCCTTTGCAAATTGTCGAGTTTATCATAGTAATGACCATAATGGCCATGTACTCTAATGTTTTCTGGCCTTTCTGCCATCTTAAATCTGGAGCTCTGTGGCTGAAAATATAATAAAGGATGTTAATTTAATTGTTTTCATTAGTATCAGTACCAGTCTGAACTATTTCCTATCCTCCCCATTCTGAGTTGCATTTTAATACAGTCTGTACAAATTAGTGTAAGTACAGTTAGTGTAGTTCTCAAAATAGTTTCACAAACTTCCTAACTTGTTACACACAGGGTGTATGTAATCTTACTGTCCTCCTCTTTTCCCTGTTCCATCATCTCCTGTGATTAGACAGCAGCCCATGTTGTGTGAGTCAGGGCTTTGTGCCCTGTAACTTAGCTGTCCTTGAGCCACACCACTGTTCCAAAGTCCAGAACACTGAGATAATTCCAGGACAGTCTTATATGTGACAGCAGTGGGAACGTGGGACATCATTTGGGGCAGTAAACACACAGACTAATGTTTTCTGGGGAGCACTGTGCTGCTCGTGTCAGCATCTCTTTGATTATCTGCCTGTGGGAGTTAGCTTCTCATTTCTCAAAGTCCTTTCTGTGATGCAACTTTCCTGCATCTCTAACATGCAACAAGACTGCCTTTTCCATCTCATAAGAACAACCAAGAGAAAGGTCACATGCTGCTGCATGATATAAAAGAAGTGTAACAAGACATCGATGAACTTTTCCACAGTGGGAGACTAAAAACATCACATGGTGTATGAAAAAGAAGCTGAAAAAAGCATCTCAGGGTCCCTTGCTTAGCCAGTAAATACGTTATCTATTCCTCCCTGTTTTGCACCTCTACCCACAGCATAGTGCAGATTAATGCACAATACAGATTCATATCTATGTAAGAAGAAACATTTTCCACTGCCAGTAATATTCCTAAAAAAGAGGTAACTTCAGAAAGGGTACATATTGTGCCTCATTATAGGAAATTTTAGAGTATGGTGTCCATGAGTATGGCAATCTAATGCCAACAGGAAAACTAAATCAGACCATCTAAATAAGAAAACTGATAACGTGAGCAGTGAATGCCTGGTGATACAGAACAGTTACAGAATGAAAAAGGCTGAGCTACTGAATCCCTTCTTTGTCTCAGACTTCAGCAGCAAGCGTGGCCTTAAGGAATCCCAGGGCCTTCCGACCAGGGAGAGAGTTTGGAGCAAGGAAGGCACACTCTTGGTGGAAGAGGACCAGACTAGAGAACACATCAGAAACTGAACATAGATGAGACCATACATGAAAGGAGACTGAGGACTGAAGGAAAGCAGATGTCATTCCTATCTTGCAAAAAAAGCAGGAAGAAGGAAACTCCAGGCCAGGCAGCCTCACCTTGATGCCTGGCAAGGTGATGCATCAATTTACCCTGGAAATCATTTACAGACACACAAAAGACAAGAAGGTGATCAGGAGTAGTCAGTATGAATTTACAAAAGGAAGATCACACTTGACTGACCTTATAGCCATTTTCAATGAAATGACTGGCTTGGTAGACAAAGGGACAGCAGCAGCTATTGCCTACCTTGACTTTAGAATAGCTTTTGGTACTGTCTCCCAGAACATCTTCAAAGAAATGCTGACCAAGAATGTGCTGGAGGAGTAGCAACGTAGATTGAAAACTGGCTGAATCATGTTGATTCCGAGCTGATCATGCTACACAGCTGGATGTCACTAGCCAGCAAGGCACCCCAGGGGTCAATACTGGGCCAGATAGAGTTTAACATCTTTTGGATGATGGATGCAGGCATTAGGTTGAATTTAATAGGACCTCTTCTAACATTAGGAGTTTATCTTCTACGATAATTAAATGTTACGAGAATGTGGATGAACAGTACCTGAAGCTGTTGCCCTCTTGAAGAAGGCTTCCATTCATTTCTTTGATATAATTCCTGCGTTGTCATAGGTGCTACCATTTCAGATCCTGGAAGAATTTGGTCCTGGACTCTCCTTCTTTGAAGCTTACAAACTTTTAAAAAATAAAATATTAAAAGGTTACTATCGTTGCTTTCTACATGATGCACTGGGAAAACATAGTAGGGTGTATAAACCTAACACTGACAGGCTGAAATAATAAACACTCCTTACATCCTTTCATCACAGAATCATATTTTATCATACCTCTCAGTTCCCAAGCACTCTGCTTTTCATTCTTAGAATGACATGTTTTTGAAACAGTGTAATTTGTCACACTCACGTAACGTGGATTTTACTAATCAGTTTTGCAAAGAAGTACAATAAATAAAAGGGAGACCTGTGTAAACCAGAACCACATGGCAGCTTTTCTAACTGAGTGCTGCAAATGATCTGTGGTCTCTTCCTGAACAGGTAGGATAGTGATGCACTGTCTAGGGTGAATGTTTCTGCTATTTCAGTTCTCTCCTTGTATTATTTTCAGATTTGGTTGAAACTCTTATATCCAAATGTGCAATAAAGACTGCTGGTGAAAGTTATCACCATCAACCACATCGTAACTAACAAACACTAGTGTAGAACCAATGTTAAGTAATATTACCATTACCTGGCATCATCTTGACTTCAGGCAGTGATCCTGAAGGCTTCCTTCTCTGTATCACAGTGTGACTGAGTTCTTCCTGTGTTAACAATAAGCAACGTAAGTATCTGACAGAACTGTTTTATACTATGATACACATTCTCCTCTTGCCAAGCAGCATTACAAGGTACTCACCTCTGGGGGCAAATGTCTTAGAACAAGCTTCTGCAAGAAGGGCTTCCTTAAAATAGAAGTGATAGATGGTCGATCTCTCGGAGATATTTTAAACAACTGGGAAATTAACATCCTCAGATCATACGAATATCTGGGAGACACTGGGTGAAAATATCCTCTGCAGATCTTCAGCACCAGCTGATGCAAACTATTGCCTTCAAACTTGATCAGTGAAAAACATAAAAAGGTGACAGTACTGCTGGTTGGAAGTGATGCCTTAGAATCATCGAATCACTATGGTTGGAAAAGACCTCTAAGATCATCTAGCCCAACCATCCTCCTACCGCCAGTGCTGTCCACTAAACCATGCTCCTTAACATCACATCTACATGTTTCTTGAACATCTCCAGGGACAGTGACAGCCTGGACAGCCCATTCCAGTGCCTGACCACTCTTTCAAAGAAGATTTTCCCCCTAATACCCAACCTGAACTTCCCCTGGTGAAACTTGAGACTGTTCTTTGTCGCCCTACTGCCGATATCTCGACATGAAAAAAGGCACTTGCTGACAGCAGCTCTGTGCTGTGCAATCTCTTCAGAAATCAGTTCTCATCATCTCTAGTTTGCTGAAGAAAAATTAACATAGGCACTTTTTTAATGGATTTTCTGGTTATGTTCCTTATTTCTGCTGTGTGACTCAGGAGGTGTGCTAGCTTTGGTACTCGGAAGTTTTTCATATTCTACTGCTATACAGCAACACAGACATAATTTTTCCAGAAATACCCAAGATTAATTTTGCCAAAAGCTGTTAAGCAGAGACCTGCATACATACTGTCTTCACAGCATTCAGCTTCAAAGCCTCAGTTCACACAACTTATCCTCTGTGTTCTGTGTTCTCAGGAACCAAGGTACAAGCTGATTTTTCATTACTGATGCAACTCAGCTGACTCAATCACAATACATTGTAGTTTGGTAAGCACAAAACAGACACAATACAAAAAATTAAACACTGGCAGTCATGCTTAAATATCAATTCCAATAGTTAATTAATGCTCTTATTTCTACAAATTTTCTAGGCTGTCCACTTTCTTTTTAATAATATGATACTGATCTAATTATAAGGTACTTACAGGATGCTTCAGTGCACATAGCTCATAGAGCACACAGCCAAGAGACCAAATATCTCTGTGAACAAAAGGAATTAAAGTTTCATGAAAAGCCACTAATATTTATTTACGTGTAATCAGTATCTCTTTTCAGCTCTCAAAATTATAGAATCTTAGAATCAAAAAATGCCTTGGATTGGAAGGGACCAGAAGGATCATCAAGTTCCAATGCCTTTGCCACAGGCAGAATTGCCAACACAGGCAAAGATCCATCCTCCCCCTGCTCAGATCCCAGTCTTCAAATGGAAGGACTGAGGAGAACACCACCTGCACTGCTGATTCCTTCAACACCTTCCCAAGGGATGTAAAGATTTTTTTGATATTTTTTAATATCCTGGTTGCAGTCTCATGCAACCTAGCTTGAAAGACCAGGCAGGGATAGCAGTCAGCTACCTTTATCATACCTGATATCCTGATAGCCTCTTCTCAATGCTCTCAATGCAGGCCCCCAGCAGACAGCAAACCTCTCTAGAGAGGTTATCTGTGCCACAGATTTACAAGCATTATTCCATCAGACATGAGTATCAGTGCACCTTTTGTTTCTTCTTAAGATGCACTGAAAATATAAACCTTACATCTGTTCTTTTTTTTTTCAATTGTAGCACCAATGTTTCTGTGGTACCTAACCAGGTACTATCCTTATCATTGGAAAAGGCACATGCTACAAACCATGTCTGCTTAATGTTCCTACCAAGACTGAAGAACAAAGCTGTCTCTAGCTGATACGTGTGAAGTTTCTGGTGTCCTGCAGAAATACTAATTTGAACCACAACATGATGAAAATAAGTCACCTCATGACTGCACACCCTCATGCACAAGCATATGAAGAAAACAGAGACTTACGTTTTATTGTTATATGGTCGATTTTCACAGATCTCTGGTGACAGATAATAGGGGGTCCCTATGCATGTACAGGCAAACTCTGTCGTGCTAATGAAACACAATAAACAAAAAGGCTTATACACTGAAAATGTCTGCAAGCAATCGAGTTAGACTCCACGGGGCATATCATAGCTGCTCTCAAAGTGGTTGAGTAATAGCTCAATGGAACACTCCAAGAAAAACAGAAGCATTTCCCATTTCTCTGTAAAAATGACCAACTATTTTAATACAGTGCTTGCATTTCAACAGAAAGCACAAGAATTGTCTTTCCCCCACTTTTTATCAGCACTGTAATCAACATTTTCAAGGAATTATTATCATTAGCATAAAATTCTGAAAGCCATCAATTACACATCAAAATATGAGAAGTCTCTGACTTTGAAGTAAGAATATTTAAGTGGTAGTCAGTCATGCAAGCAAGATAAAGGAGGAAGTGTTGTTCAGAAACTAAAGCAGAAGTATGTGAATTCTGTTTCCATCTTTGCTGCTGACTTGTTATGTAGGTAAATAGCCAAATAACACCACCTGGATTCATTTCACATTCTTTCAGACATCTATGCTGTGGGTGTCATCAAGAGTCACTGGGAAGTCAGAAGGTACTCACAGACTGTGATTGCTCTCACTGTGCACTAGATGTCAGTTAAAGTTGGAAGTGACACTTTTTACAGAGAACTCTGAGTGCCAGAGGTGGCAAGGACACTGAACTGAAAGTACAAATATTGGACACTATCTGGCAGTTGGAAGTGGAGAATGGAGATGAAAATGCCTTTGTGTATCACAGATGAGGGGGAGAAAAGAGACTCAGAAATTAAAATCACTTGTTATACAAGAAAAGGTTCTATAGAGCCCCAAATATTTTTGTCCCTATAGTCCCTGATGCCTATTCAGTACTCCAGTTCTGGAGTTTACTTCCTATCAACCATGTAGGACCAAGCCTCAAAGCAGGTATCCTCAGAACACTTCTGAAGGTAGGCGTTTCCAGCACTCGTATTTTACATGTGAGGAGCTGAGGCTTTGCCAGTGGGTTTGTGCTTCAAAAAGGGGCACACCACAAAGGTATTAGTGATGATGGAGACTGCAGCTAAAATAATGGCACAGCATATCCCTGCAGATAAGGAAGCTTAGATGAAGATACTACCAAAATAAGTTCATTATACTCCAGCTCTCATTGAGACCTCCCAGCTCTGATGTACCACAAACTTACAAGGTTATGCAGGCTTCAGTCCAAAGCCAATCTGACAGGGCCTTGACAGACATTACATGTGCTGCACATTCATGTGACGAATACATAAAGGGATTTCACACATGAACACAGCTAAGTACATCTGAAGAGAATGCACAAATTGTCTATGCTGGCTAAAGCTATCTGCTCCCTTTACTGTTATTGCGTATGCAGTAACATGATTAAGCTTAGATTAATTTAGTTTAGGGATGGGAGAAGTTACAAGTACACTGCATCAGGTGGAGTACAAAGCACCTAAGGACTGATAACAGAAGGATAACCTACAAAATGATGAACAGAGGAAATTATCTTTCCATAAGATACCTAATGAAACACCAGAACATCATTGGCAAAAGATTCTGCCAAGGTCAGAGCTATCAAGAGGCTAAAAAAGGGACCAAATTCAATTAATTAGCATGACCCCTGGCACGTGTTGGCCAAAAAGCCTTTCCCTAAACAATGTCTGGCTACTACATAGGCTAAGGCACACTGGTCCTGAGTCAGTAAAGATAAGACAGACCACTGTCTTTGAGAGAACAGAGTTCAGCCACATGGATGCAAGCCATGATATGCCATTGAATTCAACGTTTCAGAGGAGGGGTTCTAGTCCTTTTTTAACAAACAGTGAAAGATGGAGGCTTCTCCACTCTATGTAGCATAGGATGAGAAACAGCCTATGATGAGAGTTATAAGGATCTGTGGCTTCAAGCACCATGGCACATTACAGGATAATGGGAAAAAATACAGTGACAGACTTTTCATATTCTAGACCAAGCATAATTCACAGACAATTTTCCCATGCAGGTTACATTCCAAACGTTCAAAAAATAGTCATACTTGGTGTAGATCTCATACAAAATACAAAAGGTACTTACTCATTCAACTGTCTTGCTATGCCAAAGTCTCCAAGCTTTGCTACCTTCCCGTTACTACTAAGAAAAATGTTCTGAAAAAGAAGAAGAAACTGATAGGCGAAAATGAAACCAAGCAGAGCTTCCTGAGCATATTTTTCACAAGATAAAATCACTCCTTTTCCCATCTCACTTTTACTACCTGTGATTTTATGTCTCTGTGTAAAATCTTCCTGTCATGAATGTGCTTCAAGCCCAAGGAGATCTGTACAAACCAACTCAAAATCTGCAGTAAAGATAAATGGACAGATATCTGTAAATTTGTGTGGATGAAATACATACAACAAAGACAACAACAAAATCTAAAATACATAGAGAACAGATGATAGAAAACAGTAAGAAATAATACTTTCAAATGACTAAAATCAATGCCATAGACTTTTCCTTTTTTTTCAGTGCTATCAAGAGATGGATATAAATACCTGCTCCCACTTTCTTTAACCCAGTCAAGTTTTCATTGACTGTGACAAGACCATCACTTGAGTATGGACTGAATAATTATGTCAAAGGAGAGAAAGAAGACTAGATCTTTAGAAATGAGTTAACAACAACAACTAAAGCAGAATTGGGTAGTGTCATCCAAATCCTCAGCAATGGATACCATACCAAACAGTTATAATACTTGTAGTTGTACCAAATGTGGTCTGGAGAAAAAGAAACAAGAGGAAGCAGGTCTGAAATGTGGTTAAAAAACAGAGCTATGAAAGAACTTGGTTATTAAGTAATCACACAAGTTTATCCTTAACCCCAGATAGTTCTTAAGTCTATATCCAACTTCAGTTATACATGGTTTTTATTGAATAAGAGCCACTGGATTTAATTCAGAAACAAAAGTAAGACTTGCTTACATGTTTCTCTCTTCAGGAAAACTGAAGGTCCTGGAAGACTTTAATTGAGTTTATATAATCTTTTATGCAGAAATGCTTTCTGTTTCACAGATGATTCCCTGAGTGGAGCTGATACAATAAATAGATAAATACTACGCTAAAAAAGAGTTCCTCTTTTCCAATTTAAGCAAGAAGTAATGTCATAAAATTTAGAGTACATTTCTGCTAACAGGTTAGATATGTCTATCCAGTATCTAGACAAGTTTTCATTGTAACTGCAAGAGCAGAAGACTACATGCAATTAAATAACGAGTTGAATATACGAAGTCCAATATGTAGGAAGATTTCCCTCAGAATGCTTAATGCTACTTAAAAGATCAAGGAGCAGGCTAAGTAGTGGAACTTCTGTTTCTGTGAGCTGCAATACCACTCAAACAAACCTATTTACAAATTAAAACACATGTGAATATGCTCCAAAAGCAATCAGAATTCTGGCCTTGTTTCTTTGGGTTGGCTTAACAATTTAAATGGCACCAGAAAACACCTAACCCAAATAAAATGAATGGGAGATTTACCACTGACTTCATTCTAAAGCACGATATGTCATGATGCAAATCACACCAGAATGAGGAACTCATACATCATATATCCCCTTGTAACTCCAAAACACCTTGTAAAATAAACCTGGCTGAGCGGGTATACTGCTTATCTAAATGGAATGTGCCTTCACGATGGAGGGAATAAAGGGAAGAGGAATAAAACTGGCATCAAAATACTGTTAATAAATTCATGTAAGATCTTAAAATAGTGTAAAAAGCAAACTCTGAACTGCCTTTAAACTCATCGAAGAAATGTTCAGTTTTTGTAACAGTTCATAACAGAAACAGTTGCTAGGACTGGACAATTCAAACAACATTTGACATAATATGTCCTTGGTTAACTGGTTTCACCTGGTCCTCCTCAAACAGTACTCCGTGCTGCATATTTATCCTCTTCATCAAATCTCCACCATCACAGTATTCCATCACAATATACAGCTTGTTTTCTTCTGAAAGGAAAAGTATACTTTTTTCCTTTATTATTCATTAATACAGCAATAAATTATTCACATTTTTACAGTCTTTCTATTAAGAGAATTAATCCTCTACCTACTCCTCCATTTCAAAGAGTGACTGATTAAACACTGATACCTCCAGTGTCACCTGATGCAAAAGTAAGAAAGACATGAACATTTATTTAAATGGAGATTCACCAGTACATTAAATACATGAGATACACCTCAAGAAACCACACTGATAGAAGAAGCCAGATATTCTTACAGCTAATGCTAATTTCCCAATAAAAAATAAGTATACAGTCAGTGCTATGGAAAAGGCTGAAAGCAGCAGTTCAATAGCAGAAATAAACACCAGGTGCTGTTTACTATGAGAACTCACCCTGTTCTGATTTTTCTGGAGTCCAGAGGACTACCAGATGAGCATGTTCCCTGAAATATTTATAATCCTGATCACATAAAACAATCTGAACAAAAGCAGTAAGTACAGCATTCATTCCACAAGGCATTCCTTATGACAGAAGTCAGCAGGAAAAATAAATATAGGGAGTTAGCTTTTATGAAGAACAGCCTTCCTTCCATCTCTTTCAGTCCTTTGTCAACTCTGACTTTATAAAGCTTTCCTTCCCTCACAACAGGAAAACACGACTGCATGTAGAAACTGCATTAAAATCAGGGATGGACACATGCAGTAATTATGAATAACTGCGAATTATGAGTAATCATGAGCTTATTGTTGACATGGAAAAGATTCCTGTCTTAGTAACCAACAGTAACATAATCCCACAAGTCCTGGACAGTTGGCAGGCCTTTACCTTGTCCCAGCTCACAGCCTGATCCCAGTCTTTGTTAGAAACAGGTACCCATCTTCAAACAAATATTCAGGAGAGGACAATCCTCTTTGTGGCTACTGGTTCTCTTCTTACAGTGAACTCAGAAAATCCTAGAATAACTTGAGCCACGGAAGCTTCACTTCCTCCAGCACAAACACCCTTCTCCCTGTGGGCCTCTAGGAATCACAGAATAACCTGGGACAAAGATTGTTGCACTGCCCAGTACTAACCTTACGTCAAAGCTGAGCTTTCACCAGTACTTGGGATCACTTCCAGCTCTAAAATGAAAAGGGAGATGCAAATCTTGGTTGATTGAGTCCCCATCTCAAAAGGGAAGGACCCAAAAAACCTGCTTTGGCAGGGGAGTTGGACTCGATGATCTCTGGAGGTCCCTTCCAACCCCTACAATTCTGTGATTCTGTGATTCTGTGAAAGTAAACCTGGGTCCTCATTTGTTTCCATTCCCAAGCAATAGCTGTAAACTGCAGCTATCACTGACTTGTAAGGCTTTTGCTCCTGAAATCTGGGAAGTGTTCAACACACTCCCAAACCCCACCCTGTGTTAACCTCTTACAGCCCCAGTTCTGGTCCCAGACCCAAAAGCCTGTGAGATTGTGGACCCCAAGGAGCCCCAACCCCACTGTGGGGTCTCAGGGTGTACAGTAAGTTCTACCTGCATCATACATTAACTGCATGCTCCCTATGGACACCAGCCTTCATTTTTCTTCAGAGGCCCTCCAAAATCCAGCATCAACCTCTGTCTGAAAGCCACTCTGCTCTCTCTTTCAGCCTCAAATTCTAAGCTAAAACATTTCTGCAAGCTTAGGGATACCTCAGAGTGTGGTATCCCATAAGTCAAAGGCCCACAGGACCTATTTCCTGCAGTACTCCAAAGCACTCTTCCATTGAAGATCCTGAGAAAGTCTTACAGAACTCTGGATATCTGCTGAAGGTCAAGATTAAAGTTCAGCTAAAGCAATGCAGAGATCCCAGGATCTAGCATTTGATCTTTATGTCCCATCCACTCAGTGAAGAGAGAAAGTAGTGACTAAAGCTGATACCTTGTGTTCATTTTTAGGAGCTGGAAGTGGTCCCTACTGATAAATAAGGTGCTGGGCCCACACTTCCTGTTGGTCAGTAAGAACAAACTAGACTTTGCTGCCTTTCACTCCTACGGTCACAAATAAAACACAAATGTTAAAAGTAAACCTTGCAAAGAAGCATAGAAGGTTACTATATTTGCATGCTTCATCTTGGCCAGGAGAATGACTTCTTTCTGAGAGGCTTCTTTTTCTTTCACAGGCATCTACAAAGAATTAAGAAACTGTATGCTAGCAGTGATATACTTAACTCTTTCCAAAAGCAGTTACATTGGTGTCAAAGCATTCCTACCAATACAGGAAGACTGCCACAAGGTGATGCAGAAACATTATAAAACACGATGTACATACAGTTTGAAATACCCATTTGCAGCAGATGTTTGGAAATGCACTGGAACGTTATCAAATGATGACATCTTACACATGGGCAAATGGACAGCTTTAAACTTTTTGCACAAATGCTACTACTAAGTTGATGAAAAAGTTAACAAAGTTAACAAAAAGTTAAACTTTATATATTTGAAGAGTACAGGTCAGGGTGATTCTGTATTCTTAATAAGGGTAATTTCAAAAAAATAAAGTTCTGTTTTACAACTGTTATGAGTTCTTGCAACACTTCAAGCAAAATCTTTACCCTATTACAGTTAATAGAAGACGTGTTTGGTTGCAATTACATTTTTACCAATATAATTCCTTTAAAACTCATGCTTCAGAGTACACAGATTCTATTAAAGTGCCCTATTTCATTTGTAAAAATAAGTCTCCTACTCTCCTTCTTAAGAAACAAATTTGAAATGTAACCCTAAAAGATTCAAAAGTCAGAAGGCGAAAAGACACACAGAGACACAGCTCATACAAGAAAGAAACACACTCTAAACATCAGACAAATTTTACAACTTCAGAGTCAGAATTTTCTGTAACCAGCTCTTGTTTAACAGCTGGGATAAACTACAAGAAAATATTTACTTTTTTTTCTTTCTGTTTTGCATACACTGAAATACAAGATTAGAGATGACCAAATCAAATCAATTTTTTTTTCTGGGCTTGAATCTGCAGGTTATATAGTTCCTTCTAGGCCTCATACATACCAGTTTTCTTCTATTATGGTTCTCTCACACACCATAAATTCACTGGTGTGGCCCAGAACACAAGACCTGTCACAAGCACGTAGATACCCAATGAAAATGACTGTTGAAATTCCTGGGAGTTCAACTGCCTGTCCTTCTGGAAGTAGATATAGGAGGACATTACTCTGATACCTGGGCTAGCCACTCTTTGCAGCCCACAGAAAGAAACACAGCACTTCTATGGCCCAATTCACCTCAGTCTAGAACAGAATTCTCAAGCACAACAAACAGCATCCTTGTTCTTCTAAAGCAGGCCCAAGCCCAACCAAGTAACTGAGATGACAACTACAGAATGAACATTTTGAGTTATACAAATAGAGTTATACAGTTAGACAAACCAAACTGCCACACACAATAAATGAGAATTGGAAGGGCTCCGCTGTAAATTACTCATGTCTGAAAACATGGATGTGGGAAAAAAAAAAAAAAAAGGAAATGGAAAAGTTGATAGAAATGTGTCACAGAATCGTGCCTTGTCAATTCATTAGCAAAATGTCATTGTAGCTGAATCATCTGCTATAAAAGTTAAATCGGGTACTATAATGTTTAGTAAGCACAGCTTTGAAAAGGAAAAAAAAACACACACACAGTGAAAAACAAAGTGTTAATACCAAAATATTTACTCTAAATTTGAAAAATCACTAAAATGGCAGTCAAAGAGCACAGAGTCCAAAAAGTTTAACTATGCCTTTGAAGAACATCTACAAATGTGGTAAGACTTCACCCAAGTACACATGCTAGCAGAATGCAATCATCACAATTTGGTCAGTAACTACTGTTATCATCCAGGTTTTGCTGTTTTACCTCAGTTAAATCAATCTCCTTGATAACACATTGCTCATCATCCACTTTTGCTTTCGCCAAGAATATTTTGCCGAAAGATCCTTCTCCAATTTTTTTAAGGATTTTGTATTTATCCATGAAGTCTCTGTTTTAAAGCAGTAGCTAAAAAAAAAAATACCCAAGTTAGTATAGCATGTATATATGTCAGTGCTGTAACATCTGAGTATGGACTGCCAAAATAGAGACTGCCTTACAGTGCTGGAACTTTCTGCACATTTATATCATATTTTTATTACTGCTGCTGATGCTGCCTCCAACTGTTAGCTTCTGGAAGTCTGCAAACGATTGTGGACCTGCACTTTCAATAAGCATCAATTAAAGGAAAGATTGAAACACAGAACTGTAGAATCATTAATGCTGGAAAAGATCACTAAGATTATCCAGTTCAACCATCAGTCCATTCCCATGACACCCAGTGTCCTTCAGTGCCATATCCACACATTTCATGAACACCTGCAGGGATGGCAACTCCTCCACCTCCCTGGGCAATGTGCTTCAATGCATCACCACATCACCACTCTTTCTGAGAAGTTCTTCCTAATATCCAAGCTGAAACTTTGCTGGTGCAACTTAAAGCATATTGCTTGTTACACAGGAAAACAGACTGACTCCTGCCTCACCACCACCTCTTTTCAGGCAGCTGTAGAGAGCATTAAGGTCTCTCCTGAGCTTTCTTTCATTCAGATTCCACAATCCCAGTTCCCTCAGCTATTCCCCATAAGACTTGTTTTTCAAACCCTTCACAGCTTTGTTGCCCTTCTCTGGACACGCTCCATGGCCTCAATATCTTACTTGTACTGACGGGCCCAAAACTGAACACAGTATGCAAAGAATAGATTTATACCAGACATTAAGAGGTAAGTCTTTACTGTGAGGGTGGTGAGACACTGGAACAGGTTGTTCAGAGAGGCTGCACATGCCCCTTCCCTGGAAGCATTCAAGGCCAGGCTGGATGAGGCTTTGAGCAACTTGGTCTAGAGGGAGATGCCCCTGCCTATAGCAGAGGGTTGGAACTAGATGATCTTAAAGGTTCCTTCCAACCCAAACCATTCTATGATTCTGTGATTCCGTGACTCTATTCAAGGTGCAGCCTCACCAGAGCTGAATACAGAGGGACGATCACCTCCCTGCTCCAACTGGCTGCACTATTTCTGATGCAAGCCAGGATGCCAAGGGCCTTCTTGGCCACCTGGGCACACTGCTGGCTCATGTTGAGCCAAGCATCAACCAACGCTCCCAGGTCTATTTCTTCTACAGTCTTCCAGCCACTCTGCTCCAAGCCTGTAGCATTGCCTGGGGTTGTTGTGGCCAAAATGCAGGACCTGGCACTTGGTCTTGTTGAACCTCATTCCATTGGCTTCAGCCCAGTGACACTCTGTAGGGCCTTGCTATCCTGGGGCAGATCAACACTTTCAGCCATCTTGTGTCATCTGAAAACTTATTAAGGATGCACTCAACCCTCTCATCCAAATCATCAATAAAGATATTAAACAGGACTAGCAGCATGCTCCCAGAACAAACTAAAATTAAAAGAAAGAAAGAAAGAAGAAAAGGCAGCATAAAATACAATGTGAGACTAATGATTTGGGAGTTTGATGATATTTAGAGGTTACCAATTCTACACACTTGTTCTTTAACGGGCAAAATAAACACAGAACACGCTGCTTGTTGATTTAGCTTGCACTCCTGGCAATAACAGCCAAAGGTATTTGCAACCCATGTGCAAGCAAACTAACACGGCTAATAGACGCACACGCCTTGAAGTTGTATGTATTAGCTGGACTACAAGTTGCCAGGGGAGGTCTGCAGACAACCTCGCTGTTCCTCTCAGGAACAGCAGGCAGCTCCCTCAATCTATGGGACCCTCGCACCCACTCGCGCCGCCTCCCACTCCCCCCCGAGCCACCTCTCCGCGGGACGAGGCCCCAGGCCGGCACTGACGGAGCTCCCTGCCGGGGACACCAGCTGTGAGGAGGCAGCTCGGCGGCCACGGCTCCCCCATCGCTCCCTCCCGCCCGCTGTGGTGCCGTCGTCATGGCGACGGGGCGCGCCGCGCGGGCCCTTCTTCCCTGGGCTCGTGCCCCGCCGTCGGGCTCGGCCCGAACGGCGGACCGCGGTACCTGCGTGCGCCCAGCCGGCTCCGGAGCACCGCGGCCAGCAGGAGGAGGAGAAAGCGGAGGAGGAGGAGACTTCCAGGTGGGCCTGGAGCCGCGGGCAGTGCCCTCGGAGCGGCTTCGGGCTGGAACAGCTGACGCTACAGCGTTAGTTAGTTTGTCTCCGTATCAGAACGGGAAAGTTAGTCCTTGTTTAGGAGCAGGTGAGTTTACGTACGTGCGTATGATGTACATAAGACTGGTCAGGGAGGCAATTAAGGCAAAAGCTCGCCCCAAGGTATTATCATAAGATTAATGATGTGTGAACAACGCTTCAATTAGCAAAGCTACATGTTTCTCATAATGCCCTCCAGACACGACCTGTTAACCCTGCTGTGCAGCACTGGAAAAGACCTGTAAGCCCCTCCGGTCCGACCACCAACCCGTCCCCCCATCCCCACTCACAGCCCTCGGTGCCACGCGGCTCTTGAGCAGCCCAGGGCTGGTGACTGCACCACCGCCCTGCGCAAAGCCGAGCAATTCCCTCTCAGTTACATCATACAGACAATTTGCACACTCGGAATTTCTTGACTGAGGTGACTTTATTAATAACCAACTGTTAATAACAACAGATGGGATTACAAATAGTGCCAAGACTGACTTTCGTTACCGTAGAAAAACTCCAGGTTTTCAGTCACTGCGTATCAACACCGTTTGCAGTTCTGACACCCAGTCTGGGTCATCTTCCTCAAAGTCCCTAAAAACAGATTTCAAAATGTTATTTTGCAAAGCAAAAAAGTACAACCTCATAAAATCTTTACCTGCTTTGTATTTCTTTTTTTCCTAAAATTATACTCAGTAGGAGAAAATCTGTTAAAAACATCAACACCAAAGACTTATTCCCTGCACTTCTGTGATTAAGGAACTGGCAGGGACTCCCTTTTGAATTTACCCAAATAAGTTTTATCAGCTGCAAAGCCAGATGCACACACCAAGACACCGTATGTGTGTTGATGTGAAGGGTTGCTGTTGGACTGCAGCAGTACATCCCTGCCTGAGCAGATCATCTCCAAGTGCCACCAAAACAAACAACATATGCTAAGATTCTGACACTCCAAGAACGCCCCACCCCAAATGCACACACATATAAAATACAGTATTTTTCTTCAGAATGCGTTGACATACTTTGCTTTTCCAAAACAGGAACATAAACAGAAGTTTAGAAGTTTCTACAAATGTATCTCAGTAAGTAGGTGCAAAAGTGACTTCACTGAACTATGCATGAAGGAGTGTGAAGAATCATACACCAATGCAGCCAACACACTACTAGCAAGTGGTATTGCTGCTGTTGATTATCTGATTTCAAGGTCAGAGTACAAAGACCTCATGCAAGAAAAAGGTTGCACATTACTGCAGATCTAATTTCATCTCCTTTTTTACAAAGTCACCAGCAAAAATAATCTAACAATGAGCAACTTCTTGAATCTCAACATCAAGAACTATAAATACAGCAAAGAAAGTATTTCTGATATCAAATGCTACTAAATTCTAATATCACTGTGGAAGAGAAGAATGAATTTAAGTGATAAGAAAAATACAGTTATCTTTTTTTTTTTTAATTAGAGGAATATATATATATTAATTGCTTTAAGGAAACAAACAAAACAAAAACACAAGATGTCATTTGGACATACGTATCGTCTTCATCAGATCTAGGCTCAAGTCTCTCCAAATCTGTGGCAATATCTTCATGTTCCCCATCTAGTTCATCAGATGCTTCAGTTTCATCAGAAAGTGGACCTCTTAGTATATTTTCAGAAGCTTTGAAAGCATAAACCAAAATCACAAATTATAGAATAAAATTATTAAAAATGTCTTCTAGTTTGTCTCTAGATCTTTGCAGATTCCAGTACAAGCTCTTAATATTTTAAGAACACAGATAAACACAGTTTATCACCAGTAACTTAAGGTTGGATATCACAAAAAGGTTCTGCCCCAGAGGTCAATGTGCATGGAATAGGCTGTGCAGTGGGCACAGCCCTGAGCTGCCAGGAACTCCAGGAGCATCTGGACAACTCAGATGTATGATCTGATTTCTGGGTGCTCTTGAGTGGAGCCAGAAGTTGGACTCAGTGGGTCCCTACCTACTTGGGATGTTCTATGAGACAGACAGAGTATTTACACCTGCAGCTCTGCATATCTACAGCCTACAGTTACCTTCCACCATCCTACCATCCTCTATTCAAAACAGAGCAGTATGACTCAGTGAAAGTGGATTCCCTGGTGAGGCTACAGCCTAATTACTCCATCCCAACAACTCAGATATTATGCCAGTTGGCAGGGTGAAAACTGTCAGACTGTTCAAGTGAAAGTCTTTCATAGATGCAGTGGGGATGTACAATCACTCAGGAATTCTCAGTTGGATTTTCTTTTTCAAGTTCACATTTAATTTGGTAAACTTTTATTGTTTAAACAAAATGTATGTTGTTCATGTCTGTTGTGACATGTGCATCAGTGTTCAATCTCTACACACAGGGCCTATCAATAAACATAGGAATTTACCTGGTTTATAAACTGTGTATGTTTCAAACGCTAAGCTGACATCTGCAGTACTGAGGATGTTCATCAGGGTCCGAGGAGTTTCCTTAGCCCACTGCTTACGTGGCTTACTTTTACTGTAGTTCGTAACAGAACCATCTAGGTATAAAATCATTATTAAATACAGTTACTCGGATGAAAATGCATTAGCAACATGAATTGCAAACATCATAGTTAAGAGAAAAACAAAGGTAGAAAACTTGTAATGCAAGCACCACACTGACCTCTCACAGCACACTGCGGGTGATGACATAAAGAGAGAAGAAAAGGAGAACAGGTACATCTCAACAACTGAGTTCTGCAGATGATGAGTTTTGTACAATATCTTCAATGTCATTCACTTCATGGCACGTTAAGAGAGGGGATGGTAGTGTAATTTCTTGGCAATAATTTTCATTTTAGGGTTGCTAATGTTAATTGTGGTTTTCATTACTCTTCAAAATGCTCCCATTACACAAGACCAGTAAGGAATCATCAGTCTCAAATGTACCTTTTCTCTTCAGCACAGTGGACTTTCTGAGTGCTTGTTAATAGGGTGTCTTTAAATGATTTTCACATCACTTTAAATATTTCCTGTGAAGTTTAGGTTTTTAACATCTGTAAAGAAGCACTGATATTATTTGAACTAAAATTGTGTAAAAACACATTCAATTAAATCTTACTTTTATTCTCTTCAGATGTAAAACTGGAAGAAAGCAAGGGAGCATTTTCCAGGACATCCACTACAGTACTGAATGTCCTCTTCTCCCATTGTCTCCTATGGAGATGTGTCAAGTCAGTAACTCCTGAGAGGACTTCCAAAGTTTCTGCTGTAATTACAACAACAAAAGATGATCACCAGCAGATCTCACTGTTTGCTGTCTGTTCAAACTGGCTCTAAGTGTTCAGCATTTCATATTTGATGCTATGAGCACAATTCTTGACCTAGAAACAGGATGTAGAATAACCCCATTGAGTCCATTTACTCCATACCAAATGTTTTCAAACAGTTCTTTCTTAATACTTTGGCCAAGACTTTTTCAGGAACTTGAGATGATCAGTAAGAATCAATGCAATTAGGAAGCAACAAACAGCAGCATGGATTTATGTAGATGCAGACTTGTATGCTCTACCTGTTTAAATGTCTGGATCAACAACATTTAAAATCACCAGATAGAAGGAAATTCATAAGCCTTAAAACTTACCCTCTTCGTCATTTTTCCTTTGTTCTCTTGTGCATTCATTCCAATCTTTAGTTGTATTTTCACTTTTCAACCACGTGCTACCTTCATCTTCGCTTTGCTTTAAGAGAATAAGGACCGTGTTAATCATTATCTTTGTTGGTTGGCCTAAGGATCAGAAAACTAAATTGCAGACACCATGAAAGCAGTGGCAACAGCAATTGCACTGGATCTATTATTACACTACAATCCACATTGCATGTTCTTTTCTCGACAATCTCCTTTTAAGACTAAGTATGAATGTAGTTACTTGATGCAATTTGTGGGTTTTTGATTTTTTTTTTCACATTTGAAAGCTGTAGCAATATAAAGATAACATGAGTCCTATTCCCTGAGAAAACAAGTTGAACCCAAATATTAAGCTTCTCAGATTGACAGGTCTATTAAGAGAAAAAAAGAGCCCTACTGACAATATGTTTTGAAAAATATACTCAATATGGCTGGGACAGGCTGTGCTATGATCTCCTCAGAAGTGCTTTCTTTCTTGGTCACTTGTTGCTTAATACTCCTCACCTAAAATCTCACATTGGTGCTAGAACCGGTGAGAATGATGTCCCCACTGGATTGTTTCTACAAGAGACTGTTCAAAATGTGTCCCCAAAGCAAAGAAAATACATGATTTTATGCAGCATCTTACATCTCAGAAAAGTGAGGGGTTTTGTTTGCTTTTTTTTTTACATAACTATAATGAAATCCACTTTAGAACTGAACTAAATGTGGAAAACATCAAAATGTTACAAAGGTCTGAAACTGCAATTGAACTCTGCAGGTTGAGTGCAGGTGATAACTGGCATAGAAGACTGGTCTACAGTTTTAGCACACTAAGAGTTTCCAGAATGATATTTTTCTCTAATACAGAACATTCTGAACTGCCAAAATGTAAATAGCATATTTATAGTTGAACACCTACCTTACTTTCTTTCTTATTTGAGCCTCCACCAGCTGCAACACTGCCTGATACATTAAGGGACAGATTGAAGAGTTAATGCCTTTGGCAAACATCTGTGGTAAAGTAGTATTTGAGAGGTATGGCATCATTACACCACTGAACCAGGTGAGGAAAATTACTTCACACTCCTGTCTGTGCATCTCATTCTCAATGCTGAGTCCCTCTGAACCTTACTGCAATAAAATACAACTGCTTGGGCTGCAGCTATATATAAACTTGAGTGTCATTAAATGCATTCAGTGTAGTTAAATTAGATAAAATCCAAAATCTTCTTTAAACCAAATAACAAAAATAGCTTGCTTCACTGTGTTCTGGGAAAGAAAGCCCAGTTAAAATTAACAACCTTAGTCCTAGTACAAGTCTAAGACTTAAAATCTTTTACTGCAGCACTGCACTGTATTTCTGACAGTGGGAAAGTAATGATGTATAGCACTCAGCTATGCCCAATTAAAAGTCTTCTAACATGAAGCTTCATGATGGAATATAATATACACTGTTCAAGGACTTTCCATACAAGTTCAGGAATATTAAACTTTGAAAGGATTAAAAAATGATTCAAGCATATAATATTAACATTTTACAGCTGTATTTAAGATCTTACAATTCCTAGTTGCTTTATTACTCCTATATCAAGAAAAACATCACTGACACCTTTTGGTCTTATTGCAGTGCCTTTGCATTTCCTAGTTTCCTTTAGATCTTGCTTGAATTCTTCTGTCACCTGGAAGTGTATGCACAAATGTTAGAACTGTAAGATTTTAATCTTCCTCAAGCTACTGTATATACTGTATGTTAAAAATAGCCTTAGTATACAAAACTGCTGTTACAGATCGTGCCTTATTTTAGCAGCATGATGTCAATACTCAACTTCTCTTCTTAAAACCCTTCAGAAAATTTGTTTCTCTGAGATGTCTACAAGTATATTTATAGCTTTTAATGTAGGATTTATATAACACATTTCATACTGTTGCATACTACCAAATTACAAAAGAAATTTATTTGGTGTCTGACACGTAGATATTATTGTTCAAATCCAGAGACAAAGACAGTACTGTACCTCAGAAGGGAAACAATTTCTGATAAGTTTGGCTAAGCAACCTCTTGCAAGGATAGTAGTTGCTGACGGACGATTCTTGGGATTTCTCTTGAACATCTGTTTGATTAAGTAATGGAGTTCATAGCAATAGTGAGCTGGCAGAGGACTGTAGGATCCTTTGCATATCTTAAGGATTAGATGTTTCCAGCTATTGGCTTGAAACTGCGTTAAAAATAAATGAACATCAGAGCACACAGTGTGCAAAGTATTCAATAAATTGATGTCATTGAAGAGCAACTTTAGTATTTATTATATAATAATAGTGGCATGCATCTGTGTAGACTCTCTCCAGTCATACTGATTTGGCTCCTGATTGAGGAACTTCAGGCTGTAATTCAGGTGTGCAATTATAACTTTGAGTACATCAGTAACTATTTTACATTTTACACAGCTATTAAATGGGCATTTATTTATGCTAACAATTAAGTAGATATAATTTCCTGAGAATTAAAACATCTCAGATATGTGAAGTTTCATTGCTGCTAAAAAGGGAAGGCTGCTCTGCTCCCTCTTAAGCACTACCTTAAGGGCTGTGACACTGCCAAAGTCATGACAAAGACATACATAGGGCAGCACACTTCAGTGCCTCATCACTCAGTGATGTGCAATATAAATTTCTACACTAATAGCAGCTGCAGCTGTAAGGAATCTTCACAGAATCAGAGAATCACAGAATGGCCTGGGCTGGAAGGGACCTCAAGGATCATGAATCTCCAACTCCCCTGCCACATGAATCTCCAACCTCCCCATTTAATACTAGACCAGATCTTTTGCTGTTACAAAGGATTTCAAGCTATAGCAGTAGCTTGATGAAATGAAACTGCTGCGTATAAAACAACGTCCAACAAAATATCCTTATGTTAGGATGATCTCATTTCCTGCCAAAAAAAGTTACCTTGATAAGGCTTTTAGTCTTAGCCACGTGTCCATATAAAGAAGGCAGAGGAAGTTAACACATAGGGAGCATAGCATCAAACACATGAAATCCAGTGTACTAGAAGTGAACAGAGATACAAAACCATACAAGCAGCTTCCCTCTGTCCCAGTAGGAGAACACTACTTGGACAGCAACTTGATTTAACAATCAGTCACTGATGTGAGGTTCCAAACTGCTTATTTCTTTCATTTTGCTGTAGTTGCATATGATGTAGACACGTTAGAAAAGATTTTGAGTGTCCTTGCCTCCATCTCCTGTGATCAGCTAGATCCTATAAAATGCAATGCTTGTGCCAACATCCCAACAGATATCTTGATTCAGCGTGGGACTCACTGGGCTTCTTATTAAGTCCCAAATCACCTCACTGAGAGGAAGGAAAACCGAGCGAACAAGGAAAAAAGAATTGTTTTCAAGCAATTTAGAAGACTGGGCATATCACAGAAGGGTTCAGTAGACCACGAGCTGCTGAAACACAGAAGGAAAGTAATGGAGGAAAAGTGGGAAGTGTAAAGCAGTACTTCCCTGTCTCAGAAAGAGCAGCAGCAAACACTTCAGTCAAAAATGGAATTCTCTACGGATCCAAGTTCAGCAACTACTGATTAAACTTTAAGGGATTTTCAAAACTGTTCTAATATCCATATAGCCATACTTACTGGATGTTTAAGAGTGCACAGCTCATACAGGATGCATCCCAGAGACCATATGTCACTGTAGGCATAGAGAAAGGTAAGAGAAATTGAGACAGAAATTACAGTTTAACAAGTAAAATAATCCAGTAAAAGTGAAATTCACTATGTGTATGTAACTGAATTGAATAAACTAAAATAAATCTAACCATAAATCTATAAATCTGCAAATAAAAACTATAAAAGTCAACACGATAATGTGCTTGGCATCTCCAGTGGAAATGATCTTGCTTATTTTAACCCACCTTGAAGTAAATAAGGATAATGTCATACAACTGTACTCAGCTTTTTATTCCCAGAATGTCTTCTAAGCAATTTACTTCAACAATATTTATATCCTTCTGCATTGCAAAGCCTTTGTGCTCCACAGCCCTGAGCATCAAATGGCAGCTACACAACCCTCATTCTGAGAACTGGAATTCTAGTCCCTGCCAATGAACACTCTCCTACAGGGAAAACATCACAATTTCTTCACAGGAAGCAAATAATGACACCTGCAAAAGATACAACTCGACACTATCCTTGCAAGAGAGGCAGAAAAATCTTAAGCACTATAAAGCTCTCCTCTCTGCTGCAAAAACGAGTCACTCTGCAAATCAGATTCAGGTACAGCTAGGGTCACAGAACAGAAGTAGGAGGGGGGAGATACCATGGCTCAGTAGCATCCAGTCTGTGAGGAAGCTGTGAGCACCATTCTGTCAGGTTGCTCACAGAAGTCCTTGCATAAGGACTAGAATAACTGGGTTCAATCAATCTAAGAGTCATCAGTTCTGTAGCCATTATCCCTACATTAAGACAGGCAAGAAGAGCTTAAAAAATAAAACAACCAAGAAGCATACATGTATGTATACTTGCACATAAATACACATATGTGTGTGTTTATGTATCTTATTTACTCTTACAAATGCATGCAGAGGTCGGGACAGCAGTTTTTGAACTCCTAAGATTGAAGATACTATGTCTTCAATTACCTAAATAAAGAGGAATTTAGGCCCTTGCACCTAAGGCCCCCTGCCCCAGAGATTACTCCTTCCTCAATTCAATACTTGCCTGAAACCAAACAAGTATCAAGCACAAAGTCAGATAACTTCAAATAAAAAGTCAGTCAGTCATTATCTGTGACCACTGAAAACATGAATACCTTTTGTTGTTGTATGGCATGTTTTCCCATATTTCAGGAGGTACGTAGTAAGGAGTTCCCACGTATGTGCAGGCGTATGACATCGGGCTATTGAAATGACAAAGAAAATCCACATGAAATGTAATTCTTCAGGACATTTTGTACTATTTATGTATTGCAAAATAAAACAATACCACTGAAACCAGTGGAAATATCCACATACTGTGCAAGAAGTCGTGCAGATCCAAAATCTCCCAATTTTACTTTTCCATTTTGAGTGAGAAAGACGTTCTGCATTTCAAGAGAACAACAAATTCATACACTTAAATAATTTTTAGGAAATACAGTTTGTACATACAGAGAAGATACTGATGATCACTTCTGACATTTTTTGTTTCCTTTTACTTGCTTAAGCTAATGCTTCTAGGACAAAAAGTTAAGTAGTATATTTTGTTTAAAGGCAAACAGAATAGCAATATAGACCCAAATTCTCAGCATCAGTAGCAGAGAAAGAATCAGACATCAGAAACGCCTTCATCTCAGTGCTGTACTCAAAGCACTAAGGGCACGCTTCTGAGTTTCTACCTTTTTGCTAGGAAATAACAAGAAAGAAAAAATGAGAGGCAAAATAATCACAAACTGTTTACTCCATACACCTTTTATCATGCCTCCATTATTGTTCTAAATTATCTGCAGTTTGCCAGAAGCACTCTATTATCAGTGTGGCTATGAAGGGCATAATTATATTAAGATGATGTGTAAGACCACATGGTTCCATACAAGTGAAAAACAGCATGTAGCAGTAGCAGCAAATTATAACAGAGAGTTGAACATCTGCATGCGGAAGAGTTTGTAAGTAGCAAAAAAAAGCTTGTTCTGTTCACCTTAGATTTGATATCCCTGTGCAATACACGCTTATCGTGAATGTGCTTCACACCCAGGCACATCTGCACAAACCAGCAAAGGATCTGAAAAAAGTAATGAAGAGTAATAATGGCTCAATACTGCAGGTAAGGATTCCTTCACTAACAGAGCTTTTAAAAAAAAAAAGCACAGAAGAAAGTGTGTTCCCAACACCTGAGAGTTATAGGTAACTCCAGCACAATGACCCCAAAGGGCTGAATCCTTTAAAATAAAAGTGTGTATTTTAATAAGGCAGAAAGAATGCTGTGCCTAGAAAAACAAATAACACACAACAGTCTTGAAACCAGGGAGGCAATTTTATGCGTGTGCTAATTATGATTTCATAGCAAATAAGCAGATAAAAAATACTTGCACTGAGATAATATAATGTTTCTAAAATGAATTGTGTTATTTTAAATGGCCTTAGAGATGTTGGGCCAACCTGAGGATATTAGTTGAGGATTCTGGTCTTTTCATTTTAACGAAGATGATGCTTATAAGTGGCAGGATGTGGCTTTTAAATCACAACAACATTACACTGAGCTTCCTCCAAAATAATTTCATAGCTTCAATGACAAAAGGAGTTCATGCATCATGTTTGCTTCAAACGCTCAACCGATGCATAATATTTTATTTAGTCTCTTAGCTAATTTCAATTATCTCAGCACAGTACTTTATTTACTTTTCATTTGCAGTACCTCTTACTTGACTGGTTTGTATTAAGCTCTTCCTTAATTGCATACATTTATGCATTCAAATCTGTATTTTGCACACTGTTCACGCATTTCTCAGATACAGACAGCAATTTATTTCTTATTCCTTTTACAGTTCAGTACTTGTCCTGCTGAAATTACAAAAGAAGCAGTGCTTCTATTCCCTTGATGAGTTGACGGTTGGAATAAATGACCTTACTGATCTTTTCCAAGCTTAATGATTCTGTTATCATCTTATTTCATTTGAAGTAGTTTAAGGTGTTAGCATATCTATTACATTTTTTTATGTGACATAAAGTACTTCTTAATGTACTCCAGTTTACATGAAGAACAACTCCAAGGTCCTTGTTTCAAAAATATGTGTTTTCTTACCGTGTCTTCAGGGAACAACTTTCCTCTTTGGTGTTTAATCTTTTGCATTAGATCTCCATCATCACAATACTCCATCACTATATACAGGTGTCCATCAGCTAGATTTCAGGCAATTTACAAATAATTAGTAATTTAATGAACAGAATACATATATTACTGTTACTATCGAGTTCCAACTACATGCTAAAAATGTGGTCTTTGTGCCATAGCAGTATGCAACTTTAAATAAAGCTCTACAATTAATCTTAAAACTTTACTGGTTTCAGTTTTGGGCCCTCACTACAAGAAAGATATTGAGGCTCTGGAACGTGTTCAGAGACAAGCAACAGAGCTGCTGAAGGGTCTGAAGCACAAGATGGCGAGCAGCTGAGGGAACTGGGATTGTTCAGTCTGGAGGAGGCCTTATTGCACTCCATAACTCCCCGAAAGGAAGATGTGGCAGATGGTAGTCAGCCTCTTCTCCCACATAACTAGTGATACAACTAGAAGTAATGGCCTCAAGTTGCAGCAGGGGAGGTTCAGGTGGGATATTAGATAAAATTTCTTCTGTGAAGAAGTGGTGATGCACTGCAACGGGCTGCCCAGGGAGGTGGTAGAGTCATCATCCCTGGAGGCATTTAAGAAACATTTAGATGTTGTATTGAGAGACAGTTCAGTGGGAAATACTGGTGACAGGCAGGCAGTTGGTTGGACTGGATGATCTTGGAGATCTTTCCCAACCTTCGTTATTCTATGATTCTAAATACAGATATTTTAAGTTTTTATATTTACCTTCAAATGATTCTTTATAGGCAACAACATTTGGATGTTTCATTTTAGCCAAAAGAACAGCTTCCTTCCTAGAGTTCTCTACATCAGACGAAGACTGAAAATGTAAGTACATTTATATCAAGGTCACTCTAAAACATTTTCATCTATACACTTGACACATATTTACACGTGACATCTTTAATTTACTTTATTCTGTTATTTTAAGAATTTCTGTATTTACATATATTATATATATATTTATATATATTTTATATATATATAATATATATATATTTATATATGAAAATTTTCTAATTTTTAGAAACTTGAAAACTATCTTCTTCAATGCAAGGTTTATTACTAATTGTAGACTTCTTCCTGGAAATATTGAAGGCTCAGTTAATGATTTTCTATTTTAACAGCATAGAACTATGCAACAACAAATCAGCACACACTGACTTTGGAACAGCTGACAGCTGTACTGCACAAACCCAGTGTAAAACCAAGTGCCCAAGTACTAACTTAGCTTCAGCCTCAAGGAAGCCGCAGCCTCCCATTTTGTGATTTTTTTTGTTAGCTACGTGCAGCATTTTGTGATTTTTTTTTATTAGCTATAGGTAACCTGACTAACTGAATTTCAGCAATAATATAAGGCTCAATTCCCCACTAGATGTTGCAGATGAAATCTAGATTCTTGCAAAGTCGATAGGAGTCCAGTCAACTACAGTAGAGAAAGTTTTTCACCATGAGGGCAAGGATGCCCTGCACAGCTGCCCAGAGAAGCTGTGGGTTCTCCATCCCTGGAGGCACTCAAGGCCAGGTTGGACGGGACTCCGGAGGAGGTGCACGTGTGTTACTTACCACAGGAAGCCTAATTTCCTTCACGGCATACTTCTGGTCGCTGACTTTGTGCTGAACTAGGAGAGCTCTCCCGAAGGACCCTTCTCCCAGTACTTTCAGTACTTCGTATTCTTCCATTTTTTACCGACTGCGATAGCCGAGGCCCCAGGCCGCTTCCCGCGGCAGCAGGGCTCCCGCTACGCCTCGGCCAGGGCGGCAGGCAGGGGGATGCTGCGGAGCGGCCCCCCGAGACTTGGTGCTCAGCCCCCGAACGCGGAGCACCCCGCCGCGGGAAGGGAATGAAGGCGGCACCCGGCCGCTCTCTGAGGCGGCGCCGCGCGGGAAGGCGGGGCACAGCCATGGCGGCCGCTGCCGTGTGGGGGTGGCAGAGCGCAGCCCTCACAGCAAAGGCTGGTTAACAAGGAGCTGCGCTGGGCATCCTGCTGTCCCGAGAGGCTCTGGCTGCTCAGTATTGCACAAAAGCCAAGGCCTAAACCCTGTAATCCAAATAACTATGTGTTTAGTATGCTAAGTGTACTGAAGACGAGTGGTCATAAAACACTGGAAAAAAAAAAAAAGATGTCAAATATTAACAGAAGCGGAGTTAAAGCCACTTGAAGAGCATACACATTAGAATAAACTAAAATAAGGCCCAGAAACTCAGTCCCAGGGCTGTAGCCATGAGCTGCAATTAGTTTCCAACCCCAAGCCTATGAATAAGACACAAATACAAGTCAGCTGATTTGTTTAATAAGTCTACCATATTCCAAACTAACAGAAACCGACATAAGGTTGGTTAGTGAGATTGTTCATGGTCAGATAACTAAAAGGATTGTACTCAGTTTTGTTGAAATACCCCCCCCCAAAAAAAAAAAACAAAAAAAAAAGAAAATAGAAACAAAAACCAGATACTGCAGTTTAAAACTGGTTGTATACCACACTAGCTAGTTTCTGTAGTAGATATTTCCCTATTGGAACTCCTAAGTTACTTTTGATCCTTAAGCAAAGAATTAGAATATACAATTCTGATGAACTCATGGGAATTGTAACAGGAAAGAGTAAATATTAACAATATAATCACTGAGCTGTTACATGAAGTGCGTTAAGCCTAATCTGTAAGTATATAGTATTAATCAGGTTTAACATGAAGACACTGATATCGTTTAGAACCAAACAGTCCCCTTAGATTTATCACAAGAGTTTGAAAGCACGGGAAGATACAAGCTTAAAAAACAGCATATTAAAACCAGATTTCATCCTAGGCTAACCACACAAGGTTTAGATAGCTCCTCTCCTAAGGCTGCTAAAAAAACAACAACAAAAGACACCCAAGCTTTCTTAAAAATCCAATTCCTCCACCCCTCCATGTAGTGTTAGTGCCACTTTTCACTCTTCTACTTCAGCGCTTGTTTCTTCCAGTTTGTCATTCTGTTTATGGAGAAGTGCAGTTGCTTTCGATTCCAATTCCTGCAGCTGTTCAGATGAAGAGACAAGAGAATCTTTAGGAGTATCTGAAAGCTTGTACATCTTCTCCCGAATTCGTAGAGAGTACCTCAAAGGGGTTATAATCTTCAGGTCTTTAGCATCAGAATCGTTTCCATCATAGTGCATCTTCACACTTGGGAAAAGAAACAAATTACTTCGCACAGGACAGATAAGCTATCTCTCTAGTACCTAGCAGAAGCAGAACTATAATTACTCGTATCCACTCTATCTTCCCATAGCTTGAAGAAAACAGCTTCCCCATCCATACAGTTAAAGTTGGATATCCATCCTCTTTTTCAGGAAAGATTTTAGCCTTGTAAAACTCCTGAAAAGTTTCTAAAGGAAGAATCCTCCATCACTCCTTTCATCAGGAAGGAGGTTATCTTTTCACTGTCAGGGACAGCAGACAACTGCCAGGAGCCCAACTCAGCACATTGCAGAGCTGAGCACAACTTTCCCCGGTCTGTTGTCACAAAAGAAACATTGGGGCAAAAGTATAAAAAAAAAAAAAAAAAAAAAAAAACACAAACACAACAACAACAAAAAACTTCTCTGCTTCATCCCAGGACCCAGGATTACCATCCACAATTTTTGTATCAAAACGCAATTACAGGACAGTTGCTTCTTGTTTATGCCCTCTGTATTTTTTTGACATACAAACACACTCATGTTTTTCACTGAGTGGAACTGGAACAGGTTGCCCAAGGAGGCTGTGGATGCCCCATCCCTGGAGGCATTCAAGGCCAGGCTGGATGTGGCTCTGGGCAGCCTGGTCTGGTTGCTGACCCTGTGTATAGCAGGGGGTTAAAACTAGATGAGCATTGTGGCCCTTTTCAACCCAGGCCATTCTATGATTCTATGTTTGAAAGGGTAAGCAACTGTAAATACCTGATTTTCCTTGACCTAGCTCACTGTAAAACTGGTACAACTACAGGGGCTCTGAAGCTACAGTTCTTCCTCTGCCACAAAGACATTTTAGTATAGTGAGGCATCTTAAAACAAGTAGTTATTATTAAGGAATTATTTTAAAAAGACTTTTTTGAACAAAGAAAAACAACCCTAAAAGCCTTGAATACTTTTAACTGTATGTTCTCAGATGCAATGCTTCTCTCTTTCAGAGCAGCACAAACATTAGTTTTGGCTCAGACACTGCTTCTTTTCAGTAGTTACCTTAAATAACCTTACCTTTCCAAATAGGGGTTGGTAGATTCTTTAATCAGTTGTAATCCATCTGTGTCATTATCCTTCTCAGGAGAGTTAACTGTTTGAGCTGTATCTTTTACTCTGTCTTCACTCTGCTCTTTTCTTTCACACTTTTTCTTTTTTGCACGTTCTTTATTTTTGTGCTTTTTATTCTTTTTTGGCAAGATCTCTTCTTCTGGTTTAAAGACTAGGTCTGGTTCTTCTTTTTTGACCACTTCATTGCCAGTCTCTTCCTTCTTGTCATCGTTCTCTGCTTTCTGATCATCAACATCAAGATCCTTGAAGGTCTCGTGAACCTGCTCAACAGATGAATTGAGTTCTTTGCTGATTTCCAGTACCTCATTTAAATGAGTTTCTATCACAACTCCCCCTAAAAATGAAAAATGAAAGAAAGTGTAGCTGTGATTAATTACAGTTACAGAGAAGTTGAAGTTTTTGGGGGTCTCTGAAATCTTAGTTTTGCACAAGAAAGAAAAAGTTACAAAACTGAGTCCGGGCCACAACAATTTAAGTTACCAGTCATTTTATCACTTTAAGAAAACTCAGGCTAAGTACATCCTGAGAAGTCATTCCCTTCCTTCTCAGGTGCAGCAACTCTGAATAGAGTATTTCAGACAGTTTCTGAGATCAAATACTTATTGGGCTGTTCTATAGCTACTTTGCTTCAAAACTTGGAGTATTTTCACCCAGCAATATGCATCTTCTATTGAAACAGCTCATATGTGAAAGAGGCAACTGACTTACTAAATGAAAAGAATTGCTACACATTGGATTCTCAGGCTAAAAAAAAAAAGCTGGACAACATCAACTTGAGAGAGTTTAAGTAGTTTGAACACAAAAGCATCTCCAGTGATTTATTATTGAAGTATTTGTTTAATCAAGGTTGTTTTCAAATTAAGTACCAATCAAATTCCCATGAAATAATTTAATATAGGCACAAATATTTTTAAGCAATTTGTGCTGCTTGTCAAGCCAGACATTGAACCAATGTGAAACACTCGAACTTACCATCCTCAGACTTAACCAAGTTTTCAGTATTTCTGATAGCATCTATCAGCATGCGCCGTAGTTCATCTCGAGGCTAGAAAAAAGGTTTCAAATTTTGTTTTAGAAAAGCAATTCCAAAATCATATTTGAATGCATCTTATTTAGTATAAGTTACAGGGAAAGCAGTACATAACATACAGTGCGTACTTAATCATTTGATGCTTTTCAGACAAAGTAAGAAGATAGATGAATCCTGCACTTTCTGTATCCAGCTCACTACAGCCATGTTTGATTACCTCAAACGTTGCTGATATTAAAGCAAAGGAATCAAGTCCATCAGGACTGTAAAACTGAGTTCTGTTTGGGTTTTTACTGATACTAGCTTTACTACTTTATTTCTTCTCTGCAGATCATCATATGGTGCTAGGAGTCTAAACCTTATTTCTCGAAAGCAGAAAGGTATCTACAGCAATTACAAACCAAATCCAAGTTCTTGTGCTCAGACAAGTCAGGTGACCCTTCTGTCATACAAGTATTAAAATTAGAAGTAGCTGCATTTTTTTATTTTTTATTTTTTTAAATACACACCCTGCTTCCATGCCTTTTAGTCTCAAACTTCAAGACAAGTTGCTCACCATTGCTCCTGCCAAAATAGCTTCCTCATAGCCAGCCACAAGCTTTTCAGGAGGGCCCATCTGTTCAAGACGCATCCAGCAGATCCAATATTTTGCAAGCTTTTTAGCCCCAGGAATACTTTCTGTCAGTTCTTCCAACATGGCTCGTGCTTTGTTACCTTGATTTCCCTAAAGTTGAAGCAAAAAAAAAAAAAAGTTCAAGTGCAGTGAACATCCTGCAGCACCATATTTCAGCTACTTTTGACCCAAAAACCAAGAGTTTGTTGTTGTTGCTTTGAAAAGCGCCCCTGAAAGTTGAAGACAGCAAATATTTACAAGACTGAACTATGAATATGAGCTGAAGAATTCTCATTCACCTATTCTTCTCAATGAAAACCAGTTATGCTATTCCTTTTATATAGAAAACTGCATAGCCCATAGATACAGATGTGGAATTACTTCATAAAGACTTCCAGAAATCCAGGCATGTTTCTGCAAATGTGTTTTAGATTAGTTACTTCACAGCTCTTCTACTTTATGAAGTTACCATTATCATCTAATTATACTGTTTAGTTGTGCAAGTTAGTAAAGTTGAGCAACAACTAATTTCTTCAGCTGTCAGCAAAATCCTATGATATTGCTTAACTTGAGGAGCAATGAATCCCTTGCATCTGATTCATAGGTCCGATACATCCACAATACTCCCATGCTGTAGGGCTCTATGAGTAGAATTTGTAGGCAAGAGACTGAGTACCTGCTCAGCTAACTGCAGACATTCTGTAAGAGTCTTGTTGACTTTTTCACTATTTAATTCATAATCTAAGAAACCACCAGTAGAAGAGAGCTCTTCATTCTTAGGCTGTGATCCCAGAAGCACAGATATAGGCGGCCTCTTCATCACTTTCCCTCTAGATGCCCTCCATTCAGCCAGGCGAACTCTGTATGGAAGAACATTATTAGCTCTAGTTAATCAGATTTCATGATGTATTTTACAGTCAACTGACATTAATTGCAGTAAGTCTTACAAAGACAAACTTTGTGAAGAGTATCCATGTAGTCCTCTCCTTCTAAGCTTGAAAGGAATACAGTTGCCAATTAGATCTGCACCAAAATTTCAGAGCCACGTGCATCACTCCACCTACTTTAGGTATCTACCAGTTCAGAAGTCTTTGATCTCTCCCTTTCCAACAGCAGGAAGTGTGTTAGGCTCAAGACCTTGACTTTTTAATAGGATAAAGAAAAACACACTTGTGTTCATTATTCATAGCCACCTCTCTTCTATAATCCCTATCACCCAGTATAGAGCAGAAAACTAGAAGAGCACCAAGTGCAGCATAGGACAAACCTATCACACAGCTTCTAAAATTCAAAAATGAAGCTTAAGTGTAATTCAGTCTTCGTACCCATTTCAATTCCTTGGCCATAATACCTGCAATTTTTTTTTTTGTCAGTGTGACTTTTTACAAGGAGTACTATCAGTACTAAATAACTTCCCAATCATGAATCTTCATCCCATCATCTAGGATGCATTCACCAAGTTGAGAAGTACTTCATTAAGAAGTGCTCCCCTTCAGTCCATAAACATGTCTTTTTTTTTTTAAAGCACCAGCATTCCCGTGCAGTTCATTTACAGGAGTAAATGTTACGTCCTTAAAACTCTCACATCACTCAGCCTGAAAAAATGAGTGCATACAGCATTTATATTTGTAAGTGCACAGGCACAAGCCCAAACAGCTTTGCAACTAGTCAGAATCCTGGTTTCTCACTATTAAGCCCAGTTTTAGTCAATTTCAAACAACCCAGTTCTCCTACAGCAAGAACTAGATCAAGTAAGATAGCCACAGGAAGAACACAGATACCTCACAAGATCAAGCTACAGTACAGTGACTCGTTCAGTTACCTTCTCTCCTCTGCAGATTCTTTCAGAAAAAGAGACTTCTTGATACTGTTAGCTTTATAATCCTGTCCTGTCTTGCCATCAGGTACAAGAGAAAATTGCTTTGCTGGAGCTTCTGGTTTTCCATTTTCACACAGGTCCTCACATCTCTTCATTCTTAGTGTTCCATGGTCAGAATTCTTAGTAGCAGCCTTCAGTTGCTGAGGTCCCCTCTTCCCAATCACCTTTTGGGCTGTTAATTTTTTTGGTACTACCGCAGATGTTGATGGCTGTTTATTTAGGCTGGACTGGAAGTTAGGAGCAGGTTTGACAGATGGTTTGCTCTGTAACGGTGGGACACAATTAGGTTTTACAGAATTAGGATTATTTGTGACTTTCACAGTCTTCCGAACTACATTGCAGCTGCTTCCAGACAAAGATTTCACTGTTGGCTTGGTGGCAGAAATAAGAAGCTTCTCATCTGACAAAGAACTCTTCTCCCCCTCACTCTTTGGTGCTTTTCGGAAGGAGTTGATCTTGGATTGGATGACTCTGCCACGATACGTACCAAGCACTGGTTTCTTTGGCAGGCTGACATTTGAACTCTGTTTTTCTGCTGGCAGTTGTTTCTCTTTCATGGTTTTTACTTGCAGGGACTTGCTGATTAATACACGCTGAGACTTTATTTCAGTGACTTTATTCACTGAAGAGTGATCTTCAGGATTATAGCTCGTCTCCGATGCCAGTGTGATTGTAGAAGATTTCAAGATATTTTCTTCTGAAGTTCTGCTTGCTTGGTCCCATGAAAGCTCATTGGCATTCTCCTTATCTTCCTGAAACCAGAGGAATTTCCATGAAGATGTTAGATGTGCATTCATGTTGCAGGCTATTTGAGTTCCCTAGAGGCTTTTGCATATTTAAAGGAATCAATTAACAGTAAATGCCAATTTAAAGGTGATAGTATGTACAGAAGTAGCATACATATGCACATCAAGTAGAATATTTGTCAACTATTATTCCAGAACTCCTATTTGGGAATCAAATGATTGTATAAATTTTGCCTCGGGGAGTAAAAAGGGCTAGACTCCCCCTGCACAAAGAAAATTATTTTAAAAGCCACTGTCAGCTTTCCAAGTGCCTTCCAAGAAGATTTCTACAGTACAAACTTGCTTTAGGCTGCATGCAGTCAAAAGCAAATTCACAATTTGAATAACATATCACTTAATAGCAGCACAAATTCTCCTTTCACCATGCATAGCCCAGTGAATGTAGGTAGTGAGAAAAGTCTTTAAAAAGGCCATTAGGATGTGCTACCCAGATAGAAAGAACTTTTGTTATTAACGAGTTATGGATAAAAAAAAAAAAAAAATAGACCTTGTTTTATAAGGCATTCTCCCTACTACTCCCTGAAACTTTTGTCTTTACATTCTTAGTATAATCCCAGCTCAGAGGTTATGAGAAGTGAGACTAGTTCCTGGGTATTCAGCATTCTCTTCGGATTACATTAAGCCTACCAGCATTACAATAGTCAGTTGTTGGTTAGTTTAACACAAAAAAAACAAACAAGCACACTAGATGATTTCTCTATTCTGACAGAACTTGATAAGATTTTACATAGCATTCCTGAAGACTGAAAGAAAACCATACATTAACCAATCACTGAATGAAATCTTAACTAGATGTACCTCTACACCTGCAAAATTCTCATGTTCTAAAAGTTACATTTCAGGTACTTGACTTCAGTGAGCAGAACACGATAGCCACAGAAAGAGTATTTGACTATCGAAGACTTACCATTTCTGGCTTTGGAGATGCTGACAGCTTTGTTTTATCTTGTAGTTTATTGCCAGCTGCTTTCCTAGTTCTGCTACTGTATTAAGAAAAATTAAAGATTATCTTAAACAACACGAGAATACAATTCAGGCAGCAATCTACAAGTTGAACTCACACTGAAGCAATTCTGCTCAGCATGAACACTGCCTCCAGGAATGAGAAACGGTTAAGCAAGCACTGGTCATGGCACAGGCTGTAAGACATCTCCCACATCACAGGAAGCTGGCTGAGGCAGGGAAGAAAAGTTAACTGACCACTTCAGATATCATTCTTACACTTAAGGATATGTTGCACCTGATACAAAAGGTCAAGTGTCCTATACACTGCACTTGAGGGAGGAATAGCCAAAGAAGCAGAAAGCAAGGAAAAGTAAAGTAGATCAAACACTACAATAAGGCCACTAGTACAGTTAAAGTAGCCACTTCCTCCAATCCCTCTCTCCCCAAAAAGACAGCTTTCTACAACATGAAAGCACGTGCCTTTTCTTGCTACACAGAACAGGTATTTGATGGATTATATTTATTCTTGCAATTCATGTGCATTTTATATTCAAAGGTCACTCACTGTTCATCTAGATTTGTACCATCAAGACACTGTTCAACAGGATAGAAATAGGGAGCATGCCACTTCAAGTACACAAAGTGCTAAACCAGGCTTTCCATTTAGATAAGAATAAATTCCATGCTGAAATTTCCTAATTGCAAAAACATTAAAATGGCAAATCCAAAACAAACTAGGATTACAGCTAGCATCTTCTGAACTCCTTTACAACACTGTTATCTCTAAAGAAGCTATTCTTGCTTATTGCCAGGTCCTTCATAATGAATGTCCAAACTTCAGACAATAGCAGGAGAAGCATTTAAAATGAAGTAAATAACAAGCATTAGTGATCAGTGGTAGGCATCCACAGTAAGTTACGTCTATCTTCTGTCCATCACAGTTTAATTTCTGTTATAATATAGTTGCTCTTAACTGAAAGTATTAAATTGATAACTACAAAACATAATGAGATTACATCAACTGTACTGACATGTGTAACATAACCTGAGCAAAAAGAAGGGAAAAAAGTATTTGCAAAAGGAGGGCTGTAGAGGCAAACAGTGGTACCTGATATGAGAGTTTTGCAATTAAAGTACCCTCCCTTGCCTCAGTCTCCAGTGGAATGGGCAACACACTTAAATTACATCTATAAAGCAGTTGCATTTATTTAACACAAACTTTTAATAGTTGCTGTCAATAAAAGGGTGTACAAAAACCCACATGGTCACTACTAGTTGCACAGTTATCTTTTGACTGTGATTCTCCCAAGAACGGCCACTTACATCTTTCTAACCATCCATTACCAAAAGGAATACGAATAGCAGAAAATAATAATACCTGACTGATGTCTCATTTTCGTGAATGGGCATGCCAGAAAAGGTCTTTTTTCTTGATAGGTATTCTTCAACTTTTTGTCTTCTCTGTTCTAAGGGGTTTAAAAAAAAATACATTACATTGTTACGTTTTCAGTTAAACTAGTAATGCCATATTTTGCCTCTTATAAAAGAAATATAAATAGGAAAGCAACAAGACACTGTTGTACAGACATCATTGATCAGACAATTCTTTAATGCTCACAAACATCTCATTCACTAAAGAAGCCTAGCTGCAAGGAGCAGGTCAATATAACTTTATAACTATACAAAATGACTGTTTTTCTGCATTGACTACTAAGCTAAAAGAAGCCTAAACCAAACCAGTGGGAAGAATGGGAAGATATTAGGCCCTGCTTCGTCTTTTCTGAATGCTTCTCTGTAGATGCCATTAACATACCTGTTGCTGGCTTAGCAAGTCCACTTTTCACTTGTGATAGCCACTAACAGAAAAAAACAAGTGTGAAACCAACCAATCACCCACCTGTAAAATCACTTGCTTCTCTTGTGTTGTCAGCTAGGATTCTGCACAAATGTCAGACCAAAATTGGGAGTGATAATAACAGCGCAACGTGATTCTGAGGTCTTAAGCTGTGAAATCCTCTCTCCAAAAGAGACAGATTCATTCACCAGTGTAAGAAACTCACAGAAATAACAAACATCTCCTTTCCAAAGCAGGCATGAGTTCTCTCCTGAACCTCTTCATGCCTATTCTTTCATCTTTCAGATTTTGTCTTAGCCATCATCCTCGCTTTGCATTTCACAAGCTGCCACTGTGCCTCAAGTCATCACAGAATTGTAGGGGCTGGAAGGAACCTCCAGAGATCATCGTGTCCAACCCCCCTGCCAAAGCAGGTTCCCTACAGCAGGTCGCACAGGTAGGCATCCAGGCAGGTCTTGAACATCTCCAGAGAAGGAGACTCCACCACCTCCCTGGGCAGCCTGTTCCAGTGCTCCGTCACCTCACTGTAAAGAAGTTCTTGTGCACATTTGTGCAGAACTTTCTTGTCTTCTTTTCTCAAGGCTGAACAGACCCAGTTCACTCAGCCTTTCCTCATAGGAGAGATGCTCCAGGCCCTTCACCATCTTTGTGGCCCTCCACTGGACTCTTTCCAAGAGATCCCTGTCTGTTTTGTACTGGGGAGCCCAGAACTGGACGCAGTACTCCAGATGAGGCCTTACCAGGGCAGAGTAGAGGGGGAGGATCACCTCCCTCGACCTGCTGGCCACGCTCTTTTTAATGCACCCCACGATGCCATTGGCCCTCTTGGCCACAAGGGCACACTGCTGGCTCATGGCCAACCTGTCGTCCACCAGGACACCCAGGTCCCTCTCTGCAGAGCTCCTCTCCAGCAGCTCATCCCCCACCCTGTACCATCATAGAAATGTTTGAGTTGGAAGGGACACTTCCAAGGTTATATAGTACAAGTTCCCAGCAATAAACAAGGACATCTGCAGCTAGATTAGGTTGCTCAGAGCCTGGTCCAGCTCGGCTTCAAATGTCTCTGCAGACAGACATCCACCACTTCTCTGGGCAACCTGTGCCAGTGCCTAACCCCCTTTATTGTAATCACACACATGCACAACACCCTCTTCCTTATATCCAACCCAAATCTCTCCTTCACTTTGAAACCATTTCCCCTTGCCCTGTCACAGGAGGCCTGCTAAAGAGTCTGTTCCCTTCAGATACTGACAGGCCTCTCTCAGATTACCTCGAGCTCTTTTCTCTAGGCTGAAGTCCCACCACCTTGCTCCCTCGACATGCAGACACTGCTACCTTACTGAAGCTGAGGAAGTAGAAATAGCTTGAATGTTGCCTTTGAGCCCTGAACATTAATCCTCTATTAGGATCATGCACTTAATTGAACACCCTAAAATCAACACAAAGAAAAACAGAAACGCCCAAAGCGCAACGAACTCCTGACGGGCAGCGCAACCCCTGCGCTTCTCCCTGAGTTCCCCCCTCACCCAACGCTGAGGGCACGCAGCGCGGCAGGAAACCCGGCCCAGCTCGGCCCCCAGCAGCAGCCTTACCTCGGTACTCCGGCTCGGACCGGCGGCTGGTGGGGAGCTGCGGAGGGAGCCGCGCCGCCATGGCAGGACAGGCTGGGAGCGGCTGCGCCGTTTGAAATCCCCGCCGGGCTCCGCCTCTCTGATTGGCCGGCCGCGGGAATTGAACGGGCCAATGGCGCTTCCCGCACCGCGGCGAGAAAATGGCGGCCGTTCCCGGGGCCGTCGCTGGAGGGCGCCGCGGCGAGAAAATGGCGGTCATTTTTCAGGCTGCCGCTGGAGGGCGCCGCACCGCCGTGGCTGGAGCGGTTGGGGCAGGGCTGTGCTCGCCCGGTGCCTGCCGGACGAGAGCGGCGGCTGCGGCCCGGTGTCTCCTGGGGAAGGGAGAGTTCCTCCCGGACCGCCATGGATCGGTTCTCCTGGACCAGCGGGCTGCTGGAGCTGGGAGAGACGCTGGTGCTCCAGCAGCGCGGCGTGCGTCTCTACGACGGGGAGGAGAAGGTGACGGGAGCGGCTGGCGGCGCGGCCAGGCCTGGAGTGCCGGCCGGTGCGCGGGCGGGGAACTGGGGGAACGCGGGATGCTGCTGTGGGCACCTGGACGAGGGGAGGCGAGTAAGCGTGAGGGGACGTAGCTGAGGAGAAGTGTGAAGCGGAGCCGCAGCGCCCAGCAGCCGTTGCTGCGAGCTCTGACAGGGCTTGGCTCTGCGAATTACAGAATCGTGAAGGTTGGAAAAGAGCTCTAAGCTCTTCTTCTCCAACCGGCAGCCCATCCCCACTGCCCGCGTCCCTCAGTGCCACATACACCTCCGGGACGGTGACTCCGCCTCCTCCCCGCGCAGCCGGTGCCACTGCCGCGCCTCTCCGTCTCCCTGTTTTTCTCCACCCGAATGGCTGCGTACCCTTGCAAGAAGCTACAAAAGCTTCCTTCGAGCTTTACAAGTAGGAAGCAATTTGCTCACACATTTTTTCCCAATCCTAATTGCTTACCGATATATAAAATATTTCTTCAACAATAAAATGGATAGAAGGAACGCTTCTATTTGGTAGGCCTGAAGACTTCTGTCTGTAGCACGTTCTCATTAGGTTGCTTTGTGTTCTTACAGAACTTCTACTTTCTTTATCAGCAAACAAAAGGCAATAGCCCTTTTAGAAATAAATATCCATTTAGCAGTTTGTGTATCTTGCACAGCATGTGGAGGGAGGATCTCTCAGGATTTCCTGAGAGTATGTTTTATGTTTATGCAGTTCAAAAGGAAGTTTGTCTATATCCATGTAATCCTTTTATGCTGGTTTTCCCCATTTCTTTTTCCATTAACTTCATTGATTCTGTTCTCGGGAAGAAAAAAACAATAAGAGTGCCCTCAAAATATTGGCTTGTATCTTATTCCAACATTGTATTGATGTGTAGTGTTACCAAGTTGAGTGTTGTGGTGATGAGTTTACACATTGACTCGATGATCTTGGAAGTCTTTTTTAACCTTAATGATTTTATGATTTATTTATGCAACTTAGTGGTTAAATTTGTTGCTGATCTGTTTTATTTTTCTTGCTTAGGTGAAATTTGATAGTGGAGTACTACTGCTTAGCACGCACAGATTAATATGGAGGGATCAGAAGAATCATGTAAGTCCCACTTCTGTCTCTTGCATGTCACTCAGTTGTAAATTTCATATCAAGTAAGTTGGCGTTTGCAGATGAAAAAGAAATCATGGAATCCTTAGAGGTAGAAGGAACATTTTAAAGGTTATCTAGTCCAACTCACCTGCAGTGAACAGGGGCATTCGCAGCTCCATCACGTTGCCCAGACCTGGTACAGCCCTGCTTTGCAAGTCTCCAGAGTCGGGGCATCCACCACATCTCTAGGTGATCTGTTGCAATGCCTCACCACCACAGCTTTGTTTGTGTATGTTTTGTCTTACAGATGTAGCCCACATTTTGTTTCACAGAAATTACGTTCAAAGAAGATGATATACAAGGAATATTCTTTCACCCAATTCTGCTGTAATAAAATGATCAGAGATGAGGAGGCGCAGAAAGGAATCGTATCGTTTTTCCTTTTCTGTGGCACACAAATGGAGAAGGAAGTCTGCCATCATGTATTGGATACTTGGTTTTGAGAATGAAGGTGAAAATGTCACTCTGACTGTAATCTGAATGCCTCTTCCATGCTGCTCATTTAGCAAGACCTTTTCTTCCCCATTGTGTTTCAAAGTCCAACCATCCCCATCTTCTGGTTACAGCACATAATACCAGGCCATGATAATAGTTGGTGTTTGGTGGCAGTGTTATGTTGTACACGCCTTATCCTTCCAGCTGACTACTGCTGTGCTGAGCCAGTAAGCCAGACCATTTGTACTACTTTGGAGAATCAGTTCAGAGCTTAAGCAGTGCTGTTGAAACAACAGTGTGATGCTGCTGCTGAATGCTTTACATCAGGTCCCCGGTGGCCTGAGATGTGGCTGTGAATGGGTGAGAAAGATTACAGATATTTAATTAGCTCTAAATATAGACTGTTATAATGTGCACCATTTTAGAGATGTAATTGAAGATGTCTTTCTCAGAACCAGGTTGAATTCTCTTTGTTTTGGACACAGTATTTTAGAAAATTTAGCCTCAGAAGCCATGTGCACATAACAGCTCTTCAAAAGTAAGTTTTATTCCACTGGACTGGCTTTTAGCAAGGGTAACTGAAGCACCTCTCATACTTAGTGACTACTCCCCACCAATCATCACGTTCTTGCTCCACAGTGGTGAGCTATTCTGATCTTCATGACATGTAAGGTTGCCAAGGATGATCTGAATTTGGCAAAGCAACTTACATATGTATATCATAGAATCATAGAATGGCCTGGGTTGGAGGGGACCTCAATCATCAAGTTCCAACCCCCCTGCTTTGTTCAGAGAGCCTGTCCCAGCTGGGGTTGCTATTGTCAGGAGCTGATTGCCTAAATCACAAGCCATTCTGTAATTATTATTATTATTATTTTTTTTTTCCACAGCCAATGTGAGATAATTTACCTGTGTTGAACTGTCTCTGTAATTCACCCCCCTGACTTCTTCATCAGCATGTCTTTGTGTCAGGCAGGCACATAAGGCAATATGCATTGCTTCTTATCTTCTCAGGCTTTCAGTTTGCCTGGAATAACACTGTGTATGACAGCTTCAGCAAGTCTAACAACTGTTCAGATCCCCTTTTTCTCCTCAACAAAAAGATGACATTTGTTTCTTCTCCCTATGCTACCTCAATGGCAGGGCTCCTTGTGCTCTCCAGAGATCACAGAATTTGCTAAAAAGCAGAGAAAAAACTTGGAGAATAAGAAAATAGTTCTAACAATTTGACTTAGCAAAGGTGCTGAGAGGAGGCAGAAACACAGGGCAGCAGATTAGCAGAAATTATCCATGTCTGATCTAGTATAGGTTACTTCTGTCTCAAAAGAGTTTTTGCTTTCTTTTTTTAAATCCATAACTTTGTTACTGTGGTAAATGAAACTGTTTCTTTCTCAAGCTCTTAGGAGTGAAGCATGGGTAGCACCATGGCCTTTTATATTCACGTGGAGCTATGATGCATAAACTTCAGAAACTTAGCTGCCTTACCTAGAATAAACTTCAGGAGATTCCCTTTTGTTGTGCCAACAGACTTTTGTAATAGAGGAGGCTACTTGTTAGGCTGAAGTAGCAAAAGTTGTTACAAAAACACTTGTTTTATAGCTGCTGTCCTTAGATACCACCTGCAGTCAAACAGTACAGAAAATAGCCATTTCCAAAGAAAAAGATGATGTAATTCTTTTAAGTTTGTTACATAGCTAGATTTGCACAACATTGCAGATCACAAAATCATACATGATTTCAACACTAAATAGCAGAAAAATAAATCCAAATGAACACGCTGTCCTCATATCCCCACAGAACTTTTAATTTGTTGCTCTTTTGGCATCATTTTCTCTTGCTTTTCTCTCCAGGAAGGAGTGAAGTCCTTGTACTTAGAGTAAACTCATAGCTTTCTAGCTATGAACTAGATTAATATATTGCTTAAAAAATCTAGATATTATGTGTTGTTATATAACATTTGACTCTTTTGTTACTTTCAAAATCTTTGGGTTTTAATGGAATCTTCTTTTTTTTTTTCCCCTATATTTATGTGGGCATTTTACAAACATGATTGTTCTGTACATTGGTGGTAAAATCTGGAGCCAGAGAAGAATTGAAATAGTCTAAAATAGGAAGTAGAAGCCATCTGTTTTTGTTTTTTTTTCCCCTTGAGAGATTTATTCGTTAGTAGAAGTTCCTCCACATATACTTACAAGCTCCAATTTAATGTGTGTTTAATCATTCCATGCAAAGGACAGTTTAGGTAGCAGGGATTGAGAGGACCTCCCAACAGTATTCATTATAAGCTGGTGTTAGGAACACCTTTGTGGCTGATGGGAGAGAAAGCTTCAAAGAGGGTCTGTAAGGTTTCCTGCATTCTGACTGACCATTGATCTCATCCTGAAGAGGATGTTCAGCAAAGGATATTCACCAAAACAAGACCAGTCACATAACTGGATGCTTTGAATTGTTCCCTTCAGCAACTTCTGTCTCAAATACATAAATAAAGAGTTTAGATTCGTTTCCCACAGATAGGTACAGTCTTGTTTCTTGCTCTGCTTTGATTTATCTAAAGCACAGTTCAACAAATGTGTGTTGACATTAAACCTGTGTGAGGATGAATAGATGGAGGCATTCCTAATTGGTGTATCACCCCTCAAAAAGTAATTCAGCTTTTAGACATTCAGCACCGAGAAGCCTGGTGGTTTTGTGTAGTGCTTTGGCTCCCCAAGCTGCATCCATCCAAACATTTGAAGGACCTATTAGCATTATGCACTTACAGGGATAAGCTGCAGCAGTGTGGAAATTTTAGTGTTTGTGTCTTGTACTTATATCCTAAAGCTTTGTTCAGTTGAGGTTTTATAAATCTAGCCTGAAGTGCCTTACACTTAGATTTGTTTTGGTTATCTGGAACTCGGCTTCAAATCTGTATTTTTGTATTTTTATTTCTCTTTCATAGTTTCTATTGTTAACGCTGTACTTCATCTGACAGCCTCTGACAGCACCTGTAGAAATCTTTACTGTTTATGAAATGGGAAAAGAGAAAAGAATGGTTTAAGAGAATGGTCAGGATGTGGCTTTAATTTCTTTTGTGTTTCCATTGATAATTCCAGGAATGCTGCATTGCTATACCTCTGTCTCAAGTTGTCTTTATTGAAGAGCAAGCAGCTGGGATAGGAAAAAGGTAAGGTGATAAAAAAGTTTTTACACAGGTAGATAGTGATAGGACAAGGGAGAACGACTTCAAGTTAAAAGAGGGGAGATTTAGCTTAGATGTTGGGAGGAAAATTTTCACTGAGAGAGCATTGAGACACTGGCACAGCTGCCCAGAGAAGCTGTGGATGCCCCATCCCTGGAGGCACTCAAGGCCAGGTTGGATGGGGCCATGGGCAGCCTGAGCTGCTGGGTGGCACTGCCCATGGCACAGGGTTGGGACTGGGTGGGCTTTAAGGTCCTTCCCAACCTGAGCTATTCCATGATTTTATTATGATCCTATGATAAACACTTTGGTTTTCTCACATTGATAATTAATTGCATGTGTGTTATGTGACAAATCCAAGATTACTTAATTATCCATGGTAGGATCAGTTTGTAAACCATATTTCCACATTGACAGCCAGGGAGCTCAGCATTCCTCACTTAAGACCAAGTGCATAAGCAAGTCACGACAAAGTGGTGTTTGATGCAAATGGTTAAATCATCCTATAAGCACTAAAGTATGTGTTCCAGCTTGCCATTTTCAGTGATTAGTCACCAATACCACAGTGCTGTTGCTGAATCTAAATTTGAAAGCTAATTTTTGTCATCCGTGTCACAGAACTGGTTAGGAACAGAGACTCTGCCAAATCCCATATTATCTTACTTTACATGAACGTATGATTGAATCTGAGCTTGGAAGTGCTGGTGAGGAATAGAAAGAGCTGGTGTTTCCCCTCGGTTAGGTCACAAATCTGGTGTGGTGTGTGTATAAAGAAGTTTGACAAGAAAAAAGATTAAATGGAGAAATTGCATAGAGATATGTGCTTGCAGCCAGATGAGTAGATGCAGTCAGATGAAAAGACTAAGGTAATATCCTGGGGGTGCCCAGATGAAATCAGGTAGTTCCCTTATGCTGAAGAAGGCAAATAAAGATCTATTAAAAATAACTATTTGTAAAATGAAATGGGAATGGCAGACTTGCCCCCATAATGTGATAGTGGCTTAGTATATTCCTAAAATCGTGCTATCTCAAGGCTTGTTTTGGTGGTAGGTGTCATGTTAGACTGTTATTTCCACACACATTACCTTTCAGTGTTGATTTTGGACAAGATCACATACGGTGTTCATAAGTGAAGCATACAAGCAGACAGATTAAACAGAATATTGAGATTTTCTGTTTTCTTGTGACAGTTAGTATGTTTTGACAGTAATCATTGCAAGTCAAAAGCCAAATCAAAAGTACTGCTCGACAAGCAGTTTTTACCTTAACTAACACTGTCAGAAATAATTTGCTTGAAGTCTTAAGATCTGTTGCATTTAATTTTTAAAAATGATGGCAGATGCCATAGTTTTAAACTTGATGTTATTAAACTTGTTTTAAACTTGAGATGTTATTGAGAGGTTGTAGTAGCTTTTATGCAACACACACACAAAATAGATATATACATGGTGGCAAAACATTTCAATGTTATTGCACAAATGTAAAGCATTATTTGATGGACTTTAGTTCTTACATGAGATAAAGCTAGTGCAGATTTTGAATAGACAGATAACTTTGATTGTAGGAAGAGGGTTTGGGTTTTGGTTTGGTGTTTTTTTTTTTAATTAATGAAAAAAGCTGTGTTTTCTCTTTCCTTTAACTTTTTCTTAGTGCCAAAATAGTCGCTCATCTTCATCCTGCTTCTCCAAACAAAGAGCCTGGCCCATTCCAAAGCAGCAAATACTCCTACATAAAACTTTCTTTCAAAGAGCATGGACAAATCGAGGTAAGTTTTGTACCATGTGAACCCAGTATATCAGAGCTTTGGACATGCCTTTCTCCTCTTGCTGTGATAGTGATAATTTTCCACGATCTTTCTGTGTTGACTTTTGAGGTGGAGCTTTTTCAGTACATCCTTTTTTAAAGCAAACATTGTGAGCATTCAGGGTTCTGTGCTTTGATTAAACAGAGTCCCAAAAATGTCAGGAGGTGCTATGAGACTTTGTCCTCTTTCTGGTACATTTAGAAACATCTTATTCTTCCTGTATTATTTTCTAAATGGAACATGTTATTTTCCAAAATGATGACCTTGCAATCTGTTACTGTTAATAGAGTCAAAGGTGTTTCTTTGTACTTCTCCACTGAATGGAAATCAAGCAGCTTACTCCTAACCAATTCTCTCATTGCTTTAGAGCTTTGTTTCATTGTGTTTTATAAATCTTTTTCTTCTTTCTTTCCTCTTCTTTGTTTTACCAACTGCTAATCTCAAAATGCAATAGATGTTAAAAAGATAAAAAAAAAAAAAGGAATTGTCCTCTGTGAAGAAATGTCACAGTATAAAATCCTTATGTGGAGAGATGGAAAACTTTAGCTCTGAAAGGCAGAAGAAAGCCATGCCATTTCACTGCAGAAAATCAGATTTTCAACTTGAATTAGTTATAGATATCTTCATAAGGCATCTATGTGTCTTCTTTGTTTGTATCTAACGTGCATATGTTTCATCACACTCACTTTCATTTCTTTGTGAGCAAAGTTGCTTAAAGTTAACTAATCAACTAATGCCACTTTCTGGTATTAGCATTAAACAAATAAGTCTACATGGTTGTCTTTATGCTGTTCAATTAACAGATTGTTTGTGATGGTGTTGATCAATTTTCCTTCCTTTTAAAAGCAGGCGTTTGAGCAAACCTTGCCATCATTAACTTCAGCATGTTTTGGAACATTTTGAATATCTCAAAAAATATTTTACAGTAGAAGCAGTCATGGTAATTTGACTACTAGCTCCTTCTCTACCATGTGTATTTTTGAAGGTTGGAGAAGAATGTTGTTCTGTGAATGTGTAGGTGTTCCCATGCTGCTTCTTACAGTGACATTTGGTTCGTTGGCCAAGAAACTAAAATAACCAGATTTACTCTGCATGTTTTGTGAAACATCTATTGTCACTCTTAAATGTTTGCAGTTCTTTCGACGATTCTCAGAAGAAATTACACAGAGGAGATGGGAGAACATGCCTGCTGGACAGACCATTCAGGTTAACAAGGATCCACAGGTAGGAGCAGGACTTCTGGCATTCTTGTGTACGTCTCATGTTGCTTTGTTTAGTTTGAATTCAGAACCTTCATGTAATTTTGTTTCCACAAGTGCTGTTTCCATATACTGTGTCTGCCTCTGGCCTGTCTTCCTTAAGAGTGCTCTGCCTTGAGTGGTTGATGGTGAGCTCAGTTCTGTAATAGCACATTCAGCATGAGAGACTTGATAAAGCTAAAAGGTTTTCGGTGATCTCTTATCTGACCTCTGGCCACAAAAAACAGAAATGTAACACGTATATTTCATATGTTTGAAAACCACATGGATCTGATTTATATTTATCTTCTAATTGGGCAGTTGTTCTGGAGGATATCTTTGTCAGTTTGGTTGTCTTTTTACCTGTCTGCATACTTCTAGGTTAAAAACTCTGATAAATGTGTTCACATTGCAACTGTATCACAGAATGTATGTGAATACATTGTACGTATGAATATGCAGAACACAGATTTCTTGAGGTAATTGTGTTTAGAAGCACTCACGTATTTGTATTGTAAATGTTCACATGGGCTCAGGAGGCTTTAATTGGGATAAACTAAAGCATTCAGTCTAGACCAAGCTATTAAGCATATTCATGTTAATAGCTTCAATATAGTAACCATTATCTGCCTATGTGACAGCAGATTTATACTTGCTTTATACACATTGTTTATTTTGTGACACTGATTTTGAAAGTACTGTAAAGAAATACATGAATTATTGTATGTATGTTATTGGCTATTTGGAGGAACTTTTTCTGTGTTCTGATACAAGCTTTTTCATGCTGAGGTGGATGAGAAAACTTAGCATTTCTTATTTTGACTCTTTGTTTTCTTTTCTTTTCCAGGCAGGAAGAGTAAGAGCTGTAGGAATTGTAGGGATCGAAAGGAAACTAGAAGCAAAAAGAAAAGAGACTGACAAAAACATTTCCGAGGTAAATACTACTGAAGTTTCAAGGTCAGCCATCTGTATGCACTATTTTTGTTCATTCACACTTTCTTTTAGGGGCAGCTGAGATGGTTTATTGCTTTTGTTGAGACATCTGAATTGATTAAGAGTGTGTATTTTACAACTATTTATTCTTTTTAACTGCCTTTTCAATATTTGCAAGGGTACTTAATGTAAACAGTTCCTTTCAAGAAGGCTGTACTTCAGAAGTACTGCTGTGTATTTGTAAGATTCATTACACATCTGAGCTCAATGACTTTTCATCAACAGAAGCAGAATGCAGAGACTTCTACAGAAAGAGGACGTGACAAGTGTTTTTTTCCTCTTTGTACAGCTAGTTTTGGTTTCAATTGAAAATGTAATATGTATATTGTGGTGCATTTGCCTTTTCATCGCATGGATGCTTATTTTTTAAATGTTAGAGTTCAACTTATAATTACAGTGCCATAATTGTCCAGGCTCCAGCAAGTTACAGGTATCTGTGCAGGGTATGTTGGCAGGATGGATGCTGTCCTTTTTCCCAGAAGCAGTGCAGTAATTGACTTTCAAATGTCAGTGCTGATGGACAGCAGAATCAATTTGTTCCTTCACTGAAAATCTTTCAGATGTATTGGGAGTAATATCCTTTGAAGTGATCTGGTTTTGTCACATAATAGAGAGTGATACACAGATTCACAGAATCACAGAACAGCCCAGGTTTGCAGGGACCTCAAGGATCATGAATCTCCAACCCCCCTGCCACATGCAGGGCCACCAACCTCCCCATTTAATACCAGACCAGGCTGCCCAGGGCCCCATCCAAGCTGGCCTTGAACACCTCCAGGGACGGGGCATCCACAACCTCTCTTGGATTGATGTGGGAATACTCATAAACTGCCTACAACAGATTGATTCAAATGGCAAAGTGTTACAAGACTCAGCGTGCCCCAGTAAAAAGCGTGCTGCATATTCTGCTATGTAGAGTTACATAGCAGCTTGTAGGCAGCATGCTGTTTCAGATACTGCTACAATTTTTTCTTCTTTTGTGAGTAATGTAGTGAATGAAATTCTATGTGTAGTTCAAAAGGCATTGTGGTGTGTGTGTGTAGTTCAAAAGGTGTTGTCTGGTTATTTTTTCCGTTTGTAGCTTTTTCAGAGAGCAGAAGAAATCCATCTGTAAGTGTTGCATGAATGTAGGAAAATCATGACTTGTGAAATCCTGCCTTCCTCCAGCTTTAAATGTTATAGATGACTTAATTTAAAAAATGGTGCCCTGGCTTCCAGAAAAAGGCTTCCTGCATCTGCTGTTCACTGCTGATAAGAATCCAGTTCTGTAGCCTTTTGTTTATCTGAGGAAGTTCCTGTTAGGTGTGTGCACATTCCCCTTTGTTTCCAGGCCTGCCCTCAGTGAGTCAGGCAGAGGAGGAGTTACACACAGCATACTGTTTATTAGCTAAAGCAAGGGTTCTTTTGATGAACAGCGTTTTCATGCAGGTTTTAGAGATGAGAAATAAGTTAGGAAAAACCTTATTAGAAAATTTTGTTGATATCATGCGAACACAATAGAAGGACTTAAATTACACCAAAGATTGAGAATTCTATTGTAAACCATTGAATTTGGCAAATAAGGAAGCAAGAATCATAGAATCACCATAGAATCACAGAATGGCCTGGGTTGAAAAGGACCACAATGCTCATCCAGTTTCAACCCCCTGCTATGTGCAGGGTCACCAACCAGCAGACCAGGCTGCCCAGAGCCACATCCAGCCTGGCCTTGAATGCCTCCAGGGATGGGGCATCCATAACCTCCTTGGGCAACCTGTTCCAGTGCGTCACCACCCTCTGAGTGAAAAACTTCCTCCTAATATCGACCCTAAACCTCCCCTGTCTCAGTTTAACACCATTCCCCCTTGTCCTTCCCCAAGAAGAAGTATTCCACTTAATTCTGGATGCCTAGCTGAGGTACCAAGTGTTAAGAGGCTGAACTTCTATGGTTCTATGGAGTCACTTGTACCATTAGGAGGGATTTGGGTGGAAAAAAAAACATCCCTTCTTGGAGACATGTCTCTCATCTGTGTATATGGAGTCTCAGGCCAATAAGCTTCCTAACTCAGGTGCACAAATATTTTAGATGGAAACAATTCAGTCTTCCTGCATAAGTCCTGCTAAAATTCTTTCTAGAGGGGGATTAGTTGGAAGATAGGAAACGGCATAGAACTGATGTCTGGAAACTGTAGGCAAGATGTATCTGTGGTCATTTGCTATACCCTAACTGAATGATCTTTCTTTGTGGCTGGAATTACTGGGTGCTGCTTTCAGGCAGGCAATAACTGAGGAGGCTCTGGAATGTTTCTCAAACCAGTTGGCCAACAAAGGTGGTTTGAAAAGGTTCACTACACAGGCATGTCGTCATGTATTTAGATAGATGCACCACAGGCTGAGTGTGTGTTGCTAAGCCTGGCAAAAATGTGTTACTTTTAAATATATAATATATTTACTTTTTGTTTCTTTGAGATCAAAATATGTGGATCTTTTTTATTTATGCCTGAAAATACAGAATTATTGTACTTGAGACCACAGAAGTTTACTAAGCTCAATAGACTTGATATAAGCATGGTCCTATGTTGTAGGTCCAATTTATTACAAATTTTGTGGCAGCAATTAAGCTGCTCAGACTGGAGAAAAAACTGTACAAATAAGCATTTACCTGCCTTAGCATGTGCTGTGCTTTTTAGGTCCAACAACTAGAGTTTTCAGAAGATCTTAATCTATTTTTTAAATCTTCATTTGTATAAATCTGATGTTTGTCTCATGGATATTTACATTCTTCTTTAACTGTTTTGTGTTAAATTATGGGAGCATCACTGTTCTGTTGTGTGAGATACATGAAAAGATGTTGACACAGAATTTCAGAGATTTTGTCTCTTTGGTTAAGCATATTATATCAAATTGTGTATTATCTTCATTGCTCATTTTAAAGTAACTACAGTCTTGCTTACTAACCTAGAAGCTCCCACTCAATACAGTAAAATTGTGTTGTCAGGAAGAATGTTTCTGTAGCATTACAGCTGGCTTATTGCTGTCCAGAAGCAATAGATCTTCTTGAGTGAGCTTTAACTCACTTGGTTGAAGAAAACCTGCCCTCACCACCAAGAAATGTTTCCCCAGCATTCAGGAGAGCATCACTGACTTGGTCTGTTTAAACTTTTTTGGGTCTCAGTCTCCTTTGTTCCTTGTTTATGGATTGTATGGTTTGTCTTTGTAGACTTGTATGAAACAGTTTCATAAAGCAATCAATTGTCTATAATATGTCACACTATAACTTACTGATGTAAAGGATAGCAGCTTTTGCAACCAGCTTGATAGGTTTGCCGAGGTAGCTCACTGTGTCTATGAAGCTGAATGCTGTAGTTGTACTGATCTGAAATGTTTTTAATATCTTTTCAGGCTTTTGAGGACCTTAGTAAGCTAATGGAGAAGGTAAGGCACGTGTTACGTATGCGAGTAGATTTATGCTTGTTTTCTGTTTTCAGCATGTTTTCCCTGATGACCTGCAAATTGATTTATCTGTGGATTTTTCTTGATAGGCTAAGGAAATGGTGGAGCTATCCAAGTCAATTGCTAATAAGATTAAAGAAAAACAAGGTGACATCACGGAGGATGAGGTAAATGAATTTTGTTTTTAGAATCAACAGGAATGTCCCTGTGTAAAGCCAAAGCTGTCCTTTTAGCAAAACGAGTTCTGCAAAGAATGCTTTGTGAGCTTTTCTGTTTGTTTTACATCTAGTTAAAGAGACTGAAGAGTTTGGTTAACTTTTATTTTGGCTCTTTCTGAAAAGCATGGATTTTACTGCCTTTGTTGGTGGACGATGACAGTTCTCTGTTTTGTATTATTCTTGCTTTCGCTTTGCTAGTAATCGACTTTATTGGTAGTAAACTGTTTGGATCAATTCACCAAAACTGTCTTCTGGTAATAAAGTGAAAGTCCTTTAAAAATGAGAGTCGTTCAGTAGCTGATACACTTTTAATGAATTTATTTGTTTAGACTATTAGGTTCAAATCATATCTGCTGAGTATGGGCATAGCCAATCCAGTTACTAGGGAAACACACGGATCTGGTACTCATTACCACATGCAGCTGGCAAAGCAACTAGCTGGAATGCTGCAGACACCATTAGAGGTAACGTACCAATTTTGCACCAGTGTTTTCTTTGTGGTGCTGAGTTTTCATGAAAACGTGTTCTGGCTGTGTTAATGACTGTGCCTCTTTGCAAAGTTCCTAATGGAGCAGCACAGCCTCTTACTCACTGCTTACGTAGGTCTTTTCAAGAAAGAAAATGTAAATGTGAAGTGTAAGAATATTTTTTTGGAGAAATGCAATCTCAGCTTCCAATTCAGTAACTTTTGGTGGTATTTGGTGGATCACATTAGCAGCCTTTCTGCTATTTGAGGAGCTCTGTATTCATTCCTTGCCACAGAATATTACTTCTTTTTTTTTTTTTTTAGAAAGAAAAACAGTACAAGCTTTGAATATATAACTATTATTTCATTAAACTGTTTAATACTTATTCTCCATCAAGTAATATCTCATATTTTAATTTATCTGAAGCTCTTAGGGAGTTCTAGATTCTTGCCAGAAATCTATATTCACGTTTGAAACTTGTGCAGCTATATGTCTCCTAAGAAGTATTTGGAATGTTTTGTTTAAGAAATGTGCCACCTGTTGTGATCAGACACGCTGCCTGAAAAATGAAAATTGATTGATAAGTTTAATACATAAAAATTCCTTCATCCTTTGGCTTAAAAATAAAATTAGGCCTCAATCTTTGGGTATAGTATCAGTTTTTTACATTTTAAAATGATTGGACAAAGATTGCTAACAAATTATTTCTAGTGCTAGAAATTGGTGGTGTTGACAGGGTAGCTTTTTCATTAAAGGCCACAATTAGCTTCTCTGCTTTAGCTGTTCAAACAGTCAAAAGCAAATTAATATACTGTGTTTACTAGATTAATGCTATTTCTCTTACCAGTCTTGTGCTTACACAGGAGAGAGGAGGAATCATGTCACTTACAGAAGTGTACTGTCTGGTAAACCGTGCACGAGGATTGGAGGTGAGAAGTTGGTTTTCCTAGAATCATATCATAGAATCACAGAATGGCCTGGGTTGAAAAGGACCTCAAAGATCATCCAGTTTCAACCCCCTGCTATGTGCAGGGTCACCAACCAGCAGACCAGGCTGCCCAGAGCCACATCCAGCCTGGCCTTGAATGCCTCCAGGGATGGGGCATCCACAGCCTCCTTGGGCAACCTGTTCCAGTGCTTCATTACCCTCTGGGTGAAAAAATTCCTCCTAATATCCAACCTAAATCTCCCCTGTCTCAGTTTAAAACCATTCCCCCATTTTTTCCTAGTTTTTCTTAGTTTTTCTTAGGTTTTTTTGTTTGTTTGTTTGCATAAAGTGCACATCCTTGCTAAGGTAATCCAAGAAAAACTGTGAAAGTATTCCCTACCAATTGCTCACTGTCTGTAACAATGTGAAGTGATCAACTGCTTATTAAAATCAGAGATTTTTACCTTTTTTCTTCCTCCTCCTTTCATGCAGTGTTTATATATTCTCTATACTTAATAACAATGTATGCTGCTTTTCATAGTACCGTATAGAGGAGAAAATCCACCTTTATGTGGAAAAAGAAAACAAACCTGAGACCAGGGAATACTAAAGAATGAGGATTTTTTTTCCAAAATGCTTCAGTTCTCTCAGTAAACAGGGTAAAAATGTGTATTATAGGAAAAAAAACAAAGCAGTAAGGGGACAGGAAGGAGTGTAGAATAGATGGGGCAACATGAAAGGGAAAAAAAAGAACAAAATTAAGTAACCTGGTGTATATTCTATCTATCATTGTAGCAATTGTTTGTTTTGGTGTTATGCTGATCCTAGAAAGGCATGCTGTCAATAAATGTGTTTTACTACTTTTTAGTTGCTCTCACCAGAAGATTTAGTAAATGCTTGTAAGATGCTGGAGCCACTGAAACTGCCGCTACGGTAAGAGATGTACAGGAGATGTATTTATAAAACATGGCACTCGTAGGTCAGGGCGTGCTGCTTGGCTGACAGTATTTTACATGTGGAACTTTGTTTTTAAACACAGTTGTCCAGGTGCTGCTGTGTGCACCAACATCCACTCTACACTTCAATATGTATTTTAACCATGCTTTACTTTGTCTGCTAGAAAGACATTATTCTTCTCACTTCCAACCTTTTTTTTTTCCCCATATTGGGAAAATTGGCTTATCTAAGCCCAACTGTATGCTCTGTCTTTTTCAATCTCTTTTTATTTCTAAGATGCTTTTAACTTGAAGTTCATTTTACACAGTCTTTCCTGTTTTCATTTTGTAATGTGGTTGTCATTGTGGATGTATCAGAAGGGTGGCCATAGGTGATGCGCCTGGGGCTTTGGGTTACTTTGACCCTCTCTTCTGATTTCAGGCTTCAGATATTTGACAGCGGTGTGATGGTGATTGAGCTCCAGTCTCACAATGAAGAGGAAATGGTTGCTTCTGCTTTAGAGACAGTAAGTGAACTCCACTTCCTTCGGTGTTCTGATTATGCTGGGGAAATTTAAACACATTAGGTATAGAAATGTGAAGTACAGGATTTCCTTTTGAGGCTTTAAAATACAAAATATTCCACTTCTAAAATCTTCTAACAATAATACTCAAATGGCACTTTTCATCTTCAAATTACAATGCAGGCAATAATCTTGGTCGTTGCTTTCTCCATAAGGAATAAAGCATTTTTCCATCTCTTTTCAAAATTCATTAACCTTTAACCTTCCTCCAAATCTTTGCACTGTAGGATGAAGTTCATGGCATATATTTAACAACAATGGTCTTCAGTCTCTGTATACAATGTGCTTGAAGGTGGTGAAAATAGGTCTTAAATGTTGAGGCAGGCAGTTGTTTGATTTGGGTAAAATAGCACTTTGTATTTATAACAGTTGAGTTGGCTGTGAAGAGTGCTCACATGGAAAGTGGTACGTAGAGAATTAAACTCACAGGCTTCTTCTGGGGAAACTGGCTGCTCGTGGCGTGGACAGCTCTGCCCTTCTTTGGGTAAGGAACTGGCTGGAGGGCCGTGCCCAGCAGGTAGTGGTGAATGGAGTTTTAAGTCCAGCTGGCGACCCGTTACAAGTGGTGTCCCCCAGGGGGCAGTGCTGGGGCCCATCTTGTTCAATATCTTTATTGATGACCTGGATGAGGGGATTGAGTGCACCCTCAGCAAGTTTGCAGATGGCACTAAGCTGGGAGGTGGTGTCGATCTGCCTGAAGGTAGGGAGGCCCTTCAGAGGGATTTAGACAGGCTGCACCACTGGGCTGAGGTGAATGGGATGAGGTTCAACAAGGCCAAGTGTCGGGTCCTGCACTTTGGCCACAACAACCCCATGCAGCGCTACAGGCTTGGGGATGAGTGGCTGGATGAGTGTGAAGAAGAGAAGGACCTGGGGGTGTTGGTTGATGCTCGGCTGAACATGAGCTGACAGTGTGCCCAGGTGGCCAAGAGGGCCAACGGCATCCTGGCCTGCATTAGAAATGGTGTGGCCAGCAGGAGCAGGAAGGTGATCATCCCCCTCTACTCAGCACTGGTGAGGCCGCACCTCGAGTGCTGTGTTCAGTTTTGGGTTCCTCACTACAGGAAAGATGCTGAGGTCCTGGAGCGTGTCCAGAGAAGGGCAACGAAACTGGTGAGGGGTCTGGAGCACAAGTCTTATGAGGAGCAGCTGAGGGAGCTGGGATTGTTCAGTCTGGAGAAGAGGAGGCTCAGGGGAGACCTCATTGCACTCTACAACTTCCTGAAGGGAGGTTGTGGTGAGGAGGGGTTTGGCCTCTTCTCCCAGGCAATGAGCAAGACAAGGGGTAATGGCCACAAGTTGTATCAGAGGAGGTTTAGGTTGGACATAAGGAAGAACTTTTTCTCTCAGAGAGTGGTCAGGCACTGGAATGGCTGCCCAGAGAGGTGGTGGAGTTGCCGTCCCTGGCAGTGTTCAAGAGGTGTCTGGACAACGTGCTGCGTGATGTGGTTTAGTGCTTGTGGTGGCAAGGGTGATGAGGAGATGGTTGGACTAGATGATCTTGTAGGTTGTTTCCAAAGTTGTGATTCTATGATTCTAAGCTAGGCTTTGATTTCATAGAAGAATGTAAGGGAGAGGCTTTGAATGAGGAAGGCAAGCCCATAAGGGAAAGGGAAGAGACGAGAACTCTGACCAAAAGCACCCCGTGCTTAATGTATAATACACAATAACATGAAACTTCTGAGAAAAAGTGAAAGGAAGTCAGGGTTTCAAACAGGAGAGTGATGTGGTTTTGAATGAGTGCTGAGGACAGGAAGACGTGGAAGTCAAAAGGGAAGTCACTTGATGAGAGCAGTGATTTGGGAAGGAAAAATAACTACCCATGTGCTATATTCGATTGTATAACTGACTTCCATTACTTAAATTTAGTCATATACTCTCAAGGTAGGCCTAATTTAATTGGAGTTTCTGCTAAAGGGAAACTACTGCTCAGAGGATGCTGAGAATAATGCAGAATGAACCCTTTTCCTCCTGGTTATGTAGGAAGCAGGAAATGGCAACTGCATCTGGATTTACAAGTTTGTTTGAATCTGAGCAAGTGAAAAAATGTAATATTTTTTAATTTGTAGGCTAATACAGCGTAAGTTAATATGAGAAATTCAATGCAGTAATAAGTCTGGACTTGAAATATTGTATTTCAAATGTCCACATGCCAGCCTATGTGAGAATGTTTCACGTTAGCATGTATTAACTAGCATCACTGGGACAATGGGACCAAAGCTTTGAGCCCAAGACTGAATCTTTTGTTGTGTGAATGTGATCCCAGTAGCAGGCCACAATGTAGGGTGGAATAGCAAGGTCTGTGGATTTCATACAGTCAGTGGCAATATCATAAATCTACTGAAATTCTCTGCCTCTCTCTGAGATTACTTGAATTTCTCAATCACAGAATCACAGAATCACAGAATCGTAGAGGTTGGAAGGGACCTCAATGACCTGTCGTGCCCTGCTGTGTTTTTATTTCCTCTCTCAAGCTCTCCTGTTTGCAGAATCACTTAGTTAGGCTGTATGATAGTAACTGTGCCAATGTACCTCTGTCTGTGAGCTACTTGAATATTTCCAATAATTTCTTCCATATATTTAAAAAAAATCTGAAAGAAAGGGTACCATGAACTCGTTTTTAATTTTTTTAAATGCAAACTATTTTCCTGAAAGAGGTTTGCTACCGATTTTTTACTTCACAAAGCTAGGCCTGAGCGAGCTGCTATTTTAATGGCCTAGTTTGTTTATTAGTGTGTTTGTTTTCTGATAGGTATCTGAAAAGGGCTCTCTCACAGCTGATGAGTTTGCGAAGCTGGTGGGAATGTCTGTTCTCTTAGCCAAAGAAAGGTAAGGAATCATGATTGTGTTTAATAGCACCTTTGTTATCAAGTTGTCCTCAAGTAATGCAACAAATCCTCTTTTGCTTTCTCCAGGCTGCTTCTTGCTGAAAAGATGGGCCATCTTTGCAGAGACGATTCGGTGGAAGGCTTGAGATTCTACCCAAATTTATTTTTAACACAAAGCTAATGTAGTTTGTGTGCATTTGCTATGTAACGGTTGAACGTGAGAGCAGAGAGCGGAACCTTTTCAACAACAGACACTGACATTTTTTACTTTGTGTCAACTCTAACAGTGATGAACATTGCAACACTTTACAGTTCTCAGGTATTTCAAGTGCTGAATCATCTTGTGTGGAACCAAAAGGAAATAAGAATCACCAGGTCAGAAACATGTTAATTGTCTTAAGCTGGCTATCTCACATTTCAAGTTCCATTTGATGTGCTTTGTAACTTCTCATTTCAAGAGGAGTGAGATGCAGATTGCACATGAGTGAAAATGGAGAGACTACCCTTACAGCCTGCCATGAGAGTCAGCACCCAGAACACAGGTTATTGCATACTCCAATTTCAGTTAATTTGTGTCTGGAGCAACAAAGCAGACAGATGCATCCGTTGCATAGAGACTCTGGTGTGTAAGGATTGAAACAGTGCAGAATAATTTGCAGAATAACCCTGTCTCCTTGAGGTAATGAAGTTTTTAAAGAATATTCTTGGTTTCTTTGAGACGTAAAGAATCTGCTGCAGGAGAAATTAACATGTGTTATGTGAATCTAGAAAGCAGCTTGTTCATTTTGTCATTTTGTCATGTCTTATGCTATCTCAGATAGAAGCATTGTTAGTATGGACTTCCTCCCTTCTCTTTCTTTGCCATCTCCCTTCCTGTCTCATTGTGTTGCACTTTGGTGCACGTTCTGTGTCCTCTCTTTATACAGCACAGTGTGCAATAGCCTCCTGTCACTCCACCAGACTCATTTCTTTTTGTTTGTTTGTTTTTCATTTTGTACTTCCAATGAAAGATCAGCAGTTAGCTTCATCAGCCCATTGCCTGTTTTGGAGAGACAGTGCATTTCTTCATGTCTCGTACACCAAAATTAATGTGCTTTCAATATCAAAGGGGAGAAGAAGGCTATCAACCTATGTTTGATAGTCACAAGGTGTCTTTTTGTTTGGTATTCCTCTCCCTGTTTTCAGACTGGATGCAATTTGATAGCCTCAGCTTTTGTAACTCCAGTGGAGTTGTTACGGTACTTGGAAATGTGTTGTGGTGGTAATAGCAGTAAGTGGATGTTTATTATCCACATCACTTACATTGTCAGCTTTCTGAATGGGCTGGTTTCAGTAAATAAAAAAAATCATTCAAGTGATGGGCAAAGACAATAAGTTTGCAACTGCGTTATAACTGGGGCAGTGGAATTGGCATTAAGCAAAGGAGAGAGGTTTTTTTAACAGCCTGAAAATATTTTCAGAACTATTTCAGTGTTACCACAGCTTAGACGTGGTTAAGAACCTGCCAATAATGAGCTCAATGTGGACATCCTTACAGTAATAATGGTTTTGATTTGCCAGATGCTCATTTAGATCCAGGGAATTGTGTCCTCTTTGTCACGAGTGAAGTTGTGTGCAGTGCTTTCCTTACAGCAGTTTTCCTCTGTGTTTCATGAAGGTGCTAAAAATAATGGATTTGACACAGCTGAAAGAAAATGGTTCCACCCTGTTCTTATTCTGTTAACCAGCTAATATCATCTCTTCAGGAGCCTTATGGCCTGCTGCTTTTCTTCATTTTCCCCACAACACACAGAAGAGATCTGTGTGAGGTATCTCAGGCAGTGTGCGTCTAAGGGAAGACTGGAAATTGAGAAATACAGAAGCAGAAAGCTGGTTTGTGACAGCTATTTCTCTTGCTTGGTACTCACACCTGCCCCAGAGAAACCAGGAGTTTATGGGCCCAAACCTCTCCCCACAGGGGGGATGTATCCTCTGTCAGAAAGCACAAAATCAGAAAGGAAGTGCCGAGTGTAAACTCCTAGTCTCCATTACTCCAACCCAGAGCATTTAATTATCTCAATCGAGTAATAAATAACAATAGGTTGTATTTAGAATGATGGTATCTTCTTGAGATTTTCTTTCCCAGTATTTTCCTTGAAATATTTTATTTCGGTAGGGAAGAAATCTAGAAGCTAAATTGTATATAGCTGGTTTAGAATTGAAATACACAAAAGAAAATGACCACTGAAATCAGTAACAATTAAAAGATTTTTCTTAAGTAGACTATTCTGTGAGCTTTATTTCTTCCTTAATGTTTTTTGGGAGCACTGAAATGTTTAAGCATCAAATCTTGTGGTTCTGTGGGGTAGGTTTTCATACAATGTATTTTTGCCACCTTGTTTTGTACCCAAAGGGGCACAAAACAGGTTTGATGTAAAAATATAAGGCAGAATTAAATGCAATTATAATATAATTATAATATCCTGATTCTGTTGCTGAATAGCTTGTGACCTGTCACAGGCCAAACCACAGAACTGCAGGTGCTTGCAGAAACATGAACACCAACTTCATGAGGGAGGCAGTCTGAGCCAGAGCCACAGGTACACCATGCTGCCTTTGAAAGGCCTTTGGTGCATGGAATGTGTTTTCTCAGCTGAAAGAACGCAGAGATCCATGTGTATCCATCACTCGTACAGAGCCAGCTGTTGCGTGGTGACGTTGTTGCAGTGTGCTATGATGTGTCAGTACCTTGAACTGTCCTGAGTTCGTGCTCCCCAATCCTGTTTCTATTGGTACTAATAGCAAAATGCCTCCTGACACCATTGACACAGAGTATAGAAGAGAGAAAAGTGTAGGAGCTGCCTTTCTCACGGATTGTACCAATTTAATATAGAAGGTATGTGTATGAACCTCATTTCCTTTCATGTTTTGATCATTGCTGCAATGTTTGTATCATGATACGTGAACATTATCTCATTTTGCCAGGGATGTCCAATTATGCAGTCCTTTGAGCAGAGGCTTGTAACAGAGCTCAGTTCAAAAAGTGCTTGTTCCTTTATGGAGCAGTCTTAAATGTGATTAGGTTTGTCATGTGAGAACACAGGCCTTTCCATGCCTCTGACAGGAAAAGAAGGCTGCATGGGAATCTGTACATCCTTTCTCTTTTCCCTTTGTTTTCAGGAACAATTACTTTATATTCAGCCAGTGGAGGCACGGATGTAATCTGAACCATGCTGCTGAAGTGCAAACCCTTCTTTCTAAAATGTATAAGCACACATATGTATGTAAGTGCACTTAGAAGTGTAGGAAGCGTATCTTTAATAATCGCTCCTGGTTGTATGTTGATTAGCTAAACTCACTGACGCTTAGTTTCACTAAGTCACTTAGAAACCAAAGTTTCACAGTCTGAAGGAACTGGGCTTGTTTAGCTTGGAGAAGAGAAGGCTGTGGGGAGACTTCATTGTGGCCTTCCAATACTTGAAGGGAGCTTATGAACAGGAGGAAGAATGGCTGTTTATGAGGGTGGATAGCGATTGGACAAAGGGGGAATGGTTTTAAACTGAGACAGAGAGGTTTAGGTTAGATATTAGGTGGAAGTTTTTCACACAGAGGGTGGTGACACACTGGAACAGGTTGCCCAAGGAGGTTGTGGATGCCCCATCCCTGGAGGCATTCAAGGCCAGGCTGGATGTGGCTCTGGGCAGCCTGGTCTGCTGGTTGGTGACCCTGCACATAGCAGGGGGTTGAAACTGGATGAGCATTGTGGTCCTTTTCAACCCAGGCCATTCTGTGATTCTATGACCCAACTCAAAGCCTGGAATACTTTCATTTTGAACTGGAGAGTTCTCTCAAAATACACTCTGAAAAGGCAGAAATCGGCTGATTAAAAATTATTTGTGGATTTGATATGAGGTCATTGTTATCTCAGCCTTTTTTCTGAGCTATAATTACAAATGTGACTATTGTGTTGTACTTCCTATGCTGGCAATGCCCATTTTATCCTGATTCTCAGTGCTTCAGAACCCAAATAAAATATAAGAAACTCACATTTCAGGACTTCCTCTGCCAGGAAGGTTTGAACTCTCATTCTCTTCTCCCAAGGAAGCTGCAGGTATGCATGCTCAGGGGATATAACATCCATGCCTGTCAGCAATGTTCACCTTTATTTATAAGGAAATACTTAAGTACTTTTTGGAGTTCATGCCCCTGTGTCATACCTCCCAGGTAGCTGTCCTGGCCAGCAGGCTTGAGAGTCATTTCTCTGCATGGTTTAGAATTAAAGTCTTAAGTATTAAAAAACAAACATCTTCAGGAGCGAGTAAAGAACCTTCTGTTTCAGAGTACCCCATTGCCTGCTGGTTAGCACACACTCAGGAGAGGTAGACCTGAGAGAAGCCAACTTGTTTCTGTGCTCCTGTATCCCTTGATTCATGTGTGCAGAATGATCCCAGACACTTCAAGGCAGGATTTGCTATTTAAGCAAAAAGTTTGCAGAAGGATACCTGCTGTGTGAAAGTTCTCTTATTCCAGTGACTGCTTTTGCAATAAACAGAACGTTTGCAAATAAATGCAGCACCAGTGCACAGGATAAACTTGTTGGTACTGTGGTTATTTAATGACTCGCTACGTAGGTAGAATTCTTTTCAAATGTTGTTTAAATGTAACTGTATTTGTCTATGAGAAACAGCTGTTCTTTCAGCCAGACTCCGCTGTTGTGTGTGTGGCATAATTCCCCCTGGTCTCACTTAAAATCCAATGGAGAGTTTGAGGTGTGTCCTCAGATTGCAAAGATGTTCTGGCTTGACCCACCCCTTCCATGAGAACAGCAGCACTCCTACTGACTTCAAACCCAGCCTTTGCTGTAATTCTCAGATGCTGGCTCATTAGCAGCTCTGAAAAGTGGTGCATGAGAAATGGCTGCACTCTGACAGGAGGAAGGAAGAGCTCACATCATGATGTGGAATCAGACTGCAACGTGTTTTGGTTTCTTCGGTAGAAATACTGCTGCAAAATGACTACTTTTGATCTTTCTGCATTTCCATTGTTTTTGCTACAGCAAGAGAGTCCAAGATAAGGAGGATTTTTTTCTCCATTGAGACTCTATTTATAGGCCACAAGGCCAGCAGAGAATGTGGCCATCCAGCCTGACCTCTTGGGTGACAGATGCTGTAGGATTTCCCTTAGTTAATTGGTGTTTGAACTAGAGCTCCTCTTTTAGGAACAACAACAGATCTTGATTTCTGGGAAATTCCACCACAACTCTTGGAACATTTTCCCAGTGACTGTTACCTGTTGTAAAAAATGTTTTCAGTATACACAGTCAGACTTTGTTTAGCTTTGTCTTCCAGCCACCGTACCTTATATGTAATAAATCTTCTATTATAGGTGTGTTCCCTTCATGCCAGGAGTCCTGGAATGAAACGGTCTTAAATCATTTGGAGCTCTTCTACCTGCTGCATTTTCCTTTTTTTTCTGCTTTCCCCGAATTTTTCCGTGATTATCTGATAACCACCTTCAGTTGTGAACATCAGAACTCAATGAAGAGAAAGCTATTTGCAAAAGTACCAATTGCAGATGCAATCCGTGTCTTTCTCCATAGTTGCCCATTTTTCATACTCCCAGCCCCCTGCACGTCTGTGCTATCCCATGTGCTTGAGCCCATGTTCCTGCTCAGTTCTCTCCCCACCCATACAAATGCAAACATTATTCAGCCTGCAGGCTTCTGCTGGGCTCTCATTCCCATGGGGATCTTAAGGAGAAGGAAGAGTGGGGTTTGAGATGGGATACGGAATTTTAAGGGAGCTACACCGAAACATGCACTGCTTGCTAAAGCTCAGCATACTCAGGGATCCTGAAGGCTCAGTGGCAGGTCACTCACTACCTAACTTAGAGAAGGCTCCAGGGAGACCTCATTGTGGCCTTCCAATACTGGATGAGAGCTTATGAACAGGAGGAAGAATGACTGTTTACAAAGGTGGACAGGACAGGACATGGCAGAATGGTCTTAAACTGAGACAGGGGAGGTTTAGGTTAGGTATTAGGAGGAAATTCTTCACACAGAGGGTGGTGATGCACTGGAACAGGCTGCCCAAGGAGGCTGTGGATGCCCCATCCCTGGAGGCATTCAAGGCCAGGCTGGATGTGGCTCTGGGCAGCCTGGTCTGCTGGTTGGTGACCCTGCACATAGCAGGAGGTTGAAACTGGATGAGCATTGTGGTGTTTTCAACCCAGGCCATTCTATGACTCTATGATACCTGTCATCAGTATTACTCTCCCAATGCACGTTATCTGAAAACTTGAGTAAAGATGATGTCTTTTTCCTGAGACTCTTGTAGGTTTCTGGAAAAAGTTTGAAATTGCCAAGCCAAGTCCATGCTTAGATTTTTAGGTAAATACATCTTGTATGAAGATGATCCATTAAAATGACATTTTGAGACAAGTTAGTCAATATTTAATCCTTTTAATGCATGCTGAGCTAATTCTGCAGAAATTTCCTCTGTAGAAATGTCAAGCCAAACCTTCAATGAAAATGCAAGCATAATTATATCCCAATACTCCAATACTGCTACCTTTGTTCACCAAACACGTAATTTTATATAAGATGCCACCAATCTTTGTCAATTGGCATTGGCAGTGGTACTCCCCTTTTTTTACTTACCAGTTTTCTCATCGCTATGCCTGGACTCCACATAAGGCTGGCAGGTTTGGATCAACCTGCTGGGCTGCTGTAATGCCTAAAACACAAATCAATACAACCCCACATGTGAGAATTCTTCCAGTGATCTGAAACTCCCCAACCAATTGATTGGAAAATCCTGGTTACCATTCGCTGGCTGCAAGTTTCTCCAGACCCGATTTTAAATTGATGTAACTTGAGCTGCTCTTCTGTTATGTTCTTGAGCCTGCATTGGAACAGAAAGTATTTGGCTGCAGTGCTGCAATATGGCTCTATCATCTGTTCTCCCCTCACAGCAGAACAGTAGTATTTACTAAACATCTGTATTCCTTCTGCATTCCAATCCACAAGTCAAATGTTCACATAGTGGGATGGTTACCATTCTTTCCTTTGACTTATATATTAACACGAGGAAAATCTCTCTCAACATTGCTGACCGGGGTTCTCCTGTCCTTTTAAGTTCTTTATCAGTTTATCAGAGTTATCATTTCCAAAGGGATACACTTCAGTTTCTCACTGCTTCCTGCCTTCTGATGCTTCCCCCTAACCCATCAAATATTTACATTACAGCTTCAGACCTCCTTTGCTCACGTCAGATTACTTGCTTGTACCTAAGCCAGCACTATTTGGGGTTTTACAGTTAGCTCTTCTCTGTCGGCGCGGATCTGGGCAGATCTGTCTTGCTTGTGTGGTTCACTTCCTCAGTTAGGATATTATTAGAGCTTGAGGTCATTTTAACATCCACAACAGGAACCTTTCAGTCCATTTGCTCAGACAGAAGTCACACACACCATGTCGCATCACTGCCCTGCACATAGTGAGAGGTAAAGTGGTAGCCAGCCATGCTGCTCACCGCTCAGCCGGTCTGCAGTCCATATGTGCTAACACACGATGTTGCTTTTATGCCAAGAAAAGAAATACGTTTTCTTCTCAGCTGAACTGAGGGAAAGCCACAAGCAGCTCAGCAGCCTGTGTCTGCGGAAACCACCAGCGCAGCCAAGCTGGTGCTGCCCATCATCTGACACCTATAATTCAGTTCAGGCAGAACCAGGTTGATCTGTTCCAGCCGACATGCCTGATCCGGCCTAACCCCTGTGCCACTCCACGCCTGCGGCCAGTGCCTCCTGCATGGGCAGCAACACAGCCCACGGCTGGAATCTGCCCTGGCACCCAGCAGGACAGCTGCCCGCAGCCTCCACCACTGCCTGCAGTTACACATGCATGCAAACATTTGTTTTAAAGCTGGAAAACAGGTAATTCTGTTTATACAGACCAGGATCCTGTGCCAGGATCCATTCCCCTGCCTGAGCTTCCTGTGAGGACCGTCCCAAACACTGGCACCAGGCAGACCCCACCAGCTCACAGCTCAGCTGCCATCACTTTGCCTTCCCCAGTTGCTTATTATGCCGGCTGCCAGCACTACAGATAAGCAATTAAAGGTCATTTTCTGTTTGTACTCTTCAGTGTCTACGATAATTTTGTTCCCAACATCGCAGTTCTGGGCTGAATGAGTGCTCATTTGTTCCCTCTTCCTCCTGTCCCTTCTGTTATTAGTTTCTTGCTCTCCAAGGAAACCAAGTTGAGTGGCAAGGAAAGACGCATTTCTACCTGCTGTTAACCAGACGTGTTGTAATGAAAAATGTGATCTTGATGAAATTTGGACAGCACATAAACAAAGACAGATCTCAGTCCCTAGCATCACAGCAGGTGTGCTAAGTGCAAACATAATCCTGTATGCTTCAAAAGGTTTAATAATGCAGCCGGTGTATTTATCCTGTGCTCATCCTTCTGCTCTCTGGCTTCGTTACAACTTCCATCATGTAATCAAACTGACAATCTGTGTTTTTTAATCATTATCTTTTGGACTGCACTCCCTTTTGGAAATGCTGATGCAAAGGGGAGATGGGTCTGAAGCAGCCATGAAGAGTCTTAGAGTCCAAAGGGGACTCTAAGAAATAAGGGGACACTCTTTAACAGATCTGTTGTGATGGGACAAGGGGAAATGGTGTCACACTAAAAGAAGGGAAATATACATCAGATGTAAGGAAGAAGTTTTTTACAACAAGGCTGGTGAAGCAGTGGCACAGGTTGCCCATAAAGTGGTGGATGCCCCATCCCTGCAGACACCCAAGGTCAGGGGATGGTCTGGATGGGGCTCTGAGCACCTGATGGAGCTGTAGGTGTCCCTGCTCCCTGCAGGGCAGTTGGACCAGATGGCCTTCAGGGGTCCCTTCCAACCCAAACGATTCTGTGATTCTATGAACACAGCCACCTGAGCTGCAGCCTTCATTTTGTTTCTGGCTTTACAATCTGAATATAACCTCAGTTTACTCTGGCATAAAGATGAAGACAAAGCTTTTTTCATCAGGAGTGAGAAACAAAAAGACCAAAGATCACAAATAACTTGTAAAATACTTGAAAGCTGTTGGATCAAAGGCAGTATAGTAAGTGCAAAACACTCAGGTATGAGGAAAGCATATCACCACGTTTCAGGCTCTTTCCTGTTTAGTGAATTTATTTACTCCTCTGCATTACAACAGAGGAAATACATTTTTTCTCAGTGATTAAATTTTTTAAAATTGTGTTTCTAAAGGAAAAAAGCATGGCAAAACACTCACCTATGTAAGTTTGTCAGATGTTAAACATAGGCAATAAGTGAGACTTGAGTTTCAGTCCTGGGCACTTGGTAGAACTTTCAGTGCATTGCAAACACTCTTCCCCATCACCAACAATCTCTTTGTAGTATTATTTTATTAACAAACATGATTTATTAACAATTTCCTTCACCAAATCCACAACTGTGACACATCCACTCGTTAGCTGGCACCCGAAATGGTCAGCACACAATGAGCTTCTGGCACATCCACATATCTGTGCACAAGTTCCTCCATAGTGGTGCTGCTTGGAGCTGAACTCCTGTGGCCAGGCTACTTGCATACACTGGGAGCTGCTCAGCATTCAAAGCAAGGGCTGAGTGATGTCATAGAATCACAGAACCATTAAGGTTGGAAAGATCACCGAGTTCATCCAGTCCAACTGCCAACCCATCTCCACCATGCCCACTAACCATGTGCCTCAGTGCCAAACCTACACAGTTCTTGAACACTTCCAGGAACTGTGATTCCACCACCTCCCTGGGCAGCCTGTGCCAATGCCTCACTGCTCTTTGTGAGAATGTTTTTTTTCCCAATATCCAACCTAAACTTCTTCAGATGCAACTTAAGGCCATTGCCTCTTGCCCCATGTCATCACAGGAACCCATCAGGGTGAGGCCCTGGCACAGCTGCCCAGAGAAGCTGTAGGTTCCCCATCCCTGAAGGCAGTCGAAGCCAGGTTGGATGGGGCCTTGGGCAGCCTGAACTACTGGCTAGCACTGCCCATGGCAGGGGAAGCCATGGATTTTAAGGTCCCTCCAAACTCAAGCCATTCTGTGATCCTATCATTCTATGATTCCATGACACAGCACAGATTGCACAGCCACATCTTCCGTGGTGTCCTAATGGTGACAAGCTGTGATCATTCTTAGACACACGCACATGCATACTCCTTCTCTGTATGTTGTGTTACAAGCTCCTCAGCAGGCATTTACCTTACTTCCCTGAACCTTCCCAGCAGCACTCCAGATGGCACTCTGCCTTCGGAGCTTTCACACCATGCACCACAGCCGGTGTATGGGAGAGTAACCCGGCACGTGTGGATTCAAACAGGGCCACAGTGGGAATGGCAGTGGCATGGGGCTGCAGCCTGCTGCTTGGCCTCGGCATGCCAGTGGGGCAGAGGTCTGTGCTGCATGGAAGGCTTATTTTCATGGTCACACAGATGGTAACTAGGAACAGTGCTTTGAATTTTGGACTTAAAAAAAACCAAAAAACTGACAATTGCTTCCTCTTGGTCTTCTGTAGGCCATGCCTCTGGAAAGCAGGGAGATTCTCTGCGTGGCAGCAGTTAACACAAAGCCCTCTTCAGATCCTTCTGTTGTTTTCACAGAATCACAGAATGGCCAGGGTTGGAAGGGACCTCAAGGATCGTGAAGCTCCAACCCCCTGCCACATGCAGGGCCACCAACCTCCCCATTTAATACCAGACCAGGCTGCTCAGAGCCCCATCCAACCTGGCCTTGAACACCTTCAGGGACAGGGCATCATTTTGTGGGAGACAGGGTGCATATTTAAAGCACAGACTGCACGTCTGGGAAATACAGGTAACAGTGGTTTGAGATAAATCAGTCGCTCTTGTGTAAAAATACATGGATTTCTCTTTTAAGAAGCCCCTCTAGAAGACATTTCCATTCCTTATCAGCATGTCCTGCCGCAGCAGTCCCTGAATTTACTCATGACAGGAACACCCATGCACACACCAAGTTGGGCAGCAGACGGGCACTGGAGAGCGGAGGGTTGAAGCCTCCGAAGCCTCCACCGCCGCGGGCCCACTGGAGCTGTCACGGGGCCTCAGGTGCCTCCGTCCCAGCGGCCGCGCCGTGTCACCGAGGCGCTCGGCCCAGTCCGGCCGTGGGCGCGGGGCGGGGGCGCCGCCACACCCTGGCGGCGGGCGGGCGAGGGCGGCGCGCCCCCGGCGGGAGCGGGGCGGGCGGTGCGGCGCTTCGCCTCGCCTCGCGTCTCTTCGCTTCGCCTCGCCGCCAGGGGCGCGGGTTCCCCTCGCGCGGCGCCCGCTGACAGCCGCCCCGCCATTTACCCCGGCCGCTGCCTGAGGTGAGCGAGCGCCGCGGCCCCGCGGCAGGCGGCTCTCCGGAACTCGGGGGTCTCGCGGTCGCGGTAGGGAGTGAACGCGGGGCCGGGGGGAGGCGGCGCGGGGTTTGCTGTGCCGGGGGCGCGGGACCGCGCTGCGTGTGAGGAGGCGCGGAGTAACTTCGGGCTCCGGGCTGCAGCCCGCTGCCCCGAAGCGCGGACGGGAGAGACCGCGCTGCGTCCTGCCGTGCGCGGCGTTGCTGCTGCTGGCCGTCGTGCGCCGGGCACAGTGCGCGGTGCAGGCGCCGGGGAGGCTTTCTCCTGCTCGTATCGGCGGTTGGTGGCATTTCGGAGCTGATTCCTAATTGTTTCAGCTGTGTGATGCGTGTCACGATCCTTACGATAAACTTCCGTAAGTGGGGGATCCCAGAAACGATGGGCGATACAGAGAATGCCAGCAAAATCTGGAGGAGAGCGGAGGAGCGGATGGCTGCGTCCACCTTACGCCACGAGGGTCGATCCGATGCATTTAATTCTGCACGGAGGTGATTCATTATTGCTTGGATGTTTTGCTGACCCTCCTTATGCTTAATAAACTTATTGTCACTGTACGTTTTCCACAGCAAACCTCATCCATCTATTCACTCTGCTGTAGGATGGGGAGTGCTGGCAGCTCTCATACTGCTGAGCCAATACCAATAAGAGCTGACAAATCCCAGCATTTCTGAGCATCAGCCCCAAATACTGATAGCTGTATGCTTTACCAGCTAATTATTATTATTTTTTAACCTCGCAAAAGCGCTGTCATTTTCAGCCCGGTGAATTTAGATGCCTAATTTCAATACGGCCATTATCTGATAACGACGTCGAATTGTCTGATGTGTAAATAAGAAAGAGCGATGCCTTTGAGGCTGGCAGCCCCGGCCCCCTGCTGCGGCACACAGCCGTATGTGCGTTTCCCCGAGCCCAGCTCCAGTCTCAGAGCGCAGCTGCCGGCCAGCAGGCGTGTGTATGGCCAGCAGCAGTGGGATGTCAGCGAGGTGATGTGCACCTGAGGTGCTCCCGCATTTGTGACGGGGAGGAGGATTTGGTGAGAAGTTTTGAAATTCCCAGCAGGTGGTGACACTTCAATGGCTGCCTAATGCCACGGCGCAATAGCGAAAATAATTAATCTCTTTCCCTACAGACAGATGAAGTATCTCACGTTTGCAGAAACGTGGCAGATGGACGCTTGTTTTTTGTGCTGCTAGCGAGCTTCCTCAAGTGAAAAGCAGGAAGGGCAATCTGACTTAGGCTGGTGCAACTCTGAGCACCTGATCGAGCTGTAGGTGTCCCTGTTTGTTGCAAGGGAGTTGGAGCAGATGGCCTTTAAGGGTCTCTTCCAACTCAGATGGTTCTGTAATTCTGATTCTATGACTTCCAGGATCTATTTCGCTGGGCTGCTTCACTGTCAGCCACTCTCATGCATAATACAACTGTGCAAATAGGACTGCAATACTTTTACTAACAGACAGCAGTTAAGGAGACTTGTTTTTCATCTGGGACTTTGTTTTCCCTCTTACATTCTGGCAAGGTTGACCTCAGTACAACCTTTCAGTACCTAAAGGGAGCCTACGAACAGGAGGGGAATCAACTCTTTGAAAGGGTTGATAACTGCAGGACGAGGGGAAATGGTTTTAAGTTGAAGGAGAGAAGATTTAGGTTGGATGTCAGGGGGAAATTGTTTACTATGAGAGTGGTGAGGTGCTGGAACAGGCTGCCCAGGGAGGTTGTGGATGCCCCATCCCTGGAGGTGTTCAAGGCCAGGTTGGATGGGGCCCTGGGCAGCCTGGTCTGGTATTAAATGTGGGAGGTTGGTGGCCCTGCATGTGGCAGGAGGGTTGGAGATTCATGATCCTTGAGGTCCTTTCCAACCCTGGCCATTCTGTGATTCTGTGATATTGTAATGTTTTGCTCATTTTGTTTCAGACAGTAACTTTATTTACCTGACAGCTCCTGGCTGGGTTCCTCAAGGTGACTGGGAGAAGGCATCTGAGCTATGATGGGATGAGGTGGGCGAGAACAGGCCTACTGCAGGAGGGTGGAGTGAGGGCAGGGGCTGCTCTGCCAGGGATCTGCAGAGTACACATAGGGAGAATACAGGCTTTGTCTGATGCACATGTCATCTCAAAGCCTGAGGCTTGTTTGTGGGGTGGGTGATTGATTCCTCATTAACTACAGCCCCCTTCTTAACTACAGCACTGATTTGTCTTTTGTCTGCCCTATGAAGAGGATGTAGTTGCTGGGGGATATGTTGGTGAAGCTGCACACTTGTTAGCTGTGCACACTAGCAGTGATAGCACCATCCAGCCTGCTCAACAACCAGTCTGCTCTCTGGCCTTTTGATGTACCAACTCGTGGAAAATGCACAGGAAGTCATAAATCCAGTAGGTTTTGTTGTTGTTGTTGTAAAAGCTATCTGCCATCCAAAGCGAAAATAAAATAGTGTGACTTTGGTTCTTGCACGGTTCCTGATACTGCAGTGCCCACGTGCAGTGGATTTGTTCTCCTAAAACCTGTCAGGCAGCAGGGTGCAGCTTCCAGCAAGAGCCTGTGCCAGAGGAAAGCTAAGTGATGAGACTAAGACCACATGAATAGAATAGAATAGAATAGAATAGAATAGAATAGAATAGAATAGAATAGAATAGAATAGAATAGAATAGAATAACATAGAATAGAATAACATAGAATAACATAGAATAACATAGAATAGGCTAGGCTAGGGTAGAACAGAGTAGAGTAGAGTAGAGTAGGATCAGGGAATCATTTGAATTGGAGGGGACCCTTAAAGGTCGTCTAGTACAGCTTCCCAGCAAGGAACAGGGACATCTAAAAGGTATTTGTGGCAGAGGAAGGACTCAGTGTTTTCCTGGCATTTGTGCTACACGCAGACCTCTTGCTCTTCATCTCCAAGGCTTTTATGGCTTATGCTCTCCTTATCTGCCATTTCCAATTCCTTTTGGAGAGGAAGTCTTCTATTTCCAGTTGGCCCCCTTCACCGTCTCTTGGAGCAGAAAGCATCTTTTTGTGCTGCTGTCCCTCTGCTGCGTCTCACACAATGGAGCCTCAGTCCCTGCTGGTCCACCAGAGTAATAAATTAAAAAAGCCAATTATTCAAAGTCTGATAGTCTTCTCTGTTCCATCATTTTTCATCTCATCAAGCTAATGAACTCGAGGTAAAAAGATCTGCATAGAGAAGAAACTATTTAAGATACGCTGTCTGTCTTGAAAAGCAAGATTTTATGTGAGTACTAGAAAGGGAGCAATAGTGGAGCAGGGGGCAGGAGGCAAGGATGGGGAATTTTTAAGCGAAGGAGAAAAGAGTGCAAGGGAGAAGATGGCTGAGGGAAGGCTGAAAGGGAGAAACGTGAATCAAGTGCAGAGGTCAGTGTGCACAAAACCGAGATGGGGAGGGAGAGAAAGTCTGAGAGGAGCAAACATAGGGGAAAAAAGAGTGAAGGGAGAGGGGGAATGCAGTGCTAGGGATGGGTGGGCAGCCAGCTTTGTGCAGATCAGGGCTCCAGGGCCTTGCAGGGCTGCAGGGCTACACAGGGCTCAGCCCCAGCATAGGCTTTCCCAGGCACCTGGGTGAAGTCCCTGGAAGTCAGTCTTGGTGCTGGTTCAAACACTCGTCTAAGCTTGGGTGTTGCCTGTGCACCCTGCCAGAGCCTTTTCCTAAGCAAACTCAGATAACACAGATGAAAGAGTAAAAGGGAAGAGGGCTTATGGTCTGGTGAACGGAACGCCCAGAGGTGCTGGGCTGCGTCCACAGACATCAGAAAAAGCTTCCACCCTGCACAGTTTCTGGTATAAATACAGCACAGGGGAATGGGAGGAGAAGAGCGGATTAAAGCTGCGGTTTGCTAACATGGTGCATCTGACCGAGGCAGGAAGAGGAGCAGAAGTCAGGTCTCCTGTGTCTCCCTCCAGTGCCCCATCTCGTGAACCACGCTGCTCTTCCATCTGTCAGCCTGACATGTGTGAATTAAAATGTATGGCCGCTGTCTCAGGAGAATTCTCCCGCTCAGCCTTCTTTCTTTCTTCCCTAGGATGTGTTCTTTCTTCTGTCGCTTTGTTTCTTCCTGCAGCGTGTCACTTGTGAGGCTGCAATTAGGATTATGTGGATTTTACCTGCCGGTATGCGATGGTCTAGAAACGGTATTTGTAAAACACATTGGAAAAATACATAGCTGGGAAAGCTGGAGATGGAAAGGACCCGTTGAAGCTTTCAGCACGGCTGTGATTGTTGCCCACAAAGCATCTTTCTGCCCTCTTTAGTGCAGTGAAATTTCAAGCAGAGCTGCTTAATTTCTTCTGTTTTCCTTAAGTGATTGTGCCGTGGCTCTGCCAGCAGCCTGCCCCTGTGTGGAGGCAGGAGGTTTGTCTTCTGGTAATTTACAGTGTATCAGATGTGGGTGTTTGGGGTATCGCTGCTGCTATCTAATTCTGGAGCCTTGTCAGGCCTGTGGGCAGGCGATGATATTCCTCGTCAGATGGGTACAGCTATTGCTACAATGGGCCTGTGCTGAGCAAGCTACAGAAATTATTCTCTCCAGCCACTGGAATTATGTGCATGAGAGAAATCAGAGAGCAAATTGGCATAGAGAAGACAGGAGAAGAAGCTAAAACAATTTTACAAGCTTTCAAAGAACACATCGGCTGTGTCGTAGGTCAGCAGCGCTAACAGTGTTACTGTTGAAATACCTCATTATTTTTGTGATTCCTGAAGATGCACCTCATCTTTGCCACAGCCCTGTGTTTCATGTTTACGTTCCACCATGCCTGCTGCCGTGCCAGTTTTCTCTCATAAAATTAGGTTGTAAACTCCACTGAACAAGAACTTTCCTGCTTGTTTGAGTGATGGTGAGTGCAGTGAGTCTGACTTTCTGACACTCCTTTGCAATGCAAAAGAGAGCAATTCTCATGTTTTGAGAGTGGCTGCTTTGAGCTAGATTTTCTCTTTGTAGATACTCTGTGACTTCTGTTTCTGTAGCATGCTGTTGGTTTTGCTGCAGTCCTTCTCTTCCAACCTGTTTTATGTGATTGTTATGAGACTCTGATGACTGCTTTAGAGCACATTGAAGTAAGATCCTGAAACTTTCCAAAAGGATCTCTATTTTTGTTTGCATAGACGATGCTACAGGAATTGTGAACTTAAAAAATTGTGGAGAAGATAGCTAAAAATATACAGACTGGCACGTGGGATCACACAGCTGAGCGATCTGAAAGACAGAGAAAGCAGTTATGGGTCTTTTATAGAGCCAGGCAGATAACTTAATGTGTTATATAGAGCCAGTGAGATAACAATAGATTACTGAAAACAGTTTGAATTATGTAGCAGCAATAAACTCTAGTGTCTACACGTGCTGAGGTGAGTTACATTTTGTACAGAATACTTGTTACTTTGCTGTCATGAATCGCAGAATGGCCTGGGTTGAAAAGGACCACAATGCTCATCCAGTTTCAACCCCCTGCTATGTGCAGGGTCACCAACCAGCAGACCAGGCTGCCCAGAGCCACATCCAGCCTGGCCTTGAATGCCTCCAGGGATGGGGCATCCACAGCCTCCTTGGGCAACCTGTTCCAGTGCATCACCACCTCTGTGTGAAAAACTTCCTCCTAATATCCAACCTAAACCTCCCCTGTCTCAGTTTAAGACCATTCCCCTTGTCCTATCACTATCAACCCATGTAAACAGTTGTTCCCCCTTTTGTTTATACTCTCCCTTCAAGTATTGGAAGGAGTCTTGATCTTAATATAAGACATGCACAAAAGCAGTTTCTGCAGTACAGAGGTAAATTCTTGTGGCCTATCTTTGTTGTTGTGACTCAAGGGCTGACGTATCCTGAGGGAAAATTTATTCTGTGATGAAATATAGTTGCACTTATCCATTGATCCAATATTAATAGTGGTTGGATAAATGGGAGAAAAATGTTAATCAATGCTTTTTATTTTCTTTCTTTCTTTCTTTCCAGATGTAGTCTTCCTCCTTGTATTTTATGAAACAAAGTCAATGCAGCTGTAATTTTTTATCTTTCAGGTGTTCTTGAAAAAAGTGCCTGCACTTTAGAACTTTGGAGCTGAAGAAGGACATGAGGAGTAAAAGGACCTGGGATCTCACTGGTCAGAATGAAACAGATGTTGAAAGATTTTTCAAATCTATTGTTAGTAGTGCTCTGTGACTACGGTGAGTATTGGAGCTTACAAGGGAGAACTGTGAGTTGCATATTCATAAAGTGGTTTTGGATAGTGCTGTTTTCATTTTGTCTGCTGATATAAAATCACAAAAAATCACTGCTCACACAAGCCAGCAGTGATATGCCCAGGATGTAGTCAAGGCCTTATGTAATATGTAGGTGGAAGAGACAGCTTTCATGAGTTGCTCCTCTGTGTCAAAGTGGCAGGAACATTTCCTGCTATGAATTTGCTCTGTGAAGGAAGCAGGATAAGTGAGCAGATTTCTGTGGGCCTCATCAAGGGACTAGAAGCAGTAAGCAAGTAAGTAAGCAAGTACTGCAAGTAAGCAGTAAGCAAGTGTTAGAAGCAGTAGCAGGAGCTCTGCTCTCTTCTGAGATTTGTATTTGGTAACATTTAATGCATGGCAGATGATAGATCAGAGATCAGTTAAGTGTCTGTACCAAGGTGGGAGGAACCACAGCGTACAACTGCCCATTTCTATGAAAGTAGCTTACAGTGGTTGGATGAAATGTGACCATCTGTAGTGCAGGTCACTTCCTATGGTTGAGTGAGACCCCATGTGATGGACTTCACCCACCAGTTCAGAGAAAACTTTTGAGGACAGGAAGGGTATTGCCTCCTCTGACTGTGTAGGAATCCAAAGGATGGGATTCATATTCGTTCCATTTTGGTCATGTAAAATTAGTCTGAGTGTTGTTTGAGTAGTTCACACACAGATCAGCACGTTTGGAGGACAGTTACAACCTAACCACAGCCTGAGATTCTAAGGATGAGAAAGCACCTCCTTCTCACCTTCAGCTGCCAATGGAAGCTGGACATCTAGTTTGGGTTAGCTATAAAGTGGTTGCAAGCTGAGGGGCATGCTATGCATGGCATCTATCTTTTCTAAGAATGCACTGCATAGAAGGTAGATTTGTAAAGTGAGTCAACATGCAGTTTAGAAATTTTGAAAGTAAGATCCTTAGTTTATAAATAATACATATATTTTCAAAAATTACATTCATAACTTAAAAGTTGTTAACCTCCCAGTTGAAGTACGTTGTCAAACCATGATAAAGAATGAAGTCATGCATTGCTGAAATATCTATAGCATGGGAAACTGGAAAAAGGACTGTTTTAGTTCCCAGTTATGACATGAGCTGTGATAGTAGGTAGGTCATGCATCAAAAGGCTGAAGATGTCTTACAAAGGAGAGAAATGGACCAAGAAAGTGTGCAGTTTGCTCTTCCTGTGTATGTGAGAAAACAGACACCTTGGTGTCTGTTCCACCTCCACTCTAGAACAAGGGATCATGAGAAGACATAAAGAACTTAGGACTGCCCTCTTTTAGATGAACTCAAGTCTAACAGAAGACACTTGCTTTTAGTACTATGTGTTATTTTAACAAGACAGAGTTGACTAGCAAAGCTAAGAATGGTGCACTGAATGGGAAATACAGTGAAGATAAAGGCTGTTGACGTAGTCTACCTAGACTTCAGAAGAGCCTTCAGCACTGTCTCCAGTGGTATTCTAGAGAAGCTGGCAGGCTGTGGCTTGGACAGGTGCACCCTTTGCTGGGTTAAGAACTGGCTGGATGGCTGGGCACAGAAGTGGTGGTGAATGGAGTTAAATCCGGGTGGCAGCCAATCATGAATGGTGTTTCCCAGGGGTCAGTATTGCAGCCCATCCTGATTAATATCTTTATTGATGACCTGGATGAGGGGATTCAGTGCACCCTCAGTAAGGCTGCAGATTACACCAAGGTCGGAGGAAGTGTCAATATGCCTGAGGGTAGCAAGGTGCTACAGGGGAATCTGGACAAGCTGGATCGCTGGGCTGAGGCCAATGGGATGAAATTTAGCAAGACCATGCGCTGGGTCCTGCACTTGGGCCACAACAACCCCAGGTAAAGCTACAAGGTTGGGGCAGAGTGGCTGAAAGATTGTCTGGAAGAAATGGACCTGGAAATGATGATCGACACTCAGCTAAACATGAACCAGTGAGTGTGCCCAGGTGGCCAAGAAGGCCAATGGCATCCTGGCTTGTATCAGAAACAGTGCAGCCAGCAGGAGCTGGAGGTGATCATACCTCTGAATTCTGCACTGGTGTGGCCACACCTCAAGTACTTTGTTCAGTTTTAGGTCCTTCTCTTCAGGAAAGACAGTCAGGCCTTGGAGCGTGACCAGAGAAGAGCAGCAAGGCTATGGAGGTGTCTGGAGCACAAGTGTTGTGAGAAGTGGCTAAGGGAACAGGGGTTGTTCAGCCTGAAGAAGAGGCTCAGGGGAGACCTTATAGTTCTCTACAACTACCTGAAGGGAGGTTGCAGCAAGGTGGAGGTTGGCTTCTTCTCCCAGCGATAGAACTAGAGGGAATGGCCACAAGTTGCACCAGGGGAGATTCAGATTGGATGTTAAGAAAAATTTCTTCTCTGAAAGAGTGATCAGGCACTGGACTGGGCTGCCCAAAGCAGGTGATTGAGTTAACATCCCTGGAGGTGTTGAAGAAATGTCTAGATGTTGCACTAAGGGACACGGCTTAATGGGGAAATTTTGGTGATAGGTGAACAGTTGGACTGGATGGTCTTGGAGGCCTTTCCAACCTTGGTGATTCTATAGTTCCATAACATTAAATTCACTTAACCCAAGAAGGGAGGTGAATGATTGTTATATCCACTTCTTGGTGTGCCAGTCCTGTAGGCATTCACAACTAGTTGATTCAGAGGTAAAAGCTATTATTCCAGAACTTTATAGAGGGTGTGTAGTTAAAAGGTGAGTGAGTAGCTAAAAGGTGCAGTTGAACAGCTCTGTTGCAAACTTTAGCTGTATTATATTTTCCCTTGTTTCTAAAGAAGAGTAGTCCATACTTCAGAAAATAACTTCTAGTTTTGTGTATACAAATCACTTCTTAGATAACTGTTTCCTTCATATGCTTATCTGTATTACACCAAGACTGTTTCAAATGTGTTTTAAACGATTTAATATAAATGACCGCAATGCTATAAAATAAAAACAACAACCAAACCAAACCAAAACAGGCATACAACAAAACTGTATTCTCATTTCTTACTGGCTTTTCTGGTGCTTCTGGTGCTTTTTCTTCATAGCCCTGTGCTACTGGTTGCTGACAAGCCAACATCACAACCCAAGTTGGCTTAAATATAATTAAAAATAAATAAATACCAGAACAGCATGCCACTCACTCTTCAACAAAACAGGGTTTTCCTTTTGATCTTTCTAAGAGGGAGCTCCTGCAAAGACCACTGTGGCATTTGGTTGGTGCCACAGCCAGGCTCCATTCAATGGGAGAAAACTGTAGTGACAACTAAAAATATACAAATTGAAAACTGCCCCTGGGGCCGAGGTTTGGCTTATGGCAGAGATGTTCACATGCAGTAGGCTGGAGGGCAGTTGAAGGAGCATACAGTGGAAGCTCACTTTTGCTGACTGTGAGTGGCCTTTTGCAGAAAACTGTTACATGGGGCACCTAGAAGTGCAAATTTTGCTATTAAATGAAGATGGGAGAATGATTCTGTGACCTGCAGTGCACCAGGCAGAACTCTGCAGTGCTGTAAAGGCGTCCTCCAGTAATACTTGCTTTCCTCACTTTCCAACAATCCATATGAGGGTTGATGAGAGCTACATGGCAGACCCCTGGTCTTTCTCTCAGTGCTTTTCATTACTATCACACAAATGTTTTTCTTGAAAATTTGAAGCTTGATGTTGAAATTTTTCATGTTGAGGTTTTGTTATGGTCTGATTCGTTTTTCTCTTAAAACACTTCAGCCAAGTTGAATCTGATCAAGTCCTTTATAGAGAAATATGTAGGTTTGCTCATGTTCAAATCAAGAAAAACCCAGCAATTTGTAAGCATTTCACTGGGAAACTGTAACACAGCTGTCAAAACTTCATGATGCTCTGGGACATACTTTTTGTTCCCCATATGGAGGTTTGCTTGGACTTGGTCCATATCTAAGTCCTTGCAGATGAGTTTGCAATGAAGTTCTCCAAAGGGTCAAACATGTTCCATGTCCTTTCAGTTCCTCTTGCCAGCCCCACACGATACTGTGCATGCTTCAGCCCAGGCCAGCAGATTTCCCCATGCTTATAGTAACAGGTCCTCGAGTTGCATATACTGGGCTCTCCACTCACACATTCTTGTGTTAAAAGATGGTTGTTTAGTTAATGTTTGACAGTTTTCACCTTTATGTCTTTGCCTTGGTTCCTAACACTCTAAACAAGAATAGTGACATTTACTCATCTTTCTGGAACATTGCAGGGATAAACTCATTAATATTTCTAATACACTAATATACTATGATAAGAGCACAATAGCAGGATCCATGGGGAAAATGAATAATTCTGTGTTATCAAGGTGAATTTTGAACGATGCACAGTCAATAATACATGGGACCACCCAAGGAAGAACGAGAATAAAAGACCCTCTGGTAACAAGCATTATCCATCTGCCAAATGAGGCAGAATCTTGTGCAAAAAAGTAGTATTGAGTCACTCAGATGAAAGACTGACTTACAATACATGTATGTAAGAGTATATACGTGATTTATGTATGTAGGCTGTGCATACAGTCTTCATTCAGACATTATGGATGTGGTTAGAGCTGGTCATTTTAACCACATTATAGCTGGTGGGTCTTAGTAGTGTACGCTGTGCCTCACCCTGACGTAAATGGCCTTAGCTGGTCAGATGAATTTCTTCCTGAAACTCATTTTCTGTAGACAGGAAAGTGAATCCAAGGTGACAAACTCAAACTGAAGCTTACAGTAGTAGCTGTCTAGTATTCTGTAAGATGAGTCCTGCTGCTCCTAAATGCCGAGTGCTTGCTTTGGCACTTGCAGTGTTTTTCCAGCAAAGCTTTCTTTGAGGTAATCTTAAGACATATGTAACAGATTTAACAAGTTGAAGTACTGTTAGTTGATACTACTTATGAAAGGATTGCTTTAACTGAGGTTTTATGCTCCCAGAGCACCTTCCATCCAAGACTCAGAAGCCCTTTACCAGACACTTTATTATATAGAGATGTCTCACAGCACATTCTGTATCTGGGATAGGTGTATGTAGTTCCCATGTTTCAGGTAACCTGTCAATGTCTGAAATCCTTAAGTTTCAGGCAACACAGAAAAACTAGCTGAGCTGAGAGCAGGAATGTGATCTTCCCAATCCAATGCTTTAGATATCATCTATCCCCACTAGTTACAGCATGTCTCGGGATAATTTGGCAACTTGCACAAACATGGCCATGCAAGAAGTGCATCTAAAAAGACTGTGCCATTTATTATGAAATGATGTCATTTAGACATGTTGCACCACATCTGAGACAAGAAAAGTGCTGCAGTCACCATCACTGTTATTTTCAGCCCTTTCACTCATGTGTCTGTGATGCAAATGAGCAAAATGAAAGATTCATAAGACAGAGCAAGAGAAGAGGCTTCAAAAAGCATCATGCAGATTTACTATCTTATTTAATTTGAGGGATATTTTTCATGCTTCTGTATTAAGAAACTACTATGTTTTTTTACTGCATTACCACTAAAGAAGGTAGAACAGCTGACCATGGTGAAATGGACTATAAGAGTCTACAAGTGAAGGGAAGTTGAGGATTTTCATGGTCTATCCTTAGAACTGAAGTTTTTTGTACATCTTTTGTTTTTATTTGAGAAACCTTCTTTTAACCTTCCTTCCTAAACATGTTGCTACAGTGGACTTTGAGCTTTTGCAGATCATGTCCCTGCACAAAGGAAAGGTGAGCTATAACTGCTCTAGCTAGGACCTTTTTTTTAGTGAACTGATTCATTCACATTTAAGAGTTTAACAGCCATTTCTTAAATATCCACTTCATAAATACATATTTTCTTCTTTATGTTTCATAAGCAGTTGGCTGCTGCTTTGATTCTTAATGCTGTTGTTAACCTGTTTTCATTTCAGTTCTTGGTGAAGTGGAGGACCTCCTGTTGAAGCACCCAGGTCATGTAGCCTTCAGCAACGACACAGTTTCTGTGGAATACCACTACTACAGTGGTAATGAGACAGCAGAGAACCTGTCCATCCTACTGCTGGATGCCAACACCAACAAGATCATTGCAAGAAAACAGCTTCCAGCAAATCAGTCCCGGGGGATGGTAGAGTTTGAATGTTCCTATTTCACAAGTGCTGGAGACTTTTTGTTCAGAATGATCTCTCCCAGTGATAATAGCAGTGCTGCTGCAAGCAGAGGAAGAACATCCACCCTCCATGTGGAATGGCCTGTATTTCACATTGATTTGAACAAGACTTCAGAGGTGCTTGGGAGCTCCCTTCAGGTTGGAGTTTTTACAAATGAGCAGCTGTGTGCCATGAACAAGACATTGGTTTCACTAGATGTGATATTCACCAGCACACTTTATGAACTAGGAAGAGTAAGCTCTGATGAGATGCTGGGCATTAGAACTAGCAAAGGAATCCCACTCTCTAGATCCCAGTGGGTAGAGTTTGACTGCCCACATGTTGGTCAAGAAATGTACATCACTGTGTTACTGAAATCATTAGAAACACGTTCTGTGATTGCCTCTATGGGACCCATAGATCTCCACAAATTTGGATACAGACTGGTTGTGGCACCAGAAGCAGTGTGCAGAACCTTGGTTCAGGTCTTCATAGTCTCACCACCATGCACTTCTGTCAGTGGAAAAGTTGTTGTCTATAAAGAGGCTCTCAGGCATCCTAGTTTGAGAACAGCTTGGCTGTATGAGAACACCCTTCACCCAGGAGACAACAGGACAGAATTTAACTGCACTTTGTTCGATGTGGGAAAGAACAAATACTGCTTTGACCTCTATAATTTCTCAAACCGAAGCCTTTTCCCAACAAGAGTTAAGCAGTGTATGATGATCGAAAGGAATCTGGGTTTGTACCAATGTTTGTCTTCTTTTATCAAATATCAGCATTCTTTCCAGCCAACGTGGATAATGATAAATGGGTTTGACTGTATTGTCTCTATTGCATAACTATTTTTTGGGTCTCCTGCATGAGAAAAAGAGTTGGAGAGGTAAATGGAAACAAATTGGATTAGACCTGTGTAAGGGCATACATTTAGTAACAAAAGCCACAGTGGTAGCTTGAAACTACTTAAACCAAAGCAGTTTGGGATATTTAAAATGATGTATCTATCTAGTTTCAGTAAAACTGAAACTTGGCCTTCACAGTGATTTAAGAAGGCACAACAGTAGATCAGACCCATTGGAAACATTAAATCTAATCTCTGTACATACAGAGATACTACATTTATGTGTCTGGAAGTCAAGTGTCCAACATTGAGAACCCATCTACCTATTTAGTCAAGAGAGACAGACATCTCACAAGGGTGATTCGTCCCATATAAAAATAGGTATAGCAGATAAATGGGCTGAGTCCATGTCTGGCTATCTTTTTCTCTACCATTTGCTGTGGGAGATTAAAAACCTACCTACTAGATACATAAATTTTGGTCACATGAATCAAGGTCCGGCTATAGCAACAGACACTTGTGGGTTTTTCTATCACCCTTCCAACCATGTCTCAGCTGCTGCTTAAAAGCGATCATGGCACATTTTATGATCAGTAAGGCCACCTGACAATCATGAGTCACATCTGCACATCTAAGTTCTCTTCTTCCAAGCAAACACTAGATGCATACAACTAGCTGGGGACGGTCTGTAGTCTGTGTAGTCTTTTGGCCATGACTGGGCATTCTTCAGGATAGTGCTGGTTGGCAGAAGCCAAAACCATGGAGTGTAAGTGGTCACAGTTAAGGAGTGATCGTAAATGGGGATGAACTTGGGCCGTTCCTCAGTCCTGTCTAAGGAATATCCATGCATCTGTTTATATCTCTACAACGCACATAGATGGACCCTCATGGTCATTCAGGGGTAGGAGTCCAAGGTTTGGCATTGTCCACAAACCCCAGTAACATAGCAGAGTAAGACAAATGCATTTTTTTCCCTAATTTGTAGACGGCAGCCATAGCGAGGGATGGGCTGCATGTACATGAGGGGATAGGAGTTGGGTTAGGCTGTGTTTCCCACATCCTGGAACAGAAGAGTAAATGTTCCGAAGGCTTGGTGCAGGCTTGCGTCCATAGGTAATGAATTAATCTTTCCCATGAGCACACTTCAAAGAGCTTGGCTTGAAAGGCTGGAGATATATTCTATACCTCCCCACCCTTGGTCTTCCTGAGAAGGAAGTGCAGGTCTGAAGCCAAAAAAGGGTCACTGCACTTCCTGGGCAGGTCTCTGAGGAGATCATTGGGGCCAGGAGCATGGAACATGTTCTATAGCACGTGGTCCAGGCACAACCTACTTTAACAAGGCTTCTAGCGTTGTGTGGTTTTACTTCAGGCTATCTCACAAATTTTAAAACTGTTAGCCCTTTAATTAACAATCTGTACTAAGAATGACCTCTATTTTCACCACATGCCAAACGTGGTACGTAGTTCTCTTTTGCTTAACTTTCCAACTGTATTCTCTGTTGGCACTCTCTCTCTTTGGCACAAGAAAGTCCGCCTAAAAATGAAAGCGTTTTTCCTTAATCAAGGTAATTCTCAAGGAAAAAGGAAGAGAGAATTCTAATTCTTCTTCTGTGCTTGGGTGGTATTTTTATGTCACGCTGATACTATCTAGCTAATTACCCAGAGAGATGAATATGCAGGATATGACATAGCTGTGTTTCTGTGTCCAATATTTGACCGTTTTAATTGGTGAAATCCACCCTAGGCAACAACTCCCTGCAATTTGCTGTTTCCTGGGCTGCGCGGTAGCACCATCCTTGTGACTGCAGTCGAAAGAATCAGGCTACCTGCGTGCGGAACAGCTTGAAGTCAATAGCTGGCAAGTTAGAGGTGTCACATCCACAAAGCCGATGAAAGCGTAACCACATCGCGTAGCCGTAAATAAAACGTCAAACTGAAATTAATTAGGCGGCAGCACATCTGTCTTTGTGTCTGTGCAACTTCAAAGCCTCCAGGCAGCGTTGAGAGGAGCGGGCTGCGCTTGGAGGAGCGCGTCAGCCTGAAGCCGGGCACGCAGAGCGAGCCTGCGGAGCCAGAGATGGCTGCCGGCCTCTGACCGCCTCACAAGGCCCTGTCCTGAGCCTCTGGCCCTAAGGGAGGTGCAGTGAGCCTCCGCTCCCAGTGATGGCAGCCAGCTGCTTCACAAGGCCTTCTCCAGAGCCCCTCACCGTGCCTCACTGCACTGTAGGTAGACCTGCACCCCTGATGGCTCTCCATGTAAAAAGTGCTTCTCTGCTCAGATCGCTGATATTCTTCTGCCTTGTGCTTCTGAGCTTGCTCAGGTTAAGGGCAGTTAAATCGTTGATTGTGGTCTCCTGTGCGGCGTGGGCCATTGCAGTCATCCAGTTAAGCTGGTAAGGAGCCCACAGCCGGTCTTTGCATGCAACTGCTGCTCATCCTCCGCAGCCATCCAGTGTTTTGCTGAAGGCACCACCAAACAGAGACCCTTCTGGTAATTTCTCTCAACACTGTGCTCTGATGTAAAAGAAGAAAGGATGTGGCATGCAGTTTGTAACGAAGCTCATCTAGCTTCATCCTCTAGTGACTGGCTCTTCTGCTAGTCTCTCTGCTAGACTAGACAGCTGTTTCCTATCCATTGTGTTCCCCTTCAGAAGCATTTGCACGTCCAAATTGTGTCAGTCCTTCCAGATAATCTCAGTGTTCTTTTTAATAAGCTGAAAAGATTGAGTCTTTAATTGGAACACATTTTCTTCAGGATTTAATTAATTTTCTGGCTCTATCTGCCTCTATTTCCTTTTTTTTTTCTTTTTTTTTTAACAGTACTTTTAATTTCACTACACAGACACCGACTTTGGTGCCTTCTAACATCCTCCTCACCGATGCTGTTTGAGCAGCAACACTCTCCCTACCCTGACTTATTGCTCCTCAGTTTTTAATTCCACAGATGGCATTGGCTTTGACCCTACAAACGCCTCCCGAGCTGCTCTTGCATGTGACCTCTTAGTTACAATCTACCATTCTACAATCTCTGTGCTTTCTGCCTACGTTTTGCATTTTGCTGATTTTACAACTTAGCTGGCAACCTCCATTGCCCCATGCACTATGTACTTATGTCATCACAGTAGTGACATATTTTCTCATTAACGATTTTATATTTACTTTCCTGTCACTGAGGCAAGCGTTGTACAGAACAAAGCATTATACTAATTCCTTTGAAATCTCTCCAAATGCATTCCCACTCGGTGATGATTTTCTGTTGACAACTGCATATCAAATCTGTCACTCAGCCAGTTCTTACTCCATTTAGAATACAGTCTATTATTATGAAACAAAGGTATCGTCTTGTAAAAGATGAAGTATCTGAAATCATTAAAGCTATCTTCATCCAAACCGCAGAAGATGAGATATAGTTTATTTTGCAACTACCCATTTTCCATAGGTCAGGCATCAGTTGTGTTCCTGACCCTTCTTCCATCCATCTCATTACTCCTCATCCTTGGCAGGGCTCGGGCAGCCCATGGAGCAGGAGTCTGTCTGCTTTGTGCCTGCAGTAGGGACAAGGTTCCTGATGACCCGTAGAGAGCAACAGCTCTCCCAGCAGGAGCCGTCAGCTTCAGAGCAAGTGTCACAAAAAAGCCTCTGCTTTCCAAGACTCTGAATCTTACCTATTAGATGTGGGGAGAATGTCTATCAGATGTGAGCCAGTGCTTGTGTAACTTTCTGTAGACTCCAGCTGGAGAACCTGTGAAAAAATAGGAGAGATGTGAGTCACTTAATTCATCTCAGTGGGGTGCTAACTGTTTCCCACAGATGACTTAGAGAGAGCCATGCAGAGTTCCCTGCATCTGACGGAATCGTCTGAATGTCTGAGAAAGAAAAGTGCTAGATGATTTTACCCAGCAGCAGAAGTGCTGTAGGCTCATTCATTTCAGTGTGTTATCCTGTGCTTTACATGCTTAGACTCTGAGCCCCCAGCAGTGAGACTTCTGCTCTCCTTAGGAAGACATCCTAGATCCTAGCCATTGTCAAGCTGGAGTCGTTTGGGATGCCTGATAAAATTAATCAGTAGTGCTGCAGCATAGAAAGGGACACACTTTTTGTGTATTTCCAGTGTTAATTAATTTTTTTTACAGCTCTTAGCTACACTTCTGAGGCCAGTTTCAACTCTGATCTAAGTCCTAGTGGAGCTTATTGCCTTTATTGGGATGAGTTTTGTTACCTTCTCTGGCATCTGACTTCTTCCAACTATCCAAAGAAGCTGCTGTACACAAGAAGTACAGATGTTGCTCTCAAAGGGAAAGCAGAAGGTGGGAAAAGACCTTGTGAAGGGAGCAGTAGTTGGTAAACAGGGAGTAAGTGGAGTATCCAGGAGTCAGGCAAGGATACAAGACTCCCATCAACTTCTTGCTCCCTGAGTAAAGTAGTATGAATCAGACCTGCCAGTTATCTGTAGGAAGATCTGGGAACCAATTAGCTCTGTTGCCTGAATTGCTCTTTGGTTTGCATTTATTTAGAAACTGACTAATTTGGGGAAGCACAGTTTGTGCCCCAGTCGACTTCTCTTACGCCATTGAGTTCTACATCTCCATATCCCCAGCATTTTAAGAATACGTCAGGTGTTGTGGAGTCACAGGGATAGCTCTGAGCTTCTGAGAAAAGATTTTAGGCAATGCTCCTGCAGTTCTTAAAGGTGCTGGTTTGTGGGGAAAAGTCTGTAATTAGCCCAGGCACAGTCTAGGTTTTCTTCTTTTACAGGGATCATCGTCCTTTCATTGTCCAAATTAGAAGCTTGTTGGAGCATGCCACCATGTCAGCTCACCTGGGTTTTATTCCCATAGAAAAGCACAGGATGGGTGAGAGGAATGTTTTCCCAGGTCTCATCCAAACATCACTGCACCTGGTCTCACGACCTGGAAACTGATCTCAGCTTTCACAAGTAGCCTGCACTCCCCCACGCTAGCAGAGGCATTTGCGTGAACCTGTAAATAGTGATTTTATCCCATATTACTGGTCTTGCTGGAGAGCTTAGGACAGTCATACACGGGAGGCTGGGAAGGTGATGCAGAGCATTCCTTGCTGGCTCTGCTGTTGGATAGCATCACAGACACACAGTCTCACAGAATGAGGATGAAATACAGAAGTTGGAGGGGAAATACTTCAGCAGAGCAACAATTAACACAGTTAATTGAGTTTATCTTTCATGTCGACAGATCTGCCAACTGTCAGCTATTTCAAACTAACTCATCAATGAGATGTCTTCATGTTGATAATTGATTCCTCAAATGCGTATAGAAAGAATTCACACTTATTAGCGCTAGTTTGCACTGCATACCTTCTGGTTTTTCCCCTGGCGCTTTGGATCTGTTTGTCTTAAATGGAGGTTAATTATTTTGTTTCCTTGGGGGAGAATAAACTCTGCTTCATTTTCTTTTGCATTCTGGTAATTGCAGGAGGTTGCAGAGCAAGTTGCAGGGTTTAACTCTCTGTCTCTCACAGGGGCTGGAGCGCTTCCTGCTCTCCTGCTCTGCTGCAGGCACACATTCGTAGCCCTAGAGCTATGGATGCCAAGTGTTCCAGCTAGGAACTCCATGCCCTCAGCTGAAGCTGAACTCTGTGAAAAGAGCCTGAAAGCAATGGGCACGTCCTGGGTTTGACATTAGAATTAGAAAATTACCCATCCTAAATGTTATGTACATTGAAGCTCGCCGGCTCAAATGTAGAGGCCCCTCCAGTTGAGCGAGGCCTCAAATGTTGAGCACCCTCCAGTATAACAAGTGGCAGCACTGGAAGCAGCCAGAACCTTTCTGGATCTGGCCCTCTATCTGACTGTTATTAGCAGAAGCTAAAACGAGCAGGGAGTATGGAAATAGGGAAACAAGCGAGCTCATGCACTGGAAATGATGGGACTGATTTATCAAGCTGCTTACATAAATTGATCTGCAAGGAACTTTGTGCTTCTCCTGCTCGTCCCTCTTCTTCTGCCAGTGGTGGGACACTGCTGGGGTCCTTCGTGACACTGACATCAAGAAAAACGTCCTGAGACCCCAAGGTACTATGACACCATGAAGTGCATTGGAGGAGGGACTGTTTGACTATTGATGATGGCCATGCTTTCCTGCTTCCTTCACTGATACCAGCTCATAGCTGGTGGGGCCAGGGTGTGTTTGTTCAAGCTTTGGACCGTGAATTTCTCATTGCTGCTGTAGGGTTGGAGGCAAATGCAGAGATCCTTTGACTTCACATGGACCTGGAGCACAGTGCCACCAGGCCCCTTAGTGTTCCCCCCCGTGCTCCACAAGGCCATGCAGATGTACTGCAGCATGCATGGATATAGCATGAAATCACAAAGCCATTTCCAGTCACAAAGCATGACAGCTGTGCAGCACTGGATGTTGTTCACTGATGAGGAGCGCTGAGGCATTCCAGCAGCAGAGCAACTGTGTAAGAAAATTAAATATCATGACCTGGGTTGGCACTAGCAACCATAAATTATTTAAAAGAGCAAGCTTTAACAAATCCAATTTGCTTTTTGTAATTTATCTGATTTTCTGTTTTATCTCTGAGCAGGGAGATGGAGTAATTGCTCTGTTGTTTTTCTTCCTAATGCATTTTAAAGACAGGTATTGAGTCAACTGACCAATCAGACAGTCCCCAGAGTACTTATCCTTAAGGACTGCACTTGGACTCATCTGTTATTTTGGAACTGGAAGTCAGAAATGGTCCCTTTCTGTCTCGGGGTCCTCACTGCTATAAAGTTTGGGTGTTGAGCACTGGATGAGGATGTTACCTTAGCAAGAAAGGGATTGCATTTAAGTATTGAGTTAGCATTAGAACCTGAGCCTGCCTCCACTTAAACAAAATAAATAAACCTGCAAAATCTCATCTTGCGTTAATGGCTGAAGCACGAGAAATAAAACAACAGGGATCTGTAAAGCTGTCAGATGAGTGATTCAATAACATGTTTGTGTGCGAAGAGGATCATAAAGAGGAAAAACAATATTGCCTTTTCATTAGGCCTCATAGGCTTCTTGTCCTTTCACAATTACATAAATCAGGAGTAACTACACTTAAGTCAATGAAGTTATCCTGCTGTAAAAGCAGTATTTGCCAGGTAGGAATTGGACTCATGAATATATAAATTACTAAGCCATTAAAAAGATTTGTGGATTAATTTCTATTTGCTGTTGTTCCAGACAGCTCTTGCCAGCCTCAGTTAGCTGAGTGCTGCATAGCATGGGGCAAAGAAAGGAAAGCAAAAATGGGAGCTTTGCCCCAAGCTGGTGGGAACGGGAGCAAGTCCCTGGATGCTGCCTGCTCTTTTGGTGTTGCAGTTTGCACTGTTTGGTTATTTATTGCTCTTCTTAAATAACAGAGGATAGTTAAATGCCTTTCTCCATACGGACAAGGAGGTAGATGTGTTTCTCATTGCTGTGAGCTTGTGTGTTTGCAGAAACATGGAGCCCGTGGCAGCCCTGGAGCCCCTGCAGCGTCACCTGCGGAGACGGCATCCGGGAGCGCTTCCGAGAGTGCCTCACCTCCTCACCTGTGAAACCAGGCTGTGCTGGCTCCCCAAAGGAGACCTCCTTGTGCTCGCTAGAGGAGTGTCTGAGTACGTAGCTCTGCTCTCCTCTTCCCGTGGCCTCATGTTGCAAAAGCCAGCAACGTATAGTTAGGACGGCTTTGTAAAATGAAAGTGTCCAAACTCTCCTTCAGTCCTACTGATTTATGGAGGGATGTCACATTTCTGTGGTTGACAGGAGCATACCTGTGTTTGTGGGACAGCTGGAGATAGGGCTCCAAGACTTCTGCGTGCTGGGGATGCTGTGGAAGTGGTTTAAAATGTGAGTTTTAGGGACATGTTTAGTGGGCATGGTGGTGATGGGTTGATGGTTGGACTGGATGACCTCAGTGGTCTTTTCCAGCCATAAAGACACTGTGATTCTATGAAAATCTCCACATGGCTGAGGGTTTAGGGAAGGACTGCAGGAAAGATCTCAGGGCCAGGGGAACAGAGAAGCAAGAGTGGGGTTGGTCTCTTCTCACTGGTGACAGATGACAGGACGAGGGGAGATGGCCTCAAGTTGTGCAAGGGGAGCAGCAGCCAGGGGAGATTGGTTTCTAGGTTGGATATCAGGAAACATTTCTTTAGAGAAAGGGTTAAGCACTGGAATAGGCTCCCCAGGGAAGTGGTTGAGTCACCATCCCTGGATGGTTTAAAAAACATTTGGATGTGGTGCTCAGGGACATGATTTAGTGGAGGGTTGGTAGTTAGGGTAGTATGGTTGTGGTTGGACTTGATGATCATAAAGGTCTTTTCCAACCTGAGCAATTCTATGATTCTGTATCTGGTACAATATCTCAAAGACTGTAGGTAATGGAAATCTATTAAAAAGGTAATTTTCTGGCTTGCAACTGGAGGAATTATTTATTTTTTAAGTCCTTTGGAAAGGTGTGGAAAAATCTACTGCCACAACTCTACTGTAAAAGAGCTGGAGATGTATGTAATGCGTAAAATGTGCAGTATGCTGGGATTCATGAACCTGCAGTAGTGGGTGTTGGGAAGTTCTCCAGTGCCACCTGCATGGGACCTCGTGGTTTTAACAGAGTATGGAACTCTGCCATATTTCTGTTTCTTGTGCTGCTTCATAATCAACTTTCAAATTGTCTCTGCTTTGATGGGTGAGATTGGAGGTCTGTCTGCTCAGAACCTGGCTGATGTAGGAGATACAATGTCCTCGTGTCCCATAGGTGCCACTGCCTGGCAGGGATGGGTAAAGAGGGGCTCACAGGGCCATGCAAGCTCCTGGGCTCTTAGGCTATAATTTAACAGATTACAGCTATAAACTATCTATCTCTGTGCTATTATAAAGCGAGCAATGCCTTACTGCTTGCCTTGGCTGCTTCCGTGCCACTTAATCCCTTCTGCTGGCAGAAATGTAGTGTGGAGAACTGGAGTGGATCCAGCTAAAAAGTGGGTAGTCTGGGGTTTTTGTAAGTTGCATAGCACATGGACATTGCAGTGCTTGTGCCACTGAAGATGGAAGAGCAGCAGAGGGAGAAAACATGTAGCCACAGCAGGAAAATGCAGGACTGCTCTTTCGATGAGAGCATTGGCTTGAACCAGCTTCAGAAGGTTTGTTGAACATTACTATATTGTTTCTAGAAGGTAGGAAAGAAATGCATTGTGGAGCATTGTAAGAAATGGTGTTGAGCAAAAGGTCAGGTGAAAGGAAAAGGAAAATATTAAAATATAAATATCATTACAAATGGTATTCCATATAGCCAGGTTTTGCATTTTGTCAGTCTTCATTTTAGGAGTTTGTTGTTAAGGTTTCTAATGTTTTTAATCACCAGATAAGGCTGTCTCTGTGGACTTTCTTATATTGTAAAGCTGCAAGTGTAAGAAGAGGGGAACAACTCAGAGGGCCACAGTTTGAAGCTAATGGCCTGCTCTAGGGGCGGTCACCTTCTCTGTGTCCATCTCCTTCAGACTGCTGAGGGCAGTAGTGATACCAGGGGCTAGCTTGTCTTCTAAAGCTGTCTGATCTCAGCCTGGGATCGTCTCTCCCTCTGCTGCCCACACTTGCCCAGAGCAATTCCAGCCTGACCGTGTCTGCAGTCAGCAGTCCAGCAGATGGAGCAAATGGCTGAATAAGTGGAGAGAGAAGCAAACCCTGGTAACTTAACCCTGTTTCAAATGTCACTGTTTGCTACCTGTTAGTTGCATAATCCAAATGTTATAGCACAATGCACATTGCAGATAGAAAACGGAGTATTTAGAAGCTGAGCAAAATGAAACTGAGAAAAGGATGAGCAATAGATGAATTACTCTGCAACAGTGCTAATGACCAGGTCAAATGCAGGTCCTGCTTTCTCTGCTGGGATCAGAACAGCAGTGCTCTGTGCCCTGGGTGTGGTGGTGCTGGGCTGAGTGTAGGTTTTAGGGATCCTCAGAAACATTCAACAGGCAGTGCTGCTGTTCCTCGTGCTGATATTAAGCTCTCAGTGTGGTATGAAGATCAAAGTTTAGTTCACAGAGGGATTTTTCAAAGGTTTTCGGGCTGCCATTGCAGCTCTGAGTCAAAGAAATGGGCCTCCAGCACCCTGCACATCCATTATTGTAGCAGCCTGAGACCTTCTAGGCTGTGTTTGCCTGTGCATTTGTACATCTTGCACACTTAATAGCTTGCTGCTGAATGAGCGCTTTTCTGGGTTTTAGGCAGTACATTCAGACTGGTGTCTGCCTCTCATTATTCTACACACGTTTTGCATGGTGGACAGTCACTGCGAAGCAGGCATGGCCAGATTTACAACAGACTGTCCATGGCTTTGATGCAAGGCTCTGGGTCCTGGATCAAACTAGAAACTGGGGCACAACTTTAAGTGGTTCATTCTGTGTTCACAGCTTCATGGCCAGCTCTTGACCACCACAACGGAGCAGCTTTGTCCTCCAGCAGCATTTTCATGGCCTTATGAAGATGTTTGGCTGTAACGAATTAGGAAATGAGTGCTGTCTGCTGGAACAGCTTACATGCTTTCAGTTACGCTGTTTTCTGCTTGGGGATGCCACTGAAATGCTGGAGACCTTGTCCAAAACAAGAGTTACTTCTCTCTCAGTGGTTCAGTGTTGTGATGTAACCTTCAGGAGGGAGGTTTAAATGCTATGGAAATCTTTGAGATGTTCGTATTTCAGTTAGTATTTTTCACTTTTTGAAGATCCATCTCCAGTTCACAACAGAAGTTTTAATGCCAGTATAGCCATGGCAGCAGAGCAATGGAACCTCATTTAGGAACCTGCCGTGTAGGGGGAAGGCTTTGTCTTGTGTGGTTGACAACACTGGGAAGTGGAAGAAGCACCTGCAAAGTTAGTGCTGTCTCTCTTCAATCTGCAGGGCTCACAAGTTGATAATTTTCACACCCCTTCAGTCACCCTAAAAATAATGTTAAAGTGATACCTGTACTACTCTCCTGTTATTTTTACTCCTTTGCATTACTTTTCAGCAGGGGATCTTGATGTACTTTATAAAAGAGGGCAAGTATTATCATCCTGTTTTACACTTATTTAGGAGTGTCTTTTGGAAAGAGCAGAACAGGCAAAGGTGACAATTACATTTGAATGATCTGTGGGTCCCTTGATTTAAAGTAAGTAGATCTGTTCCTGCCACTTTGAAGTGAGCCATCTGCAGTCAGTCATCTGCAGTGAGCAAATCGTATAGGCAGACCACTTACTGTACTGTATTAATTAGTTACTCTATTGAAGTATCCATTCTAAAATACCAACTTCTGTTGACAAATGTAACTCTGGTGACAGACTGTGCTCTTTGTTACAGCTGTCAAGCCTCCCACCCCACCTTCTGTCCAGCCAGGAGAGGACCAGAAAGCAAACAACATAGTCACCATCACAGGTATCTCCTTGTGCCTGTTCATCATCTTTGCCACTGTTCTCATCACCCTGTGGAGAAAGCTCTGCAGAGCTCAGAAGTGCAGCACGGCCGTGCATCGGAACTCCGTCCATTCCCCTGGCTTCCGAAAAAACTCTGACGAGGAGAACATCTGCCAGGGCAACAAGCAGCGGGACAGCTTCACCGAAGTAGGGGATGCCCCTGTTCACATTCCTCTGACCTACAGGCGGAGCCTTCAGTTTGCCCAAGAAGACGATGCCTCTGGAAGCGAGAACTTTCAGCCAAACGCCCAAAAAATAATCCCTCCGATATTCAGCTACCGCCTCGCACAGCAGCAGCTGAAAGAGATGAAGAAGAAGGGCCTGACTGAGACCACCAAGGTGTACCACGTCTCTCAGAACCCCCTCACGGACACGGTTGTTGGTGCCACCACGATGCTTCCCCTGAGTGCAGAAACCCAAGAGGAGGGAGTGGCCAACAAATTCAGGATCAAATCTCCGTTTCTGGACCAGCCGGCCGGTCAGCCCAAATTCCTAGGAGAAGGCTGTAACCCGAGGCTGGATTTTCCGTTCTCCCAGGCCGGTGCTGCATTGAGCCCCACGCAGACCTTGACAAGAAGAGCTCATTTCAAACACCCGGATAACAGAGGTGAGTTGTCCGAGAGGGGCTGCCACAGAAACCCTCAGTTTAGAAGAACAGCCAGCTTTCATGAAACAAAGAAGGCCAGGCCTTTCAGAGAGAGAAGCATGTCCACCCTCACCCCCCGGCAGACTCCTCTGTATACCTCCAGGAGCAGGATGTGGGACCAGTGCTTGGAAGACAGGACGCGGCCAAAACCGAGGAACCCAAACCCAACCCCTGAAAAGCTGGATCAACCCCACGGCGCCGCGCCGATGTGTGAACATGGCACAAAAGGCCACCACAGGCCATGTCCGCCTGTGAAGAAGCTGGATCTGATCGCCGATCGCCAACATGCCAGTCAGGACAGGGCCCCTGAAAAGCCTGAGCCCAGCAGGAGTAAGCGGGGCTCTTCACCTAACCCCAAAGGTGCCTGGCGGAAGGAAACGAGCTCTGCTGGCAAAGAGAGTTACCAGAGAGGCCTCGCTGTAAGCCCTGCCCAGTACAGAAAGGACAAGTGCCAGAGCTTCCCGGTGGACCCTGAATTTGCCTTCTACGATAATACCACCTTTGGCTTAACGGAGGCGGAGCAGCAAATGATCGATCTCCCTGGGTATTTTGGCTCAAACGAAGAGGATGAAAGGAGTACTTTAAGTATTGAGAAGCTTGTGATCTGAGGGACTCAGTGCAACCGCATAGGAGGGGCGTGTGCGGGAGCGGGTCTGCAACATCTGCTGGATTCTGCTGAGAGGAGCAGTGGGAATTATGTTCTTCCTCTTGGAGAAGGAGGGAAATCCCAAAGTCTGACTTGTGGGAACGCATTCCTATATAATGACTAGAAAGTGCTTTCATATAATTATTTTTTGCATGTGTGTGTCTAAAAATACACACATGATACCCTGGGAAAGCTCGTGTCAGTGAAGGCGTGACACAGGAGCGATCCACTGGGTTTTGTTGCATAAAGCAGTCACCTTCCATGCTTCAGACATCATGAACCCCATTGATCTAGACATTTTCGTCTCATGAAAACCTTCTACTAGTAGATGATGATGTCCTAAGAGATCCGTTTTCCAAACATCTGTCCTAATTAGTGAATCATTTCCCATTTAGGAAGCACAAACCCCAAGCTGCGAGCGATTTCCATCATTTTTTGTGGTCATTATTGAGCTGTGTTGATTGGTTGTAATTGCTGAAATATGTCATGTGTTGGTGCTTCTCTTTGCTGGTTGGGTGAAAGTGCAAGCAGTGCATACTGCACATTTGGAGAGAAAATGGAGGGGGTATTTTTCATCATTCGGCGCTTTGATGTTCTCTTTCTGCCAGTATTTATAGCAAAAAAATACAGTGATGTGCAGATATTTGCAGGAGATAGTAAAAAAGAGCATGCTGATGGGAGGGGCAAAGAAAAGTATTAAGTTGTAGCCCTCAGAAACCTTAGTGGAGTGCTTGGATAGCCATAGTGGGCAGTGGGAGCCGTCTGACCACCCGCCCATTCTGTGACCATCATTGCCTTTATTGAGCGGTTTATTTTCTGTGTCGATTAAATGACAGTAATACTACTGCAGCAAGTTCAAAATAAATTATGGACAAACCCTGCAAAGAACACATTTATTTGGTAAATACCTGGTTTGCAAATCAAAAGGAAAAAGGCTTGTCAACATCTGTCGATTCCCAGAGAACCTGGAGGTGAAATGCAAAAGTTACATTGGTGTTTTCTTTTTCATGCTTTAAAATCAGGAATTATAAATTGTGATTACACAGTGTTGCAGGAATTCAGAGCTGGGTCGAAACCCTGACTGACAGCAGAGACAGAGCTCGGGCCAGCGAGAATGACTCAGGGTGTTTGCTTGGCGTTCGTTGGAGCAGCCGCCTCTTCAGAGTCTGCAGGGACAAGGGGAGCACTGCTGGGCGTAAGCAAGGAAAGAAAAGATGCTGGCAGCAGAGGATGGGATGAGAGAAGGTGGGTTCAGGCAGAGAACTGTCAGTCTTCAAACACCCCCATAAGCAGCCTGATCTGTATGGCAGGGCTCGCTGTGCTGGGAGGAGGCAGGATGTCAGCATTTGGCCGCCGGAGTTGGGCTCTACAGCCGATGGAACATTTTGCAGCTGCTGCTGGAGCTCGGGGCCTGAGTGTCAGCGTGCTGAGTGCAGCCTCTTCCCAGAGCTGCTCCAGCACGGCGACGTGTTCCCATCAGCTGTCAGCTCAGTGTGCTGCTTACAGCAGCTCAGAACATGTCCGCACTTGAGGACCAATCCAAAGCTAATCAAACGTAACTGGTCTTTAAATTGACTTAAATGAGCTGGAAACCAGATCTCTAGAGCAATTACCTCTTAGCTCACTTACCACCCCTGTGCTAAGGTAAACTTGGCTGTGCGAAGCGCATTTGCCCTGAAGCAGTGATCCATCAGCTTCAGAGCTACAGTGCTGCGAGACATATTTACAGTCTCGTGAGGCAGGAGACCCTGGAGAAATGGATGATCAAATGTACTGCATAAAGACATTCAGGAAGCCTTAATAAAACCTTCAGTGGGAGGTATTTGAGCTTGACAGTAGTCCTCAGATCAAACTAGTACTTGTCTAGTGTCACTTTATGGTATTTATTAAGATTAAAAGGGTTCTGAAACACTCAGTAGGGTTTGCTTTAGGTGCTGTGGGGTCCTGCCCAAAGCCTTGTGACTCTTGTGTCTCCAAGGGGCTCGCAGCACAAGAAAGAGGCAGCTCTGCTCTAAGCCAGTTGCTGCTTTCATAGAATCACAGAATGGCTTGGGTTAGAAGGGAACTCAAGGATCAGTAAGTTCCAACAGGCCTGCCACAGGCAGGGCTGCCAGCCACTAGACCAAGTAGCAGATCAGTTTGCCCAGGGCCCCAACCAACTTGGCCTTAAGGCTTTCTGCAGCCTCTTCTCAACGTCAGGCTCCCTCCGGTGACTGCAGTGCATGAGGTGGACATCACAAACCTAAAGCACCAGTGAATGAATCAGACTCCCTTCCATCCCAAGCTGACAGATCTTGACCCCATTTTCTGTCTGAGAAAAGCAGCAAAATACCGGTGCAGACTGAAGGCAGTCCAACTGTAATGGCTTTGGATAATGGACTCCTGAGGCTTTATGGCTATTGGAGGGTTGGACTGGGTAACAGCTGTCAGAGTAAGCCCTGTTGACGGCTTCTGCTTGGTGGTTTGGCATCAGATGGGTTATTGGCTGCTCAGCAATCTGTCAAACCACTAATGCTGGCCCTTTGGTAGCGTTGCTGATTTCCAGCATGCAGAGTTGAGTTTCACCAGCTGAGTCTTTACTCTGCTTCCCTAGACCTGAAGAATGAAGGCTGAGCATCATATGCCTGCTAGAAGGCCTTAACAAAACCTGAAGTTGTTCACATTTCTCTGTGTCTTCTGCCTAAACAAAAATTGTCCTTCCTGCTCTTGGTACCATATCACTTGCTGCCTCATTATATGACATGCAAAGGGATTTCTTATGTTCTCAACATACAGTTAAGGCTTTACACTGATTTTACCATTGTAAAATGCAGAAGGGATCAGTTGAGGAGTTGGAATAGATGATCTTTAAGGATCAAACCATTCTATGATTCCATGATTCCCTAAAATGATATACTGACTGCTGGTTGTTAGCAGGTCCTTCTTCACAAGGGCAAGCTCACTGCAGACATACAGGTGCAGGTTTTTCCACGTGGACCCACACCAGTTCTTGGGAAGAGGACAGTGATGTGGTGTCATCAAGGCATGGACTTCAGGAGAACGTCTCCCTGCAGCACCAGCCCACTGCACATAGGCATTCACTTCTGCAATCATTGGGGTGTCTAGAACAAGTGAGAACAGGATTTACCTCCTGAAAAAGCAGGGGAATCAAACCAAATGATACACTGACTATTCATACGTCTCTGCATTGTCTCCAGGACAGCCTGAGACATAAAAATTAGATTTACTTTGCAGACCCCTCTGAACTACCCAGGACAGGAGGTATCTAAGTGCCAGAGATAACAAAATAATGAAATTCCTGCATTATGTGCTTTCTCATCCAAACTTCTGTTCAATTTCCTACTGTTTAAAAACAGATACAAAGTGTTAAGTGCTACTCAGATGGTTTTATTTCACACTTATGGCTATATAATACAAATTATAACATGTATTGTTCTAAAAGCAAATAAATGAAAAATAACCTGTTTAAAAAAATTGTAGTTCAGAAAAAAACCAAAAAGGCTCATCCTACAACACAGTAGTTAAATGATTTGCATCAACGTGACAATACTGTTCATTTTGACTTGTTGTTCTCAACAACTTGTGGAAAATAAATTTTCAGTATTCTGTTTCAGTCATTTATGCTCTTTTATTTCAGTCAGATGAGATAATGAATGCACTGTGCCTTATGTTTCAATCCCTTTCTGCATTCTAATTCCCCTTTGCTAAAGAAAAAGTCTTACAATAGGTTTAGTGAGGCAGTGGCACAGGTTGCCCAGAGAGGTGGTGGATGCCCCATCCCTGGAGACACCCAAGGTGAAGCTGGACGGAGCTCTGAGCACCTGATGGAGCTGTAGGTGTCCCTGTTCATTGCAGGGGAGTTGGCCCAGATGGCCATTGGGGGTCCCTTCCAACTCTAACAGTTCTATGATTCAGTAATTCTAAAGTGGTCTGGTAAATTGCATGAGACCATAGAGATGGATTATGATTGCGTTTTATGAACTCCCAAGGGTATCTGTTCTAATCTTAAATTTAGTAAAATCTGCCTCATTTAAATCTAGACTTAACTATAGTTGCCAGCATTGTCTATGATTGCATTAGCATGCCCCATATGCTGTAGAAGTGTCTCTGCAGAGCAAAGCTGGGGGCAGTGAAATGCAGCATCAACGCTGCCCATGCTGTGGGGGCTTACTTTGAAGTAGTCTTACTTGAAAGTAGTCAGGTTGCTGATCAGCTGTTGGAGCACATCCATCTGCTGGCTTGGTTTCACATTCTAGGTGTGTTCTGAAACTGAAGTGTAGCAATTGGTGACCATAGAGAGTTGCTTAAAAACATGCTGCTAATCCAAATCCAAGCTCTAATGAGGGCACACCCGATGAAGTCCAATTCCTTATCACTTCATTATTTCTGTTACCATGTTCTCAGGCACTGACCATCACAAGATGAGAAAGACTTACCCTTGAGGAGTACAGCTAGCTAAAAGAACGTGCTTGATCATTCAGGATCCAGAGAGCTTTTCAGAACACTCTGCAGTGAGGTCCCAAAAACTGCTGAAAAAGGAAGCTGTGTTCTTCTCTACATTTTTCATTTGATTGTTGGCTGGCTGTGCTCAAACAACTCAACTCAGCTAGTAGAAACAGCTGCAACTACAGTTACTGCAGTGCCGTTTTGACAGTTGGCAGCAGCAGCAAGTTGGCTATTACTGTACAAAACTCATCCCATACTTTTTCACTTTTCAAAGCAGCAGATTTCAGCTGCCCTGACCATCCTCACCATCTCCGCTCTCGCCGTCAACAAAGAACGGAGACCTGATTTTCATGGCCGAGAATTTGAGCGAGTACCACATCCCGTGCCACGTAGCCCAAACAATGCCGTCGTCATGGGATCCGCTGTACCTCCCTGTTGTGTAGAAATGTCCATTGAGATTTACAGCGTGGCACCTTGGAACAATAATGTAGGGGAGGGAAAAAGGAGATCGTGTTGAGCCTGGGAAGACGTTGCGTTGTTATAACAAGGTACAACTTTCACACAACAGACGTTTGGAAATACCATGGGTGGGATTCATTGACAGGTTCAGACACTGGACACACCTGTGATAAACTAGATGTCTGATATCCTACTGCTACCTATGGAGAACTGGTTAATGCAGTCAGTGGAGCCAAGAGAAGTATGCGGGTCATCCTAAAGTAAACAACAACTCTGGTCAGATAACACAACCTGCTGGCTGCTTTGAATGTACTGACCAGGGACGTGATTCATTTCCCTGAACGCAGAGAGGTCTGTGGTATGCTTCAGCTCAAGTGTGGGTAACTATGTATTAACACCTAAAAATGCAGATGTCTTTGAATCTAGGTATTGATGCACACTTTTGTAGCCCCACTGACTTCAAATTGTATGCAATGGGGGCTTAGACTAAACAAAGAAGAGGTTTGTCCTGTGCCAAAGTGTAGGAAAACTCCCGATGGTGGGATGTCTATGCTCCTGAGGCTGGTGAACTCTATCTGCTTTTTGTGGGCATACCCAAATGGAAAACATATCACCAGGAAAAGTAAGGAGCAGCATGTCCCCCTTTACAAGTGCCATAAAAATACTTTTGCATTCTTCCTCTTGCAGTGTCTATGACTATTTTCTTTCTTAGGATATAACCCAAAGCACTTCCAAGGAATTTTCAGTCAGGCTCTTCTTCCAAGTCATTCCCCCTGTACTTTTATTCTGGCCTATTTTCTTAAAATGAATGCAACTGACCTGCTTGGCTTCATAACAAAAGTAGCAGATTGTTTTCCTGTTGGTATGAACATGTCAGATTTAGCTGTGAGAGGTGGCGTGTGCCAACAGCAACCTCCATCTGCTGCAAGGCAGGCAGGTACTCTTGGCAGAACTGCCACCCACACCCTGTTCGTACTCCCAAAGGCTGAGTAGAATCAACTGTTTTCCATACCTGTTAAACCACCAACCACCACTGCTTTCCAATGCACAGTTGCCTGCCAGGAATCGATCGTGATCCTCGTCAGATGTGGTGAACTGCATTCCTCTGTGAGAGGCTGACCACTGATCTTCAAAACTGCTTCCACCAGACAGAGCGTCACCAGCATTACCAGAGTAGGTGCCAAACCACAACCTGTAGTTGTCCTGCAACGGGATGTGAAATGTGTCTTTGATATCAGCTCTTATTTTTGAGATATCAAATTTTCTCCATTGTATCCCCTGTCAAATAAGTGGCTGTTGAAGCCACAGGTGACTTTTGGCTTTATGATTTACAGAATATCAGAATGGTTGAGGTAGAAAGAGGCATCTGGAGACCATCTGGTCCCTGCTCAAGCACGCTCCCTATGGCATGTTATGTGTGTCCACACAGCTTCCGAATATCTTTAGGTAAGGAGACCCCACATACATTCTGGGCAACTTGTACCAGTGCTCTGTCAGCCATGCAGTAAGAAGTTTTTCCTTGTGTACTGATGGAGCTTCCCATGTTTCAGTTTCTGTCCACTGCCTCTCGTTCTATCGCTAGGAACAACTGACAAGAGTTCACCCCATCCTCCTGGCACCCTCCTTCCAGGTATTTATACATATGGATTAGTTCCCTCCCGAGCCCTCTCTCCTCTAAGCTGAGCAGGCCCAGCTCCCCCAGCCTTGCCTCATATGAGCAGTGTTCCAGTCTCTTCATCATTTTAGTAGCCCTTCTATTATACTAGCATTGACACAAAGGGCTTCAGGTTTTATTGATTGCCATGAATCATTTGACACACTATGCAACAAGCTGGAAAGCTCTGCCTGGCTCATTGGTCACAACACCTGTTGCAGGAAACTGTGCCAAGCAGATGTTTTCATAAACTGGTCATGGTTCAACTACAACAAGTCCTGTAGCATTTTCTCTCCTCTAAGACCTACAAGTCATCTGATTTTTAGTTTAACAGACCTGTCCTCTTAAGAATTCTTGATAGAACTGTCTGTGTGCAGCTAACATTTCTGAGAAACATTTGATATGAGGTGGATGATTACTTCTGTGATGTGGAATTTTCCTCATATCACATTCCAATTCTATTTATGGGGAAAAAAAAAGGAGAATGGTTATTTTCAAAACTTTTCATAAGTAAGCTCTAATTGCAAATGAAACGCAGTGCATGCATTTCTGGAGCAGTGATGGAGGTGGGACTAGAACTGGTCCACGCAGGGTATGTGGGGTACTTACACATGGGGTTCAGAGGTGCAGCCCCTGCACTCAGTAGTTTGCTGTCTACAGATAGAATGCAAACATGGAAGTACATGAAAGATCTGCTTGTCTCTTTCTCTGCCTGTGGCACTTAGTAGAGGATTGATGCTGAAGGCTGACGCTGTGTGGATAAAACAAGAAGTCATTGCTCTCCCCATTTCTTACCTGTTCACTGGTGAGCTGGAAGTTTTCATACACTGCGTAACGTCGTTCCCCATGCCAGTCCATCAGGTCAATCTTTAATGAGCTCTCTCCTAAGCACAAAGTGGGCTCCTGTTAGAGGAACTATCTCAGGTGAATTGGAAAAATCAGCAGAGGGAGAATACTTGCACCTCTAGCAAGCAGGTCATAGATGTGGTCGTTGCCCAGCCAGTATTCATCATTCTTGCCCTGGAACTTCCCAAATCCCAGTTTGTAATCATTCCACTTCCTGCAGTAGATACAAATATGAATTTCAGCATATGGGGGCAACAAGTGTCACTTGGTGATACTTGCAGTCTCATAGATATAACAGTCTTGGATGAATAAAGTGATATAGTGAAGAATCTGAAAATGAGCAAAAGCTGCATACAAAAGCTTCTGGATGAAGCTGGAAGGAAGATATCTGGATCTGCTTTGTGTTCCTGTTCCACTTAAACCTATTTTTAATTCACTGACCACTCTCACTTCTGTTTCTTTGCGAAGTCACTGCTTGTGGCAACTTGTCCTTTAAGGATACATACTTATTTTTCCCCAGAATCCTGTAGCTTTGTTGTTCTTAAGATAAATCTTATGTTATTACATTCTTCTAATCATTTCAGTAACTTAAAACCTCCTGTTATTTCTGTGCTGTCTTTGATATTCACATATACTTCCTGTGTACTGATATTTCTAATTTAATTAACCCTGCCTTTATTCCCTCTCTCAGGTTGTTTGTGGGGATTTCAAATCTGCCTGACCTACTTACTTGTCAGTGCTACTCCTCAAAATGTTTTTCACTCTGCTAAAAGTTGAATCACTATGGCTAGATAGCTACCCTCCTCTGGGTAGGCTAGCTTAGAGCCAGTTGATGTAGCTTTACAATGGGTTGCACTTGATTTAAGAGACATTAGACATGCCCTAAAACTCTGTGAGCTATAATTAATCTTCATGGGGACATTTTTTTCCAGGTAAAAAGCTTTTTCCATAAGGGTCATCAAACACAGGAACAGGGTAAGGGGCATTTGGATAGTCCTGCTCCTAATGCACTTTGACTCTTGGTTAGCCCTGAGGTGGCCAGGCAGCTGGATGATCTTTATAGGCCCCTTCCAACTGAACTGCTTCATACAAACATGCATGCACATACACTCTCAAATGCAGACGACCATGGAACAGGTATTATAAATCCATCTTCAAAGTGGCCTCCTGTTACCAATATATACCCACACATTGCCCTAATGCAAAGAGTTACCATCATTATTATCTTGCATATCCTGCTTCCCAATCCTTGGGTCCTGCCACCCGTTGGGCGCTGGGGGTCTCACTGAAGGTTCTGTTGGTGGCACCTCAAGGCACCTACCTGTTGAAATTCTCTCTGCCGTTACTCCGCCGCTGAATTACAGTCCACCCACCACCATCAGACATGTCACAGTACACCAGGAAAGGCTCTTGGTCTGCCCTGGGCCTGACTCGATAGTAGCCACTTCTGGTCTTCTTCCTGTTATACACTGCAGAACAATCTGGGCAGAATGGAATCAGTTTGTTACATGAGGGAACGCAAGGGGGTGCGTGCAGCTGAGAGAGGGGATCACTGAGAGAAATAGGACATGGAACCTTGGCTGGCTCTGCAAGGCCTGCAGAGACAAAGCAGACAGGTCAGAAAGGTGTTAGCAATGCTGACTTTCCGAGCAGGGCTTTGGAGCCTTGGGAGTCATTCCCAAATATGCAGTGAGAAGGGGACAGGTGCAGCTCAGGTGGGGCTACAGCACATGGAATGTGGGAGCAGGGCTGGCTCTGTCAGCAGGTACCGTGCAGAGACCAGGGAATGGCGTGGGCAGCTGGCTGGGCCCAGCTGTTGTGCATACTTCAGACTCCCAGAACAATACAGATCTAGCATCACTGCAAGTGGTATTAAATTTCCACGTGGAAACTTAACCTCAGCTGTACTTTGAACTGGATAAAGGCCTAAAATTTCTAAAGCTAGAGGTGAGTTTGTGTGACCGCCTCCAGCAGGGATTCATACTTTTAGAGTAAAGCCCATCAGGGATGAAATCACGGCCACAGTCCATGATTCAAGTTATGACAGCATTATCAAAGTGACAGCAAGAGGCAGAGCATGCCTGTGCATTACCATGCAACAGAACAGGAATGCTGGTTTCTTTCAGACAGGTTGCAGTGCCTGCATCCCATCTTCTCCTGCAGCACATGTCTAAAGCAGGTCTGATGGAAAAGAGCTGCACCATGCTTTTTCCTTTGCACCAGAGTCTGTGGGTGAAAACCTAGCTGCAGATAGCTGGGTGGTAGCTGGGTGCTGGCTGCCTAAAGCTGGGCCAGGTGAATCCTGCCCCAGGGAAGCCTCCTGGCACCAAGGTCACAGCTTGCCCTTCTCCTTCCACGTACCTGACTGCGTGTTAAAACACATTCCACTTGAACATTTTTTAGCAGGAATAAAATGTGATACAAGGGACACTGCAGGAAGAACTAAACTTTTTTGCAAGCTGACATTTCCACACAGACTAATGCAAAATGTACCTTGGTCATAGACTATCAAATTTCCACTGGTTGTGGGTAAAGGAGTCTCAAGCTGTATGCTCCCATTGCCTGAGAAGAGCCCACTTTTTGTCCTATGATAACTGTTCTCCAGGATGTCCTTCAGCTGCAGTTCATATAAGTAAAGCAGATCTTGAAGATGTTTTAACCTTTGCCTCAATTTACTGTTGTCTAGGAAACAAATATCATTTTCCTGTGGGGGGGAAAAAATAAATGAAAAGAAAGAACAAGAAACACACTTCAATCAGTGATAGGAACAGAGGGGCAGAGAGGGAATGAGTGCGTGTCTCCTCTTGACCTTAGCACATTGCTCTGCCTCTATGGATCAAGATGATTCTATGATAGCAGTCCCTCTCTAAGAAGTGTGAGTCCTGCAGCATGGGCTGTTGAGTTGAACCCAATGAAAAGTGATTTCTTGCAATGGTCTTTCCACTATCTGAGCATTGCAGAATATCATCAGATATGTGGAAAATTACTTTGGACAAAAGTCATTCAGCTCATTTAAGGAAATCAAAGGGAATTTTGCAGACTATGAAACTGCTCAGGGTAATAAGAGCAGAAAATCCTTGCTCTTGCACTGCAGCCAGACTAAACCAGTGAGGTACAAAAACATCTTGTAAAACTGGAAGATGAAAGAGCTGAAAAGCAGTGGGCCTACTGGGATAAGTGGAGTAACTTCAGAGCTGCATTAATATAATCAAGACCAGAATCAGCCCGCTGTGGCTGGGACTTTCAGCAGTCTGTGGCTGATGTTACTCCATTAGTTACATCAACAGAACAGAGCAAATTATCTTCCAAGAAAAGGTGTGCATAAGAACCGGCTGCTGGTTTTGCTCTGAGCAAGCTGGTTGGAGCAACACCAGAGCAGGCCCAATTCTAGGCATGAGAGAAACAAGCAGGACAGCAGATTGCCTTGTGTGCCAACACATGGTTGCCCAGCTGCCTGCTTCTTTTCCTCCACTTGTTTGTTTTCCCCTGCAGAGGAGTGTTGCCAGGTTGGAGCCACACAGGAACTTGCTGCAGACAGCTCTGGGCTCACCTCTGCCAAACTCTGTACCTCTTTGGGCTGGCCCAAGAGTAATTTGCTCATCAGATGAAAACGGATTGCTTCAGACTATGTCTAGCTCCTCTTTCCCTGCTTCTTAAATTGCAATGAATAAAAAGAAGACAGTTTTCCCTGAGGAAATGGAATGGAGTATTTCTTTGCTGGCCGTAAAATCTTTTTTTTTTTCCCATCTTTTTTTTCTTTTTTCCCTTGAAAGGGCTTTTTTGTTGTTGCTTGCAATTCTTAGCAATGTCAGTCCAGCCATGTGGAGGGTTGCACAGCCCCTAATGCTGTGAAACTCTTGTTATCAGCAGCAGGAGTAACCTTCACTTAGTCGTAAGCTCCTGCAGTCCCACGTTGTCTGCAGGGGACACCCATCCCTATGTGACTGGAAATGATAACCACTGGCATATCACAGAGAGGCTGTACAGACACTGGTTGAGGCATACGCACCGAAAACCTGGGTGCAGATGAGCCAAAGTTGACCAGAAGGAGCAGCAGCCACCAGGACATCAACACACTCATCTCTTATCACCTGAAAAGAAGCATTGACAGACTGCACTGTTTCTCTCTCAGCTTACCCCTTCACCCCTACATCACAATCACATTTAACTCCCCAGTAAATGCTGCAGGAATGGATATGTTTTCACAGAGAGTGGTGAGCACTGGCACAGGCTGCCCAGGCAAAGTGGAGTCACTGTCCTTGAAGGTGTTCAGGAACCGTGTAGATGTGGCACTGAGGGACAGGATCAGTGGGCATGATGGGATGGGTTGGTGGTTGGACTAGGTGGTCTTAGTGGTCTTTTTCAACCTTAACAATTCTGTAATTCTATTCTATTTGTTAAGGAGGTAACTTGAAGCCACAGACAGGAAAGAATGGGAGAAAAGGTGCATGCAAGGGAGAAGCTGAAACATCAGTGCAGTGTGCTGACATGGAGGCCGAGGGTTTGATCCAAGCTTCTGCTGCACTGGAGGAACAAACCCCCCATGTGATGCTCCAGCAGCTCTGCCCCCTCTCTCTGGTGCTCACACACATGGGAAGTTACTCAGCATCTCACCAGAGTGCTCCTTGTCAGAATAGATTATCAAAACTAAATAGTCCCCATGCAGTCCTTTCTCCCCACAGATAACAGGAATTTTGCCTCCTGGTTCAGTGAGCATATGGATTTTCCCTTCTGAGCTCCACAGAGCTGTCTATTAGTAGGGGAGCTGCAGAGTGAGCACAGATAAGGCACAGGATGGTTTTCAGTGGAGTTTTCAGTTTTTCAGTGGGGAAGTGGGAAAAAAAACCTCTGTTGCTGTTCTTTGCCCCAGCACACAGACAGGGCTTTGGGCTGAGGCTCAGCTATAAAAAAACACATAAACAACCACCACTGGGAACATGCAGCTGAGTGCAAGCAAACAGTACAGATTGTTCATAGTGTGCCTGCGTGGTGCACTTAAAAAACAAAAAACAAAACAATCGTAAAAGAATAAAACAAAATCTGAGAAATGGGATAAAGCAACTCCCCCTCTTCATATCTGGAAGTGCTGCAAAAAAGTTGGCTCCCCAGATCTGCACTCCCAAGACTTGCTTTGCTTCAGCTGCAACTCTAGCAGCATCGCTGCAGCAGCTGCATATAGAGCTGGCAAAGCTGCTGTGACAGGGGAGCTGCCTGGAAGCAGGGCCAAGGCAAACCAAGAGAACTGCCCTGTGGAAGTCACTGATAAGAGACATGCAGGTGTGAGCTCTGGCACATGGCATTTTTTCAGATGACAGAGAAAAGAGTTCAGAGTTATAGAATGGTTCCCCCTGAGCCCAGGATTGCTGGTACTTCTCCTTCCCGTTGCCCTGCAGCATGCTGACATTCTGGCACTGAGGTCAGGATCAGGCCCAGTGCAGAGAATGAGGGTGGAAGCAAAAAGGTAACAGGAAGGATGGATTGGAGCAATGACTCCTGAAAAATAGGTAGTGAAGTCTGGAGTGGAAAAAAAAGTGATTTTGGCTATGCCTTTATCAACATATATTAAATCCACATACCTGCAACTCGCCTTTCCTTCAGACCTCCTCCTGATACGAATATCTCTCTTGAAAGTCAACTGCAAAATAAAGTGATCATAATCCTGGCTTTCTTTCTAAAGGCTGAGTAGATTTTCCTTTCCAGATGGCCCACATCAAGGGCTCAGGAAAATGCTTCACTGCAACAGGCAGCTGCACACAAAACACGTGCAGTTTTACACTAACCCTGATGTATCTGTTGTTACCCAATACTGCTCTTACCCTGCTGCCTCACATAGAATAAGGAACAGTTATGTGGTGCTCTCCAGATGAGAGTGACTGTGCTGGTTGTGCACCATTACCCACCTTATCTGACCATGGAGCTCAAACAAGACTGACTTGCTGAAGTGTGTATATGAATCACTCAGACTAATGCTCCCCGTGGGAGTTTTATCTCATATTTAATACGGCCAGGCTCATTTCAGTAAGCCCCGCAAGGTGGAACGAATGCAGCTTTTGTGGTTGGGTGTTTCTTTAGCTGTTTGATCTGGTTTATATGTAAAAAGCACAGTGCAGCCGTAACGCCGAAAGAGCTGAAAGTTTGAACCAAGAGGTGAATGCAGGGGTGTTGAGCAAGATTTGATACTCAGCTGAAATCTCAGAGGGTTTACAGTTGTGTAACTCCTCGGAGCTGGATGATGGGATTTGCTAGTTAACACAAACAAGGACATTTGTGGAAGAGAGAAAAAAGCAAACAGATGAGTGCATCCAGTTGCATTATGGCCAAGGAATTACAGATTATTTCAAATATAATAGCAGGAATGCTCCATTTTACAGGGCTGAGGTCAGAGGAGGGGCTGTGGAGCCAAAAGACAAGGTATATAAGTGAGCCCTTCATAAACTTTTCTATTACTCTTCACTAAACAGGACTTTACAGCTCTTACAAAGCACAGCAGTGATGTTTATTTCTTAAAAATTCAATTTGTCTTCTTCATCAGGAACTGCTGACCCATCTCATCACAAAAGGGTTATGTAAGCAGTTGTCATGGTTCTATGTTTTTTGCTTTTGTTTTTGTTTTTGGGTTTCAGTATTCCACATCAAAACATCATGTAGTGTACGGGGCATTAAAGTGTCACTGCCCCAATTCCAAGTACCTATCCCTGTACATTACAGCAGTCACGGGATCTGGCCCTTCCGGGTGGGGGGGGCGCTCTCTTGCTGCCTTGCAGTGGGTGCTGGAGGTGCTTTCCTAGCCGTTCCAAGCTTTTCAGGTTTGAATCGGTCCCGGGAACTCTCTCTCTCTCATCTTGTCTGATTTATTAATCTCAATTGCAATTAAATTGTATCTATTGTGTTATCTTGTATTCCGATATTATAGTAAAATAAGTTTTCCTCCATAGATTGTTGCCGCTGTTCTTTTCCTCCCTTCCTTCCTTCCCATTTTGTGGGACTGGGGTGGGGGGGGGGAGGGCAGAGGCCTGTCGCCCCTGTCACGGACATAGATTGATCTGGTCAAATCCGTGACAGCAGTGCTCTTCTCACCACTTATTCACTACCCTTGTTTTGAGGCAGGCTTTTGAGACTGTTTTGGATGCCCCTGAGCACATGGAGTCTGCCTGCTGTTCCCTGGGGCCGTGTCACTCAGCTCTTCTCTTGCTTTTATCCACGTTGTCCCTTTCTCAGCTTGAGCAAGTCAGACAGTGCTTGAGATGACACACACCAAACTATGCTCTTGCCTACCTGGCCAGCATGCATGTCCTCTCAACCCATGGACGTATCTTGATTCTGGATAGAGAAGCACAATGGATTCCAGCCAGCAGCAGCAGCAGCATTAGAGCAATATGGTCAGCCATGGGTGTTTGCAGCATCCCATGGTGGCCATCAGACCCCACATCTCCAACTCCAGCTGGTCCCTGGTAGAATGGGGCAGTGGGGCTGCAAACCTGGTTGGGGAACAACCCCTGCATGTATGTTAAGTGACTGCCACTTTGTAGGAGTGAGAACTCAAAGTCCAACCCTTCTTCAGGGACCTCCAAATGCCTCTCAGAGCCCAGAGGCCCGGAACGCCCATGTTCTGTTCAGGGCTGCAGTGGTGATAGCCTCGACAGTGTCTGCATGGGGAAAATCCCAGTCAGCTGGAACATGTTCCTTGCATATCTATTTCATGATGAATTTATTTGCCCAGGCTAGAAGAAGAGTCAGGAATACCTGAAGTACTGGAGAGAGGCTGCCACGAGGTTGAGTTCCCATGAGGCAGCTCCAGCAGGGAGACATGTTCCTGCACCGCTTCACTAGCCCTGAGGTGAAACGACCAAGTCATCGTGCAGAACGCGGACAGTGTGAGCAATAAAGCGTCCTCACAGATGTTGAAGTCTCTAGGCAATGGGGCTGTACTTTTTTTTTGGGTCTGAAATACACGTGCTTCACACACGTACTGCAGTGCAAATTCCTGTTTGGTTACTTGGAAGGAGACCAAGTTCTCTCTTCACAAGACACTCAGTGATCTTGTCAGCAAATAATAACCATTTCATTAAATAAAAACTTCCCCACCCTGCTTTCTTCTTCCCTGCTCCCAGCAAAAGTACGTAGGTGCTGAATAACACTCGTAAAAAAACTACTATTCATGCATTAAATGCACAGCCAGCACAGCAAGAATGGAAAGCAGTGGACAAAAGTGAACAGAGGGGCTCTGGGACAGCTCTGGATATTCCTGCAGCTGTGGTTTGCTGGGCTTCCCCAGAGCTGCTCAGCATGAAGACATGAAGATGATACCCAAAGGACACTCACCTCCCCCTAGGCATTAATAGAACATCATTGCTGCTGGAAGACAGAGGTGGCATCCCCAGACTCTCAGGACAAGTTTTTCTCCCAAACAAGTTCCTGGCTGTTTGTTTGTTCTTAAAGCAGTAAGGAAGAAATGAGCCAGCTGCTCCAAGGCTTCAAAGGAGTTACAGACTTGAGGTTTTCACAGCAAGAGTCTGGCTACCTACCCGCTCCCTAGGAAAATTCAGAGCAGTCCAGAGCCAGCTCCAAGCAAAACAGCTCATTTGCACTGAACCCAGGTGCTCTATGCATTTGCCATTATTTCTGTGCCTCTCCACCACTTCCCACCTTCCATGAATATCTTGCTCACTGGAAGAGACAACAAACCAGTGTTCTTTGCAGGCCCTGCAGGTGTGGAGGCAGCAGCAGCCTGCAGGCTCTCAGTGAGCCAGCTGCTATGCATTTTCTGGAGGAATGTGGGCTGCTAGGGTTTTTGGTTTTGTTTTTTAACAAAGTTAATTTATGAGGTTTGAAGCAGTTTTGTTTTGTTTTTTAAATCTAACAATAAAGGACTTCAGTATGATAAATTTAAAACATCCTGATGACGTCAGCCACTGCAGTTTCAATCTATGAAATAACCGAAACCGGGACATACGTATGAAAAGTTTGTGGTTTGTTAGCAAGGGATAACCACAGAAATCTGTGCACAAAGGAATAATGGTGGCAGGCCTTGAAACATGCCAGATCTGAATGTTTTGATAACGTTCAAAGAGCAAAGACATAATTCAGTCTAAGAAGCCTATATGCAGCCTATGAGTATCTAATGGGTTGATACAACAAACATAATTAGTTCCTAAGCCCCTGAGGGCAAGCACAGGTCTGAGCCCATCTCATTTACATCAGGAATAGCTGTACAAAAGCGAATTAGTCACAAGGCCAGAGGGAACATGTGGATAATCTGTGTGATCTCCTACCTACCTCGGGTCAGAGAACTCCCCTGACCTAACTCATTCCCATTGGAACGGAAGCATCTCTTTGAGAAAAAGATATTTTGTTGTTAAATATTCCGTGTTGAACAACAAACCACAGACCTCTGCATGATCTTTCAGTGCTTAATTACTCTCATTGTTTATTGTTATTATTATTATTATTACTATTATTATTGTTATTTGCCCTGAGTCAGAATCTGCCGAGGCCCATCCTCCAGCCTTTTATTCTCATGATGCCTTACTCTGTGAGCCTTCTTGTGTCAAATTTGTTTTTCTCTGCTTAAAGCCAAGCAACTATGAGTTCTGTGCCTGCCTCCAATTGGGAAAAGCAAGAGCAAGTTCTACTCCTGGGCTGATTCAGAGTTGCTTAATGCAGAACTCGTACAGAAAGCTTCAAAGAGCTTTGGCTGGTCTATGGTGGACTCAGGGGCTTTACTGAGCGGGTAACGCAGTACTTCTCTGCCTACATTTGGGAACCTGCTCTGATCTGCCCCATTAGGAGCAGACACAGAAGGCCAGAACAGCCCAAGGCATGCCAGAAGCAGAACAGCAAGTTCTGAGGACCTCTGCAGTCCAACAGCAAAGTGCCCAAAAAAGCTTCATATCCTGCAGGATTAAGCAGGTGGATCTTTTTACATCTGCCTTCATCCCCTTTTGGTTCCCTAGATGTTTTTCTGGAACTAGCCTGACCAACAGTGCTAAGTCATCCCTTACCTTGGATAAGTTGCACAGCTTTGAGCTCTTAGACTCAGATGTGATGAGCTACACTTTGGTCGTTTGTTCTCATCATGGTTCTTTTTCTTTTTAGAGTTATGGCTATCAGGACTAGAGAACTGAGAGAACACAGGAGCCAAGTAGCTCCAGCAATGCCCTCAGCCTCACATCTTTCCTGTTTGTGGATCTAAGAATCTTGTTATGCATTTTGCCACATATGGAAAGACAACCTGCAGCTGATTACTCCCTACTGCTAAGCCAGATCTTTTCAGTTACTTGTTTTCACAGCACGATCACTGGTGCTCTAAGTCTGATCTGCCTTGGTCTTGATCACTGAAGTCAGGATGGCTGCGATTTGCAACACATGAGAGGTTAATCTAGAAATGCTCATGAGCTTTATGACAGATTCACACATTCCCCATTCAGGTGGCTAATGTCTCTCAGTGACAGTGAGACTACAAGATGACCAGGACTTTTGTTTTCTGAAAGATGTTGCATTGTTCCTTCAGGTCTGCAGGCTGCACCACCCTGAGGTCCTTTGTTGCGAGACTGACAGTGGATGTATGGAATGCAAGCTCTTCATTCATCTTCTCTTACCAAATGTTACAATTAATCAGTGCTTGGCAGCAGTTCTTGTAACTGACCGCTTCTCCAAGCTCTGTGTCAGCTGAAAACTTTATCAGTGGAGGTTTTATTTGGGGGCACGGTTCAAAACAAAACAGCCCAACACAGTGTTAAACAGTAGACAACACCCAGTCCCTGCAGAATCTCTTTGGGAATGAACTGCTTAAGGATCGTTCTCCTTTTACATTTATTTTAAGATTAGTGTGCAAGGTTTTCATTAAAGTCGTGTGAACCACATTGATTTCATGCCCTTCAAGCTCTGTAAACAAATACAATATTCTAGCCAGACAGTTGTTCACAGAAGCAACAAAATACCTGTGTTTTATCAGTAAAAGTTGCAATCTTGTTTTTGAAATACCAATTAATTTGACAGGAATTATTTTTCATAATCCCACGTTGACTGGCATTAATTATTATTACTATCACTGAGCTTCTTCAATATTCTATCAATTGAAGCCTCTGTCTACTCTTCTCTGATTTTCTGAGAGCCAAACCAACGGAGCTAGCACCATTAGGCCATTCCATCTCTCTGCTTTGGATACTGGCACAGAGTTGATCCCCCTTCCCCTCTCCTTATCTCCGTACTTCTGTTATCCCAAAACAGAATAAAAAGCTCGTTATTTTGCTTGGCTCTCTCTCTTACAGGTATCAGATATAAATGATCTGTACCTACTTATCTTGACGTCTGTCAAGTTCAGAGATTCTGTTTATCATGCTTCTCTGTTATTTTTGGAATTTAAAATATGTCATCACCTCTCTGAGATACACACACTTCATCTTGCTCCTACCCAGTATAACTGGATTATTTACTGAACATTTCAATCTTTTTTTGTATTTTATTGTCAATTCTGCTGTTTTACACCTATGAGTAATCATCCAGGGATCAGAACTGGATTCTGAGGGGTTTTTAAATGTCAGTATCACGAATTAAACAACGTAATACAACAAAACTGATTTACAAGACTTGAATTTAAAAAACAGAATACTATAAATGCTTCTTTTTTATTTTCTGTTTCATGAACCTTGGGTCATATTTATACATCTTTCTCCACCAGCTGAGAGCTTGAAAATCAATTTTATTAGAATCTAAATGTGGTGTTTTTACTTTAGCCCTCTCACTTCAGAAGTCATGGTTTTAAGAAAACAAATTGACCATCAGGAAACTCATGAAGATACATCAGAGCTGGCAAACCTGCTAGAGCCTTTGGATTAGCTGTACTGAAAGCAAGTTATGGTACAATCACTGGCAATAAATGAGAAAAACTGTTTGTTTGTTTGATTGATTTTTATTCTAAGTGCATCTGCATCCTCTAGGAAGTTGTTGTATTTTTGGCCTTCGCATTCAGCCTGAGTGCCAAACTGGAAGCCTGCCAGCCTCCAGCCCCTGCTTGGATTGATCGTTGTAGGTTGTTAGTGTAAAATCCACTTCAACAGCCTTCACAGTTTGGTGCTTACAAGGCCCAGGAGAGAGGATACCAAATTCCCACATCTGCACACTCTTCTGTGATACAGTCCTCCCCACAAAGGTGTCCCACAGCCACAAGATCCTGCTGAAAGGAATGTACAGAATCCCACAGGGTCCGCAGGATCAAACCTGTACCAAATGACCTGCCGTATTAAGAAGTTAATCTAATGCTTCTTCTCATCATCCAGCTTAGCTTTGATCCATGTTTAGCTGTTTCTCTAATTATTTGAATAGCCAAAATGTATTTAGCTCATCGCTGACTAGCACTGTCTGTAATAACTACTTTTTCATATATTAATAGACCTGAAGGGGAAACTACTTATTCTGATGTCCAGAAATGTTCCACTTTCATAGACTTATTTTCATTAAGGTTGGAAAATATCACCAAAATCATCTATTCCAACCATCAGCCCATCCCACCATGCTCACTGATTTGTGTCCCTCAGTGCCACATCAGCACAGTTCTTGAGCATTTCCAGGGACGGTGACTCTACCACCTCCCTGGGCAGTCTGTGCCACTGCCTCATTTCTCACAGAATCACAGAATGGTCCAGGTTGGAAGGGATCTCAAGGATCACGAATCCCCAGTCTCCTTGCCACAGGCAGGGCCACCAACCTCCACATTTGATACCAGACCAGGCTGCCCAGGGCCCCATCCAACCTGGCCTTGAACACCTCCAGGGACGGGGCATCCACAACCTCTCTGGGCAGCTGTTCCAGCACCTCACCACTCTCTCTGTAAAGAATTTCCCCCTGACATCCAACCTAAATCTTCCCTTCCTCAACTTAAGACCATTTCCCCTTGTTCTGCTGTGATCTACCCTTTCAAAGAGTTGCTCTTTCTGTTTTTTATCTATAAGTGTTACAGGAGAGCGACATAATTCAGGCAAAATACTGAAAACAAAAATACTGAAGCCTTCAAGAAAAGCTTGTCCAGCAGTCCCTTACTCAGTGCTCGCCTTGAAAATGTTATTTCCTTCGGCAAAGGCTGCTGCTCCCTGCCCCACCTGCCTGCCCAACCTTGCAGCTGTGGAAGCAGGCCCCAAGCGCTCTCCTGGAGCTCCCTCTGCTGCTGAGCGTGCTGCAAAACGCTGGAAAAGGGCAGAGCTGGCCCCAGCGTTAGTGAGAAGCAGGTTTCTGCCACAGAGTGCTCATGCTAACGGGCAGTTTGTAGATTACTTGATATATGGTAACGGAGCAGCCGTGTACCACGTGCTGCTTCGCAGGCTTCTCAGGGGAGGACTGATTCAGCCCAACTGCACGGGCTGAATGTCACAGAATAACAGAATTGTTGGTGTTGGAAGAGATCTCTGCAGATCATGGAATCCAACACCCTTCTAAAGCAGGTTCCTTACAGCAGGCCACAGAGATAGAAGTTCAGACAGGTCTTGAATATCTCCTTTGAAGCTCAGAAAGCAAATGGTATCCTGGGCTCCATCAGAAGAGGGGTGGCCAGCAGGCACAGGGAGGTGATTGTCCCTCTCTGCTCTTGCGAGGCCCCATCTGGAGTACTGTGTCCAGGTCTGAAGTCCCCAGTACAAGAAAGACAGGGAGCTGTTGGAGCGGGTGCAGAGGAAAGCCACAAAGATGATCAGGGGGCTGGAGCACCTCCCTTACAAAGACAGGCTGAGGGAGCTGGGCTTGTTCAGCCTGCAGAAAAGAAGGCCGCAGGGTGACCTCATTGCTGCCTTTCAGTACCTAAAGGGAGCCTATGAACAGAAGGGGAGTCAACTCTTTGAAAGGGTTGATAAGTGCAGGATAAGGGGAAATGGTTTTAAGTTGAGAGAGAGAAGATTTAGGTTGGATGTCAGGGGGAAGTTCTTTACTAGGAGACTGGTGAGGTGCTGGCACAGGCTGCCCAGGGAGGTTGTGGATGCCTCGTCCCTGGAGGTGTTCAAGGCCAGGTTGGATGGGGCCCTGGGCAGCCTGGTCTAGTATTAAATGTGGAGGTTGGTGGCCCTGCATGTGGCAGGGGGTTGGAGATCCATGATCCTTGAGGTCCCTTTCAACCCGGGCCATTCTGTGATTCTGTGAAGGTGACAGACAACCTCTCTGGGCAGCCTGTTCAGTGCTCTGCCAGTCTGACAGTAAAGTTCTTCACATTCATATGGAAATTCCTGTGTCCCAGCCTGTGCCCATTGCCCCTTGTTCTGTCACTGAGCACTGCTGAAAAGAGCCAGATCTCATCCACTTGACTCCCACCCAGTAGATACTCATAAGCATTGGCAAGATCACAGAATCACAGAAAGGCCTGGGTTGAGAAGGACCTTAATGATCATGTAGTTTCAGCCCCCCTGCCACAGTCAGGGTTGCCAACCACCAGAGCGGGCTGCCCAGAGCCACATCCAGCTGGACAGCATACCCGCTCAGCCTTCTGTTCCCCAGGCTGAACAGCCCTAGGGCTCGCAGCCTTTCTCGTACAGGAGGTGCTCCCGGCCGTAGCGGAGGGCAGAGGCGGGCGGCGGAGCGAGGCCGTCGCCATGGCAGCGGTCGGGCCCGGCCCGGCCCAGGTGCGGCCCCGCGGCCCTTTTAACCGCGTCCCGATTTGCGGGCCGCAGCGCTTTCTTGCCTCGCGGTTCCGCTTCGGCTCGGCGGGTGAGCGGGGCTTCGCTCGGGAGGTGGGCAGGCTGTCCTCAGGAAGTTTAACGCAATTTTCCGCTGAGTTCGCGGGGCGCCGGGGGCGGGTGTCCGGGCTCGACTTTGAGCTCGGAGGCGGGTGGCCGTGCCGAGGTGAGGGTGCTCGGGGAAGTTCCCGGGCCGGCACCGCCGGAGGTGGCCGGGGCCGTAGCTGGCGACGACCGGGGTTCGGCCCGCGGGGCTCTGCTGGGCGGGGAGTGCCGGGGGCTGAGCGGGGCCGGCCCGCAGCCCGCCTTGGAGCCGCCTCTCTCCTCAGCCCTGCGGGTGAGGCTGTGCCGGGCGGGGTTTCGGAGCCCGGGATCGGACGAGCTGGGTGCAGCAGCCGGGGGTGAGGTGTGGGCGTCACGCTGCGCTGCTACCCGGGTTCCTGGCTTTGCCAGCCGGAACAGGGGACGGGCTGGAAGCGGGGAAAGGATGGTGCCGATAACAAAGCTGTCGTCTCTTGTGCGTGCTGGATGTGCTGGGTTGTGGTGCTGAGCGGTGGCTCCTCGGTCCTCTCCTGTGAGGGAAGGGGCTTGAGAAGGGAGCACAGGCCTGCCCTCTCATAGTGCATAGAGCTACTATAGGCAAAAATGTGAATGCTCCTTGCTGCTTGTACTGCTATCTAACTGCATGTGCTTCTCTTAACACCAGCAGAGCAAGAAAAACCACAATGACGACTGTGAGGTATGAACAGGGGTCAGAGCTCACTGAAGCTTCGAGGTGAGTGGAATGAACTGCAGTGGTGCACGAGTTCAGAGCTGAAGTGTGCTGCATGCAGCCTTCTGCCTAGCATTCCTTACTTAGTTGAACATAACAAAGAGGAGATATGTTGTATAAACTTCAAGCACTTCATACACAGTCTCTCTTTTTTTCTTTTTTCTTCTACCCTGAGAACAGTGCTTCTTGAGGAGTGATATCTCTGATAGGAATGTGCTTTTGTGCTGGGCTTCTTACAAGTGGTTGAGAACTGTAATGAGGAGGTACAACTAACCTGCCCTGGTGTGCTAAGTTGAGGGCAGTAAGTCTGCTTTCTTCTAGCTTTTGGGAGCCACTGTCAAGTTGTTCTGTAGTTAGTGCATTGCTCTGCTCTCCTTACAGTCTTCCAGTCTGATGTTCGCTCTAACTGTGAGCAGTTGAAGTTGTCATTCCCCTGTGAAGACAGGCTGAGGGAGCTGGGCTTGTTCAGCCTGCAGAAAATAAGGCTGCGGGGTGACCACTGCAGCATTTCAGTACCTAAAGGGAGCCTATAGAGGGGAGGGGAATCAACTTTTTGAAAGGGTAGATAACAGCAGGACAAGGGGGAATGGTTTTAAGTTGAGAGAGGGAGATTTAGGTTGGATGTTAGGGGGAAATTCTTTACAGAGAGAGGTGAGATGCTGGAATAGGCTGCCCAGAGAGGTTGTTGATGCCACATCCCTGGAGGTGTTCAAGGCTAGGTTGGATGGAGTCCTGGACAGCCTGGTCTAGTATTAAATGTGGAGGTTGGTGGCCCTGCATGTGGCAGGAAGGTTGAAGCTTCATGATCCTTGAGGTCCCTTCCAACCCTGGCCATTCTGTGAGGAAAAACTTGTGTACTCTTTAGACAGTACATAGGCAGGAAATAGGTTGTAGTATGCCTTCATTTTCTTGTCTTCTTCCTTGTGTTTGAAGACTAGATGTAGGATCTTGTAGCAGAAAGCTTTTTCTAGTTTGGGCAACAGTTAGATTTAAAGTAAAACTGTCTGCTAGGGGAGCATTATTCAGATCTGAATTACTGTGTGAGAGCACAGTGTAAATAGTGTCCTTGGAGTTGGCTTCTATTTTCTTCTTATGTTAGCCCAACACACTGTTGTAGCTCGTTCTTATCTTATTTCTCTCAGAGTAGAGGATAAAAAGCTGGCTTTAAGTTCCCTTCACTTGTATACAAGTACAAGCAAGTGATCTGCAGCTGGAGTGCTATAGTAGCAGTAACACATCCTTATAAATGTTTCAGCCCACGCTAAGCAGATAACTCTGAAATGAATGTCCTGTGAGAACAGCTTGGAAACAGAGCTGAATGGTCACATACCTCCAGACCCTTCAGTTTTGGGAACAGTGCAAGCTTGCCAATGCCTGGAGATACTGGAGCTGGAAAATACTGTGTATATGGTTGTTTCTGTGTGAGTAGCAGTGATGCCAGAGACAGAACCGCAGCAAACACTGTGGCTGTGCTATTATGCAATACACTATTTCTGCACAGTAGGTTAAAAATGCAAATCATTGGATTTGCCTATTACATTTGACTTTCTATGAAGTCATCTTGTGGTATTCAAAGCATTTAGGTGGCTAAACAAAATCCTGATTTAAGGAGACTCTTCTGAGGAAGTTCTGGTGAGCAGCAACTGCACAAGTTTTCAGCAGCCGCTGCTGCCCTGGTCTTCCAGTTTCCGGTCTGGTATCCTGCTCAGCACAAAAACATTGCTGTGCTAAGGCTTCTCCTAGCAAGCATTCTATGAACAAGTACTTTACTGTAGTAGGGTTGAACTTTTGGGTTTTTTTTTTTCCCACTCTTTTGCATATGCATGTTTCCAGCATTTCCAGAGTCTGGACTTGTCTCAAGTTCTTGACAGACTTTTGGATGCTTTACTTCAAAGTCCTTTGTCTTATTACTTAATAAAATATCTTCCCTTCCTTCCCCAGAAGAGAACTTTGGTAGGTGGATAGTTAAGTGGAACTAGGTCAATACAAACCAAAGGCTTCTGTTGTGCCAACATATGGAAAGTCTTTCTTCCCCTGGTACTACTACTGTGCTCTTGCCCAGGTTGCTCCTTGCTGCTCAGCTGACAGTAGTTAATGCTACTTTATCTGAAATAATGAAGGGTAGCAATATATGAAGTTGATGTCTGTACTGGTATGTGATTATTTTTTTTGGTGCTGTTCCTTTGCCAGCTCTCCAAAAGCAAATGAGCCCACGATAAAGATTGATGATGGTCGTGATGAGGATAATGAACAGGACAGCTGTTCCAAGTAAGCTAATGAGAGACTAAGTGCCTTTTTTTTACCCCCCCCCCCCCCCCCCCGAAGTGAGAATGCCTGAGCCAAAATGAGAAGGCAGGTGGTGTGCTGAAGTTAATGATAAGCCTTAATTATTTTGATACCAGTGCACTGATCTTATCTTGATACCTTGAAGCTGTACGTCATTTGATACCAAGATTTGCTCTAATGTATAACTGCATGCAAGTTCAGGAAGCTTCTTAATACCTATGGAGATGAAAGCTCAGTTCACCAATTAACAACAAATCTGTCACAGAGTGGAAAATAGGTAGTTCATACTGCACTGCATACGTGTTCTCCCGAAAGAATTGGCTTGGGAGAGCACTGAGGAAACGCTGGTGAGAAAATCAGGTGAATGAGTATCTGGAGCAAATGGTAAGCATCATCAAGAATGAACTGTCTGAACCTGCTAGTGATCAGTAAGAACAGTAAGATTAAGCCTGTTATCTCTGTTCCTCTCCCATTGTCCTAAATTGTATGAATAAAGGTCAAGGTGCTTAGAAGTGCATTTAATAAAGGCTTAAGCTAAATATGCAAGCAACTCTTGTGCTTTTAACTGATCAAAGATGTTGGCAGGCCAGAGTAGAGTACCTTTATAGTGCATCCAATAAAGGTGCTTGTCCTTGGGCTGTGGAAGCTGAAGTCTTCCTGTACATACTATACCTGTATCATAGGGTTAGCTGGACAAAGACAAAGTCACAAAATAATGTAATAATTGCATTGTTTTCCTTGCATCCTGGACATTCATCAGTGCAAGGAGAATCTTCTGTATGCTACGTTGCCTTGGAAATAAAGCTTGTTACTTTAGTTACAGTACTCAGTTTTCCCATCCAAGTTAAGGATGCAGCATCTTTCTGTCTCAAAGGTGTAGCTGTTCACTTGTTCATATTTTGAACTTTAAACTTAATAATGAGGAGTATGGACTAACTCAGTGTGCTCATCAAAATGCTTCCTCTTCACTTCAAAGATACTCAGCCTTGTCTTAAACTGGATAATGGACTTAAGGTCTGTCACCAAGTGAAATGTAGTGCTCAAACTGCCCTAAAGGAAACGAGTAGTTTAGATGAGATTGAGGTGCAATATAAATTACTGAATTGAACGTTTCCTCTAACAGTGTCTCCAATGGTGTGGGTGGTGATGGGGAAGTACAGTAACCATACATAACAGGGCAAATATGTGAACAGTACTGACAGAAGAGTACTGTTTTTTTTTAAGGATGTAGCTGATAAAATACCTCTTGTTTGAGTGATGAAAGATTTTTTTTTATTTTTTATTTTTTTCCCCAAACACTATCTTAATGTATTTGCTTCAAGAATGCAGCTGAATATTCTTATATCAATGACACAGTTCTGAAAATAAAAAAATGAACTTCAGTAACAGTGGTGCTCTGGCTTAATCAGTAGCAAATTGTCATTGTCTTGATGCTGATTCTCTTTTCTTGCAGTACCATTAGGAGAAAAATTTCCCCGTTTGTGATGTCATTTGGATTCAGGTAAAAGATTATGCTTGTAATGATGTGGGAAGGATAGAAGTAGTTCTTTTTATTGTAGGAACTCTGAGACTTGAGCCTCTGTCTGGGAAGTACTGAATCTATCCCCTCCAGCAAAGGGGAGGTTTCTTTGAGAAGGATGTCTTACACAGATGTCTGTGTTCTCCAAAGAGAATGGGAAGCTGGAGTTATAAGTGTTACTGTCATTTGTTGAATAAGGGTTCTTAATGTTGTATAAAAGCCTGTGACAGCTGGCCTGCTGTATACAATCTAGGTGCTACAAGAGGGTGAACCATTAAATATGCTTATTTCTGAGGGACTGCTCTTCCTTACACGTGGGAGGGAAAGTGAGTAAGCTGGAAAGCAGCACTGATGCTTCTGTGCCTTAAAGCACTCAGGTTGGCATCATACATGGATAGATATGGGATTATTGATTAATAACTACTGTTGAGTCTAAAAACATACAGTTCCACGTGGATGGTATATTCTGTGTAGATCACTTAAAAAATGCAATTTGAATCTTTCAGCTGTAACACAAGCAGGACTCAATCTCTGTATAAGCTTAAAATAAAAACCTAGATTTGTAATCTCCATTTTGTGTATTCCAATAATTATTTGCTGTTTCTAAAATTAACTTGTATATTTTTTTTCCCTCACAGAGTATTTGGGGTTGTGCTTATCATTGTGGACATCGGAGTTGTGATTGTGGATCTGGCCATCAGTGAGAAGAAAAGAGGCATTAGAGAGATTCTTGAAGGTGTTTCCCTGGCTATAGCACTCTTCTTCCTCGTTGATGTTCTCATGAGAGTGTTTGTTGAAGGGTAAGACACAAGCAAAGGAATTCAGTGTGGCAAGACCTCAAGCAGTAAGAGCAATGCTTCAAGCTTGGAACGGTAGGCAGGTTGACTTCTCATAGAGAAGAGCCTCATCTTCTCTTGGCTGTGCTCACTGGCTGTTACTATTTCATAGGCTAATCTGTAGAATGCTTTGAAGTGCTTGGAAATGGCATTGGTTTTGCTGTGACTGCTCTCATAGTGGGTCTTTTGTGCTTAGCTTTCTAAGAAGAAAAGCTTTCTTTTTTTCTTTCCAGCTTCAAGAACTATTTCCGCTCCAAACTGAATACTTTAGATGCACTCATAGTAGTGGGCACTCTGCTAATTAATATGACCTACTCCTTCTCTGACCTTGCTGCCACAGATCAGATGCCAAGGTAAGAATGGTATGACAGCTGTTAAGTGTGAGCTTTCCATGATGGGCAATAAAGAATGTTCTTGGCATATCTAGGCTAGGTGAGTGTCTGCTAGATGACAGATATAGCTGTGATAGTATTTCACAGTACAGAATTCAAAGGAAAGTAGTCTTGTTCTTTAGGCTTACAGTTGTGTTGTAGCTTGACCCTGTCTCAAAGGCAGATACGATCTAAACACCTACTGGTGTAACTAGAAGCGAATGGTGGGGGGCAGAGGGGTGTTTCTGTGCTGTTGTGGGTTGGTGTGCAAGTACCTTGTATTCTGACTTGATGGAGCTTGTAGGACAAGCTCAGTTTTTGCACTGCCTAGTGCAACACAAAAAATCATGCTGGGGTATTCAGCTGGGACCTGCTATCTCACCCATGCAACTCCTGAGGCCCTCCGTAAGACTTCTTCTGTTAAAAGCTCTTCAGTCCTGCTCAGATGCCGTAGACGTGGCCAAATATCAAATTTTGAGACAATTTTGAGTCTTCCCACCTAATCCTCCAGTTGCAGCCACACAATCAAACTAATTCCCAGCAGCTTACCTGAGCTTTTGTTGCTTTTCTTTCCTCATGGCTCTTCCTTCAGATATGAACAGCGGTCTTAAAATCTCTTCAGGCTGTTTGGAGATTTGTCGAGTGCTCTCTGTGGGTGACAACTTGTCATACAAGTTAGATTTCAGTGGCAGTCCAGAGAGGCAACATCACATCCTTTCATCAAGGGGTATCTATTTAGAACCTGATCTAGCTAGTGTGGATTGGAGCAAGTGTCTCTTGACCAATAAAAGGATGTCTGAGTTGGGTATCTACTTGCAAACTACTGCTTAACTAGCTGCCTTTGAAAAGGGCAGAGGGCAAACTCTTTATGTAAGCTGTGGTTCAAGCAGAGGAGGGGGCTCTAGTGTCTTCAGTCTAGTGTTAGTTCATGTCCTTGTCTGGCTTCTAGTTCAAGGGAATTCCTCTGAAACAATAGCAGAGTTATCTTGGAGTAGGAAGGAGCTGGGGAGAAATTGAAACTTACGAAGCTTCTGGGACAACTCTGTGTGTGGTTGACTTCCACAAGCTCTCCGTTGGTGGAGAACTGTGGGTATCTACTGAAGTTCTTACCTTAGGTATAACAGGACCTGAAACATGTATGTACTCCTTCAAAATGTGTGCTTGTGTACCTCCTTAAGAAATGAGTGCTTGTTTGCCCTTATCCCTAAGGGTGTGCTGAAGCAACTCCCCCTGTTTCTGTAGTTACTCACATAAGCATCTTGCCTGATCCAAAGTTCAGTAGGAGTTCAAAGTTTCTCAAATTTGTCAAATTGTTGACTGATTAAAGAAAATGTTTCTTGTTGAAGCATGTCTAGCTTATTTAACTTCTTTTCAGCTTGTTTGTCAGGTGGCTGGTTCCACTTCAATTGTACACTTCAGTATCAAGGGGTAATTGGCTGTGTTAAGGGAATTTGTTTCTTGCTGGGTGGAGATAACTGAGAAAGTTCCTAGAATAGACTCTGGGACTTTCTAGTTCTGTTACTACTTCAGAATGTGCATCACTAGCACCATCAACAATAAAACTGTGGTACTCCAGGCGTTGGGTTTTTTACATGAAACAAAGCTTTTTTTTTTTTAATATTCTCTGAAACAGCTTTTAAATAATTTTGAGCTTTACATTTAGGCTCAACACTTCTTTTTACAATTCATCTCTTTCATCTAGAATGGTTACTCTCCTTCGAGTTCTGAGAATTGTCATCTTAATAAGAATATTTCGCCTGGCTTCACAGAAGAAACAACTTGAAGTGGTAACCAGAAGAATGGTAAGCTGGCCTAGTAGTATATCTAGGTAGCTGTTACTATTCCCTTCTCTAGGCAACTGTCAAAAAAACAGCAAGCAACAAATCTGTCTGCAGCATATTGATCTGAAACTGATAATACAGCAGAAGCAACATGCCTGTTCTGTGTCCTTGATGGGGTATTGCAGTTCTGCCTTTGACTGCAGTAGAACTAGCAATTCTTGCCTCTAGTTGAGCAAGAAGCTCCTTGACCTACAGAGCCAGAATATCAGTGGTTGTGACACTGTGGTGTGTCTTGGTCATTGCTGGCTTGTGTGGTGCATGGACTGCAGGTTCCTCCTTGGCTGAGGAGAGGTTGGTGGAAAGCTAAAGCAGCTCATCTGTTAGCTGCACTAAAGCCCTGTCTGTTTTAGATGCCTCTTACTTTCATCAGGGTACTAAAGTGAAATCTGAAGCTTTGAGTTCAACCCTTTACACAGCAGTAAATACCTAAATATTCTGCCCTAATCATTCTCCTCCTTTTGTTCAGTTCCCAAACACTGAAGTAGCAAAGACCCATTCATGTGCAGCTTGTGGAGAATCTACAGTGTTTTTCACTTCTGTACATCAAGGCAAAAATTATTATAGGTAATAGGAGATCATTCAAATAACACAATCAAACTCATTCTCAGGTAATGCTGTGAACTCTGCAAAAATAAAATGAGGTTCTGAAACATGACTTGGCTTCAGAGTCAGGGTTTATTTTTTTTCCTAGTAATAGACAACACTTGTTGATCTGTGTCATTCTCTTGAGAGACTGCTCCATTTTCACAGGTCTCTGAAAACAAAAGGCGTTACATGAAAGATGGCTTTGATCTGGATCTCACTTATGTTACTGGTTGGTAGAAATCCTGTAACAGATGAAACTTCACAGCATGAAATTGGCTACTAACACTGAAGTAACTACTGCTTTCAAGGGTTAGCCTTCTGGGAGAGAGCTTGTATGTGCTATAGGTAGTGATAGCAGTTCTGAGGCCTAGGGAAGCATGTAACTACTGACTAACTCACTGGAGGGTTTTTGTCCATGGTGGCTGGCACTTACTGGTAACTAATCCTTCAGAAAGGTCTATTAGCTTGCTCTAGCTGTGCTAATTGTGGGAGTGGAGGGAAAAAACTCTAGGAAATGATTAGGTGCTTTTCTTAAATAGTGTACTCATAGGGTAGGAATCAATTATTTCGTAATGATCTCAGTCAAATTGTTCTTGGACTTGGGGAGGGAGGGGGGGCTGCCTCCATGTTGTTACTTCTGATTGCTGTTTTCTCCACAGATCGTGTTATTGCAATGTCTTTTCCATCTTCTGGGAAGCAGTCTTTCTATAGGAATCCTATAGAGGTAAGAATCTCTCATTACCAGGTTTAGTATTTCTAAATGCTGTTTCACTTCTAGGTGAACTGGAACTTGCATGTGAACTAACTTGTGTGTGGATTGCACTATCAAATCCTAGTCCTGAGCTTGGCTGGTCAGAATGATTTAATAGTGATCTCCCCTGTGCTGCATTGCTGTGTTTTAGTCTCAGCCTAATAAGATGCATCTTGTAGTGTGGACAGACTGATGTTCTGATGTCTCACCTCTTGAGGAATCTTTCAGTGAACCAAATAAATTCTCTCACAGGCTAGTGGTAGTGTGAATAATATGAGCTATGTAATCATGACAATGTTTAAAAGCTTATTGTTCATGTAGAGCTGTGCTGTCTGATAACTTTACATAAATATGTAGAGTAAGGAATTGAATCACAGTCATGCTGTCTCAGAATTGAGACAGGAATTTGAACTACTGGGTTGATGAAAAGGCTTCTTGGTCAAGGACAAGAGCACTAATTACTTTGAACTTGTTTCTTGTTACTTCAGGAAGTTGCAAGGTTTTTGGACACCAAGCATGCAGACCACTATAAAGTCTACAATCTCTGCAGTAAGTGTGTTTTGTTGCTGACGATTGAAAGACTGCTAAAAAGAAAAGTATCACTTCAAGGTGTGGTGTTGATGCTATCAGATCTTCAGGAACTTAAAATGCATCAAAAGGACTTCAACACTATTTTATGCTCAGACCAGCAGTCTTTATCACAAGCTACTTTCATTGTTGCAAGCTTTTGTTGCTGTTCCTGGTGTAACACCAGCTCTTACTTTGTAGGTGAAAAAGGCTATGACCCTAAGTACTTCCACTACAGGGTAGAAAGGATCTTTATTGATGACCACAATGTTCCAGCATTACAGTGAGTCTTGTTAATGAGTACTTGCACCAGTGTAACTTTTCCTGCTTTTGCTTTGTCTGCACTAATTTTCTTCTCATCTAGGGACATGCTGAAATTCACTGCCAGTGTCAGTGAATGGATGAGTCAAGATGAGAAGAATATCATAGCAATTCACTGTAAAGGAGGCAAGGGTAAGGCTTCTTGTATACAGCCTGTGTATGCCCCAAATTGCACATTCTTTGTTAAACATGACTTAAGGATGGTCTGGTACTCTGAACCCATCTATTCTATGGTTTAATTTGTCAGATTCTACAGGCACTGTGACTGGCAACAGTGTAATGCTGTTTAGTGTTGCACACGTGTTCTGAAGTAGTTTTAAGAAATCAGCTGCTATTTTATGGAAAGAACTAACCTGAATTCCTCTGTAAGTTCCTGCTGTCCTGGCCCTCCTGGTAGGAGGGACTGAGCTACAGGGAGCTACTGATGTTGCTGCTACAATTGTGAAGCTGCTGCTTTAGCTTTGTGCCAGCCAGTGATCCATACTGAGTATTTTGCACTGCGACATACTTTGAGCTGCTGAATTTCTGTGGGGGGTTGTCCAAAGTATTGCTGGATCCTTAAGGCACACAAGGCATTGAGAAAGAGTACATGGTAGATTTGTGGGGACAAGATTTTGTGTGAGCTCCTGCATAAGGTGACCTGTGGGTGCTGTGTGTAATCTGTAGTAGTGCAGGAGTTGTTGAAGTGCATTAGTGGCTGTGTGAACAAGCCCTGAAAACTTCTGTCACATTTTTTAGATGTAGCATCAGGTGACTACAAATTCTGGTTCACTTGAGCCAGATGTCTACAAAAGCTTTTTCTCCACAGCTGAAAACTTAGCTTAGAAGGCTTAATGAAACTGAAAGCTGAACCTACCTGCAGGCCAAAACCAGCTTGAAGAACAAGGGTAGGGAGGGATGATGTGGTTTCAGGCATGAATTTGAGACCGAGATTGTACTGGAGACTGTGTGCTAGTAGTCCTGGTGCTGCTTTAGTAGGGCTGAGGGGGGAAAGGTGGAGTGGAGAAGTTACCTTGTGAGACTTCAGCTGGCACTGGCTGGTGCTGTTGTGTGTAAGGACTTGGTAAGATGTGCTTGACTCTCTCCACTGCTAAACAGAGGATGCAGTTACTGCCCAATTAAATATCTTAAGTAATACCATAAAGATTACAGGGACTGCTTTCAGTAAGCAAGGTAACAAACCACAGTGTTTTTTTCTTCTTAGAAATACAGATTCTTGATTACTTGTGTGCCACTTATTTCCTGTTACCCCTATTTTAAGTTAGGAATTAATTTCCACAAAACTAACTCCCAAATCTTTGAGCTCATATAACTCAGTTTCTCTTACTTCTAATACAGGTAGAACTGGAACAATGGTCTGTACCTGGCTTATACACAGTGACCAATTTGAGAGTGCAAAGGTAAAAACTAGCTTTTATTTCTGCTTCTTTCAGTAGTCAGAATACCCTCGTTAGAATCTGCTTACTTAGTGAAATGCACTGATATTATAAACTAAGAATATTGTGAGTCTGTATTTAAAAAAAAGAAAGTCTTACAGCTGTGTGAACTTTTTGTTTGAGATTATTCCTGATCAGGGAGAGTGGCCTCTAAAGCATTTCTTTAGAAACTAGGATCTTAAGCAACTTCTTCAAAACTGTAGGTGGCTTCCTTGCATCCACTACTAAAGCCAGTCTCTGTTTAAGCAGCCTTGTGTAGTTGTCTTCCCTGCCCTCCTTCCAAGGTGTGTAAGGCATCAAGAACTGCTTGTGGTTTTATTTTGATTGCCAGTGTTACAGCAAGAAGCCTTCCTGAACATCCTGGGGAAAAGGAGATGAGCAAGTCTGCAGTCAGAGCAGCCATGTTCTTCTGCTTTGCTGTACCAAATCTCTGCTGTAGACTCAGAAACCTGGGTTGCAGAAGGCTCAGGTCTGCTGTAGGTGATTTGTGTGGAGCATGTATCAGTTTGGCCTCTTGCTTTTCTGAATTTAGTGTAGATCTCCACAAACCAGTGTTCAGCTTTTGTCTGCCACAGGTAACTTGAGAAATGTGTATGGTTCTACAACAACTGCTTAAGCATGTTGCTTTCCTCTTTCAAAGAGTTTTACCAGCTTGCTTTCTGAATGGTGGACTTAAAGCTACTCATTAGGAAGTCAGCTACAATACCTTCTAGCTAGAAGGTAACAGAGAAACTTGTGTATCTTCTGTATTCCTTTGGAATTTGTTAGTTTAACTCTGCTTTGTGTTATCCTCAGGGAGGGGAAATGGTGGTGAGGTATTTTTCACTCTTGAAATCTTCCTATATAGGAGAGTTTGGACTACTTTGGGGAAAGAAGAACTGACAGAACTACAAGTACCAAATTTCAAGGAGTTGAAACTCCATCCCAGGTAAGTTTGAGCAGGTTTTGTAATGAGCCAAGTTAACCCTAGCCTTATGAGCACTTAAACAAGGTGGCAGAGATGGAGCAGCTTCAGAGATGTAGGTTCCTACTACTGTACTCTTTTCTTTAGGGATTGGACTATCAACTAGTAGGGTTGCATTGCATCTTTCTTATATGCCCTTATTACAGCCCATTTCTTATGCTGCTTCTGAGTGCAGTATTAAATGTGATTATGGTATCTGGGCTCCCAGCCTTCTAAGACGAGGAGACCATCTAATCCAGCCTCACTGTTTAAGTAAGGTGAGCCAGAGCAGGCTGCCCAGGACCATTCCTGATTAGATTTAGAACATCTCCACAGATCCTGATTCGCTGTGTACTGTGAGATGAAGCTGTTGGCAGAGGTACTCTAGTTGCTGGTATAAAATAGAATGGAAGGGTAATTACTCATCCAGTTGGTGCTTTTTCAAAGTAAAAGCTTCCTAGAGCTTTTTAAGGGGTAAAATGTTTAAGCACAAAGTTCCATGCTTTTTGCTGATCTCTAGAGATTTCTTCTTAAAACACTAAGTATAAATACTGTTTAGAGATAGATATAAAGCTTGTTTAGAGCTTTAACAACAACATGCTTCAATTGTGGAAGGAAAAAGCAAATGGCTTAGTTTCTTTTAAGCCTTGGACTTGAGAGAAGAACTCAGTGCAGACCAACTTAATCCTTCTACCTGGAATTAGTCTGTGTGGGATACAGAAACTGCATAATGTGTCTGGGTTTTTTGCATTACAGAGTAGGTATGTTGGGTATTATGAGATCCTGAAAAACAAGTATAACTTCAAACTCCCACCAGAGAGACAACTCAAAATAAAAAACCTCAAAATCCACTCTATACATGGTAAGAACTTTTGAATTTGGGCCTTTCTATCTGGTGATGGTTTCTTAGCACAGGCAGCTGATCTCTGTTCTGTCTCTTATTAAGCCTGTGGTAGGAATGCAGACATACTGTGATTTGAGAATTTCAATGGCACAGATTTGGAAACAAAATCTGAAGTGCAGTTACCTTGTTTTGTCACTTCCTGGGTATGTGGTCAAACGGTGCTTTACGTGCAAGCTGCTGTTTTGGATAAGCAATCAATTATCAAGTAGGATTAGTGGATCCAACTCAACATCTGGAGCTGCAGTTTCTCAGCTTGATATACAGAAGTTTCTGTATGAACTGGTAACTAGTACTAGAGGTTTGGTGTTATTTTTTTTCTAGGGGGCCTGAACTGCTGTTCTTGTTCAGTGATAGAACTACACGTTCCTGCTCCACTAGTAGGATTCACTGGTGCTTCAAAATCAAGCTCAGACTCTGCAGCTCAAGCTACTTTCAGGGTTTGAGTTCTCTGAAGTCTGTAGCAAGGCAGTTTTGAATAAGATTGTACTTGGTTTTGATTTCTGCGTAGTTTTCAGCAGATGTTTTGCTCCAGTGTAATGCAACTTCTTTCTTTCTAGGAGTTGGGAAAGGCAATGGAACTGATATGAAGGTGCAGATAATAATGAAAAAGCAAGTTGTGTTGGAATGTGTGTGTGCCACTCAAGGGAACTGCAAGGTGAGAGTATGAAACTGTCAGCTGAGTCACAGAAGCTGCATACTGGACATAAAACTATCTAAATAAATAGACAGTATGAACTTCAAAAAGATGCAACTTTGCTAAGCCTTAGGAAAAATAGTGTAAGGTATAAAAAGCTTTCCTTGAAGACACTTGAATGTACTTAATGGCTCGCTCTGACCTGGGAAGCTTAAATGGTTGGCTAATATTCTAGCACTGCTATTGTATTTATACGTGATGATTTGTAGCTTTTGTTGTCATCAGTTGACCTTCTGTCTCTGTGGTGGGTTTTCATAAACGTCATGTTTTGCTCTGTTACCTAGCTCTTCTTTGATTCTGAAAGTGACTCTGTAGTCATTGGCTTGGAAGACAGCCCTGTTATAAGTGGTGATGTGAAAGTCAGATTTGAATCTAACTCTGTAAGTACAACAGCACTAAGATCCTCATTTCAATTTGAGGCAGGGCAGCAGTGCAAATGCCAGCTGGGTCTTGGCTGGCTTAGCTCTGTGGGGCAAAGCCTGATTTTGTTTTGTTTTTATTTTTCTCCCCCCCTGCTTACTTTTGTGTAGGAATGGACCCTAATGAGCCAAACAAGAGCTGCTACAGTGCAGTGAGAACATAGCAAGTGTTACTGCAGTAGTTTGTACAGATGGGGTGGCTGTTCATACAGAGCAACTGAAGCATCTTAGTTGAGCACCTGCTGCTTCTGATATGGATCTTATGTTAAGCTTGGGTGGCTGGGAACAAATTGAATGAAAAATGTGATCTGGGTGTGATATGTCTTGTTAAATGTACTGATTCTAGCACACCAGTTTTGTAAGTCAAACTGAGGACAAAATGGGTACTCATGTCTGCAAAAACTGTTCCTTAAATGATGCATTTACTTCCAGGATCTTCCAAAAGGCTATGATAACTGCCCATTTTTCTTCTGGTTCAACACTTCCTTTATTGAAAATAACAGGTAAGCGATCACAGTGGCTGACTTCTGGTGTATGAACAGAGCTGGCAGTTACTGAACACAGTGCTGAGAGCTGAAATAGAGTGCTAACCAAGCCAGTCTTTAGCTTCTGTATGGCTTTCTGATTTCCAGTTCTAACTTGTGAGCAGGTACTTGGCACACACTTGTACTGTGCTAAGTGGATTAAACATAGAATCATAGAACTAGATGGGCTTTAAGGTCCCTTCCAAGCCATTCTAACCTCCTGCTGTGGACAGGGTTGCCACCCAGCAGCTCAGGCTGCCCAGAACCCCATCAAACCCAGTCTTGAGACCCTCCAGGGATGGGGCACTCACAGCTTCTCTGGGTAGCCTGTGCTAGTGCTTTACCACCCTCTGAGTAAAGAATTTCTTCATAATATCTAATCTGAATCTCTCCTCTCTTTAGTTTAAAACCATTCCCCTTGTCCTGTCAATTATCTTAATCCATTGGTTTGTTTCCCAGCATTCTATAGTTAATAATACCTTTTTGTTCAAGGTGGTTAACTATTCAAATGTCAATAGCACAACTGACTGAGGCTGGAACTTGAATTTAGCAGCTAAGCGAGGCAAATGTTAAAAGTTAGATATCAATGTTTTGGATCCTGAAAAAGCTCTTAACTTGTTCTCATGCTTTTGTTAAAAGTTTAAAAACTTTTGTGGGCTTGTTGTGGAGACCAGAATTCCTGGGGGAGCTCCTGCCAGCAGAGGCTGGGCTTGTCTGTCTTGCTAGGGGAGTGATAGAGAAGTAAAGAGACTTCAGCTCCTTCTGGCCTGTCTACTAAAATGGGTAGGATTAGACAGCAGAACAATGAACTTAAAAGTGTCAGGTATAATTCTTTCCACAACTGTAAAAGAACAAACCTTACTGAATTTCTCCTGTCAGTCTGAGGAGCCATGAGTTATAACTCTAATCCTAATTTGCTAGGCAGCAATGCACCTTGTACCTGAACTGAGTCATTTACATCAATCTAGCAGCAGGAGGAATGTGTGCCTGTGGTCATGTAGCTCTGCAGCAGTGTTATAACAAAAGGTGAAGTGCAGGTGCTATCTGGTGATTGCTAGAAATGAATTTGGTAAGCATTAAAGGAGAAGGGGTGGGGAGAACATGGTGGCTGAGCTTGACTGAATACTGAATCAAGTGCATGCCTTGAGGTCAGTTATTAAACAGGTGTCTATTCCCTTGAAAGGCCCTGAGCTGGACATAACACTAATTTTACTGTAATGGTTGTGTCCTGGGTGGAATAGACCACAAATCATCAGATTGGCTGTCTATTTGTGAGCTATTTCATGTCCAAATCCCCATGCCTATTTCATCCCCATTACCTAATGTCTGTCTGAATTTAAGATCTAGGCCTGTAGTTAATACTCTTGAGCCAAGCTTCAAGACTTCTCCACAATCTTAATGGAAAAGCATTCCTCAGGCCCTAAGAAATACTATTGGATTTTATCTTTCAGACTGTACCTTCCCAGGAACGAGCTGGATAACCCTCACAAGTCAAAAACATGGAAAGTCTACAGTGAGACGTTTGCTGTAGAGATGAACTTTACTGAGCTGTAAGGGAAAGCTGAAAGAAGGAAAATACTTTAACTCATCTCCTGTCCTGATGATGCCTTGCTGCTTCAGTGTAGTGAAGCGGTCTCACTTTGTACTTAATGTATTTCTATGTAGATACAGCTTCTCAAATAAACTGACCTGAAGTTCTGTTGTGCAGAGCAATCCATCTCTGAAGTATTTAATGTCATGTAACTGTGATTTATGTGAATGTGCTGATAGATCTGCTGGAGCCTAGATATGTTTACATGCAGGTAATCCCTACTCTAAGCTGTGAGCACTAACCAACAGCATTCACTTATTGCTGGGTGGAGAACAGCAGTCTGCAGGGCACTGTTGGAGTAGACTGAGACACTTCCCCCAGCATCAGGTCACCAGAACTAAGGTAATATTGAGGGGAGGGGGAATAATAACCTGCCACTGGCAGGTGGGTGCTTACCTTAGCTAATACCCATAATGAAGTAAGCAGAGATCCCAGACCTTCCAAATGTTCAGCTGAGGGTTGTGGCATGCTCTGAGGTACGTATACAGACCTGAGTCTGGCTGTTGCTGAATGATAGCCTGGTGTTTAGTAAGTGTGGTGTTGAAGCTCCCATCTAGTTGGCAGCAGCAGCTTCTCTGAGCACTGTGGTTCAAGTACAGAGGTCTGAACTTATTTTGAAGGTGCATTCTACAAATGCTTAGCATTTCCATAAACAGGATGCTGTGGGCCTGGGTCTCTTAGTTACAACACGTGCAAGTGTGTAGTGAGATGTTATTGGAGCTTCTGAAGGTGAAGGGATGACGGTGGAGTTAATGCTCTGCTACTGGTCTGATGGCAACGAAATTTCCCCCTTATAAAGGCGTGAGGCCAAAGTTCCCTCGCTAGAGGGCGACCGAGTAAGGCAGCAGGCAGGGCCCTCCAGTGCAGACCGAGCTTACTAGGAGCTGGAATCCAATGCTGTTTTATTGCAGCTGGAAGTGTCTGATGACTGAGTTCCTTTTAGCTTAGCTCTGGCAGTGAGATAGCATTCACCTAAACTGTCCTTTCTAATCAGCTGCAGGGCACTTAAGGATCTCTGTCCTGCTCGTGAAGGCTCTCACAGCAAGAAGTCAGGGGTTTTTGTCCAGCTGAAGTATGCACTTCCATTATTATAAAGCAGGAACAAGTAACGAAATAAGTACAAGTGCTGCGCTGCATCTCATTTCAGGGATCCAAAGACTGCTAGCAGTAGTTTCTGAACTTCCTAGAGCAGTAACCTCTGGCTTCAGCGTAGTGGACACTCATCCTTTGCTTCTGGGGGTCTTATGTGACCCAAGTTGCCCTGTACTGAACTACTGGTAGGAAAATAACACAAGCTGACAAGCTGAGTGTTACTGAAGGGCAAAGCCTGCTGCTCAGTTGAATCAAACTTTATTGCTATGGATTCCTGTAACAACATTATGAAGTTCTCAGCTGAACAACCCATACACATGTGCAGCTTAATTGCAGCTGTAGAAGTTACTGCTTGGTTCAACCCTGAAAGGTAAACTCTGTTCATGTCACCAACTTCCTGCTGTCAGTGGTTCTGAAACTCCTGCTTCTCTTGAAGCTTTTTTTTTTTATTATTAGTAATTAGATATTGCAACTGAGCTTTATACAATGAAAGCAAAGACAAATCTAAGACATAGATTTCAGTATTCCCCTGGTATGGATTCTGTTATCTTTGTATGCAGTTGTAATAATAATGACATTTGATATTGTTTCTCTTGGATAAACAACTTCAGAAAGCAGGAAGCTTAAGACTCCTGAAATCCAACCCTTGTACCTGAATTATTCAAGCCTTTGCCACAAGCTCCTTTTTAAAGAACTGACTGTGCAGTGTTACTGCCACAGGTACCAGTGAGTTGAGGTAAAGTTGTGCAATAGACACTACAGCCTCTTCAGCCATGCACTGTTTGTAACTGCTCCTCAGGTGAGAGTGGTTTGTGCTGCTCCTGAAGGCTGAAGAAACAAAAAGGGTCTGTGGACCTGCAGTAACCACCTTCCACCAGAGACTAGTAGCCCCTTCCACTGTACTTGGACTCCATCACAAGAGGCAGTGAGATGTTTTTCTCTGTGTCTACAGCTTTTTCCTCTTTCTGGGGATATGAAACAGGCTGTAGCATGAAACTGCCACTTACTGGCATGTTCTAGGTGCTAATTTCTATGTGATGTGTCAAAGTGCTGCTAGCCAAGAAGGTGGCTGTGTCCAAAGGGTGAGTATGTCACACCATCACATAGGTAACATCTCTCTCAGCACCTCCAGGTTTGATTTGTGAACTGTACTGAGATTTGCTTTGTCTTCATCCAGGCTTGGCAGTAGGCTGCTTTCTTAAAGAGAAGGAAGGAAGCAACTAGAAAAGTAGGTGCTACAATCTCATTTTGGGTAACACTAACTGGCCTTAAGTTGCACATTTAAGCAAATGCCAGGAGAAAGCATATGTGTCCTTCAGTCCTGAGGGTGATGTGAATGGCCCGAGACAAGTGCTTTCCACTTAACTGAAGAGCTGCAGCAAGTGGCACATGTGGCAGGACTCCAGTTGACGTACATTGAAGCCCATGGTATCAGCTGTCTTCAAGAACTTGGCTCCGGCTTTTTCTTCCTCTTCAGCTTCCTCTCCTTCCAGCACAGGCTCATCTACATCAAGGTGACCCAACCCTGAGCTCGCACATTACAACTCCATGCTTTGAACAAGCAGCTGTTTCCAGTAGCCCTCCTATGTTAGTTTAGTTCAGTGACATTTATAATACTTTAGCACTGCCTGCAGCAAACAATTGTCACAAATGCTCCCTTGTCTCCTTACACCCAGAAACTTCATATTTCACCTCAAATGCAACCCTACCTCAGCTCTAGATCATAGGACTGTAAAAGCAGGGGGTGAAAGCTTCTAGCTTCTCTAAGGCCATCAGTGTGTCAGAGTACGAAGTCAGGAACCAGCTGCAACAATCATAGACAGTCATAGGGTGGAAGGGAGCTAGAAAGTGACAGCCGCACTCAGTAAGATTAGACAAGATTGGAATTACTTGGAATCAGATACTGCTAGCAAGAAATGGGAAATGCAGCAGTCACAGCACAGGCTCTAAAGCAATGCTCCTCTTAAATCACAGCCTGTTCTGTCTGTAACATTGAAAACCAATGTGTCTTTTTAGCACCATTACAGGCAGGCATTTATGATGTGCAGCATACCCAGTGCAGAACCTGCAAGATGGAGACAGTCCTGCCAGCTCAATTCAAGAAGCATATACACCTCTCCATAAAAATCATCTGAATTTAAAAGATTACAAATCCTAAACTGGAATTGAGTTCCTAAAATCAAGTCAGTGATCTGGTAATGCTCTCAGATCATGATGAGTCCTTTTTGATTGTTTATTTAAAGGGTTGATCTGTTTCCTAGAAGGCATCAGTAAGAATCTATCTGTTTCATCATAAGTTTCCGACTGTACTCATAGGCAAGGAACAGTGCCCCATTGGCCAGGAATGCACGGATCATAGTTGGCTTTAGTCCAGAATACAAGGCAAGTACACCTGGAAATGAAATTACAGCTGGTTAGCAATTCATTATAATGCCTTTTATCATCAACTCCTATGCTTTCACCTTTCAAGGGCACTTAAGTTACGGTTCTGCACATGTACACACAGCCACACGCAACTGAAGTCCTTGCTGTAGCAGTTAACTAGAGAGCTGCTGGATACTGATACAGGAGCATCTTACAGTACTAACAGGAGCTTAGCTTTTTAACTTTTCTTGCTTACATGAGACACATCTCAGGCATGATGGAGTCTTCAGAAGGCTACCTTTGTCACTAGAGGATGCAGGCTACCCCTGAGCCACAAAATACCCCTGCTCTGCTGACTATCTTCCTCAGTATCAGGGTCAGGAATCGCATCTACTGCCATTTATGTTCTTACACCACTTCTGGAGTGCCTGCTCCAGGCTTTTTCCACAGAGGACATGCTTAGGTAGAAGCTCCAAGTTGCCAGTCCAGATCAGACCAATTTATCAAACAGCCTGCAGTCAGTCATAAATCAACTTCTAGAGGTAACTTCAGCACACTTCTTTAACTGCTTCCTTCAGGTTTTATGCATAAGTAATGAAATTTACTTGTCTGATTTTAATGCTTAATCAGCTTTTGTTAGCTTTAAGGGAATTGCTTCCTGACTCAACAAGCAGAGCAGAATGAAGTAGGTCTCAACTTCTAGAATCCAAGATTCTCAAACTAGGAGAAGCAACAATAGTTCTGCTAGAAACTGTTAATGAAAGTCTCTAACACATTATCAATGGACAAGGTTTATTAAGCTGCTTTTGGTGCTGAATAGGTTTGAAAACGTAGCCCTAGATCTTCTCTCCATCTCCTGCACGCTTACCTTCAGTTCTCACAACAGTTACAAATGTTCCCATGAAGCCCGCTTGCTTTCCAGTCATTGACAGAACCTGAATTCTAGATTTGACACAGTCCACAGGATACACAGCAATCCACAGACAGCTGCCTCCAAAACCTCCGCTGAGCAGCAAAGGAATGGGACCTAGGGTTAAGAAGCGAGCTTTTAGGCATACCACAAAACATTTGCAACATACACATTGCATTATTTCAACTACAGAAGTCAAAGAGAACACAGGATCTCACAAAAGAAGAGCAGTTCGTGCTTCCTCAGAAAGCTCTAAGTTAATTTTAAGCCACTGCTATATTGCAGGTCTAGCCAGAAGATCAAAGGTTACAAAGGAACGCTTTATAGTTCATTGGCCATGCTAAGAAAGCACAGCTCAGAGCTCTATTTTGACTATTAACCAAATTAACTCCACTCCCTTCACACCTTTAATCACTTTCTAGTGTTAATTATGAAACAGTTAAGAGAAACACCACATAGTGACACTGATCACCTTACAGAGTTTTACTTGGCACAGTGAAATTATTATGTGATCAATCATTGTTCATGATGCAAAGTCACTTTGTGTTTCAGATCACATTTTAATGAATATTTTACAACAACAGGGTTTAGAATACACACAGCTGAAGTAGAGCCTCCCAGCAAGACAAAGTATTATTGTTCGGTCTTTGAGAAGGAGACAAACAATGTCTATTCTCTGTTGGCATCTCATTTCTTAATGTCTGATTTTTAATATGTTCTCTTACTGTCACTTTAATGACCTCTACGGGTCAGCATACATTTATTTGTACAATGCAGTGCTGCAGAAGACTTCAAATCTCATTCCAAACAGCCGCTGAGAAGAAACAGTTCAGAGATGTTACACAGTGGTGTAAATATTACTGTTACATTACTGCATATGTTTTCCATTTACAGTGCATCCTGCATCATTAGAAGAGGATGATTTCAGTAATTGATTACTGTTTATGCACAAAGTGCAGATCTCTGTATTCCGTATATCTGGTTCCCTTTGTTTTATATCTGCTGTGCATCATCCCTCGCAGATTCACCCTCTCCCTTACGAACCCCATGACAGCATGCTGGAATCCACCTGGAAAAGGGCACCATACCCAATTCATCTTTCGATCTCCCAGAGGCAAAGAACGTCCGGCTCAGTTCATACCCCCCAAAGAAGAAGAAATAGCCGGGGACTTCCCGCAGCAAGGTGCTCGACAGGCCGCGGTAGAACCCGAGGGGGCCATCCCTTTGGATAACGCTCTTCACTACTGCCCAAACTGTACTGAGGGAGAGATTGATCCAGTTAGTGATGCTCAGTGACTCAATAACAAGATTACGGACAAGAAACCATTAAGTGTTAGACGAGTGTGCAGAGAACAGGGCCCACATAGAACTCAGAACTGGGTTCTGCCTACAGTCTGTCCTTGGCACCATCTTTACCAGTGCCTGTGGGGTCTCCAAGCATGGGCCATGACCTTCCCATCACAGCTCTTCTCTGGCTAACAGCGTGTTACCAGTGTGGCACTGCCGAGACGGCAATTAAAAACAATAAACACACACACAGAGGACTCAGAGGCACTGAACGTGAGCAACACTTACTTCTGCCCCTGCGTTATCTTCCCCGACAACTGCATTTCGTGCATGGCCTGCAGCCGGCACTTCACCAGCTCTGTGGGGCACAGGGCAAGTGCGGCAAAGGCAGAGGCGAAGGAGCCCGCGGCAGCGTTCTGTAGGTCACTGCAAGAGAGGAAGGCACAAAGCTCTGAGTGCACAGCCGTTACTGACAGGCAGCATCCAAACGTGCATCCTAAATGTTACCGACAGACTGAAGGACAGCCCTGGGGAAGGAGCCCCAATAGAGGAGAATGGCAGTGTGAAATATGGAGATAGATAACAAAACTCATCCCATTTTCATATCCACCTTGAATACAACCTTTTGACACCTGAAAAGACATAGTGCAACCTTTACCCTTTTTTGATGTAGCAACAGCAGAGGAATTAACACAACCAAACCTTCCCCTTGACTTTTACAAGAATTCCTATGAGCTGCGTAGATCTGGGGACTTCTTACTGCTGCAAAGAGTATGAGCAATAACTGCCTTAGGTAGGTATCCCTGTGTCATGGTTCTATGTTTTTTGTTTTGGGGTTTCAGTATTCCACATCAAAACATCATGTATTGTATGGGGCATTAAAGTGTCACTGCCCCAATCCCAGGTACCTATCCCTGTACATTACAGCAGTCACGGGATCTGGCCCTTCCAGGTGGGGGGGCGCTCTCTTGCTGCCTTGCAGTGGGTGCTGGAGGTGCTTTCCTAGCCGTTCCAAGCTTTTCAGGTTTGACTCGGTCCCGGGAACTCTCTCTCTCATCTTGTCTGATTTATTAGTCTCAATTTCAATTAAATTGTATTATATTGTGTTATCTTGTATTCCGATATCATAGTAAAATAAGTTTTCCTCCTTAGATTGCTGCCGCTGCTCTTTTCCTCCCTTCTTTCCTTCCCATTTTGTGGGACTGGGGTGGGGGGGAAAGGCAGAGGCCTGTTGCCCCTGTCATGGACATAGATTGATCTAGTAAACTCCATGACACCTTGAAAGACTAGGCATACTGCCAGTGTTCTGGGATATTTGTAATCTTTGAGCACTGCTTAGTCTGGGTAGTGCCGTGCCCTTCCCTTCCCTTCCCTTCCCTTCCCTTCCCTTCCCTTCCCTTCCCTTCCCTTGCTTCAATTCATTAACCCCTTTTTAGCAGGCACCAGCGATGAACCCATTCTTTATCATGGGGGCGCTGTGTAAAGGATTAAAAGCAATGGTGTTACTCACAACCTACTGGCCAATAATCAATCACATTGATTATCCACTTGTGGAATTGTGTTCGTATATAACTGCCTAAGGGCACTGATGGAGACACCTGTATTATACCTACATGCAATGTGCTATGATTTGTAATTTGATATTTACATCACAGACAGAATGGCTAATTTTACAAACAACTACGTCCCAAATGGAATAGCTGATCTTACAAACAACACAATGTTCAGACCAGTCTCCAGGCTTTCTTCTCAGTTTGTCACACGTTTTTTGAATCTTGAATTAATAGTCATGTTGGTGTGCATGTTATTAATTTCCCTGATTATATTCCAACACACTCATAATAAGGGGAAGGAGTCTCCTCCAAACCCAGAGAATGATGACTGGCAGGGAATATGGAGAGGTTTAGGAAAGGTCTTAGAAGCATGGGGACCCGCAGTGTCATGGGATTTTACTCTTGAACATCTGTGGGATCCTGAGAAACTAAGCCAGTATTTGAGTCAGGGACGATGCAGCTTACATAAATCTAAGGAGGTACAACTTATTTGGGGTTTGGCTTGTGCTTACCATGCCCTATATAATACCATTCTGGAGAGAGAGAGTTTCCAAGCTGAGGTTCAAGCCAAAAGGGAAAATCCCCAAGTCAAATCTAATCAATCACAGGAGACACCAGTAACAATACCAGTTGCTCCTGTGGAGGGCAAGAAATGGAAACGAGTGTCTTCACGTCTTGAATGAAAAAGAGAAGAAGAGGAGGAGGAGGAGGAAGATCCAGGCGAGGGGCCCTCCTCAGAACCACCACCATCGCGAAAGGCAAAAGGAAAAACATAAAACCATGACACAAGGTCAGGTTTTCCAGCATGGAAACCTGAAGTACTGATAATGCTCCTTAACGAAGCTCTCTAAGAGCAGAGAGAGAGAGATTCGTACTAAAAGCTAAAAAGCAGCTGTGCCTGCATTCTCCACCAAAATCTGTCACAGAGTTGACTAGATCAATCTATGCCTGTGACAGGGGGGCAGTAGGCCTCTGCCCTTCCCCCCCATCCCAGTCCCACAAAATTGGAAGGAAGGAAGGGAGGAAAAAAACAGCAGCAACAATCTATGGAGGAAAACTTACTTTACTACGATACCGGAATACAAGATAACACAATATAATACAATTTAATTGAAATTGAGACTAATAAATCAGACAAGATGAGAGAGAGAGAGTTCCTGGGACCGAGTCAAACCTGAAAAGCTTGGAACGGCTAGGAAAGCACCTCCAGCATCCACTGCAATGCAGCAAGAGAGCGTCCCCCCCACCTGGAAGGGCCAGATCCTGTGACTGCTGTAATGTACAGGGATAGGTACCTGGGATTGGGGCAGTGACACTTTAATGCCCCATACAATACATGATGTTTTGATGTGGAATACTGAAACCCAAAAAAAACGAAAAACAGAGAACCATGACACCCTGTTCTCAAATTCACCTTGGCAGTAACAATAAAGGATTTTGGTGGGAGATGCTACAAGTCCGAAACTAAGGCAGAGTGGACCACAATAGACGTGCTGCCACAAATGCAACCACGTGAACTGGACACAGTGCAGACAAACATAAACCATGCTGTTGAATAAGACAGCACTGCAAACTGTGAACTCACAGCATTACACATTTGGGACTTGGTGATTTTAACCATACTGCAAAGAACACTGGTGAGCTGCCAGGAATCAGAGGCTGGCACTTCAGGATTGCACTGCTTTACAATACATCTGAACAGGCTCCTGCAAAGGTATGCTAGACAGAACCAGAGAATCCTTAGAGTTAAAAGGGATCTTTAAAGGTCACCTAGTCCAACTCCCCTGCAGGGAACAGGGATACCACAGCTCCATCAGGTTGATCCAGCCTACACCTGAAAGTCTCCAGGGACGAGGCAGCCACCACATCTCTGGGTAATCTGTTCACCACCCTCACTGTAAAAGACTTTTTCCTTATATCCAACCTATATCTACCTTCTCTGAGCTTGAAGCCCTTGTTCTGTCACCACAGATCCTGATAAAGAGTCTGTTCCCTTCTTTTCCGTAGCTCCCCTTTAGTGACCAAAAGGCTGCTCTCAGGTCTCCCCAGAGCCTTCTCTTCTCCAGTCTGAACAGCCCCAGCTCCCTCAGCCTGCCCTTGTAGGAGAGGTGTTCCATCTCTTGGATAATTTTTTGGCCCTCCCCAGGACACACTCTAACAGGTTCATGTCTCTGCTGCACTGAGGACTCCACATCTGGATGCAGTACTCCAGCTGAGGTCTCACAGAGCAGAGCAGAAGGGTAGGACTGCTCCCTCATCCTGCTGGCCACACTGCTTTTGATGCAGCTCAGGATACAGTTGGCTTTCTGGGCTGTGAGGGCACACTGCTGGCTCATGTCCTGCTTCCCATCCACCAGTACCCTCAGGTCCTTTTCAGCAGGGCTGTGCTCAATCCTCTCATCCCCAAGCTTGTACTGTTAACGGATGTTGCCTTGACCCAGGTGCAAGATCCTGCACTTGAATTCATTGAACCTCATGAGGTTGTTCTCCTGGGCCCACTGTTGGAGCCTGCCTAGGTCCCTCTGGATGGCATCTTGTCTCTCTGCTGCTGTCTACCACACCCCACAGCTTGGTGCCATCCCCAGACTTGCAGAGGGTGCACTCAACCCCTCTGTCAATACCACTGACAAGGAGATTAAAGAATTTTTTGGACGACAGTGCAGAAAAAACAAGCAGGGCTTCTCCCTTCTTTCAGAACCTGGGGAGCAGTACAGCAGGGACTGGCATTACTGCTGCACAGAACCTCTTCCCATGCAAAGGAGACATCTGCCCTGTGCGTGGTTTTAAACACCCACAGTATCAGAGATTACAGCTGCAACTTCTCAGCCCACAGAAGCATTGTGAAACCTAAATCACAACATAAGATAAAGCTTCTGACGTATTCAGATATGGCAGTGACAAGAACAATCAGACTGGAAGAAGTCAATTTTGCAGAGCAGCAATTAAGTAATATGCAGTAAATACAGAATGACAACTCTGGTCACATAATCCTCCTGCAGCACACACAGTTTGATATAACAGGGACCTGAGAAGAAATCCACTACAGGAAAAGACAGAGCAAGGCAGAGTGAAAACAAACTGTGGCTGAGCCCTGTATTCATTGAGGAGCTAAAACAAGGCAATAGAGTTATACAATAAAGAATCAGGATATGGAAACATGGAAGAGGTGCCTCCTAACTGCATGCTAAAGTAGTTTCCCCTCTTTCAAGGGGAAAAAAACCCTAGACATTGTCAGACTTAAAGAGAGATCTGATATATGTGAAGAGCTAGAACAAGACTTCACCATAACTCAGATCTCTTCCACTTCTACCTATCCTGACATTTAATTCTACATACAACAGGTCAGTGAGGCCTGCTGTCTAGGCTTTGGTCTTGAACGTAGAGAGTCTCAAGGCACAAGTGGTAAGACTTCAATCCTGTTCAAGTTCACTCTCAACTCGAGTAATTATTTTTTCTGGAAAGTTTTGAATACACAGCATGGGAACAAGAATTGTCCACTCTTTAACACTGCTGCTTCTTCTACTAATGGTTTTTTTCCTTGTTTCGCAAAGAAAGCAATCTACTTAAGATGACTTGTCACGTACTGAGAAAGTCAAACTGAGGTGAACAAGAATAATAGGTGCCTCAGTTTAGACTTTAGCATGGGATGAGATCAGTTTGGTTGGACTTAATGGATACCAAAAGAGAACTGGAATTCAGCATTTTATTTGTTTTCTTTTTGACTTGTGCATCAGTGGCATGTATTTCTTCAACTGGAGAAAGTGTCATTTTGCAACTGTCCTTGAGAGTGTTTTGACCAGGGTATTCCTGAACAGAGGGAGGAAAGCTTACTTCCAAGCCATTTGGACATACTACCAAAAATCTAAACAAAAACAAAACCAAACTAAGGTAGCAACTGCTTTGGTAACTGTAAGGTCAGGTTCACCTCAGTTTGTGCCTTTATAAGTTTTCTGTTTCAAGGTAAGACAGCACAACATTTTCTAAACAGCAAAGGCAATGGAGGAGTTGTTGTTGTCTCATTTGAAAGACATCCACCTCAGCTTCTACCCCCCCATCCCCATCCCAATGGCATACTACAAATTCTTCTTGGCTCTTCCAAAGTGAGGATTGGTGGCAACACATTAGATATGTTTCAGCATCTCATATTTGCTCCTATCAGGCCTCAGTATTAAGATATAGAATCATAGAATCACCAAGGTTGGAAAAGACCTAAGAGATCATCCAGTCCAACCGTTCACCTATTCCCAATAGCTCCCACTAAACCATGTCCATATAGCACAACTTAACACGGGCAGCAGGGAACACCAGATGTAACACCACTTTTAGACAGCTGGGGGAGGCTTCACTCAGGTAGCTGTCCATGTCATGTCAGATCTGAAACAAAATCATGACCTCCCCCAGCTACTTCTGGAGATGCCAATTGACACGAGTCAGAATAAAGCTACTAAAAAAAGCTGAATGAGGCTCAGCCTTGCATCTTGGAATAAACTGAGCTAGGAAAACTGTAAGTAGTCTCTTATACACAGTGGGGCAGCACACAGATGGAGAAGGTGCACTTATTCTCACTGCTGAACTGAAAACATAGCTTGAGGGATGCTTAAGAGTGAGGCACACAGACTGCTGGAATTGAGACAACTGGAGAAAAGCCATCCAAGCTAGAAGGAGATTATCATCATTAGGCCAGTGCATAAATCCACAGCTTGTCCACACTGTGAATTTTCTGCACAGCTCTGGTCTCACGAGCTTAAAACCCAGATGCTTTGGCACTACAGTAGTTTCAGAGAAAGGCAGCTAGGACAGCTAAAGGAACAGCTTTGATTGTTCACTCACCAGGAAGGCTTCTACCTACAAAGAGACTTGGGTGAGAGGAGAGGCACAGAGAAATAGAAATCTGGAAAATGCAGACAGGTATCTATGAGATCCAAATGATCCGGAGAAGGTGGCGGAACACCAGCTGCTCCCCATCTCTTCCAGTTACAGAATTAATAATTACCACCTGGGGCAGGACCTTCTAAGAACTCAAGGGGAGACTGAACAAGTGCTTTGAAAGAGATCCAAAGTCACTGATTAAAAATCACATTGGGATCAAGAAATCTTCTGAACTAAGAACACAAACTGACAGGACTCAGAGGAAGCATTAAATATTTTCTCTCTTCTTTCTCATCCATTAGGCAACCACTTATTGCCAGTACTGTAGACAACACATTGTGCTTAAAGGATCCTCTGGTCTAATCAATATTACGTTGAAGTAATTCAAGTACCTTTGAAACTTGAGAAAAAAAATAACATTCAATAAAACCATTCAATAACAGAGCATTCTTTCCCCTCAGTATGTTTCCCTGTAAGAGGAACCATTATCTGGGGGTTGGACACAATGATCTCTGGAGGTCTCTTCCAACCCCTACAATTCTGTGATTCTGTGATCTCCCCTGTACAATCAGAACAGCTTGGGAATTGTAAGTTGCAATGCTCAGTTCTTTGGTAAAGCGTTCCAGATCTTGAGCATTTCAGCTGAGTTGTGAACATCTAAACCAGTCAGCTTCAGCCATGAGATGGCTCTGACATAGTAAGACACCATATCCTAGCATGAAGACCTACATTTCAAAACACACTATGCTGCATTATTGGCAGAAAGATACCTGGGATACCAGTTGCGCCTAGAAAATGTCTGCAAGTAGCAGTTCTGTAATTTTTCCCCACCCAAGTTCATTTTAAATACAAAACAGACTGCTGTTACTAACCTGAGCTTTGTTTTCCTGTCTACTCCAACAATTTTCCGCACAATTTGTTGGCAGAACCCATAGCACATGAAAAGAACAGAGTTCTCTGCAACGTTGGCTACCAGAGCAGGTGTGGTCCCCTTGTAGAAGCCTCGAAATCCCACTTGTTTGTAGGTTTTCACAAAACAGTCAACAATTCCTTTGTACATGTCAGGGAACGTCTGCATCTTCACCTTTGCTGTGTCGAAGGGCTGGCCAGTCACCACGCAGGCTGTCCCACCTAAGCAAGCAGTGGAAGTTAAGAGGGTGACTGAAGGGTCTGCACACAAACATTGCTAGAAAAGTCATGCAGAAAGCAAAGACGAATCAGTTCTCTGCAGGAAAAGACAACTGCACTAAATTTAGCACAATAGCATCTATTGTCAGTGGTGAACTTAGTCACCTGAGGACAAAAAATCATGCATAAAGAGACTAATAGCTTGATTTTCAGTAAGAATGTCTCTACTGTAATAAAAGCAAGCATCTACATTGATCAGTTCTATAAAGGAGTACTGAATTAGAGCTATTCTTTGGCAATCAAGGCATTTGTGATAAGTTAAAAAGCAATGTTTTCACTTATTAATGTGGTGGATCAGAAGCTATCTGATACTGTGTTCCAGCAATAACAAAACTGAATGATTTGTAATCAAGAGAGGCAGATTCCTCCAGGACAAGAGGAGCACTACTGAGACTGCTAAAAACTGATGACACATTATAAATTGAGAACCAAAGTTTTAGGTCCTCCCCTTCAAAACTTGAGATGAAGTTTCTTTACTTGTATTCATATATACTGGAACAGTGCATCCAGGAGAAGTTAAAAAGGGCAAGAGGGCAAAGTTTCCTAAGCTGTTATCTTTTCCAAACTGAATTGCAAGGTCAATACCCTTGTACAAACTTGTGAGATACTTCCATCAGTGTTGTCAATAACCACTTCACCCCCACTATAATATTCTTCTGTGAAATTCAACTCAATTCAGTAGTCTACAGAAAAAGTTACACTTAACTTATCAATAAGAATTACAGGAATACATTGGTAGCAACCTGCTGGAAGCTGACAGCTAACAGGAAGCACATGAAAGGTGTCTGTTACTGGGCTTTGCTTTTAAAAAGAAGGGACATCCTACAACAGAACCTGACCTTTCTATATAGTACCATTGACACGAACGTGCCCTAAAGAAGGCAGATGGTGTTTTTTTCTTTATTGCTGAACTGAAATATTTATCTGTAAATCCAGCTCAAGACACTGAAGTAAAAACAAGTCTGTGCATGTAAGCAGTTATTTTTCTTCTGAGAGACAAAGTGTAAGCAAATGGTTGTTTAACCAGGGCTATTTTCAACCCATTTTACTCTTCGTAAACACACTTCTTGCTGTTCCTCTGCAAAAAGGCGTTTTGGGCCTCTAAGAATTCAGGAACCCAGCTCTCACAAAACCTGATTCTCAACCACATGGATCACTGCAAGTTTTAGAGTAAGTTACACAGGGAATTATGAAGAGCTGCCTGCTCTGGGAGGGATAACCAAGTAACAGCCATGTATGCCTCAGATGATGAGAACTCTGGAAAGGCTCAGCAAATGCCACTTGCAGGAAAGCCAAGAAAGGTATCTCCAGGACAAGTGTTAGGTTCCTGTGTAAGGGTAGACCTAAAATATACAGGTCATAAAATAATGGCTGTTGGAAGAAGACCAAGATAATCAGCAATGGCTTTGAGAATCCAAAGCTGGAAAATTGGGAGCTGACTGAATGGTTGTTCTAAAAAGAGAAAGTGCTCTTCTTACAGCATCTTCGGAAAAGGCATGAGAAGCCCAATCAAGTACAGCAATGAACTTTGGAACCTCAAGGCAAAAAGTCCTGGTTAATATCTCAAATATTAAGGAAAAAAAATTCTTCCAGTCAGCAGCAGAATGTCTGTAAAAACAAACTTGCAAATATCCTGCTTGAAAGCTTAGGCAAGTGTGGTCCTAAGAGTAACAGCAGCGTGGTGAGAAGAGTCCTGCTTTAAAGAAGTGATTAGAGGCAGCTCAGATCCTAGCCAAAGGACTATGACTCACAGGCACATAAATGACTGATTTATTACTGCTCACAATTTACTTGCCTCAGAACAGCCCTACTTATCAGCTAGTTAAAATTATTTGTAGAGGAAGGTAAAATCAGGTAATGCATTTGCTCAGGAACAAGCTGTTTGCCTTGTTAAATACCCTTGCTAAAGGGAGCAAAGACACGTGTAACAGTAACAGGCACAGCCAGTGAACACAGGCAATACTGAGCTAGTATGTGCAAAGAATGTGGCAAATAAACACTCAGGCAGAACCATCTATTACAACAAAAGTAGCAAAGAAAAACAAAGAACAAGAACAATTATTTAAGAACTCTGAAATCATATTGAAAAAAAATCTGAAAGAAGGAGAGCAATACCATAAGACAGAATGACATTGAAAGTTTTAAGACTCTCTTATCTCTGTTGGGGAAAAAAACCCAAAACAAATATATCAAAGCAACAACAACAACAAACAACAAAATGGGCAAACCCCACATGCATGCATTTTGCCTGTATGAGAGCACCACCAGGCAAATAGATTGCTCAGCTAACGCTAGCTTTCAGCTCTTGTAGTAGACAAGAAGAGACAAACAAGGCTTCAACTCAAGAAGTCAGCATTCTCCACTGCCCTGGATGTTAATTAAGAACAGTATTCTCTAGCTGAAGTCCTGGGAAGAAAAGCAATCGCATCACCTGGTTAAGAACCAAGGAACATCAGTAAAACTGTCAAGAACTGCACAGATAACAAGTTGCTACCATGGAAAATAAAGCAGCTGTCAGCTACTCTTTAAAAAGACACCTCCACCCTCATTCCCTACAAAAACAAAAATAAGCAAACCCTGAAACAACAAAAATATAGAACACAGAGTGAATAGATTAAGAGAAATAGATTTTCCTGAGGCAATAAAGGAATAATAGTAAAAACAGTCTTCCCTCACAGTGAAACTGTGTAACAGAGCGTTACTTTGCCTTAGCATTGTGCAAAGACTCACAAAGCACTGGCAAAATGCGTTGGAAGGTCAAATGCTTTATGAAGGTGGTACACTGAACTCTTATTGTAAGTCACTCTTTGCCTTCTCAGTGGACTGAGGTTTACTCCACTCTGGCAGATGACCTCTAACAACTACACTTAACACCATTAACACTGTCATAAAAGGAATGACTGCAACAGATAAAGTATGGCCAAAAAAAGATGAATTTGTTGATACCAGTTATAACAGCACTTTACATAAACTCCTGCAGCCTTTTCCCTATGAACATTATCAAATTAACTATTCTACCCCAATATTTAATCAGCCCTGGGTATCACATAAGCTTCTACGAGAAACTAGTGTCTCTGTAACTTAGCCTGCTCCAAAAACAAAGGCTTTGCTACATAGCTCTTTCCATGTCACCCAGAGATGAAACTTAGAATCTCAAAGACTGCTTTCCCTGGTGATTTAAAAAATGTTCATCCCTCAGCCATGGATGCAGCTGTGGATGTCCCTGTTCACTGCTAGGGATTTGGACAAGATGACCTTTAGAGGCCCCTTCCACCACAAATGAGTCCATGGACATCACCAGCACATAACATCAGAGACACTGCAACTTCTGCCAGCCAAGGTCAGCTGTTTTACTTCCATATTCTAAAATACAGAAGGTGAGTTTTTCCACCCCCCCCCTCACTTCTCTAAGCAGTGGGAAATTGCTTAAGCACTTATCAAAGGTATTAAAACTGTCCCTCAGCATTACCTGCAGCTCCTGCTGTGAGATCAATAGCAGCCTGAAGAGCAGAGTTGATCCTCATGCTTCACACTTGTTTATTGATTACTGCAGAGTGAAAAGTCTCCAGATTCCTGGAAGGCGTCAAGATATTTTCCCCCTGAGGTAAAAGTGAGACGAAGCACACCCAGTTCACAACAATAATTGACAAGCAAGAATATGACATGAATGCTTTCGTTTCCACTCAGCTTGTTTCATGGTAGTTGGGAACAGAGAATGCCCGTCCCCAGAGCTAAACCAAAACGTAGCAAACCTGTATTCTGATTACTTCTGCCATATTAGGCAAACCCTCTGGAGTATTGCCACTCAGCTTCAGCTTATTTCTGCTTTCCAGTTTCTAGAACTCTTGGATCTCTCACATAAAGAGAAAGAGTAGCTCCAGGGAACACTGTTGACTATTACCTTTCTACTGATTACAGAAGCAGCGTCTCCATCAGGTGTCCAATGCCAACCAGCAGGAATAACTACTTGTCTTGGCTCCCTGGCTATAAAGCAAAATAGATTGCAAAACTGTTCCACTCACAGTGAACAGCAGCTCAAGAACTATATGCATGATCACACAGATACACACACATCAAGTATTTCTGTGTGGCTTTCAGAAGGTACAAGTGGAAAACTGAATACGAATATCTAGAATTGCATCCAGCTGGTCCAGCTGACATGTTCCCAGTGCAAGTTCTTACACAACTACATATTATAAAGTAAAATAAGAATTATAGCTCATCTCTCAGGAAGGCAGCTGGAAAGCAGAAATACAAAGGCAACAGTTTCAAAGAAAACATTCAAAAGAACTCAGTTTTCAAGCTTGCAGCAAGGTAATTTCGCTGGGTGAGCTGTTAAGACAAGCCTGCTTATTTGGAGTAATTCGGAGTAAGAACAGTGAGCCAAAGAGCTCCCACTGTTTCCGAATCAGCACACACATGAATCAGTGCCTCATTGACTGGTGAGCTTGTCTTCACACAGAGTAAACAGTATTTTCTATTCTTCTACCCACTGTGGTGCTTCTTTTGAAGCCTGTTGTTACCCAAACCATATTCCTAAGAAATATAAAGTGAAAATACAACTTCCTGTAAGTCACCTTCCAAGACTTAGAAAAGACACTGTACAAAACATCGTTTTTACATCCTCTTTGTTACAAGCATGGGCATTCAAGTACAAACAAGGCTTTAAGAAAATCTGTCTCTGAACGTGTTTGTTATTCATGGAGCTTAAGAAAGAAGTAGGGCAAATACTGTCACTCAGTGAATTCGCATATTTCACCTGTTTAGATGCACTGCGTGAATCCACAAAAAAAGGGTTAAACAACAACAACAACAACCCCTGATTTTGTAATAAATGACACCAATATTTCAGTATTTCTATGGTTACAGATTAGTGCTGACACAGGCTGCCCAGAGAGGTTGTGGATGCCCCGTCCCTGGAAGTGCTCAAGGCCAGGTCGGATGGGGCCCTGGGCAGCCTGGTCTGGTATTAAATGTGCAGGTTGGCGGCCCTGCATTCAGCAGGGGGTTGGAGCTTCGTGATCCTCGAGGTCCCTTCCAACCTGGGCCATTCTGTATGAATTGTTTCACTTCTGATCACACAATAAACTTGATGTTCAGTACAAAGCAGAGGCTCTAGGACCAAGCTGCACTCATTATTCCTCACACCTCATTAGCGTTCATACAGCACTCCACAGCATTGCTTCTCACTTGGAGAAAGTGCAGAAAGGCAGATTAGTGAGGCAGCCTCTGAATGAAGGGAATTACCAAACAGCAACCACCACGTGCCTTCAGCAGAAGGCATCATGCTGAGCGCTATCAGCTTGTGCCACTCACCAGAGCAGCACATGCCACCGAATGCTTGGCAGCAAAAGGAACAAAGAGGGAGGTGAGAGTATGAAAGTTCCACAAGCCCATGATTACTAAGAGCACGCTGCCACTTTCAAAAGACTTAAGAGTAGTCAAAACTGCAGTTATTACACATGCACGTACCTACTCCTGCGTCGTCTTTGTGATTACACGACCCTATTACAAACTGCTCGTGGACATGCCGAATTAACGACCGTTCTGCCACTTCTACAGCAAACCCTGAGCTCGGACCTGCAAACACAGAAGCATCAGCGAGCTCAACAGGTCCGCAGGGCCTTCACCCCAACCCCACACGCGCCACCTCCCCACGCCCGACCCGGAGGAGCTCCGAGGGCAGAAGGTGACATCGGGACGCCGCTGCCAAGGTCAGAGCGGCCCCACGTGCAGCGGGACACGCCGTACTCAGTCCCGGCAGGCTGCGGCGGCTGCTCATCGCCAGCCAACCGGCGTAGAAGGGTGCGCGTGAACGGCCACCTCCGGCGCGCTCGGAACGAGGGGAGGAACCGAAGGAGGAACCGAAGGAGGAACGGAGGAAGCCCGCACCCGCCGCTCCAAGCCGAGCCCCGGGTCCGCCCGGCGCCGCAGGCCGCGGGGAGCCGGCTGCCGCCCAGGACTCGCTCCGCTCCGCGCCTTCGCCTCCCGCCTCAAGCTCTGGGAAGCGGACAAGGCCGGCCCACCCCCCCAGTCGCCGCCACTCACCGCAGCGCCCAACCGCCCCGCCGCCGCCCTTATTTAGGCGACGGGGTAAGGCGGCGCGGCCCCCCCCGCGGCCCCGGGAAGGCACGGGCCGGGCGGGCGGTGGGCGGGACGCGGTGTCCCCGGCGGCCTTCCCCGCGCCCTCTGTCGTGCGGCGGTGGCTGCGTTTGCTCGCGGCTCTGATTCACGCACCGGTGGAGCCTGGGGACGGGGCCTTGTGGTCGCCGGGGAGAGCGCGCACGGCGGGGGGCGCCTCCCACAGGGGAGGTTGCGGGTCCCGGAGCATCGTCCCTCGTGCCGTCTCCCGGTTCCGGGAGCTGCGGGACGCCGCGTGGCTCCACGTGGTGAGGAAGGATGGAGGGAAGCGGCCTTGTGGAGCTGTGCTCCTGGTGTGTGCGCACCGCCACGCAGCATCCTGCAATTTGGGTCACGCGGAGCGTCATCCTCCACTCATCTTCTGTCAGCTTTATTCCATCTGCCTTAAAAAATAAAATAAAATGGCACTGAGGTAGGAATTAATCACCCAGAGATAAGACAGAGTTATTTCCCTGGGAACCACAACAGGCACGTGCTTGAACAGGACGTGTTTACTTTCCTGCTTGATTGCAGTTTTTGGCATGCTTATCATTGAAACAGTACAGGAGAAGGGAAATTATCATGTGGCCATTTGTTTGTATAACAGTTAATGGAAAAAAAAAACCAAAAAAAACGGCTGTTACCTCTGCTAAAATACAAAATTCCCTATACACTTAACATGTGTTAATGCACAAATTATTGTGGAAATACAAGCTGAAAGGTGCTCCTGCTCTGAAGTTTGCTGACAGCTCTGGCTATACTTGCACATGCAAGCCAGTGGCATGTTGAATATGGACAGACATCCATCAGTAGTTTGCTGCAGGTCAAATGACTCCTCCTAAGATGTCCCTTTAATGCTTCTAAATTTTTGGCAATTTGAGGTAGAATATAATGGTTGAAGCAACATGGGGAGGACTAACATCACTTCCTTCTACTGAAACCATGCAAAGCTCCTTTTCCTCCTTTTGGTTGAGAATTAATTGAAATGCCTACAATCAGGCTCTTCCGAAGCTGTGCCAAGCTGAAAACAACAGGACACAGTATAGGCCACGTGTATTTTCATGCCTTGAGACACACAGACCTTCCATCTTAGATACACAACGTTTTCTCCTCGATAAAACTGCTCCCGTTTTGAGAGCTCAAAGCAAAGAAAATGGCTTGGGGCTAATCTTCAAAATGTGGCAATTATTAAAGAAGAGCAGACTTACCAAATTGTGAATTTTTTACTTGAGAGTAGAAATAATAGCTGGGTCTTTGGTAACTAATTAGTGACAGCAGGTTAATTGTGCATCTCAAATGATCTGCAACAGATTACTGTTTAATTGCAAGGAATTTTCAGCTGTGTTGACTTTTTATTTTTAGTAGAACTGAAGTGCTGTTGGGAGATCCAATTGGTGAGAAATATCTAATGCCTACCACAGTGGGGACAGTGACTAATTTGCCATTAGAAATACATGTTGCCTGCAGTTGCAGTTTGTCAGCTCCATCATCAGATCTTGGGTGTTTCAGGATGATTATTCTGGGAAAGACCCCACTGTAGCCTTCCAAATACTTAAAGGGAGCTTGCAAGCAGGAGGACTGACTTTTTGTGTGGTCTGGTAATGATAGGACAAGGGAGAATGGCTTTAGACTAAAGAAGGGAGATTTAGATTAGATGTTAGGAATACATTTTTTACTCAGAGGTGGTGAGGCCCTGGCACAGCTACACAGAGAAGCTGTGGGTGCCCCACAGCTGGCACTCAAGGCCAGATTGGATGGGGCCCTGGACAGCCTGAGCTGCTGGGTGGCACTGCCCATGGCATGGGTTGGGACTGAGTGGGCTTTAGGTCCCTTCCATCCTGATCCATTCTGTGATTTTATGATTGTTCAGACCCCTAGTCCTGGTGGGATGTGCTTTAGATACAGCATGAAAGGTATAAAGTACTGGAGATGTTGCGTGGGAAAGTTTAGAGCTGTGAAATGCAGCGCTGCAAGGAGCACATTGCCACCATGTGGTTCTCTGTGTTACTTGCACTCCTTTTTATAAAGCCCAACGGTAACTTCTGCGAGGGTTTCCTTGCAAAATGCACTCATTTCCATTCTGCAGGATCCCAGTGTCCCAGCTCGTGGGCCCATCTCCAGTCAACCACAGGAAGATCATTTATTCCCTAGAAACCAATTTGCCTTTCATCCAAGAAGACGAACATCAGCTTTTCTAAAGTGTCCTCCTGGAACAGCAGCAGAAGCTGCATAAGTGAGACCACCAAAACTCACCAAGTTACATGAGAGGTAAATCAAGCCATACAATGCCACATGGGGGTTGCACAAGGAGCAAAAGTAAGATTGTTTCTGCATCTCAGGCCTCATACCGGTGATGGCAATCTTAATACTGAAGGAATGCTGCAAGTAAAAGAACAGAGTTGGCCTTTCCAGTGTAGGTTGCAATCGATGAAGTGAAAGTCTGGGAACAACTCTGTACCATGTATTTAGCAGGGATGTTTGGTCTGCTGGACTAGACAGAACCTAAAGCAAAATAGACTTCCTGGGACAGAGGTGAGGATCCTCAGTAACAGACATTTCAGTCTGTGAGTCCATTTCTGCTGCACCAAATTAATTATTAGCATAGGCAGTCCTGTCACCTTGGGAACTGCAGAGTTGCCTGGACTGAGGCATATTTCTAGTAAGCATGGAGACTGACTCACTACAAGTTTGTCTGGAAGCACTGTGCTGGGGGAATAACACAAGTATGGGGGAAAATGTACATATTGTTGCTATAGAGGATCACTGTGAGCAGAGGACCTGGCTGCAGTCAGCATTTTGTCATTCAGGATCTGCTTGCGGTGACTCTAAAGCAATAGTGAACATGTGGGTAAATGGTGGGTAAACAGGACATAATGCAGAACCGTGTAAATGGGCAGCTGAAAACCACCAAAATAGTTTGGATCAGATTTGATGACACAGACACTGCTGTCATGTTACTTAATTTAGGGTGAAATTACTGCTGATTCCAATCATAGGATCGTAGAATCATGGACTCATTCAGCCTGGAAGATCATCTAGTCCACCATCCCACCATGCCCACTAAATCTTGCCCCTCAGTACCACATCTACACATTTCTTGAACACCTCCAGAGCTGGTGACTCCACCACCTCCCTGGACAGCCTGTTCCAATAATAATGTGCAAGTAGGTCTTCAGAGGAACATTTATCTTCAGTGAGAGAACTGTCTTTCCATATTTTATTTTCTGTACATTGACCACAAAATAAATCAGGTTTCTTAGTTTGCTTAATATTGATATTAACCATAAAATGCATAACGTTTCTCGTGCCTCTACTAGTACTCATCATCTGCCTTTAGTAGCCATCCACAGTTTTTCCAGTTATTCTACTTCTCTTCTACATCTCTAAATTTTGAAGGAAGAAAGGAAAGAGTTTTAGGCAATTTTTTTCCCCAGACAACTTGCACATGGAATGGCTCTTGCCTAAAACATGCAGCAAGAAAGATACCATCAGGCCACAGTAAATCAGTTAAGAGAGGTGTGGTGGAAATACAGGGCTTCTGTGTTCCAAGGTGAAAAAGTCACCTGGAATTTGCTATTCCATACAATAGGAAAAAAAAAAAAAAAAAGCACAGCAAAACTTAAGAGGACAAAAAGCACACGTACAAGTGAGTACTGCCAACAGTCAGACAGTTTGAGGAAACTGGCCAACAACAGCAGCTCCCAGTTCATTGGGTTTTTGTTTTCAGTTTGGTTTCTTTGAGATGTAGGCCAGACCCAATATTTTCTTTTAGTTTCTGGTACATCTGAAGCTCCTCTGATCCTTTTCAGTCAGATCAGGATTCTTGTTAGCATTTGCGCTCAGAGCTGGATCTTTCCTCAGCAACAGCAGAAGGCCTCAAGTCAGATCTACTGCATGTGTCCATCCCTGAGCTGGGCACTCCAAAGCTGTTATTAAAGAACCATAGAATGGCTTAGGTTGGAAGGGACCATAAAGTCATTGAGTTCCAACCTGCTGACATGAGCAGTGCCACCTCGAGCTGGCCTTGAGCACCTGCAGAGATGGTGCAGCCATAACCTGCTGTTTGGAATTTAAATCAGCTGCTGGCAAAACAATCAAGAAATACATACTTAACAGCAGCACTGGCGGCCACTCTTCCATTGTGGCACGGTTGGGGGATCCAGAGCCAACGTAATGACTGCCCAGGGGTGGAAGTAATGCGAGCTATCTGATAGAGACACAAACTTGACATAAAGGAGCCACTTTTTCTCCACGAAACCCAATTAGAGGTAGGTGCTGCAAGGGCGGGCAGGCTCATCCCGAGGTAAATCCTAAGCTTTATGTGCCCTTAGCCCACCAGGAGTCCAACCCTACGGGAAAAACTACGTAACGTGGAGGTTTACACCCCAAGACCACAACCCCGACGTTACCCCACCCATGCACGGCAGCGGGGCCGGGCGGAACGCCGTGGCGCGGAACGCTCGGCGCAGCTCCCGTTCCCGGCCGGCGGCGCTGAACGGACGACGCGGCTGTGAGCGCCGCGCCGAGGGCGCCATGTGGGGTCGCTTCCGCGGCTCCGGCCGCCTCCTCTTCCTCGCCGGGGCAGCGCGGCGCTGCGGGCGGCCTCACAGGTACCGGGGAGTGGGAGTCGCCTCAGCGTTATCGCGGGTAGGCGGCCTGCCCGCGCTGCTGCCTTGAGCTGGGCCTTGCGGTGAAGGCAGTCGGCTTGCGGCCGTGGGCCTGTGCCCGTGCCCGGTTACGGGCTGCTACCCGCGGCGTTCGGGCAGGCGGGAGGAACGGAGAGAAGCGGGGTGCCGCTGGCTCCGTGTATTGAGGGCTTCGCAGTGTTGGTGCCTGAGTTTGTTCAAGTGCTGAAGGCAGAGATCTCCGAATGGATAAATAGTTGTGAAGAGCATGCAGCCTGAGTTAATGGAAAACACGTTTGGAGAAAGATCTGTGGGAGCAGCCCCGTGTAAAACAGCAGGGAACCTGTTGTCCTGTAATGTGGCTCTGAAGCTTTGTGAGAATCTTCCTGTTCCTATCAGCGTTTAAGGTTTAACGTTAATCGTTTGTTGTGGGTAATTTACTCAGTGCAGAGTGAAGTAGTAATGGAATGGAGACCTCGGTACAGGAGAGACTTGGACCTGTTGGAGTGTGTTCCAGGGGAGGGCCACAAAAATGATCCCAGGGATGGAACACCTCTCCTACCAGGACAGGCTGAGAGAGCTGGGGCTGTTCAGCATGGAGAAGAGAAGGCTGCGAGGTGACCTGAGAGCAGCCTTTCAGTATCTAAAGGGGGCTGTAAAAAGGAAGGGGACAGACACTTTAGCAGGGTGTGCTGTGACAAGATAAGGGGGAATGGTTTCAAACTAAAGGAGGGGACATTTAGATCAGATGGAAGGAAGAGCTTTTTACAATAAGGGTGGTGAGGCAGTGGCACAGGTTGCCCAGAGAGGTGGTGGATGCACCATCCCTGGAAGCATCCAAGGTCTGGCTGGATGGGGCTCTAAGGACCTGATGGAGCTGTAGGTGTCCCTGTTCATTGCAGGGCAGTTGGACCAGATGGCCTTTAAAGGTCACTTCCAACTCAAATGATTCTGTGATGCATTTCCTAATACAGCTGCATAAATGCTTGGCTGCTGTGTTGCAGATCCTAGGTTTAACATGAACCTTAGCAGTCCTGCAGATGCAAAACAAAGTAAAAATACAGTATATATACAGACTGATGTTGTCAAATCTCTTTTTCTGAGGGGTGGGAGTCAGGAGTAATAAATACAGAAATAAATAAAAGTTTAGTAGTAATAAATTCAGATATTAGGTATGAGTTGCTTTTTGTAATTGGCATGCTTTTTTTTAAAATTTTGTTTTGTTCTGGCTTTTTTTTTAACAGGCCTGTGATTTTATTATTATTTTAATTTAGGCTTACAAAACTGCAAGTGATTCATTCAAATTCATGTTTGTAAGGTCACAATCTGTAGCACTGAATAAAGCCAACACCAATAGTAGAAGGTAGAAACCACAAACTGTCTGCAGCCTAATGTAGAGATACTCAACACTTCGTTCAGAGATTAAGCACAGTTTACTTGTGAAGGGAATAAAATCATTTACGTGCTTTTTGTGCTGAAGGAACTATAAATTGCTAAGAGTTGAAAATAGTGCCTTGGTCTTTCTCAAAGAACAAAAAAATATGTTTCATATGTACTTAACATAGACACGCTTTGTTTGCACACAATTAAGCCTAGACAGTTGTAAGTAATGGTTTTTTTTTTTTTTTTTTTTCCAGCCTTGGAGTGTATTAATAACTTCTATTTTTTTTTTCCTCAATTTTCTGTGTTATTTAGCAGACTCTTCAGCACTAGTAGTGTGCTCTCTACTACAAAAGATGAATCTACTGCTTCCACAGACAGCACCACCAAAGCGGCATCAAAGGAGGGTGCAGCAGAAACACCAAAGCAAAAATTGCTAAAAATTATTGGTGATATGAAAGTAGAAGTGACCACCAAGAGGAAATTACAAGAATTAAAAGAACAGGAGATCAAAAAGCAAGCCACTAACAAGCAGGAAGGCCTGGACAGTGAAAGTGGCACGTTTCAAAATACTGCAGAAGACGTTCAGCGGTAAAGTATAACGTGTGCACTTGGAACAGTTTTTTTTCCCCCACCATTTTTTTTTTTTATCATTATCTAGGACAAAATAAAGTGTCAAATGCTGTTACCAAATATGGAAAAGAATCTTGTAAGAGAATGTGGTATATGAATGTGGTTTTCAGTAAATCACATGAGAGAATCTGGACAAAAGATGTGTGCTTCTTACAATATCCTGCATTCTTCTGTGCTGAGGCTCTTGAAAGCACTAGAATTTGTCTGTGGAAAGTTTCTTTAATGGGAGGAAGGAAATATTGTTTAGATAAAATGTGATGAGGAAAAAGGAAGAACAAAATAAGGAGAGCATCATGATTTTGTGCATGGAACCCCTCCACAATAACCCCTCCACTGCAGGTCAGTGCTGCTTGTGGTCATCAATGTTTCACTTCTGACAGGCTTTGCAGTTGGTATAGCTGCCGTTTTCCCCAGACTGAGAAGAGCAGCCTGTCAGTCTCATTTGGCAGTAGATTAATGAAATGTAAGACAAATCAGACCTTCCCTCTGTTTACCTACGGCCCCTTTGGGATTACTTGCAGCTGTGATCGCTGAGATGGGAAGATATAAAATGACAATACAGAAATGGCAGTTTTAATATATTATGGCTTTTTTTTTTTTTTTTTTTTTTTTTTAATATATGTTTCCCTATTTGTTGTATCTCTTACAGAAGCAAACCTTTAAATCCAGAACTGGTGCAGGCTGCATCTGCCGTTGCATCTTCTTTCCCACGCAGCAAGGAACAGGCAGAATCAGAATTACTTGCACAACTTAGAAGACATGAAGAGACCACAGATAAACAGAGAAGGGGAGGAACTATTAACATACGGTCCGTATACCGAATGGTATTTTCAATAATACTTGAAATTCTGATTTTGCAGTGTCATCGTGAAGGTTACTAGATTCTCTTTTGGAGAGATGGCCCTAGGAGATAAATTTGGACCTATTATCCATGGAATTAATGAGTAATGGAGATATCATTGGTCTGGTTATACCAAACCTCTTAAGTTTTGGCACCCTCGTTCTAAAATGTTTTTGCAGAAACGGAATTGTTTTCCTGCCCAGGATCATTATTTTCTTGGATAGGTTAGCAAAGCCAGTGGGGTTTTTTTTTTTCAGCTTCCGAAATTTTCACACAATGGAGGGACTTGTGGACGTTTCAGACATTCTGTCTGGACCAGTGAGTTTTCATGACAGGTTTGAAGAACTGGACTGTACCAGTGCAGCTCTATTTATAGCCCCACCCTTCCTTTCCAAACTTTCCAGTCAACCCAAGAAACTCATCACTTGGCTCTGCTCCGTTTCCAGTGTGGCTTTCAAACAGATGAGAAACATTTGTTTGGAAACCTGAATGCTTGTGTGTGTATTACACTTCTTTGGGGTGACAGCTAAATAGGCTTTCTGTTGTCTTTTTTATCTGTTCGGCTTGTATTAATACAACTGCTCAGAAAATGAGGCGTTAAATCCGGGTGAAATGTTGAACTAAACAGAAAACTGGATCTTCAGCAAAAGAGGAATATGAAATCTTTATGGCTTTTTGCAGGGTGGGATACGAGCTGATTGTCTTAGTTTTAATTGATTCTGGGGAAATGAATTTATCCCAAACCAGGATTCAAGTTTGGCCCTTGTACTATTATTTGTAGGTTGCTATAGGGATCTGTAGAAGATTTGTTTGTACTTTGTGTGTTTCTCACTGAACTGCAAACAGCACCCAAGAAACTAACACTGTTTGCCACAGATGGCTGCCTTTTTAGTGAGGGAGAACTAAGGGAGAATGCGACAACTGTTTGCAAATAGGATGTGTATTTGGAAAGCACAGTGCTCAGTGAACAACTCTGATAAACAAAATGTGTACTCTAGAGGTTACGGAAGGAAAGGGCAGAAACTTGGCAAGATTTCCTTTCAGCCTGAATTCAGGATTTTCTACCTAGATTGCTAGTTGTGAAGAGTAGAATGGAATTCTCTTCAAGTGTTTGAAGTCCATGTTGTAGGTGGACATATTGGTTTTGGGTAATGTACACAAGCACCTTCAAAAGTTGTGTGTATGATGTTTTCATGACCTCTCCTGAGGCTGAGTGAAAGCAATCTTGAGAATTTGATAGAAGTTATCTCCATGGGCTTTTGGAGCCAAAATGAGATCAGAAATATGAGTGTTTTAAGTAAAATCAGTGTGTTTCTGCTCTTTTTTTGGCTTGTTTTTTGGGCAATGTTGCAAAAAGCTGAGACGTTTCCTAATTATGAAGAATAAATGAGGAATGTTTTGTGTAAAGAATGTATTTGTTAAACTGATAATAACCAGTGGGGTTATTCCATTTCTATTGCAAGGGATTTTAGACAAGCAAGATAGAGAAATGTATTAATAGTGGCTTAGGCTGTGAGTTTACCAATTTAAATGTAATTAGAATATTAATTCCTGATAAGATGTTGGAGGGTCATGCTATTACTGACCAAGCTAATAAATGCAGTGGTTAACCTCAAGTGCACCTGTGCCTATTTATTGAGGCATGCACTCTAAATTTGGTTGTTTTGCCTACTGGCAACAATGGCTCTCTGTCCTCACCAGTCGCTATGCTTGTCCTGAAGCACATACCAGCTGTGACTGCTGTGGAAAAAAGAAGGTGTCTAAGGAAGCTGTAGTCTAAGCAAAGAGGCTTTTCTTTTTTTTCTTTTTCTCCTGCTGAGAGTTTAAATTCTACAAGCATTTAACAGCCAGAGTTCCTGCATTGTTCTGTGTAGTTGATGGATACGTTAAGATATGATCGTACATTTATCCTTCAGTGAGCCTGTGGATAAATTGTTCAGGTTAGAAAAATGTGGATAGAGCGTTTTTAGTTGGTTAGGAAGGTCATGATGAGCTTGCTATGCTTTGGGTTGGCAGTTTCTTCTACTCATGATGGCAGCTTGGTGAATTACTTTTTTTCCACATGGAAACACGAAAGGTTCTGTTTATAGTTAGGTAACAGTCTGAAACCAGCAGTAGATGAATTGTGTAGAAAGATCAGTAACTTGCTGATTATCACGACTGATTCTAACCTTTTGTGGTTGGAATCTGAGACTCATTTGTTACTTTTAGCTATCTGGTCAGTTTTAAAAACGTTGATTTGAAAGGTCCAGTTGATTTCATTCGTGCCTCTTGGGCAGGAGTTCATTCTGCAAAAGTGCCTCAGTCCACATACAGCACTGGAGTCCTTTTAATATATCAGAAAGTGTTTCTTTGTTTTTCCCAAATAAAAATCAATATAAAATAATCATGTCTGAATCAAAAGGAAATGTGGGCCATTGAACTTTTTTTTAAAGTATAAGATTTTGCATTCAGCATACTGACAAATTAAAAAAAAATAATAATAAAAAATTCCACTTTTATTTAAAACAATTTTTAAGATGAGATACCTTTACAAATGTTGTCATAGAGCCATTGAATAGCTTGGGTTGGAAGGGACCTCAAGGATCATCAAGTTCCAGCCCTCCTGACACAGGCAGGGCCACCAGCTTCCCTATTTAATACCAGACCAGGCTGCCCAGGGCCCCATCCAACCTGGCCTGGAACACCTCCAGGGATGGGGCATCCACAACCTCTCTGCGCAGCCTGTGCCAGCACCTCACCACTCTCTGTATAAAAAAACTTCCCCCTGTCATCCAGTCTAAATCTTCCCTCCCTCAACTTAAAACCATCCCCCCTCGTCCTGCTGTTATCTACCTTTGTTAAGAGTTGACTCCCCTCCTGTTTGTAGGATGTTTAGGTACTGGAAGGAACCACATAATGCCCAGTTGTGGAAAAATTGGGAGACTATTGAGATTTTTGAGGGTATAAGATGTGTATTTTCTGGATCTTTTGATTTGTGTGTGTCCTAACCTCCAGAGGTCAGTGTTACACAGCTGTCTCGTTGTCTTGTTGTGTAAACGTGTGAGGACAGCGTGTTCACAAGAAGGGGAAAATATTAATGATACAGGAATTTATTTTTCTTGGTGTGGAATGAAGTTTCACTCAATGGAAATTACAATAGCACTGTACCAAAATAAAACCAGTGGCAATACAAGTTGAAATTTCAGCTCCTGTTCTGGTTAAAGAAAATAAGTAATTGGAACTTAAGGCTAAAACAGATGTTAAGCTTCCTGAGTCTTTGTTTTTGGTGTTATAATTAATGGTAGTCAGGAAAGATGGAGAATCTGTGTTGATTATAAAAGCTCAATTTCTTCTCATCTCTGGAAGGCAGAGGTAACTGGGAATTTAGATTCTTAACCTCATGCTGGGACGTGAGGTTTTATCATGTAATATCTAACCACTGTACATACTCGGGTTGGAGTATGAATTTGTTATCTGATGTTTTTCATTATAGGCAGTGATTAAAAACATCTTTGTAGATTTATTTTTAGGGAATAAAGGGGCATCATTAGTTACGGAGTGATGAGCACTGCAGCCAGTAATGTTCATGTACCAGCAAAGGGGTGACATTAGGACTTTCTGATCAGAAACACGAGATCGTTGACTGCATGTGCTAAATAGTTTGGTGGCGTAGTCTGTGCAGAAGGAAGTATGAGCCACTGTGCAAAAATGCCACTAAATCAACCTCTGTCACGAGGAGAGCTTCTTGGAGGATGCCTCATCCCCCCTGTAGCATGGGGAATACCACAACCAAACTGAGCAGTTGGCCTCAGCTGTGTGTGACCTTAGGAACTATATCTGCTTGACCCTCAGAAGTGTGTTGGGTCTCTAGCCCACTGATACCTCTAGACGTTTCATAGAACAATTTGTAGTGTGAGATACACAGGTAACCTGAGATAGTTCACTTTAACCTTAAAGAAAAAGAACATTTCAGCCCTTTTTTGCCTGATGCCTTAGAGTAGGTACTTGAAGAGCTATGCTACTCTTGGTCTAATATTTAAAACCGCACCTAAGACTGAAGATAAAATCCCACTGCATTGCTGTGGCAGTTAGATTTTATGATTTCCTAGAAGTATTTCTTGTTAATAAAATCTCTTTTAACTTAAGGTAACAAAACCAGCAAGGGGCAGTGAATGGGCAGTATTTTTTTACTTAGGCTTTGTGTATTGAAACTTGAGCACTGCAATTTTGGCTGCCTGCACGTTATTGGAAGCAGTTGGGAGAAAGGGATAGCTGTGAGGAATAATCTCCTTGGTCTTTCCCAACCAACAGCCATAGCAGTTAAGGGACTTATTTGACAGGGGCAGGTATGTTGTATGTTTTAGCCTTTATGTTCACTATAAACTGCAAACTGCACTGGCAAAGATAAGAGTGTTTGTTCTTCGTATATGATCTTGGCTGCAGGATTACAAAGGAAGATGAGGTTTGCAAGTGCTGTAATGTGATTATGCAATGCAGCAGATTGCAGTGGATCAGGAAAGGTGACCTACTTATTAGGGTGGCATGATTGACCCATGTCAGCTGATGTGTGAAAGCAGGCTTCCTTTCAGTGTGTAACAGCACAGCACTGTCCCTGGGCAGAGTTGATTCCTCTCCAGTTTTTTTTTTTACCTCCCTGCTTCAGCAGATTCCTTGTATCTTGAGAACGTTCTCATGTACTTGAGCAAAATGTACCTAGTACACTCTGTGAAAACAGATATGCAGATTATGAAATGGTAGTTTTCTTGCAGTTGGAAATGAGATAATTTCAAAGAAAGTATTAATTGTAGGCTAAAATACCGCTTTCAGTTCTTACATTCTATATGTAGATGGTTTAAAAAGTAATGCTCGATATTAGGATGACTTAAAAATAGGTGCATTTTGTGAGGAATGTATTAATTCTGTCCTACAGAGGCTTTTAAACCAATGGAGAGTAGACTTTCTGCTTAATAAATGTGATAAGCTTCTTTTCCCTGTCAGTTTGTTGAGGTTTTTATGTTTACATTTTTAATTTCAGCAATGTTATTTCGGAAATGGCAGTTAAGAGGCAATCCCCAGCTCAGAGAGGTGTGAGGATATCCAGTCGCATCTCCTTGGAGATGGATGAAGATGGTCAAAGAATCAAGCCTGGAAGATCTCTCTCCTTTGACTCCGGAAGGTACTTTTGTAGTGTTACTTTCCATCTCTCAGAGGAGGAACGTGTGAAAAATTACTAACGGATAACATAGGGGAATCAACTTTTTACTCAGATAGACAATGATAGGACAACGGGGAGTGGTTTTAAGCTCAAGGAAGGAAGGTTCAGATTGGATATGAGCTGTTTGTGTTTTAAAGATATTTTTTTTAGAGTTGTGGGGTTTTTTTTGTTGCTGTTGTTTTGTTTGTTTTCAATGTTTACTACCATGTTGCAACTGGCAAGTCATTCTGTGGATAATTTCTTTATTGCCCATGACATGGTAATTGTCTGTAGAGTGAACTTCTCAATTTACATGATGATTTCAGGTTACTCTGTAAGCTCTTGCTGCTCTTTTACCTGGCCAGTCTATCTCTCAGTCCGTGCCTGCATTCTTTTTATTTTCCCATCGTAACTCATGATTGCATTTCTTTTCAGCACATTCTTTCTGTGGCAGTTCTGTTTTTAGTAAGATTAACTTCTTTAGTCATGGCCTTGCAAATTAACCTCACTTTCTTGGAGATCTGGAAGTTGAGGAATTCATTTGTGTTTAGAATCATAGAATCATGGAATCACTCAGGTGGGGAAAGACCTTAAAGATCATTGAGTCCAACCACAACCTGACCATCCTACCCTAACTCTAACAACCCTCTGCTAAATCATGTCCCTGAGCACCACATCCAAATGGTTTTTAAACACACCCAGGGATGGTGACTCAACCGCTTCCCTGGGCAGCCTATTCCACTGCTTAACAACCCTTTCTGTGAAGAAGTGTTTCCCAATATCCAACCTAAGCTTACCCTGGCACAACTTGAGGTCATTTCCCCTCGAAAACAGACCAGCCCCACTCTTGCTGTAAGCACCTTTCAGGTATTGGAAGGGAGCAAAGGTGGATAATGCTGGAGAAAAAACGTGGAGACCTAAGAACAGCATGAGCATAAAGTTGTAGCTGAGTAGGTGTACATTGTTCTGCCCTCTTTGGCTGAGACATCTATTTGAGTATTTTGTAAACAGAGTTCTGACTTCCACAAGGAACAAAGTGGAACGTAAGCACTGGGCCATGTAGATAATGCAAAAACCTCAGAGAAGATTCTATAGCCAGTCATTAGAATAACTTGGCCTGCTAGTTGAAATGTTCCTATGTAACTTCTTTTTTCTTGAGATGCCAAGCCATTAAGGTTAGGGAATTATCTCTTGGGACTTGTTTTAAGACCGGCAAGCAGTGTTTGCCTTTCTTGATAAAAAAGCATGTAAAAGTGCAAGAGTTCTTGTGTTGGGAGCTGAAGAGAAGTGGAATGAGGTTCTAGACCAAGCCCTTCACAGCTCTGCTGTTTTTCTCTTGGAATTTTCATTCAGCCACGAGCTGTCAGCCTACAGAGTGAGGAAACAGCCTTCCTTATCACTTGCTGAATAATAGCTTAAAAGATATCTTTAATCTGGGGGTAATTATCGGATGAGTTGGTAGTCAGATGATAGTGATTTTGTTATTAGGCTATGATTCTTAGGTAATTGGATGGAATACTTGTCTTAAGGTGTTGGATTAGAAGTTTTTCAAAGTTTAAGAATGGAAATAATGTGAGCTATAAGAATATACCAAAAACCTGAGCTATTACGTGCTTACATGGTGTGTGTTTTTTTATTTATTAATATACGGCAAAGTAAAGCAAATTTGAAGAACGTTTACTAAACTTATGGTATCACAGAATCACACAGAACAGCCCAGGTTGGGAGGGACCTCAAGGATCATCCAACCCCCTGCCACATGCAGGGCCACCAACCTCCAGGCTGCCCAGGGCCCCATCCAACCTGGCCTTGAACACCTCCAGGGACGGGGCATCCACAACCTCTCTGGGCAGCTGTTCCAGCACCTCACCACTCTGTAAAAAAAAAAAATTTTCCTCTGACTCCAACCTATATCTTCCCTCCCTCAACTTAAAACCATTTCCCCTCATCCTGCTGTTATCTACCTTTGTTAAGAGTTGACTCCACTCCTGTTTGTAGGATCCTTTTTAAGTACTGGCAGGCAGCAATGAGGTCACCCCGCAGCCTTCTCTTCTGCAGGCTGAACAAAGCTCAGCTCCCTCATCCTGTCTTTGCAGGGGAGGTGCTCCAACCCTCTGATCATCTTGGGCCCTCCTCTGGACCCTCTCCAACAGCTCCCTATCTTTCTTGTATTGGGTGCCCAGACCTGGACACAGTACTCCAGATGGGACCTCATGAGGGCAGAGTAGAGGGGGACAATCACCTCCCTGTCCCTGCTGGCCACCCCTCTTCTGATGGAGCCCAGGATACCATTTGCTTTCCAAGCTGCAAGAGCTCACTGCTGGCTCGTGTTCGTTTTTTCATCCATCAGGAACCCCAGGTCCTTCTCAGCAGGGTTGTGAGAAGCCCTTCTTGCCTTCTTTGTATGATGAAATTTTACGTGCTTTAAAACTTGAGGAACAATACCTTGAAATAATTTTTAACATATCTGTAACTGTCTCCAGTTTCAGTCGTAGGTTTCCTTCTGCATCCCTGAATGTCTAACAGGTGTACTTATTGTTTGATAATATGCAAAGAATGGATTAGGAAGAATAGACTTACTGGGTTAGGAGATTTCAGTGACATGGCTGATTTGCTTTGTAGTAATTTGAACTAGTAATTTGAACTAGTCATCTTGTTCTTCCAAGTCATTCTTCTATCTTCAGCCAATGTTTTGGGGAGTTAACACAGGTAGGAAAATATAATCCTAAATCAACATTCTTTTAAGGCTTTGTAATTAGATTGCTCTGTGCTGAAGTGGATCCAGGGTAGTTACATCAGTAAAATGTGATATGACAAGAGCAGGTTTGCAGAAGTAGTTGTTGGCATTAGAAATCTGCAGTAAAACCAAAGAGGTGAAATTCTAAGGTCAAGAAAAGCAGATGTTGCCAGGGCAGCTGTGGATATGTATTAACGTTATGTGGGAACTGTTAGATTTCAGTGGGAGCCTACAAAACCAAGGACAACTGCATGATTAAAAGAATCATTTGTCCTAAGGTTCAGTGTGCTCTACAGTAAAGGCATTGGTTTTCCTTAGTTTCTGTTTATATGAAAATTTATTTGGATTAGTCATTGAGCTCTTGGAATTTATATATATTTTTTAGCATAGGCTCTTGCCTGTTTAAAAATAGATAGAATAAAATATTTTCATACTCAGAAGGGAGAGCACCAGGGTGATGCTGTTTAAAATATATCATACAGATATGCTTTATATGTTTGCCATATGGCACAGGAGGTGGCTGTGTGATCTTCCAAAAAGGCTATTTATGTCAGAAAGCAGGAATTGTTTGATTAAACTGTTGCCTTTTCTCTTCCCAAATTGTGTAATAATATTTACATTAAAAATAAAACAATCACCAAATTCTCTTTTTAGTTACAACTTTGTGAAGTTACTGAGTACTGTAGTTTGATACTGTTGAACTGCATTCAATTCCTAAATATTTCAGTAAAAAATGATTGCAAATATAATATTTGATTTATGCTTATTCTTTTACGCCGAAGTGTTTTGGGAAGCTCTGTTACAGAGTAATAATTCAGTCATAAACACTCTGTTAAAAGCCTGAGGATTTCGTGAGAGTCACTATCTCATTTTTTTTCTCCAGAGATCTGTTAGTTCATGAGAATATTTTGTGCTTTTAGATTTTTTTTTATCTGGCAATATTGTGAAGTGTTGTGAAATACCGAATATCACTTTTCTTTTTTGTTTATAGAAGTCTTAAAGCAGGAAAAAGGCTTAATATATTCACCAAGGCTTCTCCAGAAACGGAAAATGCGCTGAAAACAGGTTAGTGGAAATTCAGTGAGACTCTGACCTGTTCACTTCCTGCTTTTGGATCTGTAAAAAGAGAAATAATAATTTTAACATTACTCTACTTTTTAGCACGCTGTATCATGGGTTAGTGTTTTCTGTACTAGTTGGAATGGCCTGTTACTGAGCTTGGGCAACCTGGTTTAGTACCAGACCTCCGGAGTTTAGTACCAGATCTGGAGGTTGGTGGCCTTTGGTAGGGGAGTTGGAACGTGATGATCCTCAGGGTCCCTTCCAACCCAAGCCATTCTGTGGTTCTATGATTTGATGGCTAAAACGGACTTTTTGTCACTAGATTGGGCTCCTTTTGACAGTATTAAACCACTTTGGAGAATGGTTTTGTGGGTTCTGCTGGTGGATTTATTTCGAAGACGTCTTGCATTCATTTAATGACACAGAAACTCAAAGCTGTGATCTCAGAGCAAAAAGTTTGCTCTACAGATAGCTAGGCCAGAGCACAGTGGAAACAAACTATAGTCTTATAGTTTATATAGAATGTTTTGTTCCTCTGGGGGCTTCTTTCATCTGCTGCTTTGTGTTGAAAGATCCTGTAGTGCCTGACAGATGCTTTGCTTTACCTGCTGTAGCTCATTCTTCATGTGTGTACACTTAAAATACACACCAAGTTAAACTCAAAAAGTGGAGGAATGGATATGATCAGATATGATCCACCTTTGTATTCACTGAAGGGCACAGTTCTGCAGGAAGAGCCTCAGTTTCAATGTAAACAGGATGAATTTCACACAAGAAGACTAGCATTGAATTATGACTTAGCTTTACTACAGACTGAGGGTGTGTGAATATGGGCAGGTCATTTAAAGTAGTCTCACTTGCTTTTGCTTTCTGAACAGTGAAACTCCATTCCTAGCACTAATCCTTAGTGTACTGATATCACTAAACTCTCCTGAGCTGCTTTGGAAAAAATGGGTTATTGCAGTGTAATGACTTAAAACTGTACCTAAAGGTAGCATCCATAGAAGAAAGATGATTCCTCTCTGGCATCTTAGAAAATGGTACTGATTTCTTTTTGTTTCAAGACTAGTAGTAGTTTTCTATTTTTTTGTTGTTGTTGTTTAACACTTGAAACTCCAGGGATAAAATAGTGAGTTTATTTTCTCCAGTCAAATGTCAGACAGTGCTCTTTGCGTAGATTCAAGCAACTGTGAGCTTTCTGAATGCAGCTATCTCCATGTTGAATTATGAAAGTTGCTTTTTAAAATAGAATTGAATTTGCTATTTTTAAGGCAGTTGACTTCAAAGTCCATCAGTTTTTTGTATGAAGCCACAGTGCATGCTGCAAGATGGGGTTTTTTTTGTTTGGTTAAGCTATCTTAACCAAAAGGATGTTCAAGTTTTGTTGAATGTTTGAGTTGCAACGCTTACTTCAGGTGAAACAATCAGCTTTTAGTTATGTATTTCTTGGATGGCACAGGAGAGATGTGGTGGCAAAAATGGTAGTCACACCAAATATGAAATTAGGATGCATAAGTTTTGCCAAAAGTGGTGTAAGGCAGCAAGTGGACGTTACCACATTTGTATCAGATACAAAGAAATAAGGTTCTTTCAGCTTAGATGGCATTTTCTTCTTTGATTCCAGGTTGCCTTGAGAAAATCTATAATATCTTCTAAGAGAGAAGGCTTGTGAAATGGTTTACTGACTAAGCTTAATGATCATAAATCAAAAATTAAAAGTCTAAGCCTTAGGAAATACCAAGGTGCTACTTGATACCTTGTTCCATTGGCTTGCATTTTCACTTTCTTGGCTCATGCTGCTGGAGATCATGAGTTAAAATATTATTTATAGGTGACAGAGAAGCAAGTTCTGTGTTAAGTATTGAGTATTTATTTTGAAACACAACCATCAACTTTAAAGCAAATTGGGAAAAAAAAATCAGAGCATAGAATATCAGCATTATTTACAGTTGCACAGAGGTGAAAATACATAATCTTTATTGTAAGCTTGAAAATATGACTTCTATTCTATTAGAAGATGTGTTAGCACATAATTAGAAGGTCTTCTTTAAGATGTGGATAATACTTATAGCACTATTTTTCTGTGTTGTCTTTTATCTGCTTCTTACTACCTCTAGCCCTCAAATCAAGGTGGGCAGCTGGGGAATATAGTTCTTAGCAGGAAAATTTGCAGATATAATTTGAAAAAGTATCTTCTGATTTAATGCAAAATTAAAAACACTTTTCAGCATGTAAATCACAGAATAAAATGCTGTTTGCACTTTCATTTCCTAAAAAGGTGGGGGAGACTCTTTTAAATTCGAATTGTAAGTCATTGAGCCAAAGATTAAATTGTATCTTAGTTTCAAAATTATGAGTAGTAATATAGTAGCTGGTTGACCATGATCTACATCAAGTGTAACATTTGAATTCACACCAGAATTTCTGTCCCAGGAAGTTCAGGGTGAATTGATAACCACAGGAGGAAGAACCAGTTCATGAAGGTTAACAGCTTGCTTCCTTCATTTTCCCTTCATTTCAGTGATGTGGTTCAGTCTGGGCTCATGACTGATTCTCCTGGGGCAGAGGGGCAGGAACTCATTGAGAGTAGCTCCTGCTGTATGAGTGCACTTGGATTTAAAACATAAATAAATTCAAATTTGTAAACATCAGGATAAATGCATCCCTAAAGGAACTGCTGGACTTTGGGAGAAGAATAGAGGACCAGGATTTCTCAAGCCCAAGAGGCAAAAAATCAGGTCTCTTAAGAGGATCAGGAGAGGGGTTGCTATAGTTTGTAAATAAGAGATGCCCCTTGAAGGAGAGAGCACAGTTGTAAAGTGCCTGACAACTCCTTTAGTTGCTTTAGTTAGCAACTCCTAAATTGCTTTAGTATAGTGTACCAGCCAAGTTCAGAGTTTGTCATGTGTACAATTTGTGAAAGACAAAAAGGGGGGAAAAAAAAATATGAAAAAATCATGCTCTGACAGACTTAAAAATAAACTGACCTCTGAAAGTTCAGATTTGTTTTCAGTGGATATTTGATCGTAGAGTGAATTTTCACTTCAACAGAATTCTCACTGAAGAAAGATGATGATGGCATCTAAGATAGAAAAGCTTGCGCAACTCAAGTACTAGTCTCTGTAAAGGTCAGTGTTGAAGGGTATATATGTATATAGTTTTAGCCAAGGAGAAATCTGCCATACTGATAGATCTTATTAAAAAAAAAAAAGTATTCTTATTTAGTATCTATTTCTTATTTAGTATCTTCACCAACAATTTGGGATGTGGAATTTGCAAAGGAGATTGCAGCAGTAACTGAGCAGCCTCCCCGGAATGGTTTTGAAGAGATGATCCAGTGGACAAAAGAAGGAATACTGTGGGAGTTTCCAATTGACAATGAAGCAGGTACGTGCATTTTAACTTTGATTATTTATTTGTGTTTATCATTTTTGAGAATTGTGGTGTGCTGTAACACTTGGACTGTTTTAAAACATAGCGTTTCGGATTAGGATAGCAAACAAGTGTCACTTTCCAACTGTACCAAATGAGAGATTCTTCAGATGAACTCATTCTGGTTCTCTTCAGGTGAAGTCCTGCCAGTGATTTGGCTGATCTGATCTGGCAGTTGGCTTCTGCTGGAAAGGGATGCTCTCCCTCCCTGCCTCCCAGTCCTGATGCTTTCGACACCGTAAGGCTGTTTGAGCCTTATTACGTAATATCTTTTACTAGGAAATGTCTTTTAAGTAAAGCTTCTAGCAGAAGAAGGAGACTCTTGAAACTGCTGAGTGTTTTATAATGCCTATACTGTTCTTTGGTGTGGTTCATAGGCACAGTTGCTAGCTATTTGCCAGTTCCCTGTCTGCACTGGCTGGGCGTTGAGCAGTCACTTGCTTCCTTTGCTCTATCAGTTTCCCAGCAAAAACAGTCACAGTATTCACTCATCCTGGGCATCTATCTTGACATCTTTGTGCTTCTATTTGCTCCTATTTCCATTTATTAAAACAACAGCAGCAAACAACAACAAAACTCTGTGTGAAGGTAGGCCAACAGGGAGAGAATGTTAAGGGAAGAGGAAGTACAGGAAGCAAGCATACGCTTTAGGAATAGAGATTCATAACTTCAGGGAGGGCTTGAATGTGGATTTTTTTATTTGAAGACATCAAACAGAATTACTTTTAAATCATTCTGAAAGCAAAACAGGTTAGTATCTGAAGCTGGGAGTCTTTGAAAAGCTGTCCTTTACAGAATTGCAAATTGCGTGATCTGGTTCATTGTTTCTTGATATTTATTCTCATCCTATTTTGACAGTTTCTTCACAGAATTTAATCCCTGGTCCCAGAATTTATCTGTTCAGGTAGAAATCCCAAGTGTACTCTACTCATGTTTTTGCAAACTTAACACCACAGCCAGTGGTTTTTCTGTTGTTGTAATGTGGCTGGAACCCTGCTGTCTGGGGCTGTTAGTGGACCAGGTGTCTTTGGCAGCCAATGGTTTTTCTGTTGTGGCAGCGCGGCTGGAACCGTGCTGTCTGGGATGCGACGACGGATGGACAAAGAGTCTTTACATGTAGTTAAACAAGAATCTTTATTGATTTGTCTACAATGACTGGTGGTGTGGAAAATTCCAGTGGAGCGTTCCAAAATCTATCAGCTCTCAGGTTAAAATATCAGGTCGGGAAATTCAGCCCTCTCGAACTGCCAGTTCTATCACAGGCTGTTAATCAGACCAGGTGTGTCAAAGTACACTTAAAAACTTCAGAACCTCACTCCAATTATTTCAGCATACTCCAATTTCAAAAGAAAGATGCCTGTTCCCACTGTTAATTTTGCTGTTTGGCAACAGTCATTCCTCGCCTTGTTTTGTATCAAGAAATGAGAGATCTTTTATGTACAAGCACGTGGTTTTACAAACATCTATGTAATTAAATTTTCTACAGAGGAAGCATGTGTGCTCAACTTTTAGCATCATGGGAGCCTTTAAAGTTGTAAATAAAATATGGAAAATAAAGAAGACAGTTTGTCACTGTTTTTCTTGGCTTCAGAGCATCTTCAGTGTTCTTGTTTGAGTGCTTTACTGAGGCGCTGTGCTTGCTTTGAGGCATCAAGGCAGGGACATGACTTTTAAACTTGTCTGGCCCTAATGGGGACATCTGAAGATGTGGCCAGACTTAATGGCTTGCTGCAGTGCTGGTAGCAGTCTACCCCCTTTTCCTGTTGTTGGTTCCTGCATGCATGTTCTTGATGTTCTTTCCCTTCTCAAATGCGGCTGAAGTCACTGCTAGGCAGAAAAGAAAACCTTTTTTTTTCCTTCTCTCCTGCCTCTAATTTTTACCAGATTAGCAAGCCATTAGTATAGCTCAGGTGACATCATTCTCACTCTTCCATCTGCTTGTCTTTTCTTCTTGTAGTGTTACTTCTACTCCATGATTTGCCATAGCAGAAAGTTGAGGAAGACGTCCATTTGTGACTTCCTAAAATTATTTTTGTGCATTTGTACCTTGATGACTCCAATCCAGAGGAGCAGATGCTTCAAGTATGTCAGAGGTTGTTACAGCATAAGCAATAGGCTTAGTGGAAGACTCAGCAAATTGAGGTCCCAGTTCCTTCCAAAGGCTTCTGTAGGCAGAAGAGCACAAAGTCCTGTTCTGGTTGTTCTGTTGTAGTGCTGTTCCTAATGTTGGGTAGGTTTACCAAGAGAGCTGACAGATCTAATGCAGCCATTTGAAGGGAGGGCTTCTGTTAATTTTTGATCTCTTTTAGGGACCTACTGTAAGGGCTCAAATTCTCTCTTTCAAAACTATAAGGATAGACATCTACATTTGAGATGTTGTCTTTAAGGGTAGACTGGTCGTCTTTAAGAGTTAGTGTGTTAGCTAGAGAAATTCTTCCAGGCTTTTGTAGAACGCAGCAGATTGGAGGTAAGATATTGAGAGTAGATGACCTTGCTTTGAGGTTGATAAAGAAAATGCTCTGCTTCAGGCTCCTGCTGTGCCAGTTCTTTCAGAAGAGGTTTCTTATGACGGTGAGAGAGAGAGTGAGGGACAGGCTTGATCCTTCTCTGCAGCAGAAGGTGTGACTTGCTGGGAGAGGAGGAATCATGCATGGTTTCTGCCAGAAGTTACAGCCCCTGATGCTTTGGTCTCTTCTTGTGATGCACGCTTTACTTTTTTGAGGACTGAAATATGTGATCTAACTGAGATATTTCGACTTAGCACTTCATCCTGAAACCACTCATCCTGTCTTTTACAAATGGGAGATCAAAACAGATGACTCAATTGTTCCTCCTGGCCTGAATTTTTGCATAAGGCTAAAAATGATTCAATTTCTTTTAGGATAGAAATGAAAATTGGAGAAATTATTAATAGACATACTCTCTTCCTTTATCACCAAAAGAGAAGCATCAAAAAGACGAGACTTCCTGGCAGCACTATCCAGATTCTATCAGTAGTGGGTTCATTGGTTTATTTCTTTTGGATTTTTGTGACCAACAGAAGTATGAAATCTAGAAATGATGTTAACTTCTGAAGTCAACTGTCAGCATCTAGGTACAGTGAGATTCCACTTGCTCATGGGGGAGAGAAAAGCCAGTGTAGATGGCATGGTAAGATACCAACCCTGTGTTTCTCTAAGTGGATGTAGTTTTTCAAGCATTCTCATTCTAGAGTGAGGTCTTTTTTTTTTTTTTTTTTTCCTTTTTTGACTTAACAGAAAAGGAGAGCTTATGGAAGAAGAAAATAGGCTTTCTATTTCAGAGACAAGGGAGATAAGTAGCTGGCACTGATAGACCCTGCACACATTTCTTGGAAAAATGCATAGGGAAAAATAGATGCATCTCCCATCTCCTTCAGGCTTTGCATTACCTAACATAGGAAGGAAAGAATACAAACTCAACAAATATACTGGCTGAGAGTGTTCACTGTCCCAGTATTATGCATATGAAATTGAAGAAGCTGTAACATGGGACGAAGCCTAGGACTGAGATGGCTCGTTTTTAAATATTGCAGATTTCATGTTGGCAAACAATTTATCTCAGATTTAGGAACTGCAAATCAGCTCTTTTTTTTTTCTCCTTTAGATAGGAATTTGTGTTCTGAATCTAACTTGTGTACAGTGGTGTTAAAATATGAACCAACTGTAAATGAAATCCATGGGATGGAGGACAAAAACTACTATAGGATCTGAGCTGTATTTGGTTAGAGACCTAAACAATCCCTTATGCCATTTTCCTGTGCAGCTGAATGCTTTTGAATGCAAAGTCTTGTGCATTGGTCACTACTTACAAGTAGCAGCTGTTGTGACAGACAACGTTTTTACATCAGAATACATCCACAGATTTGAAAAACATTAGAAAAACAAATTCCCATGCCCATTTGATAGCAGAGGGGTGCTAAAACTGTGACTTGTAATGAACATGCAAGTATTTCTTAACTATTCTGTATTAGATACTTCAAGATTTTGCTTCATTCAAGACTACTTTGTGTTCCTTAATTCTGTGTAGAATTAGGCAGTCAGTGTTTTCCTCAAGTGTTAAAAATGTTGAGAATCTAAAATGTAATTCACACAGTCAATAAAGGTTTCATGTATTGAGCTTTTTCTTTTTTTTTTAGGAGATTTTTGGCATGAGCCTTCAGCAGGTTTACTTCAGATATTCTTGTAGGGCATAAAATGAAGGTAACATGGCAGATGAGTAGGATATATGCTGACTTTTCTGTATGGAGGGAGAAATTAATATCTTAGAGTTCTGCAGTTTCTTCCACTTCTTCGTTGTTTGTTTATGGGCTTTTTAATTCTTTAGCAATAACCATTAATTTTTCTGATTAAAGGTCTGTTTACAAGCTTTACCCTTTTTTATTTTGTTAAATTCTCTGTTACGTGATGATAATGACCTGCCTTTTTGTGTCCCTTCCGGTAGGGATGGATGATGATGCTGAATTCCATGAACATATCTTTCTGGAGAAACACCTCAAAGACTTTCCCAAGCAAGGACCTATTCGCCACTTCATGGAACTGGTCATCTGTGGGCTTTCAAAAAACCCATACCTCAGTGTTAAGCAGAAGATTGAACATATTGAGTGGTTTCGGAATTATTTTGAGGAAAAGAAGGAATTTCTTCAAGAGATTTGAGACTTGGGAAAGTGCTTAACCTTGAAGTGAAGAAAATGTGCAGTAGTCATGTGATCTGAAAGTTGCATTTTTAATAATAAAGGCTGTACTTCTGTGTGTGTATGTCATGTATGTGTAGATCTCTTTTAGCAACAAAAGAAGGAACTGAAAAGTCTAGGTTTTGTAGAATGTGCATTTAAGATTTAATTTATCAAAATCGTTGTCTTTTAAACTTGAAACTTAATCTTTTGTCCATAGGAAATATTAAATCTGATTCCAGTTCCTACTGCATTCATGTTTGGTGTATCTTGACAGGTTTGTTCATCTTTCCCATTCTTGACAACTTGCAGTGCTTTCATTTTTAAAAATTCCTAATGCAGCCTTATTTGTTAAAACCTGTTACTGAGACAGTAACAAACGCTTCATTTTGCTAGTTCATTAAATACAGAGGTATTTGGATGATACTTGGAATACCATCTCATTAATCCTTTCACTTTCCACCTTTCATTAATCATCTCTCTTGGTTCATTTTAAAACGTAGGTACTGATTAGGTCATATGAAATGAATCCTTAGTTCACCTTCTCAGTGAAATGCTATCGTATTCTTGAGATGTATGTGCAGCATAATAGTGGTGAGTTGCATAAAATAACACAAGTCTCTTCTACTATTCCTTCAGCAATTCTGAAGCCTTTGACCAACTTCTCATCAGAGAATGCTTAAGAATAGCCTGGTTGTTGAGAAGTCCACAAAATTATGTATGATTAGAGCAAGCTTCCTTATGATTGCTGCGAAGTCTGGAGCTGAGGCTTTATCTCCTGTATCTGCTGGACAAGAAAGAGGACTTGGTTCTCTCACAAGGAGAGCTGTTGCCCTCTGATTGTGGCTGCACTGTGCTACTATTTTCTGTCTAGTCCTGTGATGCTGAAGTAACTATATGAGCCTTACTCTAATTAAATGCATGTGGTTCTTTGTATCTCTTAAGCAATGCAGTATATTTACTTGTCCTCAGTTGTCTTTTGTTGAATTTTCTCAGATGTTGAGAATTCTGGATTACATCTCACTGCTTAGATCTCTAGGGCATTTCCAGCCTCATGCATTGAATTCTTGCTTGCTTTCTGCAATTTACAACAACCACTTCAGCAGTTAATAACCCTATGAGGGTTATTCCTATTTCCTTGTAGTCAGCGCAGGAGGTTTTGTAATGAAGATGAAGCACTGGCTTCACATGCAAACTGATTTTTAATCAGAACCGCACAAAACAAATGAAAAATAAGAGGTGGCCTTTTTCTATGACTTAAACATTTTGTGGAAGGGATAAGCTGCTCTTCAACTTTCTAGCTATAAGAGCAGCAAGGTTCAGATTTCTGCAGAGTTGTTCAGAGAATTCCTGGCTTTGGAAAGTAGAAAGCAAGAACAATATCTAAGTCTATCCATTCGATACCAAAACGGTTTTAACTTTCAGTTTAATGCCTGGATGCATTTTGCTTAATAAATGCCATTCTTCCTAAATGCTAATGATGCTGGGAATTGCTTGAAGAGGCCCTCCTGAAAGCCTGCATGTTGCTGTATTTCAAGTTTGCCCATGAATGTATGTTCTTTGCAGTGAATCTGTGTTTTGGCATGAAAGATAGAGTGCCCTCACATGTTGTGCCCTCAACAAAAGAGGTTCAGGAGCCTCAGTTGTGTATCTGAGCAGTGAACTTCACAGCATTTGAACCAGAGGTGCATGTTGTCATTTAAAGTTATTTATTAGGAGGTCACTACTTCGACAAGCTCTTAACAAGAGCTCTTGGTGCTTAGCATCTTTGGAAAGCTGCAGTAATTCCTTCTTAGGTGCTTAAATATAGATTTGGGAGTTAATACAAGACAACAGGATTTGAATAATCAGATCTAGCTACACGTATGTATATACACTTAGTGGGGCTGTTCAGTGTACATTAACAACCTAAGCAGCAGGGATTTAATGGTGGTTTTTTTCCTTTTTTTTTTTCCTCTTCTTGTTGTTTTTGGGGTGAGGACATGTATTGGAGAGGGGTGCACACACTTCTTGTTCATCCCAGAGGAGTGGTCTCGGAGGAATTTAAAGTGTTGCTAAGATCAGTCATTTAGAAGCAAGCATAAGCATTCTTTTGTGGCCCAAAGGGCAAACGCTGGCTGCTGGTGGATGCAGCAGAATGCAGCTGGTGCTGGAGCTATGGGTTCCCTCACTGTGGTCATTTGGGGATTTCTTATGATGGTGGTTTTTCCCTCTTGTAACTGGCTAGGTAGTATTACGTGTAGCATAATATATTCAGCATATAAAAAACAGAAATAGCATCTGTTATATACTGCAGGCTTAGATTTCCTTCTTTATGCCTGAAGCTGAGGACTTAATGTAGTGCTAATACTCCTGTGATATATCGTACACAGCTATAGCTGCAATGGTTGTGCAATGGAACAAAGCCATCTTATTGAGAGGAGATGGCTGAGCTACAGGAACTTGTATCCAGATGTAAAATAGAGTGGTTGGACTTTCTAGCAGGATTTCAGAAGGGTTCTGGCCACCTCACAGGAAATGGAGACTGCTGTTATGGTTTGGTGTCACAAGAACTGAGACAGAGGCAGGCTGAGGTGCTCTGAGATGTGCCTGGCTGAGCAGAGCAGATCAGTGAGTGCTCAGAACAGGACAGCTTGTTCCCCTCTGTGCCTGTTCCCAGCCCTGAACCAAACCCATGCTGGGGCTGGTGAACTGGCCTTTGGCCAGAAAATGAGGTGTGATGTCGGTGGTGCAAGCATTTTGGGTTGTGTGGCAGTTCCCTTCTGTATTTTGATGTGGATACCACAAAGACAAAACAAACAAAAAACCCCAAACAAAACAAACACAAACACCCCCGACCCCCTCCAGAAACCACGGATTGAAGGTGGAAAAAGGTTGAACACGTACAATTTCTTAACACTCTCTTTCTGCCCTTGTAATTTCCTTATCTCTGCTTTCCAAATGCTGATCTTGCCCTGCCCCCCTCAGTGGTCTTATTGATAATCATAATGAGCTTAAAGGCAAAGCAATATGTTTGCAACTCAGGGTTAGCTGTTTTTTTAAGTTGTCCTTAGCTGAATTTGCTGCTCTGGTTTGGGGGTAGCGTACCAAATGGATACTCTGTGGTGGTTTGTTTGCCTCATTTTTCCAGAAATATCAGACATTCCTTCTCCTGACAAGCCTTGCTTTGTTCAGAACCTCAGACTGCCCGGGTTGCAGCGGCGCGGTGCTGACTTCATTGTACAGACTTGTATTCCCTCTCATCAGGCATCCCTTCATCTGAGCACTTGTGGGTCTGTCGGGTGGCTGTGCTCTTGGTGCCATCCATCTGCTTACAGTACTTGGGAGCCTGGTGCTGGGTCTCTCCAACTTCAGCTGATGTGTCAGACGTTGGGCTGGGAAAAAACAAACTTCTCAGGGATGGTTCCATGCCTGAAGGGAGGGGATGAAAGACCCATGACAGGCCAGATGACTGTTTTAACGCAGAAGATGGCAGTGGGGTGTTGATGCCACCCCAATCTTGTCTTTGACATTGGATGGCATGCCATGCCTTTTTAAACTTACTTTATATGAATGATTTGGTAGAAATTGGATTTTTATTATTTATTTTTTATTTTTACCACCTATGTAACGCTTTCTCCCCAGTGTGGTATTAAGAGGAAGCTGGAGGAATGATGCTTTGGTTGCAGGACTTTGTGGTGGAGCTTCAGCTCTTACTATACCGGCCAGTCATACCGTGGCATTGGTGTGCTGTGTGCCTAATGGGAGTCTGTACTCCTTGACTACAGAGACAAACACTTCCCTGAGTACTTAAACCATATATTTTTAAGACAAAGAGGAGCATTAAAGGAGTCCTGGAGCGCTACTCAGGTCCATTTTCTTCCAGTGCTTACAGAGATAATAAAATTCCAGCATGAAAATAGCTCCTCCTCAGGAGCTTGTGCTTTGATGAGAAGCCTGAAGCATTGCGGCTTTTATGAAAGAGGAGCCACACCATTGCTTTCAGTAATGATTTGAAAGTAAATAGTCTCATCTTAGGTGGGACTGTAAGGATCTCTTGGCTAAAGTTGTTTTCCTGATTTAGACAGAGGATGGTGATTGAGGTTGAGGGGACTGGTTTTCCCTGCAGACAGACTGGAGGCCCTCCGGGCAGCCTGGCTGCCCATAAGGTGAAGTCTGGGTGCCCAACATGTCAGCCTGACAGACACGGGTTCCTCTTGGTCTCAGCTGCCGTGTCAGTCAGTCTCTCGGTGGCTACAGCCATTCTGGTCTCGTGATCTCCACAAGATGTCAGTGTAGATTTATGGGATTAGATAGCAAATCCTTGTGCTGTTCCCTCGACGAATTAAAGCCCGAACTTGTTTTAGGGAGACACAGTCGGTTTGATTGTGCTCGGGAATGCATTGCCTGGGGAGGAGCGAGGCAGCACTGTCCTACAGGGAGAAGTGTGAATGGCACCCCAAACTGGGAGAAGGACTCCACAAAATTTGTGGTGCCAGAGCCGTACTGGGCTAATGCTGAATGGGGATGAGTCTGTTTTTGAAGAAAAGCTGGAAGAGGGAGCAAAAAAGCAGGGCAGCTTGGGTGAAAGGAAGGATCCAAGGTCAATTGGATCAAGGTGCTTGTTGGAGGAGCACAGCTGTGCGTGGTCACCAGAGCTCATTGGGTTTGTTGGGATTCATTGGGAATCCCAGGCATCCATACAGACTGGAAGGAGCGGTCCTTGAGAGCAGCTCTCTGGAGAGGGACCTGGGAGTCTTGATGGATGAAAAACTTAACATAAGCCAGCAGTGTGACCTTGCGGCTCAGAAGGCAAATGGTGTCCTTGGCTCCATCAGAAGAGGGGTGGCCAGCAGGGACAGGGAGGTGATTGTCCCCCTCTACTCTGCTCTTGTGAGGCCCCATCCGCAGTACTGTGTCCAGGTGTGGAGCCCCCAGTACAAGAAAGACAGGGAGCTGTTGGAGAGGGTCCAGAGGAGAGCCACAAAGATGATCAGGGGACTGGAGCACCTCCCCTATGAAGACAGGCTGAGGGAGCTGGGCTTGTTCAGCCTGGAGAAAAGAAGGCTGTGGGGTGACCTCATTGCAGCCTTTCAGTACCTAAAGGGAGCCTATGAACAGCAGGGGAATCAACTCTTTGAAAAGGTTGATAACAGCAGGACAAGAGGAAATGGTTTCAAGTTGAGGGAGGGGAGATTTAAGTTGAATGTCAGGGGGAAATTCTTTACAGAGAGAGTGGTGAGGTGCTGGAACAGGCTGCACAGAGAGGTTGTTGATGCCCCATCCCTGGAGGTGTTCAAGGCCAGGTTGGATGGGGCTCTGAGCAGCCTGGTCTGGTATTAAATGTGGAGGCTGGTGGCCCTGCATGTGGCAGGGGGTTGAAGATCCATGATCCTCGAGGTCCCTTCCAACCCTGGCCATTCTGTGATTCTGTTCCACACAACAAGTGGCCTCGCAGTGTGAGCGATGAGCTGGGACTCTGCCAGGAAACCTACCCTCACTTGCATCCCTTGCAATTTTAGAGCTGCCTTCCCAACCAGCTCCTGCCCCGTGTTGCTGCCTGGCTGTGGGTGGCGATGATTCATTTATGGCCCCAGTGCTGCACCCTATCACCCACCAGGGAGGGAAGCAGCAAAAGAGGACAGTATTTGTCAGCAGGGTCAGAAATAGCTGCCTTTTGGATTCCAGTGGGCAAGCAGAGAGACAGTGGGAGGGAGAGCAGTGCTCTTCCCCAACCTCGCAGCGAGGGTGGAAAACCTACTGTAAAAGCAGTGCCTCACTGTCCTTCTAGGGCCCATCTCTGATGGCCAGCTAAGTGTCCATCACAGTCTACCTGTTGCTGTTGGTTTGATGCCACTCAGCTAGAGACAGAGTGGAAGCTCCCTCTCCCCTCCATGTATGATGTGTAAGTTCTCCTTGTGGGCTGCTAGGACTTTTGGGGGATCCAGTGAGATGTGCTCCTGGGATGGAGAATGCTCTGCAAAGCCTGGAGATGTTCACTGATAAGCATAATCTTATCTTTGGAGCTGATCTTTAAATAGAACAATAGAACAACTCCTGATATGCAGCTCACTGTATGAGGGAAAAGGTTCAAACAGTACAGATGTCCTGATTTTAGAGCAAAGCCAGGGGCTTGCTGAAATTAGCGATTGCTCAAGCAGATTGCCATTTTGGATATATGAAGATTTTACTGTGATCTCAGTCTAAGCCTCCCTGGAGAGGGGAAGTTTGCTGGCTGCTTTCCAAGGAGGAGAGCAGAGCTCACAGCCCGTACCAAAAGCTGGTTGTAAAATTCTCCCAGTCTCTTGGATCAGGGCTATTCCACTCTATGAATGTTAGATATGAAATCCACAAGATATCAGCAGATACACAAATGTAGAAATCTGATCATGCACACTTCCTACAAATGATCAGGCAAGAAGGAAACTAAAAGGAACGAATGCTTTAAGTTTAGCTCAGTTTTAAGGTGTAAATGAACATCACAGCAACATCACTTCCAACTCAATTTCTGGATGTTTCACCTGAAATACGGCTGCGATGAAATTATTGGAAGTTGCTTTTTTTTTTCCTCTCCTGAAAGGAATTTGATATTGCAACTTCTTTTATGGGGTTGTTTTAGGACAGTCACAAGATACACAGGCCAGAGTGTGGCAGTGCTAACTCAGATTGGCAGTGATGCTGAGCAGCACTATCCAGACCCGGATTGTGCCAGTATCTGCCTTGTTAGGGCGTAAATTAGGGTTTCAGATTGCTTTGAGAGCCAAAGGGGTTGCCAGGCTAGATGGTATGCCAGGCATGTGAAAGGTCAATTGTCTGAATTAACCGTGGCTGCAGTGGAGTTGTCTCTGCTGTTGTTACAAGCTTTATAACTTACTAACCAGAGGGATGAGGACTGCCCAAAGCCAGCCAAGGGGCACAATCTGGTGTGCTGGTACAGAGGGATGTGGTCCTGCTGCCCTGCACCTCACCAAGATGCAGCAGGGATGTGAGGAGGCTTCTGGTGTGCTGCAGGAGGCAGTGGACCCACCTGTGGTCTACTTCCCCAGTTCCCAAATGTCTCCTCCTTAATGAGTGATTCCTGTAGATGTCCTAGGACTGTTTTGCAAGCTTTAGATGCTGCTTTGGAGGCTGAACAGCTTGTATCCTCACGCTACGGTGATTGTAAGTATGAAAATTTTTAACAAATGAAGCCAGATTCCTTTCTTTATCTGGTGATCTTTAAAGACCTGGTATTACAAGAGCACTCTGGTGGTCTTTCCAGGTGCTTGGTGTGCCTTCTCTGTTCCTCTGAAGTCCAACCCTATAGGTTGTTACTTACTTGGTGAAGTATTGGAGGTGGCATCTGAGGCCTGGGTTACTTCTAACAGGATCTTTGCCACCGATGTTGTTGGTCCCAGCAACGGTCCCAAGACTAGAAATAACCAATACCAGCTCTGGGGATTTCAGGCTTGGGTATCCCAGCTATTGTGCTCCTGCTGGAAGAGGTTTCAGTTGAGTTCACATAATAGGAAGCTCACCAGGGCTGTAGGAAATGTCTGGGCGACTTGCAGCATCTGTGGTGGCCAGCTTGTCTGGGACAGCTTGTGGTTGTACATCCGACAAAAAGAAGCGTTGGAGGGGGTGAGCCTCCTCCATACAGGCATTGATTCTCTACTACATGTATACCATATAATGCAGAGGTTTGGTTTTAGGGTAACTGCCACTTGAGGCAGTTTTTCTGCAGTGCGATGATAATAGGACTGACTAAAACTGTAGCTAAAATACCCAGCTCTTACGTTTTGCCGTTACCAAATGAAGGGCTGCAGATGGCGGGCTTGCTGAAGCCTCTGCCTGGGCTGGGCTGCCCAGTTGTTCACTTGAGGAGAGGGGGATGTCATGAAGTCCAGAGCGCACACCAAGCCCTGAGCACTGAACCAGGCTTCGATAAAAAGTCTCTGACCTGTTGAAGGGAACATGTTTGAGTCTGGCACCGAGTGCATGTGAGGTGGGTTTGCAGATGCAGCTCCTTGAGTCACAGCCCTGGCTTTTCACAAGATTTTGAAAGGAAATTGGGTTTCTCTTTGGCAGTAGCGTCACTTGGAGTTTGAAGCAGGCTGTGTGAGGCTTGCTTTGATTCCCCCCAGCTGTTGGCAATAACTTGTTCTTTTTCTCCTTCTGCAAGGCTTTCCTCAAATGGGCATTTAATTAGATGCACATGTAGCAAGCAGACAGCTTTCACCAGTGCTATTCTCTGCCCTGAAATATTTAAACCACGCTGTGGTTTAAAAAGGGGTTCTGCATCCCTCCCTGGACCACCTTTGGGACTCATTCAGGTGCTTCTTTGGTGATGGAAGCAGGTTTGGGAATGGCCAAATCTTTCTGTCTCTGGGATACTTTGGCTTACAACTTCTCTCCATGTTGAATATTTCCATTCCCAAAGCATGACCCCACAGCATTCCACTCCTTTCAGCAGGCCATGGTGGCAAATGTCATGATAGTGGAGGAGTCTGACATGAGAGAAATAATAGATGAGGAAAAGATGGCCAATTTGGAGAAGGGCTGGTGGCCACCCGGAGTCTCTTACCACCTTAAAACGCAGTTGATGTGGCTGTAATTTGGAACTTTTTTTAATAAGGTTACATCATTTTGGGGGTGAGCATGGTGGGACGTGCTCTGTAGATACCAAAGTTGGAGTAATGTTTGGTCAGAGGCTGATGAGGGTGTCTGTGGTCCTCGCCAGGGTCCAGTGGCATACCTTGAGACCCAGCAGCACAGTACGTGCCTCTGCTTTCCCTCTCACTGTGCCCTGGGAAAGTTCTATTCATCAGGTCTCACTACCACATGGAAACGGAGAAGGGAAAGCCTGCTTCACTCCTCATGTGTCTATGATGGGAAAGAGAAGCAGTATTTACTTTCCATTGCCATGTAACCAGGAGGAGGAGGAGAAAGGAGGATGTGGAAAGGGAGAAAGGAGAAGTTCAGGGCATAGGCTGTTCCCACTGATGAGCACACTGGGCTCCACCGAAACGTGAAACTGGCACGCAAGGTTCAGCAGCCTGCAGCGTGGCACCCAAAACTTGGATATTCAGTTGTGGACTGAACTGTGCAGGGCAAATCTGAAAGGTGACGCAGAGAAAAATCTGTCCCACCTGGTGGTCGTCAGAGGTGTTGATAAGACAGCATGTAGAAGATTTAGTTGAGAGCTGAACATGGCTGTTAAAAAGAAGGGGAAAGGCAGAGTGGAGGACAAGTGGAGATGAGAATGGATGAATCCTTGCCAAATCTAAAAAAGCTCCAAACCTCCAAATATTAATTTTGTGGTGTCAGAAGTGCCTGGAGCAAGGCAAGTGCCTCTTGGAGCTTAGTGGTAGAGGAGGTGGCCGATGGCGGCAGTGCTGGATGCCACACTGGGGCTGGTGGTGGAGGAGGTAACCTATGGCCTGTGGTTGTACTTGGATCAGTTTTCTTCCCTTTTTGTGCCAACATCACATACACTCAGGAGGAATTGTTGCTGCTGGAAGAGGAGGCAAAACCATCAAATGTGAAACATGGGAAGAAATTAAAATCCCAAAGCAAATTTTCCCTCTTGCTTTTGCCCTCCTTATACTAAGAGAAGCTCAGAGGCCTGGGGGCTTTCAGCAAGCCTTTAGCTTAGGCTTTTGGCTCCAGACCTATCCTGTTATCAGCAAAACCTCCCTAATTTGCTGGATCTGGTGTAACAGTGTGGTGTGGGATTGGTTGCATGCAGCCTGCTCCAGCGTGGTGACACTGCCCAGGATGAAATGGCTCTGATAAAAAATTAAATCTGGCTCTTAACATGTCTCTCCTCACTCAGATTCTCGTAATTAGCCCATATAGAGCAGCTGCTAATTTGAATAGTTTCTGTGGCTCCCTTTAGACCGTCTTTGCAGCAGTTACATATTTTAATTGGGCTATGGAAAGACATTACACCCTTCTGAACCATTTGAGAGACCTACTCACCCCCACAAATGGTGACATATGATTTTTTACTGCACAGAAGCCAAACATAACAAATCAACAAATAACCCGTGGTATCTGATAATTCAGGTGACGCATGTGTATAATTGCTTAGAAACTTGTAGGAAGACACTCAAATGTTTTTTTTTTTTTTTTTTGGTTGCTTGGTTGGTTGGTTTTTTTTGCTGGTGACAAATGAACTGTGAGTATCGGGCTGCGTGCTTTGGCTTTCAGCAGAAGCAGAGATGAAGTGCTGAGTTCAGGCCATCTCAGACCGATTCAGGTTGGTTCAAAGGTCCCTGCCAAGGGCTTGTCTACAAGAGGGATCTCCTTCACTGTCTGTTAATATTGCCCTGAAAAGACTTGGTGATGCTGTGAGAAGGTGCCTGTGCTGGGAGAAAGGCTTTTCACACCACACTGTGCTACCACGGAGCTCCTGTTCTGAGACCTTTCGTTTGTGGCTTGTGAAGTCAAAGTGTGAAGTCAAAGTACAGCCCACTCATCTGATATCACGTACAGCACAAGCCAGTTGGCTTATTAGTTCCAACTAGAACATCATTTTTTAGTTTTTATTCTATTTTTTTTCCTCCGGAAAAACAAACAAGCAAGCCAGACATTTGGGACTTAATAATTTCCAGTGATGGAGAGTCCGTGGCATCGCTGGATAAGTTGTTCCAGTGGCTAATTATGCTGATGAAGTCAATGGAGTTACTGTAAACTCAGTTTATACCACCAGTGTGACTGAATACAGAATTTGGCCTACTTACCAGAAGGGAGTAGCACTTTGAAGTCTCTGCATGTCTTCAAATAAAATTACTCTCCTGCAGAAGGCATGGAAATGCAAGACACTTCTTCTAAAGCAGCTGTCAGTTGGCCTCCAGTATATTACTGAAACATTACTACCAAGTACAAATTGGGCACGTATTTAAGGCAGTTAATTGGGATTCGTTCATACACAAGTCTGTGCCGTTGTTAGGGCTATATTACTGCTGGCTGTGATAACATTTTTATCTGTTAACTTCCAAGCTGCTACGACTGACACCAGCTACTTATGGAATGAGTCAGCTAACTTTCCTTTTAACCGTTTGCTCTGCTCCCTGGAGGTGTTATGAATGTTGTGTTACAACAAGCTGGTCACCACTCATTCCTTTAGAGCCTGTGTAGCAATTCTGTTGGCCCAGCAGCCTGTTTAGAAATGAGGCCGGAGTTTCTTGGCAGCTGGGCAAGAAGTTACCTTCTCAATGCAAGAACCTGTGTGCGAACAGTTGGTTTTGATTTATTTAAAATCTTCTTACAATGGGAATTAGTGTTACAGTATCCAGACTGTTGCTCTCACAGGAACAGTTCTTACAGGATATCTGCCTTATTCAGAAACTGTCAAGGCAGATTTGTACTTGAACTGAATTATCAGGAAACACACCACAAACCACTGCAACAGATTGTTACTACTCGTGATCGACCTGCATGATTAAAGGCCTGAAATCTCTCTTGAAGTTCCATTAATGAATTATAAATTGTCTTAAAATTATGTTGTGGTTCTCAGTTCCAGCCGCTCACCCAGTGTGTTTGGAGGCTTTCCTTCAAGCTGGTGTCCCAAGAAATGACTTTTCCTTCCCAGGGGAAGTTTCCTCAGAAGGACTGGAGACAGGGAAAATTATCTGGGAAAGAATGGACAGTCAAGTCTGTTGTTAAGCACTGGAATAGGCTCCCCAGGGAAGTGGTTGAGTCACCATCCCTGGATATGTTTAAAAACCATTTGGATGTGGTGCTCAGGGACATGATTTAGCAGAGGATTGTTAGTCAGGGTAGGATGGTCAGCTTGTGGTTGGACTCAATGATCTTTAAGGTCTTTTCCTACCTGAGCAATTCTGTGATTCTAGAAGCTGTCCCTTGTATACCAGTCACACCCCAACTCAGGTAAAGTCTGTCAGACTCAGGTAAAACTGCTGTCAGAGCAGTTAACTTATCTCTTCACATGTAATATGTCTGTGGTATTCTTCTTAACTTCCTGCGCCTAACTGCTGGTGCTCTTATTGCTGTGCACAGCCAAGGAGCTATTCCTTCCCACCGAGTTGTGAATAAAGTGATCCAGTGTATATTTAACTTTTCTTGAATACTTCACTAAAGTATTTTGAGGCTCTTAAAGTTCCTCTGATGGCATCTGTTTGGTATTTCAATAACCTCCTATAATCCTTTGCGAGCAAAGGATTGTTCTTTCCTGTCCGTGATGATTTACTTGTTCCTCCACCTCAGTGTTTATTTCACATGGAGTACAGGAGCCATAAAACCATGGGTCTCCCATGCATCATTTCCTGAGGCTGCTTTCTCTTTGCTGGGAGAAGGTGAGAACCAAACTTCAGAGTAAGTTTCAGGAGGCAGGACAGAGCCTACTGGCGTGGAACTGCAGAGAGGAGCAATGGGGTGCCAAAGTTCCACCATCAGCCAGTGCTGAGTGGGAGCAGAAGGAAACGCATGCTGCTGGGGTGCATTTGTGGCTGATAGCATCTGAGGAAGCTCCCATAAAGCATAATGTGTAATATCCATCTTCTTAGGACCCAGGAGTGGCTGACAGAGCTGGTGGGTTATGCTCAGAAGATGGAACATAGCATCTCCCCTAGGCATGGATGAGTGTGGAGGGAGGCATGAGCATAGATGTCTATGCACAAGCCTGAGGGCCATTACGTTATTGTTCAGTGAATACAAGTTTTTTTAGGATCTATCCCCAACTCACATTAGAAGGCTCCAGGGAGACCTCATTGTGGCCTTTCAGTACTTGAAGGGAGTGTATAACCAGGAGGGGGAACGGCTGTTTACGAAGATGGATAGTGACTGGACAAAGGGGAATGATTTTAAACTGATGCAGGGGAGGTTTAGGTTAGATATGAGGAGGAAGTTTTCCACCCAGAGGGTGGTGATGCACTGGAACAGGTTGCCCAAGGAGGCTGTGGATGCCCCATCCCTGGAGGCATTCAAGGCCAGGCTGGATGTGGCTCTGGGCAGCCTGGTCTGGTGGTTGGTGACCCTGCACATAGCAGGGGGTTGAAACTGGATGAGCATTGTGGTCATTTTCAACCCAGGCCATTCTGTGATTCTATGATTCTATGTTTTCTTTTCTTCTTAGAAAGGAGGTTAACTCAGCCCATCAGTATCCTTGTAGCAAGAGAGCACTGTGCAGCTCTCCTCTGCACAGAATGAGGGTGCTCAGTGAAAGAAAACCTGTGCTGCACAAAATTTGCCCACCCTCTGAGCTGCCTGTTGCCACCTCCTCCAGCTGCTGTGTCATGGTAAATTGCATCTGGAGCATGGCAAGCAGCAGTATCACAGTGGGGTTTCACAGCTGCACAGCCAGGAAGAATTATTAGTGCCTTTGTTAGGATGCTCCCATATCCCGATACAGTAAGAGCATCTCTCAAAGGCCAGAGAGGACTGGGTCCAGTGCAGCACATCTCCATGAAGGATGCTGCTGCAAAGTGGTGCTTCTTGATGCAGTTGCTTCTCAGCAGCAGGAATGAGGTAAATGTGATTCAGTGGAGTGTGTCCATATGGGTGGCTGGCTCTGCTGTGGGATGGTTCACCCCACTCTCCCTCTGGTCCCATCTGCTGCAGCATCATTCCTGTGGCTCTGGCCAGAAGTCATGGAACCATAGAATGGCTTGGGTTGGAAGGTCCCTTAAGGGTCATCTATTTCCAACTTCCTTTCTGTGGACAAGGTGTACACCCACTAGATCAGTCTGCCCAGAGTACTGTCCTTCTGTCCATGAACACTTCTGTTTTGAGTCAAAGAACCCTTTGAGGACCTCAGCCTTCTCCATGCCTGTTGTTGCCAGCTCTCCCTTCTCATTTATCAGAGGGGGTATACTCTCCTTGGACTCTATTTTGTGAGTAATGTACCTGTAGAATCCCTTCCTGTTGTTTTTCACATTCCCTGCCAGTTTCAGTTCCATCTGTCACCAGAAGCCCTCCTGCTGGTGATGCTGCTGGTGGTGTGGAAATTGATCAGCTGAACTGATAATTGCATCTTTTTTTTTTTTATAACGATAAATGAGCAAATACTTGAGGAGGAAGAAACTAGTGAGGGCAGATCTACCTGTATTTGTTACTGTTTTGGAGCTGAACTAGCAGGATGATGTGTGCTGGAACTGTTTCAAGCTGGAGTGTTTCTGTGTGGCAAAAGACCTTCTGTAAATGTGGAACAGCCACATATGCTTCCTCAGATTTAATATTGACCTGAAAGCAATCAAGACCACCTCCACCAGCACCTAATGCTTTTGTGAGTCCATGGCGCATCCCTACAAGCATGCACACAGTCCTGTGTATACCAGAATTTCAGTTCATGTGTTGTCATCAAATATTTTTGCTTCATTTTTCATAATGTTTGTAGGAATTCCATATTTTTACAGTCAGGAGGTGTTACCCAACTGAGGGAATGGGCTTGCAGAAGATATTCACCCCTTCATGCCAGAGATATTCCTTCATGACAGAGACTTCCTGACTTGCTTGTTCTTACTCCTCTGAGCCCTTGTCCCATAGGTTCTCTATGGGAATTATGATGTCTGATCCTGGTATCACTCCTCCATGTCCACAGACAGTATAACTGTTAGCATGTTTGGGGTTGTGTTCTCCCTTTCTATTTGAGTTTATGAATATTCTCTGGCAGAACGATCCTCTCACTCAGCTGATCACGAGAAGCTGTTTTCCGCGAAACTGAGTTTGTGCTTCAAAATCTTTCCTGCTGCCTCCTGGTGAATCAGCTTCTAGTGATGATCAGCTATAGTCAAGGTGGTGCTTCAGGCACTAAGCATAGCCATCTTCTGAAAAGCCCACTTTCTCCTATTGAATCTTCCCCTTTTTGACTGTGCAGTTTCTGCGTGCTCTAGTTCTCAGTGTGAAGATTCTTGCAAAAAATATTGCTGCTTTTAAATGAAATAGCTCTTTGAAGAGGCAGACTCTGCTAGCATGTGCGCTTCTTTCCATCTCTTACAGTTTCCTTAAGTTCATTTTTGGTGCTTCTCGCAGGTGTCTCCCCAAATCCTCAGTCTGCTTCCCTTTTCTGTGCACAGTACTTCAAAGCAGTTCTTCCTGTCTTCATGAGAGGACAAAAGCAATCCTCTCACAGCCATCAGAGCAGTACATCTCTGGGATACTTTGGTTCTGTTTCCTTCTGGGTGAGATTCCCTCTCGGCCTGTTGCTCTCACTCCTCACCACTGGCTGCATGGCTGTTTTTTGTCCTGTGGCTGGAAGAAGTCACCATTCTCAGCTGGTAGGTAAGGGGAGCTCTGTGACAGAGCTTCTGATGTAGATTAATCATCATTATAATAACAGGTTAAAGGAGCAATTCGAGAGGGAGAAAAACCTACTTTACTCTGTAGAGATGGAGGCCAGCTGGCTGCACCTGCAGCTCTTCCAGGCAGGAGCAGTATGGTCTCCTAAGGCCATCAGTGACTCTAACTATAACCTATGCAGGAGGATCACGCTTTAAAATCAATCTGTCTTCTCTCCCTTTTCACTGACATCAATCCACTTTCAGGTCAGCTCCTTTATTTTTAGGTTGCTGTTAGGCTTACCACACTGACATGGCATTTCAAAGTAAATTTAGTAGCAGAGGTTGAACGATTAATAATTTATTACTGATGACTAAATTACTACAATCTTCCCACTCTTTTCAGGAACACCAGACGAGTCAAGGTTCGTGCTTCTGTTTTTAAGTCACTATTAAGGCTGTTACAGTGGTATGGTATTTTGAAGTAAAATTAATAGCAGAGGTTGAACAATATTCGCAGGTTTCTAATTAGCATAGGTTTTGCCACAGCAGCATGCACAGATGCTTTTAAATAATAGTGTCTTTTGTTAATACCATCTATACTGCTATTACATAGCACTACCAAACATGCAATTTTAAGTTTAGCTGTGAATTTATTTTACAGAAAAGAAGATGGTTTGCAGTCGAAGCTAAAGATCTACTTGGTTAAAGAATGGTGTTGTATTTGGCGTGGTTTTGATTTCACAGAATTATGGAATGGCATGGGTTGGAAGGGGCCTTTATGACCATCCAGTTCCAAGTCCCCTGCAATTGGCAGAGACACCTCCCACTGTACCTGGTTGCTCAGGGCCCCATCCATTCTGGCCATTAACTCCTGTGGGAATGAGGCACCCACAGCTTCTCTGGGCAGCCTGTGCCAGTGCTTCATTACCCTCATGGTGACGAATTTCTTCCCAATGTCTAGCCTGAATCTCTATCCCCTTTTAATTTAAAGACTTGTCCTACCACTGAATTCCCTAATAAAAAGTCTCTCCCCAGCTTTCTTGTAGGCCCCCTTTAGGTACTGAAAGGGCCATTTCTTCCCTGGAATCACAATTCACCTTTGCACAAAGCAAATGCTCTCTCTGTCTTCATTGCTGTCGGACGCCAGCAAATAATCTCAAAACTTAGCAATATGTGAAGGCTTTTCACCTGAAACTGAGGTGATGGCACTACCCAACATGTTGCCTTCAAGCACAGAAGTTGCCCCAAAACTATCAATTGATATAGGCTGGATTCAGCATTCATCAGGCCTTTAAGGAAATGCCACTTGACTGACAACTGTGAAGGCAGTTAATTTTTTTTTAATAATGCTTTGAGGAAGATCTTTCTTGGTCATTGTCCTGGCAGTTGTGTGGCTCTCAAGTTTGAGCCAGAGCCAAGGCTTACCAACACGCTCCTTGATGTGCTCTGATATCTGATTTTGTGTAGATGGAGAGAACTGGGATTGCCCTTGGAGAAAAATCACTGGCTATTGAAGCAGCTGCACGTATTTTTAGTCAAATAACATTTTGGTAATTTTTGCATCCAACAGTGGAGGTTTGAAGGTAATTCATGTCCAGGTCAGATCCAGCTTTTCTTTGTGTTCCCTTCAAGTCAAAACAGACAGAGGCACCATCAGGGTATCCTTTGGGTCTCCTGGATTTGTTTAAGTGAATTTTCTCTGCTGGTTATTCTTCCTCAAGTACAAATGGAGCTGAGGGTGATTAGTAGGGAACTAAACACTAAGTTTCAGATGCCTGAGTCATGGCTGGTGAACCTTGCCTACACTGAACTGCTGAATGGAACAGCTTGCAGGCTCCTCAGTGCCCATCTCCCCAGAAGACTCAGCCAGCACAAAAATGGCTTGAAAGCCACTCTTCCACTTCATGACTGAAGATTGCAGGTACTTTCCCCTCTGCCTGGGGATGTTGTTATAAGGCAGCAAAGGCCCGTTTTACTGCCATAATGAGTTAATTAACTCCATTTTCCCACAGTGAAGGTGAGCAAAGACTGTGTGAGCCACATGCACTATGTTGAGAAATAGAGCTTTTCTCCCATGTTCTTGCTGTGCCTACAGTGATAGGGCTAAGGAAAGCAGCTGTCTTTTCAGAAGGGAAATTGTACTCCTGAATTGTTTCCAATGGCCTGGATTGTTCTTTTGGTTTCTAACTAAACTTGCTTCATTAGAAGAAATTCCTGTTGCGAATTGCCTCTTTCCCTCACCAAGCCCTCGTGAATCATCTACGAGGCAGCAATACGGCGCTGCTACCGTGCTGAGCGCAGCAGCTGCCAGGCTGCTCATGGTGCCTGCTACAAGATGATGCCCAATGTGAGCATTCTGCAGCGTTCTTGGGTCATTTCTGCCACTTCAGTAATTCTGCCTTCCATCTTCCCTGCCCCCAGATGGATTCAAAGATATGACACTCAAGTCCTGCAAGTTTTCCATGTACTTTTTTTATAGCAGTGTCGCCTATGACAAGATGTGTAAAAGCTTCTGCAAATGAGGAAGCTGTCGTTCTGTGATGCAGTCTGCAGAGGAAGAAGTTCACTCACCACTTTTGGTGCTTGGCTCCACCACTGAGGATTCAACATCTCGCAGCTTCGATTCCTGTGAAGCACTCTCAAAATATTTGTCACAGACTGCAATTGCTTGAAATCTATGGGAGCGTCACAAGCTGTGTGAGACAGCGTGCCAGCATGCTTGTGAAAAAATCCCTTCTGGATGCTTGTCACTTCTCTGCTTAGCATTTTTACCTTTGGCACGTCCTTGACCTTGCATTTACCCCCATGGCACTTACCACTTCCTTGCTCAGCTGCAGACCTCGTTGGCTGGCTCCGATGCTGCTGCACAAGACGCAATCTGGCAGCAAGACAGTAACCTCACTGAGGAAGAGATGTGCTGATTTCATCTGACATTGGCACATGAATTCGCTTAAAATATCAAAGACAGAATCCATTGACGTAGATGTTTTTGAAGGCCCGTTTGCACGACTTCAGAGAAGTTTGTCAGATAGATGTTTTTCTCTGACCACTGTAGGAAAATTCTGTTTGATCATGAAGGAGTCACTGCTACTCGTGCTGCAACACTGGGGTTTGGGATTAAGGGTTGTGAAATCAGTGTGCCAGTGCTCCACAATTGATGTTTTGCAAGCCACCCATCTGGCTGCTGAACTGCTTTGGCCACTGCTTTCACAGCACCAGCGACTGCCGAGTCTCCTTTCTTACCTTTCTTTCTTTCACAGCAACCAGTTCATGCTGAAAGCTGAAGTGAGGATGAGGCAATCTGGGCAGCTCCTCTTGAAGGGACTTTCAGGACTTTCCTCTGGGTTGTGTCAGGCTGCAGAGTACTTTCCTGTACCTGGAGAAATAAGATTCGAGGGGATAGATTCTAATGCAAACTCACTGGATGCTGCCAAGCTGCAGTAGAATGGAGGTGCATTCCTGAAGATCTGTCAGAAGAATGAACGAACAAAAATGGGAAGTGTTTTGGTGGGTCAGAAATACTGGATGATCACTGGAAACTACAATTTGTGATGATCAGTCAGCTGCTACGAAATCCATTGTGCTCCCGGTAAGATGCATGATCTCTGCTTGCAAACTTTGATCATTTTTGAGGAATGGGATGGTCTATTTTTGGTCTTCTAAGTCCTTCTCCTCTTCTTATCTCAGCAGTTATCCCCAGAGCCACCCTTCCATCCTTCACAGTGACCTCCATAGGATGACTGAACATCACCTTTGCTCTTTCTCCAGCTTCCAAGTGATCAGCACGGGTTAAAATCAGTGCTTTGAGAGATCTGATTGAAGCAGGAGCCAACACTGTAAGATAACATGGGTGACATTTGAGGAGCATGGTTTAATTGGCATGGGGGATGGGTTGATGACTAGAATAGATGATCTCAGTGGTCTTAACCCAACCTGAATGATTCTATGATAAGATGTATAAAGAGGTATATTGCCCATCATTCAGTCTCCAAGGAGGTAAACCCAGATGAACTCAGTCATCTCTTAGCCTGGAGCTGGTTCCTCTGGAAAGGATGAGTCCCTTCCTTGCTTTTTGATGGGCTGAGGCACAAAACCTCAGGGATGGGCTGAGCGGGTTGCCTGCTGCTGTGCCGGGCTTCGGGTTTCAAGGAGGCTTTACATCATGGGTAATCCACTGCTTATGGGGACACTGAGGAGAAAGGGTCTATATAAGGTCTGTCTGTTGTCTGCTTTTACACTCCTGATTTAGTCTGAATATGAAGAAACTCAAACTCATTAGATTCACATGATGAAGCAGCAAAGAAAGTGCCTATTTATGGAGGTTAAGGAGAATCCAGAGATATGCAGATTGCTGTTATCTGCCTGAATAGTGCCTCCTGACATCACGAGGGGCTGAAAAGACTTGTTCAGGAGCAGTGGTGACGGCAGCTCTGACTGGCTGTACTGAAGCCTTAACACAGCACTTCCAGCATCCAGAGCTACCTTTCTTGTCTTCTGTTACAGGGGTCTACTGTCTTAATTTGCAGTAAGTTTCATGCACAGAGAGAAGACTGCTGTTGGGTTTTGTGACAAAAGTGCGTTTCTTGCTAGTTTTCAGAGTGGATTTTCAGTATACTGTAGAGCTTTTACCAAGACTAAGATAATAAGTAAGAGTGAAACAAAAAGTAGTGAGAAAGGTTTCACTGAAAAAAAAAAAAAAAAGTATAGGAAGATATTGACTGAAAGGAAAACACATTTGGCAGATGTAGAAAAACAACAATCTGTCCTGCTTTTCTGCACCAGATTTCAAATGTACGTTGCCATTTTGCAACCAAACCGCACAAGGCTCAAATTGTTAACAAACCCACGTACATTAAGGAATTACATATAATTTGTTTTTCTTTTGACTCCCAAGGCCATGTTTGAATGTAGCCATCGATAGCCATCATCTTTCCTGAGTGCTCCTAGGCAAAGTACTAGCAAGGGGTGCAGTGGGGCCTTGGCATTTCATTCTGTGGGTCATGGGAGAGCAGCTGTCTGCCCAACCCCTCACCTTGCCCAGAGTCCCTGGCTTCCTCCTCGTTTCCTCAGAAGTAAAGGCTGACCCTTGGCTTTGCTGAGAGCACCGTGGGTAAGCTCAGAGGCTATGGAAATGAGGTTACTTCCATCTGATCCTAGACGAGGTTCAGTCTTCAGAGCTTGGCAAATGCAAAATTGCAACTGCTGGTGGCTCTTCTTACCTGCTTCCATGCTGCTACAAAGCGTGCTTCTGTTCTTAGGAAGATCCTAGGCTGGCACCTAGCTGGTTTGAAACCAGCCTCCTCACAGAGCAGGGCTGTGTTTAAACTGTTAATGAACATGGTCCCAGCAGACAAGCATTACTTATACCCATTTTACAGAGAGGTAAACAGAAGCACAGAGCTACCGGGTATGGCAGCAGGAGAGTACAGCTGGGTTGTCTTCCTTCTGGTGCAGCCCCTTGGCCTCGCTGCATTTCTGGTGTGGCCCTACCATAAGCATATCCGTGCGTGGGATGTACCTTACCTACTGAGCATCCTGTCCCAACACCGCCTTCTTTAATGCCTTACTTACCAGCAGAGTAGGAATATATACATATATGTCAAAACACCGCCTTACTATTATTGCCTAACCACGTCTCCATCTATATAAATCTAGAGTAGAATGTATATAATGATACCGTGCATATGTGTAGTGTATGCATAATGCGCTCATTTGTATGCAAATGCATTTTTATGCAGATATAAATATGCTTTTCAAGCACGAATTCAAACAACGGAGAAATATGTTTGTTTTTAAAAGTGAGCCTTCCTTGTGCCACCGCCTCTGTGCCCATTTTGGGTGTACGTGATTCTTCTCGGTGATGACAGGTAGCTATCACTGTTCTGGGGAAATAAAGGGGAAGGAGATGAAGCAGCTCTATGATTCTGGTTGTCAGGCACCGCGTTGTGCTGCGCCATGAATTTTCCCTCACGCGGGTTCAAGAGAAACCACTGCATTACACCGTAACTGTCAAACATCCTGTTTTTAGTTTGTTGCTCAAACACAATCAAATTATTTAATATACAAAAGCTATCAGACGGAGCCAGTCAGTTTTTCCTCAAGCGATACAGAAAGGAAAACAACCACCGAGAAAGGCACCTGAAAGCGCCGAGCCGCTGACTGGAGGATGTGGGAGAATATTGTAATGGATCGTATTTACGACAAAACAGAAACCCAACACCCTGGAAAACATACGTGCTGCTCGAACTGTGTTTACTTCCAGGCACATTGGCCTTTGCATAGGGGTGGGTCGGGTGATTCAGCTGAATCTGAAACCCGATAAACTCTTGCCTTCTGTTTTTACATCACGCTCGGTGCTTGCACATGACACAGTGGGAGCAGATAGAGCTGCTGGGGCACTACCTTTGGTATTTATTGTATTGATCCCAGTGAGGATCACTTCTTGGGCACGCTGCACTTCAGTCTTTCACCTCGGCATGGCTGCACGTGGGTGTGAGCTGGGCATGGTGAAATGCTGGGGCTCAGCCTGGACAGATTACCTAAGATAAGGGGCTGTGCTATGGATTTCCTTTGGCTCGTCTTCCTTTTCTGCTTGGGGAGTGTGATGGCAACTTGTGGGTCCCAATAATCGTCCCTCTCTTCTCTGCCCTCATGAGTCCCCATCCTCAGTACTGTGTCCAAGTGTGGAGCCCCCAGTACAAGAAAGACAGAGAGCTATTGGAGAGGGTCCAGAGAAGAGGCATAAAGATGATCAGGGGGCTGGAGCACCTCCCTTATGGAGACAGGCTGAGGGAGCTGGGCTTGTTCAGCCTGGAGAAGAGAAGGCTGTGAATGACCTCACTGCAGCCTTCCAGTACTTAAAGGGAGCCTACAAACAGGAGAGGAGCCAACTTTTTGAAAGGGTAGATAACAGCAGAACGAGAGGGAATGGTTTTAAGTTGAGGAAGGGAAGATTTAGGTTTGATGTCAGGGGAAATTCTTTACTATGAGAGTGGTGAGGTGCTGGAACAGGCTGCCCAGAAAGGTTGTTGATGCCCCATCCCTGGAGGTGTTCAAGGCCAGGTTGGATGGGGCCCTGGGCAGCCCCAGTGTGGAGATTGGTGGCCCTGCCTGCAGCAGGGGGAGTTGGAGCTTGATGATTCTTGAGGTCCCTTCCAACGTGGGCCATTCTGTGATTCTATGGTTTTATGATTCTATGTACGTCTCACTGGGACTTATTCAGGGAATATGATTTTGCCCGACTCCTATTAACCATGCTAGGTGAGAATCTGAGCCACATTAAACACACAAGCCAATAACAGCATATTATTATTTCTATTCTTCATTCTTCATCAGGAAAAGCATCCAAGTACTTTCATCTTAGACAAAAAAATTAAATTCTGATTCCTTCAAATAACACAATTTAGTAGTATAGGTAGCTAGTGATAACATGAGAGGTAATGGCCTCATTCATTTCCCATATGCAATCAAACGTTCTGTAAAGTCAGACCCCACTGAGAGAGGAGGGAAGAAAACGGGGGTGCTGATCTCCCCTAGTCTTCATCCGCAGTCATCTTCCTCCCAGCACAACAGCTTCTGTCATACCTGGCACAAAACTGATCCTTCATCATGGTTTACTGCTGTGTTACACGTGTGTTCGCTCACCGTGCACACACGCACAGCAAAAGGAGCTCTGCACAGAACAGCACTGCCTGCAACTTCATGCAATCCCCTGCTGAACGTGATCAAAACCTCTGAAAGTGAATTAGACATACAGTAGTAAAAAGGCAGAGCAGATCCTTTATTTTGGCTGTCTCAAACCCGGCGTATGAATAAGAGGCTCTGCTATTTTCCACTGAAGATAAAAGGCAATCTTCGGGTCTTTCATTTGGAAAAACACACGTGGATGCAAACGATGAGAGGAGAAAATGCATTGTAGAGGAGTAGAAAATGGGAGCAGGAGTAGGAGGAGAGAAATGGAAAGGTGGAGTGTGGGAGGAGGGCTGTGGGAGTAGAGAATGAATTGTGGAGCATCCATCAGCATTTAGGCATTGTGGGAGATGAGATAAACTTAACGCTGTCATTCATAGATGGGGTAACATGTCTTGCACGGAGCCAGCAGCGTGCTGAGCTGTTTGGGAAGGAGTAACTCTGCTCCAGCAGCTGAATGGAGCATTTTGTTTGTGGCAGCATCTCCCGAGGGTCCTCGGTGGTGTTTGAGCACACGCAACCCCAGAGACGCCCACCTGCACAACCACACGGGCAGAGCTGGGGATGTGCTGGTGCTGACAGGGAGTCCTCTGCAGCCCTCGTCCTGCCGGGCACAGCTCATATGGAAGGAGAGATGTGTGTGACAACAGAGGTCTGAGAGAACAGAGATTTTATGAAAAAACTAAAAGCAGCAAAGACTGGAAGTAAATGCATTTCCTCCAGCACGATGGGTGCCGGCCTGCCTCTTTGACTTTTATTTTAGGCACCAGAAAAGTACAAGGAAAGGGTTCGGTTATTCATGGGCTGCCCTTTTGCCTCAGCTCCCTCCTGTGCGCCCATTCGCATCCCATCTCGCACAACCCCGCTGTTCTGAGCTGTGCTGGGGAGCGCGGGCAGACACTGCTCCCCGGGGCTGGGACGTGGCGCTGGGAGGGTGAGCAGGGACTATTTCGCTTTTCTTTTTCTTTAAATGGACACAAAAATATTATCTTTTAAAAGATCTGTGGGCGAAACGATACAGAGCTGCGGGCTGAGTCCTCAGCAGGCTTTGGAAAGCGCAGAAGAGACTTAAAGCAAAGGGACTCCGGGGTGCGATAGGCAGCAGCACACAGCGATCGCCTTTCGCGTGCTGGAGAACGATCACGGCAGCAGCAGAGCGTTCAGTGCCAGCAGTTCCTACCCGCTTACATACGTAGAGGTATAATCTGTTATGCTGTGGGCCTAAATCCAGTCTCCTACTCTACTCTTCTCCTTAATATTGTAGGAGCATATTTTTCTAGGAGCAACGAGCTACATTTAAGTAACTCCGACACTCTCAGGGGAGCGGGAGCAGCCCACGGCCCGACGGGACAGCCGCGGGACCGGCAGCTCCCAGCGCTGGGCTCGCTGGGGGTTTCGAAGCTAAGGCTACAATGGGTTGTTAAAGCAATACGGAAAACGAGGCAGATGTTGTTAAAAAAATCGGCTGCGTTAGAAGGGATCTCATCCCTGGGATCGCCTCTCCCGGCAAAGCCGATGGCATCCTCTCGGTTTCAAACACGGAAAACTTTGCGGCTGCCTCCGCCGCACGCCTGGGGCCGCTCCGCTCCGCTGCCGTCGGGGCCGAGGGCAGCTCCCATGCGGGGACTTTCCCGCACAGTCCCGGCTCCGCTCCGCTCCGTGACAGCGTTCGTCCCCAACGGGACGCGGCGGCTTCGCGCTGGAAAAAAAAACCAAAACACACACACACACACACACACAAAAACACACACACACACACAAAAAAAACCAAACAAAACACAACACCCAAACCCCAAACACACACAAACCGCCCACAAACAGCACGGGGGCACCGGCACCCTCCCGCAGCAGCGGCCCCGCGGCGGGAGGCGGGCGGGCGGCGCGACTCTGCCATTGGCGCTGCTCGGGCCGGCCCTCCCCGCCGGGAGGAGGAGGAGGAGGAGGAAGGCTGGAGGCGGGGCAGGCTTTGCAGTCGGTGCGCGCCGGGCGGCCGGGTCGCTGCTGCCGCCGCAGCCGAGGGCGAGGAGCGGGGCAGGGCGGCGGGGCCGAAGCCGCGAGGGGAGTCGGCTGCCGCGCCGTCCGGGCCGCGCAGATCCGCGCTCGGAGCTTGCATGGGGCGGCGGTGCTGAGCCGCTCCGCTGCCCCCCGTCGTCCCGCTGCCCCCCGCCGCCGCCGCCATGGCCGAGGCCCCGCAGCTGGTGGACATCGACCCTGACTTCGAGCCGCTGCCGCGACCTCGCTCATGTACCTGGCCCCTGCCGCGGCCGGAGTTCAACCCGCCCAGCTCGGCCACCTCCAGCCCCGCGCCGTCCTGCGGAGGGCAGCCCGACGGGGCGGCCGCGGCCGGAGCTGCCGTCGCCGTCGCCGCCTCCGGGGCTCTGAGCGCCGACTTCATCAGCAACCTCTGCCTGGTGGAGGAGAGCGAGGACTTCGCGCTGCCGCCCGCCGCCGCCCCCCCGGAGCCGGCCGCCTGCCGCTGCGGGGACTTCCCGGCGCCCGAGGCCGGCTGCCGCCTGCACCCGCCGGGACCGCCGCCGGTGCCGCCGGTACCTCCGGCCGTGGCCGCGCTGTCGCCGGGCCCCGTGGCCGGGCAGCCCCGCAAGAGCAGCTCGTCGCGCCGCAACGCCTGGGGTAACCTGTCCTACGCGGACCTCATCACCAAGGCCATCGAGAGCTCCCCCGAGAAGAGGCTCACCCTCTCCCAGATCTACGAGTGGATGGTCAAGAGCGTGCCCTACTTCAAGGATAAGGGAGACAGCAACAGTTCAGCCGGTTGGAAGGTGAGGGCCGGACGGGACACCTTTTGTATTTCTAAAACGTGCTTTTTTTTTTTTTTTTTTTTTTTTTTTTTTTTTTTCCTTCTCCCTAAAAGCAAAGAGAAAAGGAAAAAAAAAAAAAAAAGAAAAAAAAAAAGACGCGTTTCTGCCCTCCCACCGCAAGGCTCAGCTCGCTGGGAGGAGGGCCCCCCCCGCGCCCTGCCCCGCCGAAAGCAAAAGTTCACGCCGTGTCACGGCGCCGGCCCCGGGCGAGGAGGAGGGAGCGCGGCTCCTCCCGGCCCCCCCCGGCCGCGCGGTGCGGAGGTTCCGCCGCCGCTGCGGGCACTGCGCGGCTCCGGGGGATCCGGGGGGAGCCGTCGGGGGACGGGGATGGGACAGAGGCAAACAGCGATGGGGAAAGAGCAGGGGCAGGACAAGGGTTGCAGAAGTGCCGTGTGTTTAATGAGTAAGCGCTGTGTTTGTCCCGGTGGCTGCGCTCAGCTCGCTTTGCCGGAGCGTGTGTCCTTTCAAACATTGGGACGGAGCTTCCTGCGATCTCGGTGCGGCCAGCAGCGGGCTGCCGGCGGGAAACCTGTTGATTTTGGTGCTTTCTGCTCAGCCCCTCCGCTTCCCGACCTCACCCACGCGTGCGGTGCGCACCGCGGTGCCGACGCGCGGAGTTTGCGGCAGCGCTGCGTGTGAGCGGCCGGAGCCCCAAACCTCCTCTTCCTCCTCCTCCTCTTCTTCCTCCTCCTTGTAGAGATGGCACAGCGCTGCCCTACTCCTGACTCCGCACCGGTTCAGGCGAGCCCTGCTCGCCCGTTCTTGAGTTTTGCTCCCTTCACCTTCTAGTATCTCTAATATTCACTTTTTTTTTTTTTTTTTAAGCTCAAATCCTGTGTTTATATATTGTAATATATTAATTGCGTGCCGAGGAATGATTATTCCATCTGATTTTTGTAGATGTTGTTATTTTGTGCAGGTAAGCAGCACCCTACTAAAGAAAAATAGGTGAGGATCTCAAACTCCTTTGGTGGAAGGCTCTTAAAGCTCTTAAAAGTAATTTGTTAGTTCCTATCTATGTGTTTGAATATCAAATGTAAAGAATAATTGTCTCAAGACGTCTTTCACGAGAAAGCCTCCCTAGGAGAGGGATTGATGGGTGACAACTTTGAGACAAGGGAGCTCAGCACTTAAAAATGCTGTGTTCTTTTTCACTGGTATTTTGGTCTGCTGGAAATAAGGCAAACTGCATTTGCATGACAAGCAGAAGAGACTTAAAACAGACAAAATTAAAGCAAAGAGTTCCCCAATTCAAGCAAGCAAAAGCGAGCTTCTCCTAGCTGCCCGACTTATGAGGTGCTTCTTTTTTATTACTCTTCTTCCTGTTTTGGTTCAGCAACTAATAGGGCTCACACACCTCTTCCTATTGCCCTCACATCTACGCTGTGCAGTAGCGGTACAGAGCTGGGGTGCTGGGGGATGTGGTACCCTGGAAGTAGACGTGTCCTGCCCATGCCTTGCTGTGCATGCCCTCCTTTTGGCAGGCTGCTTGGCATGATGCAGGATAGCACTATAGCACTGGTGCTGTGTTTTGCAGAGCGCCTTTATGGGGAGGGTTTAGGGGCAGCCCCCAGTGCCAGCCCCTGAGGAGTGCAGCCCCTGCAGCACCGGGAGCTTGGCTCAGCCCAGAGCAGGGCTTGGAAGATCAGGAGCTGCAGGTGCCAGCAGAGCAGAGCATCACCCGCAGCACAGAGCCAGCAGGAGGGGTGCGGGTCTGACCTAAGAAGTGGTGTGCTGCTGTTTGGCAGCCTGAGAAAGAAAGCGTTATCTTCTTTCCTTCTTATAAATAAGGCTTCGTCTTGTTGCAGCCTGCTGATTTGGGAGGGTAAACAAGGCACCTTTGAAATCATACACGAACTCTATGAAATACACAGCAGAACGAGCACCTCGTGCCCAGTGGCACGCTTGTGTTTGTCACCCGGAAGAGGAGAGCTGTACTGCTTGTGAACATGTGTGGCCCCTGCTTAATGTCTACGATTCAACTGCTTTTATTTTTCCATTGTATGAAGAAGTTCAGAGGTGTTGACATAATCTACTGGGAGCTTGAAATAGCATTGAATTTCTGCTGAGTGAAAATGTCATTTTTAATAAGGGTAGAAGCCAAACGCGGTAACATGAATTTATCACTGTTAGCTCAGAAAGTAGGTAAAGTTATTCTCAGCTGTGGAGAAAGCGGTTCATTACAGACTGTCTTAGCACAAACTACTCTAAAAACCAAAATCTCCATTAAGCACGGAGGGAACAAAATGGGAAACTCATGGCTGGAGTGGATGGAGTGCTCACAGTGTGCCCTGCCCAACCTGCTGCAGTACAGGACACGGGCACAGGCTGAGTGCATGCAGCCCTGCTCAGAGAAGGCTGAGGCAAGAACAAGATTTGCTTCTGAAATAGCTGAGAGATCATTGTGAAAGTTGCGTGGAAGAGTGAAACTTTGATCACAGCAGTCAAGTGAAAGCGTTGTTTTCTTCTACCTGTGCTAGTGGGAGACTGCATGTGGGGCTTAGGGCAGTTTTTAGGCCTCGAGGAGCTTCATGACAGCCATGGATTGGTTTCTTTTTACTCAAATCTGATAACTTCCTGGCTAATTACCACGTGCACAGAGTGAAACTCCTTTGTGATGGGCATATGTCATAATGTTTTTGCTCTATGTCAGAATCGTGATCTATTGTAAGGGAGCCATCAGACTTAGGCTTTGTTGAATGGTGTCAGTCTTTTAGCCAGCTACTGAGAATAGGTCCAGATCACAGTATCACAACCTGTGGTATTACGTTGGCTTTACTCGGTAATTATTTGGATAGAGATTATTAGATTATTAAGCAGAAAATGCAGATTTTTGGCGCACCCATCTCAAGGTAGCCATGGTGGTTGTTTTTCCCTGTGGGAGGTGTTAAGGTGGCACATGTATTTACACCTTCTCGACTTCTAGACCCAAGGAAACTTGATCACCCAAATTTATTTGTAGCCATTGCTGAAGGAATGAGGCTAGATGGTATCCAGCTGCAGAAGGATGAATGGACGTCAGCCTGAAGGCCCAAGGACTGATCTGATGGGGGGAGGGCTTTGGGTGGCCTCCTCGTAGGCATGCTTAATGATCACGATTCTTCTGCAGTGAATTGGTCCCCATACAAAATCAGTGCTGGGGTGTGGTATGTTTGAGTTGAAAGCTACTCGTGTGTTATCGAGTGCTGGAAAGCTCTAGGAAATGAAGAGCCGTCTTCATGGTTGTCAAAAGCTTTTGATTCTACATCAGGGAATAACTGTACGGTGCTCAAGTGTTTAAAGTGGAACAAGGAGGTCTTGGTGAGGTTTTTATTGTGCATTTCTGTTTCAGTGTGGAAATGTCACTTTAGCTGAAGACTGCCTTGAGAAATTGCTCTGTGTTCTCTCAATGCTGGTTATGTACCTGCAAGTGTTTAACTCTGCCTCTTTCTGCTGAGACTACATAGGTAAAAGCTTTCCTGGGAGACTTGCAGACCCCCTGGCATCGTGCACTGTGTTATGTATACGTACAACACACACATGGATGTACATCTGCATATGTCTATTTATTTATCTCTTGTGATAAATCTTACCACAGCCGTGCTTTTGTACACACGACGCTAGCAATAGCCTAAGAATTGGGATGTTGCCCTCTCTGCATGCCCGAGTCACCAGCTCCAACTCTGCTTACTAAAGGAGAAGCTCCATTTTTGCAGGTGTAGGGTGCCTGTTCCTTCCTGTCTAATGGTGAAGCTCCTCAAATGCTTGTTCTTTTCAAGCTTCGTTCTCTTTACCATCTACATTTGCCTTTCAGACTTAGGGCCTGACAGAAATAAGCCCTGCTCTGGGCTTTGGCCCTCCTGCTCCTGCCCTGTGTTCCAGACTGGTACAGCCTGCTGCTCCTGGACTCCCAGCCTCAATTCTATGCTGAAAAAATATTTCAGCTTTATATTTTAGGTGCTTTTTTTTCTTTTTTCTTTTTTAAATAAGACTCCAGAAATGACGTACTCCTGAGATAGATGTTTGTTCAGATTCTCTCCAATCTCTAAAACGTACCGCTACCTAAATATATGCAGCTCTGTTGACACAACTGGTGAATATTTTGCAAAGCGACTGCTTTCCTTTTGGAACAAAAACGCTGATACAGTTTGCAGCCACAGATTTGTGAAATATGTAGTGCCGTTGCCACGGCCTACAGAGGTTCAATCTTCAGCTTCTTCTGCTTTGGGAGAAAGTTAGTGTTTGAAGCAGGGATTTCTCTTGGAAATGATTTTGTAACCTTGGGTGGTGAACAGTGAAATAAGAGATACCGATGGTACCTCATAAGTAGCTGCTTTTCCTCTTTCAGAATTATGCAAAATGTAGATCGATCTACTTTATCGTTAGGTCCTATGAAGAAGGAACTTAAAATTCACTGATCCTGACAGCAGCTAACTATAGTTAAGCATATGGCGGTGCATACTAATATTGCAGTGAATTTTGTAGCATTCTGTGTGTAAGTTTGGTGTGCCAATGTGAGTTTTAAATGGGGGGAAACACTGCTTTTTGTGATGACAGTCTGCACGTCAGAAATGGATGAAGTTTGCTGGGAAGAGTTGTGTTTAGAACAAAGTCTGCTGCTGCACAAAGAGCTTCGGCATGAACTGCATTTATCTCGGAGGGCAAGTGCTGTTCACATTCAAGCATTACTTCTAAATATATTTGGTGAATGTTATTCGCATGTGTTCATCAAACAAAGCTGCTTCATTCCTGCGCTTTAGTTTGTAATATGCAAACATCTTCAGTTGCTGTAGCAGCCACAGGTCTCCATTCCTAGTGTAGGAGGGGGAGGAGTAACGAGAATGAAGTCAACTGCTGTACTGTATTGATGATTATCTCAAACGAAGCACTTCATTAGACCTTGTGCTAGATTTTCGTAGTGGCTAATGATCTCTGCAAAATAATATCTGAGGAGGCAAATGTATTTACTTCAGAAACATTTCTGTAGTAACTGGTGAAGGCTTAGGAGTGCTTTCCCATGTGATATGTGGGGTGGGAGGTGGCTGGGTTTGAAAACACAGTCACTGGTATTCTGCTGTGATTCTAGCAGCTGCTGCATCAAGCAGAAAGTTTCCGGAGAAATGAAGGGCAGCACTGAGTTTGCTCAACTTGCTTTTGCTCACGGCATCGTGCATCACTGCGTGATATCAATGATTTTACAGTTCTGCTTGCAAGCACTTCTTGTTCTAGAGTTAATTCAACCTCAAGCTACAAGTCTTCTCTTGTTCTAGTCTTAGAAACTTAATTTTTGGGAATGCTAGGAATCTGCACAGCTGGAAATGTGCTTGGTCCTGTTGCTGCTCCAAGCCAGTGGGCTGGAGATAGCTATGGCAGCATTAGAGCAGCCTGCCTGTCCCTGTCGTGTTAACTGTGTGCTGGTGTGAGGCTGTCAAGGCTGTTCCTGTGGTTCCTACCTGTGCTTTGCAAGATGTAAGAGTTCTTATTAATTAGCATCTTCAGTTTTTTTCTTTTTTTTTTTTTTTTTTCTGAGAATCTGTTGTTCAGAGCTCATTTCATGCTGGGCTTCGTGTGTCTCCCACATCAGGGTGTGAAAAGATGAAGGGGTCTGCGCTTCTTGCATGCTGGTGTCTTCCTCTAAAAGTGTGAGAGGCTCAACCCTAGCCCTTGCCCTACAGTTAATTTAATTAGTGCCAGAAATATGTATTTCTTTTTAGTCATGCTCAGAAGTCAGGAGGTGAAGGACTTTTTGGAATGAAATGAGTGGTCTGACCCTGCTCTACTGGGCACAGCTGGTGTTGCAGAGGAGCAGAGCAGTGGATAAGCACAGCTGCTTTTCACCCAGATCTGTTCTAAAATCTCCAAAACCTACCTTTTTTATTTTATTTTTTATTTTATTTTTTATTTTCCTTGTTGGCAGTTATGGTGAATGGGCAGTGGAGGGGCTTTGCTTTTTCTTTTTCTTCAAGGAGGGGAACTCTGGAACTTTGGAGCCTGGACATACGTTTTATGGGGAAAAAAGTCAAAATGCAGATTGCAGGCTTCTATTTTTTTTATCTCCTTCCGAAATAAGGACTATCTGCATAGTTCAGAGTATGGATTTCAATTATCCAAATACTGTTTGCAGTCTTGCTTGCAGTGAAAAAGTAGTGACTTCTTCAGTTTTCTTGAGCTTAGCTCCAGAAACTGTGACGTGGGTGGAGTTTCAATTACCCATCACTGACTTTCAAACTACACAGTTAGATAAGGCTGAAGCAACTCGCTATAAATGTGGTGACTTGTTAGACCACATTTATTGTGCAAAGGAGCTTACATCTTGCAAGGTCAGCAGAAATGCTAAATGTTTGCCTGGCTGGAAATTAATTAAATTTGGCGACTGAAATTAAAGGAATGGATTTGTTGCCTGTTGTATTATATTGAGCTGCCTTTCAGTTCCCAGACTCTGAATTAGCACGGTTGCAAATGGTTTTTGGCATGCGTGAATTTTGGGTCCAAGTTGGTGCTGTCTTTTGGCATCTGCGGTGTTTTTACATGCAGACAACTCATTTCACTTTGGCTGCTGTCCTTTAATGTGCATTTGACTGTATTTGAAGCAGCTAATGGGGTTAAGGATATCAACAATCCAAAACTATGCTCTTGGTGGGGGGTGCTGATTTGCCTGTAGCTTGCATTTGCTTAAAACTGATTCAACTTAATCTGCTAATTGGAATGTAATTGTTTGAATAAAAAATAAACTACCTGAGCTGTACATATATCCAGATTTAAATTTTGATTGCCAAAAGCCTACTTACAGAGTGAGAGATCTTTAGTGTTTGCCAACTAAATTATATCTTATAGCGGGGCTTTGCAATATGTAGAAACTCTTAATTAGGTATTCAAAAAATGAAGACGTTGTTATTCAGAGATGCTTCATAGCAGGCCTCCGCACTTCTCTGCTGTCAGGATGTGAAAGGATCTGCTGTGTGCTCCCATTTGTCGTTAATGTGTTGATTTCTCTTTCCAAAAATACTCTGATTAAATGCGAACTTTCAAATTCAACAAAATTGTTTGCAGCCCCCACAACCCTTTATCCCCCAAAAACCTGGCTCTGCAGGCATCCCGGTGATGGGCAGAGGGAAGAGGGATAACTCTTGTCGGATGGTGTGAGAAGGTGGGGAGGGGGGGTTAAGATGGGGGCTGCTGGGGGAAGCCTGGGGCCTGCCTGCTGCCCCGGTGCTGGCTGGGTGCCTGATTAAAAGTTTAAAACCATTCAAATCAAATTAAATGGGGAGGCTGGTAGCCGTGCATGTGGCAGGGTGGTTGGAGATTCGTGATCCTCGAGGTCCCTTCCACCCCTAGCCATTCTGTGAAATCAGGTAGGGTTTTCGTCCCTTGGCCTCTTGGGAGGATGCTTTGCTGCTGCGTCTGCTTTTCAATGAGATGCTTCAGGATGAGGAATGGTGGCCGTGCTGAAGGGAAGAATCCATGCTGCAAGTGTCATAACTACTTTAAACTACAAGAGGATAGGTTTAGAGTAGACATTAGAAGGAAGAAATTCTTCACCATGAAGGGTGGTGATGTCCTGGCACAGACTGCCTAGAGAAGCTGTGGGTGCTCCATCTGGAAGCATTCAAGGACAGGTTGGATGGGACCCTGGGAAGCCAGGTCTAGGGGGTGGTTGTCCCAGAGGGATTGGAACTGAATGATCTTTAAGGACCCTTCCATCCCAAACCATTCTGTGCTACTTTTATTCTTTCATTATTATTTATAAATGAGCTTTGTAGTGATGTTAATGAAGGTCAAGATGCTGGAGACAGATCCGGCTCAGCCATTTGCAGGTAGTGTTTGCCTGCTGGACACTGCTGCAGCACTCGTCCTGCTTCTGCCCTGCCTCTTGCAACTGAGCTCTGGTCAACTGAAGGATCTGCATGTCTAGCCAGAAGGTGCTTGGCAGTCAGGTGAGGATACTTCCTCATGTCTTATCTGAACAAAAGATGTTATATAATTCAAACATAAATAAAAATGTACTCCATATTTTTAGCGAGATAAATTTAGGTCTTCATTAATACCTAGGAGTTTATAGAGAAGGCAACACCGAAACCCACACATAACACACACATCAGTATATACATATATATACACATATGTGCATTCAGATGTGAAAACCTGGAGTGTGATGCTATGCTCAAATCAGAGCAACTTCCTTTTTTCCCATAGTTATATTATGCCCTGCTATCCTTGGGGCAGCACTGAGGCAGAATGCACTTCTGCATTCAAATGCAGGTGGCATAATGCTTGAAAAACTTGGAGAGTGCCAGAGAAGGCTGAACTCTCTTTCAGTTCAAGCTGGATGAGTAAGTTTTTTCCCATCTTATTTTCTCTTCTTCCTTTGTGAATATGCTGTCAGTTTAACTGGATGTTTCTTAAGGTGAAACAAGTGTGTATTCTAGCAAGCAGAATAGTAATGCAGGTCTAAGCTCTGGTGTTGCTGATGTGTTGTACCTCGATTCACAAATGTAGTAAATCCAGTACGTATGCTCTTGAAATAAAAGTTAGGACAGGAGGTTAAAGCAGTATTTTAAAATGCAGCCTGTTGCAATTAATTTTTTGGGAAATAAGTAGATGCTATCTTAATGCAGACTGTTCCATGCTTGTTAGGAAACTTGAGTCGCTCTTGAATAATCCAGTTCGTTTAGTCTATGAAAACCTGATACTGCACTCTTGCCTACTTCTTCTTTACAGTTCTATGGCAATTACATAGCAATAAGTATTAAAAGGAGAAAGCATAATCTCCTCTGCTTGCAGTCTGAGCCGGCACCAGTCATCTCCTGATGCTATGAAGTCATCTTTTGCTTTGAGGTTGTTAACTAAAGCCTTGCTCCAGACATCTGCTCCAGGTGAGCAGTCGTGTTTCACTCTCACTCTGTCCAGGCTCTCTGCAGAGCATCCTCAAGGGGCTGACCCACAGTGTAGGAGAGGAATAACGCAGAGTTCATCCTGTCATTCGATGGTCTTCGTTGCTTCCCTATTCTGGAGCACTGGAACAAAAATGAAGATGTAAATGAATTTGCAATTATTGCACAACCTGGTTATGCAACCAGGCTGACGTAGTAGGGTATACGCATGTAGAAAACACCTCTTTGAAGAGGTGGCGTTAGGAACAGTTTCACCACTTTATCCCCAAAGATGAGGGCAACTGTGTTATTGATTTCACCCCCTCCTTGATTAACCCAGGCATCAAAGCACACACAATATTCTGCTTCTGCTGACCGAGGCTTGTTGCTGATGGAGCAAAAAATAAATTAGTTCTTGTGGACTGTTTATTTTGGAAGGAGATTTTTAGCTTGGGGCCCAGATTCTGGGCAATTAATGTTGCAGTTGATCTGGGGACGTGTCTTGCACTGCAGTGAATTTTTGTACTGTCAGCATAGTCTAGAGCATCTTTTAAGCATGTTTAGAATTTTTTTTTAGGTGAGGGATGGAGTTTCAGTTGAAGTCATTGAGTCTAACAGGTCTGTGGGTGAGCACTTCAGCTTTCCTTGCAGCTGGGATCTAAATTTGTTGTTTTGTGTGTTTTAGTATTTTCCTGGAAGAAGTCACCCTGCACAGCTGGCTCCTGCCCTTTGTGTGAAGGAGGGGGACTGATGATAGGGTGCTGTAGCTGCTTTTTTTTTTGTGGCAGGTTAGTTGGTAAGGCTTCCTTGACACCAGATGTGATGTGTGTGTCCTATCCCTGGTAAAGTAGCACAAAAGCTTTATTGCATGTCTTCAACTGAGTAGATCTGTATTCAGCCCTGGACTGGCAGGAAATTCTTCTCCCAGCTAAGCTGTACAGTGTCTAAAAATGAATGTATCCTGTCCTGCCACACACACTGTCGTTAGTGTGATGTGTGGCCCGAGTTTTGGTGGACTTCTTTACTGATCTTCTTTACTGTCAGAAAACACTTCCATGTCCAGCCCAGTTGCTTCCCTTCTTGCCCCCATCTGTATTAACTCCTGGTCGGCGTAACAAATAAGTGGCAGCTCTGTGCATAATGTGAACTGCCGATTGAAAGATAAATTCTGCAAAATAAGCAAGTAGGCTGACCTGAGAGCTCCTCATGATAACTGCCTAGTTGAAGTTAACATGCAGAGTGTTTTTGTCCTAGTTTACTCCTTAGAGGCTAATAGAGGGAATACTGCTAGAGTAATTTTAGGATGAATCATGCCATCTGCCATGCACAGTTTGCTGTTTCAGCAGTAGAGAAGCAGAGAGAATACATGCATGCAGTGGTCTGAAACAGTGTATTTGTATTCACTGTAACACCAATTTAAGTTTCAGAGCTTTCTTTTTTCCTTGCAGGCATTTCATATCCCTTGCTTTATCAGTTCAATGTGGGGTTCCAGCACTGATGCTGCTCTGTTGGATAGTCAGTGCCAAGTTCTGCAGCCTCTTTGTTCTGCTGAGATTTGGAAGGTGCAGGGCATACCTGATCTGGTTTGCTAGAGTATTGAAGTGGACCACTGCGAAGTCCTTTTTTTGAAAATACAGTTTAAATGTTGACCTATAGCACTAAGAAACTGAGTCAGATGTAATTTACATGGCATGGAAAAATATTGATAGTGGTAGCAATAAAATTGTAGGCTTATGGTAGCCTGGCAGCGTAGTGTTGAAGATCACTCATGGGCTGAGTTATGTACATCTGATGCTAAAGTCTTGTTTTTCCAGAAGCTCTCCTGATCCAGAGGAGGAGCATCCCCATCACGCGGCTGTCTTCTCTGTGGGAAAGAGCAAGCTGGCATTTGAAACTGAAAAGTCGTAACCACAGCGTAGCATCAAACGTGTCGTGTCTCATCTCGTGTTTTGTCCAGGAGCAATTATTTTGGAGATTGGCCAGTCCATTAGTAAGGTTTATGGGTTTGGACTTAGGAATTGAAAGGGGTGGAATCGTAGTCTCATAGGGTTTGTACTTCAGCTCTGTCCCATCTTTGAGGCTACGATATTAGATAATGCTTTAATTATTACCAGCCTGAGCGAATTCTTCTGTTCCAATATATTAAAAACCTTCCCTTTCTGTCTGTCTTAAAGATCTAATTTTCTCATAAACTGATTTGGCTGGTGAACTGTTGGACTGAACAATACTAATAGATTTTGTGCTTTGTTCACGTCTTAAGCTTTTTATGAGAACTTTATCTCATACCCTTGTTCTGAGTGCCTTGACAAGCTGCATTTAAAGAAACTGAGAGTGGAATATTGAAGCGTGTAGCAATTAAACTATTTTTCTCTCTTTCGTGCATTTCACCCCTGCCCCTCAAGGGAATTATATATCTGGTAAACTCCAGAATTAATTATGTGAGGTCAGTTGAAGGCCTGAACAATAGCATGCTCTCTTTTTCAGACAAGACAGACAGTTTTTAAATACCAGGAATTAAGAGCAAAGATTGCTCGCCTATGGAGAGGAGTTGTTGCACCAGATACAGAGCTGACATGCAGGCAGATCTCTGCTACCCTTAGATGAGGATTAATTTATGCCCTGAGGCAAATGGGTTATTAACTCTTGTAATTTTATTTTAGCATGTTTAACAACAGATACTGTTGTTTATAAAATCCATTTAATCCCTTTTTAATCACTGCAAGTTATTTTCCAGTAGCTATCCTGCAGCCATGGGTTCCAATAGTTAGTTATTTACTGAGTAAAACACAGCATTTTTCTGTGTGTTCTTTAATGCCTTGAATTACAGTTCATTTATGCATTTGTCTTTCTAAATAAGTTGGATCTCTGATTCTGTTGCCTTCTCCTCTCTCTTCATTACCCACTGAACATCTGTAATGGCACTTTCCTTTTGCTTTGTGGTCTCTCTCTGCAGCATCCTTGTTTCACTTTTCCCTGTCTGTTGCTGCTGGTATTGTGAAACACCAGCAGATAATCCTAATCTTGGGCTTTGCTCTGCACCTTCAGGCATTTACTGATAAATAGCGGCCTTGTATTATGGGATGTATGAATAGGAACACGTGACTGTGCTCTTGTGTTGAGTATGAGAATGTGTGAAATGGCTGCGGTGGAGGTGTGGTCATTGTGTTCTTCAGTGTTTCAGAGAGCCCATGGCACGGTGTGCAGGAGGTCACGTGTGTATGAAGTTAAAGCAGTCATCTTCAAAACTGCGTGTAGCTGAGAAGAAATATTTTCATTTTGGTTGGACCAGATGGTCTTAGAGGTCTTTTCCAGTGTCAATGATTCTATAGCTTTCAAATGAAAGTAGGCAAGAGAGTGGCGGAAAGAAGGGACGTGAGGTGAGGAAGAAAGCTGTGCAGCAATTGCAGGGGAGCTGCTGAAGCTTGGAGAGAAGTAAGAGAACAACCATTGTAGTTATTGGCACAACTGCTTGATGTTTTTTCTCATTTTTTCCCCATGCGCTCCTGAGGTGAGAGCTGATTTTTGCTCAGATACACGGCAGCCCAGCTGCAGCCTGTCCTTGGAATCCGGGCTGAAGTACATGCACACCAAATGTCTTGATGGTCAACATAGAGCGTGTGCCGTGTGCTATGACTGAAGATAAAGAGCTGCAGTTTTTGGAGTAAGTGATGTGATTCCTGTCTCCCTTCTTCATTGGAGGTCAAGGAAAGGGAGAATTTTGCTATTCTGTGCTTGGATCCATTTGCGTGGCCACCTACTCCAAAAGAAGGATATCAGGCATGACTGGGGAGTCTCAAAGCATCTTGAGTTTTTCACAGAGTCCTGGTTACCATGGGATAGTGTAGGACTATTAGCACATAGCAAAAATTTGCCCTTTCTGTGCCAGTCACTGGGATGCAACACAGCAACGCTGCCTTGCACCTAGGGGAAGTTTTCTGGTCTCTGTCAAATGTATGAGCTGAAATGCGTGCTTTCACCCTCTGAGCTACTTTCCAATGCAGTGTGAAAGATTATGAACGAGGAGACAGGGATAACATTTATGTCTTTCTGGCTGTGGGAGCTTTGCCTCTTGGCTGCGATTAAACTTGCGTTTAGTCCATGAATATTTTTTTCTGAATGTTAGGAGATCTGCTATTATGAGAGATTTTGCCACTGGGGCCGGCTGGCATAAAGCAAATGCCTGACTGACTTGAAATGATTTGATTAGTCTGTCTTGCGCTGGGAGAATCCCTCGCTCGGGTCTATCCCAAGGATAAATGAATCATGCCAGAGGAAAAGTCAAAATTGCCAACGAAGACTTTACGTTTGTTGCTATTAAGTGGCAGCAAAAAGAGCTTTGCTGTGGGTAATGTGCCTTTTTCCAGAAGTGTATTTATCTTGGTCTGAGCCATGCTGAAATCTGAAAATTCCTTCCAAATTTAAGGAAAAAAATCAGGAGACAGAATGTGCTTGTATTATCAGAATCTTCTAGCCAGGTTTATTGCTTGTGCTGCTGATCTGCTGAAGTACCTCTTACACTGGATTTTATTACATGAGGAATAGAGACAGAACAGTAAAATGTGTCCATACTGAGCTGAATATTCCCTTTCCCAATTTTTTCTGCTTGGATGTAAACCTTCCTTTAATGTTCACACAGGTCGCATCATTAAGAAAAGTGATTCTCATTTACCACCTAAGATTTAGCTTTTCATCTTCTACTGGCAACCCAAAGAGGATGTGTTGCCGCTGATAGAAACAGTCTGGGCAAGATCCTGATGATGCTCTCAGCAATTCCTTAGCAGCATCAAAGTTTCCTGGTAGAAAATAGAGATTTCTTGTGTGCTCTGACCAGTTAGCTGGTGTGGAGATCAGAGTCCCCTCCTGACCTCTTTGTGAGGTTGCCTGCAGTTAGAAGGCCCTGGTATTTGCCTTTGATTAAGCCCAATGGATTCTTTCCATGTGTTAACCTAATGCTGTCACAAGGAAAGCCTTTGGGTAGCTGAAAAAAAGGAGAGAAGACAACTGGATATGAAGAGGGTTGTGTAGTCTCCTTTTAGCTTGGGAATCTGGTCTGTTTGGAGCTCTTCCATAGTCGGTGAAGGACAATAGGTTGCTGTTCTGTTAACAAGGAGACAATTCATCAGGGGCAGTGAATGACACCTCTAGAAAGGAGGCACCCTTGTGAACTTCCCCAGGAATCCTTTCAGGCTCAAACTGGTACACCATCACTTTAGGGAAAAGGCCAAGGGACAGCTTCAAGTGTTGAGAAAACAACTTTGTTAAATTCACTCTTGTAGTCTTGAGCGTGTTGGAATAAGATGATACCTTGTACCATGTTTTCAGCTTTGTGCAAAGGCTTCTGTACTGCGGCTCCTTGAGGAACTGGCTCAGTTTGCCATGTTGTGCAAAGTTTAGAAACCTCTGGATTTCTCTCTGTGCTTTGGCAAACCGATTTGGAAACCAATCTGTGTGCATCAGCTTGTCCATACCACAGTGGACTTAGGCAGGACATTGAAAGACTGGGAAGAAGGTTCTCTAGGAAGGTTTAGAACAGCAAGTGTCCCCTAATCTGTAGAGAAGTCATGATGTCGTGTGCTGCAGCAACAGCCTGCTCCTCCAAGGACGTAGAAAAGTGACAGGTTTTACATGGGTTCAACCAGTGCCTGGCTCCAGCCTGCCAGCCTGAGAAAGCCTTAGCTCAAGTCTCTTAAGAGACAAAGCTCAGCCACACCATCTACACGTATTCTAGGCATGCTTTTGAGATAAACAGCATAACTTGTGTCTATACACTCTTCAAGGGTTCTCCCCCATCTCCATGTGGTGAGAATATACGGGATACTTAGCAGCATGCTGTGCATCCCGATTGCTTGTGATGAAACATGTTCTGTGAGCCAGAGATGGTTGTGATGTCTCTGTCAGAGGGCTGCCTGCCTCCAGAACAGACATGAGAAATATCTGAGCTGCATGTTGTTCTGTGCTTTCTAGAAAGACTGCAGATTGGATGTTTTCAGTATGGGACAAATGCTGTAGTGTACCCGTAACATCAGCGGGTTGCATGGAAATTTCCTCATGTTTGGAAGCAGTAGGGTTTTGAAAATTGAAGCAAACAAATGTTTTGGTTGTGGTATTTATAAGAAAAGGCGAGAGAGGAAATGAGAAAACTTTGAAAAGTGAGTGAAGTAGTAATTGGCATGAGATGTGTTTTTTTCCCTCGTTTTTTGCTTTGTAAATTCCTGCTTTCTCTTGCAGAGGCTTAGCAAGGAAAGTTTTACTTTCTAAAGAGAAGACAACATGTGTCATAAGGAAAAAGAACATCTTAAAGATATGCAGTCTGTTATGTAATGGAAGGTTTTGTTATGGAGAATATTTGCAACAGTAAGACTTCATAGGATTTCCTATTCAGAAAAAAATACAAACTACGTGTAAGCTTGAACTCTCTGGGAGCTTTGTGGGTGCTATTAACAGTGCAGAAAGAAATAAAGGAAAAAGATCTGGAACTAAATGGAGATTGCAAACAAGCTGAAAGGAAAGGGGAATGTGTGTTACTATGATGTATAATTAAAAAAATGTCTTTTCCAATGCAGATAAGTTATATATTAGAGTCAAAGAGGAGCTTGTGAATGTGGCAAGATGGGAGTCAGCCTCTTCTTCCACTTAACTAGTGATGGGATGAGAGAGAATGGCCCTGAATTGTGCCAGGAGGGGTTCAGGTTTGATATTAGGAAAAATTTCTTCTTCAAGACAGTGGTCAGGTGCTGGAATAGGCTGCCCAAGGAGGAGGTGGAATCACTGACCCTGGAGGTGTTCAAGAAACATTTAGATGTTGTCCTGAAGGACATGGTTTGGTGGGGAAATACTGGTCATAGGTGAATGGTTGGACTGGATGATCTTGGTGGTTCTGTGATTTTGTGATTTTATGTATTTCAAAGCCGTTATGCTTTTTCACCATTGCTAGTTATCCAGTACAAGGTACAACAAGGTCTGTCTGCAGATCTTGTCTTTAGACATACGTGTTCTTTTCCACTATGTTTGGGTGAGAAGGAAGAGACTTTTTGCTCTTGTTGGTGTATAGTAAAAAAGAACAGAAGTGTGCCCTCAAAAGTAGTGCTGTGTAATGTCATTGAATGATCTGTTCATATTCATAGCTGAAATTGAAAAAAGGTAAATAAATTCTGGAGCTTAAAATGAATCAGTCTTATGTATTTCTAGGGACTTAAATCCAAAGTGCGAAAGGGATTAGAAAATTGTGAGTGGACATTAATTGTTATGTATCTGTGAACTACCTGTAAATCCTCATTTCTTACCCTTCCAAATGCCAAGTGCTTGTGTATCCTTGTATTATTACTGAAATTGTTTTGATTTGTAGTACTTTGTGACGTGCAGCTCTGGTGTGAAGGGTGGCCCTCATATTGTGGAAAATTCACCCAGGTTAGAAATAGTCTTAAATGAGTCACACGGCAGTAACAAATTCAACTTCTTCAAAATCATTATGATGGCTGTCATAAGCCACAGACACACACAAGCAAAAAAGGTTCAGTTCAAGAGTGAAGTGGTCTTGCCTGGACCGTCCTTTGGCCGGTGTGAGCTCTGCTGGGGCACTTTGCCCCTACTGACAGCTGATGGGGAGGAGAGTTGAAGGATGCTGGGTGCTTGCAGTGTTTGTGAGCTGCAGAAGGTGAGAGAGAGGAAGTAGGTGTTGTGGTGAAAGAGTGCAGAGCCTGGGCTTGAGGTCATGTACCTGGGAAGCCATGTGGGGCACAGGGGTGAATCTGCAGGAAACCATGGCTTGTGTGGGTCAACCTTCCACATGGTAATGTTTTCACTCCTTATGACCTGTGTTTTGATGGAGGACAGCTGAGAGGAGCCATTTGCAAGTAAAGGCAACCCTGAACACATGGGAAGCCACCAAACACTGTACAGAAAGCCAGCCTGAAGCCTAGGGAGGCTCAAGAGGAGTGAGTTATGAGTGCTCTCCATGCAGTGATGGAGCAGCTGAGAGGGACAGAGAGGAGAGCTGAGCCCATGCTAGGCCTTGCAGTAGAACGCAGTGAGTCAAAGCCCCATGACTCAATTGCAAGACCATTAGTCCTTTTAAGTAGCTGCCTTAAGGGCTGCCAAGAATTAGGGCTGATGGGTAGCACCAGAAATCGACGTGAATTATTAGGTGTTCCTTTCCAGCTGGAAAGCAGCAGGGGGTAGAAAGGACCGCTGCAGTGTGTCTCACAGGCAGACTGGCACAGCGATCGGTGCGTGGGGAGAACTTGCCTGCTGCAGCTGCAGCTCTGAGTCCTGACAGTGGCTACCCCAAGGATCCTGTGGTTTTAAAGGTCATGATAGATTTGAGTTACTGAAGCATGAGTAAGAAGCTGCAGAAAAGATGGGCAAGGCACTGAAATTGTTCAGTTGTACATTTGAACTGGATGTTTAAAAATCTTGCAGCCCAGAGACAACGCTTTAAAAGCAACTTTGCACTTTAATCTGCCCTTTTCTAGCCAGCATTAGATGCTTGGTCTCAGTAGCTGCTGATCAGCAGTTTATTAGCAGTACTGTTCTGGGGATTAGCATTTGCTTTTCCTACTGTGCTTTAAAGCATCAGTTTACAGTTATTCTGTATGTTACACAGAACAGTGAGTCCTTTTTTCCACTTTAATGAAATATTGGAGATATTTTATATTCTAAATACGTGTTATTTTCATAAAAATAATTTTGCATTTTTTAATGTCTAATGTCACTTACTGTATATTTCAAATATGCAGTCATGGAGCTTGCAATTCTTTGAAACTGTTTCCAGGGGAAATATGCATTAGGGCTGTTTCTGTGATATTCATATTTTTTTCCTTTAGTAGTTTGAACAACTTCTACTTTTTCTTCCCCCCCTTCCCATCCTCTCTCTTATTCATGCTACTTCAGGTATTTATAAAGACACTTCTAATTTATTTTTCAATATTGTTTTCATTTTTTCCTGTATTGTTCTCTTGTTTTCAAGTTTCTGTATGTATGTGTGTATGTAAAGTACATGTTCTCTGAATTTGAACTTGAAATAGCCATTATAATTTGTGCCTTTGGCCTATGTAAAAGGATGATGCTTTATTGTCTCCTGCTGGTTACAATTCTTTTAGTTTGTCAGTAGTGTGAGGAATGATGGCACCTTGCTTGCAGTACTTCTGCTATTACATATGTTAGGTAGGAAGTGAGTATTTTGAGGGATGCTGGTGTTTCATCTCTTCATATTCTTTGGTGGGGTTTGTATGCAGTGTTAGAGCAGACCTGCTAAATGTAAGGCACTGTTTGCTTGCCAGCAGTGCACAAAGCAAGAGGTGACATCTTCCCTTAGAGTTTACAACCAGAGGACCTGGCTCTGTGGAAGTGCAGCGGAGTAGCTTTGAGCGTGTTGCATGGGAGTGTGATGAAAGACAACTTCTTGGGAGCAAAAGTGCAGGCAGGGTTAGAGCCTTGCTCCTTGCCTCCACTGTTTTCAGGAGCAAAGTGCTGGAATCTCTTTGGCAGAATGGCTGTTTGTCCCAAATTTCATATTATTTGGCTGTTTGTGCTGTATTTTTTTTTCTTCTGTATTTTTTCCTAAGGTATTGTTTTTGCAGACCATACTGAAAACATGCTTCTTTTTCTTTCCTAATTTGATTGTAATGAGGGCTTTGTTAATCAAAAATAAGTGCAATAAGGGAGAATGACTTGGTTATTTTTACATTTTCCTGTTTAAAAGAGAAAAAAAAAAAAAAAAGCTCAGTAAGTGAGCCACAATGAGCCGTGATGTATTTCCTCCATCAGGATGGAAAATAAGCCATTTATTATTTCAGCTCTGACTCACAGTGAACCTGCTGACACTGAGACATTTTATAATCACAAGGAACAGGTTAGGGCAGTAACTTGGACGCCAGGATGGGGATTACCTACTTATTACAGTGTTTTACAACCTGGATGCTTTAGGTTTTCTGGCAGAAAGTCCTAAACCTCACACTAAACACCACGCTGTTGTTGTACAATTACTGCTTGCAGGTCTTGCTGTAGGTGGTGCCAGCTAGACAGATGCTTTCATTATAATTATCCTTTTTACTATATATAAAGATTTCATCCCTTTAATCCATGTAAATTTTACTGCTCTTGAAAGTGACACTAATAGTTGTACTTTGAGCCCTTCCTCCTTGTCCTGTGTTCCCAAACTGACTTGGGGATGGACTTGGTCAGTGCAGAAATGGGAGATGTCCAAGGAGAGCTCCTGCAGGAAGCGGTGCTGATGACTCAGTAGACAACTCCGGTGGTCATTACATGGTCCCCTGACACTGGCTGCAAGAATAGCAGTGCTAACTGCAGCTTCATGGCCGAACTCCAGCTGAATAATTGCTTTCTGCCTGCCTGAAATTCCTCCACAGCTTCAGCTGGAGATGTTGAGCTTCGTTTCCCTTCTTATAAACAATCTCAGTGCTTGTGCAGAGAAGCTGCTCCTTTGCACCTTGGAGGTAACAGTATTTCAGTGCTGGCTGAGTGACTTTATTCTTGCACTTGTGTATAGCTTGGGAAATACTGGCTCTTAACATGCTCCTTTTACTGAGATATGTGTGACAGATCATGTTGTACTCTGCTTTTTTTTTTTTTTCTTCAGTAATAGCCTCTGAACGCCATTGCATTTGTTGATAAATGAGGGCAACTGTGAAATTCATGATCACTTGACAGCTAGATGTTGAAAAATGACTGGGAATGGGATAGTGAATTCCTCATTACAGTGCAGTGAACCAGGAAAACTCTTCCCACATAACTATTTAAGACCATCTACTGGGTGGTCTCTTGCTCTTTGACTGGAAACCTGTAGCTGAATGTCTCTGATATACTGCAGCCTACAGCTCCACATGGGCAGATATATAGTAAACCAGAGAAATGGAGAGGTATGTCAGGAAATGATGCTTCCTTTGAGAGCATCTTCACAAATATGGGCACAGCCAGTGCTCTGCTCTGATTACTGGTGTTCAGAGAGGCCCATCCCACCACCCTAGGAGGAAAGCTGTTACTCATTGGGAAGGACCAGTCCTGCCTGCAGGTGGGTGTTGTGGCCTTATTGTGCCAATATTTCATTGTTCTTCCTGTAACAGCAGTGACCTGAGGCAATCCAGTAGATTGGTTTTGCTGTTCGGTTGTGTAGTCTGGTGCCCATCTAATGTGCTCCCCCAAGTTGCAAGGCTGACAGACCCTTGTGTATCTTGGTTTTGTCAGCAAGTGGCAATTGGAGGGTGCCTCAGATATGTCTTTTAATGCACATTTAATACAAGCAAAAGTTATTTGTGAGAAAACAAACTGCAGGTAGAACAACTGGTTGACTGAAGGCCTTGAGCCCCCAACTTTGTAGTAGAATGCATGCACAAGAGCCTGAATTGTTTTCCTGTGAGGGAGATGGAGCAGCTGACCTCAGAGTTACCCTCATACTGAGACTTCGCGCGGAGCTCATTTGCTGAAGATTGGATGACTCCATTTGTCAGGTATTGAGTATGTTTGAGTACAAGTACTAGGTCAAGACTTCATGAAACTTTCTCTTCATATAAGAGCTACCTTTCTGCCATTTATTCTTCCGAAGAAGTTAGGCTTTGCATGATCTACACTTGCTTCATCCTGTCTCCTCTTGACCAAGAGACTACTCATGACTTCTTGAAGCCTGCTGCTTAGTAGCATTTTGCAGTTAACCACCAAATCCTGTACTCATCATGTAACTTAGTATTTTTTGTCTCTGTCCCTGAGAGCTCAGAAAGTACATCAGAGTTGCAGCATTGGTATCTTGCAGTACTGGATGTTTGATCAGAGTGAGTACAACTGGTTGCTTAACCAATGAAAGTTACCTACTTAGCTGTGTAAGGTAATTTGAGCAAGCTATCAAGAAGTCTACTTAGTAGGTTCTCCTAAAAAATTCTGTTTGCTGATTTAGTTTGAAATCCTCTTCTGGGAGTGTGTGGTACTTGACATGTTGTCAAATTGAGGACAAAATAAAGCATGCACATTGAAGCTTAGCAGAGGGAATCGGATAGCTTCAAGCTCCTGGGAAATGGCAAAACAGGACGTGCAAGCCTTTCATTAGGGTAGCCTAGGATTTTTTATTTGCTGTGTTTAAGCTCCAGTGTGTGACAAGGTCGGTACCCAGGAAAATGGGTACTTTCTGATCATGACAGTTTATGACAGCTGATGGCATAGGTTGCTTGAGAAAAGAATCTGGTAGTGAACATGTGGTTTTCTTAAGTTAATACTCATACCAGACATTATAATCTATTGCATTGTAGAAGAGGCACATAAGTTATTAGTCTCCTTGCTTTCCTCCTGTTCTTTTACTTTGGAAGCAAGAAAACTCTGTGTATGAAGTCTGTCTTTTAAAATGCTTCTTCATAAATGCATGATCTCTGCCCAGAGAGAAAACTGAAGTATGCAGTCGATGTAGCTATCCTTAAACTGTGTGAGGGTCCAAAATCTTACCATAGAATCATATAATTGTTAAGGATGGAAAAGGCCAATAAGATCATAGAGTTCTACCATCAATCTGTCATTGCCATGTCCATTCCAGGGGCATTGGCGAAGCCCTTGCTTATCTGGTTTTCTGTATGATTACCAGCTCCCAGTCTTCATAGACCTTCTGATATGAAGGGGCATCACTGGAGTCGAGGCTAAGATACACACTGGCGAATCTATTCTGACAAATCTATTCTTATATAGGAAGAGCCTGTATAAAGTAAAGAAGGTGGAAAAAAGTGTGGGACTGAAGGGAGAATTTTTATTAGAATGCTTTATTTATCGTAGGAAGCATGCAGGTAATCTGTTAGTTACTTTTAATGAGCAATTATTATTTTTTTATTTGACCTGGAACTTGTATTGAAAGGAGAATTGGAAGACATGGGTTTTGGGAATGGAAGCATAAGCAGAGTACTTCCCCCAGTGAGAGATTAACATCTGAGTGCCGCTGGTGTTCCCATGAGCTGGAAAGGTGGCAGACTGGGAACCAGGCTGCAGTCAGTAGGTGCTTCCTTTGGAATCATGTGCATGTGTGAGCAGGAGATTTAAAGCGAGATATTTAGAGTAAGAAATTAAGTTTGTATGTGTATCAACAGAGAATGTATTAGTAAGTATTCTTTGGGAGTTACAGGGTGGGTTGTATTTTCTTTTTTCCCTGAAACTGAGATTGTTGTGTTTGTTGTCAAAATACTTTGTATTTTCTCTCCTGTTGTTACTTAGTCTGGCTGTAGCACCAACTTGCATATTTGTTACTGCACCTCCTTTTCTTTGCTAGGTCCAGCAGGGGAGGAGAGGAAAGGTAGTGACTTAAGTGTTCTCCAAGCAGTGTGGGTTGTAGACTGTAATATGTACAGGTCTTTATCTCTGACACTGTTAGAAATTTCTATTAGTGTAGTTAAAAGTCTCTTCTGCTTGATAATTTACTTTAAACTTCAAAAGAGATGCAAATAATTTTGTGCTATGAAATGATAAAGGTAGCACTGCATGTGTTTTCGGTCAGAAAGTATTGAGATTGAAACAGACAACTCTGAGTTGCAAAGACTAAACTCTAGGTACTTTAATGCAGTTTAGTAAAAGAAAAGCTAAGGGTAACATCTTCCTTTAGCAGCATAGTGCTGGGGAACGAGTAGCTTTTAGCATCGTAAAACAAGAATGTACTGATGATTAATGCCACTTCATATGTGCCAAATATCTTTCTAATACAGTTATTTGACATGATTAGCTTCATGCTTACTATGAAAGACTGATTTAAGGCTAAGAATGAATGAAATTCCACAACCTCATCTTCTCGTCAACTTCAAATCTGGATTTGTATTAAGCTCAAGCATGTGGACCTCTCTGAGGACATTTGCTTTACAGTAAGGATTTTGGTTGAGAAACTAGCTGAATATATATATGCACATCTTGAGCTATATTTCTGGAAAAACTTGAGACCGTGAAAATTTGATTTTTACTTGTAAGAACAAATGTTTATAACTTGACCTATTCTGAGTTTGCCCTATGCAAAGAGACTGGAAAAAAGCCCTCTCTGAGCTGTATTTTGCCAGATCCTATTTGTGGCAGTAATCCCAAATATTTAATAGGAAGTATATTTCTAGGAAAAATATTATTTCTTGAGAAAGACTACAATGAGAGTACTGAGCTCCCAGTGCAGAGAAAACCCAAACTCTGACTTTGTCTGAAGCCAAGGTGTGATCCTTGTCTCCAGTCACCTCCCTTCTTTGAACCATTGCTTGCCCATGGTTCATGGTTTGGGCATGAAGCCCTGCCCCCATGAGGTGATATCCAAGGAAAATCAGAGAAGACAGCACAAAGTATCGAGCAATTGCAGTGTAGAGAATACTTTGTTTTGGATTTAAGTCTTGTTTCTTGGTATGAAATGGAAACAATCTTGTTCTGACTGCAGTGCCTGCTCATTGGGATGGAAAACTCCATTGCTTTGTGCAGTTCTGCTCTCCTCCTTTTTTTTTTTTCTTTTAAATGTAACAGTAGCTTCTTCCTTGCTCCTGCATTCCTGGTACCTTCCCTCTGTTACAGAAGACATGCCCTGAAAATGTCTCCCTCAAAAAGAGATTCCATGTTGAGTTCAGTACATTTGATTTATTGCTATGGAGAAATGGGCCTTCTAATGATGGTGTCTAGGAAACTGGGGAAAACACATCCTGGTATCCCCCTGGTGCCAACCCTTGTCTATGAGTCACACAAGGGTGTCAGGGCCAGCTGTGGCAGAGGTGAGGTCAGCTGGGTGATGACCTCCAGTGGTGTGCGGACTAGAGGCCATGCAGAGTGACCTGGTGCCCAGATGGCGTATTTTACTTCTTGTCTGCGCAGCCCTTGCTTGCACTGGAAGGAGCTCACATTTCAAGGGGAGGAAAGCCCACTTCAGCAGCATCAGTCACCACTCCAGCTTCTTCAGACTACAGCAAGAGGCAAAGCATTTTCCTGCATTGCACTGTCTCATTTCTCCAAGGCAAAGCATCTTTCAACTCCATGCTTCCATCCCCACTGCTGTGGCCCCAAAAGCTCCTGGCTGTGATTAGGGATTGCATCAAGGCAAGGGGGAGGATGAGCTGCTGAAGGCATGAGGCTCTGGCAGATGTGATTAGTTGAGTCTGGGTTTGAGAAGATGGGATGGGCACACCATGGTGGGAGAATGATTAAGATGGATGGAAGATGTCATGCTGCAGGGAATGGAAAGCACCTTTGGGGGCTGCCCTCAGCCTCTTGTTTGCCAGCTTGCTGTTGTCACCAGATTCAGTTTTGCCTACACTGTTGAGAAACATTGAGCTGGTCCTAGGCAAGTATCAGTCATCTGTATTTTGTCTGGGTCAGGATCTGGTGCCAGAATTGCTAATCGGATCAGGAAGTCTGGGTATGCTTTTTTTCTGTAGAATGTGTGGGCAGAATGCCGTGCCTTCTGTTCCCTCGGGTGATTGAACTTGCCGGGTTTTACAGCTCTGAGACTTTGGCCTCTATCACATGTATCAGCATGAAAGTGGTGCCAGGCTAGAGCTTCTGAAAGAGGCGTTTATGTGGGGAGGCAGAGATCAAAACCACCCTTGCAGTCACTGGCTGGGATTGCACGCTAGAGGGGATGTAAAGTGCTAGGGAAGCTGTTTCTGAAGTATTAGAATATGCCCAGCTAAATCGCAGTGTTTCTGCTGTCTGGTCTGGGCAAAGGGGAGTTTTGACTGAAATGAGATGGAGAAACACAGGTTCTAGCTGTATTTGTATTCTAGTGTATATGGGCATACAGATCAGAGACTCTTGTAGTGTCAGGCAGCTCATAGTGGATTTTAAACTCATGTTTATTTTGGAATTTCAAAAAACTATAAATAAATGCATGAAGTTAGAACTGTGGAAAACAGGATAGACACATGACCAAGTGTTTGTGACCATCTCTCCCATCCCAGACCTGCAGTGCAGCATGTGATGTTGTTATTTCTCCTTCAGCAGAAGGTAAAGGGACAACACAGTCACTGGAGCAGTGCTTTGGTGTGGCCTCAAATCCTTTCATGAGGATTGTGTTAACTCAAAACCACGCAGCATCACAAATTGTCTAAAATAAATTTATATTTCTCAGATATCCTTTGTAGTCCATCTCTTGTTGCATGTTCTTGTTGCATGTACAACTGCCCAATGTTTAACAGTGTTGGGGATTGGAGCCACACACAGCTGCATCCTTAGAAGCCACAAGCCTGTGTTTTGGCTTGGCAGATGCTTTTCTGCAAAGGACTGACTTGTGGCCACTGCTGGAAGTCTTTGGAGGAATCAGAGAAGTCCTTCCTCTGTGGGAAGCTGAGTTGAAATATTTCCCAGCTGTAGTCGGAGAGATGCTCAAATTCTTTGTGTGGTGCTAAAACACTGAAAAGCAGAGCCTGGGCTGAGCTCTGCAGCAGCACAGAACCAGGCAAAGTTGACTTCACGACCACAAAGTGCAAAATACATTTCCTCCTCCTCTCTCCCCTCTGCCCCCCTGAAACCTGTAGCTGTGGAGAGGCCCCATGCTGGCTAGGGCAGCGTCCTGGTCCTGCTATCGTTTCCTGTATGAACCTCTGCCCTCCTGTCCCCGGGCATAGTAAATCCAGGGCCAGGCTGTCACAAGTCTTCTTCCTGTGATTGTTATCCTGACATCGTCCCTGGCGTTTGTTTAAGAGCACAATGATAGCTAGCAAAGGAGGAAGGAGTGGGGAGGAGCTCTGGCCCCAAGTGCTCCCTCCCCTGCTCCTGCTGTCTGTCCATGCAGTGCTGTGCCTGGTTACCCCCAGGCTGGTGGAAGGACTGATGGACAGAAGGGAGTGGGTAGTACCCCGAGACAGTGGAGCTCATGGGATCAGGAGATGCTTGACCCACTGTGCTTAGTGTCCAGATCAAAACCAGTCCATCTGAGTGCACTGAGCACTGTCTTGCTTTTGCAGGTTCACACAAAATGGCTTGGGTTGGAAAGGATCTCAAAGCCTACCCAGTTCCAAGCCCCTGCTATGGGCAGTGCCACCCAGCAGCTCAGGCTGCCCAGGGCCCCATCCAACCTGGCCTTGAGTGCATTAAAGTGCATTTCAGAACGGACATGGCTTTTATGGAGTTAGGCCTGAAGTCCCTCTACCCCAGCATTTCCTCTGGGACTGTTACACTGTCAGTGTCAAGGCACGTCTCTCTGAGCAGCTTTCACATGCAGGCAACAATTCAAATTTATTTTGTGGAAAGCACATCATTATAATTAACCATAGATGGTTAGCTGGAACACTTTGCATTTTCAGGTTACCTGTGCATACTCCTGAACAGTGTAGTTGGGTTTTCATTTGTCACATTAGATTCTGCGAGTACCAAATGATGTTTGTCGTGCCACACTGGCTTTCATAATTGTGATACAGTCTTACTATCACTTGTGTGAACAACACGCTTGTTACGTTTTACAAACCAAGAATCTTCATCAAGAGGGTTCTGCTGTTGATGAAACTTTCAGTCATATTTCTTGTTAAGAGGAAGAATCATGACAGTATTAAATTAGTATTTGGAAAAAAAAACAAATTCTCATGTCTGTTTTGAAAAAAAAAATAAAATGCTGTAGGAATCTGTAGTGCTCTAGAACAATTTTCAATAAAACTATTGCAGCTTTCTTTGGGAAGATTTGTGCTATTAGCTCCAGTCCTAGAAGCAAAAAAGCAGTACAAGGAGGACCTGCGTGTGCAGACATGCTGCAAATAGCAGCGAGGACAGAGCATGCTTGTCAGCTGCGAATGCAACTTGTGAAGGCAAACTAAAATACTACGGGTTACTTAATTTAAAACCTTGGTTAAATACGAAGTCAGAGCAAATGTGGAACACAAAAAGCAATTGAAAACACATGGCAGGCAAAAATGTTCTAGAATTTGTGTTGGTATGAGCCCTAAATGAAAGTCAGTGATCTGAGCTTATCCCTGCTGATCCCTTTTGGGGTCCAAGGGGGAAAAGGAGGTGTTCCCAGCTGTTGTGCACTGCGAGGCTGCAGGCTGCCTCATCTGAACATCTAAAGAGAGATAGAGATTTAAAAATATGCCATACATATATGCATTGTATATCTTAAAAAAGAAATAAAATATTTGTGTTCTGTTGCTAATTTCTATACGATGTGTGCATGTGTGTGCATATTTTTAAAAAAGCCTAGCATGTAAAATGATTGATACCCAAATAATGGTTCTGCTGCAAAGGAAGATCCTTTACTTGTATGCAGTCTTTAAGAGACGTCTAGCATCTGCGTGCTAAAATCTTGTTTCTGCAGCAGTTATTCTCACGTCGTGGATGTAGAAGTGGAGCGAGTGCATTGTGTTGTTATCTGAAGATTAAGGTGAATCAGACTTGAGACATTGTTTCTGGTGATGAAGTCTTTTGTTTTTGTAGCCTCGCTGCTAAGTTTCCATGCAGATACTTTCTTTTTGAATCGAAATTTTGCTTGCTCTCAACTTTTATCTGTAGTGTAGGCTCTAGTTATTTTCAATCATCTTGCATGTTGTTTAATAAAGTGCGTTTTCATAGGAAGTGAGTGAGTAGAAAGTACTGTTTGAAGGATGGTGCTTAAGCAGCCATGTATAGAGGGTTGTTTTCTGTTCTTACGGGTTTGCCACTAGGCTTAACGCACAGCCAAGGAGAGCTATTTTCAGTAATGTCTACATAAATAACTTGGCTTTAGCGGTATGAATGGAATGAAGGTATCCCAAGACCTAATTTCGTGCTTAATCCACTTCCTCTATTCACTTTTCACTTGGTCATTATGGATAGGAGATATTCTGGAAACAGAAAGTCATAATCATGGAACTACGGGGAGGAAGAGGGATTTTCACTGGATCATGTGCCATAAATAAGAGTAACCTATAAGTTTTGCTGGCAGAATGAAATGCTGTGCCAGAGCAGTGTTCTAATGCAATGTTTTAAAGAAATCTTTGCAGGCAACAAAGCTTCACTTCATGGTGCTGTTACTGAAGCTGATACATCCAGAAGAGTAACATGCACTTGGATTTTGCTCATGAAGTATAGTTTTCTGATGCATACAGAAACAAATATCTTGAAGATAAACAGTTTTCTCAGTCGTACTGTCTTGGTCTTGCAGGTTGGTGCAGAAGGGATGCTTTCAATTTCTGTCTGTGGATCAATTTTGACTTGTGGGTTGGTGTGGATGTATCTGGGGGAAGGCTTGTTTCCAGCATAGTACTTATCATGCATACCATCCTCAGGCTCTTTTTGTAGCCTGACTGTCTTGGGCTGTCAGCTTTTTGGGTGACTGACTCCATAAGCCTCTGTGCCTGGCACAGCGAGGCCCCTTTCTGAGTGAGGTCTCTGGGTGCTGCTGCAGTACAAATATTTAATGATAAAACATGCTTATCTCCCGCCAAAAATCTGGCAACATCCTTATCGAGATATTATTAAATTGTCAGTTCAACCATATGCCGAGCTTTTTAGGCGAACAAATGTTCATGCTGGCTTTTGCATGATACGTGAAGCTCTGAGGGAGACAGGTGGCTGTGTTTGCACCATCAAGTACTGCCCAGTTCCCTACAAACAAAAAGTTGCATTAAGCGACTCTTGGTTTATAGAAGCTTAAAGATTTATGGACTTGGTATGCTTGAGACGATGGTAATTTGATTACACTTAAAACATTAAGCATGGGTTGGTGGAACCTTCACGGTTTGCATGTTAAAAGTGTCTCGGCATTGCCTGTGAAAAATAAATGGGAAAAGGAAATTCATCAGACACTCCTCATAATGAAATGTTGGCAAGGAAAGCATGTTTTAAAGTTTATTAGTGTCATAGTAATTAATAGAAATATGCTGTCATCCATAAACTTAATTCCTTCTAGTGTTTGCCATTGATAAATGTTAAGGAAGATGCTGGTGCTTTTTTAGGCCTTGCGTTCCACCTTTCCGTCTGCTTTCTCTTGATAACATCACTATTTCACACAGGTTCTTGGAATACATAGGCTTGAAGAGACACAAAATAATTGTCAGCTCTTTTTGTTTTATCTTCTATTTGTCTCTTTTTTGGAGTGAGAAGTGGAAATGTTGTTCTGCCACTGCACCAGCATTTTTTCCCACACTTTTATTCTTGGAAGGTAGCTTGTCTGGCAAAAAATCAAAATAGTCTGATTTTCTGAACATGCCTGGAATTTTCTTTCAGACATCTGTAGTAATACCGCACAATCTTAGCTGTGGTTAATCAAAATGATATTTTGATTCATTTCAGTGCTGAATAATTTTTTCTCTCCTATGGCCTTGTTTTAGAAATAAATTAATAAATCAGCCCATTGTGAGAATTATGTACTGAGAGCTGTTTGCATTTATTTCATTCAGAAGTGTATTCTGTTTGGGGGGCTCACTACAGACTGTGGGATTTGATTCCTCTTCATCTTCTTTTCGTCCTTCACAGTCTTTTTATTATTATTTTTTTTAAGGGTAGACTTTGTCCCTAACTTCACTAATGACAAATTGAAAGAGAGGTGTATTAATTCTTTCTTGTCTTCATCTGATGATGGCATTTTAATGCAACATGAGGTAATGAAGTGAAAAATGAATTGAATTTTATTCCGAACGTTTGCTTCAGGAAAATGAATGCTTTTAGAATGTGCAATTCAAAGGAATTTGAACAAAGTTGCTGGTCTGTCTTAATTGATGGACATCATTTTTTAATAATTCTGCTTCTTCTGCCTGTGTAGTTTGTCTGGGAGAAAGGAGGTCCTATAATAAAAAGAGATTATAGTGCTGAACATCAAGAATGTGAATACTTGGTCTACCCTGGTCTAGTATTTGGCGACCCTACACATAGCTGGGGGGTTGAAACTAGATGATGATTGTGGTCCTTTTCAACCCAGGCCGTTCTATGATTCTGTGATACTTGCAATCTTCAACACAGTTTTGGGGAGCCTCCCTTACTCAAAGCACCAGTTACTCCATTATTTTTCTGACCTGTGTATTATTTTCTCTGCAGACCGTTTTTCTGGGATGACAGCAAAAACTGTCATGACCATAAATCTGTCTCACAGCTTGAGTGTAACAGGAATAATGTCATGAATAATGTCACCTAGCAAGCAGTGGCCTACTTTCCAGCTGGAAGCAGGACCCTCCCACTGGAGTTGTACCGTGAATACTCTCAGAAGTGCCTTGCTGCTGCTGTACATCTGTAGGGCACAGAGGGAGCAAGGAGAGGCTCTCTGCTGTTTGGAGCATACCTGCTCTAATGCATGCTCATAACTCTCTGGGCTTGTGGGGCGATTGCGTCTTTATCCACAAGGTCCCTGAAACACATCTTGCAGCATCCTGGACCCTGGTTTCCTAAGTGGAGCAATAGTAACACAGTCCATCTGTTCTTCAGTCCATCCTGTGCTCTATAGAGTAGTTGCTCTGTGACTACTTATATTATGCAGAGAAAATTCCTTGTCTCAATGAAACGTGCTCAGAACAGTGTAAACCAAAGCTGTGCTAGGCTATCTCTGTTTCAAGGGGTAGATAAAATATAGCGGAGCTGTAGTGACACTGTTTGGAGATCTTGGACAGTGCTGAGTTGGTGTCCAAAATGGTTTGGGAACGTGAGGCGCTGTGTAGTTTTCCATTCAAGTATTTGAAAGCCTTTTGTGCTTTTTCATAAAAAGCAGAGCACAATTTCTTTTGAATTGCTGTGGGCCAAAATATCAAAAGAGCATTGGAGGCAGCGTGGATCAAAGTGTTGTGTAAGGCACGGCTACATGACTGTGCCTCCTGTAGCAGTGCTAGAGATTCCAGGATGTTAACAAAGACCATCAGTGGAGGTGGACTAAGGGAGAGATCACAGATTGCAGGGTAGTTGGTGCAGGAAGGTGTCTTTCTGCCTAGAACCACATCCAAACAGCTTTGAAGATCTCCAAGGGTGGAGACTCCACAGCCCCTTGAGGCAACCTGTGCCACTGTTTGACAACTCACTATAAAGGCTTGTCTTAAATCAGGGAAAAGGTAATTTCATTGGAAAAAACGAAATTACGAGAGGCCTGGTGACATGGTGCCGTGAAAGCAAATGGCCACTTTCAGTATTGCTGACAGAGCTGAAGTACATTTTAAACACACTGGAGACCAGTGTTGAGAAGCTAGAATGTGCTCTTCATTTGCAGTTCATCTCCAGCCTTGGGAAAAATCACCTGGTGTCCATTGGCACTCCTTCCCCTTACTGGGCCATCCTGCCTAATCACTGCCTTCCCTCTCTTCTGTCTGTTGCATCAGATCTGAGTGTCTCATCTCCACATTCAGGGTCTTGTTTAACCTGCTGTTATTTTCCCTTCCACTTCTACTCACTTTTGTGACATTTACACCCACCTCTGGTTCACCTGTAGTATCTATCTCCTTTGCCTACTTCTGTACAAAACCTCTTTTCATGATCTCTCTCCAATGGCTGATGTTCAGCAAAACTTTTTCAGTATCCTCATTCAGAAAACCATTACACACCTTTGTAATGTTTCAGAGATCCTGATTGCAGGTTGCTGGGAGCTCCTACTATTCCCTTGCATTCTCTTGTTGATTCTTCTTGCTGCTGATCCCATGTCCCTGAGAGACTGCCAATTTTCTCCTTCTGCAAAAAGTCTATAGGAGTGGGATGCAGTGCCTATCTACGTTCACAGGATAATCAATACAAGAGGAACTAAAGGTAGATACATGACCTTAGAGGCCTCATTTTTTGCCTAGGTGAACTTGGATAAATGGCTCCCTTATGTAGAAGGCCTTGTGGTCCAAAGGGTACATTCAGGCTTAAGGACTTAATGAAAACTTGTAAAATGGAACAAAAGAAGCATCCTGATTGATTTTGTATGGTGACCTCTCAGATGAAAAAGCCAGAACTCTTAAAAACGCTGCCACAACCCTGGGTTTGGTTTGGCGTGGATTGGAGGGGGAACAGTTGCGATGTGATTTGATCTCCACAAGGCTGCTGTGAGTCAGTTTGGGCAGAGTTGCTGGGGAAGATAAGTCAGATGAAACCCACAGAAAATAAAATAGAACAAGGTTGTTTGCTGGGGATTTTGGCATAACTCCACGTGTGTCCCCCCCCATCCATGGCTTTTGGGCAACACTCTGCCCGCATCACCCTTGTGCTTGTGGCAGCATGAAGCTGCTTGTGGTTGGGTTGGAGGCAGAGGAAAGCAATGGTGTTGCTGATCGGTTGATCTGTTGCCCTTGGTGTCATGACCAGCTGGATTTGGGGATTGTTGGTGTAACCCTGTCTTGTCTGTGGTCGTGTTTGTAAAGCAAAGTGCTTGCCAGTTGGCTGGCTTAGTTGGCTGTGAGCCCAGTGATGACTTTGCAGAAGATTCTAGGAGGTGTTTTTTCCCCCCGCTTTTAAGAGAAATAATGTAGGTAACATCACTGTATGTAGAACTTCAGTGGTCTTGTGGCAGCAATATAGAAAATGAATGTTTCTTTTTTCCTTCTTAATATGTATCATCTCTGTATCTGTGGCCTAAAGCAGAAGTATGCTCTTGCCACAATTGAGATACAGTAGAAGTAAATGACACCAAAGTGAGTGAATGAGTCCATTGAAGACTGAAGTCACCTCTCTGTTTGGAAGCAGACAGCTGTGCTCTGGGGTTTTTCTAGCAGTAAACCAAACTTTGGGATACATTTGCAGTCACACAAGCACATCAACAGTTAAATGTTGTCTTTGCATATTTGAGTTACTTTGAAGAGTTCTCCATTATGAAATGACTTCTGACTGAACTGACTGCAGTGGTTTATCATTATGATTGCTGTTACACTAATGGCTAAAAATGCTATTTTTAATATGGTCGGTATTTTTAAAGGCTGAAATTTCCAAGAAACATGTTTGTGATTTTTTGATCTTACTGTAGTGCGTGGAGCCAAAATTAAAGGTTTCAAAAGGTGATTCTTCTGCTGTTAAGCACAGAGCAGGTCACTTGCTTGCCTTCAGCTGCTCTCTGGGCGGTTTTCAGGATGAGTGTAGAGCTGCCGTGTGTTCTGACAGCTGTCTGCATGCACATGTGTGCTTCAGGAGCCTGTCTTCTGCTTTTCCTGGAACCAAAGGAAGTCGTCTTCAGTTCAGCAGTTTTTAAGCCCATCCAGTTTTGCTGAACTTTGTCCCCAGGTCAGATAGGAAGGGAGAAGTATGTCATGAGGTCTTACTTCATCACATTCCCATCTCTCCTTTTTATCAGAGAACCTTCTTCTCACTTCCCTTGAAATCCAGAGCTTCTGAAGCAGAATTTGCCCTTCTGTGGGGTCTAGAAGGACTGCAAACGTGGCATTTTGTTCTGCTTTGTCACCAAATCACTCTTTCCTTACTTCTTTTTATAAAGGCATGTACTGACTGGATGAGGGGAAATGGTTTTAAACTGGAAGAGGGTGGATTTGGACTAGATATTAGGAAGAAATTCTTTACTGTGAGAATGCTGAGACACGGGAACAGGTTGCCTAGAGAGGCTGTGGATGCCCCCTCCCTGGAGACATTCAAGGCCAGGCTGGATGGGCTTTGAGCAACCTGGTCTAGAGGGAGATGTCCCTGCCTATAGCAGGGGGTTGGAACTAGATGGTCTTAAAGGTCCCTTCCAACCCAAACCATTCTATGAGTCTATTACAAAGCAAAAAAAAAAATCAAGTGGAGTTTGGGCTGCTTGCTTAACTGCAGGCTTTGAGTCCCTGCAGTTTTTGTTGTGCTCTTGCAGTCCTCTTCTTTATTTGAACTCAGGGCTAAGTTGCAGATTTTGTAGCACAATTTTTGGATTTCTGTTGCATGGCTGTATAGCAATCTGAGATGGAAGTGCTTATATACTTTGTCTGAACTACTGCTCTGCAGCTGGCTGTATCCCTCTTCCCTTTCTGTGGATTACCAAAGGGGTGAGCATGAAGGGAAATAAATAAATATTCTTTGTGCTTTGGGAACTCAGACTTGTATTTAGTAGATTATAAGAATGGCTTAAAGTATCTATTTTCAGTTTTCAGTTGACTTGTACATTTATTGAGGTTTTCTTTTTTCTTTTTCATTTAGCTTATTTTTTCGCAAAAATAAAAGGAAAATCTTTAAAGAAAATACATTTTTAATTGTGTTTGAAAGTTATGACTATTTTTGTTTGACAATATATATATGTGTGTGTATATATATATATAATACTTCTTGTCCTGAGTAAGCAAGTTGCTTAACAGAACTACTGAATGCATGTTTAGAACACTGCCATGGTGGATATTAGTGGCAGAGGGGCTTTCCTGTGAATGTAGGCATGTATCTTGACAGCAGAAGGCAGTACAGATATCTGCAGATTCTGTCCAGTGATATGATCTGCTCACAGTTATATTGGATGGATCTCTTTGTGTGTGTGTCTTTTCTCAAGAGGAGTTTGCAGAGCAGTTTGAATAAGCCGTAAGTGTGTAGGAACAACACATATCCAAGGTGAACAAATGTATTTGGTCAACGTACACAGAATACGATAGAGGAGCAGTAAAATGGTGGAAAGGGATTGTTTCTTTTGTTGTAGTCATCAGCTTGATGCTGCTATTGTTGACTTTCCGGGGTCAGAAGTTTTGGTCCAGTTGTCATTTGAACTAATTGAATGTTGAGAATAGCATATTCCAGGGGACTGCTGTGGTGATACTGATAGTGGTTATTTTTCCTGAGAACTCAAGATTGTAAGTTGAAAGCTTACAATGAGTAAAATAATGAATTAAACCTCTATGCATTACTTTTAATCATAACCAGAACTATAGTTGTACTTCTGCTGCAGCTATTACGTACTGAGTTGGTTTTCTGTTCTCTTATCACATCTCTTTGGTCTCCATTGAGCATGACCAAGCTTTTAGTTTAAGACTGGATTTTTATGTCATCTCCTAAGCTTAAAGAAGACATTTTATTAACTTTCTAAGTAGAAGAAAATGTGAAAGGGAAGAAGGGAAAGGGCACTGTCTGCTTTTGTGCACCAGGCTGTAATCCCCTCTTTTAACATGAAATCTCATTAGCCCAGTCTTGTTTCACTTCTCCTTCACCCAGATCCCTACCACATTTTTAAGCCTTTTATGCAAAATGTGACAAGCCAGTTATTTAATCATCTAACGGAAAAGTTTGGTCTTGGTTGAGTGCCAGATTTCAAAAATGTTATGGTAGTGTTTTCTTCTTAGTCTAGAACTGTGTTAATATACAATTATCTCCTACTGAGCATCACTAGCTTTGCATAGCCTTTGTGAACAGTATATGATGTTGGCCATGGCTGAGGAAGATGAGCCAATGGTGGAAAGCCTGATGAAGGCTACAGACACTGATGATGTGAGTTATACTGACTATGTCCTTTTAAAACAATCACCCATTTTTTAATATGTTTCAAAATATCTTGGAATTCCCTCTCAGGTCAGTAGCTGTTGACAGTGAAACTTAGTTGCCTGGTTGGGTAAGATTTTCAAAACCAAGGAGAGGCATGAAAACAATGCATCTCAAAGCCCAGGAGCAGTGTAAAGAAAAGTCGGTACCACCCAATGGACTTTGCTTCCGATGCTTTCATTTAAAAAAAAAAAATGGAGAGAAAGAATACAAATTTTTGAAATCTCCCCATCTTTGTTTATAATAGCAGTCTCTGACATCTATTTCTGCTCCAGTGTAGTCATGCTCTGGTGCCCTCACCCCAAAGCGTAACATCTCTCAGTGCCTGGGTTCACGAGGTGCCTGTCCCAGTGTTTTGGGGAGGGCGAGCGTTTTGGGGTTGTGGCCCCAGCTGCACCCTGACAAGCTGCACGGCAACCTGGGTCCCCACGTTCCCTGAGGGCACGCTCAGTGGGCTGCTCGCTCTTCAGCTGCAGCTCAGAGCTGCTGTAGACCTTCCCCAAGCAGTTTTGGAGCTGCCCCAGTGCTCAGGCTCAAATCTGTTGACAGCAAAATAGCTGGCCCACGTAGCGTGCCGTTTTCTGGGTTATGCAGCCAGGATGTTGGACTTGGTTGTGTTCCTCCAG